>NC_084797.1:157493633-158740297 GCF_963169125.1 Humulus lupulus | reverse complement strand
TGAAATTGTAACTCTCAAATATGTTACACATTTGAATACTACACACTATCCAAATGTTGTAACTCTCATTTGTATGTTACAACATGTGACACCATTTGTCACATTTATTTAATATAATACTTATAACATAATAAATTGCAAGAGACAAACTAATAGACTCTAACCTAGTAAGAAGAGCAAATGTTTTATCAAAATCTACACCTTCAATTTGTGTATACCCCTGAGTCACCACTACTATAAAAAAAATATTTTTCATGCCACTAAAATCGCAGCACAAAAGGGGTTATTGTACCATGTGTACTTATGACACAGTAGGCTTAGACATAAAAAGACCCACTTTTTGCCCCCACGAGACTTGCGATACCATAAGTACTATTTTTTGTGCCCCGAAATTCGTGGCGCCAAAAGGCCCACTATTAATATTATTTTTATTTTTAACTAATTGTTATCCAGATTTCCGGATAGCGTTTAGATTGATGGCCTCGGGGAAACAGAATTATCGATGTCCTTCACGATAGGTGACCAGAGCTCGCGGATATACAGAAAGGCTTCACCTCTCCCGCTTGGTGTCCGGATTACTCTTCCAAGCAAACACCATACGGAAACTCGTCAACTCTCCCGGAGCTCCCGAAGGAGTATCCATCGGGGAAGCTCCTTCCAGGAGAAGCTCTTCGAGTGGTCTCCGCGGAAGCAGTTCCGTGCCTCGCACGGAACAAAGCCAAACGGTCGAGTCCTGGAGGAGGCATATTTGGAATGATATCCGCCTGACACAGGATCCCGCCTGACACGCCCGTCAGGTCAAAGCCGCACACATCCCAGCACGCCTAAGGGTACCTTTTCGCCTACTGTTCCGCTGACAACTTGGAAAAGACGGCTGACTTTGTGTGTTCCCCATACTTTCACGTAAATATACCCACATAGAGTCTTGTAGCCATGCTACTATAGTAATTGTATCCCTATTTATGGCTGGTGTAATTAAAACTCATGTACGTAGAGAAAAACCCTAATCCAAAACCCTAGCTATAAAGACCCCTTCATTTTACAAAAGGAGGGACGAACAAATGATATAGCAAAAAACTCTACTAAAATCTCTCTAGCTTCATCTTCTTCAAGAGAACCCGAGAGAAACATTGTGAGCGTGTGAAGTTCTTATGCACCAGCCATCTTACTGTAATCTTTTCCAAGTATAATAACATCGACTCGTGGACTAGGGCTTGTTAACGCCTGAACCACGTAAAAACACTGTTTGTTTAGTTACATTTCAGTATTTCTACAGTTCTTATCTTTTTATTATTCTGTTAGTTATTCGTTTCCGAAAAACTCGGTAAACATTTTGGTGCTTTCATTGAGAGCTGTAGGAAGTTGTTAGTCAGCTCTTTTTCTGTGTACGTTTTTGTATTCACTTCGTGCTAAAGAGATGGTGACTACGAGAAAATCCGCTGTTGACAAAAATGCTACGGTCAACCCCGATACCGTGATGGAAGATGTGGTGCAAAGTGAACCCTTAGACTACCAAGGTGAAGACCCGACATCCCGCCAGGATCAGGTCAGTACCGAAGATACAACATACTTAGAAGACGAAGAAGAGTATGTCCAAGACGGTTATTACAAGGACGGCTGCTACTATGAGAAGGACCCAGAACTGGTCCAAGTAGCCGAAGAACTGGTGGCCACTAAGGCCAAGCTTGCTGAGCAGGAGCGCGTCTCCGAAAGAATGCAACGCATGATGGAACGCCTCCAAAGTAGGTTCGGAGATCTAGGCGACTCGGACGAGGATACCTCTGTTCGAGGTGGTGCTGATGCCCCCATGCCGGATCCAGCCGCTGCTGGACCATCCAAAGCCGCCCCTAACAAGGGCAAAGAAAAAGTGGGAGAGCCTGTGCGCGCTGACGCCCCTGCACCTCCTAAAGGCGTGAATCACCAGGCCGACTGCCCCCCCCGCGCGCAGAAGGTCTCTGGCGCTCCTAAGCCCAGACGCCCTTCAGCCCCAAGGGGGCACTCTGTGCCTAAAGGGCCCGGTGCTAAGGCACCCAGGCCTAGGGGAAGGAACAACCGCCCCAGTGATTCCGTCAATCAGGACGGTCGGGCTGCGAACTCGCACTCCGAAGATAGCTGGTCCACGGTGGACCTAAGAAGAAGGTTGGAGGCCAAGTATGAGAAGGCCAAAGGGGAAAAAGCCCGGCCTCGCGGAGATGACCTCCGAAATCATATTAATGACAAGCTCCGGGGACGTGACCTCCCGGAAAGTGATACGAAGAGGCTCGAGGAACAGATTGCTGCCTTGACCAAGCTGGTCCGGAAGCAAAGTGGGGCCCTGTCAGATTCTGAGGAGGAAGACCCGGAACCATGTATTAGGAGGATCGCGGAAACGTCCCTCCCGGATAACTTCAAAATGCCTCACATAGAATTATATGATGGGAGGACAGACCCGCGTACCCACCTAGCTAAATACAATAAAATGATGCAAGTGGCGCGCGTCAGTGAGGACGCCAAATGCATGTGCTTCTCACTCACCCTTACCAAGTCTGCGGAGGACTGGTGGAAAAGATTAGCTCCCGGATCAATCCACAGTTGGAAGGAGCTACAGTCCGCGTTTAGGAGGCAGTTTATTGCTGCCCGCGACCACGACATGGAGGTTGGTTCCTTAACCAACATCAAACAGCAACCCACTGAGAACCTCAAAGCTTTCATTCAGAGAATGATGGAAGCTGCTGCAAAAACCAAGGTCAGCGATGACATGAAGCTGATCGCCCTTCAATCGGGCCTTACTGTCGGCTCCCTGCTATGGGGAGAAATGCAAAGGAGACGGGCAGAAACCCTGTCCGAATTCATGTCAAAAGCTCAGGGAATCATCAACCTTGAGGATGCCTACCAGCAAGCCTTTGGAGTTCCCCCGGCTCCAACCCCTTCCGTGACTGCGCCGAGCTTTGCTTCGCAAGCTCCCGCACCAGTCCTCACGCTTCCAGGAGCCCGATTCACTCCGAGTGTGTATGGGCCTTCCGCGTCTGTTCAGACGCCGGGTCAAACACATTTCTCTGGGTATGGAGCGGTACAAACCGGATGTAGTATCGCTCCTAGCATGCCGCAGCCGCAAGCGGAAGCCCCGGAACGAAGTTTGAGCCAATCGCGGAGCAAACGAAGCGGAAAAAACTCCAACCGGGGAGACCATTCAAAGAAACCCCGAAAGGATTATGAGCCCAAGTTCACGGAATATACCAGTTTGATAGACTCGCGAGAGAATGTCTATCGGGCGACCTGTAATATGGTCAACTACAGGAAGCCCCCGAAAGTGTCTCACGGAGGAAGGCGTCCGCGAGACTCCAATAAGAGGTGTGAGTTCCACGGAGACGTGGGGCACACCACGAATGAGTGCCTTCAGCTGAAGGATGAGATCGAGTCCCTGGCAAGAGCGGGACACCTCGGTCAGTGGGTGAGAATACCCATAATCTATCCCGGACAGGGGGTGGTTCACGGAGCTGCATATTCCCCGGGACAGAGGGAGGCCGCTAGCGCACCTGGAGCCGGTCACCCCCAAGCTCCCGGGTCTCAGTTCCCAGCACTTCCTGCTCCACCCGCTCCGGCGCCCATTGCCTTGTTGGCTCCAGGACCAGGCAACCCATATCCACCCGGCCTTGCTCCGCCACCCGTTGACGGACACGTCGCCACCATTTCCGGAGGACCACACCTTGCCGGAAGTACCCGCAACTCCCAGAAGAGGTACTTGAAGGAGTTAGAGCACGCCGAGGAGATGTGCGCTTTGGTCCAATCACCTGCTCAACGTCCCCGAATGATGGATCTTCCCATCACCTTCACAGAGGACGATGCTCGACATGTGCACTTCCCCCACAACGATCCCCTCGTAGTGGAAGCCCAGATTGCCAATAAGAAGGTCTCACGGATCTTGATCGATGACGGAAGCTCCGTGAACATCCTCTTCAAAGCGGCCTTCCACGCGATCGGATTGACCGAGACGGACCTGGCCCCATGCCCCATCCAGCTTCAAGGTTTCAATGGGGACGCACTCATGCCATTAGGCAAAATTCAACTTCCGGTCACCCTCAGAGGAGAAAGCGACGCTTGTGCCTTCAAGCATAGCACATTCGTGGTGGTCGACTGCCCCACGGCGTATAATGCCATCTTAGGCCGACCGGTCCTGATCGATTGTGGGGCCATAACCTCGATACGTCACTTATGCTTGAAGTTTCCCTGCGACGATGGGCGTATTGGCACCCTCCGAGGAGACCAGAGAAGTGCACGGAGCTGTTATAACGTCTCCGTCCGAGCCGTCTACACGGTCCGAGAGACGTTTGCTGCCATTCCTTTGGCGGAAGTATTGCCAGGAACTAGGGATGCTCAGGAGGCATACTTTGACGAACTAGACCCAAGAGTGGGAATCGAGAAAGCAATAGAGCCGATGGAGGAAGTCGAAGAGGTGATCCTCAATCCGGAGGAACCCACCAAGGTCATTCAGGTGGGGAAAAACCTGCCGTCGGCCGTTCGAGATAAGATCGTGGCCACTGTGAAGGATAATCAGGATATCCTAGCATGGTGCCACGCTGATATGACAGGGATTAATCCCAATGTTGCGTGCCACGCACTCAACATAGACCCAGCTGCAACTCCAATTCGCCAAAAGAGGAGGCCGCTGGACCCAGTGAGAGCCGAAGCCGTCAAAGCTGAAGTGGACAAATTGATGTCCATAGGCTTTCTCCAGGAGTCGCACTATCCCGTGTGGTTGGCCAACCCAGTTCTGGTCCCGAAACCCGATGGGTCCTGGAGAATGTGCATTGACTTCACGGACCTAAACAGGGCCTGCCCGAAAGATTGTTTCCCTCTCCCGCGAATCGATCAGATGGTGGACGCTACTTCCGGGTACGAACTCTTATCCTTCATGGATGCGTATTCCGGATACAATCAGATCAAGATGCATGTCGCGGACCAGGAACACACCAGCTTCCTCACGGATAAGGGTGTCTACTGTTACGTGGTCATGCCTTTCGGTTTGAAGAATGCTGGGGCGACTTACCAGCGTCTGGTAAACAGAATGTTCAAGGACCAACTGGGGAGGAACATGGAGGTGTACGTGGACGACATGTTGGTAAAGTCCAAGACCTCCGGGGACCACAGTAACGACCTTGAGGAAGCTTTCGCCGTGATCCGAAAGTACGGGATGAAGCTAAATCCAAAGAAATGTACTTTCGGGGTCTCGTCTGGAAAGTTCCTCGGTTTTATTGTCAGCTCCCGCGGCGTGGAAGCCAACCCTGAAAAAATAAAGGCGTTCATAGATATGCCTTCCCCCCGGAAGCATAAGGATGTCCAGAGCGTTACCGGAAGGATAGCTGCTCTCAGTCGCTTCGTATCCAAGGCCACCGACAAGTGTATCCCCTTCTTCAATGTTCTGCGAGGGAACAAGAAGTTCGAGTGGACCCCCGAATGCAAAGCGGCCTTCCAACACCTCAAAGAACATTTAACCCGAGCCCCCATTTTGTCCAAACCGGTCGAAGGAGAGGCGTTGTTCTTGTACCTAGCTGTGACTGAGCACGCAGTAAGTGCTGCTCTCGTCCGGGAAGATGGCCGTATCCAGCTCCCTGTGTATTACGTAAGCAAGAGGTTATTGGACGCTGAGTCCAGATATTCGATGATCGAAAAACTCTCCCTCTGCTTGCTGATCGCTTCACGGAAGCTGAGGCCATATTTCCAGGCGCACACCATCAAAGTACTCACCAACCACCCTCTCCGACAAGTCCTGCAGAAGCCCGAGTCTTCTGGCAGATTGCTTAAGTGGGCCATGGAACTAAGCCAGTTCGACGTCCACTACCAACCGCGTGTTTCCATAAAAGGTCAAGCTCTCGCGGACTTTATTGTGGAGTGCTCGGGAATGAATGACCTCCCAGAAGATCCTGTCCCGGAACTTCCCACCTGGAAGGTCTACGTAGACGGAGCCTCAAATGAAAAAGGAGCTGGAGCGGGGGTTATCCTAATATCTCCCCAAGGGCATCAGCTCCAGAGCGCCCTCCGTTTCGCATTCCCAGCATCCAACAACGAGGCAGAACACGAAGCCATGTTAGCTGGGTTACGACTGGCCAGAGATGTCGGAGCCCAAAAAATCGAAGTGTACAGCGACTCCCTGCTTGTGGTAAACCAAATATCCGGGGAATACCAGACGAAAGGCGAAAGGATGGCTGCCTACGTGTCTCTCTCCCGCGGCCTACTGCAGCATTTCGAAGGCTACAAAATCCGCCAGGTCCCCCGGGACCAGAACTCACTTGCGGACACGCTGGCCAAGCTTGCAACGGACCCGGAGATTGAACAGTATGGCTTAGTCCCCATCGGGCACTTAGAAGCCCCCAGTACTGAGACGCGAAGGATAAACGCCATCATCGACCATTCCCAGTCCTGGATAGGACCCATCCTCAGATTTCTCACCACCGGAGAACTCCCCACCGATAAAGCGGACGCAAGGAAGCTCCAGTATCAAGCTCCCCGATACGTGGTTATGGATGGAAAGCTTTACCGCAGGGGGTTGTCCATACCCTTCCTTAGGTGTGTTGCCGGAACCGAAGTCAGCACCATCATCCATGAGATTCACGGAGGCTTCTGTGGCGATCATACCTCCGGGCTGAGCCTCTCCAAAAAAATCCTTCGACAAGGATACTTCTGGCCCACCATGAAGAAGGATTGTGTGGATTATGTCAGGAAGTGTGAGCAGTGCCAGAGGTACGCCAAGGTTCCGCGAGCGCCGCCTACGGAAATTACCCTAATGACCAGCCCCTGGCCGTTCGCCGTTTGGGGCATTGACCTAGTAGGTTCCCTCCCCACTGGAAAGGGTGGAGTGAAGTACGCCATAGTCGCGGTAGACTACTTCACCAAATGGGCTGAAGCTGAACCTATGAACACGGTCACATCTAAAAAAGCACTGGATTTTGTCATCAGGAATATAGTGTGTCGTTTTGGGCTTCCACGGAAAATTGTGTCCGACAACGGAAAGCAGTTTGACAGTGAACACTTCACGAACTTCTGTGCTTCGCATGGAATTATCAAAAGTTTTTCCGCAGTCGCCAGACCACAGGCTAATGGACAAGTGGAAGCTGTAAACAAAATATTAAAGACCACGTTGAAGAAAAAACTCCAAGCCTGCAAGGCTCACTGGCCGGAAGAACTTCCGCGAGTACTTTGGGCTTATCGCACAACAGAGAGAACTTCGACGGGGCACACGCCTTATTCCATGACCTTCGGTTGCGAGGCCGTCATCCCAGTAGAAGCTATGATCCCCTCTCACAGGCAAGACACCTACGATCCTACCCGGAACCATGCCCTCCTCCAGGAGTCCTTGGACATGATCGAGGAGCTCCGGGAGCAGTCGCAGGTCCAACTAAAAATGTACCAAGGCAAGATAGCCCGACACTTTAACATGAGAGTCCAGAGCCGTACATTCGAAGTTGGAGATCTTGTCCTACGGAGAGTATTTCCTGCTACGCAGGACCCGGGAGTAGGAGTCCTCGGACCCAACTGGGAAGGCCCCTACGAAGTCCAACAAAAAGTGGGCCATGGGACGTATCACTTAAAGAGACTCGACGGATCTAACGTCCCGCGCGCCTGGAACGCGGAGCACCTCCGCCGTTACTACCAGTAGGCCCCGGACCATCCAGTCGGAAGTCCTTGGTGAAAATAACAAAAGCGAAAAATGTGGAAATAATCCTCCCTGTTGTAAAACTCACGCCTAGCAGGCTAATTCAATGAAACACGGAGAGATTCACTCCGCTTTTACTGCACTTTTTATCCCTGTGTTCAAAGCTGCGTTTTAACAAGTGACCACGCGGTCCGGAGACGTCCGGACCCCACGCTCACTTGGGGGGTATACATGGCTAAGGCATAACCATACGCCCCTTGAACAAAACGTACACAGAACACCACTTATGTGCTAGCATTGTGTTTGAAATTTTTAAATTGTTTGAAATGTTTAAATTGTTGAGCTTAGGTTTATTTGTTGCCATGAACATGCTTGCATTACGTGTCATATGTGCTTATGTGAAAATTGCCATGGAAATGCCTGCCATTATGTATCATAAGTATTATCTCCTGTGCAGCCCAGCGATGGACGGGACTGGGGGTCGAGGCACGTTCATAGAGCTACGCCAAAACACCCCCAACTCCCTGACAAGTCCTTTGCAGAATTCTCCGCGATCGCTGTAGAGCTTTGCTTCGCAAGCTCCAGCTCCGGGTCCCGCAAGGCGAAAGATGGCAAGATCCGCGAGCGCTGTAGAGCTTTGCTTCGCAAGCTCCAGCTCCGGATCCCGCAAGGCGAAAGATGGCAAGATCCGCGAGCGCTGTAGAGCGTTGCTTCGCAAGCTCCAGCTCCGGGTCCAGCGAGGCGAAAGATGGCAAGATCCGCGACGGTTGTAAGCCTTGCTTCGCAGGCTCCAACTCCGGATCTCACAAAATAATGCATGGCAAGCTCCATGGCCATTGCAAGTTTCAGCTCCAGAAGCAGACATACTTGATCCCCCCACTCACAGTCGGCTTTGCTTCGCAAAGCCCCTGCTCCAGGATCACACCTGGTGGGCGTGGCGATTTCCCCAACAGCAATAAGCCTTGCCTCGCAGGGCTCCATGCCAGGTCCCTGAAGTCAGCCACAATGAGGTTCGCAACAACAGTTAGTTTTGCTTCGCAAAGATCTAACCTTAAGTCTAGCGACGCTCACCAAAAGAACTCCCGTTCCAAACAATGGAACGACTCACCTTAGCAATCCCAGCGAACAGTATAACTACAAGTCCCTGGATTGACTATTTGCCTCAGGAAAGATAAAGTGCGGTGAAAGGAGCCTGGCCGTTGGAACCAGGAAACCTTCGTAACCTAGAAACTACATGGGAACAAGACATCATCCGTTAAAGCTTCAAGTGGGAGGTGCATAGGTTTTGGCCGTTGGAACCAAAACCCCATACGCCCCTACAACAGTTTCTACCGTATAAATGTCTACCCTAAGCGCAAGGATAAATAAAGAACTCGGCAGAAAAGAAAGGAGAATGCTATGATTATGGTAAAAATGTCCGCAATGAAAAACTCAAAATGAAAAATAAGTAAAGATAAAACCCCTTCAAACATTGGGGGTAACTACAGCGTCCACGACCGCAGCTTCGGGGGCATCTGTTTCAGCTGAGGCTGGCGGAGTCGGCTCATTGGAAGGAGGAATTTGGTCATGAGAAGGTTCAGAAGTCCCCGCCTCTCCGGGATATCCCGCCTCAGGAGCTTCAGCACGATCGTCAATGTTATAAGTTTGGACATACGCCTCTGGGCCCTGATCCCACACGAGTAGCTTCTCCCTCATGGCTTCGGCATCATCTCCCAGATAGCCTAACACCTCCGGGTTCACTTTCCAGAGTTGATGCATGAGGACCACATGCGATATATTAATAGTCCTGTTCAGTATCACCTCAGCATCCTCCTTCTCCTTCAACCGCTCCGCCTCGGAGGTTGCCAGCTGTGCTTCCGCGGCAGTTAGTTGGGCCCTCAATTTTTCCATTTCGGCCTTGGAGGCATCCCGCTCCCCCTTAAGAGAATCTATCGCCTTGCGCTGCTCCCTATTTTGGTTCAGCACGGATTGCTTCTCGGTCACATGCCCCCTGGCAGTGAATTGCAAAGCCCCGATCTCTTTATCCTTCTCGGCGAGCCCCAACTGAAGCATAGACACGAGATCCCTGCTCCTCTTATGGAGTTGCTCCTCGTCGTGCAGCTTACTCTGAAGAGTGGAATATTCCTCTTGCCGCTTAAGGAGGAGATCGTTCTTTGATTGCAAGCGGGCTTCCAGGGTATCTTTCTCCACCTTGGCTTGGGACAGCTCTTCCCGGAGCTTGGAGTTTTCGGTCTTAATCCCATCCGACCGCTGTCTAAACTCATTCTCTGCCTTGGCCCGGTACTCTTGATATTTGGCAAGATATTTCTTCTCCGCCTCTTCTTCAGCCGTGCGCCGGGCCTGATCAATCTTCTCCGAAGCCCCCAAGGCCTGTTGGGTCAGCTTCTGTTTCTCCACCTCCAAGGCCTGGCGAGCCAGCTGGCTCTCCTCCAGCTGAACCAGAGCTGCACCAACCTCCCGGAACGAGCGTTCCGCGATCATAGAGGCCTGCAAGGAAAGACAACCGAATGAGCTAAAGCCGGACCAAAAGAGAGGTGATCCCAAAAAAAAAAAAAAAAAAAAAAAAAAAAAAAAAAAAAAATAACAACCGACGGCTTACCCCGGACAGTTGCTGCTTCACAGCGTGTGTCAGCAACAGCGGATCCTTGCTGCTACTGATGGCCCATTTCTCAGAATTGAGCTCGCATAAGCTCAAGGCCATGTCCTCCATCATCTCAGCTCCGAACGGCGCCAATGCACGTCCAAGCCTAGGCACCAGCCTCTTCTCCAAGGCTGGACCATCCAGAACCGCTCCGGCCGGGTGAGGAGATCTCACCCCCTCGGCCAGCTCAGCCCTCTTCACGGCAGACAAGTTATCTGCCCTTCCCTGAGTAACGGCCTTCTCCGCCTCTAGCCGCCTCTTCAAAAAACTATCGGCCCGTCTTACACCCTCCAGGAGGGCAGCGGGAAAACTGGTCGGCTTCCGCGGAAATTGGAACTTCAGGCCAGGCAGGGGAAGATTGGTTGTCTGAGAAGACGGAGACCCCGGAAGGGTGGACCCCCTTTGGACTGGAGGAGGAGGCAGCCGGGATATTAAGGCCCCGGTCTGTTGCTTTTGCTGCTGCGGTAGCAGAAGTAATTGCCCTTGTTGCTGCTGCTGGTTTGGATGTTGCTGTTGCTGCTGCTGCGGCGTTGGTGATTGTCTCTCTTGTTCCTGTTGCTGCTGTTGTTGTAGTTGTGATTGCTGTCGTTGCTGTTGTTGTTGCCTTCGACCGGGAGAAGAGTGTCTAAGGCGTTTGTTCTTAGTACCCTCAGCATCTCCTCCGGGACGCTTGCTCACCCCAGTTGTCCTCACGGGGAACACAAGCCCTTCCCCGTCGCTACTGCTACTCGAGACCATCATAGTCTCGGAAGGCCCTTCAGCAGGGGACTTCTCTACCCTCGGGGACGCTTGCGCCTCGCCACTTGTCTTCTTGGGGGAGGCAGCCTTACCTCCCCTACCAGCCTTGGGCTTCCGTCCTTTCCCCGTGGGCGGGTCCTGGCTGGTGGCAGCCTTCTTAATAAGCAAAGTAACCCTCCCCAACATCTTGGCTTCGGGATACTCTGCAAGAAGCGTACAAAGCAAGGTTAGCGAACCAACAAGAAATGAGAAAGAAGATAAGCGGAAGACAAGACAATCAGCAACACAAAAGTACAAGCAAGCCCGCCAGCAGGGAACAAGAAACAAGAAAAAGAAAAGTTTGAAAGGGACGACCATGCACGAGAAACGTGGATGGCCTTCCCCGAGCAAAACAAAACATCGCTTCCTGCTCCAGGAAGCTCCCGTACTCCTTGAAGTCCGGGAAGAACATGCTGAGAGAAGAAGGGTCAACCATGATGACACCTTCTGGCAGACTACCATCACTCAGACACCAGAGGAGCTCATCTACCCTATCACAGTACCTGTCGAAAGGTATCCTACGCGGATCTAGCCTAAGGAAACGAGGATCAAACCCCATCTGAGAGGTTTGGGAAACTTCAGACAGGCTGGGGGTGTGGATCAATCGAAAACTAGTCTTACCTCTCCCGGAGGAACTAGCCCCCGGAGCCCCTTCGTTAGGGTAAGCCGCGGCGTGGCGAGCCTCGATCTCCTCTCCCTCCGGCTGGGGGTCGGGGAACCTCTCCGCCCAACTAGGAGATAGAGTATTTTCGTCCCGAGCGGCTTGGGTGATCACCTTAGACAGCTCCAGGGCAATCTGCTCCCGGATGTCAGCCGACACCTGAGTCTGCCCCCTACCACTTACTGGCTCAATATTCTGGAAGGAGGCGAGTAACCCATACTCCTTCAACGATTCGGAGGTCACAAGTCCCTCCACTCTCAACTCTTCCTCGGAAAGCCCTTCGTAGAACTTGGACCTCCTTATCATCTCCGCGCAGCGAGGTGTCCGCGGAACGACTTCTGCAAAAATCAAATACAAGCGTTAGAGATCCTCCCAAAAGGCAAATCAAACACAAAGAAACAAAGTTGAAAAGGAAAAGAGGAAACACTTACCAGGGATTTTGAAATCCAAAGATAGAGCTGGCACCCTCTTCAGCGGGAAGCCAGTCGTCAGGAACCAGTATTCCCGGAGGTCTGGAACCCTCGCGGTATGACAAGTGGGGCACATCACATCCGGGTGCCTTTCTAGCCTATAAAACCCCACCTTGTCTGAATGACCCCTCATAGGCTGAGACTTCAACCCATAAAAGTACAGCACCTCCTCCGGGGTAGGAGCTTCCAGCCTCCGGGACTTGCAAAAGATGAACCACCCCGCTAAGAGCTTGTAACTGGGAGGAATTAACTGGAAGGGGGCAATCCCCGCCTTCACACAGAAATTGGCGAAGTAACTCCTTAGGGGCAAGTGCGCTCCGCACACTATGTGTGCCCAACTCCAGGCACCAAAGCCTTCGTGGCTCTGGCTAGCTGACTCGCCCAGCACCGACAGACGGTGCCACATCAGACCTGGGATGTTCTTCAGGCCTGCCTCAGAGGAATACAGCTCTAGCATGCCATAATTCCTGAAAAGGTTCGGTTTTTGGTCCATCTCCCAGATGGAACTATTGGAGGTTGGTGGGCTAGCCGCGACCGCTTTCGCTTTTCCTTTCCCCTTTCCACCCGCGACAGGAGAGCCTTTCTCTTGGGCAGAATCAGCCTCCCCCGCAGCAAGGAGTTGTTCCTTCGAGATGTTCGTCACTGGACAAAAGAAAAGAAAGAAGAAAACACTCTAAGCAGTCAGCACCCTTGTCATACCCTAGTGGTATCAAAGGCGTCGGGGAGACCCTCCTCGAAAACTGCTTGGAGAGGCTCCCACCGAGCTTACCGAGGGGTTGGCACCATGCCACCCGAAGGACAGCAAGGAACCAGACTCAGACCCCGAGCCTAAGCCCACCAAAAGAAGTGTTTTTCCAGAGAAAGACACCCTAAAGGCGTTCATGCTTATGCCCTAAAACAGCAAAACACGGGACGACTTTCCAAACGCAAATCGCCAAAACATGCAGAAAAGGCTACTTATCGACTCACAATCAATCACATGCCTACCAAAGCCCTATTCACAAATGCACATAAGCAATAATGGCAGAAACCTCTACTCTAACAACTACCAACAACCTAAGGTTTAGGAGGAAAGAGCAAAGTAGAAATACTTACTGATGTTCGGGTAGTTGGAGGTTGAGGGAGTAACTGGATCACTGCACAGCACGATCGCGAGAAGTAAAAGCTGCAAAGACGAACGGCGATTCAAACCAGGAACTTCGGGAGTAAACCCACTGCCAAATCAAAAAGAAAAGTTTCCAGATACTCACCAAAAGAAATGGCAAGTTCGGAGGAACGTAAGCTGGGAAGCCTGAGAGTTCGAAGGTTTGGAAATCTGAAAATCCTAAAGATGGAGAATCTAAAAGCGTAAAGAGGAAGAAAGGTCCTTTCCCTCGTTTTTATAGCAGGGAAGAGGCCGTTTCGAATTCCTCAAGTGGACGGTCCCGATCTTCCCATTCCGTGTGCATCAGATCCAACGGCTGGAGAGGAAGCGACGATCCTATTTATGACTCCTCGGATGGGAATAAAGTATTTATTTCCCATCATTACACCACCCCGGGCCCGGAGTACCATTAAAAACCGTCAAATCATTAGTTAGATGACTGACGCACGCATGCTCAACCAGTCGCCTCACGCACACGTCTTGGTCGCAGAACCATTCCCAGAATGACACGTGGTCCTTGCCGCACTTGAGTACTTGATCTCAAACAGAAGAAATTCTCTTTCTTTTCCATACTAACACTCAGGCGGGAAAAAGGAACCCTTCCGGGAACACAGAAGGTGCCCCCTCGCCTAATCTAAGAAACCGATTGTACAAGCTCCCGGATCCCTCAAAGCTCCGTGACCTTGGGGGGTAAATGTTATCCAGATTTCCGGATAGCGTTTAGATTGATGGCCTCGGGGAAACAGAATTATCGATGTCCTTCACGATAGGTGACCAGAGCTCGCGGATATACAGAAAGGCTTCACCTCTCCCGCTTGGTGTCCGGATTACTCTTCCAAGCAAACACCATACGGAAACTCGTCAACTCTCCCGGAGCTCCCGAAGGAGTATCCATCGGGGAAGCTCCTTCCAGGAGAAGCTCTTCGAGTGGTCTCCGCGGAAGCAGTTCCGTGCCTCGCACGGAACAAAGCCAAACGGTCGAGTCCTGGAGGAGGCATATTTGGAATGATATCCGCCTGACACAGGATCCCGCCTGACACGCCCGTCAGGTCAAAGCCGCACACATCCCAGCACGCCTAAGGGTACCTTTTCGCCTACTGTTCCGCTGACAACTTGGAAAAGACGGCTGACTTTGTGTGTTCCCCATACTTTCACGTAAATATACCCACATAGAGTCTTGTAGCCATGCTACTATAGTAATTGTATCCCTATTTATGGCTGGTGTAATTAAAACTCATGTACGTAGAGAAAAACCCTAATCCAAAACCCTAGCTATAAAGACCCCTTCATTTTACAAAAGGAGGGACGAACAAATGATATAGCAAAAAACTCTACTAAAATCTCTCTAGCTTCATCTTCTTCAAGAGAACCCGAGAGAAACATTGTGAGCGTGTGAAGTTCTTATGCACCAGCCATCTTACTGTAATCTTTTCCAAGTATAATAACATCGACTCGTGGACTAGGGCTTGTTAACGCCTGAACCACGTAAAAACACTGTTTGTTTAGTTACATTTCAGTATTTCTACAGTTCTTATCTTTTTATTATTCTGTTAGTTATTCGTTTCCGAAAAACTCGGTAAACACTAATAAAACTGATTCATTCATTAAATTGTATTGAAATTTCATATAAAACTTAATGTTTATTATAAAACCAACATAGTAATTTATAAAATTAAACCATCTTCCAAATCAAACTCTTAAAACAACTTAAAATTTTAAAAATAAATAAATAAATAAAGATTAAGTCTAACCATATACCTAAAAAAATCACATAAAATACATACTCTTACATACAAATTAAAATAAAATAAAAAAACAGATTAAATCAAACTAAACATACTATCTCAAACTAAACTAAACCTAACTACACTACTACCTGCAAACACCTCGAGCTTCACCAGCCCCGAGCCTACCGCAACTCATACTTCATCCCTACCACGAGCACATGGAAACACCAAACAATAACATAGACAAAAAAAAAAAAGAGAGAGAGAAAAAACTCCAAATCAGAAAACCAAACCAAACTAAAAATTAACAAGCATACCTTCTCGAAATTTGTCCTTCAATCTTGTATTGATTGAGAATCTTAGTGTGAAATGAGTATATGTTTATTATTATGGGGATTGTGAGGGTTATTTCTTGGAGTATAATCACATAATTACTATTTTAATACATAGTTAATTAAATTTTATGTTTGGAAAAAGAATCTTAATTTTTATTTTATTTAAAAAAAACTTTGATAATTTGTTATCATATATGGAGACATAATATTAAAAACTCTTCCATAAGGTTGTTCATGAAACTCGAAAACCACGGTCTGAAACCCCAACCAATCTAAACCAAACCATCTAAAACCAAACCAAATGAATCCAGTGTCGATGGTCTGGTTATACTGACCGTTTTCCTCCTCTATGGTCCGGTTACGGTCCCAATGTTACTCCCACTGGTCAAAACCAGACAAGACCGTTTACATACTCTTTTTATTTAAAAATTTTAATACATTTATACAAATTTAAAATACATTAATTAATATAATAAATATGAATATGAACAGTTGATACTTGGTTGGTTACTTTTGTTATATTATTTCATATAATATAATATTAGATTAAATAATGTGACAAAATATGATTTGTCACCCAAATGTGATTTGTCACACCTTGTAACATATTATTGAGAGTCACAAAATTGGACACATGTGTGTGCCTAAATGTGACATATTTTGGAGTTACAAAATCAGTTACAAATTTGTAACTCCCAAATATTACCCAATAATGTGTATATTATATGTTACACATTTGAGATTGGATTTCATAAAGCCATATGAGAAATGGCTGATAGATATGTGATTTTAACTCTCATATTGTGTATGGAAGTTACAAAATCAAGTGGGAATAAATTGGAACGTTTTGGAAAAAACTAAAAAAATTGGTTACTGAAAATGACCAAGGGCCGCAGCGCTTGAAACAAGCGCCGCGGCGCTAGTGGCTGACAGCTTCATACAAATTCAGTTTTTATCTAATTTTGAACGTTTCCAACAGCTAAGTAACTCCCAAATCTCTATTTTAATTCCATAAAACATCCAATTAATCATTGGTAACAGCCATGGGGTTGGTGGAATTTGAAATTCAAAGGGTGTCTCAAAACTCTATAAATAGGAGCCTAATTGTAACGACCCAAAATCACTAATAAGGCTTAAGAGCCTTGATTAGTGTGCCGGGAAGGCATAATTGGATGTTAAGAGAATTAATGGTAAGAAAGCGTGAAATGGGTATTGAATAAGTATGCGGGCCCTGTTTGGCTGGTAAGGGCATAATGGTAATCTTGGCCCGTTAGGGCATAAATGTGAATGTGTGTGATAAATTTTTGAGACCACATTATTATGTGGGTAGATTGATAAATATATATGCGTGTACAGGTGTGTGCATTTGTAACTATCGGCACGAGGCGATCCTAGGGAGCAAGTAGCGGGAAAGTCACAACGGGGTTTAATAGTTGACTTTGGATAAGTCAGGGATATTATAGGTATCGGGTAGTTAATTAGACTATCGGGTTATGAAAATAAATATATTGAGATATATTTGAGGTTAGGGTGTCTAGGTGGGAATAATGGGAGATTTTACCATTTTGGCCTCGGGGACGGTTCCGGCACCCCGAGCCTTGGGTTTGACTTAAATGATAAGGTTAGACTTACTAAGAATAGAAAACAGTAGAACCACAATAAACCGACCTTTTCTTTCTCAGCTCTCTTCTCTCTCTCAAGGGAAACACAAGGGAAATAAACAGAGAAAATCAAGAGGGATTTTGAGGGGATTGAGCTAAGGATTTCTGGGAATTGAAGAGGGGATTTTGAGGTTTAACTCAAGGGTTATCCAAGGAACTGAATCAGCACTAAGGTAAGCAGTGAATTCCTTTCTTTTGGTTAGAAAATTCTGAGTTCTAGCTGGGTGTTAAGATAATTGTAACTTTGATATTTAAGGTTGAATTTGAGCTGAAAGCTTGGGAACTAGCTGGGGTTTGGCTTAGAGAAGGTGCTCAATGGAAGAGGTAAACTCTAATTCATGATTTAAAAGTTTAAATCCAGGTTTTTGACTGGTTGGTTTTGAGTGTTTGTGTTCTTGGGTTTTAGAAATTGAAGATGGGATTTCCATGAGTTTTAGGCTTAGTTTTCTGTTGAATTAAGATGTTAAAGTTGTCTTAAAAGTGTTGGGAATGATTGATATGGAAATAGGGAGCTTTGGGGTGGTTTTGGGTAAGGTTTGGAGGTTGAAAATGGTGGAAATTCTGGGTTCAACGGGAAGGGCCGCGGCTCTGTTCTAGAGCGCTGCGGCCCTAGCTTGCAAAAGAGCCAAGAAGGCTCGGCCAAAGGCAAGCACCGCAGCGCCCAAAGCAAGGGTCGCGGCGCGTGTCCCCTTCAGGTGTGGTGTTGGCTCTGTTTTGGAGAAGGGCCGCAGCCCTTGGCTGTTCACATGAGTTTTTGAGGGTTTTAGGCACGGGAAAGTGGTCTAGGGTGCTCGGGTTTGGTTTCGCCACCGTGCTTGGTGGAATTTGGAATCCCGGAAGCTAGTGTGTACATGAAAACTCATGTGTGAATATTAATGGAATTCGTTATCTTGGTTGTGACTAGGTGATAAGCTAGGGCCCGAGAATGGATCGTGCTCGGGGATCGTCCTTTCTAATTAAAGCATTTGACATTAAGGTAAGAAAACTGCACCTGTGTATGTGGATAGGATGGGACTAAGTGTTCCCTATATTTGAATGTGTTGTTATGCGATTGCGATACACTATGTGAATATGTTGGGACTAAGAGTTCCCTATAATGATATGAATGTCATAAGGTGGTATTATGCCACGAGGACATGTGGTAACGGCCTAAGGGTGCCAAAATCCACACTTGCACATAGGGCGCGGCTCGAACACTGGTATCCGAGGACAGCTTATTATGCACTGAGCTCGGTTTAAGCGGGCCGGAGTCAGTGGGTTAAACAGAGGGTGCGGCCTAAGTCGTCAGCCCTGAATATTATGTGGTATAAGCGTGTTATACGACTGATTGTGTCTTGAATCTGAATGTGTGTGCTGAATATTTGTTGTAGATTATTGTCTATGACTTAATGAGTATCTGGAGCTGGATTATTGGTTATTGACCAGTTTGTTGTCTTGAATGGATATTATGGTTTGAGAGAACTGGGTAATGCCTTGTGGTTATTGGATTATGCTCTGTGAACTGTCTAGCTACTATAACTGTTATGTTATGATATTATGTTTTCTTGCTGGGCTTCGGCTCACGGGTGCTACATGGTGCAGGTAAGGCAAGTTGGCCATGTGTTGGAGAGCTCTGGGGGCAAGGTGTACATTGTCAGCTACTCGGCCGCCACGGTCAAGGATTGTACAGGAACGGGAACCTAAAATGTATATTTTGCCATTAGAGTGGCTTGGTCAATTATTCGTAATTAAGAATTTTGTATTTACGTTATTTAAACCCTGATTTGAGATCCCATATAATAAACGTCTGTTTTCAATAAAGTTTAACCGTTTGTAATCAAATTCTGTTTAACCTAATCCCTTGTATCAATAGATACACAGTTCAAACTAAATGACTTGATTAGCTAGTCTTGCACTATTTCAAACACACAGTGTAACGGTCTTGGTTATCCAGGGCGTTACACTAATGTTCACTTGTAAGACACACCATTTTTCATCCACAAAGCACTTGGCTGAAAAATACACCAAAAGGCTTGATAATTCCAGAGAGCTATTTCCTAGAGAGATCCCTTAGTGCTTAGAGAATAGGGGGAAATAAGCTTTTGGACAAAGGTCTTGAACCTTGTTCAAGTTGGTGATCCCCACTACTCTACACTTTGGTTGTGTGAGAGTTAGTTTGTGTTCTTATTCTTTT
This sequence comes from Humulus lupulus, assembly GCF_963169125.1. Classification (NCBI taxonomy): domain Eukaryota; kingdom Viridiplantae; phylum Streptophyta; class Magnoliopsida; order Rosales; family Cannabaceae; genus Humulus; species Humulus lupulus. The sequence continues at coordinate 158,721,078 of NC_084797.1, read as the reverse complement.
GTTCTTCTTATTTACTTGTATTGTTATAGTATTGAGTTTGTAATATTCTTCTTCTATATCTTTTTATTTACTTGTATTTTGAGCAATTGAGTTGTAATACTTATTTAATCAATATTATCTTGTCCATTGTATTTTTGCATAGAGTTGTATTTGGTTTTTCCATAATTCCATTGAGCAATAATATATATTCTCTAACAATCAAAAGCTTAGTTTCCTTTTCAATGGAAGGAGAAACCATGGAGATCATATGAGGATCCAACTTTGAAAAGATGGTAAGATAAGGTAATGCTCTTCTTTGGTTTTCTTAGAAGACCTAATGGTTTTCATATAGTGATAGAAATGAGAAGAAGAAAAGTTTATAAATGAGATTCATTGTTTTCTAATCTCCTTTGTTTTATAATGGTTAGATTAGAAGATAATTCAATATGTTGAGTTTTTGTTATATGTGATTAACATGTAAATAATCTAGTAGATTATTGGGTAGTATGCTAGCATGTCATAGAACTTATTTTGTGTTAATGGGAAATTATTAGAATGACAACTATGAGTTTTATATGACATGTATAAATATATTGATTTTGTGAATCAATAGAAATATGAAATCATGTGTGTATGATATTTGTAATTCATGTTTTCATATTAATAAAGAGCCAGATTAGTATGATATTAGTCATGTATGTTGACAACTATGTGAAATCATAATCATGCAAACATTTGTGAGATGTTAATATGTTTTATCCTATATTGATGAGAATTATCATGATTATTATGGTGTGCCATATAATATGATTATTAAGGTGATAATAATATTAATATGTTTTATCCTCTATTATTGCAATGTGATGAGTTACCATTTATTTGGTAAATAAAGAGAATTATTTGTAAATTAAAATTCTCATTTAAAGTGTTGAGCATCTCAATTATGAGATAAGAAAAGATGAACCTAAGGGGGTTACATCTTTTGATATGTGTCTTGCCATTGCAAGAAAAATGAATCAAAGTGGATTCAAAAATTGTGGGATGACATATTGACTCAATAGACTAATAGTCTAAAGTGTGGTCAAATACAATATATTTGAGAATTATTTAGTGACAATAATTCTTAAATATTCAATGAGGAGATATTTTCAAAATTGGAGAATGTAGAGTCCAAGAACTTTACTTAGCTAATTGTTTAGTAGTATTATAGTATGTTTAGTGTTATCTTTGTTACCATGGATTTTTGGTTCAGACCGGGAATTATTTGGACACTCGTAGTAGTACTTATAGATTTTCTAAGTTTAATCTATAGTTTAAGAATATTAAGTATAAACTAAGGTTTGATTAATGTGACTGATATTAAGGATTATATTTATTATATTATAAGGTTTAGACATCAACCAATAGGATTTTAAGCACATGTTATGAATGGTGATTAAGGATTAAGTATTTTTGAGGATTAAATTTAATAAGGAGTAAAGTTTGAATGTTATAGGGTCAGTCAGCAGCTTTGAATACGTTGAGGGCTTAGTCAAGGCTTTTTACTCCATTCAAACTTAGCTAAAATGTGTAATTTCGTGTTTAATTATTCAGCGTGTGCCGATATATCGCAGCTATAGGGGGCGATATATCACAGCACGTAAATACGGAAAACACGAAACGATGCACGGTCGCCTCAGGCATACTGGCCCAGGCGATATATCGCCTACAGGGGGCGATATATCGCCTCCTCCAGTATGTTTTCAAACGTTTTTGAATTCATTTCCTTTTAGCCATTCAAACTCCTTCAACAGTCCAGCATCTTTTGAACGAGTCTTCAGCCTCTGCTGAACGATTATTCAAATGATTTTCACCTAAAAAGCCATTATTTTTATTCAAGTAAAATCAAGATATTTTCATTCCCAAACTCTATAAATAGGACCTAGTACCCAGCCATTATTCACCATTTGCTCTAAGTTCAGAAGCTGCTAGTGTTAAGTGAGTGTGAGAGTATAAACACCTGGTTTGGGAAAAACTATAAGCTTAAACATCATAAGCTTATCAAACACTTTGGGAAGTGAGTTCTATAGTATTTCGGTGGAGGTGTAGATTGGTCTTTCAAGTCTTTGAGGTAACCAAAACTCTAGTTCCTTTCTGTATTATGTTATTTTCTTTCTCATAGTCTTCTACTCAATCTCTAACCTTAATCTTCATTTTGGTTAGGGAATCTAAGTTCTTGAGCACATAAGTTCGGTAAGCATGTTTCTCAAATGGTTTAGTCGTTCCATCTCTTTCATTTCATCTCATTTCTTTAGACTCACTCTTTCTTATGGTTTTAGGAGTGTTCCAAAAAGTCCCAACTCAGTCCACATATCCCGGTAACTTTGGTAAGGAAAATAGGCTAGAATCAATATGTTATGTGCTTATGTTATCTATATGTTTTATGTTATTAAATGTGTTATGGGCATATGACCTACTTAGCTAGTAGGACCCCACTAATTCCATGGGCATATGCTTGTTTAGTCTATGGGACCCCAAGTAATAATGGCCATTATAATAAGTGTATGTTATATGTATTATGTTAAGTCTTTATGTTTCTTATGAAATTATGTGTATGACTATGTGTTAGATTTTCCTTGCTGGGCATTAGGCTCATTCCTTTCTGTTTTATGTGCAGGAAAATAAGCTTTAGAGGCGGTAAGATTCGTGACGCTTAGAGGATGTGTATCGATGGTGAATGGAGTCAAGGGGCCGAGCGTTATTCGATTCGAGGATGTAGTCTCATTTTATGTTTTTATGATTTTATGTGTATTTTCCGCACCAATTATGTAATGTCTTTTATTTTAAATCATCTTTTGTTTTTAAAAACAATGGGATCCCATAATCCTTCTTAGTATTCTGTTTATTTGTAAATAACTCTTATTTTGCAAGTTACTCATTAAATTATGGTATTTTCGTAAAAATGTAAGTTTTATGTATAGTTTCGTTAATGGTCCAAATAGTCTAGAGTAGTGGGTCATTACAGAGAAGCAATTTTGAATCTTTACACCAATGGTGAATAAAAGAGAACTTTATTCATTTTGGTTAAAGATGGTGATATGTTTAAATTAATCTCAATGAGGAGATAATTTTAAACAAAAACATAAGAAATTAAAGTGTTTAAATAAATCAATGAGGGTTTATTTTCTTTGATTTAAAGTGTTTAAAAAAAAATTGACATTTTAATTTTGATTTTGATGAGGAAATCAATGGATGTCAAATTGTTGTTTTCAAAAGAGACTCTTAAGAAATACACAAAAGTTGTTTAAGTGATTTTGAGATTATTTAGACAACTAAAAGTAAAAGTTGCTTTGAAAGAAATGTGTCTTGCTTTAGCAAGTAAATGAATCAAGATAAACATTGAGGTTTTTATCTTGATCTATTGAGAGTTTATCATGTGGCATAGAGGACTCATGATGAACTTTGAGAATCATAGGTCTAGATTTATCTTGGAGGATAAATGACTTATTAGAAATAAAGAGATTTCTATTTTAAAGTGATATTTTATTATCATTATGTGAGAAATGTGGGGGTGATGCTCCAAAGTTAATCAATTTATTTTGTTGATAATAATTGATTAATTTGGTTATCCTATCAAATAGGTGATTTGGAATTCCACATTCTAAATCATATTGGCTATATGTGTATAGAATGAACAAATCTAGACATGCTTGGTGCTAAAGTTATTGTTTTGTAATATTTTGATTCAAGAAGGAATCAATTTAAAACATAAAGGAGAATTCTAGAAACAAATAGGTTTCTAGAATTAATATTCAAATGTTTATCTTGGATATTAAACTATAAATAGTGGGGGTGTTGACTATGGTCAAAATCACTATTTTAAAGGGGTAACTATTTTAATCAAACTATGGCTAGCAACAAAGTTTGAATAAAATAATGAGAGTGTCTAAGTATGCATGCATGAAGAAATAAATGATTCAAATGGAATCAATTTTATATCTCAAGAGATGGGACTTAGACTCCCTAAAGAGATTCACGGTTGATGGTAACCTATCTTAATACTAGTAACCAAACTAGTATTAGGTTCAATAGGTAATAACAAGTCAATCAAGTGAATAGATAGTAGTACTCAAATTTTGTCCCATCTGAGATATGAGTACTAGTGTGTTACCAAAATAAGGGTTAAAACCGAAAGGTTTTTTAATAGAACTCAGTCTTGAAAAGACAAGTATTTTAGGGTAACAAAATACTGTAAGAGTTCTACCTATATAGACCTAGGGGTGGTGCCCCCCCTCATGAGAATTGGGAGTCATTCTCAAGAAAAGTCTATGAATGGAATGTGCACATGGCCATTAACGGTGCAAAAGCGAGACATTGAGGTCTCAAGTGAACATAGAAAAGGTGTGTGTGTTATCACCGGTTTGTTATCAAGGGATAGTGGTTCAATGCTTCGGCAACCAAAATTTCAACAAACTTTGTGATAATTACACTAAGGTAAAATTCAAGTCGAAAGACATTTTACTTTATGCACCAATGCAAAGGTTTCTATAGAGAATGTGATTATTTAATCAAGTGGGGGAATATTATATTTTAATATAATGTATGATTGATTAAATAAGTGTTACAAAAGTGATTATTTAATCTAGTGGGGGAATGTTATATTATTTCATATAATATAATATTAGATTAAATAATGTGACAAAATGTGATTTGTCACACAAATGTGATTTGTCACACCTTGTAACATATTATTGAGAGTCACAAAATTGGACACATGTGTGTGCCTAAATGTGACATATTTTGGAGTTACAAATTTGTAACTCTCAAATATTACCCAATAATGTGTATATTATATGTTACACATTTGAGATTGGATTTCATAAAGCCATATGAGAAATGGCTGATAGAGATGTGATTTTAACTCCCATATTGTGTATGGAAGTTACAAAATCAAGTGGGAATAAATTGGAACGTTTTGAAAAAAACTAAAAAAATTGGTTGCTGAAAATGACCAAGCGCCGCGGCGCTAGTGGCTGACAGCTTCATACAAATTCAGTTTTTATCCAATTTTGAACGTTTCCAACAGCCAAGTAACTCCCAAATCTCTATTTTAATTCCATAAAACATACAATTAATCATTGGTAATAGCCATGGGGGTTGGTGGAATTTGAAATTCAAAGGGTGTCTCAAAACTCTATAAATAGGAGCCTAATACTCACTTGTAAGACACACAATTTTTCATCCACAAAGCACTTGGCTGAAAAATACACCAAAAGGCTTGATAATTCCAGAGAGTTATTTCCTAGAGAGATCCCTTAGTGCTTAGAGAATATGGGGAAATAAGCTTTTGAACAAAGGTCTTGAACCTTGTTCAAGTTGGTGATCCCCATTGCTCTACACTTTGGTTGTGTGAGAGTTAGTTTGTGTTCTTATTCTTTTGTTCTTCTTATTTACTTGTATTGTTATAGTATTGAGTTTGTAATATTCTTCCTCTACATCTTTTTATTTACTTGTATTTTGAGCAATTGAGTTGTAATACTTATTTAATCAATATTATCTTGTCCATTGTATTTTTGCATAGAATTGTATTTGGTTTTTCCATAATTCCATTGAGCAATAATATATATTCTCTAACAACTTTGTTTTGAAACCTTAAATGTCGACTACAACAGCATAACTTTTTAATTTGTAAACATTAAGCACCACCACTCTTTCACTCATTTTTATCAATTCTCAGTACTAAGTCAGTTTCTCCAACTCAAACTTTCTATGTCTATCACACCGACAGACACGGTGCTATCCGACGACCACCACCAGGTTTATTTTTTCTTTTTTTCTCTATTCTATGTACATATAAATATATATTATGCATATATTATTATCTCACTGTATGTATATATGTCACTTTCTCATATTGTCTCACCCTCATCTCTCACGATCACAATGATCTCTACCAACCACCACACCAGTTAATAGGTTGGTTTTCTTTTTCTTTATACATATATATGTATATGTATATATGTTTGTCTTATGTGGTTATATATCTCACTCTCTCACTTATGGCTTTCTCAGCCTCTCAATTACCTTTTCTCTCAAAGCCCATAGTGCTCTTCGTTTCGATAACCACCAGGTTAGTTTTTTCTTTTGTGTGTTTATATATATATATATATAAATATATATCACGTGATGTGGTGTTTTTTATTTGTATATAATATTTTTAAGTTAGTATAACAAATTAATATATATATAAATTTGTAACTTTGTATTTAATATTTATTTATTTGTGTAATGCCCTAGTTTCTTATAATATTATCGAGAACACATCGTTAAATGATAAACATAAATGTTGCTCTTTTTATTTAAGAAAATACTATAAACCAAAGGGACCCCATGTTTTTACAAAACAAATAAGGTCTTTAACAAAATTAACTAAGCAACATTCAAATTTAGAGAAATAAAAATACTTAAAGAAAATGTTTTCATAAATAAATCATAGGTCCTTGATCATTCCAGCGACTACATGGTCCTCACTAATGCAGCACTAAGCTATTTAGGTCCTACTCGCCATCGACCATTCTAACCTCAATTACATGCACAATAACATCATAAGGAATGAGCTTCTAAGCCCAGTAAGTAAAATGCATACAAGCATTCATACAATCACATAGTCATAACAAATCATATCATAAGTTCATACAAAATTTCATAACAACACTAACTAATATAAGATCATAATACATTTTAGGTCATAAATAAATTGTAAGTCATAAACATATTCTATTGGTGATACATAGGTCAAATCAAACTCTAAGTCATAAAATGTTATATTGGTCATAATAACAAACCAGGAAAGAGAAAGAATAAGTGCCTATAAAGTTTGGCATTTAAGCCCCGGACATCACTTAGGTCTGTCATACAAGTTTTTGGCAACCGAGCCTACCGAACATCACTTAGGTCCGTCATACAATTCTGAACACAAGGTCCAGCCATACCTATCTCCTTGTACCTAAATTGTTAGGGTCATACAAATCACTAAAATGTCATAACTAAAATATCTAATTTTCCTTACCTTGAGTGTGGAATAAGAGAAGAAAAAGAGATTTCTTATGCTAATAGATCTCGCTCAAAACCTTATATAACATAAAAGATTTAAGATTAGAGACCTAAAATAAGATCTAAACTTTAAAAAAAAAACTCTAAACCTCATAGTCATACCTTTACCCTAGAACCAAAAGATCAATACTTCCTGAGCCTCCACCAAAAGTGTCTATCTCCAACAACAATACTAAGAGCTTGATACTTGGATAATTTCGGCTATATGGAGATTTATAATGGTATAATGTTTGAGGTTTTATAGAGAAAATAGAAGAAAAAGAATTCCTGAGCACTATAAAGGTTATAGTGGTTTGGCTATGGTGTGTTTATGGGGCAAAAATATGAGAACTTTTGGGAGATGTAGACTTCGAAAATGGAGAGGCTTGAAAGCTTTTTTTATGTGAAAAATGAAGTGGTTAAATCCTCTATTTATAGTCTCCAACTCCAACCCTTTTCCTTAATCCTCTCCACCTCCATTCAAAATTCAAGCTTTCCCTCCCCTAGGTAGTTTCGGTCAGCCCATGTTTTACTCATTCAAAGGTGCTACAAACTCTCTTAATATGACACATACACTAGCAAGTAACCTGTAACGCCCTGGTTACCCCAGAACAGTTACAGTGAATCGGAAATTTGACCCGCTACCCGAGTCCTTTGGTTAAAAACGTGTTCTAAGTGTTATTAACAGGCTAAGGTGGAAAATCAATAAAAAGGAAATGATACATTTCATTAAAAGCATAAAATTGTTCATGGGCCCATAAAAACATTTACAACTCAAAACGATCATTACTGATTCAAATTTACAAACCCGCCGACCTAAGCGGCAAAAATAGGGTAAACCCCCTAGTTCCTCTAAGAACTCCTTGGCCGTGGTGGTCAAGTGATCGCATATGTACACATCACCACCTAAGCTCTCCACTCAAGGCTGGGTGAGCTTTTCTTTCCCTTTACCTGCACTACATAGCACCCATGAGCCAAGGCCCAGCAAGAAAACACAGTATTGCATATAAACATTATCAACTGATTATCATTATAACCACACAGAGCTTATAGCTCTTAAACAGATGAGGGAATATCATTTGAGATTCTAGTAAACCATACTGAGTGACTGACAAGCAAGTCACTAATTTAAACAGAAGAGTGACTGCTGGGTAAGCCACTAGCCTTAAACAGATGAGAGACTGATGGGTAAGTCTCTAACTTAACAGATGAGTGACTGATGGGTAAGTCACACAAGCGCTTATAGTATTCATCGAACTTGAGGTCAGTCCGGCATTAATGCTCTTTGATTCATCCAATGCAGATATCAATTAGATCTAATCTTTATTGGCTTGCATTGAACACGCTAAGGCCGCCCTGACTTATGAGTCAGCACTGTGTGACCAGTGCCCAGTACCACTGCCGAACTTGACTAATAAGTCACAGCTTCACAGTCGATGCTGACACCTTTGCCAAATCTGAATAATTAGTCAGTACCATGCACAAGTAAGCAAGATTTGCTAAGCATTCAATAATCAATCCATGTCCACATTTACACAATCAACATGCCTCATGAATAACCATGCATGTCACATATGGGGTGTAGTTTTCTTACCTCTGATTCGAGCTAGAATGAATAAAAGAACAACCCTTGAGAACGATCTGGATTTTAGTCCTTTAGTGGTCACCTAGTCATAACCAAATATGGGACACCATCAATAAAATGATAATAAAGGGTTCCCAAACCAAGATCTAGCCTCCGAGACATCAATCCCCACTAATCCGGGTAGTAGGAATGATCCCGAGGCCTAAAACCATGTTCCCGAGGCCAAAACACTCAAATGGGCTCAACCCTGCTCAAGGGCTGCAGCCCTAGCACCTTGGGCCGCGGCCCCCAGCCACTCCAGGAGCAAGGGCCGCGGCGCCCAGCAAGGGCAAAATTGCTCCACCTGCTTCTTCGAGCTAGGGCCGCGGCACCCAAGAACAGGGTCGCGGCCCCCAACCCAAAGCCATCCCCAAACACGTTTTCATCATTCCTAAGCCTCCAAAATCATGCCTAAACATTACCAAATCATAAAATCAAAGTTCTCAAGCTTCCCAATGATCCAAAACCATCAAATCCCAAGGTTCAATCGAACCAAAAACTCATTGATTCACAAAAACCAATTCTAAGCTTAGAAACTCTAAAAACTCAAAACTTAAAACTTAGATTACCTTTGATTGGGTTGTTTCTCGTCAAATCCTTCAGTCAAGAAGCTTCTAATCTTTCCTAGGATCGCTATGCCTCGATCCTCACTTGATTTCGACTGCTAGAACTCAAGATATCTTCGAAAACGCTTCGAACAGTAAAATGAGCTAACGAAGGAGAGAGGAAATGTTTTCTAACGTACGTTCTATCTAACAAGCTACTTCAAGCTTAAGTAACCTCAAATAAAACCTAGTGCTCGGGGTCCCAAAAACACCCCCGGAGACATTATAGTCAAAACTTCCAGAATTTCATCCTTATCTCAATAACTCCCAATTTATCATCAAATAAACATTCTTATTACCCAATAATTGACCTCGTTATGATGAAACCGCTAATCCATAATATAAGACTGTCTCATGCCGAATAGCTTAAATATATATCCATAATAATGGGGTCTCATTCACAAATCACATTATGCACCCAAACACACAAATTTGCCCTCAATGGGCCAAATTATCAAAACATCCTAATATTCAAATGTGGACCCACATGCATGCATATAACATCATATTATAATATAATTCACATAAACATGCATATATTCATATAATGGCATAATTAAACAGTTATGGCCCTCCCGGCCTACTAATCCAGCCATTAAACTGCATTAGGGATTTCGGGGCATTACATAACCAAAGTAGTCAAAGTCTTCACTTAGCACTCTAAGAACTCTCCCACGCCTACACATGTACCATTCCAAATTCAAAACTCTTCAAATGGTTTCAACTATCACCAACATAGTCACCTAGTTCAAGCTTATTGTGACACCTATCATGAAATTTCAAATTTTAGTCCAAAAATCTAGCATATTTCTATGCTACACGCCTATGACTAAGCTTGGTCTTCAACCAAGTAATTAAAACTTGGTTCTTTAATTAAACTTTGTCACTTATTTATTAAATCATGAAAAACTCCACCTATTAAATCTATAGTGAAATTCGGAGAGACTTAATTTTAATGCTACATGTATACTTTTTAAACCACCAAATAACATGTGTGCATAATTTTTATAAAGACTTAAAACTATACACTAATTTGATCATATGCTAAAATCGTATAAATACTAACCATAATAATTATAATTATCTAAATTATAATTATTTTCTAAGTCAAAGAAATCATAACTTTAAATAAATAATCTTAAAGCAATTTTTTTTTAAATTCCACCACTCAAGTTATAACTATAAACTAATAAAACTAACATATGGTCACAATTAAGGAGCTTATAAGAAAATAATAACCTTAGTTATTACAATTTGTATATAATATTTATTAATATAATAAATTAATATATATATATATGAATGATGTAGTTTCTTATAGCTTATAGCTAATATTGCTCTTTTTGTCATTTTTCATATATCTTAGGTTCTATTTAAATTAGTTTCTTAAGTGTTTTTTTTTATATCTGGACTCAGACTTCTCTTTTTATGCACCAACAACAATATATATAGGAGAATTCTCCTATAGAGGTTTCACTTTAAGCCCTACCGATGGGGTTCTTAGTGTTCTCGACCCGTGAACAATTTTCGGCGCGATTTTTTTATGATCGTGTATATTGTAGCTATTTAGAGCATTCTGCAAATTTTCAGAAAATTCCGAATAGTTTACAGTACCGAAAATTAAGTTCAAACATGTTGTTGCACGCATGACTAATTTTTTTTATACGCGTGGAAAGCAACATATTTGAACCTAGTTTTCGGTACTGTAAACTATTCATAATTTTCTGAATATTTGCAGGATGCTCTAAACAACTACAATATACAGTCATACAAAAATCACGCTGAAAATTGTTCATGGGTCAAGAACACTGAAGAGCCCCACCGATAGGGCTTAAAGTGAAGCCCCTGTAGAACAATTGTCCTATATATATATGACAATTCTCATATATGGGCTTCACTTTAAGCCCTACTGGTAGGGCTCTCAGTGTTTCTCAACCCGTGAACAGTTTTCGGCGCATTTTTTTTATGACCATGTATATTGTAGCTATTTAGAGCATCCTGAAAATTTTTAGAAAATTTCGAATAGTTTACAGTACTGAAAACTAGGTTCAAACATGTTGTTTTCCACGCGCATAAAAAAAATTAGTCACGCGTGCAACATGTTTAAACCTAGTTTTCGGTACTATAAACTATTCGGAATTTTCTGAAAATTTGCAGGATGCTCTAAATAGCTATAATATACACGGTCGTAAAAAAATCACACCGAAAAATGTTCATGGGTTGTAAACACTAAGAGCCCTACTGGTAGGGCTTAAAGTGAAACTCCTATAGGAGAATTCTCCTATATATATATAAATATATATATATAAAGCTATTAAACTCATCATTTGTGACTATTTAAAAAAATTCATTTGTCACTTTTATTACTATTGGAGTATTGGTGTGACAATACAATATATAGTTAGTAGTGATTTTTTTTATCAATTATTATACACATATATATACTAGATACAAGTAATATGCAATGCACATTTGCTTAATTTTATTTATAGAATTTATTAATTATTTTTATTAAATTTTATCATTGTCGTATAAATTTCAATTAAATAAACAATATTATATATAAAAGAATGACATAAACATATTAAATGAAAAATTAAACTAAAATATTGTTCATGATTTTTGCACATATATTTATATAATATGATAACCTTTTTTAACATAAATAATATTTTTTTGGGATAATTGTGGCAAAAGTACCCAAAGTTTGGGTTTTGTATGCGGTATAGACCCAATGTTTATTTTTAGTGGCAATAGTACCCACAGTACCAAAAAGTGTTATTCCGTTTGGTTTCCTCCGTTGGTGGCATCTGGGTGTACACGTGTACGCACCAGATAATTCAAACAGAAGGTGTACGTGTAACTAAATCAAAATAAATTTAAGCTAAATAAACATAAAACTAAAACAGAATACAAAAATCCAAAATGACCTATATAAACACTGCCATCAACTATTCTTTTTCTCTTTTCCTAGCAATTTTCCATTTTCCTCTCAGATGATCTTGTTCGTAACTCTGCCATCAACTAGAGCTTTTTTTTTTTTGGAAGTAGAAGCTTTTTTCTATGTAGAGTGGCTCATGGGAACGGTGAAGGTTGGTGGGGATGAAGTGATGTTCGAACGACTGGGCTCTGGTGACAAGGGGGGTTTTGCTCCTTCTTCAGATCTCTTTCTTCTACATCGGTGTAGCACCACCATTTTGGCTCCTTTCCCAACGCCATCAACAAAACTTAGTGACTTTAGTGGCGTTGGGTCGAAGGGTGGTTGAAGATCAATGTTGGGTTGGATTCATTCGTGACTCAAGATCGAGGTTGGGGCAGGTTCGTACATGGTCAATGAGGATGTGATGGATGGAGAGATCTAGAGGTGGGTGTTGTCGGTGACGATGCGATGGATAGAGACCAACAGAGGGGATGAAGCAAGATCTACAACCTCCCCCTTTTCTTTCTTTCTTTTTTTTCTGGTTCATAGGCTTTATTTTTTCTGGGTCTAACTCATTATTTTGTGTGTGATAACTAATAATTTGATGGTTTCAAAAAAAAAAATTGACAAGGATAGTTTCAGATTTTTAGTTGTAAGATAGTTTCAAAATTTTGGTTGTAAGATTGTTTTAACTAATATATATTTGGATATTTGAGTATAGATCTTGAAAATTTTTGTTTAAGTGATTTTGACGAAAGTTTCATATTCTTGAAATTTGATGAAAGTTATTGTTGATTGTCGATTTAAGATTACAAATCTGAAAATTACTATAAAATCTTGTTTTTTTTTTTTTAAATTGAAGAATTTTTGTAGAGAATGATGAACCTTTTTTCTTAAAATTTTAATTTGGGTGTAAATCTGGATAAATGAAGACGAATTATTTTAAGTAATAAAGTATTTAATTTGGATCCAAATTTAACAAAAAAGTTTTAAATTTAATTAAAACATTGAATTATTTGGTGCGTACATGTGTACACCCAGATGCCACCAACGGAGGAAACTAAACGGAATAACACTTTTTGATACTATGGGTACTATTACCACTAAAAATAAATATTGGGTCTATGCCGCATACAAAACCCAAACTTTGGATACTTTTACCACAATTTTCCCTATTTTTTTAAAAAAAAATTAAGATTATATATTATTATAATGATATTTTATAATATTTAAATTTATATTAATATAAGTATTAAATATCTAGTCTTGTATTAAATATTATTATAATTATAATATTTGAATTCATATTAATATATTTAGTAGAATTACATAATATTATTATAATAATATTTTATAACATTTAAATTTATATTAATATAAGGGTTTTTAGCGGCGAAAATACTCAATGTTTTTACAGTGTTCCACTTTTACACCCAATCTGTTTTTTTTTTTTTTTTTTTTGCGATGAATATACCCAAGCCCACTAAAAGCGTCTCTCTGTTACTACCCACTTGTTAACACCGTTAATGATGCTTATGTGGCATTGATGTGGCCTGGCCGAAATAACGTGGCATTGCCACGTCATTGCCACGTGTACAATATAAAATAATATTTAATAATTAAAATCAAATTATTTTTTAATTTATAAAATCTATCAACTAAAAATTAATAAATATAATTAAAAAATAAAAAGCAACCACTACCCCAGGTCTTCCCCCACATTTTCTTCTTCTTCTTCTTCTTCTTCTTCTTCTTCTTCTTTGCTTAGATTTTCTTCATTTTTCTTTGTCTCTTTCTTCTCCTTCTTCTTTCTTTTTCTTTTTCTTTGCCCAGATTTTCTCAGCCCCCCCACCCCCACCCCCACCCTTTTTTTCTTTTTCTTCTCTTTCTTTGTCTTCTCTTTCTTTGCCCATAATTTATTCTTTTGTTTTTTTTTATTTTTCTTTTTCTTCTTCTCTTTCTTTGCCTAGATTTTCACACCCCCAACCCCTTTTTTTTCTTTTTCTTTTTCTATTTCTTTTCTTCTTCATCATCGTTCTTCTTCTTTTTTTTCTTCTCTTGCACCCAGATTTTCGCAGCCCCCCACCCCCCCCCCCCTTTTTCTTTTTATTTTTCTTTTTCTTCATATTCTTCTTCTCTCTGGCCCAAATTTTATAAGCCCCTTTTTATTTTTCTTCGTTTTCTCTTGCCCAAATTATTATGGGTGTTTGGATGTTGAGAAAGTTTGAGAGAAGAAAAGAAAATCTTAATTTTTTCTTTTAGATCTCATTTGTATGAATTTGGGTATTTGTTTATCAATGATTTGTATGAATTTGTGTTTATACTCTCTGTACAGGTTTTTTTTTAAAAAAAATATGTTTGGTAAGCTAGAAATGAGAGAAAAGTGTGAGAACATATGATTTTTGTATGTTGAAATGTTTGGTAGGCTAGAAAATTAAAGAGAAAGTATGAGAAAATAGCCAGAAAGTGAAGAATTTTTTTTATTATAATTTTAAACTGATTTAAATTTTTTTTCTTTTTTTATGAAATTATTGTTTAATTTTGGTTATTGATTTATTTTATAATTATTTGCAATTTTAAATTAATTTTTATTTTATATTGTACACGTGGCAATACCACGTTATTTCGGCCAGGCCACGTCAATGCCAAATAAGCATCGTTAACGGTGTTAACAAGTGGGTAGTAACAGATAGACGCTTTTAGCGGGTTTGGGTATATTCACCGCCAAAAAAAAAGATTGGGTGTAAAAGTAGAACACTGCAAAAACATTGAGTATTTTCGCCGCTAAAAACCCTTAATATAATTATTAAATATCTAGTCTTGTATTGTATATTATTGTAATAAGGATATTTTATGTCATTTGAATTTAAATTTATATTAATATAATTATTATATATGTAGTCTTATGTTAAATATTATTATAATAATGATATTTTATAATATTTGAATTTATATTAATATATTTAGTATAAAATTAAAATTACATAATATTATCATATTAATATTTTAACACATTTAAATTTATATTAATATAACTATTAAATATATAGTCTTGTATTGTATATTATTATAATAAGGATATTTTATAACATTTGAATTTAAATTTATATTAATATAATTATTATATATGTAGTCTTATGTTAAATATTATTATAATAATGATATTTTATAATATTTGAATTTATATTAATATAATTAATAAATATCTATTTTTAGTTAGTTTTAAATGTATATTCCATTAAATATTTATAATATTTTGTTAAAGTTAACAAAACAAACCGTTAAAACCAAGAATTTCCGTTATTTATACGTTTTTTATATAGAAAAGATATGAAATATTTTATTTTTATTTTTTCTTATGAAAAATAATATTTTCAAGTCATGGACTTTTCTTTTTCTTTATAAAACACATACTTTCTTCACATTATTTTATATTTTTCATATTAAATTAATGTTGCTGATTCTTTTTGTATTTAGTATATATGTAATTGTTAATTTTGGTATATTATGTTGTTGAAAAAATTTATATTGTTTTGTAATATAATTATATTAGTGAGGTAATATATATTTGTTTGCTAATTCACATTAAAATGTAAAAAAAAAACTAAAATAATAAATAGAATAATTACTTCAAAAAAAATGGAATAATAATAAAGTCCAAACAGTGATTTCGAACCAAACCAATCCATTCTTAAGTTGATTGGTTTTGTAAAATCCCTTATTAGCATATTTGACAATATTGACAAAATTAATTAATGGAGAATTTTCGAAATGGGTAGTTTCATGTTTTGATGTAATGTGTCTTTCTATAATCAGATTATTATATGTAGTTAATAAAATAAATATATAATTTCCTATAAAAGAATATATTTTCTTGAATTGGAAATTATTGGTATTTATTTTATTTTTTGATCTGATTTATTTGCCCAGAAATCGTGTACAGCTTGCAGAGATCATGTATATATTGTTTCCTTATTTATTTAAGGAAACTGGGTTTAAAAACTGTCCAGATTCAATGAATCTGTTTGAACGGATTGCCAGTCTGTTTGAACAGATTCTGACTTTCCTGTTTGGGAAGATTTTTCATTTATTGGCTGATTGGTTTCTGATTTGTTTTCCACGACCTAAAGGGATTCTAAAAAGTATATAATCATCCTTAGATCGTTGGTTTTTGATCATCTCTCTTGGTGTATTATTTTCCAAATATTTTTCAAGTTTTAGAGAGACTTTTTATTATGTGAAGAACTTGAGTCCAGCAAGTTCTTAGTGGTTTATTACAGTGTACTTCTGTATTGTTTTCTTTGTGTTAATTGTGCAGGTTGAACACACTTGGAAATTGTTCATCAAGCTTCGGGAGGAAAAGTGCAAGTGTTATGATTTGAAGGGAGTTCAAGATCTTAGCACTTCAAAAATTTGATTAGGAGTTTAGATTACAATAGTTGCGAGAAATTCAAGAAGGAGTCTTTATTTGTATAAGTCAATTTGGTTTTGTAATCGTTTAGATATTCTTCTAATAAATTTCATTCTCTGGGCGTGGCGCCGTGGACTAGTAGCAATCTGCAAAGATTGCTGATACCACGTATAATTTCGTGTGTTCTTTACCTTATGTTCGTTTTTATCTTTTGGTGATAAACTGTTTAAACATATCTGGTGTCTGTTCAAATAGTCTCTGTGTCCGTTTAAACATTTCTGTAACAGTTCAACAATTAATTATTTAATTTGAATAATTAAGTTGGTAATCATAAAAAACGGAATTTCAATTGGTATCAAAGCAGTTCACTAAACTCTTAGTGAGATCTTGTGGTTATTTTCCGTTTGATTTGTTTTGTGTGAAATGTCTTTCTTTGCAGAAGGTAGTTTGGTGTCTCGACCTCCATTGCTTAATGACTCAAACTATCCATATTGGAAAGTTAGGATGAGAGCTTTCATAAAAGCTCAAGATGAGAAAGCATGGAGAGCAATTTTTTCTAGATGGTCACCTCCTACTGAAAAAGGTGAAGATGGAAGCACAATTGTAAAATCTGAACTTATTTGGGATACAGAAGAAGAAAAATTATCCAGTTATAATAATAAAGCTCTTCACACCATATTTAATGGTGTTGGAGAAAGTTTTATAAAACTTGTTTCCACATGTGTCTCGGCTAAAGATGCTTGGACAATTCTTCAAACTCAGTTTGAAGGAACTGTAGATGTTAAAAGGTCTAGATTTATTATGTTACAAACTAGGTTTGATGACCTTAGAATGTCTGATTCTGAAACACTATCTGAATTTTATGAGAGATTATCTGATATTTCTAATGAGTATTTTGCACTTGGTGAGAAACTTGATGATTATGTTCTTGTTAGAAAAATCGTTTGAGTTCTTCCTGACAGGTTCAATGTAAGCTCACTGTTATGGAAGAGGCAAAAAACTTCAGTACTATGAAGGTAGAAGAATTGATGGGGTCACTTCGTACATTTGGGTTAAATCAAAAGATTCGTCAAAAAGACAAGTCAAGTACTTCCAAAGAAAAAGAGAAAACCATAGCTTTCAAGAGCACTGAAAAAGAAGTGTCAGATGATGAAGATGGTGATAATGAAATGGCAATGCTTGCAAAGAATTTTTGAAAATATATGAATAAG
Organism: Humulus lupulus; assembly: GCF_963169125.1. NCBI lineage: Eukaryota > Viridiplantae > Streptophyta > Magnoliopsida > Rosales > Cannabaceae > Humulus > Humulus lupulus. The sequence goes on along the minus strand of NC_084797.1, from coordinate 158,703,257 downwards.
ATAGGAAACAAGAAATTCAATGGCAAGATGACAAAAGGTAATCCTTCTTCTCTTAAACCTTTTCAAACTAATAAAAAGGGTATTTAGTGCAGGGAATGTGAGGGATTTGGTCACATCCAGTCTGAATGTGCAAACACCTTGAAAAAGAACAAAAAAGGTATGATTGTTACTTGGAGTGATAATGACTCTGAAAGTAGTGAAGATGAGGAAGGTAATGTCGCTCTCACTTCTATTTTGCCTGTTTCTAAATCTGAAAATGAGAAAATTGTTTGCTTAAATAATGTTTCAAAAGATGAAGAAAATACTGATAGTGATGAATCTAAATTAAATGATGAGTCCTTGAGTGAGTCTTACAAAAAGATGTATGGTTCATGGGTGAAAGTGTGTTCTGAGAATCGGTCATTGGTAAGCAAAAATAAAGATTTATCCTTTGAAATCAAACAACTTACTGACTTAAATGAAAATTTTGAAAAATAAATAATTTCAAAAAATGTTGAAATTAATAAGTTGTCTAAAGATTTGAATACTCTTGAGAAAAATGTTAGAATGCTTAACCCCGGTTCTACTGTTTTTGAGAAAATTCAGAATGCAGGTCAAAGAAGTCATGTGGGACTTGGTGCTTCAAGTTCTCAAAAATCAAAGAAAACTGTCTTTATCTCAGCTGGGATGCTATCGTCTGTCGTTCCTGTGTCATCTTCACTGAAATCTGTTGCATCCAGTTCTCGGATTGTTCCTACAGAATGGACACAGTCAGCAGGAAAATCCAATGGAAAATTGGAAAAATTCATTCCAATCTGTGATTTTTGTGGTAGGAAGGGTCATATTCGTCCTAAGTGTTTGACTCTTATGAATTTTGCCAAAAATGAATATTTTGAAAAATTCAATTATTTTGATAATTTCGAAATAGTAAAAAAGGAAAATGTTCAATCAAAGAAAATATGGATAAAAAAGAATAATTGTTTTGCTGGTTTTACTAGTGAATATGATAGATCTGCTTCTTCATATTTTTTGTATTTTGATAGTGGTTGTTCAAGACATATGACAGGTGACAAGTCTATTCTTATAGACATAAAACCTATGCATTGTGGGTCTGTTACTTTTGGCAATGGAATTGAGGGTAATGTTCTTGGAATGGGTACTCTTAACTTTGAAGGGTTGCCTAGAATCAAAATAGTGCTACTTGTGGAAGGACTTAAAGCTAACCTTCTAAGCATAAGTCAAATTTGTGATCAAGGTTATACTGTTAAATTTGATAAAGAGAATTGTTTTGTTTTAAACAAGAATGGTGAGAATGTTCTTGAAGGTTATAGATCTAATGACAATTGTTACACTCTTCTACCATCTATTATGTGTCAATCTGTTGTGAGTAATAACACTGACGTGTGGGATGCTAAACTTGGTCGCATAAATTTTAAAACTTTGAAAAAATTGTCACATACAGGGAGTGTTCATGGGTTACCTAAGCTAGGTAAAGAATCTGATGGTAAGTGCAAGAGTTGTCAACTTGGAAAGCAAGTAAAAATTACACATAAAAGTGTTTCTGACATAAACACTTCGAAAGTTTTAGAATTGCTTCACATGGATCTTATGGGTCCAATTCAAATTGAGAGTTTAAATGGGAAAAGGTATATTTTTGTTTGTGTGGATGATTTTTCTAGATATACTTGGGTGGATTTCTTGAAAGAAAAACCTGACACTTTTGATGCCTTTAAAACTCTTTGCTTGAAATTAAAAGTTGAAAAAGATTGCAACATTGGAAAAATTGTTCGTATAAGAAGTGATCATGGTAAAGAATTTGAGAATTCTGTCTATGATGATTTTTGTAAGTCTGTAGGTATCTCTCATGAGTTTTCAGCTCCCAAAAATCCACAACAGAATGGAGTTGTAGAAAGGAAAAACCGCACTCTTCAAGAAATGGCTAGAGTGATGTTAAATAGCAAAAAATTGACCAAACGGTTATGGGCAGAAGCAATTAACACTGCTTGCTATATCCTAAATCGCGTTTTTCTCCGTCTAGGTACATTTAAAACATCTTATGAAATTTGGAAAGGTAAGAAACCAAGTGTGGCTTACTTTCATGTTTTTGGATGTGTTTGTTACATTTTGAGAGATAGAGAAAATCTTGGTAACTTTGATGCTAAGAGTGATGAATGTGTCTTTATTGGATACTCCACTAACAGTAGGGCTTATCGTGTGTATAACATGAGAGCCCAAACTATAATGGAGTCGGCTAACGTTGTTATTGATGATACTAGGGATTTTTCTGAGTTTTCTACTGAGGAAAAAATTGATAGGTTTATTGATGAACCTACTGAAAAATACGAAGAAGCTTCTATCAGTGATACTAATGTTGCAACGCATGGTCCATCTGTTCCAACAGAGCACGAATTCGATGAAACAGGTTCTGGACAGACAGAAAAGAAATTTCTAGATATTATTTCGGATGAAGTCCAAAAGGAGCCATCAACCAGAGTTAAATTAAATCATCCAGCAAATTTAATTCTTGGAAATCCAAAAGACAGTATGGTGACAAGAAGAAGGTTTAGTAATGTTGTTCAATTTGTTTGTTTCTTATCTTTAATTGAGCCTAAAAATGTGAAAGAAGCTTTAACTGATAAAAATTGGATTAAAGCTATGCAAGAGGAATTGGAACATTTTTTTAGAAACAAAGTGTGGATCCTTGTGCCAAGACCGTTGCATACCAATATTATTGGCACAAAATGGATTTTCAAGAATTAATCTGATGAATTTGGTACAATTGTGCGAAATAAAGCAAGATTAGTGGCACAAGGGTACACACAAGTGGAAGGAATAGACTTTGATGAAACATTTGCACCTATTGCAAGACTTGAATCAATTAGATTATTATTGTCTATTGCTTGCTTGATTGGTTTCAGGTTGTTCCAAATGGATGTCGAATCCGCATTTCTCAATGGGATCTTGAATGAAGAAGTATATGTTGAACAACCCAAAGGGTTTGAAGATCCCCATGCACCTGATCATGTTTACAAATTGGAGAAAGTTCTATATGGTTTGAAGCAAGCCCCTCGGGCTTGGTATGAGAGACTCTCTCAATTTCTTGTTTCTCATGGATACAAAAGGGGTGGAGTAGATAAAACTTTGTTTATCAAAAATATTAAATCTAACATAATTATTGCTCAGATTTATGTTGATGATATTGTGTTTGGTTCTACTTCTAACAATGAGGTGTAGGTATTTGTGAAAAAAATGAAAGAGGAATTTGAAATGAGCATGGTGGGAGAATTGACCTATTTCTTAGGTTTGCAAGTCAAGCAGATAGATGAAGGCACATTTATTTCTCAAAGCAAATAAGCTAAGAGCTTGGTGAAAAAGTTTGGACTTGAAAGTTCAAAGATTGCCAAAACACCAATGGGAACGACTGTGAAGCTATCCAAAGATGAAAATGGTGTCAAAGTTGATCCTACACTATATAGAAGCATGATTGGTAGCCTTCTTTATCTCACTACTAGTAGACCTGATTTGAGTTATAGTGTTGGTGTGTGTGCCAGGTACCAAGGAAATCCCATGGAGTCTCATGTTGCGGCTGTCAAAAGAATCATTCGATATGTTCATGGGACTGTTGATTATGGTATTTGGTATTCAAAAGAAACTAACCCTAATCTAGTGTGTTTTAGTGATGCTGATTGAGCAGGTAACACTGATGACAGAAAAAGCACTAGTGGAGGATGTTTCTTCTTGGGAAATAATCTAGTCTCTTGGCACAGCAAGAAACAGAATTCTATTTCTCTCTCAACAGCTGAGGCCGAATACATTGCAGCGGGAAGTTGTTGTGCACAACTTTTGTGGATGAAGCAAATGATGATGGATTATGGGTTTGATCTTGACATTTCAACAATTTTTTGTGACAATACAAGTGCAATTAATATTTCAAAAAATCCTGTGCAACATTCCCGTACTAAACATATTGATATTCGTCATCATTTCATAAGAGAATTAGTTGAAAATAAAGTTCTTGTCTTGGAATATATTGAAACACATAAACAGATTGCTGATATTTTCACTAAAGCTCTTGATTCGGTTCGCTTTGATTTTCTCCGAAAATCTTTGGGGGTTTGTTCTGTATAAATTTCCTTGTTATTGTGTTGTCCTTTTGATCAAATGTGTGTTATTTAAGTTTAAGAAAATTTTTAATTAATTTGAAAATTCTATTATGTGTCAAGCTAGATAATCTGACTTGTGTTTATGAGCTTTTAGTTGTATATTCTTGAGAGAAAAATAATCAATTCTTCCTAGGCATATTCGGGTCAATCAATCAACGGTTAAATGTTTGAGCTTCCTTTTGTGTAGCATTGTTTCAAGCTCCTGTGCAAGAATAGAGCTACCTACATCAGTGTGTGAAAGCCGTCTTTTGAGTAAGTTGGAACTTTGTAATTCGGAGTTATAAAGAGGATACGCTACCATAGAAAAGGGCTACCACTGGTGTAGTGTGACAGCGTCTTCATGGGTTACAATTATTTACAATTTTGAAAAAGACTTATTTGTCATTGGGCAATGTTCCCTTGCATACACTGTCACACACTTATGCTCGAAACTATGCAAGAAAAATTGTAAACAGTTTATAATATAAAAAAAAAGAATGTTTGTAAGACTCATACATGTCGATTGATTCACTTAAGAATATGTTCTTGTGACTGAATTGTGCTTTATTTCTCTCGAATATTCTTTCTAATTTTTCATTTTCACAAGTTTTCTTATCCATGGTATACACTAACACTTATTTTTAGTTGCTTGATTTTATTCTTATCAGAATGACTCACATTGATCAAAGCAGAAATTTTTGGTTGAGCTTATTTTTGGGAATTTTATTATATAAAATAAAAAATATTAATTAACAAATAAATAAAAATTTGATTGACAAGGAAATTCATGGTGGACCGAATCTTTGTGGTAATTATGTGAAATTATGCATTTATTTTGTGTGATTTAATATATTCTTTATTTCCAAGGATTTTATTTTTGTCTTCTTTCTCAATTTGGAATACCATGATTTGTATCTTTATTGTTTTGTTCCTTGTTTAGAATTGTTTTTTTAAAAAAAAAAAAAGGAAAAGGTCAATAGGAAGATCGTGTGGGGTTATTTTTTCTAGTTACCTTTTTGGATTGGGATTTTATAAATATTCTATTTTCCTTTATAAAAAAAATATAATAAAAAAAAGGGGGGGTAAGTTTTATGTAGATCGCGTGTCTTAAAGATTGTTTCCTTTTTTTGTTTAATTAAAACAATTTTTTTTAAAAAAAAAAAGGAAACCTCTTATTGTCGTGGGTGTCCAAATTGGGTAAGTGTTATCCTTAAAAAGCTTGCCATTACCATTTTTCTTCTCACCCATGATCTCTCCAAGTCACCTCTTCTTCTTCTAATTTTTTTTCTCTCACATTTTCTTGTAAGTGTCTTGTAACGACCCAAATTTACTAATGAGGCTTAAGGATCTTGATTAGTGTGCCGGGAGGGCATAATTGGAATATATGTGATTTAATGATTTAAAGCATGTTATATGACTATTTGAATGTTTGAGATGCATGACTATATGTATTAGTATGCATGTAGGCCCTGATTAGGTTAGAAGGGCATAATCGTAATTTTGGCCCGTTGCGGGCATAACTGTATATATATGTGATAATTGTTGAGACCACATTATTATGTGGATATATCTGTTATCTGTGACCCGAGACGATCCTAGTGAGCAGTTTAGCGAAAAAGTCACAGCGGGGATTTATACCCGGCTCGGGGCGAGCCTGGGGGTGTAAATGGGAATTTAGAGAATATATTGGGGTTAATTTTGATAATGAGGAATATAATTGGTGATTAATTAAGTATTGGGAAGTAAGCGATAAATATTAGAGACACTCGAGGAATTAGTGGGAATTGGGTAAAATGACCAAACTGCCCCTAAGTGGATTAAAAGACTTAGGATTAAAGGGGAGGGCATTATGGTCATTTGGATTTTAAGAGATAGGTATTGATGAGGCTTTATGTTAGTGGAAGTTGTAGAATAAGGTAGAAGTCTGAGAAAAGAAGGAAAAGAAATAAAAAGAAAGGGAAGAAAACAAGGCATTTTCTCCAAGGGGCAGTTTATACTTTCCTTCACCATTTTCTTGAGTTTTCTTGGAGCAAAGCTCAGAGGGGAGCTAGGTTAGGCTGAGCAACAAGAATTCTGAGCTAGGCTTGAAGGATTGGCAAGGGCTTAGCAAGAACACACTGTCACTTAAGGTAAGACTTTGGAGTTTTCAGTTTCTGGTTTGGATTGTTTGAACCATGGTGTTTAAGCTGAGTTGATGGGAACTTTAGGGGAATTCAAGCCAAGGATTGAGGAAGAGCAAGCTAAGGAGGTCTAGAAGCTAACTCAAAGTCGAATTTCCATCAAAGGTATAAAACTCTAAGCTTTAAACTTTGAAGTTTTGATGGTTTCTGCTGAGTTTCTGAGTCTAGGATCAGCTATGGTGAATTTTGAGATTAGGGATGCATGTGCTTGGGTTTTGAGTATTTGGGATGCTTGGGGTGAGTGTAGTATTCTTATAAGCTTGTTTTTAAGTTTGGTTGAGGATTGGAAGAGCTTTGGTAAGAGTTGGCTCGGAGAAATCGTAGGAAGGGAAAATGCAGTGTTGCCTGTCTGTGACTAGCGCTACAGCGCTAGCCTTTGGGCACTGTAGCGCTAGGCCAAGCATGCTGAGGGTATTTTGGTTCTGCTTGTAACGCTGTAGCGCCCTCCTTAGAGCGCTGTAGCGCTACCCTGTTTCCAGAAAGGGGTTTTTGAGTTATTTTTAAGGGATTTTGCCCGGGGGTTCGGGGTTCGATACCACCACCCCGTTTGGTGGAATTAGAGCTTCCCGAGGGCTCGAGATTGGTCCCGAGGTTAGGTTTCAGACTTAAGGTTTGGTGATGATCTTGATCTATGGTTGTGATTAGGTGAGCGCTAGGGCTCAAGGGAGATCGTGCTCAAGGATCACAACAAACAAAGCTAACGAAATTAAAGTTAAGAAAACTGCACCCGGTTATATGTTTGTGATGGGACTAAGAGCTCCCGATATCTGTATAATGTCAATGATGGTATTATGCCATGAGACATGTGATGACGGCCTAAGGGTGCCGTACACAATATTTGCACACAGGGCGCGACCTGGCCACTGGTAGCCGAGGACAACTTAATATTCACTGAGCTTGGTTTAAGCGGGCCGGAGTCAGTGGGATAACGGAGGGTGGGGCCTAAGGGCGCTAACCCTAGTTATCATTATAATTTATGTATGATATGAGCTGATATGTTTTGGTATGCTGAATACTTGGTTATCCTGAATGTTTAAATGGTTGAGAACATGTGTTATGGAATATGAAATGTTGGATTGTCTATTGATTGCTTATGCTCTGTTATTGTATTTTCTTGCTGGGCCTTGGCTCACGGGTGCTACGTGGTGCAGGTAAAGGCAAAGGCAAGTTGGACCAATCCTGAGATGGAGAGCTGCGGGGTTGAATGTACATAGTCAGCTGTTCGGTCACCATGGCCGAGAAGTGGATCAGGACAGAGATTGCCTAATTGTCTGTTTTGCCTTAATATGGCTAATACTGTATTTAATTCTCGAATCCTTTGTAAATGGCTTTAATTTTAATATTTTTGGGATCTTGTGTAAACAGGAAATGTTTCTTTATAAGAAATGTGACTTTTAAGATCAAAACATTTTAACCCTAGTTCCATTATAGTTTCAGTAACACGTTCTTAATTAAATGACTTGATTAGCAAGTTTAGCACTTTTATAAACACACGGTGTAACAGTCTTGGCTATCCAGGGCGTTACATGTCTGTTGTTTTACAGAGAAGAAAATGGTGAAAACTCATGGAGCTTCCTCTAAGAAAATCCCTGCTTCTCAATCCCGAAAAGTCCCATCTCCATCGCCTCCTCCATCTGTGTCAACGGCGCCTCCATCTGTTTCAGCACCTGCCACATATGTTGGGAAAACTTGCAAATCCAAGGCGCGCAAGAAGGTGTTCTCCCTCTCTAATGAACACCCCATGGTGTTTCCAGATATCACAGCTGACATTGTTGATGTTGCACCACCATCTGAAGTAGTAGTGCCCTCTCAAGCCAAGAACCCATCTCATATTCCGATTGATTCGTCTCTAGCGGCTAGAGCAAAATTAAAATCTGTTTCATCTTCTTCCAAAGCTGCTGCTGCTGCTGGGTTACTCAAACTGCCCTTGAAGCCGAGCCAATCCAAGAAAAATTTTGTGGCTCCCAAAAGGAAATTAGGATTGGACACGTCTTCTTCCCCCTTGACTGCTGCCAAGAAAAGATTGAAGGCTCATCCCCCTTCTGTGTCTTCCTCCGAATCCGACCCTGAGGAAGGAAAGTCTGAATCTGAAGCAACCCGTGATACCACCTTATCTGATGAAACGGTTCCTAACAATGCAGAATCAGAGGCTGAGTCTGATGAGCCAGAACAAGAAGACATTGTCCCCTCTAAACAAGAAGTCGAATCTGACTCAGAGCCAATTGCAACTCCTTTGTCATCCAAGGATAAAGGGAAGAGATCTATTTCTGATCCTACACCTTCTCCAAAACGTTCAGGTGTAAATTTCAAACCTTATTCTTCAACTTTTTGTTATAATGATAATGCTCGTGATATGGTTCTCTATGCTCAAAGGAAATTTATCATTGAGAGAAATTATGTCTTGAGTGATCATCGGCCTTATGGTGTGCTAACAATGCTTCAAGATCGAAAATGGACAGGTTCTTTAGTTAAATTTACTGGTTTTGTGGATAGAATAGTCAAGGAATTCTATTCCAATCTTACTAATGAAATTATTGAACCTAAATCTCCTCTGTATAATAAAGTGTTTGTTAGGGGCCATTGGTTCTCTTTTTCCCCTCCAGACACTACCCATGCTTTGCATCTTCCTCTTGATGTCGAGGATGATGATGATCTTGCCTCTCTTGACAAGGACACGGTTATCATTGAATTAGTAGGGCAAAAATGGTATGTCCATCTAATACAGTCATCTCGGTCTCTAATATCACCTACACTTATGTTGTCCTCCATAAGTTTGCCACAACGAATTGGAAACCCACTTCTCACACCGCAACTATCTCATTTGACATGGCCTCGTTTTTGTACAAGGTGGGGACCGGTATTGGTATAAACTTGGCTATGGTCATCCATGATCAAATCATTGGATTTCGAAAAGGTAATAGGAAAAACTTGAATCTTCCTTTTCCTCAAGTTATTTATAAAGTGTTGAGTATGCAGAAAAAAGATCTCCAACGTGATCAAGAAGACTTGGTGGCTGTCACTACTGCTGCTTCCTACAAGGCCTCTGCTCCTCCTACTGAAGCCACTGATGCTCCATCAACCAAGAAAGTCAAGCCCCAATCTCTGAAGTTTTCCTCGGATGACATTCCTCATGCATCCTCCTCTATTGCCACAGATTTAGGACTTGTTGCAACAGAAATAGCTGTTGTTCGAGCCTCTGTTGATTCTTTGGCTGCTCGAGTGATGTCAATTGAAGGACTGCAACTTTCAGTGTTGGAGGATGTTCAAACTTTGTCCAAAGATCCAGTCGTTTAGTTTTATTTTAGTTTTTGTCCATTAAACATTGATACTCTCTTTTGTTCTATGGTTTATGGTTCTTTGGCTTCTTTGAAAGACACAAATGGGGAGAGTAGATACTTCCAAAAACCTGTTTGTTTGTTGTTGTATTTAAACTCTGGACCTTCTTATTTTGAGGGGGAGTTAAGTCTAGTTTCTTTAAATGTTAATGCATATTTTCAGGGGGGGTTCTGTAATGCCCCAAATTTCCTAAAAGGGTTTAGGACCTTGAATAGGAGGCCGGGAGGGCCATAATTGATTTATTACGGTATTTAATGATTATATGCATGTTTACGTGACTTATATTATTATATGATGGTGGATGCATGCATATGGGTTCATATTTTAATTATGAGGGCATTTTGGTAACTTGGCCCATTGAGGGCGTGGTTGTGTATTTTGGGTGCATGGTTATGATTAATTAATATAGCCATATTATAAGGTGGATTGGTTCGAGCTATTTGGCATGAGACGATCATGAAATGTAAGTGTTCGGTCTAGTCATAACGGGTTTAAGTTCGGGGCTCGGGGTGAGTCTCGGGGTCATTTTAATTATTAGAGCATTACCGGGAATAAAAGGGTAATGGGATATGATTTATTGGTATTTGAGAATATTGAGGATAGCGGGAATTGGAGAGCGTTAATTATAATTAACGAGATAGGCGGGAAAGGACAGTTTTACCCTTGGAAGCCTTTAGAGGGATTTATTTGGCTTAGGGGCATTATGGTCTTTTGACCTTAAGGATCTATATCAGCCTTTGAGTTTTAGAAGGCTGTGGAAAACAGAACAAAACAGAGTCCCATCCTCATCCCTTCCTTTCTCTCCCGTACAAGCTTTTCCCTTCATTCTTTCTTTGAATTTTGAGAGCCCAAATTGAGGAGTTAAGCTAGGAGATCAAAGGTGGAAGCTAGGGAACTTGTTTCAGCCATTAAAGGGGATTCAAAATCGAGTTTGAGGTAAGTTCTAACCATTAGTTTCTGGTTTGCACTCTGTTTTTCCTTTAGTTTTTCAGCCCATGATCTCTTGATGGTAGTTTGGATTTATGGAGGTTTTGATTGAAGCTTAGCTTGGGATTTGATGAGGGTGAGTTATAGGTAATTTTTAGAGGTTGGATTGAGTGTTTGGAGGAGGTTTGGAGCTGGTTTGAAGGCGTGGTTCCAAGGGAAAACGCAGGGGAGGTTTGCTGGTGCGTATTGAGATTTTGGCTGAACAGGGTAATGAGTCGCGGCATGATTGTGGTGCGTCGCGGCTCATGGCGTCTGGCAAAGGGGGTTGCCTCTGTCTGGGGGGCGCGCCGCGGCGCATCTAGGGCGGGCCACGGCCCTTAGTGACTTTTTGGCCAGAATGGTGTTTCTAGCTTGGGGATTCAAGCCTTAGGCCTTGGGTTGAACCTAGTACCCGGTTAAGTGGGGATTGATGTCCCGGAGGCTAGATATTGGTTTGGGAATTTATGTTGATCATTTTTATTGATGGTATCTTATATTTGGTTATGACTAGGTGACCGCTAAAGGACTAAAAGTTGATCGTTCTCAAGGGTCGTTCTTTAAATCATTCTAGCTCGACTTTGAGGTAAGAAAACTGCACCCTGTGTATATGTGACATGCATGGCTATTCTTGATGCATGTTGGTTGATTAATAAGTATGACATGCATGGCTATTCTTGATGCATGTTGGTTGATTATCGAATGTGACATGCATGGCGGTTATTGGCGCATGTTGGATTGCTGAGTATTATGCATGTGATGCATGAGAAACATGTGATTAGGACATGCTTTGTATACTGAGTATGATATCATTCGGAGCTTGAGCCTCTGTGTTGTGCATGGTCCTAATTGTACTAGTACCTGTTAAGTAAGCATGCTGAATGCCTTGTTTATGGATATTGGACATGTGATATATGTTTGGTGGCATGGCTTACATGTGTATGGCGCTGATTTATTAGTCAGAATCGGCAATGGTGTCAGATCCGTCTGTGAAGCTGTGACTTATTAGTTAAGTTCACAACGGGCTGAGCACTGGTCGTGTTTCACTGACCCAAGAGTCAGAAATGGCAGAGCGTTGTGAACGCCAGGCCAAATGAAGATTAGATCTAATCGAGGTCGGCATTGAATGACTCATATGGGGTATTAATGCTGGACCGACCAGAAGGTCAATGAAAACTATAAGCGCTTGCCTAGTCTAAGACCAGATGTTCATAGCCAGGGCATATGGCCCCGGTGACTGTTTGGCACATGGCTAGGGGATGTTGTCCATAGTTACGACTCTAGAGTCGGGAGGAAGGTTATGTTGGTGACCATTCACCTTGCACCTGTTCTGATCGAACTTATGAAAGGACAACCTACCAGTTAAGCCCTGGTGACCCTATCGTCACATGGCTAAAGGGTGCTGACCCCACATTTGTGACTCTCGTGTTAGTCACCTATTTGCTTAAACTGTTGGTCCTAAATAATCAATACAGTTACTGTTGATATTATATCATGTTCTATTGTGTTTTCTTGCTGGGCTTCGGCTCACGGGTGCTATGTGGTGCAGGTAAGGGCAAAAGGAAGTTGGACCATCCTTGAGTTGGAGAGCTTAGGTGATGACATGTACATATGCAGCTGCTCGTCCGCCACGGCCGAGGTTTAAAAAGGAACTAGGGTTGAACCCTGTTTTGCCGCTTAGAACGGCCTGTTGTGAATATTTTCTGTAATAGACTCTAAAATTATATTTTCGGGATCCCAATGTATATATTAAACGTTCTAGTGAAACGTTACATCTTAACCAAAATCTTTAATCCCTAAACCGTTAATCATACTTAGTTACACGATTTTGGCCAAATGACTCGATTAGCGAGTTTAGCACTGTTTACAAGGCACACCGTAACTGTAACGACCTCCTTTCTTAACATACATATATAGTGTAAAAACAAATTTTAACCTAAATATGACAATACTGAAATTCTGAATTTACAAAAAACTTTATTAAACAATACATAAATAATGTTTATAACCTCAAACCACATAATACTCACAACTAAATAAAAACTTTATCTTACATACAAATCTTAATACTTTTATAAATCATTTTCGTGGCGTTATTACACCTTAACGTAGAAATGAAAATGTATCCAACTGATAAATTGAAAAGCTTTATGTAAATTACAAAGTTCATGAAATACTTTTAAAGCTTTAAGTAAATGATAAAGTTCACAAAATACTTTTAATGAAATATAATAAAACCAAGTTTCTTGTTTATTTATGAAATAGCATAGCAGAACTCCACTCCCTTCAGGTCAGCCCCATATGTACAGTCATGTTGGCTCCACGTATACTCATCAACGATTTATATTTGGGGCCTCTTACCTACAATACAAAACATTAACTGATGAGCTAAGGCTCAGTAAGCATAATAACTACCTCATATGCATTAAAATAAACGTACAACATGCTATGTATTCTCTTTCGTTCTTTCACTTTCCTTTCTTTTGGGCCCTAGAGGATGCTGCTGCCGGCATTACATAGGGAATCACATTCCCACCTGAACATAAACATGATAATAGGGAATTTCCCGCATAAACATTCATCATATAGGGACGTACATCTCCCTCCTTACATTTTTGGGACTTAGGTCTCCCAAGCAGCACCTCTACTTTAACGTTTTCAATAACTTGTCTGTGAACATTAAGCGTGCTTATGCATAATATAACATTCTTGAAAATAACTTATGCATAAGAACAATATGACAGATTAACATATAAAGCATATAAATGCACATAAGACACATAAAATACTTGTATTGTAGATGAGGATTCTACTTACCTTGCGTCTTGATAAAACAACCGAAATTGTTAGCTTCCTGGTAAAAACACAAACTATTAACTTACATAAAATCTACATGATGTAATTTTAGTTTATAATTGTTGTTATTCTATTTTTCTCTTCTTCTTATTTTATTGTTTATTTTATGTCCAGGCATATGGTCATACTATAATTGTCCATGGCAAGATCCTGGTCTAAAAGTCGTGGTCATGGTCATGGTCATACGGAAATGTCCAGGTCATAGTATCAGTCCATAATAATAGGGAATAAGGTCATATAATAAAAGTCCAAATAGTCCAAAGTGTGACCATAGCCTATATAAGTTTAGTATTATAAAGATACATAAAAAAAATAGTTTATATTTCAATTTTGGCATTTGTAAAATATGACGACATGGTAAAATAATCCATATATAAATTTTTGCATTTTAATGGCATAGTAAAGTAATCTATATAAATTTTGGCATTATAATGGCATGGTAACATAATCCATATATAAATTTGGCATTATAGTAAAATAATCTATATATAAATTTTTGGTATTATAACGGCATAGTAAAATAATCTACATATAACTTTTGGCATTATAACGTCATAGTAAAATAATCTATATATAAATTTTGGCATTATAACGGCATAGTAAAATAATCTATATATAAAATTTGGCATTATAACGGCATAGTAAATTAATCTATATATAAATTTTTGCATTATAACGGCATAGTAAAATAATCTATATATAACTTTTGGCATTATAACGGCATAGTAAAATAATCTATACATATATAATAACTAAATAACTGAAAATAAAGGCTCGGGAAGAGCTTACCTAAAAGGTTTTCGTAGGCTAGCGTTATGGACAGAACTTCGCCTAGATCTCCGAGGTTTAGAACTTTAGAAGGATGTTAAGAAGATTTTTGGGTATAGTAAGAGAAAGGAAAATGAGGTTTTTGTGATTTCAAGATGAGTTTTGGAAGGGCTATTTATAGGAAAAACTTGAGATACTATTCTAATAAAATATTAAAAATAATAAGCATAGTGGAATAATAACATATTCAAAATATCAAGCATAGTAATTTGCTTAAGTCATCAATGTGTCACTACTGCATCAATATGTGGAACCCATGGGGTGGACCCCGCTGTGGGACCCATGTGGACCCTACTGTGGGACCATTGCGGACCCCACTGTGGGACCCACTATGAATAGTACCCGGTGAATAGTAAAAAATGAAAATTTCCCAATCTTCTTATATTACTTAGTCTAGCATTTTTGACTCACAAACTTTTCTGAAAAAGTTTCTCTAACACCCATAAATTAATTATTCCCACCTGTTGGTTACTTCAACAACTTAGAATTGTTAAAATCCCATAATAGAAAACAACTACACCCCCAACGGTCATGAACACTATTCACCAACGGTCATAAACGGCTAGTTTTTGCCCTATAAATACTTGTTCCTTCAACCATTTATTTGCACAACTTCTTCATCTCTTAACCTTCTAGATAAAATTCATCATCAAAACATGAATTTCTCTTTATTTTTCATAACTTTAGTGATTGTTTGCTTGTATTTAGCATCATTCTATGGGTATTATACTAATGAAATGCCCATGAATGTTATAGTTGCATATTCATTAGTTATTCTTCCACTTTACTTAATAGCTCTAACATTCGGTTAGCATTGTAATGCACTCAAAAATGAATAAAAATATCTTCTCTTATCTTTCATAATTGTTATAATTTGTAAAAAGAAAATGGGAGTTACAGTAACGGTCCCTGGAGTTGGGGCATTACAAGTTCTTTCTCTTTACTTGTCACTAACTTTTGTGTTGCAGGTTTTTTGAATTAATTTTGTCTATCAAATCGCCAAATGGGGAGATTGTAAAATCCTTTATTGGCATATTTGACAATATTGACAAAATTAATTAAAGGAGAATTTTCGAAATGGGTAGTTTCCTGTTTTGTTGTAATATGTCTTTCTATAATCAGATTATTATATATATGTTAATAAAATAAATATATAATTTCCTATAATAGAATATATTTTCTTGAATTGGAAATTATTGATATTTATTTTATTTTTTGATCTGATTTATTTGCCCAGAAATTGTGTACAGCTTGCAGATATCATGTTTCCTTATTTATTTAAGGAAACTGGGTTTAAAAACTGTCCAGGTTCAATGAATCTGTTTGAACGGATTGCCAGACTGTTTGAACAGATTCTGACTTTCCTGTTTGGGAAGATTTTTCATTTATTGGCTGATTGGTTTCTGATTTGTTTTCCACGACCTAAAGGGATTCTAAAAAGTATATAATCATCCTTAGGTTGTTGGTTTTTGATCATCTCTCTTGGTGTATTATTTTCCAAATATTTTTCAAGTTTTAAAGAGACTTTTTTTTATGTGAAGAACTTGAGTCCAGCAAGTTCTTAGTGGTTTATTACAGTGTACTTCTGTATTGTTTTCTTTGTGTTAATTGTGCAGATTGAACACACTTGGACATTGTTCATCAAGCTTCGGGAGAAGTCTTGTTCGTGAGTCACTTTTCGGGAGGAAAAGTGCAAGTGTTATGATTTGAAGGGAGTTCAAGATCTTAGCACTTCAGAAATTTGATTAGGAGTTTAGATTTCAACAGTTGCGACAAATTCAAGAGGGAGTCTTTATTTGTATAAGTTAATTTGGTTTTGTAATCGTTTAGATATTCTTCTAATAAATTTCATTCTCTGGGCGTGGCCCCGTGGACTAGTAGCAATCTGCAAAGATTGTTGGTACCACGTATAATTTCGTGTGTTCTTTACCTTATGTTCGTTTTTATCTTCTGGTAATAAACTGTTTAAACATATCTAGTTTCTATTCAAACATTCTCTGTGTCCGTTTAAACATTTATGTAACAGTTCAACAATTAATTATTTAATTTGAATAATTAAGATGGTAATCATAAAAAAAACGGAATTTCAGATTTGGTTTGGTTTTAGCATTTTACTGGTGTTGTTTGATTTTGAATTTTCAAAAAATCATCATTCTGGTTTATTTTAAAAAAATTAATAATTCTAACCAAATCAAACACCCTTACTCTTCTATATATATTTGACTTTCTAAATAAATTTTTAAAATATAAAATGGCGTGGAGTTACTTTGTCACTTTCTCAGTAACGGTCAAACATTTTACAATAACTTGGTTGAGAAAGAAAACGTATGAAAGGTGTAATTCAATTAAAAAATATCTGCTGTAGGAAGAAGAAGTCAACATCTACAAAAGAGTTATTAAATCATGTGAGGACTTTTTACAAACAGTTGTGAAGCCTTAGCCAATCCTCTTCTTCGTCTTGGGCTCCAAGTAAGGCTTGACTTTAAAGTCCGATTCGATCGTCACTGACGTGGAATTCTTTGTTTGTATAATAGATTTTGCAAGGTCATTATGATAAATCTCATTAATCAATTTCTTAATTTAGCTTCTATAGAGAATAAAATATTAACACGTAACAGCTATACTTCAACTTCCGAGGACATTTATGCTATTTTTTTTTTTTTAATTTTTGTAAGGAGTTTTTCCGATTATATTTTGGGGAATTTTTACATACAAATTTGCCATGTCATTATAATAAATCTCATAATAATCTCACCTATAATTAAGGACTCCTCGTGGGAAGGAAAAAGAGTTTGAGAGTAAAAGAAGGTGCGAGAGAGGACCTTTAAAATTTTGAAATGTCATGTTGCTTGAATCATCTTATACAAATATTTTGAAGTTGACATAAACCAAATAAAAGAAAATAGTTAAGATAATCACCCGCCTCAATCTAGATCTCAAATTTCACGAGATACAATAAATGTCATATTATGCAATTGCTCCAACTCCAAGACTATTTCTAAGGGAAATTTTACAAATAATATTTAATAATGCCTAATATTACTAAAAAATCTTAGCACTATTAATCTTTTCAATTTGATGTTAAACATTCATCTCATACCCAAAATATCCCTTCTATTATATCAAAAATCATAAAACTTTCTCTTCATCTCTCTTCCCTCTCTCTCTCACTCTCTCTTTCATTCTCACGAAATCATCCCTAAAACCTACAAATTTGTATGATTTTCTTGTCAAAATCATTCTTAATCATCTCCATTATCTCTGTGAAATCGTCAATATCAAAGGCAACATCTATTTTGAGGGTTTTTGGAGGAGAAAAACCATGGGTAATAAGATTGTACATTTTATGTGTTGGGTATTATTTGTTTACATTTTTTTGGCTATTTTGAATAGATCTGAGCCTATATTGGTGTGTTTTTTGGGTCTTTTAGAGAGATTCAGCGATCTGCGTTTTTCTAGGTTTTCTGCAACTTTTTGCTCGATAGGAGCTCGATAACGGTTCGATATGAGCTCGATGATATGTAGAAGAAGGTCTTTTATGAGCTCAATGTAGCTCGATGTGAGCTCGATAGGTTTAGGTTATGTTGCTCGATTGTGCTCGATGGAAACTCGATAAGGGTTCGATTGGACCCTAGAATATTTAGTGTAGTTGTTTTCTGGATATGTGCTCGATAGGGTTCGATGAAGGTTTTGGTTAGATTTTATGCTCGGTTTATGAAATGGTATCTCGATACTAACTCAATAAGAACTCGATTATGGGCTCGATGCTAACTCGATAAAGTTCGATGATAGCTCGATAATGTTCTTTTTTCAAGAATTTCTGAAAAAATGACGGTTTTCTTGACAATTTCAATGTTTTTTTTTCCAACACAGGTTCTATTGTCTACGTTTTTGTATCCTACAATGGTATTTGGGAATTACAAGGGAATAAGTGGATTTTCAAAGACCCTCAATGCGTGGTGATACCGATGGAGGATACTGTAACGTACTTGCAACTTCTTGACATATTGCACAAGGAACTTAAAGTTGATAAACAGATGTATGGGTTGAAATTGGAGGTTCCTTACACATGCGGCGTCAATATATGATAAAGATGTCTCAAGCATTGCGGATGATGCAAGGTACTTGAAAGTCCATCCTCTTGGACAGTTCGAATTTCATGTGGTAGACCCAGAAGGTGATGGTGAGGTGACTTTGATGACCAAATCATGCTCTTGTGGCCAGTTTCAAATAATGGGTTACCCTTGTGTTCATGGTGTGGCTGCGGCCATTTTGCGCGGTGTCAACATTTACTCACTGTGTTCACCATATTACACTACTGAGATGTGGAGGGAGTCTTACAAAGAAACAATTTACCCAACTGGCAACGAGGATGATTGGGAAGTTCCCGAGAACATAGAGAAAATTCAAGTTGGGGTTCCTGTTGAAAAACAACCAGTTGGTCGACCGAAGAAGAATAAGGTGAGAAGAAGGAAGACAAACCGCTACCCATCGAGTGGCAAAATCATTCGCAAAGAGTGCAAATGTAGCATGTGTCGTGGGCTCGGCCACAACAGGGCTACGTGCAAAGCTAGGCTATAAACTCTTTTTTCACTTTTGGTCTTGTTGTATTAATAACCTGTGTTGTTTTCCTTTCTTTTTTTATTTGATTTTTCTTAAAAATTTATGTTAAGCTCGATGTAAACTCGATGAGCTCGATTGTAGCTTGACATTAACTCGATAGTAGCTCGATATGAACTCGATAATATGTTTGTTAGCTTCTAAACTAAATTCAAATAACTCGATAATAGTTCGATAATGATTCGACATAACTCGATATTAGTTTGATATGGCTCAATATGGCTCGTTATTAGTTCGATAACAAAAGACTTATGGTTATGAAAATGATATTGCTCTATTGAAGCTCGATATTAGTTCGATAACAACTCGATATTAGTTCGATAATGTTCGATATGAACTCGATAACAAACATATGTAAGTTACAAAAAACTGCACAATTAAAGACCCTGTATATATACAGTCATCAATGTAACAAATTTTGATACCACAAGTCTGTGGTCCACTTGTTCCTGAACACCTCCATATTTTCATCGCAGATAGTTTCCAATGGAAGGCAGACCATTAGATGCTCAATATGCTTGACAGCATACATACCACAATCCTCACTGTAAAAAAAAAAGTAAACATTAAGTGTACATTACTATAATTTTAGTTAGAAACAAATTTAGTATGAAGACGATGTTTGTTACCTTCTCTTTGACTGAGTGAGCTCGTGTTTCTGTTTACGACGCCATGTGAACTGATGCGGCCTCTTTCCTGCTGATGGAATCTTCAACATCAAGCTATCAGTAAACAGTTTACTCTGCATTAATAGAGAAGGAAGCAAAAAGCACCATGGATTCATAATTTCCTCCAGCTTTGCGTCACTAATCACTGAGTTGTCCGAATCATAAACAGTGAGGGTCCAACTAGAAATGGAAGCCTCAATGGCAAACCAATGTTGTTGTCCATAGTTCTGGCACCAATATACATCCTCAACTCCTCCCCAAGATGCCAGAAACTGTTGTTCGATGCCAGTCAACATGGACATAACGTCAGAATCCCACATAAACTTTGTTTTATTGGTAATTTTCTTGTACTGATCATATCGGGCAGGTATCACTTGTGAGAAATACATGTTCATCACAACTGCATTATGTCGATATATATTGGGAAAATACTTGCGACGCATACAAAGCATGTGTTCTACCGCATCAATATGCTACAAAGAGAGTACGATATAAAAAGTTACAAAGACCATCATAAATTGCTTTTGTCGAGCTTCATCGAGCTCACATCGAACTACTATAGAGCTCCATCAAGCTAACATCGAGCTAATCTCAAACAGTAAACAAAAACCCTATTTTAACATCTGTATCGAACTACTATCGAGCTCCATCTAGCTCACATCGAGCTAATCTCAAATAGTAAACAATAACCCTATTTTAACATCCGTATCGAACTACTATCGAGCTCCATCGATCTCACATTGAGCTAATCTCAAACAGTAAACAACAACCCTATTTTAACATCCGTATCGAACTACTATCGAGCTCCATCGAGCTCACATCAAGCTAATCTCAAACAGTAAACAACAACCCTATTTAAACATCCGTATCGAACTACTATCGAGCTCCATCGACCTCACATCGATCCTGGAAACTCCCATCAAGCTCCTATCGAGCTCATATCGAGCTATCATCGAGCTCATATCGAGTCAATAAAAACAGAACATGTAAAATTGAAAACCAAACATACTTTCTACCACTATCGAGTCATTAGGTATAAATGGCTTACCCCATCATTGAGTCACAACTGGGGTGTCTTCCACATCAGAAACCACGCTGGACCGTGATTCCCAGTCTTTACATCCCTCGGGGTCTTGTTGGGCATGTCTCCAAGCAGCCACTTGCACATTATCCTATGATGTTTGGGTTCTGGCTCCTTGAGAGGGTCTAGCACCTGTGTAGCCTCCTCTTCTGGTGCAGCTGTATCAGTGCGAGGTTTTTTCCTCGTGGGATCGGTGTAGTCCTCAAACCAATCTGGCTTGCATCTTTGGCGTCTAGTCCTTTGAAACCGAACCCTAGCAACATCCTCAGGGTTGACAATAACGACTCCCGGAGTCCCAGCATCAGGTGTCACAATGATTGTAGGAGGCGTGGTTGGATCATCAACATATTCTAGAGGAATATCCAATGACTCCGAGTCTGAATCTTCATTGGAGCCCCTCGGTTTCTCCTTAATAAATGTCAGGATCTGACTGACTACGTCCAAGATCATTGACTGGTTCTTTAGGAAGGTCTCATGTCGACCCTCGACTCTGTCCAACCGCTCATTCAAGTCGGCGAGCTCAGGGGCAGAGGCTAAGGCTGGTGTTGGGGTTGGTGTTAGGGCTGACGCTGAGGCTGGGGCTGATGTTGGGGCAAAGGCTGAGGCTGGGGCAACAAGAGGGGTGGGACCTGCAACCTCCTCCCACAGGGCAGCTTCATCAAATATCTTGGCTGCCTCGGCCGCCTAAGAAACTATCTTTGCGATTTTCTCAAAATTCGTATCCTCCTCCTCATCAGCCTCCGAGGGATCCTGGCCAAGCCCAGGATAAAGGGGAAGATCTCCCTCTGTCAAAGACAAATAATAGTCTTTTTCTGCTGGTCAAGGCTTCAACATCGGAAGGACAATCAACTGCAAACAACATAAAACATTTGGTTAACTCAAATAATGATAAAAGATAAGCATATAGATAAAAAAAATATATATAACTTACATTCTTCTTCAATAACATCGATGAGATGACGGACTTGGTGAAATCCTTGTTCCTCCAATGCGACCAACTAAGCATCCTCGGGACCATGTATCCCGAGCTCACAACAAACTCCGTCGCAAGCTGCTGGATAGCCTCATATGCCCAGTATTGTAAGGTCGGGGCATAACCATACATACTGTATTTGGACTCTTGTTGCACCTTGGCATTCTTCTTGGCATCATAGTTGGCATTTTGCTTCACCATGTCCTTCTTACAAGACTGCAATAGCCTCCTATAAGAGTACTTCCCCCATGGAAAGCTGAAGAAGTACTCTATGTCCTCAACGATTTTCAGAATATCTCGCCAAATGTGCAACTTGCCCTCAATGGCATTCAGAACCCCCTCAACAAACAAACATAGACCAAGCTTGTACACATCTTCCACAACAGTACAAGTCTTGAAAGCATGGTCCACCTGTGAGAGCTTTACTTTCTCAGCATCGTTGAAATTCTCCTTTATCAACCGGTCTCTAAGATTACGCCCTTCCAACTCTTCTGGTGATGGGAAGTTACTGAAATTCAACCCCGTCACCAGGGCAAACTCTCCCATGCTGAATCTACAAGACTTCGACCCCAAGAAGAAATGCACCTCATATTCGTTGTTGCTGGCGATTTTCCTCAGCAACAGTTGATGCACCAAGACTCCGGAGAAATTAAACTCCGAAGCCAAAAAGAACTGCTTGAAAGGGGATTCCTTAGCCCTTTCAAGCAGCCCGAGCTCCACAAACCTAGTCTTAATGTGATTTAAAGTGCTATTACCCCGATATGTCACTCGACTAAGAAAGTGATCACTGAACGGAACAAGCAACTTAGGTATCTGCAACAACACATGAAAAAAAAATTGGTAAGAAAACAAATTGTCAAATAGAATATGGAAAAAATAAAAATAAAAAAATCATCAAAAACCGAAATAAACACTGCCATCGAGCTTATATCGGCCTGTTATCGAGCCCTATTGAGCTCAATCGATCTATTCATTGAGCCTCTGTCGAACTTCCATCGAGCCACTATTAAACCTAATCTTTAGTATACCATCGATCTTATATCGAGCAAATGTCGAGCTTCCATCGAGTCTAACTATATCAAGCCTACTATTGAACCATTCAACTACCCCTATCGAGCTCATATCGAGCAAGTATCAAACCATTCAATCTACACTATTGAGCTCCTATCGAACCATAATCGAGCTTGTTTTATCTATTACCAAAGATCACTCGAGCCATTATCGAACCTGTATCGAATCTATATCAAACCTATTGAGCTACTGGTGCAAAACCAGAAAAAAAAAATCCCCATAAAATGATGAACACAATCCACAGATCACAAATTCAACAAGGGAAATTTCACTTTTCACTTTCACAGATTCAACAATATGCTCTATCAAAAATTGAAATGGGTTCGAGATTTTACCTTTGATTGTCAAACTTCGGGGGAAATGGGTCGATTTGGGTCTCGTAATCGCCGTGGGTCTCTATTTCGACGGAGGTGGGCTCGACGGAAGTGGTGGCTCGACGGAGGTGGGCTCGACAGAGGTGGGGCCTCGACAGAGATGGGAGTTGAACGTCTCTGGGTTTTTTGTGAGAGTGGGAGAGAGAGAGAGAGAGAGAAAAACCGAGAGAGAAGTGAGATATTGATTTTTTTGGGTGTGGAAAAATGAGAGGGGTATTTTGGGAAATAGGGGAATGTTTAGCATCAATTTGAAATTGTAATTAGTGCTAGAATTGTTATGTAATTATCCCTATTAGTATGTATAAAAAATGAAATTTGCCATCTCTAATAACTCAAAATTACTAATTTAATGTTCTGTAAAATTCTGGAGAACGGACAAAGGAGGTCACCACAAAAATTGAACAATTCAATAGTAACACATGTGCTCATATTATGTTGTCTACAGTATTTCAATAGTAACCCCAACCCAACCCAATCCATGATGATGTTATAAGCCCAATCTTTGTTTGGCATAATAGCCCCAAACTTACTGGTTAATTAAATAAATAACTCTATTTTTAAAAAATTAAGAAAATAGTCGAATGTCACATTTCAAAATAATGAAATTACACAAATAGCCTTATTCTTATTACTTTCTACACAACTGTTACTATTCGTTTTATTTTTTCTTTTTGTATTCATTTATTTTTATTCACTAGCAATTAAATATATGTATATATATACGTAAATTTCGTAATCTGAGGATGGACATTAATATTCTTTAAAATGTTTTGTAATCCATTTACCTGTGAACTTTAATTAATTACTATTTCTTAAGGTTAATTAATTATTTTATAAGATCAGCATTTATATTAATTTTATTTTTTTGTAAATAAAAAACTCTTATCAATTGAGATTTTTTTTCTTCTTATCAATCATCATTTCATTTTTGATATCCTACCCTTACAAAATAAATAGGAAGATATTTTTTTTTTGTTAATCTCATATACCATAATTTTATTTATTATTATAACCTGCCACTAAATATAAGATATCATAGAATAAATAACTGATATGTCATATTATCAAACTTATGTATTATAAATAAGCTTTTCTCTTATTATTTTATTTTTGATATATTATAGTACAAAGAACACATATACCATGTTATCAAACATATACAAAATGAACATTTTTATTTTCACCCTGAGTTATAGTTATCTCCAATATATCATAGAATAAATAAAAGATACATCATGTTATATATCAGCCATGACTATCACTTAGGGTGAATAAAAAAATATTTATTATAAAAAAATATACCATAAATGATTTTTTTTTTATCCTAAGTTATAGTCATCTTAGATATACCATAGTACAAATAACAAAAATATTACGCTATTAAACTTATATGTCATAAATATTTTTTTTAACATTTAGTTGTAGTCATCTCTGATATATTATGTGACATCCCGAGTTTTGAACACTCGTTAGTAACCGGTTCAAGCCGATGAAGAATTGTATGGAATATTATTTTGATAAATAATATTATAAAAAATTGTATTATTTCGTGAATTTTATAGCCGTTGTGACAATCTGGTAAAGGGTTTAGGCCTATGCAAAGAAAAATTGGTCTCGGATCGAGGGGCAAACCCTAATAATGGAAAAATCTCGGATTTGGTAAAATAAGGAATACTATGGCATAAAAATATTTTGGCAACTGGGACTTTATAGTCGAGCAAAAAATTTAAGAAAAATGATTGAGGTTTGAATTTCCATCAACCGGGCCTAAGAATAAAAATTTCTTACTCTGGCCTCTAATGGCATTTTGGTCAATTTGATAAATTGCCAAAATTATGTGATATGTGACAAATTTTATTTTTAATTCACATATAAATTAATTAATTAATATTGGAGATTTAAAAACTATAGGGTAAAAATTTAGGGAATTTTAGATAAGTAAAATTATCAAAGGGCCCTTGAGTGTCTTAGGATAGAGGTAAAAATGAGCAAGGGGATAAAGGTCTTTTCCAAGGGAGGAGAGAGAGAGAGTGGTGGGTGACAAGGCTAGGTCCTAGGGCTCTCAAGAGCCTAGGACACAATGTTAGTGTTTATAGATCAAATCAGAGATTATACGCAGCGAAATAACAATCAAAATTGTTAATTTAACCCCACAAGATTTTTAGATCTACTTCTTCACATACATATATATATATATTGAATCAAAGATATGAATAGAAAATTACCTCAAGTCCTTCCTTGATGCTATCTTTTTTTACGGCAAAAATCCTCGAAATCTCACACCAAGATCTTCCAAAATGTTCTCAACACACAAAGAACGAGTGTGGACTCGCTATACAAAATAATAGGCAAAATCTATTTATCAGATGTTCTCAACACATGAGATCTGATAAAGTTTGGACCTAAGTTTGTGAAGAACAGTGACCTATGCTTGTATCGGTGTTCTCTTTCTCTCAGGGAGATTTCATGATATATTTTCTATCACTGAAAAGTTATCGCTCTAGAAAACATTAATCTCCTATATTTAATATATCCAATATATTAAAAAATATTAGTTATTTAAAATAATTTAAAAATAACTAATCAGTTATCAGATTTTGTTTAAATAATAATATTTTAATCATATTACAATATCTCATTATTTATTTAATATTTAAATAACTAAAATTGTGGAACAAATAATCTTCTAGAAGCTTCTTGTGCGTGTAGCACAGTGACTGTGCACTGTGCTACACGTGTACCACATGCCAAGGAAAGCATGTGATTTTTCCTAATTTTTATTATTATTTAAATCCCAAAAATAAATTAATTCAAAATTAATTATATTTTTGTTAAATCAAATAATTAATTAATTACACATAATTATACAATAATTATGTTTAGTGCATAGAAAAATATTTTACTTATCAAATAAGTCATTTTGCTCATTTTTGTATTTATCTTTGTCAGTGTTTGTTTAAGCCATTTCGTGGACCATGGACCTATAACATTAAGCTCCAATAAATTGAAACTAAATAATTAAACTCTTTAATTATAATAGTTAATTTATTAATTCTGATATTTCTCCACTATAAATTCATAATTAAACTCTTTATGTTATAGATATACTTTTACAGAAATCTTATTTTAAGTTGTCCATTGATATAACCATCTTACAATAGTTCAACCCTCAAATTAATTAGTTCATAAATTAGAATGGAATAATTACCATTTTACCTTTCTAATTTACTTCTTATTCCTTAAGTACCATTAATTCACTAGTGAATAATTAATCTATAATCTAATTATAGATTTGAGCTCAAAATCATTCAGTTCCAAAATTAACCCTTAAGGGAACTAATATATGATCCGTTAGGAAAGATTAGATTTCGTATTGTTGATTCATGTTCCCAACCATCCATGATATTAAATATCCAAAACAAAAGTCATTAGCCTCATTTTGTAAAGAGACCTTAACGAATGAATCAAAAGATTTAATAAACATGAACAGGAGTTCATGAACACTTAGGATTTAGGTTGATCTATAAATGATCATCAGTTATGATATGAATTACAAATCTTTATTATTAAATGATTTTTGGATAAATACATTTATTCATATCGGTCCATGTCATATATAATCATATTATATAAAGCACATTTACCGAGATGTCTTACCACATCAATAATCTGAATCTAGATTATTTGTATCAACATGATACTCAGCAAACCGTACTCACAACCCCAATTAAAGAATTTCATAACTTCAATTTGTTGTTGTTGACTATTTTTATTCATTCATGTGATCTTATTCTCTCGTACTAATACAAGATCGCATCCTCAATAATGAATATGGAATTTTTCTGATATTTACAAAAATTATTCAAACAATAATTTAATAATCTAAATATAACAATAATAGATCATTGTATTTATTTATTCATCAAAATAATAAATGTCTTTTACATGCTTTTAGGACATACTCCTAACACACAAACCCTAGGGGAAGAGTAAGAGTCTTACCCCACTCACAACTAAAGACCACTCACTATCTCTTCCATTTTCCTCTCCCAAACCTGAAACCCTAAGCTCTACAATCCTCCATTGCTGTAATTTATTCTCCATAAGCCAACTACACTCATCCCTCCATTAAAGAAGGGAGAAGCTCAAGAGAAACCTTGTCTAGTGTGTTTTGAAACCTCATTCATCTTCTCTTCCATTTTCTTCTTCAAACTTGAAACCCTAAGGGTTTATTATGCATGCATATGATGTAATAGTCATGCATGGCATTGTTCTTGTGTTCTATGGTTCAAGGAAAGATTGTACTAGTTGGATCTCAAAGGTTGATCACTTTGGTGATCAAGAAAAAGCAAGGTAAAAGATCTTTGTAGTTTGCATGTTCTTGTCCCTCATCTAAGTTTTTCTACCCTAATTCTTCTTAAAAATCTGCATGTGGGACTTTGAGGCTCGGTTTGAGAGTGTAGAGCACAAGGGGGATTTTGGAGAAGCTAACGAAATACATCTCCAAGCTAGAACTATCAAAAGGTAGAAATCTATGGTTATTCTTTGAGTTTTGTGTTAATATTTGTAGATCTGGTTGTATAGGATATTTTTAATGGTTTTGGAGCTTATTTATGCTTAAGTTTGAGATTATGTGATTTGATAATTTGCATGCATGCATGTGGCTAGGGTTATGCTAGAACTGCTTGTTGCTGTTAAGTTTGTGTAAAAATATGCATACTGCCAAAATTTGTGTTCTGGCTTCCAATGGATCAAATTATACTCTACTGCCTCTGTTTGTAAAAATAAATTATGTAGTTGCATAGTTATTTGTGAGTAGTTTAGTTTAGGCTTTTGAAAATTGTAAAAAAGTATTTTTAAACTCAAGTTATGCCCTTTTTGGTATTGTGATGTAAATTTGGAAAATTTCTAGGCAGCATGCATTGCCCAGATTGTTTTGACTTTTAAATAGTTTTTACTAATATAAAAGCTATGAAATTTGGTGGGATGTTATTTTAGACATGTATAAGGGTCACTGTAAAATTGTAGATGAAAATATGTTATGGTTTAAGAGAAACAAATTTTCAAAGAGAAACAAATTTTCAAAGTTTGTTGTAAAATCTGGAAACAAAACTTCTGGGCAGCAAGCACTGGCCAGATTGCTTCAAATATTTGAATGAATTTTATTACTCAAAAAATTATGAAATTTTTAAGGAATATAATTTAGACATGTATAAATATTTCTATAAAATTTTAGAAATAGCTAGGTTACGGTGTAAGAGAAATAAATTTTCAAAGTTACCTTAAAATCTGGAAAAAACTTATGGGCAGCAGGCACTGCCCAGATTGCTTTAAATATTTGAATGGGTTTTTCCATCCCAAAAATTATGAAATTTTGAGGGAATTAATTAAGATATGTATAAGGAGCCCTGTAAAATTGTAGAGAAAAATGTATCACGGTTTAAGATAAATGATTTTTCTAAGTTTTCCCTAAAAACTGAAAAGTAGTCATTTCGAACTTTAACGAAAAGTTGTTTTTGGGAGGTTAGTTCTCTTAACCTAAAACAAGTTTTGATGCGAGGCTTTCGCCTAGTTCTCGTCCTTATGACATGGAATACGTGAACGATAGTTTAAGGGTTTTTACCAAAATCTCAACTTAGGGCAAAAGTTTAAAAATGAGACTTTACCACTTTAAATTAAACAGTGGAAGTATAGTTTTGGAAATGAAAAGAAATAGTTCCTTGCAAAGATAACTAATGATTTGGAGATTTAACCAATCCTCAAATGGGCTTAAGTTAATTAAATTTGATTTTACCATTTTATAATTTAAGGGTCCAATTGCCCTTCTTTTAAAAGATAACATAAAATGAGATCCTAGGTCATGGATAAAAATGGTAAAAATGGGAGTTTGAGTTTTGTAGAACCTTTAAGAGAAAGGGGTAACATTATCAAATATTAATTGTAAAGGGTCAAAAAGAGGTATTTTTGTAATGATAGAAAACGGTAAACTTTCGTAAGAGAGCGAAAAGTTGGTATTTTTCTAAAGATAAGAGTTGTTTAAAACTCCTTTTTCTAAAAACCAAAATACGAGTTATCTGTTACGAGAGTTCTTTATTTAAATAATATTAAAATGCACAGCACGAAGACCGTGTTGCGGTGAGGCCGATTTTCTTATGATACCGTAAAGACTGAAATGAAATTCGGCCTTTGAAGTGTATAAGAGGCTATAGTATAGAGTCTCTAATAATTTAATTCATGTAGCTATCGTAGAATATTAGCTATAAGAATATGTCATAGTGTATTAATTACAGTAACCACAAAAGGGAAAACAAATAGTGGTGTTAAAGATCCAACTAGGAACTAAGAACTCCAAGTAAGTTAGTATTTTCCTTCTTGGCTATAACATTAATATACTAGTGTGTGCTTGTAGTTGTAGATTACACTAATTTTGTTTGGGTCATTAAGACTAGTGTATGCTTAATACCCACTCTTGCAATGCTTTTGCATTCTGCGGCTAAATGGTAAGTAGGTTTGGGTTGAAGCCAGAACCTTAGCATATTATAGTTCGGGTTAGAGCCAGGACATGGTAAGAATATAGTCCGGGTAGGAGTGAGGACATGGTGAATATATAGTCTGGGTAAAAGCTAGAGCATGGTGAATATATAGTCCGGGTAGAAGCCTCATGGTGAATATATAGTCTGAGTTGGAGCCAGTACAATGGTAATAAAGTCCAGGTTGGAGCCAGGACATTAACGGTGGAACTGGGTTGAGGCACGGATCCCTTGCTGATAATTTAATTGCTTAGTCATGACGTATGTTAAATATATCTTGAATATTCTGATAATCTTCTCAGTGCAGGATATTACGATATGAGTGATATATTGTATGTTCTGGGAATTTTTTTAGTGCAGGTTATTGTGTTATGTGTGAACTTGGTTATTAGAAACAACCAGAGTTATTATTCGAATATGGTTATCTATATTGAATGTTTTGGAAATTTTTTGAGTGCATGTTATTTATGTTATGTAACAAACTGGTTGTTGAGTACAACCAAAGTGTTGATATCTGTTATGTTTATTACTTGCAAAATTGTATGGTAGGGTTGTGACTTATCTCATACCCTAGTGATCGGTAGTTATATCTACCTTAGGTCAACCAGTTGTTGGGTTTTAGTATACTTATGTGTGTAAGGCTATTCTTACTAAGCGTTGTCGTTTACCTAGTTATTCATGTTGTAGGTAAGTGCAAAAGCAAAGTGGAGCAGTGAGCACCGGAGTTGCTTACGGATAGTACATGTGGCCCGACCTGTGGAGGTTTTTTATGGAACACTATTTTGAAAAGAAAAAAAAAAAGCTAGGTGCTTGTTATTTCTTTTATGATATTTGTTTTGCTGTAACTCTGTGGAAGAATAGTTTTAATTTTGTTTGATAAACTAAAAGTGTGCGCACACAGTCTTTTCTTAAAAGTTTTTTTATATGGATTTTCGGCACAATGATTTAAAGTAAAATTTTAAATTTCTGCATGTTTTTGGTATTGTATTCATTGGGTCTTTACATACCATAGTACAAATAACATATATACCATGTTGTTTTTGTTTTTTTTTCTCCTTAAGCTATATTCATCTTTGAGATACCATAGTACAAAGAACAAATATTAATTGTTATTAAATGTATAGACCATAAATATTTTTATTTTCACCCTAAGTTATAGTCATCTCCAATTCACCGTAGAACAAATAAAAGATATATCATGCTATTAAAATATACCTTAACGTTTTTATATTCACTCTAAGTGATAACCATCGTTGATCTACCATAGTAAAATAACAATATACTATGTTATTAAACTTATATACCATAAACTTTTTTTACCCCAAGTTAGAGCCATTTTTGATGTACTATAGTGCAAATAACAAATATATCATGCTATTAAACTTATATATCATAAATATTTTATTAACCTTAAGTTATAGTCATCTCTAATATATTATAGTACAAATAATATATATACCATATTGTTAAACTTATATACCATATACATTTTTTTCTTTATCTTTAAGCTATAGTCATCTCTAATATACCATAGTACAAAAAACAGATATACCATGCTATTAAACGTATATACCATAAACATTTTTATTTTCACCCTAATTTATTGTCATCTCCAATATGTTGTAGAACAAATAAAATATATACAATGCTATTAAACTTATATACCATAAACTTTTTTTTATTCACTCTAATAAGTGATACCATTGTTGATATACCACAGTACAAATAACAGATATACCATGCTATTAAACTTATATACCATAAACTATTTTTTAACCCTAAGTTATAGTCATATTTGATATACTATAGTACAAATAACAAATATAGCATACTATTAAACTTACATATCATAAACATTTTTTTCACCTTAAGTTATAGCCATCTCTTATATACTTTAGTACAAATAATATATATACCATATACGCTTTTTTTTTCCTTAAGCTATAATCATCTTTGATATAACATAGTACAAATAATATTTATACCATATTGTTAAATATATATACCATGATTTTTCTTCACTTTACTTGTAATCCAACTCTAATATACCATAATACAAAAACCAAATTTATCATATTGTTAAATTTATAAATCATGAACTTGATTTTTTATATTATTTGAAGTTTATATTAATATTTTTATTTAGATTTGAGTGGTATATTATTTTATAAGCTTGGTACATCATTTTTATGTATGATGGTATATCATTTATTTTCTCAATCTTATTTCAAAAAAAAAAAAAAATTTAATTTTAATGGTATATCATTTTAATTGCTTGGTATATGTGATTTCTATGTTACGGTATATCAAATTGGTCAATATTATTTAAAAATTATATTAATATTTTCTATTTAAATTTAAATGGTATATTACTTTACGAGCTTGGTATATCTGTTTGACGTATTGTCGTATATCATTTTTTTGTTTCTAAATCATATTTCAAAATTACGTCATGTTATATTTTTTTTAATTTTAATGGTACATCATTCTTTTTTTTTTTACCCTAAGCTATAGTCGTTTGGATGCTCGTAGTACAAAAAATATATCATCTTCATAAACTTATATACCATAGACTTGTGAAATTTTCATCCTAGGCTATAGTCAACTCTAACTTCATTCGAAGAAAAAAAAAATTAGCCAACTCAAATATATCATAGCAATATATATTTATATTCACACCATGTTAAAATTATATGTCATAATCATGCATTTTTACTAGTCAACTCTAACTTCATTCGAAGAAAAAAAAAATTAACCAACTCAAATATATCATAGCAATATATATTTATATTCACACCATGTTAAAATTATATGTCATAATCATGCATTTTTACTCCTTAAGCTATAGCCAACTCGAATACACCATATTACAAAGACATACAATCTTGTTAAACTTATAATTATATACTTTAACTTTTTTCACCTTAATCTATACTTAATTCTTATATAACAGATAATAAATATATCATATTGTTAAACTTATACACCATAAACTCGTGCTATTTTTTTTCACCCTAAGCTATAGCATACTATGATATAACATAGTACAAATATATCATTTTGTTAAGTTAATATACCATAAATAAATTTGTGAATTTAATTTCTAGCATAAGTTATAGCCAACTCTTATATACCATAATACAAATTATAGATATACCGTATTATTAAATTTATATCCAATAAATTTGTGAGTTTTTTTTCACCATAATAGTTAACTCTAACTTTCTTAATAAGAAAAAAAACTATATCCAACTCTAATATATCATAGTAGAAAAAATATATATACACCATATTGTTAAAATTATATACTATAATCATGATTTTTATACTCCCTCTCCCTAGGCTATATCAAACTCTAATTACCATAGACAAAGAAATGCTACATGTTGTTAGATTTATAACCATGCCCTTTGTAATAACCTAAATATTAAATATACATTAGTTTTTTTAAATAGAAAAAAATAAAATAAATATAAAATACTGATGCACCTAGATAATAATATAGATATGATAGGATAAAAATCTATAAATTTAATTAATAAATAAAAACAATTAATTTTGTATGAAAAAACTCATGTAGATAAAGTCATTTTTTAGAAGAAAAAAATGACGCAAAAGAAAGATTTAAAAAGGGAAATTTCAATTTATATGCTTCATAAAAGTTATAATTACAAAAAAAATGCTAGGCATATTAAAATTTTCAAAATAATGCTACTTTTTTGTACTTTACCCAAAATGCTCGTACCATTTCTTCCTCACTTTTCACTCCTCATTTCTCTATTCTCTCTTATCTCTTCCCTCTCTCTCTCTCTCTCTCTCTTATTTCACTCTCTCTCACCTCACACCACCATCAACACCACCACCACACTAAATATTATATTTCGAACAGATTTGGACATGATTTTTGGGTTTTTTTGGCGATTTTTTTCAGATCGGAAACTCTGAAATGTGCAGAAAATCGACATTGCTCGATGGTGCTTTGATGGTGCTCGATGCCAGCTCGATGGGACCTTCAAAATCATGATTTTTCATGAAAAAATGACTTAGCTCGATGGAGGTTCGATGGTAGCTCGATAGTGGCTCGATGGTGCTCGATGCCAGCACAATGAGACCTTAAAAATCATGATTTTTCATCAAAAAATGACTTAGCTCGATGGTGGTTCGATGGTAGCTCGATAGTGGCTTGATGGTGCTTGATGCAATTCTTGTAAGAGACATAATTTTTCACTCGGGTGTCCGTTTGGGTTTTTTTTTTTTGGTATTTTTTCAAGATCTACATGTTTGACATATTAATTTGCACATTTGTGAAGTGTAACACTTGTAAAAAGTACAAAAGGGCAAACATACCCCATGTTTAAGACATCTTTTGGTATATTTTTAAGTTTTCAACTTCCCAAATATGCATATTAACATGTCAAACGTGTAGATCTTGAAAAATACCCAAAATAAAAAAAAATCACCCCAAACAGACACACGAGTGAAAAATTATGTCTCTCACAAGAATTGCATCGAGTACCACCGAGCCACTATCGAGCTACCATCGAACCACCATCGAGCTAAGTCATTTTTTCATGAAAAATCATGATTTTGAAGGTCTCATCGAGCTGGCATCGAGCACCATCGAACCACCATTCGCTTGGGCCTTCAAGATCAAGATTTTCATGAAAAAATGACTTAGCTCGATGGTGGTTCGATGTTAGCTCAATAATGGATCGATGGTGCTCGATGCAATTCTTGCAAGAGACATAATTTTTCACTCAAGTGTACATTTGGGGTGATTTTTTTTATTTTGGGTATTTTTTCAAGATCTACACGTTTAACATGCTCATATGTACATTTGGGAAGTTTAAAACTTAAAAATATACCAAAAGATGTCTTAAACATGAGGTATGTTTGCACTTTTTTATTTTTTACAAGTGTTACACTTCCCAAATGTACATATGATCATGTTAAACGTGTAGATCTTGAAAAAATACCCAAAATAAAAAAAAAATCTCCCCAAACAGACACCCGAGTGAAAACTTATGTCTCTTGCAAGAATTGCATCGAGCACCATCGAGCCATTATGGAGCTACCATGGAACCACCACCGAGCTAAGTCATTTTTTCATGAAAATCTTGATCTTGAAGGCCCCAGCGAAT
Source organism: Humulus lupulus (assembly GCF_963169125.1). Classification (NCBI taxonomy): domain Eukaryota; kingdom Viridiplantae; phylum Streptophyta; class Magnoliopsida; order Rosales; family Cannabaceae; genus Humulus; species Humulus lupulus. The sequence continues at coordinate 158,668,515 of NC_084797.1, read as the reverse complement.
GGTGGCTCGATGGTGCTCAATGCCAGCTCGATGAGACCTTCAAAATCATGATTTTTCATGAAAAAATGACTTAGCTCGATGGTGGTTCGATGGTAGCTCAATAGTGGCTCGATGGTGCTCGACGCAATTCTTGTAAGAGACATAATTTTTCACTCGGGTTTTCGTTTGGGGTGATTTTTTTTTTTTTTGGTATTTTTCAAGATCTACACGTTTGACATGTTAATATGCACATTTGGGAAGTTTAAAACTTAAAAATATACCAACAGATGTCTTAAACATGAGGTACGTTTGCACTTTTGTACTTTTTACAAGTGTTAAACTTCACAAATGTGCATATTAACATGTAAAACGTGTAGATCTTGAAAAAATACCCAAAATAAAAAAAAATCATCCCAAACGGACACCCGAATGAAAAATTATGTCTCTTACAAGAATTGCATCAAGCACCATCGAGCCACTATCGAGCTACCATCGAGCTAAGTCATTTTTTCATGAAAAATCATGATTTTGAAGGTCTCATTGAGCTGGCATCGAGCACCATCGAGCCACCATTCGCTGGGGCCTTCAAGATCAAGATTTTCAAGAAAAAATGACTTAGCTTGATGTGGTTCGATGTTAGCTCGATAATGGCTCGATGGTGCTCGATGCAATACATGCAAGAGACATAATTTTTCACTCAGATGTCCGTTTGAGGAGATTTTTTTTTTGGGTATTTTTCCAAGATCTACACGTTTAACATGCTCATATGTACATTTGGGAAGTTTAAAACTTAAAAATATACCAAAATATGTCTTAAACATGAGGTATGTTTGCAGTTTTTTATTTTTTACAAGTGTTACACTTCCCAAATGTACATATGAGAATCTTAAAGGTGTAGATCTTGAAAAAAATACCCAAAATAAAAAAAAAATCACCCCAAACGGACAGCCGAGTGAAAAATTATGTCTCTTGCAAGAATTGCATCGAGCACCATCCAGCCATTATCGAGCTACCATGGAACCACCATCGAGCTAAGTCATTTTTTCATGAAAATCTTGATCTAGAAGGCCCCAGCGAATGGTGGCTCGATGGTGCTCAATGCCAGCTCGATGAGGCCTTCAAGATCAAGATTTTCATGAAAAAATGACTTAGCTCGGTGGTGGTTCCATGGTAGCTCCATAATGGCTCGATGGTGCTCGATGCAATTCTTGCAAGAGACATAAGTTTTCACTCGGGTGTCCGTTTTGGGAGATTTGTTTTTTTATTTTAGGTATTTTTTCAAGATCTACACGTTTGACATGTTAATGTGCACATTTGGGAAGTTTAAAACTTAAAAATATACCAAAAGATGTCTTAAAATGAGGTATGTTTGCACTTTTGTACTTTTTACAAGTGTTGCACTTCACAAATGTGCATATTAACATGTCAAACGTATAGATCTTGAAAAAATACCCAAAAAAAAAAAATCACCCCAAACGCACACCCGAGTGAAAAATTATGTCTCTTACAAGAATTGAATCAAGCACCATCGAGCTACCATCGAACCACCATCGAGCTAAGTCATTTTTTCATGAAATATCATGATTTTGAAGGTCTCATCGAGCTGGAATCGAGCACCATCGAACCACCATTCGCTTGGGCCTTCAAGATCAAGATTTTCATGAAAAAATGACTTAGCTCGATGGTGGTTCGATGTTAGCTCAATAATGGATCGATGGTGCTCGATGCAATTCTTGCAAGAGACATAATTTTTCACTCAAGTGCACATTTGGGGTGATTTTTTTTATTTTGGGTATTTTTTCAAGATCTACACGTTTAACATGCTCATATGTACATTTGGGAAGTATAAAACTTAAAAATATACCAAAAGATGTCTTAAACATGAGGTATGTTTGCACTTTTTTATTTTTTACAAGTGTTACACTTCCCAAATGTACATATGATCATGTTAAACGTGTAGATCTTGAAAAAATACCCAAAATAAAAAAAAAATCTCCCCAAACGGACACCAGAGTGAAAACTTATGTCTCTTGCAAGAATTGCATCGAGCACCATCGAGCCATTATGGAGCTACCATGGAACCACCACCGAGCTAAGTCATTTTTTCATGAAAATCTTGATCTTGAAGGCCCCAGCGAATGGTGGCTCGATGGTGCTCAATGCCAGCTCGATGAGACCTTCAAAATCATGATTTTTCATGAAAAAATGACTTAGCTCGATGGTGGTTCGATGGTAGCTCAATAGTGGCTCGATGGTGCTCGACGCAATTCTTGTAAGAGACATAATTTTTCACTCGGGTTTTCGTTTGGGGTGATTTTTTTTTTTTTTTGGTATTTTTCAAGATCTACACGTTTGACATGTTAATATGCACATTTGGGAAGTTTAAAACTTAAAAATATACCAACAGATGTCTTAAACATGAGGTACGTTTGCACTTTTGTACTTTTTACAAGTGTTAAACTTCACAAATGTGCATATTAACATGTCAAACGTGTAGATCTTGAAAAAATACCCAAAATAAAAAAAAATCATCCCAAACGGACACCCGAATGAAAAATTATGTCTCTTACAAGAATTGCATCAAGCACCATCGAGCCACTATCGAGCTACCATCGAGCTAAGTCATTTTTTCATGAAAAATCATGATTTTGAAGGTCTCATCGAGCTGGCATCGAGCACCATCGAGCCACCATTCGCTGGGGCCTTCAAGATCAAGATTTTCAAGAAAAAATGACTTAGCTTGATGTGGTTCGATGTTAGCTCGATAATGGCTCGATGGTGCTCGATGCAATACATGCAAGAGACATAATTTTTCACTCAGATGTCCGTTTGAGGAGATTTTTTTTTTGGGTATTTTTCCAAGATCTACACGTTTAACATGCTCATATGTACATTTGGGAAGTTTAAAACTTAAAAATATACCAAAATATGTCTTAAACATGAGGTATGTTTGCAGTTTTTTATTTTTTACAAGTGTTACACTTCCCAAATGTACATATGAGAATCTTAAAGGTGTAGATCTTGAAAAAAATACCCAAAATAAAAAAAAAATCACCCCAAACGGACAGCCGAGTGAAAAATTATGTCTCTTGCAAGAATTGCATCGAGCACCATCCAGCCATTATCGAGCTACCATGGAACCACCATCGAGCTAAGTCATTTTTTCATGAAAATCTTGATCTAGAAGGCCCCAGCGAATGGTGGCTCGATGGTGCTCAATGCCAGCTCGATGAGGCCTTCAAGATCAAGATTTTCATGAAAAAATGACTTAGCTCGGTGGTGGTTCCATGGTAGCTCCATAATGGCTCGATGGTGCTCGATGCAATTCTTGCAAGAGACATAAGTTTTCACTCGGGTGTCCGTTTTGGGAGATTTGTTTTTTTATTTTAGGTATTTTTTCAAGATCTACACGTTTGACATGTTAATGTGCACATTTGGGAAGTTTAAAACTTAAAAATATACCAAAAGATGTCTTAAAATGAGGTATGTTTGCACTTTTGTACTTTTTACAAGTGTTGCACTTCACAAATGTGCATATTAACATGTCAAACGTATAGATCTTGAAAAAATACCCAAAAAAAAAAAATCACCCCAAACGCACACCCGAGTGAAAAATTATGTCTCTTACAAGAATTGAATCAAGCACCATCGAGCTACCATCGAACCACCATCGAGCTAAGTCATTTTTTCATGAAATATCATGATTTTGAAGGTCTCATCGAGCTGGCATCGAGCACCATCGAACCACCATTCGCTTGGGCCTTCAAGATCAAGATTTTCATGAAAAAATGACTTAGCTCGATGGTGGTTCGATGTTAGCTCAATAATGGATCGATGGTGCTCGATGCAATTCTTGCAAGAGACATAATTTTTCACTCAAGTGTACATTTGGGGTGATTTTTTTTATTTTGGGTATTTTTTCAAGATCTACACGTTTAACATGCTCATATGTACATTTGGGAAGTATAAAACTTAAAAATATACCAAAAGATGTCTTAAACATGAGGTATGTTTGCACTTTTTTATTTTTTACAAGTGTTACACTTCCCAAATGTACATATGATCATGTTAAACGTGTAGATCTTGAAAAAATACCCAAAATAAAAAAAAAATCTCCCCAAACGGACACCAGAGTGAAAACTTATGTCTCTTGCAAGAATTGCATCGAGCACCATCGAGCCATTATGGAGCTACCATGGAACCACCACCGAGCTAAGTCATTTTTTCATGAAAATCTTGATCTTGAAGGCCCCAGCGAATGGTGGCTCGATGGTGCTCAATGCCAGCTCGATGAGACCTTCAAAATCATGATTTTTCATGAAAAAATGACTTAGCTCGATGGTGGTTCGATGGTAGCTCAATAGTGGCTCGATGGTGCTCGACGCAATTCTTGTAAGAGACATAATTTTTCACTCGGGTTTTCGTTTGGGGTGATTTTTTTTTTTTTTTGGTATTTTTCAAGATCTACACGTTTGACATGTTAATATGCACATTTGGGAAGTTTAAAACTTAAAAATATACCAACAGATGTCTTAAACATGAGGTACGTTTGCACTTTTGTACTTTTTACAAGTGTTAAACTTCACAAATGTGCATATTAACATGTCAAACGTGTAGATCTTGAAAAAATACCCAAAATAAAAAAAAATCATCCCAAACGGACACCCGAATGAAAAATTATGTCTCTTACAAGAATTGCATCAAGCACCATCGAGCCACTATCGAGCTACCATCGAGCTAAGTCATTTTTTCATGAAAAATCATGATTTTGAAGGTCTCATCGAGCTGGCATCGAGCACCATCGAGCCACCATTCGCTGGGGCCTTCAAGATCAAGATTTTCAAGAAAAAATGACTTAGCTTGATGTGGTTCGATGTTAGCTCGATAATGGCTCGATGGTGCTCGATGCAATACATGCAAGAGACATAATTTTTCACTCAGATGTCCGTTTGAGGAGATTTTTTTTTTGGGTATTTTTCCAAGATCTACACGTTTAACATGCTCATATGTACATTTGGGAAGTTTAAAACTTAAAAATATACCAAAATATGTCTTAAACATGAGGTATGTTTGCAGTTTTTTATTTTTTACAAGTGTTACACTTCCCAAATGTACATATGAGAATCTTAAAGGTGTAGATCTTGAAAAAAATACCCAAAATAAAAAAAAAATCACCCCAAACGGACAGCCGAGTGAAAAATTATGTCTCTTGCAAGAATTGCATCGAGCACCATCCAGCCATTATCGAGCTACCATGGAACCACCATCGAGCTAAGTCATTTTTTCATGAAAATCTTGATCTAGAAGGCCCCAGCGAATGGTGGCTCGATGGTGCTCAATGCCAGCTCGATGAGGCCTTCAAGATCAAGATTTTCATGAAAAAATGACTTAGCTCGGTGGTGGTTCCATGGTAGCTCCATAATGGCTCGATGGTGCTCGATGCAATTCTTGCAAGAGACATAAGTTTTCACTCGGGTGTCCGTTTTGGGAGATTTGTTTTTTTATTTTAGGTATTTTTTCAAGATCTACACGTTTGACATGTTAATGTGCACATTTGGGAAGTTTAAAACTTAAAAATATACCAAAAGATGTCTTAAAATGAGGTATGTTTGCACTTTTGTACTTTTTACAAGTGTTGCACTTCACAAATGTGCATATTAACATGTCAAACGTATAGATCTTGAAAAAATACCCAAAAAAAAAATATCACCCCAAACGCACACCCGAGTGAAAAATTATGTCTCTTACAAGAATTGAATCAAGCACCATCGAGCTACCATCGAACCACCATCGAGCTAAGTCATTTTTTCATGAAAAATCATGATTTTGAAGGTCTCATCGAGCTGGCATCGAGCACCATCGAACCACCATTCGCTTGGGCCTTCAAGATCAAGATTTTCATGAAAAAATGACTTAGCTCGATGGTGGTTCGATGTTAGCTCAATAATGGATCGATGGTGCTCGATGCAATTCTTGCAAGAGACATAATTTTTCACTCAAGTGTACATTTGGGGTGATTTTTTTTATTTTGGGTATTTTTTCAAGATCTACACGTTTAACATGCTCATATGTACATTTGGGAAGTTTAAAACTTAAAAATATACCAAAAGATGTCTTAAACATGAGGTATGTTTGCACTTTTTTATTTTTTACAAGTGTTACACTTCCCAAATGTACATATGATCATGTTAAACGTTTAGATATTGAAAAAATACCCAAAATAAAAAAAAAATCTCCCCAAACGGACACCAGAGTGAAAACTTATGTCTCTTGCAAGAATTGCATCGAGCACCATCGAGCCATTATGGAGCCACCATGGAACCACCACCAAGCTAAGTCATTTTTTCATGAAAATCTTGATCTTGAAGGCCCCAGCGAATGGTGGCTCGATGGTGCTCAATGCCAGCTCGATGAGACCTTCAAAATCATGATTTTTCATGAAAAAATGACTTAGCTCGATGGTGGTTCGATGGTAGCTCAATAGTGTCTCAATGGTGCTCGACGCAATTCTTGTAAGAGACATAATTTTTCACTCGGGTTTTCGTTTGGGGTGATATTTTTCTTTTTTTGGTATTTTTCAAGATCTACACGTTTGACATGTTAATATGGACATTTGGGAAGTTTAAAACTTAAAAATATACCAACAGATGTCTTAAACATGAGGTACGTTTGCACTTTTGTACTTTTTACAAGTGTTAAACTTCACAAATGTGCATATTAACATGTCAAACGTGTAGATCTTGAAAAAATACCCAAAATAAAAAAAAATCATCCCAAACGGACACCCGAGTGAAAAATTATTTCTCTTACAAGAATTGCATCAAGCACCATCGAGCCACTATCGAACCACCATCGAGCTAAGTAATTTTTTCATGAAAAATCATGATTTTGAAGGTCTCATCGAGCTGGCATCGAGCACCATCGAGCCACCATTCGTTGGGGCCTTCAAGATCAAGATTTTCAAGAAAAAATGACTTAGCTTGATGTGGTTCGATGTTAGCTCGATAATGGCTCGATGGTGCTCGATGCAATTCATGCAAGAGACATAATTTTTCTCTCAGATGTCCGTTTGAGGAGATTTTTTTTTTGGTATTTTTCCAAGATCTACACGTTTAACATGCTCATATGTACATTTGGGAAGTTTAAAACTTAAAAATATACCAAAATATGTCTTAAACATGAGGTATGTTTGCACTTTTTTATTTTTTACAACTGTTACACTTCCCAAATGTACATATGAGAATCTTAAAGGTGTAGATCTTGAAAAAAATACCCAAAATAAAAAATAAAAAAATCACCCCAAACGGACAGCCAAGTGAAAAATTATGTCTATTGCAAGAATTGCATCGAGCACCATCCAGCCATTATCGAGCTACCATGGAACCACCATCGAGCTAAGTCATTTTTTCATGAAAATCTTGATCTAGAAGGCCCTAGCGAATGGTGGCTCGATGGTGCTCAATGCCAGCTCAATGAGACCTTCAAAATCATGATTTTTCATGAAAAAATTACTTAGCTCGATGTTGGTTCGATGGTAGCTCGATAGTGGCTCGATGGTGCTCGATGCAATTCTTGTAAGAGACATAATTTTTCACTCGGGTGTCTGTTTGGGGTGATTTTTTTTTTATTTTGGGTATTTTTCAAGATCTACACGTTTCACATGTTAATATGCACATTTGGGAAGTTTAAAACTTAAAAATATACCAAAAGATGTCTTAAAATGAGGTATGTTTGCACTTTTGTACTTTTTACAAGTGTTGCACTTCACAAATGTGCATATTAACATGTCAAACGTATAGATCTTGAAAAAATACCCAAAAAAAAAAAAATCACCCCAAACGGACACCCGAGTGAAAAATTATGTCTCTTACAAGAATTGGATCAAGCACCATCGAGCTACCATCGAACCACCATCGAGCTAAGTCATTTTTTCATGAAAAATCAAGATTTTGAAGGTCTCATCGAGCTGGCATCGAGCACCATCGAACCACCATTCGCTTGGGCCTTCAAGATCAAGATTTTCATGAAAAAATGACTTAGCTCGATGGTGGTTCGATGTTAGCTCAATAATGGATCGATGGTGCTCGATGCAATTCTTGCAAGAGACATAATTTTTCACTCAAGTGTACATTTGGGGTGATTTTTTTTATTTTGGGTATTTTTTCAAGATCTACACGTTTAACATGCTCATATGTAAATTTGGGAAGTTTAAAACTTAAAAATATACCAAAAGATGTCTTAAACATGAGGTATGTTTGCACTTTTTTATTTTTTACAAGTGTTACACTTCCCAAATGTACATATGATCATGTTAAACGTGTAGATCTTGAAAAAATACCCAAAATAAAAAAAAAATCTCCCCAAACGGACACCCGAGTGAAAACTTATGTCTCTTGCAAGAATTGCATCGAGCACCATCGAGCCATTATGGAGCTACCATGGAACCACCACCGAGCTAAGTCATTTTTTCATGAAAATCTTGATCTTGAAGGCCCCAGCGAATGGTGGCTCGATGGTGCTCAATGCCAGCTCGATGAGACCTTCAAAATCATGATTTTTCATGAAAAAATGACTTAGCTCGATGGTGGTTCGATGGTAGCTCAATAGTGTCTCAATGGTGCTCGACGCAATTCTTGTAAGAGACATAATTTTTCACTCGGGTATTCGTTTGGGGTGATTTTTTTTTTTTGTTGGTATTTTTCAAGATCTACACGTTTGACATGTTAATATGCACATTTGGGAAGTTTAAAACTTAAAAATATACCAAAAGATGTCTTAAACATGAGGTAGGTTTGCACTTTTGTACTTTTTACAAGTGTTAAACTTCACAAATGTGCATGTTAACATGTCAAACGTGTAGATCTTGAAAAAATACCCAAAATAAAAAAAAATTATCCCAAACGGACACGCGAGTGAAAAATTATGTCTCTTACAAGAATTGCATAAAGCACCATCGAGCCACTATCGAGCTACCATCGAGCTAAGCCATTTTTTCATGAAAAATCATGATTTTGAAGGTCTCATCGAGCTGGGATCGAGCACCATCGAGCCACCATTCGCTGGGACCTTCAAGATCAAGATTTTCAAGAAAAAATGACTTAGCTTGATGTGGTTCGATGTTAGCTCGATAATGGCTCGATGGTGCTCGATGCAATTCATGCAAGAGACATAATTTTTCACTCAGATGTCCGTTTGAGGATATTTTTATTTTGGGTATTTTTCCAAGATCTACACGTTTAACATGCTCATATATACATTTAGGAAGTTTAAAACTTAAAAATATACCAAAATATGTCTTAAACATGAGGTATGTTTGCAGTTTTTTATTTTTTACAAGTGTTACACTTCCCAAATGTACATATGAGAATCTTAAAGGTGTAGATCTTGAAAAAAATACCCAAAATAAAAAATAAAAAAATCACCCCAAATGGACAACCGAGTGAAAAATTATGTCTCTTGCAAGAATTGCATCGAGCACCATCCAGCCATTATCGAGCTACCATGGAACCACCATCGAGCTAAGTCATTTTTTCATGAAAATCTTGATCTAGAAGGCCCCAGCGAATGGTGGCTCGATGGTGCTCAATGCCAGCTCGATGAGACCTTCAAAATCATGATTTTTCATGAAAAAATTACTTTGCTCGATGGTGGTTCGATGGTAGCTCGATAATGGCTCGATGGTGCTCGATGCAATTCTTGTAAGAGACATAATTTTTCACTCGGGTGTCCGTTTGGGGTGATTTTTTTTTATTTTGGGTATTTTTTCAAGATCTACATGTTTGACATGTTAATATGCACATTTGGGAAGTTTAAAACTTAAAAATATACCAAAAGATGACTTAAACATTATGTATGTTAGCACTTTTGTACTTTTTACAAGTGTTACAAGTCAAAAATGTGCATATTAACATGTCAAACGTGTAGATATTGAAAAAATACCCAAAATAAAAAAAAATCTCCTCAAACGGACACCCGAGTGAAAAATTATGTCTCTTACAAGAATTACATCTAGCACCATCGCGTCACTATCGAGCTACCATCGAACCACCATCGAGCTAAGTCATTTTTTCATGAAATATTATGATTTTGAAGTTCTCATCGAGCTGGCATTGAGCCACCATTCGCTAGGGCCTTCCAGATCAAGATTTTCATGAAAAAATGACTTAGCTCGATGGTGGTTCGATGTTAGCTCGATAATGGCTCGATGGTGCTCGATGCAATTCTTGCAAGAGACATAATTTTTCACTCAGGTGTTCGTTTGTGGTTATTTTTTTTTATTTTGGGTGTTTTTCCAAGATCTACACGTTTAACATGCTCATATATACATTTAGGAAGTTTAAAACTTAAAAATATACCAAAATATGTCTTAAACATGAGGTATGTTTGCAGTTTTTTATTTTTTACAAGTGTTACACTTCCCAAATGTACATATGAGAATCTTAAAGGTGTAGATCTTGAAAAAAATACCCAAAATAAAAAATAAAAAAATCACCCCAAATGGACAGCCGAGTAAAAAATTATGTCTCTTGCAAGAATTGCATCGAGCACCATCCAGCCATTATCGAGCTACCATGGAACCACCATCGAGCTAAGTCATTTTTTCATGAAAATCTTGATCTAGAAGGCCCCAGCGAATGGTGGCTCGATGGTGCTCAATGCCAGCTCGATGAGACCTTCAAAATCATGATTTTTCATGAAAAAATGACTTAGCTCGATTGTGGTTCGATGGTAGCTCAATAGTGGCTCGATGGTGCTCGACGCAATTCTTGTAAGAGACATAATTTTTCACTCGGGTTTTCGTTTGGGGTGATTTTTTTTTTTTGGTATTTTTCAAGATTTACACGTTTGACATGTTAATATGCACATTTGGGAAGTTTAAAACTTAAAAATATACCAACAGATGTCTTAAACATGAGGTACGTTTGCACTTTTGTACTTTTTACAAGTGTTAAACTTCACAAATGTGCATATTAACATGTCAAACGTGTAGATCTTGAAAAAATACCCAAAATAAAAAAAATCACCCCAAACGGACACCCGAGTGAAAAATTATGTCTCTTACAAGAATTGCATCAAGCACCATCGAGCTACCATCGAACCACCATCGAGCTAAGTCATTTTTTCATGAAAAATCATGATTTTGAAGGTCTCATCGAGCTGGCATCGAGCACCATCGAGCCACCATTCGCTGGGGCCTTCAAGATCAAGATTTTCATGAAAAAATGACTTAGCTCGGTGGTGGTTCCATGGTAGCTCCATAATGGCTCGATGCAATTCTTGCAAGAGACATAAGTTTTCACTCGGGTGTCCGTTTGGGGAGATTTTTTTTTTATTTTGGGTATTTTATCAAGATCTACACGTTTGACATGTTAATGTGCACATTTGGGAAGTTTAAAACTTAAAAATATACCAAAAGATGTCTTAAACATGAGGTATGTTTGCACTTTTGTACTTTTTACAAGTGTTACACTTCACAATTGTGCATATTAACATGTCAAACGTGTAGATCTTGAAAAAATACCCAAAATAAAAAAAAATCACCCCAAACGGACACCCGAGTGAAAAATTATATCTCTTACAAGAATTGAATCAAGCACCATCGAGCTACCATCGAACCACCATCGAGGTAAGTCATTTTTTCTTGAAAAATCATGATTTTGAAGGTCTCATCGAGCTGGCATTGAGCACCATCGAGCCACCATTCGCTGGGGCCTTCAAGATCAAGATTTTCATGAAAAAATGACTTAGCTCGATAGTGATTCGATGTTAGCTCGATAATGGCTCGATGGTGCTCGATGCAATTCTTGCAAGTGACCTAATTTTTCCCTCAGGTGTACGTTTGGGGTGATTTTTTTTTTATTTTGGGTATTTTTTCAATATCTACACGTTTAACATGCTCATATGTACATTTGGGAAGTTTAAAACTTAAAAATATACCAAAATATGTCTTAAACATGAGGTATGTTTGCACTTTTTTATTTTTTACAACTGTTACACATCCCAAATGTACATATGAGAATGTTAAACGTGTAGTTCTTGAAAAAAATACCAAAAATTAAAAAAAAAAATCTCCCCGAACGGACACCCGAGTGAAAAATTAAGTCTCTTGCAAGAATTGCATCGAGCACTATCGAGCCATTATCGAGCTACCATCGAACCACCATCGAGCTAAGTCATTTTTTCATGAAAATCTTGATCTTGAAGGCCCCAGCAAATGGTGGCTCGATGGTGCTCAATGCCATCTTGATAAGTCCTTCAAAATCATGATTTTTCATGAAAAAATGACTTAGCTCGATAGTGGTTCGATGGTAGCTCGATAGTGGATCGATGGTGCTCGATGCAATTCTTGTAAGAGACATAATTTTTCACTCGGGTGTCCGTTTGGGGTGATTTTTTTTATATTTTGGGTATTTTTCAAGATCTACACATTTGACAAGTTAATCTGCACATTTGGGAAGTTTAAAACTTAAAAATATACCAAAAGATGTCTTAAACATGTGGTATGTTTGCACTTTTATACTTTTTACAAGTGTTACACTTCACAAATGTGCAAATTAATATGTCAAACGTGTAAATCTTGAAAAAATTCCCAAAAAAAAAAATCACCCCAAATGGACACCCGAGTGAAAAATTATGTCTCTTACAAGAATTACATCAAGCACCATCGAGCCACTATCGAGCAACCGTCGAGATAAGTCATTTTTTCATGAAAAATCATGATTTTGAAGGTCTCATCGACCTGGCATCAAGCACCATCGAGCCACCATTCGCTGGGGACTTCAAGATCAGGATTTTCATGAAAAAATGACTCAACTCGATGGTGGTTCGATGTTAGCTCGATAATGGCTCGATGGTGCTCGATGAAATTCTTGCAAGTGACATAATTTTTCACTAAGGTGTCTGTTTGGGGTGATTTTTTTTTTATTTTGGGTATTATTTCAAGATCTACACATTTAACATGCTCATATGTACATTTGGGAAGTTTAAAAATTAAAAATATTCCAAAATATGTCTTAAACATGAGGTATGTTTCCACTTTTTTATTTTTTACAAGTGTTACACTTCCCAAATTTTCATATGAGCATGTTAAACGTGTATATCTTGAAAAAAATACCCGAAAAAAAAAAATCACCCCAAACGGACATCCGAGTGAAAAATTATGTCTCTTGCAAGAATTGCAACAATGACTATCGAGCCAATATCGAGCTACCCTCGAACAACCATTGAGCTAAGTCATTTTTTCATGAAAATCTTGATCTTGAAGGCCCTAGCGAATGGTGTCTCGATGGTGCTCAATGCCAGCTCGATGAGACCTTCAAAATCATGATTTTTCTTGAAAAAATCACTTAGCTCGATGGTAGTTCAATGGTAGCTCGATAGTGGCTCAATGGTGCTCGATGCCATTCTTGTAAGAGACATAATTTTTCAATTGGGTATCCGTTTGGGGTGATTTTTTTTTAGATTTTGGGTATTTTTTCAAGATCTACACGTTTGACATGTTAATGTGCACATTTGGGATGTTTAAAACTTAAAAATATACCAAAAGATATCTTAAACATGAGGTTTGTTTGCACTTTTGTACTTTTTACAAGTGTTACACTTCCCAAATGTGCATATTAACATGTCAAACATGTAGATCTTGAAAAATACCCAAAATAAAAAAAAATCACCCCAAACGGATAACCGAGTGAAAAATTATGTCTCTTACAAGAATTGCATCGAGCACCATCCAGCCATTTTCGAGCTAACATCGAACCACCAACGAGCTAAGTCATTTTTTCATGAAAATCTTGAACTTGAAGGCCCCAGCGAATGGTGGCTCGATGGTTCTCGATGCCAGCTCGATAAGACCTTCAAAATCATGATTTTTCATGAAAATATGACTTAGCTCGATGGTGGTTCGATGGTAGCTCGATAGTGGCTCGATGGTGCTCGATGCAATTCTTGTAAGAGACATAATTTTTCACTCGGGTGTCCGTTTGGGGTGATTTTTTTTTATTTTGTGTATTTCTTCATGATCTACACGTTTGACATGTTAATATGCACATTTGTGAAGTGTAACACTTGTAAAAAGTACAAAAGTGCAAACATACCTCATGTTTAAGACATCTTTAGGTATAATTTTAAGTTTTAAACTTCCCAAATGTGCATATAAACATGTCAAAAGTTTAGATCTTGAAAAATACCCAAAATAAAAAAAAAAATCACCCCAAACGGACACCTGAGTGAAAAATTATGTCTCTTACAAGAATTGCATCGAGCACCATCGAGCCACTATCGAGCTACCATCGAACAACCATGGAGCTAAGTCATTTTTTCATGAAAAATCATGATTTTGAAGGTCTCATCGAGCTGGCATCGAGCACCATCGGGCCACCATTCGCTGGGGCCTTCAAGTTCAAGATTTTTTCATGAAAAAAGGACTTAGCTCGATGGTGGTTCGATGTTAGCTCGATACTGGCTCGATGGTGCTCGATGCAATTCTTATAAGAGACATAATTTTTCACTCGGTTGTCCGTTTTGGGTGATTTTTTTTATTTTGGTTATTTTTCAAGATCTACATGTTTGACATGTTAATATGCACATTTGGGAAGTTTAAAACTTAAAAATATACCAAAAGATGTCTTAAACATGAGGTATGTTTGCACTTTTGTACATTTTACAAGTGTTACACTTCAAAAATCTGCATATTAACATGTCAAACGTGTAGATCTTGAAATATTCCCAAAATAAAAAAAAATCACCTCAAACGGACACCCGAATGAAAAATTATGTCTCTTACAAGAATTGCATCAAGCACCATCGAGCCATTATCGAGCTACCATCGAACCACCATCGAGCTAAGTCATTTTTTCATGAAAAATTATGATTTTGAAGGTCTCATCGAGCTGGCATCGAGCACCATCGAGCCACCATTCGCTGGGGCCTTCAAGATCAAGATTTTCATGAAAAAATGACTTAGCTCGATGGTGGTTCGATGTTAGCTCGATAATGGCTGGATGGTGCTCGATGCAATTCTTGTAAGAGACATAATTTTTCACTCGGGTGTCCGTTTGGGGTGATTTTTTTTTATTTTGGGTATTTTTTCAAGATCTACATGTTTGACATGTTAATATGCACATTTGGGAAGTTTAAAACTTAAAAATATACCAAAAGATGACTTAAACATTATGTATGTTTGCACTTTTGTACTTTTTACAAGTGTTACAAGTCAAAAATGTGCATATTAACATGTCAAACGTGTAGATATTGAAAAAATACCCAAAATAAAAAAAAATCTCCTCAAACGGACACCCGAGTGAAAAATTATGTCTCTTACAAGAATTACATCTAGCACCATCGAGTCACTATCGAGCTACCATCGAACCACCATCGAGCTAAGTCATTTTTTCATGAAATATTATGATTTTGAAGGTCTCATCGAGCTGGCATTGAGCCACCATTCGCTAGGGCCTTCCAGATCAAGATTTTCATGAAAAAATGACTTAGCTCGATGGTGGTTCGATGTTAGCTCGATAATGGCTCGATGGTGCTCGATGCAATTCTTGCAAGAGACATAATTTTTCACTCAGGTGTTCGTTTGTGGTTATTTTTTTTTATTTTGGGTGTTTTTTTCAAGATCTATACGTTTAACATGCTCATATGTACATTTGGGAAGTTAAAAACTTAAAAATATACCAAAATATGTCTTAAACAGGAGGTATGTTTGCACTTTTTTATTTTTTACAACTGTTACACTTCCCAAATGTACATATGAGCAAGTTAAACGTGTAGATTTTGAAAAAATACCCAAAATCAAAAAAAAAAAAATCACCCCAAACGGATACCCGAGTGAAAAATTATGTCTCTTGCAAGAATTGCATCGAGCACCATCGAGCCATTATCAAGCTACCATCGAACCACCATCGAGTTAAGTCATTTTTTCATGAAAAGCTTGATCTTGAAGGCCCCAGTGAATGGTGGCTCGATGGTGCTCAATGCCAGCTCGATAAGACCTTCAAAATCATGATTTTTCATGAAAAAATGGCTTAGCTCCATGGTGGTTCGAAGGTAGATCGATAGTGGTCGATGGTGCTCGATACAATTCTTGTAAGAGACATAATTTTTCACTCGGGTGTCCGTTTGGGGTGATTTTTTTTTAGATTTTGGGTATTTTTTCAAGCTCTACACGTTTGACATGTTAATGTGCACATTTGGGAAGTTTAAAACTTAAAAATATACCAAAAGATATCTTAAACATGAGGTATGTTTGCACTTTTGTACTTTTTACAAGTGTTACACCTCACAAATGTGCATATTAACATGTCAAACGTGTAGATCTTGAAATAATACCCAAAATAAAAAAAAAATCACCCCAAACGGACACCCGAGTGAAAAATTATGTCTCTTACAAGAATTGCATCGAGCACCATCGAGCCACTATCGAGCTACCATCGAACCACCATCGAGCTAAGTCATTTTTTCATGAAAAATTATGATTTTGAAGGTCTCATCGAGCTGGCATCGAGCACCATCGAGCCACCATTCGTTGGGGCCTTCAAGATCAAGATTTTCATGGAAAAATGACTTAGCTCGATGGTGGTTTGATGTTAGCTCGATAATGGCTCGATGGTGGTCGATCCAATTCTTGCAAGACACATAATATTTCTCTCAGATGTCCGTTTGGGGTGATTTTTTTTTATTGTGGGTATTTTTTCAAGATCTACACGTTTGACATGTTAATGTGCACATTTGGGAAGTTTAAAACTTAAAAATATATCAAAAGATGTTTTAAACATGAGTTATGTTTGCACTTTTGTACTTTTAACAAGTGTTACAATTCACAAATGTGCATATTAACATGTCAAATGTGTAGATCTTGAAAAAATACCCAAAATAAAAAAAAATCACACCAAACGGATACCCGAGTGAAAAATTATGTCTCTTACAAGAATTGCATCAAGCACGATCGAGCACCATCGAGCCACTATCGAGCTACCATCGAACCACCATCGAGCTAAGTCATTTTTTCATGAAAAATCATGATTTTGAAGGTCTCATCGAGCTAGCATCGAGCACCATCGTGCCACCATTCGCTAGGGCCTTCAAGATCAAGATTTTCATGGAAAAATGACTTAGCTCGATGGTGGTTTGATGTTAGCTCGATAATGGCTCGATGGTGCTCGATGCAATTCTTGCAAGAGACATAATATTTCACTCAGCTGTCCGTTTAGGGTGATTTGTTTTTATTTTGGGTATTTTTTCAAGATCTACACTTTTGACATGTTAATATGCACATTTGGGAAGTTTAAAACTTAAAAATATACCAAAAGATGTCTTAAACATGAGGTATGTTTGCACTTTTGTACTTTTAACAAGTGTTACACTTCACAAATGTGCTTATTAACATTTCAAACGTGTAGATCTTGAAAAAATACCCAAAATAAAAAAAAATCACCTCAAACGAACACCCGAGTGAAAAATTATGTCTCTTACAAGAATTGCATCAAGCACCATAGAGCACCATCAAGCCATTATCGAGCTACCATCGAGCTAAGTCATTTTTTCATGAAAATCTTGATCTTGAAGGCCCCAGCAAATGGTGGCTTGATGGTGCTCAATGCTATCTCGATGAGACCTTCAAAATCATGATTTTTCATGAAAAAATGACTTAGATCGATGGTGGTTCGATGGTAGCTCGATAATGGCTCGATGGTGGTCGATGCAATTCTTGTAAGAGACATAATTTTTCACTCGGGTGTCCGTTTGTGGTGGTTTTTTTTTATTTTGGGTATTTTTCAAGATTTACGCATTTGACATGTTAATATGCACATTTGGGAAGTTTAAAACTTAAAAATATACCAAAAGATGTCTTAAACATGAGGTACGTTTGCACTTTTGTACTTTTTACAAGTGTTACACTTCACAAATGTGCATATTAACATGTCAAACGTGTAGATCTTGAAAAAATACCCAAAATCAAAAAAGAAATCACCCCAAACGGACACCCGAGTGAAAAATTATGTCTCTTACAAGAATTGCATCAAGCACCATCGAGCCATTATCGAGCTACCATCGAACCACCATCGAGCTAAGTCATTTTTTCATGAAAAATTATGATTTTGAAGGTCTCATCAAGCTGGCATCGAGCACCATCGAGCCGCCATTCGCTGGGGCCTTCAAGATCATGATTTTTCATGAAAAAATGACTTAGCTTGATGGTGGTTCGATGGTAGCTCGATAATAGCTCAATGGTGCTCGATGCAATTCTTGTAAGAGACAATCTTTTACTCGGGTGTCCATTTGGGGTGATTTTTTTTTATTCTGGGTATTTTTTCAAGATCTACACGTTTGACATGTTAATATGCACATTTGGGAAGTTTAAAACTTAAAAATATACCAAAAGATGTCTTAAACATGAGGTATGTTTGCACTTTTGTACTTTTTACAAGTGTTACACTTCAAAAATGTGCATATTAACATGTCAAACGTGTAGATCTTGAAAAAATACCCAAAATAAAAAAAAATCACCTCAAACGGACACCTGAGTGAAAAATTATGTCTCTTACAAGAATTGCATCAAGCACCATCGAGCCACTATCGAGCTACCATCGAACCACCATCTAGCTAAGTCATTTTTTCATGAAAAATTATGATTTTAAAGGTCTCATCGAGCTGGTATCGAGCCACCATTCGCTAGGGCCTTCAAGATTAAGATTTTCATGAAAAAATGACTTAGCTCGATAGTGGTTCGATGTTAGCACGATAATGGCTCGATGGTGCTCGATGCAATTCCTGCAGGAGACATAATTTTTCACTCAGGTGTCCGTTTGGGGTGATTTTTTTTTTATTTTGGGTATTTTTTTCAAGATCTACACGTTTAACATGCTCATATGTACATTTGTGAAGTTTAAAACTTAAAAATATACCAAAATATGTCTTAAACATGAGGTATGTTTGCACTTTTTTATTTTTTACAAGTGTTACACTTCCCAAATGTACATATGAGCATGTTAAACGTGTAGATCTTGAAAAAAATACCCAAAATCAAAAACAAAAAAAATCACCCCAAACCGACACCCGAGTGAAAAATTATGTCTTTTGCAAGAATTGCATCGAGCACCATCGAGCCATTATCGAGCTACCATCGAACCACCATCGAGCTAAGTCATTTTTTCATGAAAATCTTTATCTTGAAGGCCCCAGAGAATGGTGGCTCGATGGTGCTCAATTCCAGCTCGATGAGACCTTTAAAATCATGATTTTTCATGAAAAAATGACTTAGCTCGATGGTGGTTCGATGGTAGATCAATAGTGGCTCGATGGTGCTCGATGCAATTCTTGTAAGAGACATAATTTTTCACTCGGGTGTCCGTTTGGGGTGATTTTTTTTTTATTTTGGGTATTTTCAAGAGCTACACGTTTGACATGTTAATATGCACATTTGGGAAGTTTAAAACTTAAAAATATACCAAAAGATGTCTTAAACATGAGGTATGTTTGCACTTTTGTACTTTTTACAAGTGGTACACTTCACATATGTGCATATTTACATGTCAAACGTGTAGATCTTGAAAAAATACCCAAAATAAAAAAAAAATCACCCCAAACGGACACCGGAGTGAAAAATTATGTCTCTTACAAGAATTGCATCAAGCACCATCGAGCCATTATCGAGCTCCCATCGTACCACCATCGAGCTAAGTCATTTTTTCATGAAATATTATGATTTTGAAGGTCTTATCGAGTTGGCATCGAGCACCATCGAGCCACCATTCGCTGGGGCCTTCAAGATCAAGATTTTCATGAAAAAATGACTTAGCTCGATGGTGGTTCGATGTTAGCTCGATAATGGCTCGATGGTGCTCGATGCAATTCTTGCAAGAGACATAATTTTTCACTCAGGTGTTCGTTTGGGGTGATTTTTTTTATTTTGGGTATTTTTTCAAGATCTACACGTTTAACATGCTCATATGTACATTTGGGAAGTTTAAAACTTAAAAATATACCAAAATATATCTTAAACATGAGGTATGTTTGCACTTTTTTATTTTTTACAAGTGTTACACTTCCCAAATGTACATATGAGCATGTTAAACGTGTAGATCTGGAAAAAAATACCCAAAATCAAAACAAAAAAATCACCCCAAACGGACAGCCGAGTGAAAAATTATGTCTCTTGCAAGAAATGCATCGAGTACCATCAAGCCATTATCGAGCTACCATCGAACCACCATCGAGCTAAGTCATTTTTTCATGAAAATCTTGATCTTGAAGGCCCCAGCGAATGGTGGCTCGATGGTGCTCAATGCCAGCTCGATGAGACCTTCAAAATCGTGATTTTTCATGAAAAAATGACTTAGCTCGATGGTAGCTCGATAGTGGCTCGATGGTGCTCGATGCAATTCTTGTAAGAGACAATCTTTTACTCGGGTGTCCGTTTGGGGTGATTTTCTTTTATTCTGGGTATTTTTTCAAGATCTACACGTTTGACATGTTAATATGCACATTTGGGAAGTTTAAAACTTAAAAATATACCAAAAGATGTCTTAAACATGAGGTATGTTTGCACTTTTGTACTTTTTACAAGTGTTGCACTTCACAAATGTGCATATTAACATGTCAAACATGTAGATCTTGAAAAAATACCCAAAATAAAAAAAAAATCACCCCAAATGGATACCCGGGTGAAAAATTATGTCTCTTACAAGAATTGCATCAAGCACCATCGAGCACCATCGCGCCACTATCGAGCTACCATCGAACCACCATCGAGCTAAGTCATTTTTTCATGAAAAATTATGATTTTGAAGGTCTCATCGAGCCACCATTCGCTGGGGCCTTCAAGATCAAGATTTTCATGAAAAAATGACTTAGCTCGATGGTGGTTCGATATTAGCTCGATAATGGCTCGATGGTGCTCGATGCAATTCTTGCAAGTGACCTAATTTTTCACTCAGGTGTCCGTTTGGGGTGATTTTTTTTTATTTTGGGTATTTTTTCAAGATCTACACGTTTAACATGCTCATATGTATATTTGGGAAGTTTAAAACTTAAAAATATACCAAAATATGTCTTAAACATGAGGTATGTTTGCACTTTTTTATTTTTACAAGTGTTACACTTCCCAAATGTACATATGAGCATGTTAAACGTGTAGATCTTGAAAAAAATACCCAAAATAAAAAAAAATATCACCCCAAACAAACACCCGAGTGAAAAATTATGTCTCTTGCAAGAATTGCATCAAGCACCATCGAGTCATTATCGAGCTACCATCGAACCACCATCGAGCTAAGTCATTTTTTCATGAAAATTTTGATCTTGAAGGCCCCAGCGAATGGTGGCTCGATGGTGCTCAATGCCAGCTCGATGAGACCTTCAAAATCATGATTTTTCATGAAAAAATGACTTAGCTCCATGGTGGTTTGATGGTAGCTCGATAGTGGCTCGATGGTGCTCGATGCAATTCTTGTAAGAGACATAATTTTTCACTCGGGTGTCTGTTTGGGGTGATTTTTTTTTTATTTTGGGTATTTTTCAAGATCTACACGTTTGACATGTTTATATGCACATTTGGGAAGTTTAAAACTTAAAAATATACCTAAAGATGTCTTAAAATGAGGTATGTTTGCACTTTTGTACTTTTTACAAGTGTTACACTTCACAAATGTGCATATTAACTTGTGAAACGTGTAGATCTTGAAAAAATACCCAAAATCAAAAAAAGAAATCACCCCAAACGGACACCCGAGTGAAAAATTATGTCTCTTACAATAATTGCATCAAGCACCATCGAACCATCATCGAGCTAAGTCATTTTTTCATGAAAAATCATGATTTTGAAGGTCTCATCGAGCTGACATCGAGCCACTATCGAGCTAAGTCATTTTTTCATGAAAAATCATGATTTTGAAGGTCCCATCGAGCAAGGTCGATTTTCTGCAGATTTCAGAGTTTCAGATCTGAAAAAAATTGTCAAAAAAATCCAAAAATCATGTCCAAATTTGTTCGAAATATAATATTTAGTGTGGTGGTGATGTTGTGAGGTGAGAGAGAGTGAAATAAGAGAGAGAGAGAGAGAGAGAGAGAGAGGGAAGAGAGAAGAGAGAAATGAGAAGTGAGGAGGAAGTGGAAAGGGCATTTTGGGTAAAGTGCCAAAAAATAGCATTATTTTGTAATTTTTAATATGCATAGCATTTTTTTGTAATTATAAAAATGATCAAGCATACAAATTGAAATTTCCCTTTAAAAACTTGTCAAAAAATAAAGCTCTTGTTGGATGTAATGGGAGAGAGAAAGAGAGCATTATTATTCAAAAATAAAAAGGAATGCAAGAGAACATTAAATAAAGTGAGATTGGTAGTAAAAATGACGTGGAATGTAAATACAAATTTGAAACTTATTAAAATAAAGGGTAAGAATGGAAATTAATGTGACCCCGAAAAGTTGGGAGGTCATTTGCTTACTATTTATAAAATAAAGACATTTGCTAACACTTAAATTGAGAACATGGATCATTTCATATAATTTCTCAATTATATTTTCAATTAGGTGATGTTTGAAGAGTTGGATAAGAAATATTTAAGAAAAAAATATATTAAATGAATGAGTTGATCATTTACTAACAATAAATTATACATAAAAAATATTAGATACAAAGTTGTAATTTCTTTTTATTATTAATTTCTTCAGTTGGATTCATTTTTTCTCTCATATTATAAATTTATCAAATTATCTAATCTTATCTACTCCTACCTTCTAAAGATGACCTTAATAATTTTAAATAATTACGTACTTTGCTTTTATTTTAGGTTGTTGATGTTTATCTGAATTTAGCCTATGTTTCAGAATATTTATATAGGGATGCAAACAGCTGTGTCCATTTTGGGCATTAACAAAATGAAAAAGTGCAAATTGTACAGTAGCTTTTTGTGGTGCAAGATAAACTTAGTTAATATTGCAAATTAATATTTGTGGTTAAATAATAATATAAAAAATATGTTGGTTCTTAAACAATTACTATGTATTTTGTGGAAAGGAAAGCTCAACTGTGCATATGGTAGATTTCCCAACTCAAGCCTTTTATCTTGGTGAACAATAACACCACTATAATGAGAAACAACTCTTTACATTTCACAACAAAGCTTAAGGGAACATATCACCAACAACAAAAATTGAACTGTTCATCTAAAAATTGGATTAAAATGTAGCAGGAGATACACCACCTCCAGCTGATGATGGATCCCAACCAGGAGGCTTAATGTTCGGCCAATCACCACGGCATCCTAACCGTATGTAGAGGCTCTTCTTACCTGCAAAATCAGCAAAATCACACGCAAGTAAAAAATGTGGGCCAGATATGACCCAACAAGCCTTCAAAAAAGCAAATATTATGAAAACATAATTAAGGTTGTTTTGTTCAAAAACCTTAACTATGAATACATAATAGTAACCACAAAATGGCAGATGAAGTTAAAAAGAGATGTTTTACTACAATTAAGGTTGTTCATAAACCAAAATATCAGTTTATAGAGTGCTCTACTTGACTTCAAAGTGATTCTTTACCTTTGTTTCAGTGTTTCATTAGAGTATGGAACTTCTGTTAATTGTCATATATTTGAATTATAAAAATTTGCTTGTTATTTCACTTCACCATATACTAGCAGTAGAGAACAAGAGAAACATGTATCACCGTGTCAAACTAACCAGTAAGCTATGAGAAATAATAGGTTTGTTTGGACTTTGGAGTACCTGGGAGCTTCTTGTCAGATAGAATTAATTGTTTGAGGGCACTCAGGCATGCCTGAGCCAAACTTTTGGCATAATCTGTATCCCAACCCTGGAACTTGACGACAACATCTGCTTTTGAGTAACCTGATCCACCATCTTGAACATGTTTCCTGGCTTCTTCTTTTGCTGAATCTTCATCTGCAAGAAAGTTAGCAGGGATTGCTGACAAAAATTATTACTTGCAACTGATGAGGATCAAGCTCATACATCTGGGTTTTCACGACAGTTTCTAAATTGAATACAAAAAGGAGTCCTTTTTCTAGAATGTCTACAAAACCCAGTAGAGTTGTGAGAAAATAGTAGAGATTTCCAGGAATGAATGAACATGATCTTTATTCAACAATGGTTTCAATCTTGAGATTGAAACCCTATAACATGTACAAGTTGATTCAAGAGACTTCCCTCTTCCAAAGTCACTCAGACTACTCTCTACAAACAAAACAACAAACTCAACCAAATAACAATCTACCAGCTACAAAACAAAACAAAAAATACAGAAGCTTAGCTTCTATATTTCCTCTTAACATAGATAAAACTGACCAATGGCTTATCAAGTTAAGTAATTCAAATTAAAATAACTCAATAACCATCTAAACAATCTCATTCAAGCATAATAGACAAGATTGAGGTACATCATTTGATCAGAATGCTCCGCAAATTGATCAAATGTTCTTTAGGGAAAAAGTGCAAAAAAATTTAGCACTTTCCATATTAAATTAGTTACAATTTAATAATGCATTCCTTGTGCTGCACCTCTATCCTCTCCACTTTCTGCTGAACATAAGCCAAGCTAAATGGAGTTCGTCTTCATATA
Organism: Humulus lupulus; assembly: GCF_963169125.1. NCBI lineage: Eukaryota > Viridiplantae > Streptophyta > Magnoliopsida > Rosales > Cannabaceae > Humulus > Humulus lupulus. Next base: position 158,643,950 of record NC_084797.1, on the reverse strand, counting down.
AAGTAGGAGAGTTCCAGCTCATACCAATGGAAAACAGAAATAAGGCAACCTTATTCATTATGGCTTCCCATTTCCTTTAAAAAAATATTAAGGTACAAAATGTGGTGGCCTTGTACTATAATAACTGCACCAATATGGATTTGGGTACCTAGAATCCTTTCGGGTGCTGTTCTGGATTCTTAAAAGTTAAAAGGTGTGGGAAAAAAATCATATTATTTAGATAAATTCCTAGTTTAGAGATATTCTTGTAAAGCTGTCAAATTTCTCAATATTTGACAGCTATTCTTATTTTAGGAAACTCATTAGTAGGCTGATTCTTTTCTGTACACCAGTCATTTGATTCACACGGTTTGAGTAACCATATACTTGTATAAATATATGTTTATTGAATAGAAATAATATACCAGATTTTTCTCTATTATTTGTGACTAAAAGGTTTTTCAATATGTCGGATTACTTTAACCATTTTCCTAGTTCAATAGAACAATTCCCTAAAAATGCAACAAATATGCTCATAAATATTAAAAGAAGAGCAGAAAAGAGTAGGTGAAATACTCTTTGTTCCTTTTTTATCCAAGAACACAAGGTAGCAAACTCACAAGAAATTTGTGTCCTAGAATTATGTGCAATTCGTAGAAGCATTAACTCATCAATTGCCATCTAAGAAGACAATTTATTTGGTTGTTATATCATGGATTAGGGAAACAAGCAGAAGGTGACTTTATTGACAGAAGAAGGAAGGATCAAATTGCAGATTTGAGAAGTATAAAAATGTTGACAAAAAACAATTTCAGAAACAAGGAATGATAAGTACTGCTAGATGTCCCTTGTCTGAAAGGAATAAGGCAAGTTACCTATAGCTTCAGTTTGTGACAACCATACGGTAAATCCTGCATGCAGATGTCTCCATTTATCAGTCCTTCGAGCTGTTCCCTGCTGTCCTCCTAGTGTTGCAACAACAGTCCGAACATGACTGTAGACAAAAGAAAGATATGGTTATGTTTTCAACAGCAAAACAATCATACAACAAACCAACCAACAAACAATTTAATAGGCAGTACCTACTTAAACTTTCTAATATAGCACTTTCTGCTTCAGCTACAGAATCAGAGCTTTCAGAAAGAACCCCTGATATGGATTATGCCGGTTAGGTTAATACCATTTATGTCAACATATCTTTAGGAAATTAGATTTGTTTTTTATTAATATATTTATTTTTTGTCTTCATCATTAGCTTTATAGTTGCATTTCATCTAAAGCCAATGCTAAAATACAAATGGAAAACTGTAGAAGGTAACTACTGACTAGGTGACTATCTACATGTTATATAACATGTAGATAATCAGTAGATAGTCCCTTTATGCACCATAAGAATTCAGTAGTTCTACAGCCAGACTTGGTCACTTAGCTTCATACCTGTTATTAAACTGATTTCAAATGAGGCAAAAAGACAATAATTGATGGGCAGAGAATATGTACTCACATGAATCAATAGTTTGCTTGGCAAAATTTTCCAACAGCTCCTTCGTACTAAATGGTGTATACCTGAAAACCAATTCAATCTTCAATCAGAGGTAATTAAACAGTGAAATTATTTAGGCTTAACTTGTGTTGGGTTTACTTGCTAAGTACTGAGTTTTAACAGGAAAAGGGCACTTATTGATGATACACGACTACAATAAATGCATGTTGGAAACTTGAAAAGAAAATTACAGTAACCAGACTCTGGTGCAGACTGCAGAAAATCATGCACATAACAAACCAAATATAGAGACTCGTGGTGAGACTTACTTCTCTTGTAAGATGTAGATAGTTATAAATAATAATGAGCTAACTAAGTAATTTAAATGATCATGAAGGATTACAAACAACGAACAATAGACTGGTAAAAAAGAAATATAGATAATTAGATGGAACATTAAATTGAACATAGTAGAACAATGGCTAACATCCTTTTTTCTGATCGATGTAATGTGTAGTAATGTTATATAAAAAACTGAGAAGTTACCCAATACCCACTGCAAGTTCCTTAGCCACTTGCTGGTTGATATTTGTTGACTCCCCAACAATGTAGATTGAAGCTCCTTTCAGAAGTTGTGAAGATCCCACTGTCAAGGATTCCCAGGACTCCATAATGTCAGGCCATTTCAAATCTGGATCCTGCTTCTTCAAGATTACAACCAGTTGATCATCATCTATCAACCTGTTGAAAATAAAATTATTAATACTAATAATCACCCTAAACATGAGGAGTTCTATAAAAATTTACACAATTCATGCACTTAGGTTTTCAACTTTCAACTAACCAGATTGTTTCTGCAGGCTTTACTCTGTCGAACAAACGATTAGTTTCAATTAGTGTTGTAGGAGACCCCGAATTCAGTGCTCTGATCGTTAAAGAGGTTTCATTTGCATCCACAAAAACATCTTTGGAACTTCGAACATTTTGGTCCTTTAAATGTACCCTCAGTTCCACCTCAGAAGAATTATCAAAGAACTGCATATGTTTTTACAAGAATAGCATGAGTTAAATGAAACCAAAATAGTCAACCACAAGGGGACATAACTTGAACCCAAAACCGTTCCATAGTCTAGCTATGATTTTAGTGACTTTTCAGCAGAGTTGAAAGCCAATGGTCAATTAAGGAGTTGGACACTCCTCATCAGTTCTCGGATTAATACACATGGAAAGTTAAACAAAAAAGCCACAGAAAAACATTTGAACACACAAGCCGATTGTTGAGATAAAAGAAAATAGATAGTGAAAGTTACATCTCAATCCTGTCATTACCAAACAAACATTTTGGACAACAACAATAAACTTGATGAAAAAAAAATTACTGATGAGTTCAGAAAACCTATAACAAGGCACATTGGACACATGAGCATAAGCATGGACAATCCTAAAAAATGAATTAATAACAATAAAGTGATTAATTTTGAAGTATTAAAAACAATTCAATACTTTTGTCACCCAAGCAATAAAGTTAATAAATTGTTTTAGTTATGTAAACACACCGATTCGTTTTGGCAAATGGGTCATACAATGTCAATTGGTAACATCTGTAGACAATAATTAGAAGTTTCAGCATTTCATTCTCTTTAATAAACATTGCCTTACTAGCAAAAATGAGCAACGCAAAAAGCAAGGAGATAAGTAAAACAATAAAATTTGGACTATTTGTGAATGAAATTTTCTGGGCAACCAAATAGAGGGGAGGGATGATTACCTCGTAATTGTTGGTGGAAAGAGGGAGTGAGGAGAGACCGCGGGCGCGGGAGAAGCGAGGGTGGGAATTGTTGAAAGAGGCATTGCCGTTGGTGGTAAAAAAGCGAGGGGGATAAGGGTTTTTGGGTCTAAAAGAAGAAGAATGTTTGGGTTGGAGATGGGAAAGGGTGTTTGTATAGGTAGTAGCAGTAGTAGTGTTTGGGTTGTGGGAAAATTTTAATAAGCTCAGAGAAAAGGAAGTGGCCATTTGAAACTTGATAGGATTGGAATTGTTCGGATGTTTGGTAATTTTGTATATATCAGCACTATCCCCACTCTCTCTCTCTCTATAAATATATATTATTTATTTTAAATGAGAAATTTGACTATCCATGCATTAAATAGGGTACCATAACTAAAATACCCTACCCACTATAAATATATATATATATTTGATCTTAGTATCTTCCTTAGTTCCAAAAATATCATTGTCATTTGTTTTGCACTTTCTCTTTCTACTCTCTCAGATTCTCTCTATTCTCTCCCTCACTCTCTCGGTCCCGAAACCATAATCCCAAAATTCTTTCACTCTCATTTCGCATTCACTGTTGGAATCCAAGGGAATATGTGGGCATTGTCTTCCATGACCACGACCGCATATTAGTGGCAAGAAATCTCGACCGAAGTAGGCGGGTAGGCGAGAAAACTCAAGATATCGACGAAAGAACCCCAAAATAGGCAAAGGTGAGGGATTTACTTGTTTGTTTTGCAATAAATTTTCTGAACCTGATTTATTTGTTAATTTTTTTGTTCATTGAATAGATCGGGGCTGGGGAATGAAGAAATCTGAGTTTTTTTCGAGATTTTTATTCACATCGATAGAAATCGATAGGCCTCGATAGTATATGTTAGGCTCTAGGTTTGATTGTGCCTCGATAGAGTTAGATATATTCTGATTTTGCATTGCCTCAATAGACCTCAATAGGCCTCGACAGTAGTGCCTAGCATCAATATTGTTTGAGACCTCAATAGGCATCTATAATCCTCGATAGAATTAGGTATTTTCTAATTTTGCATGGACCTCGATAGGCTTCGATAGAATTAAGTATATTCTAATTTTACATGTACCTCGATAGATCTCGACAGGCCTCGATAGGCCTCGACAGTAATGGTCAGCATCAATATTGTGTGGTACCTCGACAGACCTCGATAGTTTATCTGCCGTTTGATTTTTTTAAACCTCGATGGGCCTCAACATGCCTCGATGGTCCTCGATGTTTACCAGATTGTTTAAAATATATTACTAATAGGTTTTTTTTTGTTTTTTTTTTCAAATGCCTGACCTTATTATACTGTTAGAGAAACACTTTCCTGGTCGTGTCACTTATAGGGGTAGTGCTTACTTAGACACCCTTATAGAGCAGTTTAGGAGGCATGGGCTTATTGAACGGGCAGAGGCATCCCGTTTGGACAGTTCTTTAAGGTAAAGCCCTTTAGTTTTTTTGGGGTTCTACTGCATCAGCTTATGTTGCGTAAGGTGGAAAGCAAGAAGCTTGAAGAGGGCTAGTTCTACTTGGGCAACACTCTTTGCAGATTTGGGATTGCAGAGTTTTCCCTAGTTACCTGTTGAATTTTGGGAACACACCATCCCCATATGAGTTGAGAGAGTATTAGAGGAGTTCATAGGGACATGCAGAAGCAATTGAAACATTATGAGGAGAAGAAGAAGGAGGGTTCAAGAAAAAAAACACATAAGGAGTCGAAGTATAGTTTCTATGGCTATGCCCCCGCACTTCTGTACTGGGCAAGCCATGATAGCTATTGGGAGTGAGTTCAGTGAGAATAGTGGGAACCAGATTCCCAGGATGCTTAATTGGGCTACGAATACCGATATCACTCTTTCGACAACTGAGTTGGTTCCTATGTTTGCCAAGCATCGAGTAAGTTCCAATTTATCTTGTTAAATGTCACAAATTAATTAATTAATGGTTTATTTTATTAAATTTTTTCTGACATATGTTATTGGAACATGTAGTTAGTGGTATTTTCCATGCTGAAGCCACGTCCTGGTGAGGTAGTTTACTACAATAACCTCCCAGACGTTGATTCCAGGTTATTCCCTGAGTTGGAATCCATTGTAGTGGAGGTTGTGACTGCAGCGGAGGAAAGAGCCCAAGAACGAGGCAAAGAAGCTGGCAGAGGTTGCAAAGGAAGCTTCTATTTTTTATGAGGATGTCCCGAGGGTTAAGGAAGGCACTTCACAAGCCTATGCACCTTCCTCTAGTCAGGTTACCCAACCTGATTATGAGCAGTTGATGCAGAGGCTCAAGAGGATTGAGGAGGGCCAGTCTGATTATGCCCAGAGGCTACAGAGGGTTGAGGAGGGCCAGACAACCTTACTTCAGAATCAGACTACGATCATGGTTCAGTTGGCGCAGCTGATTTTAGTGGTCTCAGATCGATCCACGAAACAGAGCCGACCCACCCACTTACAATCAGATACAGATTCTAATATCTTGCCTCATGACTACGAGCCCTGTGATCCACCTTCCACTCCACAAGCCCAAACATCTCTTGTTGCCAGTGACGCCGACAGTCCCAGTGTACGAGTACTACAGCCTGAGGAGGCAGCTGGCTGTAACGACCCAGATTTTCAAGACTCAATAATGCAGAAATATAAACGTTTTCATTTAACAAAATGTCTCAAAAAACCGTATAAAAAAAACTTTTTAAAAGTCATATGGTCATACTTAATATTTAATACAGACATAGTTTATGAAGAGTAAACTGAGCCTAGTTTATGAAAATAAAACAACATTTTCAAAAACAAAACAGCTTCTCAAAAGGTCGGTCCACATGTACATTCACAAGGTAGACTCCAGCGCTCACTGCTCTGCCTTGCCCTTGTTCTTACCTACAACAAGAAACAACTAGGTAAGCGAAAATGCTTAGTAAGTTCAACTTTAAAACAAAAGCATGCAAAGAAGACAGGTGGTCACTAACCAAGTTACTATCCATTGATAACTATAGCTCACAAAATTAGGGTTCCGGATCCATCCGGACCCTAAGCAATCAATTTCAAGAACGCAAAAGCGTCCTGGCAAACTTATGGTTATGTTTAATAACCAATGGCAAACTATTTCATATAAATCTCTGCACTCAGAAAATCCCAGAGCAAGCAGATATAATATATCACAATATAATTTGAGACCAACACTCGACAATTTCCAACAATTCGGGCGTATCACGCCTTCCAGCATAATTACTAATCTGTAAGAAAGAACTGAGTCTCAACACTAAGATCTAGCCAATAAATATCCCCATCAAGGGTAACTATCGAGTTACCTAGGGCATTGCTAGTTATCCAAGAGTAAATCCCTCACAATGGTAACCATCAATTTACCTAGGGCGTCACTACTTATCCAAGAGTAAATCCCTCACAAGGGTAACCATCAAGTTACCTAGGGCATTGCTACTATTCAAGAGTGTAATCGAAGTTACACGGGTTTACAGAGACTTCTATGTTAATTAGTGGTGCTGGTGAGTAGTTTGTTGGGGTTTTATGGCCTAATTAAAACTCAAATTCTTTGTAATCTCATTTTATTATCAATAAAAGAATAGAAATCATTTTTTGACTTGGTCAATCACTTTGCTCACATGTTTTATTTTCATGATTATTTGTTCAATATAAACTTCTATTAAACCTTGAGCATATAGCAAATCTTATTTATAGTGACGTAATCGCAGTGGAATATAAATATGATTATATGTTCAAAATAAGGTCCTAAGATTAGTGAGCGCACATGATTTACACTGACTTGCTAATCTACGATATGATCTACTTACACATTACAGTGTTATGTTCTTTCCAGAACATTAGCAAAGTAGATAAGATCGGATGTATTTTTGTAATGCCCTGGAATCCCTAATGCGGTTTAATGGCTGGATTAGTAGGCCGGGAGGGCCATAACTGTTTAATTATGCCATTAACTGATAATATGCATGTTTATGTGAATTATATTATAATATGATGGTATATGCATGTAAGTGGGTCCACATTTGATTATTAGGGTGTTTTGGTAATTTGGCCCGTTGAGGGCATATTTGTGTATTTTGGTGCATATTGTGAGTATTGGATGAGATCTCATTATTATGGAGATATATTCGAGCTATTCGGCATGAGACGGTCTTATATTGTGAATTAGCGGTTTTGTCATAACGGAGTCTTTTATTGGGATATTGAGTAATGAGAATGTTATTTGATGATAAATTGGGAGTTATTGAGATTAGGAAGAAATTCTGGAAGTTTTGGCTATAGTGTCCCCGGGGGTGTTTTCGGGACCCCGAGCACTAGGTTTTATTTGAGGTTACTTAAGCTTGAAGTAGCTTGTCAGATAGAACCGTACGTTAGAAAACCCTTTCTCTCTTCCCATTAGTTCATTTTACCGTTCAAGGCATTTTTGAAGAAATCTTGAGTTCTAGGAGTCGGAATTAAGCGAGGATCGAGGCATAGCGATCCTAGGAAAGATTAGAAGCTTCTTGACCGAAGGATTTGATGAGAAACAACCCAATCGAAGGTAATCTAAGTTTTAAGTTTTGAGTTTTTAGAGTTTCTAAGCTTAGAATTGGATTTGTGAATCGTTGAGTTTTTGGTTCGTTTGAGCATCGGGATTTGATGGGTTTGGATCATTTGGAAGTTTGGGAACTTTGAGTTTTGGATTTGGAAGTGTTTAGGTATGTTTTTGGGAGGTTTGGGATGAAGGAGATTGAGTTTTGGCTGGTTCTGGGTTGGGGGTCGTAGCCCTGTTCTTGGGCGTCGCGGCCCTAGCTCGAAGAAGCAGGTGGAGCATTTTGGCCTTGTTGGGTGTTGCGGCCCTTGCTCCTGTTGTGGCTGGGGGTTGTGGCTCTTGGGTGGTTTTGAGGCCATTTGAGTGTTTTGACCTCGGGAACTTAGTTTTAGGCCTCGGGATTGTTCCTATTATCCGGATTAATGGGGATTGACGTCCCGAAGGCTAGATCTTGGTTTGGGAACCATTGTTGTTCATTTTATTGATGGTATCCCATATTTGGTTATGACTAGATCACCGCTAAAGGACTAAAAGTCAGATCGTTCTCAAGGGTCGTTCTTTTATTCATTCTCGCTCGAATCATAGGTAAGAAAACTGTACCTTGTGTATATGACATTCATGATTGTTGTTGAGGCATGTTGGTTGATAAATATGGACATTGATTGCATATTAAATGCTTAGCAGAGGTTGCTTACTTGTGTATGGCACTGATTAGTCAGGGATGGCACTGGTCGCATATTATTGACCTGTGAGTCAGAAACGGCATAAGCGTCCTGAACGCAGGGTCGATTAAAGTTTAGATCTAATTGATATCAGCGTTGAATGACTCTAGAGCATTAATGCTGGACCGACCCTAAGGTTGATGAAACTTATAAGCGCTTGACTAGTCTAAGACTAGTTACTCAGAGTCAGGGCCAAAGGCCTAGGTGACAGCTTGTCACGTGGATAGGGAGTGGAATCCCATGGTTATGACTCTATGGTCATGAGGTAGGTTATGTTGGTGACTAGTCATCACGCACCTATCCTGTTTAAGCTAGTGCAAGGTTCACTTATTTGTAAAGCCCCGGTGACCCTAACGTCACATGGCTAGAGGGAACGGAACTCACCTTAGTGACTTTTGTGACTGTCACTCATCTATTTTGGACTGAGAGTCCTGAATGATGATTATGATCATTATTGATACTATATTCATGATATATTGTGTTTTCTTGCTGGGCTTTGGCTCATGGGTGCTATGTGGTGTAGGTAAAGGGAAAGAAAAGCTCACCCAGCCTTGAGTGGAGAGCTTAGGTGGTGCTGTGTACATATGCGGCCACTTGACCACAACGGCCAAGGAGTTCTCAGAGGAACTAGGGGGTTTACCCTATTTTTGCCGCTTAGGTCGGCGGGTTGTAAATTTAAACAGTAATGACCATTTTGAGTTATAAATAACTTGTAAAAGTTTTTGATGGGCCCATGAACAGTTTTATGCGTTAAATAAAATATATCATTTCCTTTTGATTGGTTTCCACCTTAGCCTGTTAATAACACTTAGAGGCATGTTTTTAACCAAAGGACTCGGGTAGCGAGTTAAATTTCTGGTTCACCGTAACTGCTCTGGGGTAACCAGGGCGTTACATATTTGTTACATCGGACTGGACCGATATTGACAGTTGATAAGATAAGTAAACATACCGTTATTATCTATTCTAGTCATATCATATAGTTGACCATAGGTCAATTCAATCTCAATTCTGAGTGGTTAGTATTCTAACTGATTGTATTATTTGAGTTCTTTGACTTGTTCGTTACCAGCTTACCCTACGAACTAACCCATACTTACATCTTGGGAACTCAGTAGTATAATTGAGTGGGAGTGTTAATCATAGATATGAACATCTATAGCTTCTGATGAAGAAGTGAAACGATGGTTTCCTTTTAGTTTGTTTCAAGGTGTTAAATGATAGAGATCTCATTTCAGTAATTAAATTAGTTTACTGAAATATCATTTACAAGGAACTAAGTGTTTTAAGGATAAAATACAATGAGGGGTAAAACAGTCTTTTAGTCCTATCTCATTGTAGATCGTCTATAGAGGATTGAGTGACAATTATGGTTGTAACAATGGATAATTAATATCGTATCTATATTTGTTATAGAGCGTTCTATGAATTCAAGAGTGCAATTCTGAGTCTATAGTGGAGTCACGAGGAACTAATAAGTTAGTAAATTTATTTGTTAGATTTATGATAACTTATTGGAGCTTGATTTCATAGGCCCATGGTCCCCATTGTACCTTGGATAAAATCATCTAGATAGTCTCAATTAATTGATTTAATTATCAATTAGAATTATCAAAGTTGACCAGGTCAATTTTGGATAGTTTCACAGAGTTATGTAATTTTGAGAAGAAAAGAGAAATTATGGCAGATTTATTAATTAAGATAAATTGGTATCTAAATTAATAAATAAGTTTAAATCAAGGTTCAAATTATAAATAATTAATTTGATAAATGATTTAAATAATTAAATCAATAGAAAATAATACAAGCCTTGATTTTAAGTCTAATTGGCTTATAATCACATGGGAAATTTCATGGGCCTAAAGCCCATGATAATTTCGACCTATGGCTTTAAAATAACTATTATTTTATTGATTTTTTAATTAAATTAAATGGGCTAATTGAGTCTATAAAAGAAGTGCTTAGAGAGAAGTCAGAGAGAGAAGTTTGATAAGTCACAAGTCAGATTTTCTGATAGTTTTAGATTATCTCTAAACATAAGTCATTTTCTAAGCCTCTTTGATTATTTTCTCTTCTTCTTTTCTATATTTATCTCATGTGTTGAGAGTTTCCCACACTAGTCTAGGTGATTCTAAGGATACATTGGAAGATTGTGAAGAAAATATAAGATCAGTTCAGTTTCTTGATAATACTCTGCGACAGAGAGGATACAAGAGTTAGAGAAACTGAAGGAATGACTTTTTAATTCTGCTGCGTATACTGTAAGTATTCTATTTCATTGTTTCTCTTTGAATTCAATTTTAAAAACATGTTTTAGGCCATCTCGTATTAATTTGTTTAATATTAGATATACATGAAAATAAATAAAGATCTTGTATAAAGTTTTCCTAACAACTGGCCTCAGAGCCTTTGGTAATCTTTATTTTCATGCATGAACATGTTTAAAATTGGATTATTTGATATGTTTGAATAATTGGATGGTTTTCATGTGGTTTATGAAGCATATTGATTTTATGTGAATTTTAGCAATATTTTAGGTTATTTTGTTGTGTTTTCTATGATATTAATTTTATATATGCTTTATTTTGTATAAAACATGTTAAAAATTAATTGGAAAATTATTTTGGTTTGAAAAATTGCACAAAAAAAAATTTCAAAAATTTTTGCCTGGCTGCCATGCGCTAGCGCACGCCCGCGCGTTACCCGCGCGCGCCCCACGCCACGCCCGTGCGCGCACCCACGCGCATGCCATGCGATGAACAGTACCCACGGGTACTGTTCATCCAATTTTTTTTTTTAAATTAAAGAAAAATAAAATTTGAGGAAATAAATTATTTTAATCAAAGCCAAAAATATCATATTTGTTTTGTATTTAAAATTGTTTTTTAAAAAGTAAGATATTTTTGTTAGTTGGGATTTAAATAATTATATATTTTCTACAAAGATTCAAATTCAAATTTAAAAATAGACTAACAACTTAAAATTTAAATCTTTTAATATATTAAAATATTAGAATTAAGATATCAAATATTTCAGATATTTTAATTTAAATTCTTGATTTTTTTATTAAATCTTTATTTGAAAATATAAATATCTTTTTATTCTATAGTTTTTAATATTTAAATTATTTGAAATTTGAATATTGTTAGTTAGATATTTTTATGGATATTTGAATTTGTTTAACTATTTTGAGATATTTTAGGATTGTTATATCTATTTATATTTTATTTTATTTTTTAATGGTTAAAATATTAGCTGTACGCCCTGGATTTCCCACGGGCTGTTTAGCAGGACGATCCTCGGACTAAACATGATTTAGCCCAAGGCTCCCATAGGCCAGAGGCTTTATCTTCAGGACGGGCCCTTTCTAGCTCGAGGGGATGGAGTTTCCTGCTCCTTCTTGTTGTTCCAGGAGCTGGGAACAACATCCGACGACCACTGAAGGATCAGCTCGGGTTATGGATTGCTCCGGTAGCGAGCTTCTCAGGAAGCTCTGACCCTATGGGAGGTCAACACGCAAGATAAACGTGCATAATCCTGCCATCACGTGTCCGATATCCCCCTGACTTCTCGGACACGCCGCAGGAACGTGCGTATTCAGACACCCACGGATGGGTTGGGCCGTGCGGCCCATTATCTCCTTCCATACTGATTAGACCACACTTGTGTGTCAGGTTTAGGAAGTAATCATGAATATCACAGACTTGATATGACAAATGGTAAGGTCACGGGATGACCTCCCTACCAATTTCCAGGTGCCTTCTCCTATAAATATGGAGACCCTGGGAATTGATAGGGGTTGGAAAAAATAGTCTTGTAAGAACTATATATTTTGTAAACCAATTACCCAGAAAAGATCAATAATATTGACTAGTGGAGTAGAAGGATTTTAACCTTCGAACCACTTAAAAAATGTGTTGAGGGTCACCTAGTTCTTCTCACAAAGATTTCATATCTGCGGCGGATCTACTTTTAAGTACTAATCTCTTTCTCTTCTTCTCTTAATTACCTGTTGCCGAAGAACCGCGTCAACAGTTTGGTGCTTTCATTGAGAGCAAGTCCAATTAGTACTACCACAAACATACAACTATGGTGACCACTCGATCCAAACATGGCAACGAGACAGAGCAGCATGATGGGCAGGAGGCCCACCATGTTGCCCTCCCCGAGGAGCAAGTTCCTGAAGTCCAGCAAAGGCCAGGAAAGCAGCCGGCCGGCCAAGACGACACTGGTAGTTCGACGCCCCGGCCGCCTAATCCGAATCCAGGTTATTATACTGCGGTGGAGATGGAGAATGCTCAACTGAGGAGCCAGCTAGCAGCAGCTGGTCAGCAAATTCAGGATATTCTGAGTCGACTACCCCCTCTCACAACCAACGGTAACGTTGGAGAGAGGCAAGGCGAGGCTCCTAAGTCTCGCCGGAGTAATCGATCCAGGTATAGCCGTTCGGGTAGACTCCCTGCAGCCAACTCCACCCCTTCATCACGCCATCAAGAGGCGAACTTCAGGGAAATGCCTCAGACCGAACCGCAGCAGTACAGCCGTTCGGTTAGGACATCAACCCCTAGCTCTCAGCCTTCCTCGAGGACACCCAGAAGAGATAGGGGAAATTCCCAAAGGAGGGCCGAGGAGATCCGGAGACGTCAGCCCGTCCCCGAAGAGCGTCCAGTTCCTCGTCCAGATCGCCCAGCGCGAAACCATCAAGCTGGCAGGGCCGAGAGGCCCCCACCAAATTTAGTCCGTCCAGACGGCACTAGGATCGCCTCTCCGGTCAGACATCCTCCCTCTCCCATCAGATATCCGTCTCCTCAAACCATCCGAGACATCCCGGCCTACATAAATAGTAGGAGAGACCCGCCATCGGCCGGGCCTTCCCGGCGCAGCAGGGTGCCGGGGGAAGGATCAGGTCGGAGCCGCCAAAGACGCACATCGAGCCTGTCCAGCAGGAGTCACTGGACCGGTAGTGCACGGAGTGATCTTTCGGGAGGAGACCTGCGACAGCGACTAAGTTCAGCACAAAGTCACCATAATACCCAGGGAGGCGACCTTCGAGATCGCCTCAACTCTCACAGAGAGGATCGAGTTAGGGATGGTAGCCAGGCCCGCTCAGTTGGGGTCCGATCCGAAGTACGTAATGGCGGGAATGCCCCAAATGACCTATCTCCAGATAGGAGGGGCAATAACCCGCCTAATATGTACAACGGGTCCGGAGCTGTTGAACAGCCCCGGAATAACCCAGGATCTCAGGACAAAACCTTAGAGCGCTTAACTTAAATGGAGGAGCTGATGAAGAAGCTCCTGTCAGAGAAAGAAAAAGACGAATATGATTCAGGGGATGAGATGGAGCTCTTCGCCCCCAACATAGCAGCAACGGCATACCCTTCTGGCTTTCGTATGCCTCACTTGTCAAAGTTCAACGGGGATGGAGACCCATCTGACCACTTAGGGATGTTCAACACCCTAATGATGGCTCATAACATCGGGCCAGAGCTTCGTTGCTTGATCTTTCCTTCCACCCTAACTGGACCTGCCAGGCAGTGGTTCAAACAAAGTAAAAGGCAGTCAATCAGCTCCTGGAAGACCTTTTCGGCTGACTTCAAGAGGGCATTCCGCGCCTCTCAGGCCGCCAGGGTCCAGGCCGACTCCCTAGCTAACGTGAGACAGCAACCTGGAGAAACGCTAAAAGCCTACTTGAGCAGATTTGCAAATGTCGCTGCTCGAGCCAGAGACGCCGACAACAGCTCCAAACTCATGGCTATGAGGACCGGGATCCTAGTAGGCGGAGATCTGTGGAAGGATATTCAAAGGAGGGGGGTCAGCTCAGTTATTGAATTCCTTAACAGAGCCCAAGAATGGATAAACTTGGAGGAAGCTGAAGCTTCAGCCGCGGGGACCAGCCAGGTCCTCGAGAAGCCCGCTGGGGCGGGAACAGAGATCGTAGTAGCGACTCCCGACGTCACGCAGAGCAACCAGCCCGGTGGCGGCAAAAGAAAAGGAAATGGTGAAAACGTCCAGCACGGTCAAAAGAAGAATAAGTCCGTGGATAAATTCAAGCCCGTGTTCACAGCGTATACCGAGCTCACCCAAACCAGAGAGAATATTTTCCTAGCCAACGCTACGCGAGTCCCCTGGAAAAGACCGGAGCCAATAAAGCACCCTAAGGGAAAGAGAGACGCTTCCAAATTCTGCCGTTTTCATAACGACGTCGGGCACAATACCGACGACTGCAGGCACCTCAAAGATGAAATCGAGACTCTCATCCGAGCAGGTCCGTTGGCGCAATACTCGCGGAACAGGGTCCCCACAGGTCGACCCGCTCCGGAGATCCCAGCCAGTCAACCTGGACCTCGAGTAGATCAGGACGTCCCTCCCCCCGTGGTCGAGGGAGAGATTTCCACCATCTCTGGAGGGCCACACATGGCTGGCACGAGCAGAGGCGCCCAGAAGAGGTACGTAAATGAGTTGAAGGCCCACAATGGAGGGGAGTTCGTCCCGGAACAGCGTCAATCAAAACAACAAAGGTTAGAGAAACAACCAGTCACTTTCACGGAGGAGGACGCGGGCCATGTCCAATTCCCTCATAACGATCCCTTGGTCGTAGCAGTCCAGCTCGCCAACCGGAGAGTAAGGAGGGTGTTAGTGGACAATGGGAGCTCGGTGAATCTCCTATTCCGTTCAACCTTAGAAAAAATGGGTCTGACCGTCTCCGAGCTAAAGGCAACCTCGATGATGCTATATGGTTTTTCAGGCGAAGGGTCAGCAGCGATAGGAACGATCGAGCTGGTGATCACCCTAGGCGACGAGTCCCGAACAGTGTCCAAACTGCTCGAATTCGTAGTCATTGACTGCTCCGCTGCCTACAATGCAATTTTGGGCCGACCAACGCTCGTTGCTTTCGAAGCCATCACATCCGTCCGGCACCTCGCCATGAAGTTCCCTACTTTGACAGGGGTCTGCACTATCAAGGGCGATCAGCTCGCTGCCAGGGAATGCTACAGCATTTCCATGAAGGGAAAATCTAAACCCGGGCAGGTGGCGATGGCCATTCAGGATGAAGAGGAATCGCAGGGACCCAAGGCGGCCCCTGAGATTGAAAAACCTCGGGTTTCCGAAGACGAAAAGCTCGCCTTAAGCGAGGACATTGACCCCCGAGTAGGCGAGGACAGGTCCGAGCTCCAAGCTATTGAAGATCTCGAGGAGGTAGGCATCGATGAACAAAACCCTTCACGGACGGTGAAGCTCGGAAAGAACCTCTGCGATAGAAGAAAGGCGGATCTGACCGCGTTTCTGAAAAAGAACCTAGACGTATTCGCATGGTCGCACGAGGACATGATAGGGATCAGTCTGAGCGTAATCATGCACACGCTCCACCTAGACAAAAGCGTCCCTGCAAAGTCTCAAAAGCAGAGGCGTTTAGGGACAACCCGAGCCGAGGCCCTTGAAGAAGAAGTGGCCCGGCTCAAAAAATGTGGCTTTATCCGCGAAGCCAGATTTCCCATTTGGGTTGCCAATCCCGTGTTAGTTCCAAAGCCCAATGGCAAGTGGCGGACCTGTATTGATTTTTCCGACCTGAATAAAGCCTGCCCCAAGGATTGCTTTCCGTTGCCGAGGATCGATCAACTGGTGGATGCCACGGCGGGGCACGAGCTCATGTCCTTCATGGACGCGTACTCGGGCTACAATCAGATCGCGATGAATCCAGCAGACCAGGATCACACCAGCTTCATGACCCCGACTAATGTCTATTGCTATAAGGTCATGCCGTTCGGTCTAAAGAACGCCGGAGCTACCTACCAAAGGCTGGTAAATAGAATGTTCGCGGATCAGATCGGGAAGAACATGGAAGTGTACGTCGATGATATGCTTGTCAAGTCAAAGACTGCCACCAACCACGTTGCCGACCTGGAAGAATGTTTTAACATACTGCGAGAATATGGCATGAGGCTCAATCCTCAGAAATGCACTTTCGGTGTCGCATCGGGGAAGTTCTTGGGTTTCATATTCAATACCCGAGGAATCGAGGCAAATCCCGACAAGATCAGGTCACTGCTCGAGCTTCCATCCCCCAGGTCGCGGAAAGATGTCCAAGGCCTCACAGGAAGGGTGGCGGCACTGAATCGGTTCATTTCCAAATCGACCGACAAGTGCCTGCCTTTCTACAACCTACTCCGCGGAAACAAGAAGTTCGAATGGACAGTAGAGTAGAGTGCGAGGGCGCATTCCTCGACCTAGCTGAGCCACCTGTGCTATCAAAGCCCAGGGTAGGAGAACCTCTTTTCCTCTACATGGCCGTGACTGAGGACGCAGCTAGTGCCGTTCTGGTGCGAGAAGAGGACCGGGCTCAGAAACCGGTTTATTACATCAGCAAGAGACTCCTCGGAGCTGAGTCAAGGTACCCGTTGATGGAAAAGCTGGCGTTCTGCCTAATCACGGCCTCGCGAAAACTCAGGCCATACTTCCAGTCCCACTCTGTACACGTCATGACCGATCAGCCTCTAAGGCAGGTTTTGCAAAAGCCTGAAGCCTCGGGACGCTTGCTAAAGTGGGCGGTCGAACTCAGTCAGTTCGAGATTTTCTATACTCCCCGAACTACCATAAAAAGTCAAGCCTTGGCCGACTTCGTGGCAGAATGCGCGGGATTCCGTGAGATCCCATCGGAAGATTCACAGCAGCTCACATCCTCAGGCTCATCGTGGAGGATCTTCGTTGATGGCTCATCTAACGAGAACGGCTCCGGGGCCGGAATCATTCTGATATCCCCAGAAGGACATAGATTCCATTCGGCGCTGAGATTCGGGTTCAAGGCGTCCAACAACGAGGCAGAGTACGAGGCCTTGTTAGCCGGACTTAGGATAGCTAGCGAGCTAAAGGCAAGCTCTGTCCAGTGCTTCAGCGACTCCCAGCTCGTGGTGAATCAGGTCTTAGGCGAGTATCAGGCGCGGGGTCCCAAGATGGCCTCTTATTTGGCTAAGGTAAAATCCGAATTGTCTACGTTTGGGCAAGGGTCGATCGAGCAGATACCTCGGGAGCATAACGCCAATGCAGATGCTCTCGCCAAGCTCGCCACCTCGGGGGAGGCAGAAACCCTGGGGTTGGTGCCAATTGAGTTCTTGGACAAACCAAGCATAGACGGAGATCGAGCGGATATTGAGATGATTGACATCAGGCCGACCTGGATGACTCCCATTGTTGAGTACCTCGTCGAGGGCAAGTTACCCGAAGGGCGCAACGACGTACGGCGAGTCCTTTATCAAGCTCCGAGATATACGCTAGTCGAGGGGGTGTTGTACCGACGTGGGCATTCATTACCTCTCCTCCGGTGTGTTCTTCCAAGTGAGGCGAAGGCCATCCTGCAGGAAGTTCATGACGGATTCTGCGGAGATCACACTGGGGGGCAAAGCCTGGCCTTGAAGATCCTTCGGCAGGGTTTTTACTGGCCGACTCTGTCCAAAGACTCGATCTCATACGTAAAAAAGTGCGACAAATGTCAGCGGTTCGCCGCGGTTGCACGAGCACCCCCGACCGAGCTAAAAATGATATCGTCTCCCTGGCCCTTCGCCATTTGGGGCATAGATCTAATAGGCGCCCTGCCCACCGGAAAGGGCGGGGTCCGTTACGCCGTGGTAGCCATTGACTACTTCACAAAGTGGGCCGAAGCAGAGCCGTTGGCGACAATAACATCGAAAAAGGTGCTAGACTTCATGGTTAAAAGCATCGTTTGTCGCTTCGGCCTACCCAAAAAGATCGTTTCCGACAATGGCACTCAATTTGACAGCGACCTGTTCACCGAATTTTGCGAAAAGAACGGAATTGTGAAAAGTTTCTCATCCGTGGCCTATCCCCAGGCGAACGGCCAGGTCGAAGCTGTCAATAAAACTCTGAAGGCAAGCCTCAAGAAGAGGCTAGATGAGGCAAAGGGGATCTGGCCAGAACAGCTCCCCCAAGTTCTGTGGGCCTATAGGACCTCACATCGGACCCCCACGGGTCACACTCCTTTCTCCCTAACCTTTGGAAGTGAAGCGGTCCTCCCCGTGGAGGTAAAGGTCCTATCGCACAGGGTCCGGTCCTACGAACAGAACAAGAACCACGAGCTCCTATGCCACTCCTTAGACTTGATGGATGAGAGGCGAGAGGATTCACAACTCCAGCTCGCCCATTATCAACAGAAAATCACTCGCTACTTCAACGCTAAGGTCAAAAGACGTGCCTTTAGCGTCGGCGATTTGGTCTTGAGGAGAGTTTTCCTGGCTGGGAAAGATCCCAAAGATGGGGTTCTGGGACCAAGCTGGGAAGGTCCATACCAGGTCATCGAAGTCATCAAAGAAGGGACGTATAAATTAGCTCGACTTGGTGGAGGGGCGGTCCCGCGGACTTGGAATGCAATCCACCTAAAGAAATATTATCAATAAACATGTGTAAGACCTAGAAGGTCACCTCCCATGTATAAATAAAAATCAAATGTTTCTCGTTATTTGCAAGGGTAATTTTAAAGTAACAACGAAAGACCCTTTCCCAGTTACTTGGGGGGCATATGGTACCCGGATATATCCAGGTCTCCTTAACGACATAGGTGTTAATTTTTATCTATGGATAAGAGTTATCACAAACTAAGTCCTATCCTGGTCTTAACCAGGTCATAAAACTTAGAAGTTAGCTAAAATTTGTTGACCGAGGTTCTTCTTTAAAGAGCCCGGGATACGGATAAAAGTTGACGCGATCTGAGTTTTTTCAAAATAAGCTCCTGGTCTTAACCAGGTCATAAAACTTAGAAGTTAGCTAAAATTTGTTGACCGAGGTTCTTCTTTAAAGAGCCCGGGATACGGATAAAAGTTGACGCGATCTGAGTTTTTTCAAAATAAGCTCCTGGTCTTAACCAGGTCATAAAACTTAGAAGTTAGCTAAAATTTGTTGACCGAGGTTCTTCCTTAAAGAGCCCGGGATACGGATAAAAGTTGACACGAACTAAGTTTTTTCAAAATAAGTTCCTGGTCTTAACCAGGTCATAAAATTTAGAAGTTAGCTAAAATTTGTTGACCGAGGTTCTTCCTTAAAGAGCCCGGGATACGGATAAAAGTTGACACGAACTAAGTTTTTTCAAAATAAGTTCCTGGTCTTAACCAGGTCATAAAACTTAGAAGTTAGCTAAAATTTGTTGACCGAGGTTCTTCTTTAAAAAGCCCGGGATACGGATAAAAGTTGACGCGATCTGAGTTTTTTTCAAAATAAGCTCCTGGTCTTAACCAGGTCAGAAAACTTAGGAGTGAACTAGAAAATTGTTGAACGCGGATCTTATTTAAAGAGCCCGGGATACGGATAAAGTTAACTCGAACTACGTTCATAAAAATAAAGAGATAAATTATGACCAAATACATGAAAATATATATGTAAAAATGGTTGAGCAAATTGTCTCGAGGCGGAAACGCCTCACATAAAAAAGAGAATTACAATAAAAAAAAAAGAGTTCAAAATACGAAAACAAGAAGCATCCTAAGCCCCATCAGCTGGCCCTTTGGAGGTCGCGGTCTCACCCTGCTCCGCCGCGGCAGAGGCCTCTCCAGTCTCCGATGGAGGAGCCTCCTTATTCAGGCGGGCTTGAAGCCGCGGCAACAGGAATGCCCAGAGGTCCGGCGGCATGAAGGAGAAGTCCGCGTCCGGATTGTGGGACCAGCAGTGATAGAATAGGTCCTGTAAGGACTGCTCCGACACGACCCGCTCGTCTTTCAGGGCGGTCTGGGAGGTCTGGACTTCGGCCTTCGCCACCTCGAGGTCTGCCCGCGATGCGGCCAGGGAGTTTTTAAGCTCTAGGTTCTCGGAGTGAAGCTTCTCTAGCTCGGATGCGGCCAGGGAGCGTTTAAGCTCTTGGTTCTCCGAGCGGACCTTCTCTAGCTCGGCTTTTGAGGCCGCCAAGGCGTCTCTCGCCTCCTGAGACTCCTGGAGGGCAGTCTGGCGATCTGCTTCCAAACCCTCGAGCTGGGCCTTGGTCCTAACGATGCCTCTATAGGCGGCAGCCATGCCCTGCAAGAAAAGAGTGATAAATTAGCAAACTGGAAGGAGAAAGGCGGCGTGTGAGTGTCAAAGCCTTAAAAGAAGGGGGCACTTTACCGTTAAAGTCATGTCCATAGCGGACTCTATAACTCGGACCGGGCTCGTTGTTTCGATGGCCCGGAGCTCCTTCTCCCTGATATTGTAATAGTGGCTGACGGCGTAGCTGGCCGATTCGTACACCGTACCCCGGAATGCTTCGGGCATCTTCTCCAAAGCCCGGGGGTCGACCGGGATACGCACGTCCGGGGCTGCCGCGGCCAGATTCCCGACCTCTATTACCCCGTCCTGGGCGGCCAGTGGAGATCATTGGGGTGGCGGATGCATGAGTCCTGTCCTGGCGACAGGGAGGTTCGCCCCCGCGACCTGGGATGACGGGTCTCTCTCCTTCTCCGTAGCTGGGGATTTGGTGGAGACCCCGGTCGAGCTCTTGGACTCGCGAAGCCTCTTTAACCTCGGCCCCGCTGGGGGATTCCCACCAAACACAACGCCTCGCAGACTATTCCCGGGCTGAGACATCTCTTCTGCCAAAGAGCAAAAAACACGGTTATCAGCAATCATACAGAAATAAAGGAAATAAGAAAGCAAATACTAAGGGAGCCCTACCCCCCGAGCTGGAAGAGCCTAGGACGATTATCTCACGAACTGGCGAAGGTTCTAGGTCCGGTTCTGAATCGGGGCTGGACTCTTCTACGTACTGCCTAATCCCCGGAGCGTAGACGCCCCTCTGGAGCGCAGGCCACGTGCGTAAATTGGTCCCGTACTCCTCAAAAATGGCCGACCTAAAGGCTAGGGTATTATCTACTACTACGGTACCCTTGGGCCGACTCTCTTGGTTGTCCAGCACGAGCTGGTCAACGCAGTGGAGCAGAAGCGTGTCCAGGTCCGGATTCCTTGGGTGACGATGGACGAGCTGCCTAGGGTTGAACCTAACCAGCCGGGGGTCTGCAGTGGCCCTATCTACGTTCTTAAATAAGTAAAAGTTACCTTGACCGGAAGGACCCGCGGCTGCTCCGGATTGGGCCCTCTCCTCGATCATCCCCTGGGCGACCTCCAAGCTCCTCTTCCTGTTCCTCACCAGAGGAACTTCCTCACCTTCTTCCTTGCCTTCGTCATCTGCGACCTCCTCTGCGACGATCGGCCTGTTGTCGCGGGCTGGGGGAGGCCCCCGGGGCCTTTTCAAATTCAAAGTCTGATTTGGGAAAATCAGCTTGCAGAATACCATCGTCTCGTCCGTCACGAGCACGCGGTAGTCTTTCTCACTGGGAGGCAGGTTCGCCAGTGTGTCGTATTGACCCCCGAGGGTCACGGACTTTTCGGTCCTCGAGTAGATGGCTGCAAGGTTGGTTGAAATCAGAATTGGAATAAGGGACGAGCTAAAATAAGATAACCGTTAAAAGGCGAGCTAAATGGAGGATTACTTACGAGGGCGGTTGAAATAATGATGATCGCAGTTTCGGAACCCAGTAGACATAAAAAACTGGTCTTTGAAGTCGTTTGGATGGCTCGGCAGCTCGATCACTGCTGCTGTGTTAGGGAAGCGGGTTAAGTAATAGAACCCGTCGCCTCGCCCCCGCTGGTCCGGGCTGGCTTTGAGGCAGAAGAAATACAAGATATCAGCAGGAGTGGGGACCTCCCACTCATGCTTTTGGAACAAATACCTCAGTCCCGCCAGCAGACGGTAGGAATTGGGGGGGAGCTGAAATGGGGCCAACCCCACGTAGTTCAGAAAATCAGCAAAATACTGATCCAGGGGGAGGAAGGCCCCTGCCTTGAAGTGTTCCCCGCTCCAGGCCGCGAACGACTCGTCGAGCGGCGTGCAGCTCCTCTCCCCATCTGCAGCAGGTCGGGCGATCACGGAGGTCTTCCCCAGAGGAATGTTGTGGTTAAGGAAGATTTTGGTGATCTTTGCCTGGCTGGTTATCTTCGAGACGATTCTCTCCGCCTTGAAAAACGCGTCAGGAGCCACCTCGGCCTGCTTCTCCACCACCGGTCCAAAGTGAGGAATTGGCGAGCTGGTCACCACCGCCTTTCCTTTATCCTTCTGGGAGGCCGAACTTCCCACATTCTTCTGTGGCAGATTTCTCTTTGGAGCCATCTGGTCGCCTATCGAACAAAAGAAAACACTTTAGAAAAGGCGACCCAAGCAGGAGAGTGAGGCAAGCATTAAGTACACGAGCTGGGGTAAGCCCAGCCCGTGGAGAGTGGTGCCACGCGTTCCAAGGAACACGCGCCTATGCCCTCAACAGATCCCAGATTACTCGGAATTCGTGTGTCAGATGGCTCAGAGTAAGAAAATTTTTTTTGCCTTGGGGGGAAAGTTTCAACAGGCAAGGCGTGGCAAAACCGCTTTTAAGGCGTATTCCCTAAGCTACCCGGTTTTTGCACCCAAAGTTCCTACGGATCCTACCAGAAATTGTTCCTAAGAAAGAATCATGGAACCCATGTTCTAAGGCGATGTCCCATGGCAAATGTGCCCTAATCAAAGAAGGGCCATCACCCTCCATATCCGCGCAACCCAGAAAACCTCTGCATGTGGCTACAGTAAAATTTTTTACCTAGGCTACAGTGGCATGCTTTCAAAAATAAACAGGGATAGAAGACTTACAGTATAGGGTTGGATGGTGAGCGAGGTTGCTGCGCTGGTAGGAGCTTCGTTGGCACAGTAGTCTCCAAGGCCTTGAAGGAACTCGCACGCTTAAGCTTCGTGAACGGAGAAGATGAGAGCAATGGAAATGAGGGTTTTGCTCTTCGGAAGGTCAGAGAGAAAAGAAGGAAATTTGAGAGGTTCTGAATGGTAAGGTGGTCCGTGCGTGGGATGACCACCCCCTTTTTATACAAGGGGGGATCACGTGTAAAAGGCTCCTGGGAGACCCTCCACTCGAAATGTGAAACGACGGCTGGACAGTAGGCTAGGCCATTTAATGCGGTTCTCGTAGAATGTACCGTCGCCACCCGCGGTGTTCCACGTATCAGACGCATGCGAAAAGCATGGAATGCGAAGGGTTGTGGGAGAAGTCTAAAAGCTCCAACTGTGGTCTCCCATGTCTGACGTCATGGACCACGAGCAGGAGCTTGGGAGGCAGATGTACGCCCTGGATTTCCCACGGGCTGTTTAGCAGGACGATCCTCGGACTAAACATGATTTAGCCCAAGGCTCCCACAGGCCAGAGGCTTTATCTTCAGGACGGGCCCTTTCTAGCTCGAGGGGATGGAGTTTCCTGCTCCTTCTTGTTGTTCCAGGAGCTGGGAACAACATCCGACGACCACTGAAGGATCAGCTCGGGTTATGGATTGCTCCGGTAGCGAGCTTCTCAGGAAGCTCTGACCCTATGGGAGGTCAACACGCAAGATAAACGTGCATAATCCTGCCATCACGTGTCCGATATCCCCCTGACTTCTCGGACACGCCGCAGGAACGTGCGTATTCAGACACCCACGGATGGGTTGGGCCGTGCGGCCCATTATCTCCTTCCATACTGATTAGACCACACTTGTGTGTCAGGTTTAGGAAGTAATCATGAATATCACAGACTTGATATGACAAATGGTAAGGTCACGGGATGACCTCCCTACCAATTTCCAGGTGCCTTCTCCTATAAATATGGAGACCCTGGGAATTGATAGGGGTTGGAAAAAATAGTCTTGTAAGAACTATATATTTTGTAAACCAATTACCCAGAAAAGATCAATAATATTGACTAGTGGAGTAGAAGGATTTTAACCTTCGAACCACTTAAAAAACGTGTTTAGGGTCACCTAGTTCTTCTCACAAAGATTTCAAATCTGCGGCGGTTCTACTTTTAAGTACTAATCTCTTTCTCTTCTTCTCTTTATTACCTGTTGCCGAAGAACCGCGTCAACATTAGCTAATAGCTATAACAACACAAGATATTTTGCAAAATAGCTAAGATATTGATTTTAAAATTTAAAATTGGTTCAATTTTGAAAAATATCATTTTTTTCCCATCCAATTAATAAAATATTTTTTTTATAAATGGGATTTAAATTAACTTTGGTTATTGTTGATAAATCCTATTTAAATTAAATTAATATTTTTTTTCAAATTAACCTAAACCAAGTTGATTGTTGATAAATGAAATTTAAATTAACTATTGTTAATTGTTAATAAATTTAATTTAAATTGACTTATTTTTTATAAAAATTTAATTAATTTGAATTTTTTGATAAATTCTAGATAATTAATTGTGGTATTTTTGCAAATGAAATAAATTGTGGTATTTTTGCATAAATTCATAGAATTGCTCATATAGTAACATGATTAGGCCCATCCAATTATAACATGTCTGTTTGCACTATATGTGGTATTTTTGCAATTGGGTTTAGAAGCATATAGTGGCCCATATGTTTGTTAAATATATGGATTTTGCCAAATAAAATATTCATAAAATGATAGGTTTTATTTGGGCCCATTAGAAAATGTAAAGTTTAAATTCATCTCTTGTGGGTGATTCCACTTGTGAATGCCCATTTGCTTTGTATGACTATAGTGGGTCTAATCAATTAATAACAATTAATAAAACAAATGTTTAAATTCCTATCTTTTGGACCTTGTATGGAAGATAGGGGGTCTTTGTAGTGGGAACGACATACTGGACCCAGCCCTCCTCCATACAAGCCCAATTGTTAAGCCTATTTACCTGAGTTTGACTTAATTGTATAGGTTCATTATATTAGTTAAACCTAAATATTGATTAGCGACAAATTAATTGAATTTGTTTCAATGTGACACTTTAGAATTAATAGGAAATTATAGGACTTTGGTTTTAAAAATTTAATCTGTTTAATTTTTTTTGGAAAACCATAGTCACTCATTTTCTAAAAATAAATAATAAAAATACTATTTTTTTTAATTTATAATGAGCGTATTTTGAGAATTTTATTCAATCTCCACCGTTGGTTTAACATAGTCAATAGCTTAATGGGGCCTCGAGGCGCTTTGATTTGTCCCCCTACAGAAGGTGTTCATTAGTTATTTTGACAAGGTTAGATATCGAAAGATAGATAATTATATGTCAAATTCTACTAGACTCATCCCTATGGTGACTACTAGGACTAAATCTATGATTATCGAAACCGTGAGTCTAGCTCATAAAATAAGAGATTTTGTTTTCTTATTTTGATCGAATAGTAGGTTGTTAATAATGGTGTCCATTATTAAATGAGTTTACAACTGTATTTAACTAGTGGTATTTTTTTACTCTCGCCAACCGGGACAAGGATATCATAGATTAGTTAAAAACCTAAAGAAATAGAGATATGATTATTTTTTGTATTTTTTTCTCATATCTTACATATTTTTTGTATATGTTGTGCTATTTCTTGAAATTTGTGTGAATAGAAGTTTTATTGAGCAAATGTGATTGAGATTATATTTTATTGATAATTTGTAGTTTTAAGCTAAGTAGTGTCTGTGTCTACTCCCATCCTTTCTCAACTTTCGATGGAGAAACTTGCTAGAGAAAACTTCCTTAATTGGAAGCAGAATATCAACATAGAGTTGATTGGTGACAACTCCGAGTTCGTCGTGATTGAGGAATCCTTAGAATGAGCATCGTCTCCACACATTCTTGATAGCACCGTAAATGCTTGGATAACACCGTCTCCACACGTACGTGATGGCATCGTGAATTCTCAGATGGCATCGTGTCTGCAAGTTCGTGATCAACTCATCTATGGTCTGACGCAACTCATGAATGAGCTTCAGAATTTTGAGCCTATCATGGGTGGACCTAGTAAAGGAGGAGAAAATAAGACTACCGATGTTGCTGTTGATCTAGCTAAGGCTGAAGCTAACCCAGCTTCGTCTTCGAAAGCTAGAAACAAGAGGAAAGGTTGACAAAACAACAACCCCAAGCCTGCAAAGGCTACAAAGACGAGTGCACAACCATGTGCACAGACGCCTAAGGGGAAGAATAAGAAAAACAAGAAAGGTAAAGATAAGTGCTTTCACTGCAAAGAGAATGGGCATTGGAAACAAGATTGCCCTAAGTTTCTAGCAAAGAAAAACAAAGGTAATGATTATAGTTCATTTATCTTGGAAACATGTGTTTTAGAGAATGATAAATCTGTTTGGATTATTGATTCTGGATCTACTAACCATGTTTTTAATTCTTTACAACTTCTTGAATCGTGGGAGGAAGTGAACGAAGGCGGCTTAAAGCTTAGAGTTGGGAACGGAGCGTTCGTTGCGGTCCAAGCTAGAAGAAGAGCTCGTCTAAAGTTCGGAAATAAATTTTTAATTTTAAATGATCTATTTTTTATTCCGAATTTTAGTAAAAATTTAATTTCAGTTTCCATGTTGCAATTAGAACAGTTTGTTATGACTTTCACAAGTTCTAATATATTTATTTCTTTCAATGGATCACAATTGTGTATTGCATGTTTGGAAAACAGGCTTTATATTCTGTGACCTAACGAACCCCTCGCTCTTAATAATGATTTATTCAAAGTAGCTAAACCTAGGACCAATAAACTTCAAAAGACTGATAACGATAATATGGCATATTTATGGCACTTGAGACTAGGTCACATTGGCTATGATAGGATTCAAAGACTTACAAAGGACAGACCTTTGAGGGAACTCACCTTAGGTGAATTACCTATCTGTGAATCTTGTCTAGAAGGCAAACTGACCAAGCGTCCATTCTATGCAAAGGGTGATAGGGCCAAAGAACCACTTGGTCTTGTGCATTCAGATGTTTGTGGACCTTTCAATGTACAAGCCAGGGGTGGTTTTGAGTATTTCGTCACTTTCATTGATGATTACTCTAGATACTCATGTCTTTACCTAATGCATAGGAAATCAGAAACATTTTCAAAGTTTCAGGAATTCCTAGCAATGGCTCAGAACCAATTAGGTAAAACTTTAAAGATCTTGCGATTTTATAGGGGTGGAGAATATTTGGATATGCAGTTCCAAGATCATTTAACTAAACTTGGGATTTTATCACAACTTACTGCCCAGGTACTCCGCAACAAAATGGTGTAGTGGAACGCCGGAACAGAACTTTATTGGAAATGGTTAGATGCATGCTTAGTTACTCAACTCTACCAACTTCATTCTGGGGACATGCAATTGAAACCGCGAACGACATTCTCAATGTCGTGCCGTCTAAATCAATCCCCAAAACACCTTTAGAATGCTGGAATGGTCGTGAACCTAGTTTACACCATTATAGAATCTGGGGGTGTCCCGCTCACGTCCTGAGGAAAAAGGGGGGAAAGCTAGAACTGCGAACTGAAGTTTGCATGTTTGTTGGCTATCCTAAAGGTACTCGGGGTGGGCTTTTCTTTAGTCATTCAGAAAAGAAAGTGCTTACTTCTACAAATGCTACTTTTTTGGAAAATGACTATGTCCAGAACTTTAAACCTCGCAGCAAAGTAGTTTTAGAGGAGATGGTTAAAGAATTGACTCCAACCAATGTTCCATCGTCATCAACGCGAGATGATGATGAAATTCCCACTCTTCATGTACAACCGACACAAGTTGATTTAAATGAAGAAAGTACCACTGCTCCTGAGCAAACAGTCACGGAGCCTCATCGTAGTGGGAAGGTTTCTAGAAACCCAGTTCGCTATGGTTTGGATGGTGAAACCAATATGGTTGTTGGTGACACTAGTGATGATGATCCGTTGTCTTTCAAACAAGCAATGGCTATCCCTGAAAAGGAACTATGGCTCGAAGCCATGAAACAAGAAATGGAGTCCATGTACTCAAATTCCGTTTGGGATCTTGTGGAAGCACCTAGTGACTTTAGGGTCATTGGGCAAGTGGATCTACAAGAAGAAACGAGGTGTTGATGGAAATATCGAGACTTATAAAGCTTGATTAGTGGCAAAGGGTTATACCCAAAGAGAAGGCATGGACTATGAGGAAACTTTTAGTTCGGTAGCCATGCTCAAATCCATTCGCATCCTCCTATCCATAGCAGCCGCTCTCGACTATGAGATCTAGCAAATGGACGTCAAGATAACTTTTCTTAATGTAAAGCTTGACGAAGCCATTTATATGGATCAACTAGAAGGATTTAAAGTATCTGGACAAGAAGGAAAAGTTTGCAAGTTGAATAGGTCCATCTATGGACTTAAGCAAGCTGCTCGTTCCTGGAATCTTAAGTTTGATGAAATAATCAAAACCTATGGCTTTGAACAAAATATTGATGAGCCCTGTGTTTACCAACTGAAGGCAAATCAAATAGTGGTATTCCTGGTTCTTTATGTAGATGATATCTTACTCATTGGAAACAATGTTAAGAAATTATCATAAGTGAAGAATTGGCTGAGCACTCAATTCCAGATGAAGGATTTGGGTGAAGCAAGTTATGTTCTAGGTATCCTGATCATCAGGGATAGAAAGAACAAACTCTTAGCTCTATCTCAAGCAGCTTACATAGATAAAGTGCTTCAATGTTTCTCAATGACAAATTCTAAGAAAGGGCGTCTACCGTCTCGCCATGGAATTCATCTTTCAAAGAAGCAGTCTCCCCAGACTCCTGAAGAGTAAGATGCAATGAGAAAAGTTCCTTACGCATCTACAGTTGGAAGTCTGATGTATGCCATGTTGTGTACTAGACTAGATATCTGCTATGCAGTGGGAGTAGTGAGCAGGTATCAGTCAAACCCAGGACCGGAACATTGGATAACAGTTAAGCATATCCTGAAGTATTTGAGACGGACTAGGGATTATATGTTAGTCTACAAGGGTGGTGTTCTGAACCTTGTAGGCTACACCGACTCAGATTTTCAGACTGATGTCGATGACAGGAAGTCTACTTCTGGAATGGTGTTTACTCTTGGGGGTGGAGCTGTGATTTGGAGAAGCGTAAAGCAGTCTGCAATCTCAGATTCCACCCAGTTCATCCGGCTTTACCCAAAGAGGGGGAGGCAGTCCTGCAGGACGAACAGTCCAAGCTGGTAACCTGGACTTGGGAGAATGGTTGGGAGAAAAGAGAGGAGGTCTACCGGGCCCTGATGATTCATCGTCAGGTTGAGTTCTCGGATCGTCCAACAACATTCAATGCTCCCCAGTCGATTGTGGACCGTCTGGTTGCCGAGACAGGATTTCATCCCAAACTGGAGTAGGACACGGCTCCGTTCGCGCAGACTTGTTGGACCAGGTGGGGAACACCATGTCCAACCTTCAACTAAAGTGGTATGCCACCATCGCCAACCAGGACATGATGTTCATCTCCCAGGCCCTCCGCCATCAAGCCACGGCTGTAAGTTATCCGTTTACATCTCCTTTTTCTCCTTGCACTTCTAGTTCAGATATTTCTAACTTCAAATTGTTCCAGGATGCTCTACTGGCTCATCAGAATGCCGACTTGGCGGCCGAGATTGCCATGAAGATGGAGACGATCCAACTGGAGTTGGAGGTGGCCGTGAACCAGCGGGAAGCCGCTAAGGAAACCTTGGCCAAGGAGGTTGCTCAGGCCAACGCAGACCGCGAAGAGGCTGCTCGGACTAAGTTTCAACTTGAAGAGACTATGTCCCGGAGGGAAGCTGAGACTGGTAAGCTGGTGGCCAGTCTAGAGGTGAAGCTCCTCCGAGTAAAGGCTCTGCAGGAGGCGGCCGCAGCCCAATCTACCCAGGATCGGGAGAGGGTCACCTGTCTGGAGTCCCAGGTCCATGAATTGGATGAGTTGCTACAGTAGGAGGTGAAGGTGCACGATGAGACCCATCAGAAGAAATAACAGGTGGATGCCATGCTGGAGGTTACCTTCGACGAGGCCATCTACATGGCCTGGCTCGAGGACAAAAACATGAACCTCCTGCTCTACCCCGACCCTACCGCGAAGAGGGCTGAATTTGAGGCCAAGGAGAAAGCTGACGCAGAGCCCCTGGATGAAAAAGATGCGGATGGAGCCGTCCCGGATGCGTCAGGGCATGGCGAAGCCTAGGCCCGGGTCCTCTTTTTTGTTTTTCTTTCTCTTTGCTTTTAATTTTGTAACACTTTCATGGACGCAGATGCATCTAAGACAGTTTTTGTGTTCTTATTTACTTTGTTTCTATTCGTTAAGCTTTCACCAAGTGTTTTACCACTATTCATGAATGAGTCAAGTGTTTGGTCCTGGTTCCAACGGCCGGGATCTCTTCTGGTGACCCGTCTTCGGGTCTCAATGACCTGGACTAGATTATTCCTGATTTTAACTTATCAGCTTGCTTTTTATCCTGCTGCTCAGGTTCCAACAGCCTGGGCCATTAGGGAGTTTTGATAATTATTCCTGAATTTATTTGTCCAGTTCCCAGTGTTGAAAATCTGATGGTCTGGACCATCAGGGATTAGTTGATTAGTTTGTTTTGAAACCTAGGTTAGGTTCCCACGGCCTGGGCCGTTTCTAAGACTAATTTTAGACAACTTATACCTGGGGTTTGCGTTTTAATAGTCTTGTGCTATTGTAGGAATGACGCGGACGGGTATTTAGTTATTTGGGACCACGTACGGTCAACCGAGTTTTAGGTATTTTATATCCTCGGGACATGCATGTCCGGGTTAGGACCTGGGCTAGCCCGTACGTCCTACTAGATATTTCACCTCTCAGACTGCGCTCGTCTAGGCCAGGATCTGGCCTGAACCTTAGGTCCTATATATTGTACCCCCGGACCACGTATGTCCAGGCCGGGACCAAGCCTGAGCCTTAGGTCTATTTGGGCTTTCAGCCCCCAAACCTTGTCGGTCCGGGTTGGGTCTAGGCCTGAGCCTTACGTCCATTTGGGCTTTCACCCCCCAGACCTTGTCGGTCTGGGTTGGTTCGAACCTGGAGCATTTACCTTCCTGCTTTGTTCTCGGACTTTGTTTATAATGGATATACCCCCCTACCCAAGTGAGCAAAGACTGGTCTTGGGTCACTTGCTTATGGAGGTAGATGAGAATTTTCATTGTTTCACAATATCTCTTTATGACGTTTTGTACACGCCATTTTTATTTCTCAAGAAATTGCCTTGGGGCGTACATTGTTTACAAAGAAAATATAAAGCTAAAACATGCTCTCCTGACTACTATTAGTACTTACGGAGATGTTCCGCATTCCAGGCCCTCGAGACTTCAGTGCCATCGAGTCGCATTAAACGGTATGTTCCCGGACACACTTCATGCTGAATTTCGTACGACCCTTCCCAATTCGGGCCCAGAACCCCCACTCCCAGATCTTGGGTTGCAGGGAAGACTCTCCTTAGGACTAGGTCACCGGTTTCGAACTTTCAGCTTTTTACTTTCGAGTTAAAATGCCGAGCGATTTTTCCCTGGTACATCTTCAACTGGACTTGTGATTCCTCCCGGATCTCTTCGATGAGATCCAAGGATTCCAGGAGTAAGGTGTGGTTCTGGGTGGGAACGTACGTGTCTCTCTTGTGGGACGGGATTGTCGTTTCTACTCGGATGACAGCTTTGCACCCGTACACCATGGAGTAAGGAGTGTGTCTGGTAGATGTTCGTTCGGTGGTCCGGTACGCCCATAGTACGCGGGGCAACTCTTCTGGCCACTTGCTCTTGCAGACTTGAAGCTTTTTCTTTAATGTCCCCTTCAAGATTTTGTTGACGGCCTCCGTTTGCCCGTTTGATTGAGGTCTAGCGACCACGGAGAAGCTCTTGATGATACCATGTCTTTCACAGAAATCTGTGAAGTAGATGCTGTCAAACTGTTGTTGGGGTTTTATGCCCTAATTAAAACCCAAATTCTTTGTAATCTCATTTTATTATCAATAAAAGAATAGAAATCATTTTTTGACTTGGCCAATCACTTTGCTCACATGTTTTATTTTCATGATTATTTGTTTAATATAAACTTCTATTAAATCCCGAGCATATAGCTAATCTTATTTATAGTGACGTAATCACAGTGGAATATAAATATGATTATATGTTCAAAATAAGTTAGTCCTAAGATTAGTCAGTGCACCGGATTTACACTGACTTACCAATCTACTATATGATTTACTTACACATTACAGTGTTATGTTCTTTCTAGAACATTAGCAAAGTAGATAAGATCGGATGTATATGTTACATCGGACATTGACAGTTGATAAGATAAGTAAACATGCCGTTATTATCTATTCTAGTCATATCATATAGTTGACCATAGGTCAATTCAATCTCAATTCTGAGTGGTTAGTATTCTAACTAATTGTATTATTTGAGTTCTTTGACTTGTTCGTTACCAGCTTACCCTACGGACTAGCCCATACTTACATCTTGGGAACTCGATAGTATAATTGAGTGGGAGTGTTAATCATAGATATGAACATCTATAGCTTCTGATGAAGAAGTGAAACGATGGTTTCCTTTTAGTTTGGTTCAAGGTGATAAATGATAGAGATCTCATTTCAGTAATTAAATTAATTTACTGAAATATCATTTACAAGGAACTAAGTGTTTTAAGGATAAAATACAATGAGGGGTAAAACGGTATTGTAGTCCTATCTCATTGTAGACCGTTTATAGTGGATTGAGTGACAATTATGGTTGTAACAATGGATAATTAATAGCGTATCTATATTTGTTATAGAGCGTTCTATGAATTCAAGAGTGCAATTCCGAGTCTATAGTGGAGTCATGAGGAATTAATAAGTTAGTAAATTTATTTGTTCGATTTATGATAACTTATTGGAGCTTGATTTCATAGGCTCATGGTCCCCATTGTACCTTGGATAAAATCATCTAGACAGTCTCAATTAATTGATTTAATCATCAATTAGAATTATCAAAGTTGACCAGGTCAATTTTGGATAGTTTCACAGAGTTGTGTAATTTTGAGAAGAAAAGAGAAATTATGGCAGATTTATTAATTAAGATAAATTGGTATCTAAATTAATAAATAAGTTTAAATCAAGGTTCAAATTAGAAATAATTAATTTGATAAAGGATTTAAATAATTATTTAATTAATTAAATCAATAGAAAATAATACAGGCCTTGATTTTAAGTCCAATGGGCTTATAATCAAATGGGAAATTTCACGGGCCTATAGCCCATGATAATTTCGACCTAGGGCTTCAAAATGGCTATTATTTTATTGATTTTTTAATTAAATTAAATTGCCTAATTGAGTCTATAAAAGGAGTGCTTAGAGAGAGGTCAGTAGGAGAAGTTTGATAAGTCTCAAGTCAGATTTTCTGATAGTTTTATATTCTCTCTAAACACAAGTCCTTTTCTAAACCTCTTTGTTATTTTCTTTTCTTCTCTCTATATCTATCTCATGTGTTGAGAATTGCCCACACTAGTCTAGGTGGTTCTAAGGATACATTTGAAGATTGTGAAGAAAATAGAAGATCGGTTCGGTTTCTTGATAATACTCTGCGACGGAGAGGATACAAGAGTTAAAGAAATTGAAGGAAGGACTCTTAATTCCGCTGCGTATATTGTAAGTATTCTATTCTTTGTTTCTCTTTGAATTCAATTTTAGAAACATGTTTTAGGCTATCTCGTATTAATTTGTTTAATATTAGATATACATGAAAATAAATAAAGATCCTGTATAAGCTTTTTCCAACAACTGCTTCCCGTTGTTAGACACAATCTTGTAGGGGAGCCCGTAACGGCATACGATGTTATTGATGATGAAGTCCAAGGCCTTCTTTGAGGTGATGGTGTTCATGGGCTCTGCTTCGACCCACTTGGTATAATAGTCAACGGCCACGATAGCGTACTTCACATCTCCTCTCTCGGTCGGAAGCGATCCTACTAGGTCGATTCCCTATACCACGAAGGGCCAGGGACTGGTCATTAGGGTTATTTCTGTTGGAGGGGCTCGCGGGATCTTTGCGTACCTTTGGAACTGCTCTCATTTGCGGACGTAATCTATATAGTCATTTTTCATGGTTGGCTAAAAATATCCTTGGCGCAGGATCTTCTTGGACAAGCTGAGTCGGGCTGTATGATCTCCGCAGAAGCCTTCGTGCACTTCATGCAGGATTGCGCTCATTTCGGTCCCGGATACGCATCAGAGGTATGGAATGGATAATCCCCTACGATAGAGCTTTCCGTCCATCATGACATATCTATGGACCTGGTATGAAGCTTCCTGTCTGTTGCCCTGTCCGTTGGCAACCCCCCGGTTGTCAGGTATTGGATGATGGGTCCCATCCAGGACGTGGAGTAGTCGACAACATTGATCGTGGAGGTCAGAATACTCAATATGGGGAGATGGTTGATCGGGACTAGCCCAAAAAGCTATGCCTCAGCATCCGTGGCCAATTTTGCCAACGTGTCTGCAAACACATTTTGCTCCCTGGGGATCTGGCAGATGGAGTGCTTCTTGAAAGCTTGAAGCATCTCTCGCGTTTGAGTCATGTAAGCTGCCATATTTTCCCCTTTAGTTTGGTATTCTCCCGAGATCTGCCTAACAACCAATTGGGAATTGCTATAGATCTCCAGGTTTGCGGCCCCTATTTCCCAGGCCAGGCACAACCCGACCAACATGGCCTCATGTTCGGCCTCGTTATTCGAAGCCTTGAACTGGAAACGCAAGGCATTTTGTAATTGGTGCCCCTGAGGCGAGACTAGGATGATTCTGGCCCTTGCTCCATTTTCATTCGAGGTCCCGTCTACGAACACCTTCCACACGGGCGCTGCGGGATCCGCGGGATCGTCTTCTTCAGTGATCCTGGAGCATTCCACGATGAAGTCGGCTAGAGCCTATCCCTTGATTGAGGTTCTAGGGATGTATGCAATGTCAAACTGACTCAGTTCCATGGCCCACTTCAAGAGTCTCCTTGATGATTCAGGTTTTTGCAACACTTGCCGCAAAGGATGGTTGGTTGGCATGAGCCTGGAAATAAGGCCTGAGCTTCCGGGACGCGATTAGTAGACAAAACGTTAACTTTTTGATTAGTGGATATCGTGACTCTGCACCCAATAATCTTTTGCTTACGTAGTAGACCGGGAGTTGGGCCTTCCCGTCTTCCTGTACTAGGGCGACGCTTATCGTGTGTTCGGTCACGGCCAAATAGAAGTATAGCAGCTCCCCCTCCACCGGTTTTGCCAGTATCGGTGCTTGGGATAGATGCTCTTT
Source organism: Humulus lupulus (assembly GCF_963169125.1). Taxonomy (NCBI): domain Eukaryota; kingdom Viridiplantae; phylum Streptophyta; class Magnoliopsida; order Rosales; family Cannabaceae; genus Humulus; species Humulus lupulus. The sequence continues at coordinate 158,608,376 of NC_084797.1, read as the reverse complement.
CAGTCATTGGAAAGCCTCTTCGCACTCGGCTGACCATTTGAACCGTTGGCTTCCCCGAAGGACGTTGAAGAACGGGATGCACTTGTCCGTGGCCTTTGAGACGAAATGGCTCAAAGTGGTTATCCTTCCAGTCAGGCTTTGTACATCTTTGTGCTTCCGGGGCGAGGGCATCTCAACCAATGGCTTGATTTTGTCCGGATTGGCTTCTATTCCCCGGAAGCTTACTATGAACCCCAAGAACTTTCCGGATGCTACGCCGAAGGTGCATTTTTTGGGATTCAACTTCATCCCGTACCTTCGAATGATCGGGAAGGCTTCGGTCAGGTCGTCAGAATGTTCGCCGGAGGTTTTGGATTTGACCAACATGTCATCGATGTACACGTCCATGTTTCATCCCAGCTGGGCCTGGAACATTCTGTTGACTAGCCTCTAATAGGTGGCTCCGGCGTTCTTGAGTCCGAAGGGCATGACGATGTAGCAGTACACCCCCTTGTCAGTTTGAAAACTAGTGTGTTCCTGGTCCGCCACATGCATAGAGATCTGATTATAACCTGAGTAGGCATCCATGAAACTCAAGATCTCATACCCGGATGTTGCATCCACCATCTGATCGATCTGAGGGCGCGGGATGTAATCTTTAGGGCAAGCTTTGTTTAGATCCATGAAGTCGATGCATGTCCTCCAGGTCCCATTTGGCTTAGGCACCAGAGTTGGGTTAGCCAGCCACACGGGAAACAAAGCTTCTCGGATGAAGTTGATCGAGTATAGCTTTTCGACTTCTAGCTTGAGGGCTTCCGCCTTTTCCGCCCCTAGGGGCCTTCATTTCTGCTGGGCTGGGGTCGCACCTCTATCGATATTCAAGGCGTGGCAGATGATATTGCAGTCGATCCCAGTCATATCCGAATGAGCCCAGGACGTCCTGGTTCTCCTTCACCCGGGTGATGATTGCGGCCCAGACCTTCGCTTTCAGGTTCTTCCCGACTTGGATTACCTTGGTCGGGCCGGTGTCACTGATGCACACTTCTTCAATCTCCTCCATGGGCTCTAGGACGCGGTCCTCCCCTATACGCGGATCCAGCTCGTCCTCAGCCCGGACAAACCGTCTTGTTGGGGGAGGGGGCGGGACTGGATCGGTAATTTCCTCAAGAGGCTCTTCGTGGACCGTGTATACGGGTCAGGTGGATACGTGGTAACATTTCTGTGCGCTCTTCTGATCTCCCCGGACTATTCTTACTCCTCCATTATCACAAGGGAATTTCATGCATAAATGGCAGATGGAGGTGATTGCCTCGAACTTGACCAATGCGGGCCGACCAAAATTGACGTTGTAAGTAGTGGGCCAGTCCACCACCACGAACGTACAAAATTTGAATGAGCTTTGCATCTCATTCCCCAAAGTTACGGGCAACTGTATTTTTCCCATCGGGAGCATTGAGTCCCCATTGAAGCCGTAGATCTGGGTTGGGCACAAGGCTAGATTCGCCTTGGTCAAGCCAATCGCAATGAAGGCAGGTTTGAAAAAAATGTTGATGGAGCTTCCGTCATCCACTAGCACTCTGGACACCATCTTGTTGGGAATTGGGGTGTCAATAACCAGAGGGTCATGATGCGGGAAATGGACATTGCGGGCATCTTCTTCTGTGAAAGTGATGGGGAGGTTCATTAACTTCGAGCATTGGGCCAATGCCTGGACTAGGGCGCATACCTCTTGGTTGTGGTCAAGCTCGCTGAGGTAATGCTTCTGATCATTCTGGGACAGTCCTCTCAAATGGGGCCCGCCTGAGATGGTGGCTACGTGACCATCTACTCGCAGGGACACGGTCCCAGCTGGATAAGGCACTCCGGATCCAGGCGCTTGCACGGCGGGGCCCCCCTGAGGGGCCAGCGGTCCCAGACCCTTTGCGTATCCCCCCTGGGGAGGTAGGTACGCTCTAGGCGCGCCCGAGATTGTGGACTGCCCGGGGACTACTGACAGTCCCGGAACTCCCACGGGCATCCTGACCCATTGGTGGAGGTGTCCCAGTTTGATCAGATTTTTGAACTCGTCCTTGAGCTGCCGACATTCTTCGGTTGTGTGGCTCACCTCCTTATGGTAAGCACATCGCTTGCTAGTATCCCTCGGATTCCTTCCTCCTTTGAACATGGGGGCTGGTTTTCGGTAATGAACTGCCCTTTCAGTGGCCAAGTAGATGTTCTCCCTGGTATCCGCCAGGTTGGTGTACTTTGAATATTGGGGCTCGTAGCCCTTCTTGCCCTTTTTAGAAGTCTTGGCTCGATTTTGTCCCTTCCCGGACCTCTTTCCCCGGGAGGGATTCACACTCGCTTCGGTTCCCCCCACCTGGGACGGCTGGGATCCGAAGAGAGCAGCGTTGTACCTGACTGGCGCGATTCCATACCCAGAATAAGGGGTAGACTGTGCCGGGGCGTACCCCGAAGGGGCATGACCATATACCACGAATGTAGCCAAGGTCATTCCTGGCGCGGTTGCTGATCCCGGCGCAATTAGGGGAGTGACGTACTACTGGGCCGGATACTGCACCCCGTATCCCAGAAATTTTTGGGCACTTGGCTAAGGTGCCGGCTGCCATCCGAATGCTTGGATTTGGGCCTCCTCCCAGTTAGTGAAGCCTTGGACCCTTCTTATGAATTTCTCGAGGGTAGCCGCCTTGCTGCGCTGCATGTTGTCTCAGAGGGCAGATCCGACCCGAATTCTGAATTGCAGGGCCACCAGGCCTTGCCCATCGTCCACCTTGGTCTTGGATGCTTCCTCGGTGAAGCGCTGGATGTAGGCCCTCAACGTCTCTGTGGGGAGCTACTTGATGTTGGCGAGGGCAGTGATTTGCATGTCCATCCTCATGGCGGCCTCGAACTGTTTGCGGAAAGCCGACTGCAGTCCAGACCAGGATTGGATGGATCCTGACTTAAGCCTCTTCCACTATTCTTCAGCAGGTCCGCCTAGAGTAATCGAGAAATAGAGGCACTTGCCGTTGTCGCAGATGTGGGCTACAGTCATCAAACGATTATAGCGCGACATATGATCTCTGGGGTCGGTGTTCCCAGTGTAGGCGGGCAGACTCAGCATTTTGAATCCTTTGGGGAGCACGACATCCAGGATGTGCTTGGCGCAGGGCTCCTTTTCTTCTTCGTCGAAATCAGTGTCTGCTCCCTCTTGCTTGTGGAGCAGGTGGTCCATGACTTTCTTTAAGGCGGCAAGCTGTTCCATGAACTGTTTGGCCGTACCATCTTCCAGGGGAACTCTCTCATTCCTTCTGTCATTGAGATTATTTCTTAAATCACCCTCTCGGGGGCGGATCTTTTCCTTGCGGGCCCGTTCCTTTCGAGCATTCATCCCATCGCGCAGGTCTACCTGAGATGTATCGTCCCTGGAAGTGGGAGTGTTTGGCTTGTCATTCTGCTGGCGCTCCCGGTTGCACTGGTTCACGGAAGCACTTGGGTGGAAAGACAATTCCCATCCAGCCCACCCTGGGGCAGGCCGGGGCCTGGTACCCCACGGGCACGTCCTTCGCGGATTGATTGGGTGGCCCTGTCCTGGGACGGGGCGCACCTTCTCTTTCCTAGGGAGCGACCGGGGATGGCTCTCGGTCTTCTGGATAGGAGGGACTTCCCTCTGGGGGTTTTCTTTGGCCTTCCCCTTCTCTTGGGACGGGATAACCGGGCCCTGTCCGGGATCTTGTCCCGGAGCAGGAATCGGCCTCGCTTCTTCGGGAGCACCATTCCTAGCCTGTGGAGCAGGTGGCTGTGTTCCTGGAGGTGGAACGACTGGAGGGTTAGCCGCTAAGCCTTGGGCGGCTATGAAGGCTTGCAGGTCTTGGAGGGACTCTTGCATCCATTGAGTGGCTTCCTTTTTTTGGCAATCCTGGCCTATTGGTCCAGGACTTGCTGTCTCTGTTTAGTCACCTCCAGGTCCTCTTGATTAGGGTCTACTTCTTCAGAGATTGCGGGATCCTCAGCTTCGAGATCGTGGTATTCTCCCTCATTTCCCTCCTCTTCCTCATAATAATCTTCCTCATACTCTGCCCCGCCTTCGTAGTTCTGCGACTCGTCAGGATAGGACATCTAATGAGGTGTGTCTTTAGATTGACCCTGAGGAAGAGGTTGGCTGGGCAGTGGCACTCCATTGCCTTGTTCTTGATTAGTAGGGTTGAAAGTGGTGTGTCTTGTGTTCACCATCGTTGCAGATGTTCAAGATCAACTCTAGCTTTCTCAGGCTCTCAATGAAAGCACCAAAATGTTTACCAAGTTTTTCAGAAACCTTAATAATAGAAGATTAGATAGCTTAGAAGAAAGTATTTGAGGAGTAAAGACACAGTTTTTTCATTGGGGCGTTAATAAGCCTTAGTCCATGAGACAGTTGTATTAGAGCTTAGAGAACCTTTGACAATGGAGTTTTTCTACAAGTTTGAGCAGAGTAACTGTTTACAATCAGAATCTCGGGATCCCCTCCTCAGTGCACCACTATTCGTATTTATAGGCACAAGAGTGCATTGGGCTTGGGCCGGGCTGACCCAGGCCCAATAAGGGCGTAAATACCATTAGCTTCTGTGATGGGAGCCTAATACAAAGGATTAAAATATGAAACGTACAATAATCTAAGCCCATTGGGCCAAACCAAATAATATCTTATTCTAAGGCATGAGACAAACTGGAGTTTCAGTTTGGGTCCTTTGGGCTATGAGGAAGATTTGGGGGACAAGATCGGTCAAAGTAGTGGCGGCACAGTTCTGAACCAACGGCGTACAATCCGGAGGTAGCCTCTTCTGCAGGTTAAGCGTGGGGACAACCCCCACGCTTCATGGGACGATGTTAGTATCCTGGGCACTTTATCTCACCCAACTCAAACACCTGACCCAGGTTCGTTTACCAATGTCCCCCTTCGTTCACCAGGGTCTCGGACCATTTACCAGGATCTCGGACCGTTTACCAGAATTCGGGTCTATCCACAGCGATCTCGGCTCCCATCTTGGTTTTGCGAGCCGCGACCTTCTCTGTCGTGCCTCGGGATGTTGGGGGGGAGCGGTTCCAGATTCATACCACCTGCCCCAATGGAGGTCCCAGCCTGCACTCCCGGACGCCCTTTGGGCCTTGCCCGGACTTGGGCTGTAACGACCCAAATTTACTAATAAGGCTTGGGGCCTTGATTAGTGTGATTGGAGGGCAATAATTGTTATACTATATTAATTTATGTGAATTTAATGAATATGTGGATAGAATGCATGCTTAGGTGATTAAATATGCATGTGGGCCCCATTTGGTTGTCAGGGGCATAACTGTATATAAATGTGATAAATTGTTGAGACCACATTATTATGTGGATATATTTGTGATATGTGAATCGAGACGATCCTAGTGAGAGAGCTAGCAAAAAAGTCACGGCGGGGATTTATACCCGGCTTGGGGCGAGCCTGGGGGTATAAATATGAATTTAGAGAATATATTGGGATCTACTTTGATATTGGAGAATATAACTGGTGATTAGCTAAGTGTCAGGAGGTAAGTGGTAAATATTAGAGACACTTGAGGAATTAGCGGGAATTGGGTGAAAAGACCAAAATACCCCTAGGTGGATTTAAAGACTTAGGATTTATGGGAGGGTATTGAGGTCATTTGGCTTATAAGGGATAGGAATAACTTAGGCTTTATGCCTTAGTGGGAAGAGTATGGAATTTCTCCACCAGTTTTTTGAGGTCATTTGGAGCAGAAACTCAGGAGGAGTTTGGGCAGGAGCTACAGGCTAGAATCCTTGTGTTAGCTTGAGAAATTGGCAAAGAAATTCATCCACTTGAGGTAAGAATTTGAGGTTTTCTTAAGTTTTTGATGTTGGTGTTGAGCCAGTTTTCTAAGCAAGGTTCTGTGGGAATCTTAGGGAGTTGAAGCTGGAAATTTGAGGAGGTGAAGGCTAAACAAGGGTGGAAGATAACCTCAGCCAAGTTCATTCATCGGAGGTAAGGAACTTTAGTTTCAAGCTTTGTGATTTCTATGGTTTTGGCTGAGTTTCTGAGTTTTAGGTTCAGTTATGGTGAAATCTTGGATTAAGGATGCATGTGGTTGAGTTGTGTATGGTTGGGATGCTTGGGATGAGTTATACATGTTAGTAGGCTTGTTTTTAAGTTTGGGTAAAGTTTGGATGAGTTTTGGTCAAGTTTGGCTCGGGGAAAGTCGAAGGAGAAAATGGCAGGTTTTGCTGTTCTGTGACTAGCGCTACAGCGCTAGCCTTTGGGCGTTGTAGCGCTAGGCCAAGTGTTTTGGGCGAGTTGGGCTCTGTTTGTAGCGCTATAGGGCCCTCCTTAGAGCGCTGTAGCGCTACCCTGTTTCTAGAAAGGGGTTTTTGAGTTATTTTCAAGGGTTTTTGTCCGGGGGTTCAGGGTTCGATTCCACCACCTTGTTTGGTGGAATTGGGGCTTCCCGAGGGCTCAGGATTGGTCCCGAGGTTAGGTTTTGAACTTGAGGTTTGGTGATGATTCTGATCTATGGCTGTGACTGGGTGTACGCTAAGGCTCAAGAGGGATCGTGCTCGAGGATCAAGTGAATGGAGCTAGGGAATCTAAGGTAAGGAAACCCTTGTTCCCATAGAGCTTGTATGTAGGGCTGGGCCCACTATGTTTGAATTGCAGGGCGTAGCCCTTTGATTGAATTGGCTAGTATTTAATATTTGTTTGTTATGCTATGAATGCAATTATGTGAATGATCGGCAAGAGCCAGGAACGGTGTAGGCCGAGGTCGGCAGGGGCCGGGAACGGCGTTGGGCACGTTGATTGCAAGGCCGAGTACGGCAAGGGGCCGGGAGCAGCGTTGAGCACGTGGAGTGCAAGTTGCCAGGGTGAGTCCCTAAAGGATACCTGGGATATCCTCTCGGTGTGGACTACAAACCCAGGGCCTGGTAAAGCGCCTGGGACGGCTAGGCCGTATGTGTTTAGCCTAATGATGGCCAGTTTATATACTTGGTGTATGTTTTGCATATGTTATCTATTTGTGGGTTTTCTTGCTGGGCTTCGGCTCACAGATGCTCTGTGGTGCAGGTAAAGGCAAGGAGAAGCCAACCAACCATGAGTGTAGTAGACATGAAGCGGCGTGTACATGTTTGGCCTGCCTAGCTGCCACAGCCAGTGGTTTTTTTTGGGAGATGATTGTAAATAAACCTAGATTTTGTTTTTTAGTCGACTTGGTTCAATTTATATGTTGTAAATATTTCTAAACTGTATTTTGGGATCCCAAGTGTTAAACTTTTATGATTTTCAATGAAATGGAGTTATTTCAAAAGTTTTTCCTCTGTTTATGGCTTAATTACACTATTTGACCCTAAACCTCGATTAGCGAGTTGAATGCACGCCTTAAACTCACTTAGTAATGGCTCTAAAGAAGTAGGGCGTTACATGGGCTGCCAACATCCGTTTTCCTTTCGTCAAATGGGCCCGACCTGGGCCTTAACTCCAAATCGGGTGGCCCACGGGCCTAGAGTGTGGGTTCGGACACCCGAAAAGAAACGGGGATAACCATAGCGTATCTATATTTGTTATAGAGCGTTCTATGAATTCAAGAGTGCAATTCCGAGTCTATAGTGGAGTCATGAGGAATTAATAAGTTAGTAAATTTATTTGTTAGATTTATGATAACTTATTGGAGCTTGATTTCATAGGCCCATTGTCCCCATTGTACCTTGGATAAAATCATCTAGATAGTCTCAATTAATTGATTTAATTATCAATTAGAATTATCAAAGTTGACCAAGTCAATTTTGGATAGTTTCACAGAGTTATGTAATTTTGAGAAGAAAAGAAAAATTATGACAGATTTATTAATTAAGATAAATTGATATCTAAATTAATAAATAAGTTTAAATCAAGGTTCAAATTGTAAATAATTAATTTGATAAATGATTTAAATAATTATTTAATTAATTAAATCAATAGAAAATAATACAAGCCTTGATTTTAAGTCTAATGGGCTTATAATCACATGGGAAATTTCACGGGCTTAAAGCCCATGATAATTTCGACCTAGGGCTTTAAAATGACTATTATTTTATTAATTTTTTAATTAAATTAAATGGCCTAATTGAGTCTATAAAAGGAGTGCTTAGAGAGAAGTTAGAGAGAGAAGTTTGATAAGTCACAAGTCAGATTTTCTGATAGTTTTAGATTCTCTCTAAACACAAGTCATTTTCTAAGCCTCTTTGATTATTTTCTCTTCTGCCTTCTTTGTATCTATCTCATGTGTTGAGAATTTCCCACACTAGTCTAGGTGATTCTAAGGATACATTGGAAGACTGTGAAGAAAATAGAAGATCGGTTCAGTTTCTTGATAATACTCTGCGACAGAGAGGATACAAGAGTTAGAGAAACTGAAGGAATAACTCTTTAATTCTGCTGCGTATATTGTAAGTATTCTATTCATTGTTTCTCTTTGAATTCAATTTTAGAAACATGTTTTAGGCTATCTCGTATTAATTTGTTTAATATTAGATATACATGAAAATAAATAAAGATCCTGTATAAAGTTTTCCTAACACAGTTGCCCCTAGGGTGTTCAGCCTCACTCAAACTTGGCAACCCATAGTATCTCTAGGCACTCTCACTGAATGTCCAATATTCACAGCTACTATCCGGGAATAACTTATCAAAGCACTTGCTCGGGTTCTAACCGTTCACTGATTAAGTAAGCATGTGGGCCCCTAGGTCCCATTCATTTGGCGCCCCTAGGTTTAAATCAGCAATCCTCACCTCTTGGCAACTCGTTGCGGTAATGAACCAGACATAATAAAATCAAGCAGTGTCACGGGGATCAGTCGTCTAGAATATGATGGATATCTACCGGTCATATTTTCTGAATTAGCACCCACTAGACTAACGTCTCTATGCAAACTTTCTACGACAGTGTATATATGTGCATGTGTCCCTATACTAACATACAATACAATATTCGTTTCACGTTGTAGCCACACAATATAAGTTGACTTACTTGGAGTCCTTAGCTCTCAGTAGGATTTCACCCTCCAACGTACAGTCCAGTTATGCTTAGCCAATACTGTAGTTATCCATAAAGTATACTCGGATTAATTATGGCACTTATAATTCATTATTATTATTTTGGGCAGTTTGGTCATTTTAAAAATCACTTGTAAGGATTAAAGATCCTTATTTGGTTTTAAACCCATTCAAGAAATTCATACTAAAAAATTTGAGACTAAACTCTAAGTCTCGGGGAGACCTATCCTATGGTCTCGATACTTAGGCTCGGGTATCGCAATAGTATTTTCCCACAAGCCGCTAAAAATCTTATTATTTAAAAATACCGCTATTAACCCGTACTTTCAACAAGTCGGTTAAATATATAGAAGATTTTAGCCGGTATAATATCCAGAAAATATTAATTAAATTCCTCAATTATTTTTCAAGAAAATAACATCTTAATTTTCTTTTTATTTTTCTAAAGGTTTTAATCTCTAAAAACCGTTTTAAGAAAATCGCCTAATTTTAACTTAATTAGGAGAAATCGTTAATAATTTCTTATCTTAACTAGTTAATTCTTCTAAGTCAATTAATCAAGTTTGCTTACTAGAAAAATAATTTACTTTATTATTTTCTCAAAATATAGGGCTTTTAAACCCTCTTTTAATTTATCAACTTAATAATAAATTAAAACTTTTATTTTTAGAAAGAATAAAAATTCTTTAATAAAAATAATTCTCACTAAAACTCAAAGTGGTATTTTAGGTCAAAATATTTTTAAGACTTACCAAGTTTTTATCTTGCAATAAGCATAAATGTACTTTTTATCTTAAGTTCCAAAATCTCATTTTTACACTAAGTGTGAAAACCTCAATTTTCTCATTTTTAACTACATAGTTTATTAGGTCATAACTTGAAATTTACTTAACAAATTATTACCAAAATTTCCCAATTCAATATTTGGTATGTCTTTTAGGTCTTTGTAAAATCTTAGGTCAAAAGGAGTATTTTTTATTGGTGAGAATATTTTCCAAACATTGAGGTAAAAATGACCTTATTTTCAAGTCCTTATTTTTTCCAAACTTTGGCACTTAATAACTCTTAAACCGTTAATTATTTTGTTACCAAATTTTATAGTGGAATACTAGGTTATGCTAAGAATATTTTCACCAAATTTTAGAAAAAACTGGGATCATTTGACCTATACAGTGGCTGTCCAAACTTGGTCTCAAATTTAAGAATACGAAAAAACAGTTTTTTACCTAAACTTTGAAATAGCATAACTCACTCATTTCTAAACGTTTTATAGTGTTTCAAAAGCTTAATTTTATGTAATCCATCTAAAAAACATCACAGTATAATTTAATTTTACAAAATAAATATACAGTGGATGATTGACCCCTTGGATGTCACAGCTCAAAACTTGTATTTTTATTTTAAGGTTTTCTACAAAACCCTTAGGGATTTTGGTCCCTATTTTCAAAAATTAACACACAAGCATCATAAAAATTATAAATGAACTACCATAGCCTTATTACATCACCAATAAGAAACTTTAAGCGTTAAATATACAAAATAATGCGTAAAAATAAAAACCATACAATAACAACCATAAAAAGTAAACTTTTTACCTCATGTTGTTCTTGCTTTAGGTTTTGATGTTTCTACTAGCTTTGAATCCTTCAAACTCTTTCAAAACCTTAACTAACTCCCCCAACAACATATATAGTTAGCTATGAAAAGATCTATGGTTAAAAACATTACAAAAGTCATGTTTTTTTAAACTTTACCTTAGGGAAACTCTTCCTAGACCAAAGCTTAAGCTTCCAAGCTTTCTTAGTGTTCTTGGTAGTTAAAGGTAGTCAGAAAACTTGAGAGATAATTTTTTTTGAACACATGAGAGTGAGAGAAGAGTATATGGTCGGTTGGGTGAGGGTTTGGAAGAGTATATCAATTAAAAAATATCTAAACACTTAGTGTTTTACCTTTATCACTTTGTCTCATTAACCTTTATTTAAATGTGATTAAAACTCAATAATTTGGTCCACACAACTAACATCCTCACATGGCTGGCCACCTCTTTTCTATATATGTAATTATTTTTTATTATTTTTTTTATAAATGTTAATAAATATTTCCTAAGAAGAAAAATCCAAATTGACTTTCTATAACCTTTTCCACTCATAAAGTTTAAAAATAAAACTTAACATATAATAATTAAATTAAATGTCTCTAACATTTAATTTAATAAATCACACAATACAATTTAAACTAAAGTCCAGTTATAAAATAAAATTCCCCAATTCGATAAAATTAAGCATTTAACACAAAATGCCCTAAAATTTCCATTTCATCTTAGGTTTATAATTTTTTACCAAACTTTAATTTTTTATAAATGTATTTTTTGCCCAAAATATATTTTCCATAGTTTTTCATTTTATTTTCTGAGATTTTTACCCGGTTAGGGTTTTTGTGTCGGTCCAAGACCGAAAGGCTTATATTCACTTTTAATCACAAACTTCATAATTTGGCTAGCGATAACTCATGGAAATAAATTCCAAACAAAATACAATATTATTCAAAATAAATATTCTTAACTCGAGGAAAACAATCCCGACCCGAGTCGTTTAAAGGTACTTGAAACGCAAGGTGTTACACTGGCCTTGAAATTGTCAGGAAGAAACACAGGCCCAAGGGTTTTTATGACTTCACCGACCCTATGAAGATGTTAAGAGTAGATAAACAGGGGCTAGTTACTGAATCTTTGAGGAAATGTGACCCGCAGCAGGAGAAGAGCTTCCATAAGTGGATGATCGTGAAGATCGACAACAAGAGGGATCGAAACATCCATACTGGGGTGCACGGTGTGACATGGTTCTTGCAGTTGCACACAATTCAGGCTTGGCTTTGGGATTTGGTATGTAAATTACAATTATGTTTTCAATTCAATCATAAACTATATTGATGTACTAACGAATTTTCATGTTTTTGCAGCATATTGATGCCGCTCTGCACATGCTACACTGCCGACACCACTTTTATCACGCCGCATTTCAGCAGGATGCTGCGATCATGAACACAACCTTCCCCCAAGTGTGCCTAGGTCGTTGGAATCATTTCAAGGAGACCGACACTAAGTATACATGGGACGACGATATGCTGAAAATGCTGAAGGGCGATGAAAATCAATTGCTCGTATCCTGGCACAATGTGAGTGAAGTATATTTTTCCTTGCACGTCGATCAAGCTAAGCATTGGATTGCCATTTAAGTCTCCATTCCATTGTGGTGCATCGACATTTATGATTCCAACCATAGTGTGCTTAGTCTGACTCTGTTTGTGGAAGTGATCAAGTCTTGGTGCTTATTGTTGCTTTCGTTGTTGTGGTGTTCCAGCATGTTTGACGACCATGAGGACCTCCAGACATATCCTGAACAGAAAGCAAAGCCTTTTTCGTATTGTCGTATTTCTCTAGAGGAGTGTCCTCAGACTAAGACAAGGTATTCCCCTATTTAATTAGTGTTTTTTGAAATCTGAATATTGAAGTTATTTTTATCTTGTATTGACACAAAATCGATTATATGCAGTTGGGATTGTGGTATGTTTGCCATCAAACATATTGAGCATTTGATTTACAGGCTACCACTCGATATTGTTATCGATGAGAACATGCAGCATTTTAGGACCAAGGGGTGTGTGGACCTATTCTATCAAAATTTGTCACCGTGATGCTCTTTACATTTTCTTGATACACCTCTTGTATAGTATACTATATAGTTAGTTTTGTATATGGTTTTTTTTATCAAACATTATTTTTTTTGTACAACATTGTTCTGCTTCAATATAATTTTATTAGGATTGTCCAAATATTTCAAAAGTTATTAAATAAAAAACTACTAAATTCACAAAATATGTCTGCCTCGACAAAACTCGATGGGTCAAACGAACTATCTTGATATGACTCGATAAGGCCAAATAAATACATTACCAAGCTTGTCTCGATAGGTCTCGATTGGTCTCAACAAGGTTAAATAAACACGGGACCAAGTCTACCTCGATAGGACTCGAATGGTCTCGATAGGGTTAAATAAATACATAACCAAGTCTACCTCGATAGGACTCGATTGGCCTAGATGGGTCCAGATTAAGTTTGGCCTCGAATTGCCTCGATGTGCCTCAACTCGCCTCGATGGGCATGATTGACATACTACTATATCAAGGCCAATTGAGGCCTATCAAGGCAGACAGGAAAAAATTTGTAAAGAGCTATTTATTTGGATAAAAAACAACAAAGTAATAGTAGAGGTACCATAATGAAATAAATGCAGCAAAATCAATTGAATTATTACAGAACACAAATTTTTAAAGCCTAGCCTTACATGAATTCCTATTGTGTCCACTACCACCACATCTGCTATACTTACGTGGCTTGACGATCTTTTCCCCGCGTGAAGCATAGTGGTTTGTCTTTCGCCCACCCACTTTCTTCTTCTTGGGCCATCCTACAGGGGTTTTCTCAACGGGGACGTCGACAACCATATCTCTGATGTGATTAGGGATTACCCATTCATCCTTGTTCCCAACAGGGTAAATAGTTTCCTTATAAGTGTTCCCCAATGCCTCGATTCTACAGTAAGGGGAACACGATGAGTAAATGCTTATGCTTCTTTTTCTGGCTGCAGCAAAAACATGGACACATGGTATCCCTTTGGAACATGCAACAAGAGCATGATTTTGTGGCCGAGTTCACCTCACCATCACCATTACCATCAACCACAAGAAATTCATGATGACCAAGGACTTGGACATCTAGGAAAAATGCTTTCTCACCTATTTGCTTCATATCTTTTTCAATCTTAGGTGATAACACAGTTGTTGCTTTTGCAACTCTTTCACGTCTATCGGCAAACCAAGATTGAAGAGTGAATCTTATGAATTCAAGAAAAGTGACAACTGGAAAGATCCTTGCCTCCTTGGTTTTATTGTTAAAGCTTTCTGCGTAGTTACTCGTCATGATATTGTATCGGTTTCTAGGAAAATAAGCGCTACTCCACCTTTCAAAACCAATTCCCTCAAGATATTGAGTAATGGGAGGATCAATTACATTAATCTTGTCAAAGAAATTGTGAAATTTTGTTCTTCAAAACGTGTACACTGCACACCCCATGATGTCTTGACAGTGGTCAATTTTGAATTTTTCCACCACATTCATGCAGATGTGGTGGTAATAAGCACCGTGATAGGCATCTGGGAACACAAACTCCAAAGCATGATTAATGCTTTTATGCCTGTTCGATACAAAAGCTAGGTTGTCAACGTCCCATATGGCTTCCTTCAATTTTCTCTTGAAATAAGTCCAAGAGTTGTGGTTCTCACTGTCCACCAATGCAAACGCAATTGGAAACAACTGGTTGTTTGCATCCAACGCAACAACATAGAGCATGTAGCCACCATACTTATTCTTCAAGAATGTATCGTCCACACAAATGACAGGACAACAGTACTGGTATCCATGCCTAGAAATACCTAGGGAAAAGAAGCAATACATGAAGCGACCATCTTCTGCTACAAAATCAGTAATTGTACCTGGGTTCTTATGCTCCAGCTGACATAGGTATCCAGGTAACTTGGAGTATGATTCCTTAGGTGTGCCTCTGACATACATAAGAGTCTTTTCTCTACATCTCCATGCCTTCTCATAGCTCATTTTGACCCCAAAATGGTGCTTCATGTTCTCCCTTATGTTGTTTTCCATGTACTGGGTACCATCGATAGCAAATTTCCTCTTGATTAGATGGCCAACAACCCACGGTGATGCTTGACGGTGGTCCTTATCTTGAATTTCTTGTGAGCAAGTATGTACTTTGTTGTATACAGTAATCTCGAACATTTCAAATCACATTTTTTTTCTTTCCCCACAATCTTCAACCATAATTAGGATCCTTGCAGGTAATGTACCACACATCAGTACTAGATTTCTTCACCATAAACTCAAAATTATTCTTCATCACAAATATGGCTGCTTTGGTTTTCAATTCAAGCTTGTTCTGAAAGAACTTGCCAAGGTGCAATTCTCTTGAAGCTTTGCCGGTTGAGGAATGATGTTGATGTGAGGCCTCTATATCCTCTTTGGTGAACATGGGAGCACTCCATGTTCTACGATCTTCACCTAAGTCCAATGAAGAACTCCATCTAAAACTATCATCGGTTCTACTTGGACCTGGACGACTACTGCTGGTCCCAGGTGTTTGCCGATCTTTTGTTCTGTGCTCCTCAACTACCATAACATCTGAACTCTACGTTGGAAAATCTGCCCTAATATCTGGCCCACCAACATCTGCTGCATCAGCAACATGATCTTCGTTGACAAAAGGATCGTAGCCATAGGGATCGTACTCTGCTATGTCATGAAAATATGGCGTATCTCTAACAGGGATACCATCATGGACTATAACGTCTGGATTTGTCTCGGGAACAAATGTCCCAGCCTCACTTTGAGTTCCTTTGAAACCATGACATGGGGGAGAAATGTTCTCTTCAAATAGATCTTCTTTATTAACGATGGGAGAGCCCGATGCATTTCTTATACCTCCCTTCTTAACCAATGTCACACATAGAGGAATCAACTTCTCTAAAAATTTCAATGCTAACCCAATGAATGCACGCACATGCCTATCATTTTTTATAACGGTAGGTTTTACTGTAACGCTCTGGATAACCAAGACCATTACAATGTGTGTTTAAAATCGTGCAAGACTTACTAATCAAGTCAATTAAGTGAAAGTGTAATCCTAAAGTCATAAACAAGTTAGGGTTAAAATATTTTGGTCATAAACAAATAATTTTCATTAAAATAAATATTTAGTAGATAGGATCCCAAAAACAGGGTTTAAAGAACAGATTTACAAAATTCCAAAAGTTATATACAATGAAGGCCACTCTAATGGCAAAATACACATTCTAGGTTTCCGTCCCTGTACAATCCCTCGACCATGGCGGACGAGCAGTTGACAATGTACACCTCACCCCCAGAGCTCTCCAACTCATGGTTGAATCAACTTACCCTTGCCATTACCTGCACCACATAGCACCCATGAGCCGAAGCCCAGCAAGAAAACTATATAGCATAGCATAAACAATCCAGACAATGAAATAATTCATAAGATATTAACCAAGCATTAAGCAGGCCATTGTAGGCACAAAATCAGTGACGACAAACAAAGAACCATCAGTCTATTATCCAGGTATTCAACAAACCACAACAGTCATCTAATCAGAGAGGTCAATCAATTATTCATAAGCCATTCATCTCAGTATTAAAAAAGCTATAAACAACAGACAGCAATGATAACATATCAACAACATTCATCATACAATACTCAGGGTCGATGCCCTTAGGCCGCACCCTCTATTTAACCCATTGTCTCCAGTTCACTTAGGCCGAGCCCAATGTTTAACCCACTGACTCCGACCCGCTTAAGCTGAGCTCAGTGATTATATAGCTATCCTCAGCTATCAATGGTCGAGCCGCGTCTTGTGCGCAAATATCAATTCTGGCACTCTTAGGCCGTTCATTTCATGCTCACATGGCATATCACAATCATTCAATATCTATATTCAAATATAGGGAATCCTTAGTCCCATCACAGCCGCACAATAGGGTACAGTTTTCTTACCTTTAATTTCTGAGCGAAGAGGGTGAAATGGTTCCGAGCACAATCCTTAGCTCCGAGCCTTGGCGATAAACCTAGTCACAATCCATAAATGGTACTTTTATGAGTTTAAATTCCAAAGAACAATCCTGGGACCAAACTCGCGCTCTCGGGACCTCTAACACCACCAAACGAAATGGTGAAACCGTCCCCCAAACCCCTGAACAAAAACCCTAAAAAGTACCCAAAAACCAAGTTCTGAAAGCTGAGTAGTGCTACAACACTACCTGATGTGTGCTACAGCGCCAGAGTCAGAGACTATAGCCCCCCAAACTCACAGCCTAGCATTGTAGCGCTCCTAACCTAGCACTACAGCGCTGCAACCAGAAAATGCATATTTTCTGGGTTTCTCTTTCGAATCTCCCCGAGCCAAAGCTCCAAAAACCCAACCCTCAAAACCTCCAAACCCAATATTAACTATAGAACTACACTCTACTCATCATAGGCAACAAAACCTAACCAAGTTTTTCCCAAAAACTCCAACCAATCCCCAAAACCCATATTCAAACTCTCAAATCCAAACACCATAAACACAAGATAAGAACTCAAAAATTTCAGAGGTTAAAGTTCAAATTCAACCTAAACTACTCAGCAAAACACAAAGACTAAAGCAAGATCCTTACCTCAAATTGTGGCCCAACTTTCCAGCAAAAACCTCACACCAACTCAGCCAACTTCCTTGAATTTTTCCCCTGTTTCCCAGCTCCACTTCCAGCTTCATTTCCCCAAGCTCCTAAGCTGAACTTCCTGGATAGAGTTCTCAATTCCTCAAGACTCCCAACAGAACTTCCTTAAACTCAAACCTTCACTCAGCCTTTTTCTTTCCTGTGGATGCCAAAAATCCACCAAGGAAAAAATCTTTGATCCCTGGTTGAAATACATGACTAAGGGTCACTTAGTCCTGCTATCGGGCTCAGGCCTATAGGTCTCACGAGACCACGTTCTAGCCAACACTCCCAAGTGCCCATGAGGCCTTCGCCTCACTGAAGACCAAATCGCCTTGTGCCCAAGTGCCACGCACGCGCCTCGCTGAACACCAAAGGCCTCGAACCATGGTCTTGCGCAAAGGGCCCCGCACCACGGCCTCGCGCGCGGAGCCTCACCTTGCTCCATGCATCTTGTGTTAGGTGGACGTCTTGCACAAGGAAAGCACCTCGCACCTAGAGGGTGTCTCGCGCCTTGGAGGGGCCTCGCGCCAGGATGGCCTTGGAGACCCCCATGCCTCGCATGCTGCCACCATGCCACGCCTCGCACGCTGCCACCACGCCACGCTTCGCACGCTGCCTCCACACTGCGTGCCCAGCGAGACCACCATGCCATGCACGCTGCCACCATGACGCATGCCCAGCGAGACCCCCACGCCTTGCACACTGCCACCACGCCGCGCCTCACGCGCTACCTCCACGTCGCGTGCCCAGCGAGACCACCACACCTCGCGCGCTGCCACCACACCGCGTGCCCAGCGAGACCCCCACGCCTCGTGCACTGCCACCACGCCGCATGCTCAACAAGACCCCCGCGTGTAATGCCCTGGATAACCAAGACTGTTACATTGTGTGTTTAAAATAGTGCAGGACTTGCTAATCAAGCCTTTCAAATGAAAACATGATCCTAGAGTCATAAACAGGTTAAGTTTAAAAGATTTTGGTCATAAATAGATAGTTTTCGTTAAAATAATTGTTTAGTACATGGGATCCCAAAACAGGGTTTAAAGGACGTATTTACAAAAAGTTCCAAAAGTTATAAATGAACAAGGCCACTCTAATGGCAAAATATACATTTTAGGTTGCCGTCCCTGTACAATCCCTCGACCGTGGCGGCCGAGCAGCTGACAATGTACACCTCACCCCCAGAGCTCTCTAACTCATGGTTGAACCATCAAACCCTTGCCTTTACCTGCACCACGTAGCACCTGTGAGCTGAGGCCCAGCAAGAAAACTATATAACATAGCATAGACAATTCAGACAGTCAAATGATTCATAAGATATCAACCAGACATTAACATGCCACAACATTCACATAATCAGCGATAGTAATTGACAAATCAACAATCTCTTAACCAAGTATTTAACATGCCATAATCATCATATTCACACAGTAAACATATCATTCAAAAACTAGGGTCAACGTCCTTAGGCCGCACCCTCTATTTAAGTCACTGTCTTTGGCTCACTTAGGTCGAGCCCAGTGTTCAACCCACTGACTCTGGCTTGCTTAGCCCAAGCTCAGTGATTATTTAATTAACCTCAGCTACTAGTGGCCGAGCCGCGCCCTGTGCGCAAATATAGATTCTAGCACTCTTAGGCCATTTATCTCATGTCCCCATGTCATAATACCATCATATGACACCACATACAAGTATAGGGAACTCTTAGTCCCAACATAATCACATAACTGGGTGCAGTTCTTTTAGCTTTGATTCCGAGCACTTTGGCTAACTGAAGTTACACTTGAGCACGATCCCGATCCAAGCCCTAGCGAACACCTAGTCATAACCGTAAAATAGAACCATCATTAAATCTCAATTCCGTAACCCAACTTCGGGACCAATCCCAAGCCCTCGGGAATCCCAATCCCACCAAACGGGGTGGTGGAATCAACCCCCGAGCCCCCAAGCAAAAACCCTAAGAAAAATACCCAAAACCCACTTCTGGAGGCAGGGTAACGCTACAACGCCACAAGGTGGGTGCTACAGCGCTACAAGCAGAGACAAACACCCCCCAGGAAACCAGGCATAGCACTGTAGCAGTCCAATGCTAGCGCTACATCGCTACTACCAGCAACATGCAACTTCTGGGTTTTTCCTTCAAACTTTTTCGAGCCAAAGCTCTACCAAATCACTCTAAACCTTATCCAACCTCAAAATTGACCTTATAACTCACTATAACTCAACCAAATTAACCCATCAACATCAAAAACCTAGCTAAAGGAATCATCAAATTCATAAACCCAACTTGAGCTCAAAAAGCTCAAGAACATCATCAGAAAACCAAAAACCCAGAACTTCAAAGCAAGAATTGGTTAGCTTAGCTGAGAGAATTCGACCTTAGGTTGTCTTTATGTTCTTCCAAACTTTAGCTCCTCCAATTCCCAAGCTTATGTCCTTGAATTCCCATCCAAAACCCAAGTTCAGAGATCAACCTCAACACAGCCCATAAATCTAAAATCAATATTTAAATCTTACCTTAATTGGAGCTAAATCCAGTTGAACTTCTAGCCACTCCAAGGATCAAAGTCCCAAGACGACTTTCCCTGAGTTTCCAGCTCCAAAATCCACAAGAAAGGGAGAGAGAAGCAGCAATTCGTGAGAGAGAGAGAGAGAGATAGGTTTGATGCTCTGTTTTTCCTTCTTTCTTCCTTTCCTTTATGTTAGGAAAAATTAGATTGCCTCAATGGAAATAGGTAAGAAAATACAACTCTATGCAATATATTACAAATAAATAATGATTGATTAAAAGGAGTGTTACAACTCTATAACTGAAAATACAAATAAACTAAAGAACAAGAAGAAGAGAAGAAGAATAGAATAGTGAAAATACAACTCAAAGCAAAATGTTACAAGTAAAGTAAAAGTGTTTGAAATAAAGAAAAGAAGATTACAATTCAAAACAAGAAATACAAATAAACAAAACAGAAGAATATGAAGATGAAGAGAAATAGAATAGAAAGAACAAACAAACAAACTAAATAGAAGAAACTCTCACTCACACTATCAAAGTGAAGAGTGTTGGAGATCAAAAACTTGAACAAGGTTTGAACCCTTTGTCCAAAAGCTTATTTCCCCCTAACTCAAGCACTAAGGGATCTCTCACAGATTATAGGAAATGCTTTATGGAATTATCAAGCCTCAAGGTGTTTCTAGCCAAGTGCTCTAATGGATAGAAATGTTGTGTCTTTCAAGTGAGCTGTAGGCTCATATTTATAGAGTTTAGAGACACCCTTTGAATTTCAAATTCCACCAACCCCCATGGCTGTTACCAATGTTTAATTGGATTAATATAGAATTAAAAATGAGATTTGAGAGTTATTTGGGTTTTTGGAACTGTTCAACACTTTTGGAAAAAACTGAAAAATGGCCTGAAATGCACCTGTGGCCGCGGCCACCATCATTCATTGGCCGCGGCCACAGCCCAGTTTCAGCACTTGAAAATGTGTTGTTTTCCAAACGGTTCCAAACCCTCCCAAATGATTTTGTAACCCCCAAAACACATTATTGAGGTTAAAATCATATCTCTAACAGCCATTTCACATATGGCTTTATGAAATTCATCTCAATATTGTGTAACACCAAATTTACACAATAAATGGTAATATTTGGAAGTTACAAATTTGTAACACCTAATATGTTACATTATCTGGATATATCTCATATATCTAAATATTGAACTCTCTATTATATGTTACAATATGTGACACTCTTTGTCATATTTATTTAATCTAAAACATTATATTATAATATAATATAATATTACATTATATTATAATATAATATTATATTACATTATATTATATTATAAAATAATATAACATTCCCTCACTAGATTAAATAGTTATCTATTGTAATGCTTATTTAATCAATCATTATATTTTAAAATATAACATATCCCCCACTTGATTAAATAAGAACTCTCTCTTATAGGAGTCATTGCATTAATGCATAAAGCAAAGTGTTTTTCAACTTAAACTTTACTATAGTGTAATTATCACAAAATTTGTCGAAAATTTGGTTGCACTAGGCATTGAACCATCTTTTCATGATAACAAATTGGTGATAACACACACACCTTTGAGATGTTCACTTGAGACCTCTATGTCTCGCTTTACACCGTTAATGGCCATGTGCACTTTCCATTCATGGACATTCTTGAGAATACTCCCAATTCTCATGAGAGGCGGCACCACCCCCAGGTCCATATAGGTAGAATTCTTACAGTATTTTGTTACCAAAAATACTTGTCTTCACAAGACTGAATTCTATTAAAAAACCTTTCAGTTTTAACCCTCAACTTGGTAACACACAAGTACTCAATATCTCAGATGGGATTTGTTTTGAGTACAACTAATATTCACTTGATTGACTTGTTGTTACCTATTGAACCTAACACTAGTTGAATAACTAGTGTTAAGATAGGTTACTGTAACGCCCTAAAATCCAGGGACCGTTACGGTGTGCCTTCTAAATAGTGCTAAACTCGCTAATCGAGTCATTTGGCCAAAATCGTGTACTAAGTATGATTAGCGGTTTAGGGATTAAATTTTTTGGTTAAGATGTAACGTTTCATTAGAACGTATAATATATATGTTGGGATCCCAAAATTATAATTTCAGAGTCTACTACAAGAAAATATTTACAGCAGGCCGTCCTACGCGGCAAAACAGGGTTTAACCCTAGTTCCTCTTTAAACCTCGGCCGTGGTGGTCGAGCAGCTGCATATGTACACCTCATCACCTAAGCTCTCCAACTCAAGGATGGTCCAGCTTTCTTTTTCCTTTACCTGCACCACATAGCACCCGTGAGCCGAAGCCCAGCAAGAAAACTTAATATGCTCATGAACAGTTATAACATGTCATCGAATCATAAGGCACACGCCTAGCAGATATAGCCATATTCCAGCAGGCAACAGATCCACATAATGTTGAGTATAACACATCAACCAATGATCAAAATAATCATCCAGGAATCTTAGCCCCAATATAGAAACGCAATGTTGAGTATAATACACCAACAAATGATCATAATAATCATCCAGGACTCTCTGTCCAAACAAACAGGTGACAGTCGCAAAAGTCACAAAAGTGGGTACAGCCCCCTCTAGCCATGTGACGATAGGGTCACCAGGGCTTAACAGATAAGTAAACCTTCCATAGCTTAAACATGGTAGGTGCATGGTGATTAGTCACCAACATAACCTTCCTCATGACCATAGAGTCATAACCTTGGAACATCGTTCCCTAGCCGTGTGACAAGCCGTCATCTGGGCCCTAGGCCCCGGCTCTAGTAACTAGTCTTGGACTAGACAAGCGCTTATAAGTTTCATCGACCTTAGGGTCGGTCCAGCATTAATACCCCATATGAGTCATTCAATGCTGATATCGATTAGATCTAATCTTCATTTGGCTCGGCGTTCATGACGCTATGCCATTTCTGACTCTTAGGTCAGTATCCCTAACTAGTCAGTGCCATAAACAAGTAAGAATTGCCACTAACATATATCACATATCCAATATCCGACTACAGGGCATTCAGCATGCTTACTTAACAAATACTAGTACAATTAGGATCATGCATAAACACAGAGGCTCAAGCTCTGAACAATATCATACCCAATATACAAAGCATGTCCTAAACACATGTTTCTCGTGCATTACATGCATCGCATATAAACATCCAACATGCATCAAGTACAACCATGCATGTCATATATACACAGGGTGCAATTTTCTTACCTCCGGTTCGAGTGAGAGTTAGAGCAAGAACGACCCTTGAGAACGATCGATCCTTAATCCTTTAGCGGTCACCTAGTCACAACCAAAACAATCTCCAATTAATGAAAATCACCAAAGATAGGGTCTTAACCTAAACCCTACTCTTGGGACCTCAAAACATGCCCACACGGTGAGTAGATTCGATCCCGGGCCTTAAGGATTGAAACCCCAAGCCAAAACCCTTAAAAACACCCAAAACAGGGTTCTGAAGAAACAAAGTAGCGCTACAGCGCTACTCAATAGCGCCCTAGTGCTATACTCAGAACCAAACCACCCTAATTAAAGCCCTGTGTAGCGCTATGGCGCCTTCTGATGGGCGCTGTAGCGCTACCCCCAGACAGAGCCACCCCTGAAACTTTCTTCTTCGACTCCTTCAGTTCTAACTCGATTCCAATGCTTCCAAATCCCATTTTTGGTGCTAAATGAACCAAAAAACCATCCTCACATGTCCTAGGCACCACAACCCCAAGAACCCTAGCCAAAACTCCAATCAATTCCCAACTTTCCAACCCAAAAACCAGCTGGAACTTAACTTAGAAAATGGAGCAAAAGCAAGAGTTCTAGTGGCTAGAAACTCACCTCAATCTCAGCAACACACCCTCTTCAATGGTGGAGCATGACCCTAGCCTATCCCAACTTGGTTCCTTGGCTTGATTCCTCAAACAAAGCTTGAAAATCCAAAGAGAAATGAGGAAGAAAACCTATCGGGAGAGAAGGAGAAAAGAGACTCTGTTTTTGTTACTATTATACAGCCTTAATAGCTGATATAAATCTCTTAGGGTGAAAAGACTTAAATGCCCTTAGGTCTAAAATAAAACCTTAACAGCCACCAAGGGCAAAACCGTCCTTTCGCACCTATTTCATTAATCACAATTAACACCCTCCAATTCCCGCTATTCTCAATAACCTCAAACCTCAAACACCAATAATCCATATCCCATTACCCTTTAATTCCCAGTAATGCTCTAATCATTAAATTTACCCTGAGACTCACCCCGAGCCTCGAACTTAAACCCGTTATGACCAGACCGAACACTTGCATTCCATGATCGTCTCATGCCGAATAGCTCGAACCAATCCACCTTATAATGTGGCTATATTAATTAATCACAAACATGCACCAGAATACGCAATTATGCCCACAGCAGCCAAATTACCAAAATGCCCTCATAATTATAAATACTCCCATATGCATGCATTTACCATCATATAATAATATAATTCACATAAACATGCATATGATCATTAAATAGCATCATAATTCAATTATGGCCCTCCCGGCCTCCTAATCAAGGTCCTAACCCTTATTAGGAAATTCAGGGCATTACAGTTACCATCAATCGTGAATCTCTTTAGGGAACTTAAGTCCCATCCCTTGAGATGATGCAGCCACTAAATCCCTCGTTAGTGGCTTAGTGAAAGGATCCGCCATATTTTCACTTGCTCTCACATAGGATATTGAGATGACTCCTCTTTGAATCAATTCTCTTACATGTCCATGTCTTAGACTAATATGTCTAGACTTCCCATTATACATTCCGTTGTATGCTCTAGCCAATGGATCTTGGCTATCACAATGTATCGATATATTCGATATATTAGATACATTATCTTTGATTAGGGGAATCTCTATCAACAGATCCCTTAACCATTTGGCCTCTTTGTCGGTAGCAGCTAGAGCTATGAACTCTACTTCCATAGTGGAATGAGATATACAGGTTTGTTTCTTGGAACTCCAAGAAATTGCACCTCCACCAAGTGTAAATACCCAACCAGTTGTGGACAAGTTGTCCCCAAGATTGGATATCCAACTTGCATCTATATATCCTTCTATAATTGAACTTGCATCTGTATATCCTTCTAAAATTGAAGGAAATTTGGAGTAGTGAAGGCTTAATCCTTTGGTTTTCTTGAGATAACCTAGGACTCTTCCAATTGCCTTCCAGTGATCCACACTTGGATTACTTGTAAACCTACTAAGTTTACTTATCGCAAATGATATATTAGGTCTAGTACATTTGGCAGCGTACATTTGACTCCCTATAGCACTAGCGTACTCCAATTGAGCCACCACTCTTCCTTCATTCTTCTCTAGTTTTACACTATGATTGAATGGAGTATTGGCATCTTTAACCTTGAGATGGTTAAATTTGTTCAGTACTTTCTCAACATAGCGGCCTTGCCCTAACGCAAAACCCCCACTATGTTTCTTTACTTTGATACCAAGTATGGTGTCAACTTCTCCAAGATCTTTCATCTTGAAGGTTGATGATAGAAACCTCTTCGTTTCTTCTATCCCTTTCATGCTATTACTTAGAATAAGCATGTCATCCACATATAAGCAAACAATGATCACATATCCCTTACAAGTTTTGGAATACAAATACTTGTCTCCATTGTTATGTATAAACCCATTAGACATGATGGCTTGATCAAATTTCTCATGCCATTGCTTAGGAGCTTGTTTCAATCCATATAAGGATTTTACAAGTCTACAAACTTTATGTTCATATTTTGGTAGGACAAACCCTTTAGGTTGTTCCATATAGACGTCCTCATTGAGGTCACCATTAAGGAATGCCGTTTTGACATCCATTTGATGAACATACAAGTTGTGTATAGAAGCTAAAGCGAACAAAATTCTTATAGAAGTTGTTCTTGCAACAGGCGCATAGGTATCAAAATAATCGATACCCTCTTTTTGCCTAAACCCTTTAGCTACTAATCTAGCTTTAAATGTTTGGATAGTGCCGTCAGTGTGGTATTTTCTCCTAAATACCCACTTACACCCAATTGGCTTAGACCCTGGTGGGAGGTCTACCAATTCCCAAGTGTTATTGGAAAGAATGGAATCCATCTTATCATTGATGGCTTCTTTCCAAAATGCACTATCTCTCGATTGTATAGCTTCTTTATAAGTCTTAGGATCATCCTCAACGAGAAGTACAATAGGAATTTTCCTAATGACTTCCTCTCTATTTCCTTCTACCATGTAGAATGAAATTCGTTGAGAATTTATCTCATCCACTACTAGACTTTTATGATTTTTAAGCCTTTGACTTCTTCTAGGTTCAAAGGGCTGCTTTAAATCCTTTTCAGAATTCTCCTCTTGAGAATCAACTTTGGATGTAGAAGCTTGAGAATTGTTCTCATATAACAAATTCTCCTTTAGAGATGTTGAAGCTTGAGAATTGTTGTCACATAACATATTCTAAAAAAATTCAACTTCTCTAGTTTCAATCACAATATTAGACTCTAAGTCTAATAGCCTATAAGCTTTACTATTGTTGGCATAACAAAAAAAGCACACTTTATGGCTCTTGAACCTAACTTTGTTCTATTAGGTTCGTTTTTCTTGCAATATGCAAGACACCCCCACACTTTGAAGTACCCTATGTTGGGTTTTCTTCCTTTCCATAACTCATATGGAGATATCTCATTTTTCTTTATCGGTATTCGATTAAGAATGTGACAAGCGGTTAAAAGCGCTTCACCCCATAAGTTGAAGTTCAACTTAGAAAATACCAACATAGAATTTATCATCTCTAGATAAGTCCTATTTTTCCTTTCAGCAACACCATTGTGTTGTGGTGTATAAGGTGCAGTGCACTCATGAATTATACATTTTTCTTCACAAAATGTATTGAATTCATTAGATAAGTACTCTCCTCCTCTATCACTTCTTAGCACCTTAATCTTTTTATTTAGTTGATTTTCAACTTCTAATTTATACAATTTAAAAGCATCAAAAGTTTCATCTTTATGCTTTAAAAGAAACACATAGGTATATCTACTAAAATCATCTATAAAAGTAAGAAAATACCTTTTACCACCTCTAGTTAAAACACCATTTAATTCACAAAGATCACTATGGATTAAATCTAGTAAATTAGATGATCTTTCTACACTAGGAAATAGTTTCTTAATCATTTTTTTTTTGGTCAAGAAGAATAGAAAAATTCATTGAACAAAGAACAAGTACAAACAAACAGCCCAGTTAAACCTCAATTAGAGGCACCAGCCGAAACAAAAAACCAGCAACTAATTACAAAGAATATGCTTCATGAACAGTTGATCTTGAACTGAAAGTTGGTGTCTATACACTTTGTAAAGCCTAAACTTAGTTGTGAATTTAACATCCTGAACTAAACTCATGACAGATGAGGAGTAACAGTCATATATACACCTATTTCTATTCTTCCATAAATTGTAAATAACTGCTGCAAAGATCATGTTAACTATATCAGCCTTCGTACCATTTCAGGCTCTAGTCAGTCAAACCATCCAGTTCTTGAACTCCAAAGGCCACGCCACAAACCCTAGCCACTTGAAAATGCAGCTAACCAATTGGGATGATAGAGTGCAATAAAAAAACAGATGAGAGTGACTCTCATAACTACTCTCACAGACCGGACATAAGCTTGAAACAATCTGAATGTGCAACTTGGTGAGGTTGTCCCTGGTTAGAAGATGGGAGTTAATTACTTGCCACAACATAAACCTATGTTTAGGAAGAATTTGCTTACTCCATACAGTCCTATGATAATCCACCTTTTGTTGAACCAACTGACTGTTGTATAAATTGCCAGACCGAAACTTACCTTGTATACCAGTTGAAATAATAGCAGTAGGACCAAAATAAGCCTTGATTCGACAGAGCTTTCTCCAATACCAGCTGCAGTCGCCTCTCAATTCATAACTCCAAATGTTAACCCCTTTCAAATAAATGGAGTTTATCCATTTGACCCAAAGCATATCAGGTTTAGCTGATATTGCCCAAATATATTTAGCTAAAACTGAACGGTTCCAGATTGCAGCATCTCTGAAACCCAGCCCTCCATAGGCTTTAGGGAGACAAATCTTGTGCCATGAAGGTATGTGTAACTTGCTCCTCTGTCCCAAAGATCCCCACAGAAAGCCTCTACAAATCTTCTCAATTTCCTTGATAATGCTCTGAGGTAAGACAAAGATGGACATCCAATAATTTCTAAGCCTAAGTAGAACTGAGTTGATAAGCTGAATCCTACCAGCGAAGGAGAGATGTCTGCTCGCCCAATTCTGAATCTTTAATCTATACTTCTGAATAATCACCTCACAATCAGCATGTTTCCACTTGGTAGGTCTCATGGGGACCCCAAGATACTTTAGAGGAAAGGATCCCTCTGAAAGATTTATATCCATAGCAATTCTGGATCTTTCAAGACTCGGGACACCACCAAAAAAATATGAGACTTCCCTGAATTAATAGACATACCTGAAACAGAGGCGAAATCATCAAGAACTGCCTTAACACTTCGAACAGCCTGAAGAGAATCTTTACAAAAAACAAGCAGATCATCCGCAAAACACAAGTTAATTAGCTTAAGACTTTTGCACATAGGATGATATTTAAAAGGGGAATTAAGAGCTGCGAATTGGAAACTTCTTGTTAAATACTCTATGATAAGGACAAACAATAAAGGAGACATGGGGTCGCCTTGTCTCAGCCCTTTCTTCCCTTTAAACTTGCCTTGGATTCTACCATTTAGCACAAGAGAATAAGATGTGCTTCTAACACAAGTCATTACCCAACCTATGAATTTCTTGGGAAAGCTAAGGGCATTTAAAAGATCCTCAAGAAAGTCCCAATCAACCGTGTCATAGGCCTTACTAAGATCAATTTTGATTGCACATCTCGAAGAAGTAGACGACCTCCCATAGTTTTTTATAAGATCTTGAAAAATCATAATATTATGGGCAATGGTGTGACCTTTAACAAAAGCCCCTTGGTTAGCTTGAATAAGATCAGGGAGAACAACCTCTAGCCTCTTACATAACAAATTAGCCATGCACTTGTACAGAGTAGAGCAACAAGCAATGGGCCTATAGTCAATAGCCTTAGAAGGGCAAGCCACCTTCGGAATTAAAGACAAGGTAGTCTCATGAAGTTCAGGTGGAAATCTACCTGTCTCAAAACAGTGCAAAATGGCTGTACAAACCTCCTCCCCTATGTCATGCCAAGCTGATTTAAAGAAACCATAACCATAACCATCAAGACCTGGAGATTTGGTAATAGGTATACTAAATAAAACCTCCCTAATTTCCTTCTTGGAAAAAGGTTTCAGCAGCGACACCTGTTGATCGATTGAAAGTCTGGGACCCATCTCTATATGCTGAAAGTTCAGCATGCAAGAGGCCGAACTAGCACTGCCCAAAACCCCTCCGAAGTGCCCCACATAATGAGAAATAACCTCAGAGAAGTTATCAATTAAACTGCCATCTTCATTAATGAAAGAAACAATGTTGTTATCTGCCTTTCTCTTCTTTAAACTGGCATAGAAAAATGAGGTGTTCAAATCACGCTGACACAACCAAGTTATTTTGTTCCTTTGGACAAGAAAACTGTAGTAAAGTCTTTCCTGAACTGAAAAAGCTTCAGCAGCAAGCTTCTCGTCTTCCTGATAACATTGATCATGAGGGTGAGCTTGGGCTTGCATCCTAGCTTCTTGATAAGATTCTTTAGCTTTATGGTAGTTAGCACCAATATCACCAACTCTATCCCTGTTAAAAAATTTCAGAACATGTTTGAGTCTCAGTAGCTTGAAGTATATTGCTATGATACCCGAAGCTTTGAGAGGAGCCTTCCAACTAGTTAACACCCGAGCCTGGAACTCAGGATGCTCAGCCCAAAAATTATAGAACCTGAACAGTTTAGAGCCCATAATCGCAGATGTTTGAAGCCTAACAAGGCTAGAACAGTGATCTGAAATAGACTCCCAGTTAAACAAAACTGTAGATTGAGGAAAACAGTCTAACCATTTTTCATTGCTAAACACATGGTCAATTTTTGAGTAGATTCTAGCCTTACCCTCTTGATTGTTAGACCAAGTGAAATAGGACCCAACACTTCTTAAAGGCTCAAAATGAGCACCAGCCAGCCACCGGATTGAATCTTCTAATTCAAGACCAGAGATAGGCTTTCCTCCCAATCTATCCTTACCTAAAAAAGGAGCATTAAAATCCCCTAAAATTAGCCATGCTTTGTCCAACAGAAAAGACCTCTGCAAATCATCCCAAAGATAGCGTCTCCCTTCAATAGAGTTAAAACCATACACAAAGGTGACCCCAAAACTATGATGAACACTACTCATCTTAACCAAACAATGAACCGCTTGAGACGACTCCTCTATGATATTAACTTTCACAAAATTCCTTCTCCAAAGAATTAGTAACCTGCCTTCAGTAACAATGCTATTATGGTAATCCCAGTTCGGCAGCTCAAGATCCATGAGATTACTTATTTTACTACTCTTCAACTTAGTTTCTGAAAGGCCACAAATTCCAATATTATTACTACTACATATATCTCTAACAGGGCTATGTTTAAACTTACTATTGAGCCCTCTAATATTCCAGTATAGAATATTACAGCTATCCATTAGGCTTGTTTGAAGAAGAACTTCCTCCTTTACTACCCACCAATGGCTCTTGAAGCACCACAAACTTGTTAGCTTTCTTATTTTTTTGAACTTCTTCCTTAGCCTTACCAGCTAGCCTCTGACCCTCTTTAGCTTTCTTAATCATTTTTGCCTTAACACATGTTTCACATTTACCATAGTTTTTAATATTGCATGCAATCATACCACATTTAACTACTCTTTTCATGGTTGAAAAACCTATATGCGATAGTCTAAGATGCCACAAAAATAAAGAATCATACTCAATAATATAGGCAAAATTAGCATTTTTATTGATAATATTGAAAGTTACATCATTGGTGCACAATTTAACCATACCCTCACAAGAGTACCCCTTTCCCAAAAATACATTTGATTTGGTAAGTGTAAGTGTAACGCTCTGGTGACCCCAGAACAGTTACGGTGAACCGGAAATTTGACTCGCTACCCGAGTCCTTTGGTTAAAAATGTGCTTCTAAGTGTTATTATCAGGCTAAGGTGGAAAACCAATCAAAAAGGAAAGGATATATTTTATTAAATACATAAAACTGATCATGGGCCCATAAAAACATTTACAAGTTATTTACAACTCAAAATGGTCATTACTGTTTCAAATTTACAAACCCCGCTGACCTAAGCGGCAAAAATAGGGTAAACCCCCTAGTTCCTCTGAGAACTCCTTGGCCGTGGTGGTCAAGTGGCCGCATATGTACACATCACCACCTAAGCTCTCCACTCAAGGCTGGGTGAGCTTTTCTTTCCCTTTACCTGCACCACATATCACCCATGAGCTAAGGCTTAGCAAGAAAACACAATATAGCATGATATAATATCAACAATGATCATAATAATCATTCAGGACTTTCAGTCCAAAACAGATAAGTGACAGTCGCAAAAGTCACTAAGATGGGAACAACTCCCTTTAGCCATGCGACGTTAGGGTCACCGGGGCTTAACAGATAAGTGAACCTTTCACCAACTTAAACAGGATAGGTGCATGGTGATTAGTCACCAACATAACCTTCCTCATGACCATAGAGTCATAACCCTGGAGCATCGTTCCCTAGCCATGTGACAAACGGTCACCTGGGCCTTAGGCCCTGGCTCTAAGTAACTAGCTTAGACTAGTCAAGCGCTTATAAGTTTCATCGACCTTAGGGTCGGTCCAGCATTAATGCCTTAGAGTCATTCAATCCTGATATCGATTAGATCTAATCTTCACTCGGCCCTGCGTTCAGGACGCTTATGCCGTTTCTGACTCTTAGGTCAGTAATACACGACCAGTGCCGTCCCTGACTAATCAGTGCCATACACAAGTAAACAACAACCGCTAGCATTTAATATGAAATAAATGTCCACATTTATCAACCAACATGCCTAAAAAACAATCATGCATGTCATATACACGGGGTGCAGTTTTCTTACCTCAGGTTCGAGCGAGAAATATAATAAGAACGACTCCTGAGAACGATCAACCTTTTGGTTCCTTAGCGGTTACCTAATCACAACCAATTATAACCTCCATTAATGAAAACCAACATTGAAAGGGTCTTAATCTAAACCCCACTCTCGGGACCTCGAAACATGCCCACACGGTGAGTAGATTCGATCCCGGGCCTTAAGGATTGAAACCCCGAGCCAAAAACCCTTAAAAACACTCAAAACAGGATTCTGGAGGAACATAGTAGCACTACAGTGCTGCTCCCTAGCGCCCCAGCGCTATTCTCAGAACCCTCAAAATGCCCAAAAACATCTTGTGTAGCGCTATAGCGCCCTAGGATGGGTGCTGTAGCGCTACCCCCAGATCAGCACTCCCCTGAAACTTTCTTCTTCGACTCCTTCGATTCCAACCTGTTTCCAATGCTTCCAAATCCCATTTTTGGTGCCAAATGAACCCAAAAACCATCCTAACATACCCCCAAACATCACAACCATAAGAACCCTAGCCAAATCTCCCAACAAAACCAAGTACTCAACCTAGAAATCACAACAGAAAACTAGAACCAAAACAGGGCAAACCAGAGAATTCAATGGCTAATAACTTACCCTAAGCTCAGCTTATGATGCTCTTCAATGGTGGAACACTCTCCCAAACTCCCAAGGCTTACTTCCCAAGCTTGGATCCTCAAGAATGGCTCAAAAATCACAAAGAACAATGAAGGAGAAAAGGTACGAGAAGGCTCTTGAAGATGCTCTGTTTTTCTACTTCTTTCACAGCCTAAAATGGTTTATATCAATCCTAGGGGTGAAAAGACCAAAATACCCCTAGGTCAAATAAGGGTTTCTAAAGGCTCCCAAGGACAAAATTGGTATTTCCCACTTATCTCGTTAATCATAATTAACGCTCTCCAATTCCCGCTATTCTAAAAAAAATCCCAAACACCAATAATTCATATCCCATTACTATTTAATTCCCGGCAACGCATAAATCATTAAAACCACCCCGAGACTCATCCCGAGCCCTGAACTTAAACCTGTTATGACTAGACCGCTAATCAATATTCCATGATCGTCTCATGTCGAATAGCTCGAACAAACCCACATTATAATGTGGTCTCAACAATATGTCACTGACATGCATACAAATACACGATTACACCTTCAACGGGCCAAATTACCAAAACACCCCTGTTATCAAATGCGGACCCACATGTATGCATTTAACATCATATTATAATATAATTCACATATACATGCATATAATCATTTAATAGCATAATTAAACAAGTATGGCCCTCCCGGTCTACTAATCCCGCCATTAAACCGCATTAGGGATTTCGGGGCATTACAATAAGTTTATCGGACTCAAAAACAGCTTTAATGCCGGGCTTGCCAAGCAAATCCCCACTTACCAAGTTTCTACTCATTTCGGGAACATAAAGTACATTCACTAATGTAACTTTCTTGCCGGAGGTGAAAAAGACTTCAATGGTACTGTAACGCCCCAACTCCTGGGACCGTTACAGTGTGCCTTGTAAACAGTGCTAAACTCGCTAATCGAGTCATTTGGCCAAAATCGTGAACTAAGTATGATTAGCGGTTTAGGGATTAAACATTTTGGTTAAGGTGTAACGTTTCACTAGAATGTTTAATATATACATTGGGATCCCGAAAATATAAATTTCAGAGTTTATTACATAAAATATTTACAACAGGTCGTTCTAAGCGGCAAAACAGGGTTCAACCCTAGTTCCACTTTAAACCTCGGCCGTGGCGGTCGAGCAGCTGCATATGTACACATCATCACCTAAGCTCTCCAACTCAAGGATGGTCTAGCTTCCTCTTGCCTTTACCTGCACCACATAGCACCTATGAGCCGAAGCCCAGCAAGAAAACATAACACTTTTCATAAACATTATCAAATGATTATCATTATAACCACACTGAGCATAAAGCTTTCAAACAAATGAGTAACACATGACTTTAGTGGGAGAGTGGCTGTTAGGTAAGCCACCAGCCTCCAAGCTCTGTTTTGTAGCGGGAGAGTGGCTGCTAGGTAAGCCATTAGCCTCCAAGCTTTGTTTTGTAGCGGGAGAGTGGCTGCTAGGTAAGCCACTAGCCTCCAAGCTCTGTTTGTTCATCGACCCTCAGGGTCGGTCAGGCATTAATGCTCCTTGAGTCATTCAATGCTAGCAGTCGATTAGATCTAATCTCTGTTGGCTTGCGTGATTCACGCTAAGGCCGTTCTGACAAGTAAGTCAGCGCTTCCTGACCTGTGTCCAGTATCACTGCCGAACCTGACAAGTAAGTCACAGCTTCACAGCTGATACTAACACTTTTGTTGATTCTGTATTCAATCCATGTTCATACACAAGTAAGCAATGCTATCAATATGTATCATATTCCAGTTACTCAGGAATAGGGCATTCAACATGCTTACTAAACAGTTTCTAGCACAGTCATGATCATGCACAAACTCAGAGACGCAAGCTCTGACCAATCTCATATTCATCATTCATGGCATGCCCCAATCACATGTTTCTCGTGCATTACATGCATCACACTTAATCATCCAGCATGCCTCAACAATAGTCATATGGAAATGGGCAAGATTGCCAAGCATTCATTATGCTATCAACATTTACATTTAAACATCCAACGTGCATCAATAATAACCATGCATGTCATACTCAATAGCCAACCAACATGCATCATAATAGCCACGCATGTCATGCTCAATAATCAACCAACATGCATCCATAATAGCCATGCATGTCATATATACACAGGGTGCAGTTTTCTTACCTTGGGTCCGAGCGAGAATTAATAAAAGAAACGACCTTTGAGAACGATAAGCTTTTAGTCCTTTAGCAGTCACCTAGTCATAACCAAACATATAGGGTACCATTAATAAAATGAATAATAAAATGTTCCCAAACCAAAACCTAACCTCCGGGACCTCAAATACTACTCAACCGGGTAGTAGGTTCAACCCCGAGGCCTAAGGCTTGAATCCCCAAGCTAAAAACCCCATTCTTGGCAAAAATGACCTTAAGGGCCGCGGCCCTCCTTGGCCATGCCACAGCCTGCCCCTCAGACAGAGGCGCCCAAACCCAGCTTGCACCAAGGGCCGCGGCTCTCCCTAGCCATGCCGCGGCGCAACCCCCAATTCAGCCAAAACCCCTGTTTTTCTTCCCCTACGATTTCTCTTGGAACCAATCCATCAAACCCAGTTTAAACACCACTCAAACCTCCAATACAATCCATAAACTTGTTCTATACCACGCCCTTAGCAAA
This sequence comes from Humulus lupulus, assembly GCF_963169125.1. NCBI lineage: Eukaryota > Viridiplantae > Streptophyta > Magnoliopsida > Rosales > Cannabaceae > Humulus > Humulus lupulus. The sequence goes on along the minus strand of NC_084797.1, from coordinate 158,573,038 downwards.
ACCCAAGACAAACCCCAAATAAAACTACACAAGAACCTCCTTTGATTCACACTTTCCACATCAAAGTTCTAAGGTTGAAACCAACAACCAAAACAGAGCATATAGAAAAACCAGTGGTTAAAAGCTCACCTTAAACCCAAGCTTGAACCTCCTTTAATGGCTGACACAAGTCCCCTAGCTGCCACCCTGATTTCCTAGCTTGTTCCCTCAAGTTGGCTCTCAAAATTCCAAAGGGAGAAGGAAGAGAAATGGTGCACGGTGAGGGAGAGAGATGAGGATAAACATGCTCTGTTTTATCTCTGTTTTAATCTACCACTTTCCACAGCCAGCAGCCTTTAAATCATATATATCCAAAACCCAAAATGACCAAAATACCCTTAAGCCAACAAAAGCCTCTAAACCATCTCAAGGGTAAAATTGGTACTTTCCGCCTATCCCGTTAATCATAATTAACGCTTCCCGATTCCCACTAATCTCCATATTTCTCACACACCAATAAATCACATCCCATTACCCTTTAATTCCCGGTAATGCTCTAATCTTTAATATCACCCCGAGACTCACCCCGAGCCCCGAACTTAAGCCCGTTATGACTAGACCGAACACTTACATCTCATGATCGTCTCATGTCGAAAAGCTCGAACCAATCCACATACAATGTGGTAAAATTATAATTAATCTCAACCATGCACCCAAAATATACATTTACGCCCACTATGGCCAAATTACCAAAATGCCCTTGCATTATAAATATGAGCCCATATGCATGCATTTACCATCATATAATAATATAATTCACATAAACATGCATATAATCATTAAATACCATAATAAATCATTTATGGCCCTCCCGGCCTCCTAATCAAGGTCCTAAACCTTATTAGGAAATTCGGGGCATTACAGGTACCTTTGCCAAGTACCTTGGATTTGCCCTCATTGCCCATTTGAATCTCATGGTTGCCCTTTGACTCTTCAAAGGTCTTGAACAATGATTTGTCATAGGTGACATGGATGGTGGCACATGTATCATACCACCACCCTTTCACCTTACCTTGGACCGCATTCACCTCACTAAGGGTAGCAACTATGTTTTCCTCTTGAGTTGCGTTCACCTTTGGTCCTTGTTGGTCTTTTCTATGCCTACACTCTCTAGCATAGTGACCATTTTTCCCACACACAAAGCAAGGACCTTTCTCGCCCTTAAACTTGTTTGAGTTGGTTTTTGGACCCAAAGGTTTCTCGTTACCCTTTTTCCCTTTGTTTTTAGGATGTTTTGGTTGTGACATCGCATTTGCTTTGGAAGTCTCTCCATTAGACCCCTCCACAAGTTTATCTCTACACATCGATTCAAATATGCTTTTGGATTTCCTCAAAAGAATAATCCTCATTTTTATGAAGGATTCTTTTCCTATAGCTCTTCCAAGTTGGTAGTAATTTAGCCACTATAGCACCAACTTGAAAGGCCTCGGGAAGCTCAATCTTTAAAACTTTCAGTATGTTAACAATTATTTTCAATTCATGAATTTGAGGAAGAATAGGTTTATCACCAAAAAATTTGAAATCGAAGTATTGAGATATCAAAAACTTTTTGGTACCTTCCTCTTCTGCCTTGAACTTTTTCTCAAGTGCATCCCATATCTCCTTGGCTGATTTTGTCTTGGTGTAGAGGTCATAGAGCCTATCGGATAGGACGTTGAGGATATGACCCTGACAAAGTAGATTTCCCTCCTCCCTCTTCCTTCTTTTCTCCACCTCCTCGGGAGTGTCCTTGTCGGATGGTGTTGGGAGAGGTTCTTGAGTGGATTCTAGGATGTAGGCGATTTTGAGAGTGGTCAAGAGGAATCTCACCTTGTCTTGCCACCTAGTGAAATTGGAACCATCAAACCTATCAAACCTCACTAGGTCTTGATTCATGATTTTGATGGTCTCACCTTCCATTGAAACAAACAAAGGGATAAGCTTTTGAATGTTAGGAAAAATTAGGTTGCCTCAATGGAAATAGGTAAGAAAATACAACTCTATGCAATATATTACATATAAATAATGATTGATTAAAAGGAGTGTTACAAATCTATAACTAAAAATACAAATAAACTAAAGAACAAGAAGAAGAGAAGAAGAATAGAATAGTGAAAATACAACTCAAAGCAAAATGTTACTAGTAAAGTAAAAGTGTTTGAAATAAAGAAAAGAATATTACAACTCAAAACAAGAAATACAAATAAACAAAACAGAAGAATATGAAGATGAAGAGAAATAGAATAGAAAGAAAGAACAAACAAACTAAATAGAAGCAACTCTCACTCACACTACCAAAGTGAAGAGTGTTGGGGATCACCAACTTGAACAAGGTTTAAAACCTTTGTCCAAAAGCTTATTTCCCCCTAACTCAAGCACTAAGGGATCTCTCACAGATTATAGGAAATGCTTTATGGAATTATCAAGCCTCAAGGTGTTTCTAGCCAAATGCTCTAATGGATATAAATGTTGTGTCTTTCAAGTGAGCTATAGGCTCCTATTTATAGAGTTTAGAGACACCCTTTGAATTTCAAATTCCACCAACCCCCATGGCTGTTACTAATGTTTAATTGGATTAATATGGAATTAAAAATGAGATTTGAGAGTTATTTGGGTTTTTGGAACCGTTCAACAATTTTGGAAAAAACTGAAAAAATGGCCTAAAATGTACTTGTGGCTGCGCCCATGGACATCAGTGGCTGCGACCACTGCTTTTTGTCCCCCAGGCCGCGGCCACAGCCCAGTTTCAGCACTTGAAAATGTGCTGTTTTTCCAAACGGTTCCAAACCCTCCCAAATGATTTTGTAACCCCCATAACACATTATTGGGGGTAAAATCATATCTCTAACAATCATTTCACATATGGCTTTATGAAATTCATCTCAATATTGTGTAACACCAAATTAACACAATAAAGGGTAATATTTGGAAGTTGCAAATTTGTAACACCAAATATGTTACATTATTTGGATATATCTCATATATCTAAATATTGTAACTCTCTATTATATGTTACAATATGTGACACTCTTTGTCACATTTATTTAATCTAAAACATTATATTATAATATAATATAATATTACTTTATATTATAAAATAATATAACACTTTAGTTTCTCATTCTTTCTACAACTTCCACTATGTCCTAAAGGGCAGAATAACACTTATCCCCTCTTAAACACCAAAAGACCCTTTTGCCCTCCCAAATATAACCAAGTCTTTAATCACTCTAAGGGCATTTTAGTCATTGTTCTCAATTCCCGCTAATTCCTCGAGTGTCCCTAATATTTACCACTTAATTCCCGTCATCTAATTAATCACCAATTATTTTCCCCAATGCCTAATAATCTCCAATATATTTCCCAAATTCCCATAAATACCCCCAGGCTCCCCCGAGTCACAAGCTGCAAATATATCCACATAAGAATGTGGTCTCAACAATTTATCACATATAATTACATTTATGCCCTCAACGGGCCAACATTACAAATATGCCCTTACAAACTAAACAGGGCCCACATGCATATTTAATACTCATAAAAATGTATTTCACATATCCATATATTCGCAGGATCATGCATGTCACATAATCATGCATTTAATCATTATTCACATAAATACCAATTACGCCCTCTCGGCACACTAATAAAGGCCCTTAAGCCTTATTAGTGATTTTGGGTCGTTACACCGCACCTCGCGCGTAACCATCTTGTCAGATCCCCATGAACCTCTTGAGGCATGTAGCTCGCTGAAGAGGCCATATCCCATTTTGGGGGAGGTGCCACCAACAAGATGCACCTCACACGTAGGTTCCAAAAGAATTCCCAAGTATGCTTACTTAGCCAAATATTGAGGAGCTCAAGACATAAATGCACCCCATTAAAGTGGTGGAGTGGATGGAATTCACGTACAAGTACGGAAGGTACAAACAAGACAAAAGGAACCAAGGTAGTGTACAACACTCATACCCTTCAAGTAGTGGCTGTATAAGAATGGTACATGGCAAGTACCCCCTTAGCACGCCTATGAGGTTCGTACCTGACAAGTAGTGGATGTACGACATGGTACCATGGCAGGAGTACTTTGGCAGACCCCTGACACATACTGGAGCCCACCACCACTCCTCCGACAATACTACAACCTACAGCCTGGATATGCAACTCCTTGTCTCTTTGGGACCACAATGTACCAAGAGCCATTAGAGCTCACCTATATATAGAGCCTCAGTTCATCATTGAGGGGGGGGGGGGGGGATTGGAAAATTCATTGTATACTCAAGCTATTAAGCAATATAAGAATGTTTACTCCATTGTTGATCTGCATGTAATTTTTCCTTAAGTCTACTCTAAGTCCTTATCTAACTATCTTCTAACTAACCTTTGAGTTTTCCGACCTAACATCGTTGACGAGTTCTCACTGTCAACATTTCCCTTAACTTCAAAACACAAGTGAGAGAGAGGGAGAATCGTGAGAGATGAGAGGGAGTAAGCAAAGAGAATTTTCCTTTTTCTTTCTTTCCTTCAATGTTTCCACTGCTTTCTGTTATTACCTAAAAGAAATGAGATCATATCCTCTAATAACCAAAAGATCCTTTTGCCCTCCCAAATAAAACTAATCCTTTACTCAACCTAGGGGTAAAATAGTCATTTGTTCCCAATTCCCGCTAATTCCTCAAATATTCCTAATATTTACCACTTAAATCCCGTCATCCAATTAATCACCAATTATTTACCCAATGTATAATAATCCCCGATATATTTTCTAAATTCCCGAAAACACCCCTAGGCTTCCCCCGAGCCGGGTATAAATCCCCGCCGTGACTATTTCGCCAATCCACTCACTAGGACCGTCTCGAGCCACATGCTGCAAATATATCCACATAATAATGTGGTCTCAACAATTTATCACATATAATTACATTTATGCCCTCTACGGGCCAAAATTACAAATATGCCCTTATAAGCAAAACAGGGCCCACATGCATATTTAATACTCATAAACATGTACTTAATCATCTCCACATAATCATATAGTCATGCATGCCACACAATCATGCATTAAATTATTTATTCACATAAATACCAATTATGCCCTCTCGACACACTAATCAAGACCCTTAAGCCTTATTAGCAATTTTAGGTCGTTACATTTATGGATTGTGAAAGGCATGTGTACAGGACCTCAATTTTCAAGTCATACACACATTTATCCACTTCAAGCTCATCGTATAGAATGTCAAGCAGTTGCTTATACATTACACCCTTCTCCAAAGGCAGAACTTGATTTTTAGCATCCCTGAAAATCCAATCCCTATTTTCTAGTTCCCAAACACCATTGAATGCAACAAATATGGAAATAATCGAATCTGTATAAAAAAAACAAAAAAATAAGTAAAAAATTAAAACTATAACACAAAACAGCAAAAAATTGATTTCTATTGAGATAAGTCGAGGCCTATCGAGGTCTATCGAATACAATCGAGGCAGACAATCCAATGTAATTCTTATGATCTATCGAGGACAGTCGAGGCACATCGAGGCAGATTGCCCAAAAATTTCTTATGAACCCATTGTTGGAAAAAGCTTATACATGATTTTTATTTATTTTCATGTATATCTAATATTAAACAAATTAATACGAGATAGCCTAAAACATGTTTCTAAAATTGAATTCAAAGAGAAACAAATAATATAATACTTACAGTATACGCAGCGGAATTAAGAGTCCTTCCTTCAGTTTCTCTAACTCTTGTATCCTTTCTGTCGCAGAGTATTATCAAGAAACTGAACCGATCTTCTATTTTCTTCACGATCTTCCAATGTATCCTTAGACCCACCTAGACTAGTGTGGGCAATTCTCAAAACATGAGATAGATATAGAGAGAAGAAGAGAAAATAACAAAGAGGCTTAGAAAAAGACTTGTGTTTAGAGAGAATCTAAAACTATCAGAAAATCTGACTTGTGACTTATCTGTCGTCTCTAAAATCTTCTCTCTAAGCACTCCTTTTAATTAGGCCATTTAATTTAATTAAAAAATCAATAAAATAACAGCCATTTTGAAGCCCTAGGTCGAAATTATCATGGGCTATAGGCCCGTGAAATTTCCCATCTGATTATAAGCCCATTGGACTTAAAATCAATGCCTGTATTATTTTCTATTGATTTAATTAATTAAATAATTATTTAAATCATTTATCAAATTAATTATTTCTAATTTGAACCTTGATTTAAATTTATTTATTAATTTAGATACCAATTTATCTTTATTAATAAATCTGCCATAATTTCTCTTTTCTTCTCAAAATTACACAACTCTGTGAAACTATCCAAAATTGACCTGGTCAACTTTGATAATTATAATTGATAATTAAATCAATTAATTGAGACTATCTAGATGATTTTATCCAAGGTACAATGGGGACCATGGGCCTATGAAATCAAGCTCCAATAAGTTATCATAAATCTAACAAATAAATTTACTAACTTATTAATTCCTCGTGACTCCACTATAGACTTGGAATTGCACTCTTGAATTCATAGAACGCTCTATAAAAAATATAGATACGCTATTAATTATCCATTGTTACAACCATAATTGTCACTCAATCCTCTATAGACGGTCTACAATGAGATAGAACTAAAATACCGTTTTACCCCTCATTGTATTTTATCCTTAAAACACTTAGTTCCTTGTAAATGATATTTCAGTAAACTAATTTAATTACTGAAATGAGATCTCTATCATTTAACACCTTGAACCAAACTAAAAGGAAACCATCGTTTCACTTCTTCATCAGAAGCTATAGACGTTCATATCTATGATTAACACTCCCACTCAATTACACTACCGAGTTCCCAAGATGTAAGTATGGGCTAGTCCGTAAGGTAAGCTGGTAACGAACAAGTCAAAGAACTCAAATAATACAATCAGTTAGAATACTAACCACTCAGAATTGAGATTGAATTGACCTATGGTCAACTATATGATATGACTAGAATAGATAATAACGACATGTTTACTTATCTTATCAACTGTCAATATCGGTCCTGTCCGATGTAACAAATACATCCGATCTTTTCTACTTTGCTAATGTTCTGGAAAGAACATAACACTGTAATGTGTAAGTAGATCATATCGTAGATTGGCAAGTCAGTGTAAATCCGGTGCACTGACTAATCTTAGGACTAACTTATTTTTGAACATATAATCATATTTATATTCCACTGTGATTACGTCACTATAAATAAGATTAGCTATATGCTCGGGATTTAATAGAAGTTTATATTAAATAAATAATCATGAAAATAAAACATGTGAGCAAAGTGATTGACTAAGTCAAAAAATGATTTCTATTCTTTTATTGATAATAAAATGAGATTACAAAGAATTTGGGTTTTAATTAGGGCATAAAACCCCAACACCCATCGAGCCCCATCGAGGCCCATCGAGGCACATACTACATACATTAAGTTCTATGCCTCTATCGAGGTCCATCGAGGACCATCGATGCATATCGAGGTAGCCAATTGACATAAACATATGCGGGTTTTATCGAGGTCCTTCTCGGACCATTGAGCCTCATCAAGGCATATCGAGGTAACCAATTAACATAAACATATGAGGGTTTTATCAAGGTCCATCGAGGTAGACAAAAAACCCAGAAAAAAAACCAAAAAAGGAACGAAAATCCATTCCGACAGTGAAAAATTATAATAAAACATGAAGGCATACACATATCTGTTCGAAATAGCACAAACAATGTAGATAAATAAGTTTCCTCACTACATATAATAAATATATACTTACCCATATGATTTTTTCCCCTAGATCCGAAAGAGAAACCAAAATGAAGTTTCTTGGCTTGAAATGATTCATAACTTGCTCCTAGATCTAATATCCAAAATAAGCTCGAAAATTAGTATAAATTAAGATAATGGTGGTTGCCTTTGTGTATGAGAGCTTAGAAAGATAGAGAGGAAAAATATGAGAGATAAAGAGGGAGAAGACAATAGTAGAAAAAAAGAGTAAAACTTATGTTAGGAGTATTTTAGGAATGAAGAGAATAATAAGATAAAAATGACATAATTTTTAGCTAAGTATTATTTTATTGTGACATATAACCGCTCTTAGCGGTGGGAAAAGAAACTAAAATAATAATAAAAGAATAAAGTCGCGGAATAAGGGTTTAAAGGGAGAAAAGAGGTTTTAGCTTTAAGCAGCTGAGTCAGAAGAAGAGGGCCGATTATGGCGAAACAAGGCGATTTGTGGGATGATTCTGCTCTCATCAGTGCCTTTAACAATGCCGTCTCCAAATACAAGGTCTTACTTCTCTGTCTCTGGTTTTTCTTTAAACCAAAAGTATGACCCACCGCTCATTTTGTGCATCGACTTGACTAGCGTAATCGACAAAACCCATCTTCCCCCAAAAATAATTATAGATGGTTTTGGCGGGTTATTCTTTGTTCTATTACAAGTTTTAGGCTAATCTCTCATTTAACATTTTTGCCTGTTGTTCTACAAAATCTAATACTCTATTACATTCTTAAAGATGTGCAGTATATTATTGTTATTACTTTCATGAACTTCAAATGGACTATAAGTGAAATTCATGAATCTGGCTATAAGTCAAAGTTTTATCAGTGCTTTGCTGTGCATACCCTCGTTTTGTTTGCTTGTTTGTTTTTCCATGCAATTCCTAGGTGGAACTGAATTTAGTAATGATATGGGCAAAGTTCATATGAGTGAACAAGTGAAAAAGTGAAAAAGTTTAGGTGAGAGCATATTCCTGCGACTTTGATATAATGAGCTAGTGATCTTATATTTTATTTGGGCCAAACTAGCTTGAATAGCTTCACAACCGCAAGCTGCTGTTTTAGTTGTCCATTTGTTGCAAAGAACGGAAGTGGAACAAAAAAATAATTTTAGGACCGCTCTTTTGCTTGCTAATTAATAGTTGTGATAACAACATGGATAATGAACTATTTGGTGAGCATTAGCAGTGGTATCAGTAGTCACTTATCAATATGTGCAGTTTCACAAATTATGTATCGATTAGAACTAAAATTATGTAAAAAAAAAAAAAGCTTGTATCATGTGTGCAAGTACCATGAGTTTATGTGTAAAATTTGGTTGGTTCTCCTATTACTTGTTATGTTTATTGATTTGAATTTTTATATACTTTGTTATATATATATATATATATATATATATAAAAAACAATGTGTGCAAAAAAGGCAATTTTGTTTCTTTATTTTATTTTATTTTATTTATGTATATATTTATATACATTTCATTGGTACCAGTGTGTTGTAAGTTTTATTTTTCCTGACCTTTCTAGACGATGCATGGAAAAAAAGCCATTGATGTTTCAAAAGATAAAGGAGAGCTTGTAAGCAGCAGTGGAAATCATGCTGGTATTGGTGAACATCAGGAGACTAAAAGGTCAGCATATAACATGGCCAAAGCCAATTTTGTTTCTAGATAATATAATCTGTTCTATTATTCTTACAGAATTGTTGCATTTTGATAAGATTAGTTATGTGAAAAGCATCATTGGTAAACTTTTGTTGTGCTATTTGTGTTGTAAGATAATGTCTTTTCTTTTGTGTATTTGGTTCTTATTTGTTTCTAAGGATCTTCAAAATCCAGCAAAATTGCTTTATTTGTTATTCCTTTCAACTATTTGGATTTTCCTTTCTTCGATATGTCTATTTTAATCAATGCTGTGAGCTACCTTAAATGCATTTTCAGTGTGCCTCTTTTATTCAAAGGTTGTTGCGTGGTGGTTTTCTTAGAAACATATATCATATTCTAAGCTTTGTACCATTTCTTTGGTCATGCGAAGACAGGAGGATGCAGATGAGGAAAGTAATCTTCAAGCACATATTGCAACAGAAGTGGGAGAAAGTAGTAATCCTTCTGAAGTCAAGGAAACTAATCCTGTGGATCCACAGATACCCGATTCCTATGCAGAAGTTACTCAGAATGAGCCAGTGAGCTATTCATATCCACAAGGTGCGCAAGATTATAACCAGTTACTCCAACAATATTATGAGCTTGAGGAGAAGAGGCAACAGATAATTCAACAGCTTCATCAATATGGTAGTTGGAATTATCAATATACCCAGGAAGGTACCAGCACTGGTATGCAGGGGGATTATGGTACTACACTTCATGTCCATGAACAACAAACTTCTAGTCAAGCAATGTCCTGCTCATGTTGCCCATATGCGAGTCAATGTTTTATCACTCCATGCACGTCGTTTCCTACTTGTTTCATGGGTGGCTCATGTGCTGGTGAACCTTGTACTAATGTATGTGGGGTAATAAATCCTAGGAAGAAGTTCCCTCAGCAAGACAACCGCATAGTTGAGGCAGCAATGGGAGCTACTGAAAGAGCATTATCTTCCATGAAGATAAAAAATCCTGATGATTCTAATTCAATTGAAGGTAAGCATGATTTCTTCTTGCCATTCTTAGAAAGATATTTTATCAAGCAATTAGCGTGAGATGTTTGTCGTGACATATTTAAATTATTTCAAAGCAAATTGCCTTAGAAGTTCTAATGCTCAAGATCTGACATGTTAGAGATAACAATATAGGCTCAAGTTCTTTACTATTATTATTTGAAGTTTGACGACATTTTTTGCTATCTTGGATAACCTTTTGATAATACTAAAGTGTTAGTAGATGAAAGAATACAAGGGTGGAGTCCATGTACTAAAGTAAGCATCCAATTGTAGAGTTTCATGTGTTATATTTTACTGCATTGTTTGCTGTACCCCACCACCCCTTTATAGAACAACTTAGCTGTGCTTTTGAAATATTGGCTTGTGGTCCCTTGGGTTGTTTTGGTTGATTTAAATTGGTGTTGTCTTAAGTGATTTTTAAGCAACTTAAATCTTTAAGGTCAGATTAACCTGAGCAGGAGGGTTTTATGTTTGCCTGCTTAACATGATTACGAGTTTCAGAATAAACATGCGTAGTTGAGCTTGAGGTTGATACTTGTCATATATGAATACAATTTCTAATTGGGTCAGGTTAAGGTTGAGGTACAACTGATGTAGTTTATGATTTGAAAAATTGTATGCTCTAAACAAGGATGCATATAATGGTCTTTCATTGTATTATCTGTTATTCTCAGCTAACAAAGAGAAAGAAACTGACAGAAAAGAAGGGGGCGATTTTCAATCTGCAAGCTCAGAGACTGATCTTACTGAAGTCTTGAATGCATGGTATTCTGCAGGTTTCCACACTGGAAAGTACGTATATGTTTCTTGCTTTAAAATGAATGAAGTCGTAACTTCTTCACATGGTTACCTAATATTTTCTTTCATGTATGGCAATTTTCTTAAGGACATTGCTGTTCTGCATTTGATAAAATTCAGTGACTGGGCTCAACTGTCGGCTCTGTTTCTACTAGGAATATAAAACCGTGTCTTAACATGTTTTGTCATCATTTAGGATTTAGTTGTGATCTTTTTTTTTATTCCTCGTTCCTTTTGTGTCTAAGTTTGGAAGAGGCACTCTTGTCGTTTTGTAAAATCTTCTGATTTTAATCAATGTATAGATTGTAGTCAATATTTCCCATGCATATAATTGGCACCATTTTAAGATTAACTTGACATATGTAGTAGAAATAATCTAGAACCACAGTATTAAACTGAGCTTTTGATGTAGGTATCTTGTGGAGCAATCTATTGCAAAGAAACATCAAAGATGAGCCTTTTGTCTTTTTTGACCATGTGAGCGGATGTGAAAATGGTTCTGTAATCAGATATTGTTCTTTATAATACAAGATTTTTGGCATCTCGTTGGCATGACCAACATTTGATCTCTTAGTTACTATTCATTACTTGCATCTGTGCACATATTTGGTTTTAAAAAAAAAAGAGAATTGTGACTGGACTGTAAGTTGTAGTTCATTACCATGATGTTAAGCTTTGCCTGCACTAGTAAACTGGAATACCCATTTCCCACCCATATGAAATTTCATCATTTTCTTTGGTGCAACTTTTGAATTATTAAGGACCCAAATAATGACTTGTTACGTTGGAAGGGTTGGTGTTGCATGTTTTGGTACGAATGATGCTGAATCCAGATTACTTACGTTAGCTGAATGCATCATAAGGTGATGTTTGGTAATGGAATGGAAACTATTTTTTTTTATTCTTTCGTTTTGTTGCTATAAAGCATTGGAATGGAATGTTGTTCCAATGTAAATGTAATCATTTTTATCATTTTGGTGGAATATCTATTCCATTCAAAAGTGAAAAGAAAGTTCATTTCAATACATAAATAATTTTTTTTACTTGTTATATTTTGTTCCAATTCATTTCTATTGCTATTATCATTCTCATTTCTTTTCCATTGTTTCACCGAAAACCAAAGGCACCCTAATACTAATTTTCTTTATTTTTTATGTATTCATTTGTATGGGTTTTATGAATTTAAGTTTTAAATGGTTAACAATTGTGGGCCGAATGAAATCATTCATGAGTTTGAAATGCCCACAAATGCTTTTTTTACGTGCATCACATAACATTATCAATTTTCTAAATAATCCACATTAATATCTCTTTTTATAGGTAAAATTCCTATACTATTCTTTATTATTACATAAGTTTTATTTTCAAAAAGTGGGTCTCACTCCCAAATTTCAACGAGTCATGTTCTTCATATTTCTTTCCATTAAAGCTCAGAGCCAATACAAGTTGAAGCTCTAATATCTCCATTTCCATCTTCTTCATATTTTGTTTTATGTTATACTTGATTATTCTGTTATTTTTGGTTTACCTATATTTTAATCTGATTTGGATAAACCTTAGAATTCAATATTTCTTATTTATTTCAACAAAATTGTAAACAATGAATTCATTTGTTTAGTAATCACTTTAATGAAATTGTAAAAATATACAAGGGAAATTACTGAATGTACGATTTTTTACAAAAAAAAATTCCATTTTTACGGTTTTCCTTTTTGTTTTCCATTTTTATATTTGTTTTTTTATTATTTTTATGTTAAAATATAACATTCTAATTTCATGGTTTACTCTATTTTCTCATGGTAACTTCCCTTGCTCTCTTTTTTCCTTCTTCCTATTTCCTCACCAAGCTTGCAACTTTACAGAGCCCAACTTGTTCTCTCTTTTTTTTTTCTCCTCAGCAACCACCCACGTTGCTCGTGTCACCCATCGTTAATATTATCATCAAGCTTCCGCAACTAGGCTAAGAAACTTTGTCTTTACAGCAACAACTCAGGATGTATTGGTAAGTAAAGATTTTGAGTTTCCTTCATTTCCTATTTCATTTTTTTTGCCCTTTTGTTTCTAGAGTACAATATTCCACCCTTTATTTTGATTGCTCCTTTTATTCATTTTACAGTAAGTTTGTCTGAGAGTTAATGGGCATCACAATGTGTGCATTATTACTATGTGGCTTTGGAGGTTCCATGACCCATTTCTTAGAGCAGACTACTTGTCATTTTTATTTAAGGGTTTGGTGTTTGATAACATTACTATTGTTGATTCTCACATAGATCTTGAATTTTATATGTGTGATGGAGTTAAAATATGCACAACTTTCTATTTTTACTTAGTTTTCTTTGTAAAGAAAGTTGAAGTAGTCCGTAGCCTCATAATTCCAAGTAATATATTGTATATAATTAGTCCATTATATGTGTTACTTTACTTCAAATGGATTGGTAATATATTAACTCCATGACAGGACTGGTGTTTGAGTGAAAGGAAGCAGCTTCTCAAAGTGGTTAATTTTTGTGGTTCTTACTAGAGAAATAAGACAACATGAAGCTTCCTTTTTCACTAGTGAATAAGCTGATGGTTACTAGTTGAAAGATTCAGTTTTCGTCATCATATAAAATGAGACTTTTCTTGTGTTTAACTACTTGTGAATTATTAAAGTAGTCTTTCAGTTATATATAAATTTGGCACAGAGTACCCATAGTTATCTTTTTTACTTGCATATTTTTCTTCTTATTTTGTTGTTACGTTTTAGTTTATATGAATTAGTTCTTTGTAAATGGACTTTGGTGCTATGTGATATATAGTTCATAGTAGTATTAGTGGGCAATGTACTTAGCATGCATAATTGCACATTCTTAAGCTCACAATAGCCAGGTGTGGGAACTCCACAAGAAGACCAAACAGTCATTAGATTGTTTTAAAAAAGTACTTGTACATTATATCAAATGTAAGTTTTGTACTTTGTTATGCTTTGTTTCTAGGATCATAAATCATAATTTAATGTATATTATTACTTTTTTAGGGATACTTTAAGTGTGCTGTTTTTTGGATTAATTTTATTTATGTTTTTTTTTACAGAGATAGTGCGGTATACATGTTCTCATTTGGTGAGTATTTATTTGAGTAGATGATTAATTAGTTTTTTTCAATGCAACCTTAAATACAAGCCTAATGCAACCTAAATCAAACCATTGCAACTTCAAATGTAAATCTATGCAACTCAATGTAATTTTAAGAAAAAAAATAAAGCAACTTAAGCAACCTTGTATGGAAGTAAAACAACTTATAAAATCCTTTTTCTAAATTAAGGTTGCAAATGTTGCACGTTAGGTTTCAAAGGATACAACAAAGGTTGTAGATGTTGACATAAATGTTGCACACACTGCAACAAATGTTGCATACAAAAAGCTACATCAAATGGAAGATGTTTTAAAAAAGATTACAACAAAAGTTGCATAGGTTGCATATCAATAGCTACCTCAAATGGAAGAGGTTTTAAAAAAGGTTGCATAGGGTGCATACGTTACATCCTCAAATGGAAGCATATGTAATCCACTGCAATCTTAAATAGTAGTCCATGCAACTTAATGCAAGTCACAACAACTCAGAAACTCATTAAGAAATTCCATTCTAATGCAACTCATGCAATCTACTACGACTTCTAATGTAAGCCAAATGAAACCACTTGAAACCCAATAAATTAACTTAAAAAAATAATTTGGAAATTTCATTCTAATGCAAGCTTGTTATGCAAATTATCCATACCTATGCAACCTATAGTAGAACATGGCAACATATGCAATCCAATGCAACCAAAATTCATGTGTTAAATGCAAGACCAATGCAACCTCTAGCAAATTAATGCAACTAAAGCAATTAAAAAAAAACATTTTTAAACAATATGCTATGCAAGTAACATAACTTAAAAAAAAAAAAAAAATTCCAAATTAAGGTTGCATATGGTGCAACAAATTGATATGCCAAATATGTTACCTATATTGCCAAAGAGGTTGCACCTGAAGTTCCAAAGGTTGAAGATGTTGCACATCAGGTTTCAAAAGAGGTTGCATGTGTTGCAACACATGTTGCACCTTATACAATCCACTGCAACCTCAAATGTAAGCCCAATAGAGTCTAAAGCAACCTCAAATGAAAACCTTTACAACTCAATACAACCCATGATAACTTAAAATCTCATTGGGAAAATTCATTCTAATGCAACTTATGCAATCTCAAATGCAAGCCCAATGCAACTCCATGCAACCCAATAAAACAACTTTTAAGAACTCATTTGCAAGTATTAGTTTAATTAAGCAAATATTGCAACCTCATTATACACATTAATCATCCTTATGCAATATAATGCAACCTCAAATGCAAATTACAACATGCAACCTCAAATGCAACTAACTCAACTTAAGCAACATCATTATGCGACTTAGTCATTCTAATGCAACTCATGCAATCTACTGTAACCTCAAATGCACACTCATGCAACCCTAAGTAACCCACTACAACCTCAAATGAAAGTTTATGCAATCAAATGCAACCCCAAGCAACTCATTGCAACCTCAAATGCAACCCCATGCAACCCAATGCAATATAAAGTAACTTTAAAAAATTAATTTACAAATTTGTTCTTATGCAACTCATGCAACCCAAAGTAACCTCAAATGTAAGTCCAATGCAACTTAAAGCAACCCACTGAACTCACACAAGCTAAAACAACACATGCAAAACAATGCCACCCAATTCTTATGTCAAATGCAACTCAATGCAAATTCATGCAACTCAATATATTTTTAAATGCAATTTTAGAAAATTAAACAATCCATTAAAATCTTCAATGCTAGCCCATGTAATTAAATGCAACCCAATGCAATTCATGACAACTTCAAAGAACTCATAAAAACTCAATGCAAACCATGAAAACTTAAAAAAACTCATGCTAATTTCATTTTTATGCAACTCAAGCAACCTACTGCAACCTCAAATAAAAGATTAATAAAACTCCATGCAACCTAAACACAACTTTAAAAGGCTAATAATCTAATTTCATTCTTATGCAACTCATGCAACCTAAAATTACTTAAAAAACTAATTTTTAAATTTCATTCTTATGCAATTAATGCAACCTAAAATGCAAGTCCAATACAACCTAAAACAACCCACTGCAATCTAAAAGAACTTTAGAGAACTCTTTTGCAAATTACAAAATGCAAACCAATACAACTGCCATGCAATTAATCCAATGCAACCCCATATATAATACATGTGAACTGGCCATTAATAGAGAAAAGCCATGTGAACTGTAACATATTATTTATACACATTACACTACAACTTTGCCTCTGTTTTCATCTATGTTTAATCAAATTGTTTATTTGATAAATTTTCCCTAGAGATATATCTAGCTATACCTAAGCTAGTAAGACTTCTTCTTCTTCATCTTTCATTTTGAATATTCTATCTCATAATGATCATGGATGATTTTCTTTCTTTCAATGTATAGATTTATTCTTAGACCATGGATTTTATGTTTTTCTTTGCTGATTCATTTAGTTATATTTTAATTTTGAAAGTATACCAAAACAAAAACAACTCCAAAGGAAATTGTCACCTACCCTCTAGATGAACTTATTGAATGACCTGACCCTACTAGTTTTGGTATTGTTCTAAACGAAGTTTCAAGCAGAAATTGATTGAACTTGCATCAAAGAAATGATGGTTTTAAATCTTCTAGTGGTGGCCACTTGTACCTGATGATGTTCTCTTATATATCCAACTCTATCTAAAACTTTTGATAGAATAGAAAAGAGTTATTTTTTAAAAATAAAATAAAATAATGACACCTATCATTGAAGAGTCTTTACTATAACAAAACACTACTAGCTAGTACTGCTCTGGCTATAACTATGTCTTTATCCCAAGATTACTTAAACTTTAATTTATATTGCAATAAAGAAGCTAGTGATGATGATGATGTCGTTTCTCATCATCAGGTTATTTCCGACTTTAATGACCATATTCTTTGCTCAAATTCAGATTTTCTACATGGGGAGGAGAGCTCTGGCAAAAGCTGTCACCACCATCATTATCAAGATCGATTTCTGATTGCTTTACGTTGCTCTAGCAATGGCTGTTACCGGAGTCGGAGAAGAAGATAACTAAAAAAAATTCTTTAAAACCCCATTTTTTTAGAGTAAACAATATTCTTGCAAAAAATATGTAAAGTTTTGTATGGAGCCCTATAATTGAATAAGGTTTATACTGACCGCATTTTTGAATTATAACTTTTTAATATTCGTAAAAATAAAAAATCCCCAAATATATATATATATATCAATCTTTAAGTATTTATTTCAACTAAATTGTACAAAATTAGATTAATCTTTAAGCATTTATTTAAATGAAATTGTAAAAAAATTATTTTCCTAAACATTTATTTTAAGTAAACTATAAACAATGACTTTACTCTTTATAAATTGAGTAAAGAAGATTGAAATTAAATAGATTTCGTACTCTAAACCAGACCCATATCAATTAACATTTATTTAAACCAAACTATAAATAATGAGTCTACTCTTTAATTGTTTTTTTCAACCAAACAATTTACTCTTTATATTTGAGAATAAATAATTCCTTATATTTATTTACTATGAAAAACTCTTGTGTGCAAAAATATCAAGAAGATAACAGGATTGGATAAATTTAAAGGAAAATTAAGTTCATGAATATGAATTTGTGCAAATTATATAGTGTTATGATTGATTAAATAAAAATGATAAAGTGTTAAAATACAAACAAGGTATAAACACTTAGTAGAATTCACATAGTGAAGATGTGAATTTGAGTTTCAAATTGTAGGCACTTAGAAAATGCAAATTTGGGTCCAAAGTGATACATAAAAGTATCTACGGGTTCCCAAAAAGCTTGGCATTTGGAGCATTGTTTGGACCTATGGAAGTGTCCAAAGTCAGAGGGGGTGGTGATGTGGAGGCGATACATCACCTGGAAGCTAGGGTTTCCAACCTGTTGTATTACGTGGATTTACGTAAATGCTCAAAATAACATGTTTTGCAAGTCTAATCCTATAGGTTAGACCTAATTATGGTGCCTACTTTATATATGGGTAAAAAAAGTGATTTGAGAGACTTGATCACTCTCTCTACCCTCATTCTCTCTCTAGCTCCAAGAATCTCTAGTTTTCTCCAAGAACTCTCCAAAAAGGGCTTGACTTAGAGAGTTGAAGGCTTGTTCAATCTCAATCCTCATTTCCTCAAATAGAAGGCCTCAAGCATCAATGGTGGCTGGGAAATAGAGTATTAGGACAATGTTCTACAACGTGTATAAGCCTTGGTTTGCATTTTGGTTTGCTCAAAGGATTGTTTCAAAGTGGTGATTTGCCTAGGGTTTTGAAGCTTCATCGAACATTGAAGAACTCCATTGATCTACTTGGGTTTGCAAGTTCTTTCTCAATCTTTTTTTACGTCTTTGTCAATCTAAATTTCGTGTAGATTCTATTTTTTGTGGTGGTGTTATCACTCTCCCCCAACATTATGATACTCTATAATCTGAGATAGCATATCATGGAAGAATCTAACTCTCTTTCGGCTTTGAGATTCATGACACAAGACTTTGTTAGATTAGATAGATTTGATGGGAATAATTTTGTGCGTTGGCAAGACAAGATTAGGTTCTTGCTCACTACTTTGAAGGTTTACTATGTCTTGGACAAGGACCTAAAAGCCTTGGAGGAGCCCAAGGAAGATGATACTCAAGAAATCGTCAAAGAAATTAAGAAGTGCGAAGAAGATGAATTGATTTGTAGGGGTCACATTCTCAATGCTCTATCGGATAGGCTCTACGATCTCTACACCAACACCATGACCGCCAAGAAGATTTGGGAGGCCTTGAAAAATAAGTACAAAGCGGAAAAGGAAGGTACAAAAAAATTCCTTATTACTCAATATATGGAATTTAAAATTTATGATGATAAACCCTTTCTCCCTCAAATTAATGAGTTGCAAATTATTGTGAATAAATTGTCTACTTTTAAAATTGTATTGTCGGAAAAATTTCTTGTTGGTGCCATTATAGCCAAGTTACCTCCTTCATGGAGAGACTAGGGGTATTTTGGGAATGTAATATGTGTTCGGAAATTACTAGGTAATGGGTAGTAATGTAACAATTATCTGGGCATGTCAAGATTAATTGGTGATTTATAGGAACACTCGAGGACTTAGTGGGATGTGGCAAATGACGGGATTACCCTTGGTGGCATTAAAGGATTGAGGATAGGTTTAGGAGCATTTTAGGCATTTCGGGAGTTAGGCAGTTGGGGTTACACTTAGTCACTACCACATTCTGGAAAGCAAAAGGAAGAAAAACAATTAATCCCTCTAGTTTTCTCTCTCTTAGTTCTTCTTTTCCCACTCTTAAAACTTAAGCAATCTTTGGGAAATTCTAGTGATTGAGGCTGTGGATTTGAGTCTAAAGCTTGGGAAAATTTAAGGCTTGTGGCAACTGGAGTTAGTTCAGGGCGAGATCATCACGAAGGTAAGGATTTGAACAAGTCTTTTCATAAATTTTTCTATCTTTGTTAGAGTTTTCAGAGTTGGAAGCTTGGGTAATTGGATTTGGGTTGTAATGAGGTTTTGATAAATTTCTTTGAGGCTATGTGCCGCTCTAAGCATAGTATATGCGATTTGGGGCTGAATTCTAGCATTAGCATAGGTTTGGATTGATTTTCAGGAGATTTAGAAGTCTAAAAATATTGGTATTTCTGGGTTTTAAGGCTTGAGCCGTGACCCTGTTCTTCAGGCGTCTCAGCCTGCTTGAACGAAGAAGCCTGAGGGCCTCAGAAATTTTCCTTGGCGCAGCGGCACAAGATCTAGAGCGCCGCAACCCTTGTCCTTCACCAGAGAGGGATTTTCCTCTGACTTGAGCACGCTGCAACCCTTAAGGGGCTGGGTCGTGGCTCAAATGCAAAAATACGGCTATTTGAGGGTTTTAAGCTCGGGAACCCAAATGTTAAGGCTTGGGAAGGGTTCTATTACCCGGTTGAGTAGAATCTAAGGTCACAGAGGCTAGATTAATATTTCAAAGTTATTTATTGGTTTGAGACTTGATGGATGATTATTATGAATGTGTTGTGACTAGGTTTTCAACGAGGCTCGGATTAGAGGACTGTGCTCGGGATCACATTGGCTTATCAGCTCGGGACACAGGTAAGAAAACTGTTGTACCCGTAGAGCAGGGCACGACCCTATTGTTTGTATTTCTGGGCGCGAACCTATTGTTTATGGTTTATATATTTGTGACTATCTGTGATTATTATGCTATGATATGCATGTTTGTGAGGGAACGACGAAGGCCAAGAATGGTAAGAAGCTGGGTACGGCAAGGGACCAGGATCGGCGTTGAGCACACTGAGTGCAGCCGTTAAGGCGATACCCTCCTAGGGTGCTGTATCCACTCGCTCGGTGAAGACCGCAAACCCAGGGTCTGGTAAAGCGCCTGGGACGGCGTAGGCTGATATGTGTTTAGCCCGTTGGCTGTTTTGCTATATATTGTTGAATATTATGTGATATGTTATATGTTGATTTTTATTGCTGGGCTTTGGCTCAAGGGTGCTCTATGGTGCAGGTAAGGGCAAAGGAAAGGTCGACCAACCATAAGTACGGAGAGCGTAGAGCGATGGGTACATGTTCGGCCTACCTGGCTGCCACGACCAGGGTTATTTTGGGAAAAGTGCTGTAATGAACCGCTTTGTCGCTTAGGTCAACCTTAATTGTATTTTTGAGTTTTAATGTATTTTCTAAACAGTATTTTGGGAACCCAACTGTATAATTTTTTATAATTTAAATGAATGTCCAAGTTTTTATAATTATTGTCATTAAACAAGTCTAACTTTAATTTAGTCACACTTTTAACCAAAAATCTCGATTAGCGAGCTAATGGCACATTTTTAACTCACATAGTAACAACTCTAAGGAAGTAGGGCGTTACAACTTGGTATCAGAGCATGCCAAGGTTTATGGTTCCTAGAGATCGAACGAACATGTACGCTCATTGCCAGTGACAAGCTCGACTCAAGATTGATTGGTAATTAATGAATTATATGCTTAATCGCTTTCTTAAATTGCCCTGTTTTCCTGAAGATAGACAGATTG
This sequence comes from Humulus lupulus, assembly GCF_963169125.1. NCBI lineage: Eukaryota > Viridiplantae > Streptophyta > Magnoliopsida > Rosales > Cannabaceae > Humulus > Humulus lupulus. The sequence goes on along the minus strand of NC_084797.1, from coordinate 158,551,582 downwards.
AGTATGATGAATGTGTTGTTATATGTATGATGTTAGGGCATGGCCCCCTTGATTATTAAATGTTATATGTGATATGTGGACTTGCTGGTTATGGTTGATTGATGAGATTGGAAGGTGGTTTTATATGTTGTATTCATGCCTGATGTGCGGCGTCATTGATTGCAAGCATATTGCAGTAATGCCTTAGCGATAAATCAGACTCCGCGGCAATAGGGTCGAGGATGAAAACTAGGGTCAGGACCCTTTACCTGCCCCACAAAATTGGCAACAGTTATTTATCGAGATGGAAGCTAGAATTCATCGAACAGAGGAAGAGCTTCGGCAGTTGAGGAAACAGGCCCCTCCTCAGGGCATTGGGTTATAGATTCCATAGGTTGTGGCACCAGTGCCAGCATAACCTGCTGTAGAAAATAGGTGGGAACCTTTGTATGAGAGGTTCAGGAAGCAACATCCTCCCACCTTCGAGGGTGGCCCAGACCCACTGCAGGCAGAGCAGTGGATGGTCGTGATTTATTCCATCTTGGATTTCATGAGGGTGGAAGGGAATGAGAGAGTAGCCTACGCCAGCTACATGTTGAGAGAGGATGCCCGCATTTGGTGGGATGTTGTGTCTCAGAGAAGGAATATTGCAACATGACTTGGGAAGAATTCAGAAACACATTCAATAAGAAGTATTACAGTGTCGCAGTTCGAGCAGCGAAGGTGGATGAGTTTACAAACCTGACTCAGAACTGAATGACAATCACAGAATATACCCTGAAGTTCGACTGGTTAGCGAAGTTCGCGCCGGATCTGGTGCCTACTAACATGGCATGGAGAGATTGGTTTGTATGGGGATTGAATGTTATGATCGCCCGTGACGTCAAGATAACTTTGGATCCAGAAACTACCACTTATGCACAGGTAGTGGAGAAGGCCCTTACAGCTGAAGGGGTTGAGGATCAGATATAGAGAGAGGGTGCTACAAGGGCGATGCTCGGAGGACGGAGTAACATCCTAAATGTCCTAATAAGGCTTAAGGCCTTGACTACGGGGCAAATTATGGGTTTTATATGATTAAAACGTGAATTAATTGTCATCCATGTGTATATGTGATATATATGTATATCATTATGTGACTATATGAGTTATATTATTATATGACTAGTATTGCATGTTTAAGTGTATTAAATATGCATGTGGGCCATTTCTTATTAGAAGGGCATTTTCATAATTTTGACCTGTTATGAGTATATTTGAATATATTTGTGCATATATGTGTGAGACCACATTATTATGTGGATATAATTGGGTTAGTAGGCATGAGGCGATCCTAGGGAGTAATTTAGCGGAAAAGTCACAACGGGACCAGATATCCGGCTCGTGGTGAGCCTAAGGGTATTTTGGGCATCTAGTACATTACTGGGGTAAGGGTAATGAGAATAAATGTTTAGTGATACATTTAGAGATAGTTGAGACTTATTTAAAGAAATGGTCAAATATGGTGGTAAAAGACCAAAATGCCCTTAAGGGCATTAAGTGGCAAGTTAGGGGCTTAAGGGCAATAAGGCCATTTGCCCTATATATTCAGAAAAAACTTAGAAGCTAAGGAAAAAACAGAACAAACACTCTCCCTTTCTCTCTCTTTCCCGTATCTCTCTCCCTCTCTCTTTTATTTTTGCCATTTTGAAAAAGGAAAGCTTGGAATTTGGAAGCTTGGGACTAGGAATTGGTGTAGCAGCAACCTAAGGTCGTTCATAGCAATAGAGGTAACAATTTAAACCTTTGAATCTTTTAGTTTTTCTATGTTCTTGGTATGTTCTTAAGTCTAAGAGTTTGATTATGGATTTTGGAGATTTGTTGAAGTTTTTAGGAAAACTTGGTTGGGTTTTGTTGCTTTTGATGAGTAGAACTGATTTTTGTAGTTAATTATGGGTTTGGGAGTATTGAGGGATGGATTTTTGGAGCTTTGGCTCGGGGAAATTCAAAGAGAAAAACCCATAATTTTGAGTATATGGTATCAGCGATGTAGCGCTAGGTTGGGAGCGCTACAACGCTAGGCTGTGTTTTTGGGCGGTTTGAGTTTCTGGCTCGAGCGCGGTAGTGCCCAGTAGGTAGCGCGGTAGTGTTACTCAGCTTTCAAAACTTGATTTTTTGGGTACTTTTTAGGGTCTTTTCTCAGGGGCTCAGGGGACGATTTCACCACCCCGTCTGGTGGGATTGGAGGTCTCGGGAGCATGGGATTAGACCCGGGGTTTGTTTATGGAATCAAATGTTGATAAGACATTATCTATGGGTTGTGACTAGGTTATCGCTAAGGCTCAGGATGGGGACATACTCGGGGGTCACTTATATCCAGTGCTCAGACCACAGGTAAGAAAACTGCATCCGATGTGTGAGATACGTGATTAGGGCTCGACCTCATTGTTAAATTTATTATGATTAGGGCTCGACCTCGTTGTTGAGTGTATTATGATTAGGGCTCGTCCCCGTTGTCGAATGTATTATGATTAGGGCTCAGCTCTACTGTCAAATGTATTATGATTGGGGCTTGACCCAACTGCTAGATGTAATATGATTGGGGCTTGGCCCAGCTGTTATATGTATTATAATTGGGGCTTGGCCCAACTGTTAAATGTAAACATGATTAGGACTCAAGCCCAACTAATGAACATGATTATAATTATGTATGTGTATGCCTGTGTAAGTACATTGTAATGTGTTGTATCTGTGTATGATGAATGTATTATATATATATGTCTGTTCCCGACTGGGAGGTTCGGCTTATAAGTTGGAAGCATGTCTATTGCACCCAACCAAGAGCTCGACCTGCTAGTCAAGGGTATTTTTGATTACAAAGGCTCGACTTATAAGCTGATGGAAAAAAAGGGCTCGACTTATATGCCAAGGGACTGCATGTAACGTCCTGCGTTTCGGGTACCTTGAAACAACTCGGGTCGAGATTTTTTTCCCTGAATTAAGAATATTATTTTAAATAATATTATATTGGTTTGAAATCTATTTCCATGAGTCATTGCTAGCCAAATTATGAATTTTGTATTTAAAAGTCAAGATAAGACTTTCGGTCTTGGACTGACACAAGAACCCTAATCGGATAAAAATCTTAGAAAATAAAATGAAAACTATGGCAAATATATTTTGGGGATAAAATACATTCATAAAAATTAAAGTTTAGTCAAAAATAATATCCTAAGAGAAAATAGAAATTTTAGGGCATTTTGGTGTTAAATGCTTAATTTTACCGAATTAGGGAATTTTATTCCATGAATGGACCTTAGGTTAAATTTTATTGTGTGATTAATTAAATTAATTTTGAGAGGCATTTAATTTAATTATTATATGTTAAGTTTTATTTTTAAAACATTATATGAGTGAAAAAAGTTATAGAAAGTCAATTTGGATTTTTCTTCTTAGGAAATATTTATTAACCTTTATAAAAAAAATTATATGATTACATAAATAGAAATTAAATGGCCGGCCATGTGAGGTTTTAAAATTTTGTGGACCAAATCGATTAAGTTTTAAATCATATTTAATATATGTTAATGACACAAAGTGATAAAGGTAAAAACACTCAAGTGTTTAGATATTTTTTTTAGTTGATATGCTCATCCAAACCCTCACCCAACCAACCCTATACTCTTCTATCTCTCTCATCACTTCAAAATTTTTCTCTCAAGTGCTCTCTCCCTTTTCAACCATCAAGAACACTAAGAAAGCTTGGAAGCTTAAGCTTTGGTCTAAGAAGAGTTCGTTAAGGTAAAGTTTTCAAAAACTAGACTTTTGTAAAGTTAATTATATATGTTTTTGGGGGAGTTGGTTAAGGTTTTGAAGGATCGAAAGCTAGTAGAAAGATCCAAACCTTAAGCAAGAACAACAAGAGGTAAAAAGTTTACTTTTTATGGTTGTTATTGTATGGTTTTTATTTTTTTAAGCATTATTTTGTATATTTAATGCTTAAAGTTTCTTATTGGTGATGTAATAAGACCATGGTAGTTTCTTTATAATTTTTCTGATGCTTGTGTGTTAATTTTTGAAAATAGGAACCAAAATCCCCAAGGGTTTTGTTGAAAACCCTAAAACAAAATTACAAGTTTTGAGCTGTGACTTCCAAGGGGTCAAGCATCCACTGTATATTGATTTTGTAAAATTTAATTGAACTGTGATGTTTTTGAGACGGAGTACATAAAATTTAGCTTTTGAAATATTAAAAAATGTTTAGAAATTAGTGAGTTATGCTATTTCAAAGTTTAGGTAAAAGCACTATTTTTTCGTATTCTTAATTTCGGGACCAAGTTTGGACAGCCAATGTATAGGTCAAATGAACCTAGTTTGTTCTAAAATTTGTGGAAATATTCTTGGCATAACATAGTATTCCACTTTAAATTTTGGTAACAAAATATTAAACGGTTTGAAAGTTATTAAGTGCCAAAGTTTAGAAAAAATAAGGACTCGAAAATAATGACATTTTTACCTCATTGTTGGAAAATATTTTTACCAATAAAAAATACTCCTTTTGACCTAATATTTTACAAAGACCTAAATGACATACCAAAAATAGAATTGGGAAATTTCGATAACAATTGAGTAAATAAATTTCAAGTTATAACCTAACAAAGTATGTAGTTAAAAATGTGAAGAAATGAGGTTTTCACACTTAGTGTAAAAATGAGATTTTGGAACTTAAGATAAAAAGTACATTTGTGTTTATTGCAAGATAAAAATTTGGTAAGTCTTGAAAACATATTTTGACCTAAAATACCACTTTGAGATTAGTGAGAATTATTTTTATTAAAGAATTTTTATTCTTTCAAAAAAATAAAAGATTTAATTTATTAATAAGTTAATAAATTAAAAGAGGGTTTAAAACCCTATATTTTGAAAAAATAATTAAGTAAATTATTTTTCTAGTAAGTAAACTTGATTAATTGACTTCGAAAAATTAACTAGTCAAGATAAGAAATTTTTAACGGTTTTCCTAATTAAGTTAAAATTAGGCTATTTCCTTAAACTAGTTTTTAGAGATTACAACCTTAAGAAAAATAAAAGAAAATTTAAGAGATTATTTTCTTGAAAGATAATTAAGGAATTTAATTAGTATTTTTTGGATATAGTACTGGCTAAAATCTTCTATATATTTAACCGGCTTGTTGAAAGTACAGGTTAATAGTGATACTTTTAAAGAAAAAGATTTTTAGTGGATTGTGGGAAAATATTTTTGTAATACCCGAGCCTAGGTATCAAGACCATAGGATAGGTCTTCCCGAGACTTAGGGTTTAGTCTCAAATTTTTGAGTATGAATTTCTTAAATGGGTTTAAAACTAAATAAGGATCATTAATCCTTACAAATGATTTTTAAAATGACCAAACTGCCCAAAATAATAATAATGAATTATGAAATGTCGTAATTAATCCGAGTATACTGTATGGATAATTAGAGTATTGGCTAAGCATAACTGGATTATACATTGGAGGGTGGAATCTTGCTGAGAGCAATGGACTCCAAGTAAGTCAACTTCTATTGTGTGGCTGAAACATGAGACGACTATTGTATTGTATGTTAGTATAGAGACACATGCACATATATACACTGTCGTAGAAAGTTTGTTTAGAGACATTAGTCTAGTTGGTGCTGATTCAGAAAATATGACCGGTAGATATCCGTCATATTCTAGGCGGCTGATCCCTGTCACACTGCTTGATTTTATTTATGTCTGGGTCATTACCGCGATGAGTGGCCAAGAGGTGAGGATTGCTGGTTTAAACCTAGGGGCGCCAAAATGAATGGGACCTAAGGGCCCTCATGCTTACTTAATCAGTGAATGGTTAGAACCCGAGCAAGTGCTCTGATAAGTTATTCCCGGATAGTAGCCGTGAATATTGGCCATTCAGTGAGAGTGCCTAAAGATACTAGGGGTTGCCAAGTTTGAGTGAGGTTGAACACCCTAGGGGCAACTGCTCACCAGCACCACCGATTAACATAGAAGTCTCTGTTAACCCGTGTAACTTCGATTACACTCTTGGATAAGTAGTGATGCCCTAGGTAACTTGACGGTTACCCTTGTGAGGGATTTACTCTTGGATAAGTAGCGATGCCCTAGGTAACATGATAGTTACCCTTGATGGGAATATTTATTGGTTAGATCTTAGTGTTGAGACTCGGTTCTCTCTTATAGATTAGCATTTATGCTGGAGGGCGTGTTATGCCCGAATTGTTGGAAGTTGTCGAGCGTTGGTCTCGAATTATATTGTTATATATTATATTTGCTTGCTCTGAGATTTTCTGAGTGCAGGGATTTATAAGTTTATATGAAATAGTTATGATATATTATATCTGCTTGCTCTGGGATTTTTTGAGTGCAGGGATTTATCTGTTGATAGGAAATAATTTGCCATTGGTTATCAGGCATGACCATAAGTTTGCCAGGACGCTTTTGCGTTCTTGAAATTTATTTCGTAGGGCCCAGATGGATCCAGATCCCTAATTTTTTTGAGCTATTGTTATCTGTGGATAGTAACTTGGTCAGTGACCACCTGTTTTCTCTGCATGCTTTTGTTTTTAAGGTTGAACTTACTAAGCGTTTTCGCTTACCTAGTTGTTTCTTGTTGTAGGTAAGAACAAGGGCAAGGCAGAGTAGTGAGTGCTGAAGTCTACCTTGCGAATGTACATGTGGATCGACCTTTTTGGGAAGCCATTTTGTTTTGGAAATGTTGTGTTATTTTCATAAACTAGGCTCATTTTACTATTCATAAAATATGTTTGTCTCAAATGTTAAGTATGGCTATACGACTTTCTAAAAAGTTTTTTTATACGTGTTTTTGAGACATTTTGTTGAATGAAAACATTTATATTTCCCCATTATCGAGTCTTGAAAATCCAAGTTGTTACAGTTGGTATCAGAGCTCGAGTTGAGCCGGTTCTGTAGACAACCCACATGTACATTTCACAAAGATAGACCGACACTTACTGTAAGTACTGTCTTTTCATATTTGTTTCCTTTGCTTTCTTTTATTTACCTCAATTCTATAAATTGTAGGTTAGTAAAAAAAAATGGCTGGTAAACCAGAGGCGATGGATCCCATCGTAGTCGACCCCCCTATGGTGTATGAACACTGGCAGAGAGTCAAGATCTACCGTGCCTTCACTAGCATAACGCCTGCCGTATTCAACGAAAAGGTCCATTCCGACGATGTCTGGCATGGACTTACTCGCTGAACACCATTTTTCGAGGACATCGGTACACCTGGCATGTTTAGGGTAGGATTGGAAAGTTTATAACTGAGAGGTACAACTTTTCTTTGGTACCAGGAGAGGCACTCAAGGCCAGCCACTCCATACTGGACTACCTTCAGAATATCAATTGAGATGACCTTTGGACCTCTGGGTAGGTGGTCAAGGTGGCATATAGACTTCCATGAGTTCTTTGCTACACAAAATTCCCAGGCATATGCGGTAAAGGAAACACAACGATGAGCAGCAGCAAACCAAGTGGTAGTAGAGGCCCCAGTTGTAGCTGAGAACCTGCCAGTGGAGGAAGTGGCTGATGATGAGCTAGGCGACGAGGAAATTTCTTATGAGGAGCCGATGGACCAGACTGAGGAGGATCCTGAGGAAGATCTCGAGGAGGATCCTAACGAAGATCCCGAGGAAGATCCTGGGGAGGATCCCGAGGAAGGTTCTGATATGGCCACCGATAGCAACATCGATTAGGTGTTAGGAGCTACATAGGTGTTAGAAACCCACCTATTTTTGAAATATGTACCTACCTTGTATACAATTAAGGAAATAAGAAATTAGTCTAACAGGGATATAAGTCTGTTTTTTTAGGGTTAATTTTGTAAATCCCTTAGACTGGCTGACCCGAATTTAAAACGTTGTTGTATATGGTATAAGTTATGAAATAAAGTTGCTAAATTTTGTTGAATAATGTTGATTGATTGTTGTGCTTGATATGTTTGGCGTGCTTTATTAGGTTAATTAACTATTTGAGTTAATATTAACTTCTTGTCCTTATGCACTTAGGAGCTTTTCGATTTGAAATCAAACAAAATGGCAAGGACAAGAGCTCAAAGAGGAAGGGGTGTTGCTGGCCGAGGCCAGGCTGCGCCTACTGATAGAGCTCAGAATGCCCCTGACACTAGAGCTCCAAACCAAGCTGATTGTGTTCGCGAGATAGCCGAGCAGATAAATAATCTGCAAAGGCTAGTGGAGACGCTGGGAGCCCAAATTGAAAGAGGGCAAAAGAGACAGGAGGACTCTGATGCCCTCCAAGTAGAAATGTTTAACACCCTTTTGGGATGACTCCCCATGCCACCCAATAATTCTTAGAACAATGAAATACCACCTGAAAACAATGAAGAACAGAACCCTGGCCTGTAGGTTGTCATTGAGCAACCGGTACTGCCAGTAGAAGCACCAAGAGCTGTCCGAGCGTAACCAATATCAGAAAGGTTCGGCAACCAGAATCCACCTATATTCGAGGGGAGCAGTGACCCATCAATGGCAGAGGAATGGATCAATATTTTGGAAAGGATCTTCGACTTCATTGGAACTACCGAGAGAGAGAAGGTAGTTTGTGCGACCTATATGCTGAGAAAAGATGCCCGCATCTGGTGGGACGCAACCAAGAAAGGGCATAATGTTGCCGAGATGGAATGGCTAGAGTTCTTGTCCTTGTTCAATGGCAAGTACTTTAGTAAGGCAGTGATCAAGCACAAAGTGAATGAGTTCACTAATTTGAAGCAGGGAACGTTGAGCGTGTAGGACTATGTTAAAAAATTTGACCAGTTATCTAGGTTTGCGAAGAACCAGGTGAACACTGAAAAGAATAAGACCTGGAGTTTTATGAAGGGCCTACTGTTTACCCAAAAACGGCTGCTGATGATGTGGCAAGGATTTCTCACACGTGGTTGACATGTGGCAGAGTCGAAATAAGGAGATGCTGTTTGATTATCGACCAGCTACACATTGCTTCGTCAAACCTCACGATTAGATACGACCAGGCTGGTCGTATGATTCTGTTTATTTCCTTAAAAGATTGTAATCTTGTAATAACTACATTGATTATTTCCTCTTTATTGCCTTGATACACGGATATTAAGGATAGTTAAGGCCCATTGGCCCATGTAACCCCCCTTGAGCCTATAAATATGCATGAAAGAGCTCAAGGAAGGGACTTTTTGACCTTTTAATATTTTTCCTGAATACGGAGAGAGAGAGCATATAGTGCGATTATCCATCGTCTTGTTGTAATTCTCCCAAGGTTTGTGAAACTCAAGAACCCTAGTTCTTTGATCACGACATTGGGATTCAATATTAATAATAGCACTAAGTGGACGTAGGTCATTACCATTCATTGGGGCCAAACCACTATAAATCATCTGTGTCTATTCTTTACCATTAGATTAAACTCCTGGTTATTATCTCATTTCTTGTCGTATTCTTGACTCCGTGTCGTTGGCCAAATCGAGGGTCAACATTCTGGTGCTTTCATTGAAAGATTGATCAAGAAGCTGTAAGAAAATCTAATGGCAAAGACATTTAAGAAAGCTGGACCGGCCGCTGGCGCTGCATCATCTCAACCTCCTCCAAATGTGGTAGAGAATGAACCAAATTTAGAGTTTGAAGAGGAGGAGTTGGATATGGAAACACTAAGGGCAACACTGGGGGTGTTGCAGGATGAGTTGGCCAATCTGAGGGCCAATCAGGAGAACGCAGCGGAGACAATGGTGCTGCAGCAGAGAGAAATTGAAAGTCAGCGCTAGGAGCTGAGTGAGCGGCAGGGGGACATGGACCGTCGACAGAGGGATGCCATGGCCGCTCTCGAAGCAGCCATTCAATTGGCTCGAGGACAGGCTGTGCCAGCCTCTTAGCCGGATCAGCCACCAAGCCCGCCATCGCAGTGGGCTCCCAATCTAAGTCCTTCGCTCTAGCCAGTAAGCCCCCAAAGGCTGGAGCAGCCACCTGTGACTCAGGATGATGTCCCAATTCGAGATTTTGAGCAGCAACCTCCATCTCAAGCTGGTCGAGGCATTCCCCAGCGCCAGAGGCAGAATAGGGCCGGGCAACCGCCCCTTAGCCCAAGACGCCCAGGGGACGAAGAGCCAAATCCATCGAGCAGGGGACAGCGTCCTTCTGCCAGCAGAAGGAACAATGAGTCAGGCTCTGCGGTCAGCGGCCCCCCACGACATAATAATGGACGGGGACCCAACGAACAGCGTAGGCCTCCCCTGACGCTCGAGAAATTCCAGCTCGAGGAGGAAATAGCATGAAGAGCCGGTCACGCCGTAGTTGGCCCCAGTTTCAAGATGGCTACGATTATAATGAAGCCGATTCTGGCAGAGGGAATGCTGGTCGGAAGAATGAGGAAAGAGGTGGAGGTAGAAGCCCCCCACCTAGAGAGAATAGGCCAGCTAGCCATAACGCTGGGGGGAAACCTAGGCAGCATAACATCTTTGATCGGCTAGAGGATAGCGAGCAGAGACGCAGGGTTGATGATTTAAGGGATGTACTCAATGGCCATTGTGAGAGGCACGATGGGTACGCTCCCCCGGCACCGGTCGCCCCAGCGATCCCGGAAGCGGTTCAGGCTCAGATTGATGCTCTAAACCAGGCAGTAGAACAACTGGTCGGGGGACGAACGTCCCACATAGAGTACGATTGGAGGAGGGGCACTCCGTTTGTGCAAAGGATTGCTGTGGCTGTAACCCCTAGTAAATTCAAGATGCTGACACTGCCAAACTTTGATGGGTACGGAGACCCAGTATCTCAAGTCAACAAATTTGAGATACAAATGGATATATAGAAAGTGTCAGAAGATGCCCGCTGCAAGATCTTCTCTGCGACACTATCTGACACTTCCCAGGAGTGGTTCTTTAAGTTCCCTCCTGCTAGTATAGTATCATGGGAGATGTTCGTGAAGGAATTTTACGGACGATTCTATGCGGGTCGCGTACACCCTACAAAGGCCTACCAGCTAGTCGAGATATGCCAGAAGGAGGGAGAGCCCTTGAAGGAGTATGTCCAACGCTTTATGCGAGCATTGGCTGGAGCCAAGACAGTGGGTGACGAAGGCAAGATTATGGCCCTAAATGTTGGGGTTAGGCGCCACTCCCCCCTCTGGAGTAGCCTAAGAAAGAATGGGGTAAGAAGTACCCAGGAGTTTTTGGATCGAGCTGATCAATATATCAAGCTCGAGGACGCGATTGCCAATGAGGGGAAATCGCCAACAAAGGATAAGGGGCCAAAGGAAGAACCCGCCAAGGCCGCCAATGGGTCGGAGAAACCCAATGGCAAGGGCAAGGGCAACGGGAATGGCAATGGTAGGAATGGTGGAAAACAGGCGAACAATGAGCCACCGACCTCTGACAATAAGTGCCCCAAAGGAAATCGATATGAGCCGAGATTCACCAACTACACGGCCCTTGTCAAAAGTTGAGCGGAAGTCTACTAGGCGACCATCTCTAACGTGCCTTATAAGCGACCCGCGCATATAAGGAAGGATATCTCTAAGAGAGATACAATGAAATTCTGTCATTTTCACAACGACTACGGGCACGACGCTAACGAATGCAACCAGTTGAAAGATGAAATTGAGTTCCTGATTAGGCAAGGACATCTAAGGAGATATGTGCGAGCCGTAGGAGGGTCTCAGCGAGAGGCTCCAGGTGGTAATGAGCAGGCACCTGCACGCCAGTGCTTGCCACCTTTACAACCAGCTCCTGTGGTAGGCACTTTACTCACCATCTACGGCAGCCCACACCTTGTAGGGGACAGTGAGAAGGCAAGGGATACGCTCGAACCCTACGCCACGACCAGGACATCGAGATGATGAGTGTGGAGGATCGAGCACCAAAGAAGGCTCGAACAGAGGAGGAATTAATAACCTTCTCTGAAGACGATGCCCAGCACGTACGATTCCCACACTCCGATCCACTTGTTGTGGATGTGCAAATTGCCAACATGATGGTGAAGAGGGTGTCGGTTGACACAGGAAGCTCGGTCAACATCCTATACAAGTCTTCACTGGAGAGAATGAAACTGTCCATCAAGGACCTGGAGCCATGCAACCAAACCATCTATGGTTTTTCCGGCGAAGGGCTCGCCCCAACTGGGTCGATTAGGCTTCCAGTTACCGCAGGATCTGCGCCTGCTAATAGGACGTTACTCACTACTTTCATAGTAGTTGATTGTCCTTCAGCATATAATGCTGTAATTTGGAGGCCAATTTTGGTCGACCTGCGAGCCGTCACTTCAATATGGCACCTTGCCATGAAATTCCCAACAAACACCGGGGTAGGATGCGTGTTGGGAAATCAGCGGGAAGCAAGGGAGTGCTACAATGCCTCGTTAACTAAGGCGAAGAAAGGTGTATCGAGGGAGTTTCCCGGAAAAGAGTTGCAAATGGAAGTTGATGTACAAACCCAATCAGGTGATAATGTCACCAAATAGGGCGTTGTCCAAAGTGAGGATAGAGACTTAGATCCTCGCTTTGGGGATTTTGAGGAAGAGATAGGACCCATTGAGGACCTTGAAGAGGTCCAACTCGATGAAGAAAATCCAACCAGGGTTGTGAAAGTCGGTAAAAACTTAGAGACAATAACAAAACAAGCATTGGTGGAATTTTTGAAGGAAAACCAGGAGGTCTTTTCCTGGTCGCATAAAGACATGGTTGGAATAGACCCTGCAGTTATTAGCCATGTCCTTAATATAGACAAAAGTTTTCCACCAGTACAACAAAAAAGGAGACTGCTCGACAAAGATAGATCAAAGGCCTTGAAAGAAGAAGTCGAGAAGCTGAAGGAGAATGAATTCATCAGGGTAGCATTTTATCCATCATGGGCCTCTAATCCCATGCTAGTTCCCAAGCTGAATGGCAAATGGCGAACATGCGTAGATTTCACAAACCTTAATAAAGCCTGCCTTAAGGATTGTTTCCCACTCCCCAGGATCGACCAACTGGTCGATGCCACTGCAGGGCACGAGATTCTCTCATTCATGGATGCATACTCCGGGTATAATCAGATTAGTATGCATCCTCCTGATGAGGATCACACTAGTTTTCAGACTGACACAGGGCTTTACTGTTACAAAGTAATGCCCTTCGCTTTGAAAAATGCTGGTGCGACTTACCAGCGACTGGTCAACCACATGTTTAGGGGGCTGATCGGCACAAACATGGAGGTCAATGTCGACGACATGCTGGTTAAATCGAAGAAGGCAGAAGGGCATATAGAGGATTTGCAAGAGTGCTTCAACGTCTTGAACAAATATCAGATGAAGCTGAATCCCCTCAAGTAATCCTTCGGGGTAGGATCAGGGAAGTTCTTGGGATTTATAGTAAACTCGAGAGGAATTGAGGACAATCCCGAGAAGATCAAAGCCCTGGTCGATATGAAATCGCCAGCAAAGATCAAGGATGTGCAAAGTTTACCGGTAGAATTGCTGCTCTGAGTAGATTTATTTCCAAATCAATGGACAAGTGCGTCCCATTTTTTAATCTACTTAGAGGCAACAAGAAATTCAAATGGACGGAGGAGTATGAGCAGGCTTTCCAAGCATTGAAGACTCACATGGCACAACCACCCATTCTATCGAAGCTGGTTGATAAGGAAACTTTGTTCGTCTACTTGGCAATCACAGAATACGCTGCTAGTGCTGTCTTAGTAAGAGAAGAAGAAGGCGTGCAGAAGGCTATTTATTATGCAAGAAAAAGGCTAATTGGAGCGGAGCTACGGTATCCACCTATTGAAAAGTTAGCTTATTGCTTAATTTTAGCCTCTAGGAAGCTGCGGCCTTACTTTCAAGCTCACCCAATCACGGTTCTGACCGACCAGCCTCTACTGCAAGTTCTTCAAAAGCTAGAAGCCGCCGAAAGATTATTGAAATGGGCGGTCAAACTTGGGCAGTTCGATATCTCTTACTTGCCACGAGCAGCAATAAAAGGGCAAGCCCTAGCTGACTTCATCGTAGAGTTCAATGGGCTCCCAGATAACGAGCAGTCAGAAACACCTGAAGAACCTGAAGAGCCTGAGCCTCAAAACCAAGTTCCCTCATGGAAGTTATTTACAGATGGTTCTTCTAACGAGTGCCATGCAGGAGTAGCAGTGATTTTGATAACGCCTGAAGGGCATCGATTTCACTGCGCAATCAGGTTTGACTTTATTGCTTCTAACAATGAAGCCGAGTATGAAGCATTGCTCGCTGGGATATGATTGGCCAGAGACATGAACATAAAGGCACTTGACATCTACAGTGACTCTCAGCTGGTAGTAAATCAGATCATGGGAGAATACCAGGCCCGAGGTTTAAATATGGTTGCTTACTTAAACAAAACGAAGGATCTATTAGCATAGTTTGACAAGTACACCCTTCAACAAGTACCTCACGACCAGAACTCAAACGCTGATGCTTTGGCCAAATTAGCAAGTGCGAAGGATGCTGATACTCTGAACATAGTGCCAGTTGAACTACTATCTGTGCCGAGCATCCAAAAAGAGAAGATTACTTTGGTGATCCAGATGGCAGATACATGGATGGCACCGTACATAGAGTATCTGACACAGGGCGTGTTACCAACGGATAGAAACAAAGCCAGGACCCTTCAGCGGTAGGCCGCTAGGTATATCCTGGTCGATGGAATCTTGTACCGAAGGGGATACTTGATGCCACTCCTCAGATGTATATCGAAAGAGAAGGCCAGAGAATTGATGAAAGAGGTACACGAAGGCTTTTGTGGGGACCACGCTGGGGGGAAAAGCTTATCAAAAAAGATCCTAAGGCAAGGGTACTTCTGACCAACAATGAATGAAGACTCGATGGAATTTGTGCGGAGGTGCGACAAGTGTCAAAGGTTCTCCAAAATCCCACGAGAAACCCCTAATGAGCTGAAACAGATGCAAAGTCCATGACCGTTCGCAGTCTGGGGTATAGACTTGATTGGATCTCTACCCACAGGAAAGGGCGGCGTCAAGTATGCTGTGGTTGTTGTCGATTACTTCACTAAATGGGCCGAAGCCGAGCCACTCGCAACCATAATGACCAAGAAAGTGCTGGATTTTGTGATAAAAAACATCAAATGTCGCTATGGATTTCCAAGGAAAATCATCTCAGATAACGACACGCAGTTTGATAGTGATCTGTTCATGGATTTTTGCAAACGACATGGAATTATCAAGAGCTTTTCCTCAGTCACTCATCCCCAAGAAAATGGACAAGTTGAAGCAGTCAATAAAACGCTAAAGGATACTCTGAAGAAAAGACTTGAAGAAGCTAAGAGGGCATGGCCAGAACAATTGCATGAAGTCTTTTGGTCGTACAGAACTTCCCACTGAACAACACTAGGCCATACCCCATTTTCCTTGTCTTATGGGTATGAGGCTATGTTGCCTGTTGAGTTAGATCCGCCTTCGCATAGCATAATAACGTATGATCAAGGCTCTAATAGCCAACTATTGATGGAATCCATGGATTTAATCAATGAGAAGCGTGAGCAAGCCCAACTCCGAGTAGCTGCTTACCAGCAAAAATTCGCTCGGTATTTCAATTCTAAAGTGCGTGAAAGGAAATTCAATGTCAAAGATCTAGTACTGCGAAGAGTTTTTTTAAACACCCGCGACCAGGCTGCTGGAGTACTCAGACCTAATTGGGAAGGACCGTACCAGATTGAAGAAATCCTCCATCCAGGCACCTACAAACTTGCTCGCTTAAATGGAGATCTCATTCCTCGCTATTGGAATGGAGAACACCTGTGCAAGTACTATCAATAAACAGTTCTTCTTAAAGAATTGGCTTGTATTAATTTTATTTTTTACAAGTTGTGAAAAAGGGTTGGTCATTTTATGTGACTAATCGCTTATAAGTGTAAGATCTTATTGATCACTCGTACAGACAAGTTTTGTCCATTTATTACGAGAAATATAAGGGACTGTGCGCAGCCAGTCATTCTTGCCAATTATTGTATTTGTTACAAGGATTTGCTCATTACGTGTGTTGTTTTGTTGTATTATCCTTTAAATTCCTTTGCTCCAAGCAGTAATGTTCAAACAGGTTATGGTCAAGGCAAGTGACCAAGGACCTAAAGCTCCTTAATCACTTGGGGGGCATATAAGGCATCTAGTAAGCAAAGCATATCAAAAGGTATGTAACACATGAGCAAAATAAGTGAAAGCATGCTAAGGTACTTAGAGTATTTTTCAAAATTTTGTATTTGTTAAATCAAACCAAAGTACTATGCTAGGTTTGGTCATGCGAACAAATGTTATGATAAAATGCATATATTATAATATCTAGAGGAATTCCTTTTCACCGCGAGCAGTCGCTGCTTGGATGTAATTGTTTGTTAAAAGTAAAATCTGCCCATGCAGCAATAAAATTTTATAATTAAAAAAGTAATTGTCTTTACATCATGACCCATAGGTTGTGTAGTCAAAATATAGAAAGAAAAAAAGGAAAAAGACTACGAGGCTGGAGGGTCTTGAGGAGCATCCTGGTCGACAGCAGCGCCAGCTTCATTGCCTGCGCCATCTATCCCCCTTGCCAGGGAAATCTCTGGGGAAGCAGGAATTCTAGCTCTTTCTTCTTCCTCCAGGCGAATGGCGCACTGAGACATTGGAGTCCGTCTCAAGCGCTTAGATAGGTAGCTGAATTTGGCCTTCCGGTTGTGCTTCCAAAACTCGTAGAAGCAAAGGTGGGTGGCTTCCTTGTACTTCTTCAAGTTTTTGGCTTTAGTTTCCTCGAGCTCCTTCATGCGCCTTTCCAACTCCTCCGTCTCCTGCCTGCTCGCAATCAGATTGAGCTCAAGCTGTTTGGATTGTTGGTAATTGAGCTTGGCACTCTCCTTGAATTTTTCTTTATCTTCATTAGATTTCTCCAGGGCGTCCCGACTTTATAACAGCTCCTCGGTCAGCGTGGCCTTTTGCTCGAGCTGTTCATCATTCAGCTTGGTCAGCTCCGCATTTTTCTCGAGCAGTTCACCATTCTGCTTGGTCAGCTCAGTGTTCTTCTCGAGCAGGTTAGCATTTTTACCCTCGAGCATTTTCATGGCCTCAACGAGCCTGGTGTCAAAGATTTTGGTCTGGGACACCTTTGCACCTGCACGACGCCAGCCGGCAGTCATGATCAGCAATCCCTGCAACCAGATGAAAAGAATAAGGCGAGGGTAGAAAATCAAAAGTAAATTACTCAGCAATAGAAAGCAACTTACACTGACTATCTCATTCAGCCCTCGATTTAGTATTTGGTCGGTCTCCATGGAGATGGTGCCGTCAATGGCCTCTTGACTGCGTTTGTGTTTAGAGAGCTTGTATATTCTCTCCCTGGTTGAACTGACCACGGAGCTGGACAGGGAGTGTAACGCCCTACTACCTTAGGGCCACTACTAAGTGAGTTTAAGACAGAAATCGTGCTTTTGACTGACTCTAAGAGGTTTCTAAAACCAAAAGTGTGAATAAATCAAAGTTAAGGCTGTACTCTTTTAAAATGTTTAACTTCATTGAAAACGTTAAGTATAAAACATCTGGGATCCCAAAATAAGGTTTACAAAATATTTCCAATTCAAAAATAGATTTACACTTGATCAACTATCAAAAGAATGGTAAATACAGCCATATACACAAATGCCCCCAACCAAAGCAGTCGGGCAGGCCGAACATGTACGCGCCGCCCCCACGCTCTCCATACTCATGGCCGGTTGACTGACTCCTTGCTTTTACCTGCCACACGGAGCACCCGTGAGCCGAAGCCCAGCAAGAAAACCCAACCAGTACATAACATATGCAAATAATAAAGCTGGCATAATTCACTGATAAATAGGAAAACCATCAGATTAAACAAGCACGACCATGCCGCCCCAGAGGCCTTACCAAAGCTTGGGGTCTCGGTCCTCACCGTAGGATAACTCATGTATCCCTTGGGTCCCACCCTGGCTATAGCATCCCATGTGCTGAGTGTTACTTCCGGCCCCAAGGCCGTACCCGGCCTTCGCCGCTCTCGGCCTTAACCGTTCATTTCATTATAATAGCACGTATAATACATTTTGAAATAAACATTCAAACATATAATAGTTCATCTAAGATTATACATTGGCACATA
This sequence comes from Humulus lupulus, assembly GCF_963169125.1. Classification (NCBI taxonomy): domain Eukaryota; kingdom Viridiplantae; phylum Streptophyta; class Magnoliopsida; order Rosales; family Cannabaceae; genus Humulus; species Humulus lupulus. The sequence continues at coordinate 158,533,490 of NC_084797.1, read as the reverse complement.
ATACAATCTAGGGCCATGCCATGCAATCAGACAGTGGGCCCATGCCCTAATCTCGGGTGTTACGGTTTTCTTACCTGTATTCCGAGCTTCTGGATGCACTAAAGTCGCGAGCACGGTCCTCTAACCCGAGCTTTTCCAAAGACCTAGTCACAACATGAGTAAAACATCCTTTAATACTAATCGATTCAAAACCACTTCCCGGGACCAATTCCATACACTCGGGACCTCTAATTCCTTAAAACAATGCATTGGGACCAACCCCCGCGCCCCCGGGCAAAAGCCCAAAATTGCAAACTTTCATGCCCAGAAAATGGCCTAGCGCCGCGGCGCTACCCAAGAGGGCCGCGGCGCCCAGCAAGTCAGAGAGCCTCCCCTGACTGGAACATCCTCGCGCCGCGGCACCCAAGAACAGGGCCGCGGCGCTCCATCGCGAACCCAGATTTTCTGGGTTTTTCCCGAGCTTCAACCTCCCCAAATCAACCCAAACAATTCCTAAACCCCAAAAAATAAAATCAAAACCTCCTATGCACCATCTAACAACCTATAGATACTAGAATCAAGATCAAAACATCATCACACCCAAAATCCACACCTTTGATCTCTAATTTCAGCAACCTAAACCAAAACTTTAAAAATGCTTACTTATGCTTTAAATCCCTCAAATCAAAACAGAAACCAAACTTAAATGTGTAAAAGATCCTTACCACAAATGGAGAATCCACCCAAGGCTTCCTTGATCTCCTCCTAGACTCCCACTTCAGCCCCTTCTCTTCTTCTTCTTGCCCTAACCCTTCTTTCTTCTTCTTTTATCAAAACACCCAAATGCCCAATGCCCAAACCGTGCCCCCCTATAACCCAGCTGAAAGTTGTCTATTACCCTTGCCAAAAGACCATTTTACCTCTTCTTAATAATCCTTCCTAACTAAACCTTCAAGGGCACTCTTGTCCTTACACTTCTATTTCAATTCTATCACTTTCTATCTTAAAACTTGTTACTCAAAGCAGTTACAAACGGTTACCTAGGTTACTCAATTGCCAATATCTAACCACTCATTCTCAACTCAACTTATAAGATTCCCAAAGTACCCCTAGGCTCCTCCCGAGCCGGGTACAAAAATCCCATTGTGACTTTTAGAATAATAGGCTCATTAGGACCGTCTCGATGCGTGCATCCTGATAAAAACACCACACTCACATGGCACAAATCACATAATACACTTATCACAGTTATGCTCTAAAATGGCCAAATTACAATTATGCTCAATCAGGTCTACATGCATACTAATTCACATAGTCATGCATCTCAAATAATCAAATAGTCATATAACGTGCATCAAATCATAATCATGCATAAAACTCATTAAATTCACACACAGACTCCCATTATGCCCTCCATGAACACTACTCCAGGCCCTTAAGCCTTAATAGCGAATTTAGGGTCGTTACAGGGAGCCTTCGGGCTGAGTGCGGTGTGTCTGGCTAGTAGGCGCTGGAGAAGTGGGATGCTGATCGACCGGTGCTGAAGGAGTGGAATACTGGTCAGCCAGAGGTATTGAGGCTGGCTGCTTGAGTGGAGATGGAGGTGGCATGTTTTCCTTCGAAGGAAAAGCTTCTGAAGGACCATCAGTTCGGGCCTTCTTTGAGGCGATTTTGCTGCTCTCTCCCCGAGTCCTCTTGCTGTCTTTCTTCCTGCCTGAGGAAGCAGCAGCGGCCTTGTAATGTTCGAATACGTCTTCAGACAACATATCTGCACAAAAGGAAAAAATACAAGCAGTGAGACAATATATATAGATGGAACTAAAAAAGAAAGTAAGAAGATTATAAGTAAAGTACCCGTGCTACAACTAATGGTCGCTGCATTACTTACTGAACTACTTACTGCCTGGAAGAAATCTTAATTTAAGTTTGGAGTATACTTAAAGTTGCCATCCCCGTCAAATAAGTGACAGGGAATTGGCAAACTATCTAAGAATTAGAAAACAGTACCGTTCTCATCCGAGGACTCGTTGATGGGGGCAGAGGGTTCGGTAGCTTTCTTTTTTCCTTTTCCCAGTGGAACTGGGGGAGCAGCAGCTCGTGGGGTGCTGAACGGTTCCCTGATTGTCACTCCAGTCGTCCTCCTCCTTTGAGTTTGCGACATGTCTGGGTGCTGCTCGGGAATCTCCTCACCGGTGGCACTCCCCGCTATTGACTCCCTCACATCTTGGTGTGGTGCCAAAAGCCCGACTAGCCTCAGGTTAGCCTCTGTGACCAGATGCTTGACGCTATTCTCTATGTCAGTCATGATGACCAAGAGTGCTGATCGGACTTCCATGTCTGGAGTGGGAGCCGGTCGCAGCCATGGGCCTGAAAGGCACTAAAAATCTAAGGGAAATGCAGAAAGAAATAAAGAAAATAAACGACCAAAGGAGTTAAAGTATTACCTCCTTGGGTGAAGGCCAGGTTGTTGGAAACCATGTCTGTAGTCAGAAAGTACTCCAGATGGTATTTCCCCACATTGGTATTTCCTAGTGATAGAAGTGGAAAACCCCGTATTTTCTTGATTGGGGTTGGATTTTAGGCCGAACAGATAGTTGACCTTGTGTGGTGTGGGGACAGGCCATTTCTTATGGCTATAAAGGATATAGAGTGCAGAGAGCATTCTATACCCGTTTAGGGTTATTTGGAAAGGAGCGACCCCAAAGTAGTTGGTCACTCCTTGGAATAAAGGATGGAGAGATAGGATCGCTCCTGCCTTGATGTGATATCTCGACCAGGCGCTATAGGTGCCTCCATGCATATTCTCCTGTTGGTCTCTGGTAGGTTGGACTAGGGTCACCCCAGGAAGTCCGTATTTTTTAATGTTATTGGCAATCATCCTAACCGTTACTCGGCTAGGATGGGCAACATACCATTCAACATCTGGTTGAATGGAATTTCACAGTTGGGCTTGAGATTGGATAGCAGGGTCAGGGGTGTTCTCTTCCCGACCACTGGTCGAAGGAGTTTCAGCCCTAGGAGCAGGCTCATTTAAAGAGGAAGCAGACGATTTCCTTTTTTGGGCTTTGGATTTTACTCGAACCATAGTTTGAAGTGGGGTCGATGGAGTGTTTGGGGTGACGCGAGAAAAGGGAATTTCTGGTATCAACAACGATGGTTGCTCCTCGTCCTCAAGTAATTGGGCTAGCAAGTCATCGTCGATAGGTCTCTCACCTCCCCATAGATCTTGCATGAAAAGCTGCGAACAAAGAAAGGGGAGATGAGAACTTAAAGCCTAAAAACTCATGTTGAAAGTTGGAATAGCGCTGCTTGTGTAAAAAAGCTAAGCTTTTATACGACCAGTAACATTCTAGCAAAAACACTAAATTTTGTACGAGCATTTTGAGAAACAGATTAAAAAGCAGAAGTGAATAGTTTTCCAAGAAAAACTCTTCGACTTTGAAAGGGCGGGAAAAACCCAGTTTTTCAGCTAGCTTAAAAATCGAATTTTTACTTCAATTTTACGCCCTAAATCTACAATCTTAACTACCAAACTAACTCCTATCACCTATAAGACATTATTTTCACCACCCTATCAAATATTGATCAATATACCCACTTACCCCAAAGCAACTTCAACCAAGAATATTCAAAAGCTCAAAGATAAAACAGATATAAGAAGGTTTTGCACGACATCCCAAAAGATAGAAAGATTCATGGAACTTACTTGGATGAAAGTTGGAGTATGAACACAAACGTTTTGAACGTCTAAGCGAAATTTCCTTAGATCAGCGATGAAAGCTTTTGGGTTTTCTGAGTTCTGAAGGTCGAAGTTTTTTAAAGTTCTTGAAGAAGAGAAGGCGAGTGAAAGGTAAAAAGTAAAAATGTGATCTTGGGGTATTATTTATAGTGATCGTGGCACCAAAAAAGAGGTAATCATGGAATTACTTTTTTCAAAGTATGGGGAAGTGCAATAGCCGTCAGACAATTTTTTGGGAAACCGAAAAGACTTGATTGGACATAATTGGTTACGTTTTTCGAGAAGGCATGTGCGGCTCTGACAGATTTGGTGGGGTAAGCGAAGGGTCAGTTTCCTAAGTTTACTTTATGCTGGTCGCAGTAAAGTAAACTTGGGGGGCAAATGTTTACCCAAAAATTGCTGCTGATGACGTGGCAAAGATTTCTCACATGTGGCAGAGTCGAAATAAGGAGATGCTGTTCGATTATCGACCAGCTACACATTGCTTCGTCAAACCTCACGATTATATATGACCAGGCTGGTCGTATGATTCAATTTATTTCCTTAAAAGATTGTAATCTTGTAATAACTACGTTGATTATTTCCTCTTTATTGCCTTAATGCACAGGTATTAAGGATAGTTAAGGCCCATTGGCCCATGTAACCCCCCTTGAGCCTATAAATATGCATGAAAGAGCTCAAGGAAGGGACTTTTTGACCTTTTAATCTTTTTCCTGAATACGGAGAGAGAGAGCATATAGTGCGATTATCCATCGTCTAGTTGTAATTCTCCCAAGGTTTATGAAACTCAAGAACCCTAGTTCTTTAATCACGACATTGGGATTCAATATTAATAATAGCACTAAGTGGACGTAGGTCATTACCATTCATTGGGGCCAAACCACTATAAATCGTCTATGTCTATTCTTTACCATTAGATTAAACTCTTGGTTATTATCTCATTTCTTGTCGTATTCTTGACTCCGTGTCGTTGGCCAAATCGAGGGTCAACACCTACGCAGAGACATTGCCAGGTGTGTAAACACCGATAGAACTCACCCGGAGACGTATGGTGAAGCTGTGGAATGGGCTCTTCACCAAGAGTCTTGGGCCGTGTCAAACAAGCCAGAACCACAGAAGAACGAAGATAGGAGGTACACTCCCAAAAACCCTGGACAGTTTTAGGCCAATCAGAATGGCCCAAGGGGAAAGTTCAACCCGAGGTTCAGCCAGAACTCTGGGCGAATAAACAATCTAAGAGGCCTAAGGCCAATTTTTGGGGGAAATAACAAAAGAAAAGGGGGACCTCCCAATCGGGCAATGGCTAGTCCCAACAAATAGCCAAGATGTGAGTTTGAACAATGGCCATTATGCAACAAGTGTAACTGATGCCATCGAGACCAGTGTGGGGTATGTTATAATTGTGGAAAGCCATGGCACTTTGCTAAAGAGTGTCGAATGCCAGCCAAGGGCAATGGAAATGACCAGCAGAAACAAATTGGACCTCCGCCTCGATTTTATGCGCTTACACAAAGCGACAAAGGAGCTAGACCATCTGATATGGTGTCAGGTTAGATCTCTATCGCCCAAACCTCGACATATGCATGAATGGATACTGGTGCATCGCATTATTTTGTATCTACATCCTTTATGGAAAAATTAAATAGAAAGCTTGAGCCTATGACTGTTATTTGTGGGTTATCCTTGCCTTCGGGAAAGGATATGCTGGTGCGGACATGGGTTAGAGCCATACCAGTTTGGGTTGAAGGTCGTGAGCTGACGGTGGATCTGTTAGTCTTGGACCTACATGAATATGATGTCATATTTGGGATGGATTGATTAACCAGATATGAAGCCGTTATCAATTGCAAGCACAGAAAAGTGGTCTTCACCCTAGCGGGAGAAGAACCATTCGAGTTCAAGGGTACATCAAGAGAAAAGAAGTGCCCCATGATTTATGTGATGAAGGCGAGAAAAATGTTGAATGACAGATGCATCAATTTTCTGGCAAACATAGTGGATAAGGATAAAGAGACGAGTCAAAAACCTTCTGATGTACCGGTTGTGTGCAAGTTTCCTGACGTATTTCCTGAAGATCTCCCAGGGATTCCACCAGACCGAGAGATCGTGTTTGAGATAGAGCTAATTCCGGGAACTGCGAAAATCTCAAAGAATCCTTACAGGATGGCACTAGCTGAACTCAAGGAGTTGCAGTCGCAACTGCAAGAGTTACTGGACAAGAAGTTCATAAGACCAAGCCATTCTTCGTGGGAAGCCTCGATCATATTCATGAAGAAGAAAGACGACTCGATGAGAATGTGCATTGACTATCGGAAGTTGAACAAAGTAACGATCAAGAACCGATATCCATTGCCCAGAATTGATGATCTTTTCGATCAACTACAAGGAGCGTTAGTATTTTCCAAAATAGACCTGCGATCAGGATATCATTAGCTCAAGGTTAAGGAGACGAATATACCAAAGACGACCTTCAGAATGCGCTACGGTCACTACGAGTTCTTAGTGATGTCCTTTGGACTAACCAATGCACCTGCGATATTCATGGATCTCATGAATCTCGTATTTTGTGAGTATTTGGATACGTTCGTCGTCGTGTTCATTGACGATATTCTAATATACTCGAAAAGCCAAGAAGAGCATGCAACGCATCTGGGACTGGTCCTTCAGCGTCTGCAAGATGAAAATATTTATGCTAAGTTTTTGAAGTGCAAAGAGAAAGTTAGTTTTCTGGGGCACATAGTGTCGGGAGATGGAATTTTGGTAGATCCCACCAAGATAGAAGCTGTTAAGCAGTGAAAACCTCCGAAAAATGCTCATGAGGTTAGAAGTTTTCTTGGGTTAGTGGGATATTACTGGCGATTTGTGGAAGGATTTTCCAAAATAGCTGCACCAATGACTGTCCTCACCCGCAAAAACATCAAGTATGAATGGACTGACAAGTGCAAGAAGAGTTTTCAAGAGCTGAAAACCAGATTGACGACTGCCCCAGTGTTGACAATCCCTAATGGCACAGAGGGATATACTATTTATAGCGATGCCTCATGTTGAGGGTTGGGAGCAGTGATGATGCAACACGGAAAAGTAATTTCTTATGCTTCTCGATAGCTTAAAAATTACGAGAAGAACTATCCAACTCATGACCTGGAGCTGGCACTGGTGGTTTTCACATTGAAATTTGGAGGCACTACCTGTACGGGATACACTGTGACATCTAAACTGATCACAAAAGCCTAAAGTATTTCTTCACTAAGAAAGAATTGAATATGAGAAAGCGTCAATGGTTGGGGCTGTTCAACGACTAAGATTGCGACATTCTGTACCACCCGGGAAAAGCAAACAAGGTGGCAGATGCATTGAGTCAACAACCAAGGGATTACCTGATGACAGTGAAAGAGATTTCATCGCAGTTACGAGCCGACCTTGCTACCTTGGATTTAGAGATTGTAGTCAGTCAATTGGCTAACCTCTCCATCGAGCCTACCATTATGGAAGCTATAAAAGGCGAGCATTTAGTCGATCCTTGGGTTCAAGGATTGATGTACGAAGTGAGGGATGAGGGGAGACCAGGATTCCATATCTCCGAAGATGGAGTATTGGGGTTCAAGGGCAGAATATGTGTTCTGGATGATGGCAAGATCAAGAAGCAGATCTTTTTTGAGGGACATAATGCTCCTTATGCCATGCATCTGGGGTACCACAAAAATGTACCAAGACTTGAAAAAGTACTTTTGGTGGCCTGGGATGAAAAAGGAGATGGCAGAATATGTGGCACATTGCTTGACTTGTCAGCAGACAAAGGTCGAGCATCAACGACCAACCAGATTGTTGCAACCCTTAAAAATTCTGGAATGGATGTGGGAGATGGTCACTATGGACTTTGTCACAAGTCTACCAACCACTCCCAAGGGGCACGATGCCATTTGGGTTATCGTAGAAAGGCTGACTAAGTGTGCTCATTTCTTGCCGATCAAGGTAACTTATGGGGCACATAAGTTAGCAGGTATTTACATTGCAGAAATAATGAGACTGCATGGTGTACCCAACTCCATCGTATCATATCGCGACAGATGTTTCACCTCAACATTTTGGGATAGAATCCAAACGAGGTTGAGTACTAAACTGAAGTTTATCACTTCTTTCCACCCACAAACAGACGGTCAAAGCGAACGAACATTTCAGACCCTGGAAGATATGCTAAGAGCCTGCGTGCTCGACTTTCAAGGGTCATGGAATGAGAAGCTTCCACTGATAGAGTTCTCTTACAATAATAGCTATCATGATTCCATCAAGATGGCTCTGTATGAGGCTTTTTACGGAAGGAAATTTCAATCACCGATTCATTGGCATGAGACCGGTGAAAGAAAGTTTCTTGGATCGGATGAGGTTGATCAGATTACCGAGGACATCTGACAGATAAGGAAACGCTTGCAAACTTCGGTTGATCAACAATGCAAATATGCCGATCGACGCAGGAGACCCCTGGTGTTTGAGGTTGGCGATAATGTGTTGCTGAAGGTAGCTCTGCTACGAGGGGCTATGCGGTTCAGGAAGAAAGGAAAGCTTAGCCCAAGGTTCATTGGACCTTTCAAAATCATAGAGAGGATCGGGGAAGTAGCTTATCGTTTAGCTCTTCTGCCCGCCTTTAAGGTGCATGACGTGTTTCATGCATCCTTGTTGAGAAAATACATGCGCGATCCCTCACTTGTACTCAGCTATGAGCAGCTGAGTATTGATCCTCAACTCGTCTATGAGGAGAAGCCAGTGATGATTCTAGAGTGAAAGGAAAAAGTGTAGAGGAACAAGATGGTGCCGTTGGTAAAGGTGTAGTGGTGTAACCATGGCATTGAAGAGGCAACCTAGGAAACAGAAGACAAGATGAGGGAGCTGTATTCTCATTTTTTTTAAGTTTCGAGGATGAAACCTTTATAAATTGTAGGTATTGTAACGTCCTGCATTTCGGGTACCTTGAAACGACTCGGGTCGGGATTGCTTTCCCCAAGTTAAGAATATTATTTTAAATAATATTATATTTGTTTGGAATCTATTTCCATGAGTTATTGCTAGCCAAATTATGAATTTTGTGTTTAAAAGTCAAGATAAGTCTTTTGGTCTTGGACTGACACAAGAACCATAATCGGGAAAAAATCTCAGAAAATAAAATGAAAAACTATGGCAAATATATTTGGGCATAAAATACATTTATAAAAATTAAAGTTTGGTAAAAAATAATAACCTAAGAGAAAATGGAAATTTTAGGGCATTTTGGTGTTAGATGCTTAATTTTACCGAATTGGAGAATTTTATTCCATGAATGGACCATAGGTTAAATTTTATTGTGTGATTAATTAAATTAAATTTGAGAGACATTTAATTTAATTATTATATGTTAATTTTTTTTTAACTTTATATGAGTGAAAAAGGTTATAGAAAGTCAATTTGGATTTTTCTTCTTAGGAAATATTTATTAACCTTTATAAAAAGAATTATATGATTACATAAATAGAAATTAAATGGCCGGCCATGTGAGGTTTTAAAATTTTGTGGACCAAATCGATTAAGTTTTAAATCATATTTAATGACACAAAGTGATAAAGGTAATAACACTCAAGTGTTTAGATATTTTTTTTTAGTTGATATGCTCATCCAAACCCTCACCCAACCGACCCTATACTCTTCTATCACTCTCATCACTTCAAAAAATTTCTCTAAAGTGTTCTCTCCCTTTTCAACCATCAAGAACACTAAGAAAGCTTGGAAGCTTAAGCTTTGGTCTAGGAAGAGTTCGTTAAGGTAAAGTTTAAAAAAACTAGACTTTTGTAAAGTTTTAACCATATATTTTTTAATAGCTAATTATATATGTTGTTGGGGGAGTTGGTTAGGGTTTTGAAAGGGTTTTGAAGGATCCAAAGCTAGTAGAAAGATCCAAACCTTAAGCAAGAACACAAGAGGTAAAAAGTTTACTTTTTATGGTTGTTATTGTATGGTTTTTATTTTTTTTAAGCATTATTTTGTATATTTAATGCTTAAAGTTTCTTATTGGTGATGTAATAAGACCATGGTAGTTTCTTTATAATTTTTATGATGCTTGTGTGTTAATTTTTGAAAATAGGAACCAAAATCCCCAAGGGTTTTGTTGAAAACCCTAAAACAAAATTACAAGTTTTGAGCTGTGACTTCCAAGGGGTCAAGCATCCACTGTATATTGATTTTGTAAAATTTAATTGAACTGTGATGTTTTTGAGACGGAGTACATAAAATTTAGCTTTTGAAATATTAAAAAATATTTAGAAATTAGTGAGTTATGCTATTTCAAAGTTTAGGTAAAAGCACTATTTTTTCGTATTCTTAATTTCGGGACCAAGTTTGGACAGCCAATGTATAGGTCAAATGAACCCAGTTTGTTCTAAAATTTGTGGAAATATTCTTGGCATAACCTTGTATTCCACTTTAAATTTTGGTAACAAAATATTAAACGGTTTGAAAGTTATTAAGTGCCAAAGTTTAGAAAAAATAAGGACTTGGTAACAATTGAGTAAGTAAATTTCAAATTATGACCTAACAAAGTATGTAGTTAAAAATGTGAAAAAATAGGGTTTTCACACTAGTGTAAAAATTGGATTTTGGAACATAAGGTAAAAAGTAAAATTTTGCTTATTGCAACATAAAAACTTGGTAAGTCTTGAAAACATATTTTGACCTAAAATACCAATTTGAGATTAGTGAGAATTATTTTTATTGAAGAATTTTTATTTTTTAAAAAAATAAAAAATTTAAGTTATTAATAAGTTAATAAATTAAAAGAGGGTTTTGTTATCCAGATTTCCAGATAGCGTTTAGATTGATGTCCTCGGGGAAGCAAAATTATCGATGTCTTTCACGGTAGGTGACCAGAGCTCGCGGATGAACAGAAAGGCTTCGCCTCTCCCTTTTAGTGTCCGGATTACTCTTCCAAGCAAACACAACACGGAAACTCGTCAACTCTCCCGGACTCCCGAAGGGGTATCCTTCGGGGAAGCCCCTTCCAGGAGAAGCTCTTCGAGTGGTCTTCGCGGAAACAGTTCCGTGCCTCGCACGGAACAAAGCCAAACGGTCGAGTCCCGGAGGAGGCATATTTGGAATGATATCCGCCTGACACAGGATCCCGCCTGACACGCCCGTCAGGTCAAAGCCGCACACATCCCAGCACGCCTAAGGGTACCTTTTCGCCTACTGTTCCGCTGACAACTTGGAAAAGACGGCTGACTTTGTGTGTTCCCCATACTTTCACGTAAATATACCCACATAGAGTTTTGTAGCCATGCTACTACAGTAATGGTATCCCTATTTATGGCTGGTGTAATTAAGACTCATGTACGTAGAGAAAAACCCTAATCCGAAACCCTAGCTATAAAGACCCCTTCATTTTACAAGAAGGGGGACGACCAACAAATCACATAGCAAAAACTCTACTGAAATCTCTCTAGCTTCATCTTCTTCAAGAGAACCCGAGAGAAACACTGTGAGTGTGTGAAGTTCTTGTGCACCAGCCATCTTACTGTAACCTTTTCCAAGTATAATAATATCGACTCGTGGACTAGGGCTTGTTAACGCCTGAACCACGTAAAAACACTGTTTGTTTAGTTACATTTCAGCATTTCTACAGTTCTTATCTTTTTATTATTCTGTTTGTATTCGTTTCCGAAAAACTCGGTAAACATTTTGGTGCTTTCATTGAGAGCTGTAGGAAGTTGTTAGTCAGCTCTTTTTCTGTGTACGTTTTTTGTATTCACTTCGTGCTAAAGAGATGGTGACTACGAGAAAATCCGCTGTTGACAAAAATGCTACGGTCAACCCCGATACCGTGATGGAAGATGTGGTGCAAAGCGAACCCTTGGACTACCAAGGTGGAGACCCGACATCCCGCCAGGATCGGGTCAGTACCGAAGATACAACATACTTAGAAGACGAAGAAGAGTATGTCCAAGACGGTTATTACAAGGACGGCTGCTACTATGAGAAGGACCCAGAACTGGTCCAAGTAGCCGAAGAACTGGAGGTCACCAAAGCCAAGCTTGCTGAGCAGGAGCGCCTCTCCGAAAAAATGCAGCGCATGATGGAGCGCCTCCAAAGCAAGTTCGGAGACCTAGGCGACTCGGACGAGGACACCTCTGTTTTAGGTGGTGCTGATGCCGCTATGCCGGATCCAGCCGCTGCTGGACCATCCAAAGCCGCCCCTAACAAGGGCAAAGAAAAAGTTGGAGAGCCTGTGCACGCTGACGCCCCTGCACCTCCTAAAGGCGTGAATCACAAGGCCGACTGCCCCCCCCGCGCGCAGAAGGTCTCTGGCGCTCCTAAGCCCAGACGTCCTTCAGCCCCAAGGGGGCACTCCGTGCCTAAAGGGCCCGGTGCTAAGGCACCCAGGCCTAGGGGAAGGAACAAACGCCCCAGTGATTCCGTCAACCAGGACGGTCGGGCTGCGAACTCGCACTCCGAAGATAGCTGGTCCACGGTGGACCTAAGAAGAAGGTTGGAGGCCAAGTATGAAAAGGCCAAAGGAGAAAAGGCCCGGCCTCGCGGAGATGACCTCCGAAATCATATTAATGACAAGCTCCGGGGACGTGACCTCCCGGAGAGTGATACGAAGAGGCTCGAGGAACAGATTGCTGCCTTGACCAAGCTGGTCCGGAAGCAAAGTGGGGCCCTGTCAGACTCTGAGGAGGAAGACCCGGAACCATGTATTCGGAGGATCGCGGAAACGTCCCTCCCGGATAACTTCAAAATGCCCCACATAGAATTATATGATGGGAGGACAGACCCGCGTACCCACTTAGCTAAATACAACAAAATGATGCAAGTGGCGCGTGTCAGTGAGGACGCCAAATGCATGTGCTTCTCACTCACCCTTACCAAGTCCGCGGAGGACTGGTGGAAAAGATTAGCTCCCGGATCAATCCACAGTTGGAAGGAGCTACAGTCCGCATTCAGGAGGCAGTTTATTGCTGCCCGCGACCACGACATGGAGGTTGGTTCCTTAACCAACATCAAGCAGCAGCCCACTGAGAACCTTAAAGCTTTCATTCAGAGAATGATGGAAGCTGCTGCAAAGACCAAGGTCAGCGATGACATGAAGCTGATCGCCCTCCAATCGGGCCTTACTGTCGGCTCCCTGCTATGGGGGGAAATGCAGAGGAGACGGGCAGAAACGCTGTCCGAATTCATGTCAAAGGCTCAGGGAATCATCAACCTTGAGGATGCCTACCAGCAGGCCTATGGAGTTCCCCCAGCTCCAACGCCTTCCGTGACTGCGCCGAGCTTTGCTTCGCAAGCTCCCGCGCCAGCCCTCACGCTTCCAGGAGCCCAATTCGCTCCAAGTGTGTACGGGCCTTCCGCGTCTGCTCAGACGCCGAGTCAAACCCATTTCTCTGGGTACGGAGCTGTACAAACCGGATGTAGTATCGCTCCTGGCATGCCGCAGCCACAAGCGGAAGCCCCAGAACGAAATTTGAGGCAATCGCGGAGCAAACGAAGCGGAAGAAACTCCAACCGGGGAGACCATTCAAAGAAGCCCCGGAAGGACTATGAGCCCAAGTTCACGGAATATACAAGTTTGATAGACTCGCGAGAGAATGTCTATCGGGCGACCTGTAATATGGTCAACTACAGGAAGCCCCCGAAAGTGTCTCACGGAGGAAGACGTCCGCGAGACTCCAATAAAAGGTGTGAGTTCCACGGAGACGTGGGGCACACCACGAACGAGTGCCTTCAGCTGAAGGATGAGATCGAGTCCCTGGCAAGAGCGGGACACCTCGGTCAGTGGGTGAGGATACCCATTATCTATCCCGGACAGGGGGTAGTTCACGGAGCTGCATATTCCCCGGGACAGAGGGGGACCGCTAGCGCTCCTGGAGCCGGTCACCCCCAAGCTCCCGGGTCTCAGTACCCGGCGCTTCCTGCTCCACCCGCTCCGGCGCCCATTGCCTTGTTGGCTCCAGGACCGGGCAACCCATATCCGCCCGGCCTTGCTCCGCCACCCGTTGACGGACACGTAGCCACCATTTCCGGAGGACCGCACCTTGCCGGAAGCACCCGCAACTCCTAGAAGAGGTACTTGAGGGAGTTAGAACACGCCGAGGAGATGTGCGCCTTGGTTCAATCACCTGCTCAACGTCCCCGAATGATGGATCTTCCCATCACCTTCACGGAGGACGATGCTCGACATGTGCACTTCCCCCACAACGATCCCCTCGTGGTGGAAGCCCAGATTGCCAATAAGAAGGTCTCACGGATCTTGGTCGATAACGGAAGCTCCGTAAACATCCTCTTCAAAGCGGCCTTCCACGCGATCGGATTGACCGAGACAGACCTAGCCCCATGCCCCATCCAGCTTCAAGGGTTCAATGGGGACGCACTCATGCCATTAGGCAAAATTCAACTTCCAGTCACCCTCAGAGGAGAAAGCGACGCTTGTGCCTTCAAGCATAGCACATTCGTGGTGGTCGACTGCCCCACGGCGTATAATGCCATCTTAGGCCGACCGGTCCTGATCGATTGTGGGGCCATAACCTCGATACGCCACTTATGTTTGAAGTTTCCATGCGACGATGGGCGTATTGGCACCCTCCGAGGAGACCAAAGAAGTGCACAGAGCTGTTATAACGTCTCTGTCCGATCCGTCTACACGGTCCAAGAGACGTTTGCTGCCATTCCTTTGGCGGAAGAATTACCAGAAACTGGGGGTGCTCAGGAGGCATACTTTGACGAACTCGACCTAAGAGTGGGAATCGAGAAAGAAATAGAGCCGATGGAGGAAGTCGAAGAGGTGATCCTCAACCCGGGAGAACCCACCAAAGTCATTCAGGTGGGGAAAAACCTGCCGTCGGCCATTCGAGATAAGATCGTGGCCACTGTGAAGGATAATCAGGATATCCTGGCATGGTGCCACGCTGATATGACGGGGATTAATCCCAATGTTGCGTGCCACGCACTCAACATAGACCCATCTGCAACTCCAATTCGCCAAAAGAGGAGGCCGCTGGACCCAGTGAGAGCCGAAGCCGTCAAAGCTGAAGTGGACAAATTGATGTCCATAGGTTTTCTCCAGGAGTCGCACTATCCCGTGTGGTTGGCCAACCCAGTTCTGGTCCCGAAACCCGATGGGTCCTGGAGAATGTGCATTGACTTCACGGACCTAAACAAGGCCTGCCCGAAAGATTGTTTCCCTCTTCCGCGAATCGATCAGATGGTAGACGCTACTTCCGGGTACGAACTCTTATCCTTCATGGATGCGTACTCCGGATACAACCAGATCAAGATGCATGTCGCGGACCAGGAACACACCAGCTTCCTCATGGACAAGGGTGTCTACTGTTACGTGGTCATGCCTTTCGGTTTGAAGAATGCTGGGGCGACGTACCAGCGTCTGGTAAACAGAATGTTCAAGGACCAACTGGGGAGGAACATGGAGGTGTACGTGGACGACATGTTGGTAAAGTCCAAGACCTCCGGGGACCACAGTGACGACCTTGAGGAAGCTTTCGCCGTGATCCGAAAGTACGGGATGAAACTAAATCCAAAGAAATGTACTTTCGGGGTCTCGTCTGGAAAGTTCCTCGGTTTCATTGTCAGCTCCCGCGGAGTGGAAGCCAACCCTAAGAAAATAAAGGCGTTCATAGATATGCCTTCCCCCCGGAAACATAAGGATGTCCAAAGCGTTACCGGAAGGATAGCTGCTCTCAGCCGCTTCGTATCCAAGGCCACTGACAAGTGTATCCCCTTCTTCAATGTGTTGCGAGGAAACAAGAAGTTCGAGTGGACCCCCGAATGCGAAGCAGCCTTCCAACACCTCAAACAACATTTAACCCGAGCTCCCATTCTGTCCAAACCGGTCGAAGGAGAGGCGCTGTTCTTATACTTAGCTGTGACTGAGCACGCAGTGAGTGCCGCTCTCGTCCGGGAAGATGGCCGTATCCAGCTCCCTGTGTATTACGTAAGCAAGAGGTTATTGGACGCCGAGTCCAGATATTCAATGATCGAGAAACTCTCCCTCTGCTTGCTAATTGCTTCATGGAAGCTGAGGCCATATTTCCAGGCGCACACCATCAAAGTACTCACCAACCACCCTCTCCGACAAGTCCTGCAGAAGCCCGAGTCTTCTGGCAGATTGCTTAAGTGGGCCATGGAACTGAGCCAGTTCGACGTCCACTACCAACCACGTGTTTCCATAAAAGGTCAAGCTCTCGCGGACTTTATTGTGGAATGCTCGGGAATGAATGACCTCCCGGAAGATCCTGTCCCGGAACTTCCCACCTGGAAGGTCTATGTAGACGGAGCCTCAAATGAAAAAGGAGCTGGAGCGGGGGTCATCCTAATATCTCCCCAAGGGCATCAGCTCCAGAGCGCCATCCGTTTCGCGTTCCCAGCATCCAACAACGAGGCAGAACACGAAGCCATGCTAGCTGGGTTACGACTTGCCAAAGAAGTCGGAGCCCAAAAAATCGAAGTATACAGCGACTCCCTACTTGTGGTAAACCAAATATCCGGGGAATACCAGACGAAAGGCGAAAGGATGGCTGCCTACGTGTCTCTCTCCCGCGACCTACTGCAGCATTTCAAAGGCTACCAAATCCGCCAGGTCCCCCGGGACCAGAACTCACTCGCGGACACGCTGGCCAAGCTTGCAACGGACCCGGAGATTGAACAGTATGGCTTAGTCCCCATCGGGCACTTAGAAGCCCCCAGTACTGAGACACGAAGGATAAACGCCATCATCGACCATTCCCACTCCTGGATAGGACCCATCCTCAGATTTCTCACCACCGGAGAGCTCCCCACTGATAAAGCTGACGCAAGGAAGCTCCAATATCAAGCTCCCCGATACGTGGTTATGGATGGAAAGCTTTACCGCAGGGGGTTGTCCATACCCTTCCTTAGGTGTGTTGCCAGAACCGAAGTCAGCACCATCATCCATGAGATTCACGGAGGCTTCTGTGGCGATCATACCTCCGGGCTGAGTCTCTCCAAAAAGATCCTTCGACAAGGATACTTCTGGCCCACCATGAAGAAGGATTGTGTGGATTATGTCAGGAAATGTGAGCAGTGCCAGAGGTACGCCAAGGTTCCGCGAGCGCCGCCTACAGAAATTACCCTAATGACCAGCCCCTGGCCGTTCGCCGTTTGGGGCATTGAACTAGTAGGTTCCCTCCCAACTGGAAAAGGTGGAGTGAAGTACGCCATAGTCGCGGTAGACTACTTCACCAAATGGGCTGAAGCTGAACCTATGAACACGGTCACATCTAAAAAAGCACTGGACTTTGTCATCAGGAATATAGTGTGTCGTTTTGGGCTTCCACGAAAAATTGTGTCCGACAACGGAAAACAATTTGACAGTGAACACTTCACGAACTTCTGTGCTTCGCATGGAATTATCAAAAGCTTTTCCGCAGTCGCCAGACCCCAGGCTAATGGGCAAGTGGAAGCTGTAAACAAAATATTAAAGACCACGTTGAAGAAAAAACTCCAAGCCTGCAAGGCTCACTGGCCGGAAGAACTTCCGCGAGTACTTTGGGCCTATCGCACAACAGAGAGAACTTCGACGGGGCACACGCCTTATTCCATGACCTTCGGTTGCGAGGCCGTCATCCCAGTAGAAACTATGATCCCCTCTCACAGGCAAGATACCTACGATCCTACCCGGAACCATGCCCTTCTCCAGGAGTCCTTGGACATGATTGAAGAGCTCCGGGAGCAGTCGCAGGTCCAACTAAAAATGTACCAGGGCAAGATAGCCCGACACTTTAACACGAGAGTCAAGAGCCGTACATTCGAAGTTGGGGATCTTGTCCTACGGAGAGTATTTCCTGCTACGCAGGATCCGGGAGTAGGAGTCCTCGGACCCAACTGGGAAGGCCCCTACGAAGTCCAAGAAAAAGTGGGCCATGGGACATATCACTTAAAGAGACTCGACGGATCTAAATTCCCGCGCGCCTGGAACGCGGAGCACCTCCGCCGTTACTACCAGTAGGCCCCGGACCATCCAGTCGGAAGTCCTTGGTGAAATTAGCAAAAGTGAAAAATGTGGAAATAATCCTCCCTGTTGTAAAAATCGCGCCTAGCAGGCTAATTTAATGAAACACGGAGAGATTCACTCCGCTTTTACTGCACTTTTTATCCCTGTGTTCAAAGCTGCATTTTAACAAGTGACCACGCGGTTCGGAGACGTCCGGACCCCACGCCCACTTGGGGGGTATACATGGCTAAGGCATAGCCATACGCCCCTTGAACAAAACGTACACAGAACACCACTTATGTGCTAGCATTGTGTTTGAAATTTTTAAATTGTTTGAAATGTTTAAATTGTTAAGCTTAGGTTTATTTGTTGCCATGAGCATGCTTGCATTACGTGTCATATGTGCATTATGTGCTTATGTGAAAATTGCCATGGAAATGCCTGCCATTATGTATCATGAAAATTATCTCCTATGTAGCCCAGCGATGGACGGGACCGGGGGTTGAGGCACGTTCATAGAGCTACGCCAAAACACCCCCAACTCCCTGACAAGTCCTTTGCAGAATACTCCGCGAGCGCTGTAGATCTTTGCTTCGCAAGCTCCAGCTCCGGGTCCCGCAAGGCGAAAGATGGCAAGATCCGCGAGCGCTGTAGAGCTCTGCTTCGCAAGCTCCAGCTCCGGGTCCCGCAAGGCGAAAGATGGCAAGATCCGCGACCGTTGTAAGCCTTGATTCGCAGGCTCCAACTCCGGATCTCACAAAATAATGCATGGCGAGCTCCTTGGCCATTGCAAGTTTCAGCTCCAGAAGCAGACATGGTCGATCTCCCACTCACAGCCGGCCTTGCTTCGCAAAGCCCCTGCTCCGGGATCACACCTGGTGGGCGTGGCGATTTCCCCGACAGCAATGAGCCTTGCCTCGCAGGGCTCCATGCCAGGTCCCTGAAGTCAGCCACCATGAGGTTCGCAACAACAGTTAGTTTTTCTTCGCAAAGATCTAACCTTAAGTCTAGCGACGCTCACCAAAAGAACTCCCGTTCCAAACCATGGAACGGCTCACCTTAGCAATCCCAGCGAACAGTATAACTACAAGTCCCGGGATTGGCTATTTGCCTCAGGAAAGCTAAAATACGGTGAAAGGAGCCTGGTCGTTGGAACCAGGAAACCTTCGTAACCTAGAAACTACGTGGGAAAAGACATCGTCCGTTAAAGCTTCAAGTGGGAAGTGCATAGGTTTTGGCCGTTGGAACCAAAACCTCATACGCCCCTACAACAGTTTCTACCGTATAAATGTCTACCCTAAGCGCAAAGATAAATAAAGAACTCGGCAGAAAAGAAAGGAGAATGCTATAATTATGGAAAATATGTCCGCAATGAAAAACTCAAAATGAAAAATAATTAAAGATAAAACCCCTTCAAGCATTGGGGGTAACTACAGCTTCCACGACCGCAGCTTCGGGGGCATCGGTTTCAACTGAGGCTGGCGGAGTCGGCTCATTGGAAGGCGGAACTTTGTCATGAGAAGGTTCAGAGGTCCCCGCCTCTCCGGGATCTCCCACCTCAGGAGCTCCAGCACGTTCGTCAATGTTGTAAGTTTGGACGTACGCCTCTGGGCCTTGATCCCACACGAGTAGCTTCTCCCTCATGGCTTCGGCATCATCTCCCAGATAGCCTAATACCTCCGGGTTCACTTTCCAGAGTTGATGCATGAGGACCACATGCGATATATTAATCGTCCTGTTCAGTATCACCTCAGCATCCTCCTTCTCCTTCAAGCGCTCCGCCTCGGAGGTTGCCAGCTGTGCCTCCACGACAGTTAGTTGAGCCCTCAATTTTTCCATTTCGGCCTTGGAGGCATCACGCTCCCCCTTAAGAGAATCAATCTCCTTGCGCTGCTCCCTATTTTGGCTCAGCACGGATTGTTTCTCGGTCACATGCCCCCTGGCAGTGAATTGTAAGGCCCCGATCTCTTTATCCTTCTCGGCGAGCCCCAACTGCAGCATAGACACGAGATCCCTGCTCCTCTTATGGAGTTGCTCCTCCTCGTGCAGCTTACTCTGAAGAGTGGAATATTCCTCTTGCTGCTTAAGGAGGAGATCATTTTTTGATTGCAAGCGAGCTTCCAGGGTATCCTTCTCCACCTTAGCTTGGGACAGCTCTTCCCGGAGCTTGGAGTTTTCGGCCTTCATCCCATCCGACCGCTGTCTAAACTCATTCTCTGCCTTGGCCCGGTACTCTTGATATTTGGCAAGATATTTCTTGTCCGCCTCTTCCTCAGCCGTGCGCCGGGCCTGATCAATCTTCTCCGAAGCCTCCAAGGCCTGTTGGGTCAGTTTCTGCTTCTCCGCCTCCAAGGCCTGGCGAGCCAGCTGGCTCTCCTCCATTTGAACCAGAACTGCACCAACCTCCCAGAACGAGCGTTCCGCGATCATAGAGGCCTGCAAGGAAAGACAACAGAATGAGCTAAAGCCGGACAAAAAGACAGATGATCCCAAAAAATAACAACTGACGGCTTACCCCGGACAGCTGCTGCTTCACAGCGTGTGTCAGCAACAGCGGATCCTTACTGCTACTGATGGCCCATTTCTCAGAATTGAGCTCGCATAAGCTCAGGGCCATGTCCTCCATCATCTCAGCTCCGAACGGCGCCAATGCACGTCTGAGCCTAGACACCAGCCTCTTCTCCAAGGCTGGACCATCCAAAACCGCTCCGGCCGGGTGAAGGGATCTCACCCCCTCGACCAGCTCAGCTCTCTTCACGGCAGACAAGTTATCTGCCCTTCCCTGAGTAACAGCCTTCTCCGCCTCTAACCGCCTCTTCAAAA
Organism: Humulus lupulus; assembly: GCF_963169125.1. NCBI lineage: Eukaryota > Viridiplantae > Streptophyta > Magnoliopsida > Rosales > Cannabaceae > Humulus > Humulus lupulus. Next base: position 158,512,965 of record NC_084797.1, on the reverse strand, counting down.
AACTATCAGCCCGTCTTACACCCTCCAGGAGAGCAGCGGGGAAACTGGTTGGCTTCCGCGGAAAGTGGAACTTCAGGCCAGGCAGAGGAAGGTTGGTTTTCTGAGAAGAAGGAGACCCCGGAAGGGTGGACCCCCTTTGGGCTGGAGGAGGAGGCAGACGGGGTATTAAGGCCCCGGTCTATTGCTTTTGCTGCTGCGGCAGCAGAAGTAATAGCCCTTGTTGCTGCTGCTGGTTTGGATGTTGTTGTTGCTGCTGCTGTGACGTTGGTGATTGTCTCTGTTGTTCTTGTTGCTGCTGTTGTTGTAGTTGTGGTTGCTGTCGTTGCTGTTGTTGTTGCCTTCGACCGGGAGAAGAGTGTCTAAGGCGTTTGTTCTTAGCGCCCTCAGCATCTTCTCCGGGACGCTTGCTCACCCCAGTTGTCCTCACGGGGAACACAAGCCCTTCCCCGTCGCTGCTGCTACTCGAGACCATCATAGTCTCGGAAGGCCCGTCAGCAGGAGACTTCTCTACCCTCGGAGACTCTTGCGCCTCGCCACTTGTCTTCTTGGGGGAGGCAGCTTTACCTCCCCTACCAGCCTTGGTCTTCCGTCCTTTCCCCGTGGACGGGTCTTGGCTGGTGGCAGCCTTCTTAATGAGCAAAGTAACCCTCCCCAACATCTTGGCTTCTGGATACTCTGCAAGAAACGTACAAAGCAAGGTTAACGAGCCAACAAGTAATGAGAAAGAAGATAAGCGAAAGACAAGACAATCAACAACATAAAAGCACAAGCAAGCCCGCCAGCAGGGAACAAGAAACAAGAAAAAGAAAAGTTTGAAAGGGACGACCATGCACGAGAAACGTGGATGGCCTTCCCCGAGCAAAACAAAACATCGCTTCCTGCTCCAGGAAGCTCCCGTACTCCTTGAAGTCCGGGAATGACATGCTGAGGGAAGAAGGGTCAACCATGATGACACCTTATGGCAGACTACCGTCACTCAGACACCAGAGGAGCTCATCTACCCTATCGCAATATCTGTCGAAGGGTATCCTACGCGGATCTAGCCTAAGGAAACGGGGATCAAACCCCATCTGAGAGGTCCGGGAAACCTCAGACAGGCTGGGGGTGTGGATCAATCGAAAACTAGTCTTACCTCTCCCGGAGGTACTAGCCCCCGGAGCCCCTTCGTTAGGGTAAGCCGTGGTGTGGCGAGCCTCGATCTCCTCTTCCTCCGGCTGGGGGTCGGGGAACCTCTCCGTCCAACTAGGAGATAAAGTATTTTCGTCCCGAGCTGCTTGGGTGATCACCTTAGACAGCTCCAGGGAAATCTGCTCCCGGATGTCAGCTGACACCTGAGTTTGCCCCCTGCCACTCACTGGCTCGATGTTTTGGAAGGAGGCAAGTAACCCATACTCCCTCAACGATTCGGAGGTCACAAGTCCCTCCACTTTCAACTCTTCCTCAGAAAGCCCTTCGTAGAACTTGGACCTCCTTATCATCTCTGCGCAGCGAGGTGTCCGCGGAACGACTTCTTCAAAATTCAAATACGAGCGTTAGGGATCCTACCAAAAGGCAAATCAAACGCAAAGAAACAAAGTTGAAAAGGAGAGGAAGGAACACTTACCAGGGATTTTGAAGTCCAAAGATAGGGCTGGCACCCTCTTCAGCGGAAAGCCAGTCGTCAGGAACCAGTATTCCCGGAGGTCTGGAACCCTCGCGGTATGACAGGTGGGGCACATCACGTCCGGGTGCCTTTCCAGCCTGTAAAACCCCACCTTGTCTGAATGACCCCTCATAGGCTGAGACTTTAACCCGTAGAAGTACAGCACCTCCTCCGGGGTAGGAGCTTCCAGTTTCCGGGACTTGCAAAAGATGAACCACCCTGCTAGGAGCTTGTAGCTGGGAGGAATCAACTGGAAGGGGGCAATCCCCGCCTTCACACAGAAATTGGCAAAGTAGCTCCTTAGGGGCAAGTGCGCCCCACACACTATGTGTGCCCAGCTCTTGGCACCGAAGCCCTCGTGACTCTGGCTAGCCGACTCGCCCAGCACCGACAGACGATGCCACATCAGACCTGGGATGTTCTTCAGGCTTGCCTCGGAGGAATACAGCTCCAGCATGCCATAATTCCTGAAAAGGTTCGGCTTTTGGTCCATCTCCCAGATGGAACTATTGGAAGTCGGTGGGCTAGCCGCGACCACTTTCGCCTTTCCTTTCCCCTTTGCACCAACGACAGGGGAACCCTTCTCTTGGGCAGAATCAGCCTCCCCCACAGCAAGGAGTTGTTCCTTTGAGATGTTCGTCACTGGACAAAAGAAAGAAAGAAGAAAACACTCTAAGCAGTCAGCACCCTTGTCATACCCTAGTGGTATCAAAGGCGTCGGGGAGACCCTCCCCGAAAACTGCTTGGAGAGGCTCCCACCGAGCTTACCGAGGGATTGGCACCATGCCACCCGAAGGGCAGCAAGGAACCAGACTCCGACTCCGAGCCTAAGCCCACCAAAAGAAGTGTTTTTCCAGAGAAAAACACCCTAAAGGCGTTCATGCTTATGCCCTAAAACAGCAAAACAAGGAACAACTTTCCGAACGTAGATCGCCCAAGCATGCAAAAAAGGCTATTTATCGACTCACATCAATCACATGCCTACACATCAATCACATGCCTACCAAAGCCCTATTCACGCATGCACATAAGCGATAATGGCAGAAACCTCTACTCTAACAACTACCAACAACCTAAGGTTTAGGAGGAAAGAGCAGAGTAGAAATACTTACTGATATTCGGGTAATTGGAGGTTGAAGGAGTAACTGGATCACTGCACAGCACGATCGCGAGAAGTAAAAGCTGCAAAGACGAACGGCGATTCAAACCAGGAACTTCGGCGAATAAACCCACTGCTAAATCAAAAGAAAAGTTTCCAGATACTTACCAAAAGAAATGGCAAGTTCGGGGGAACGTAAGCTGGGAAGCCTGAGAGTTCGAAGGTTTGCAAATCTGAAAATCCTAAAGATAGAGAATCTGAAAGCGTAAAGAGGAAGAAAGGTCCTTTCCCTCGTTTTTATAGCAGGGAAGAAGTCGTTTCGAATTCCTCAAATGGACGGTCCCGATCTCCCCATTCCGTGTGCATCAGATCCAACGGCTGGAGATGAAGCGACGATCCTATTTATGACTCCTCGGATGGGAATAAAGTATTTATTTCCCATCATTGCACCACCTCGGGCCCGGAGTACCATTAAAAACCGTCAAATCATTATTCAGATGACTGACGCACGCATACTCAACCAGTCGCCTCACGCACACGTCTTGGTCGCAGAACCATTCCCAGAATGACAGTGGTCCTTGCCGCACTTGAGTACTTGAGTTCAAACAGAAGAAATTCCCTTTCTTTTTCATACTAACACTCAGGCGGGAAAAAGGAACCCTTCCGGGAACACAGAAGGTGCCCCCTCGCCTAATCTAAGAGACCGAAATACCCGGAGGACTGTACAAGCTCCCGGATCTCTCAAAGCTCCGTGACCTTGGGGGGTAAATGTTATCCAGATTTCCGGATAGCATTCAGATTGATGTCCTCGGGGAAGCAGAATTATCGATGTCTTTCACGGTAGGTGACCAGAGCTCGCGGATGAACAGAAAGGCTTCGCCTCTCCCGTTGTGTGTCCGGATTACTCTTCCAAGCAAACACAACACGGAAACTCGTCAACTCTCCCGGACTCCCGAAGGGGTATCCTTCGGGGAAGCCCCTTCCAAGAGAAGCTCTTCGAGTGGTCTCCGCGAAAACAGTTCCGTGCCTCGCACGGAACAAAGCCAAACGGTCGAGTCCCGGAGGAGGCATATTTGGAATGATATCCGCCTGACACAGGATCCCGCCTGACACGCCCGTCAGGTCAAAGCCGCACACATCCCAGCACGCCTAAGGGTACCTTTTCGCCTACTGTTCCGCTGACAACTTGGAAAAGACGGCTGACTTTGTGTGTTCCCCATACTTTCACGTAAATATACCCACATAGAGTTTTGTAGCCATGCTACTACAGTAATGGTATCCCTATTTATGGCTGGTGTAATTAAGACTCATGTACGTAGAGAAAAACCCTAATCCGAAACCCTAGCTATAAAGACCCCTTCATTTTACAAGAAGGGGGATGACCAACAAATCACATAGCAAAAACTCTACTGAAATCTCTCTAGCTTCATCTTCTTCAAGAGAACCCGAGAGAAACACTGTGAGTGTGTGAAGTTCTTGTGCACCAGCCATCTTACTGTAACCTTTTCCAAGTATAATAATATCGACTCGTGGACTAGGGCTTGTTAACGCCTGAACCACGTAAAAACACTGTTTGTTTAGTTACATTTCAGCATTTCTACAGTTCTTATCTTTTTATTATTCTGTTTGTATTCGTTTCCGAAAAACTCGGTAAACAGGTTTAAAACCTTATATTTTGATAAAATAATTAAGTAAATTATTTTTCTAGTAAGTAAACTTGATTAATTGACTTCGTAAATTTAACTAGACAAGATAAGAAATTTTTAACGGTTTTCCTAATTAAGTTAAAATTAGGCTATTTCCTTAAACCTGTTTTTAGAGATTAAAACCTTAAGAAAAATAAAAGAAAAATTAAGAGATTATTTTCTTGAAAAATAATTAAGGAATTTAATTAGTATTTTCTGGATATAATACTGGCTAAAATCTTCTATATATTTAACTGACTTGTTGAAAGTACGGGTTAGTAGAGATACTTTTAAAGAATAAGATTTTTAGCGGATTGTGGGAAAATACTATTGTGATGCCCGAGCCTAGGTATCAATACCATAGGATAGGTCTTCTTGAGACTTAGGGTTTAGTCTCAAATTTTTGAGTATGAATTTCTTGAATGTGTTTAAAACCAAATAAGGATCATTAATCCTTACAAATAATTTTTAAAATGACCAAACTGCCCAAACTAATAATAATGAATTATGAAGTGCCGTAATTAATCCGAGTATACTGTATGGATAATTAGAGTATTGGCTAAGCATAACTGGATTATACATTGGAGGGTGGAATCTTGCTGAGAGCAAAGGACTCCAAGTAAGTCAACTTCTATTGTGTGGCTGCAACATGAAACAACTATTGTATTGTATGTTAGTATAGAGACACATGCACATATATACACTGTCGTAGAAAGTTTGCTTAGAGACGTTAGTCTAGTTGGTGCTGATTCAGAAAATATGACCGGTAGATATTCATCATATTCTAGACGGCTGATCCCCATCACACTGCTTGATTTTATTTATGCCTAGTTCATTACCGCGATGAGTGGCCAAGAGATGAGGATTGCTGGTTTAAACCTAGGGGCGCCAAAATGAATGGGACCCAGGGGTCCTCATGCTTACTTAATTAGTGAACAGTTAGAACCTGAGCAAGTGCTCTGATAAGTTATTTCCGGATAGTAGTTGTGAATATTAGCCATTCAGTGATAGTGCCTAGAGATACTAGGGGTTGCCAAGTTTGAGTGAGGCTGAACACCCTAGGGACAATTGCTCACCAGCTTTGCCCATTAACATAGAAGTCTCTGTAAACCCATGTAACTTCGATTACACTCTTGGATAAGTAATGATGCCCTAGGTAACTTGATGGTTACCCTTGGATAAGTAGTGATTCCCTAGGTAATGCGATAGTTACCCTTGATGGGAATATTTATTGGCTAGATCTTAGTGTTGAGACTCGGTTCTCTCTTACAGATTAGAATTTATGATGGAGGGTGTGTTATGCCCGAATTGTTGGAAATTGTCGAGCGTTGGTCTCGAATTATTGTTATATATTATATTTGCTTGCTCTGAGATTTTCTGAGTGCCGAGATTTATAGGTTTATATGAAATAGTTGTGATATATTATATCTGCTTGCTCTGGGATTTTTTGATTGCAGAGATTTTTTTTTTATAGGAAATAGTTTGCCATTGGTTATCAGGCATGACCATAAGTTTGCCAGGATGCTTTTGCGTTCTTGAAATTTATTTCGTAGGGTCTGGATGGATTTGGAACCCTAATTTTTGTGAGCTATTGTTATCTTTGGACAATAACTTGGCCAGTGACCACCTGTCTTCTCTGCATGCTTTTGTTTTTAAGGTTGAACTTACTAAGCATTTTTGCTTACCTAGTTGTTTCCTGTTGTAGGTAAGAACAAGGGCAAGGCAGAGCAGTGAGCACTGGAGTCTACCTTGTGAATGTACATGTGGACCGACCTTTTTGGGAAGCCGTTTTGTTTTGGAAATGTTGTGTTATTTTCATAAAATGGGCTCATTTTCACAATTCATAAAATATGTTTGTATTAAATGTTAAGTACGACCATACGACTTTTTAAAAAGTTTTTTTTATAAGGGTTTTTGAGACATTTTGTTAAATGAAAACATTTATATTTCCGCATTATCAAGTCTTGAAAATATGGGTTGTTACACTACAGGGGCTTGACTTATAAGTCGAGGGACTAAAAAAGGCTCGACTTATGAGTCGAGGGATTTACAAGACTGACATATAAGTCGAGGGTTTACAAGGCTGGACTTATAAGTCGAGAGTTCACTGGGCCTGACTTATGAGTCGAGGGTTTACAAGGCTCGACTTATTAGTCGAGAGTTCACAAGGCCCAACTTATGAGTCGAGGGTTTGCAAGGCTCGACTTATGAGCCGTGATCGACATTATGCACGTTGAGCGTAGGCCGCCGTGATCGGCATTATGCGCGTTGAGCGCAGGCCGTTATGGCTAGGCCACCCCGGGAGTGCATTATGTACTTGACTGGCTCATATGCCAAAGGAATGAATGGGAGTGCATTATGCACTTGATTGGCTCAGATGCCAAAGGAATGAATGGGAGTACATTATGCACTTGACTGGCTCAGATGCCATAAGAATGAACTGGAGTGCGACATGCACTTGTGTGACCCTATGGTCTCTTACTTGTACAGTGTTGGTATGATTGGTTCCAGTTATTCTGTGGACTATCTGAATTTTCTAATGTGTTTTCTTGCTGAGTGTTTTGGCTCATGAGTGCTTTGTGGTGCAGGTAAGGGTAAGGAGAACCTTGGTAAACCACGAGTTGGAGAGCGTTAGGGGAAATGTGTACATATGTAGTTTGCTCGACTGCCACGACCAAGGTATCGCAAGGGAACTGGGGTTGGACCTTCTTTTGCCGCTTAGGTCAGCTTATCTTATAATCCCTGAGTTGTAAACAGATTTTAAACTTGTATTTTCGGGATCCCATGTAAAGTCTAAATTTTTCTTTTAATGGAAATGTTTATTCGTTGACCAAGATTTTTAATATGTGAAACCTTAGTGGCTTAATCACATGTTTTAGTCCAAATAACTTGTTTAGCGAGTCTCGCACTATTTTAAACACACGTGGTAACATACCCTAATTAGCAGGGAGTTACAAATGGTGCCTCCTTTTATTGGATCTAGCCGGGGTAGTAGCCCTAGTGAGATGAAGAGAAAGGCGCCAGACTCTTTTGTTCCTCCTGGCTTGGATAGGAGGGCACGGGGTGCTATCAGTGGATGTTAGGGCGGGGGAGACAACTGGAGGAGTTCCCAGTGTGTCCTCAGTGCAGACGATGACATCAGGGAGAGTGCAGGATTAGGGTCTGCTTTACTTGTGGGAGCATTAGTCACCTGAGGAAGGACTACCCATAAGCCAGAAAGGAAAAGTCGAAACAGAGCGACAATCTCACTCCTGCCAGAGTATTTACCTTGATCCAGACTGAGGCTGAGGCTAGCCCCTCGGTCATGATAGGTCAAATTTCTAGTGCTGGTTCTTCTTTTACTGCATTGATTGATTCAGGGGCTACTCATTCATTTGTATCTGCTAGAGTGATAGATCAGCTGTGTAGACCTAGTGATTTGTATGCTAGGGGATTTCATACTTTGTTGGAACTGGTAGTCTCTAGGAGACGGGTTAGAGGATTGCCAGTTGAGATAGACAGTAAAGAGTTGTCGGTGGATGTAATGCCCCAAAATCCCTAATAAGGTTTAGGACCTTAATTAGGAGGCCGGAAAGGTCATAGTTGATTTATTATATTATTAAATGATTACATGCATGTTTATGTGAATTATATTATGATGTGATGATAAATGCATGCATATGGGTCCATTTTTAATTATAAGGGCATTTTGATAATTTGGCCCGTTGAGGGTGTAATTGTGCATTTTCATGCATGTGGGTGAATTATGAATAATACCACATTATATGTGGATTTGTTCAAGCCATTCGGCATGAGACGATCTTTGAATGCAAGTTATTGGTCTGGTCATAACGGGGTTAGTTTCGGGGCTCAGGGTGAGTCTCGGGGTAATTTGGTGATTAGAACATTACCAGAAATTAAAGGGTAATAGGATGTGATTTACTAGAATTTGAGAATATTGGGAGTAATGGGAATTGGAGGACGTTAATTATGATTAGCGGGAATAGATGGGAAAGGACAATTTTACCCTTGGGGGCTGTTAAGGAAAGAAGATAAGCCTAGGGGCATTTTGGTCTTTTGACCTAAAGGATATATATAACCTTAAGAAGCTGTTGAAGCTTAAGAAAAATAGAGTTCTTCCTCCTCTTCACCCAATCATATCTCTTCCTCTCCCTTCCTTTGGAATTTTGAAGCTAAGTTTGAGGATTCAAGTGTGGGAATCAAGGCTTGAGGTTCTAGGCTTGTGTTCAACCATTGAAGAAGATTCAATTCGAGTTTAAGGTAAGGTTATAGTCAATTTCTGGTTCGTTACTCTGTTTTTGGTGCTAGTTTTGAGGTTGAAGTTTTGATCATAGGAATGGGAATTTGATGAGGTTTTGAATGGTTTAAGGCTTAGGTTTTGTTGGTTATATGATGGACAAGTTGTGATAATAGTTGGGATCTTTGCTTTGTGATGTTGGAAGTATTTTAGTGAGGAATTGAATTGAGTTCAAAGAGGAAAAACAGGGGTTTTTGGCTGGGTTGCAGGTGGGGCCGCGGCTCTGTTCTAGAGCGCCGCGACCCAAGATTGATGAAGAAGTAGGTGGGTGCTAGAAGGCTGTTGGGCCGCAGCATGGGAAAGGTAGGGCCGCGACCCGTGTTGGGATTGAAGGGGGGCCGCCTCTGTTTTGGGAGGCAGGCCGCAACATGGTGGATGTAGGGCCGCGACCCTTAGTGGCATTTTGGACAGAGAAGTGTTTTCATCATGGGAACTCAAACCTTAGGCCTCGGGATCGTTCCTACTACCCGGTTTAGTGGGATTTGTTGTCCTAGAGGCTAAGTCTTGGTCCGGGAACCTTTTATCGATTAATTTTATTGATGGAATCCCATATTTGGTTATGACTACGTGACCGCTAAGGGATCAAAGGATCGATCGTTCTCAAGGGTCGTTCTTAATATATTTCTCGCTCGAACCAGAGGTAAGAAAACTGCACCCAGTATGTGATGCATGTGATGCACATGAAACACGTGATTAGGGCATGTCATGAATGTTGAATATGAGATTGATCAGAGCTTGAGTCTCTGTGTTTGTGCATGATCCTAATTATGCTAGCAATTGTTAAGTAAGCATGCTAAATGCCCTACATTTGGATATTTGACATATGATATATGCCTGGTAGCATTGCTTACTTGTGCATGGTACTGACTAACTAGTCAGAATTGGCAATGGTGTCAATATTAACTGTGAAGCTGTGACTCACTTGTCAAGTTCGGCAGTAGTACTGAGCACTGGTCACATGGTATTGACTAAAAAGTCAAGAACGGTTTTAGCATGTTTAACGCAAGCTGACAAATATTAGATTTAATCGACATCTCCATTGAATGACTCAAATGAATTAATGCCGCACTGACCTCAAGTTCGATGAAAACTTAAAGCACTTGTCTAGCTTATGGCTAGTCACTTAGAGCCAGGGCCAGAGAGCCCAGATGACTGCTTCGTCACATGGCTATGGGTATTGAGCCCGAAGTGACTTACCCAACAGTCACTCATCCGATTAGAGCCAGGGCCAGAGAGCCCAAGTGACTACTTCGTCACATGGCTATGGGTGCTGGGCCCGTAGTGACTACCCATCAGTCACTCATTTATTTAGAGCCAGGGCTAGAAGGCCCAATTGACTTTTTCGTCACATGGCTATGGGTGCTGAGCCCGTAGTGACTACCCATTAGTCACTCACTGCACGTCACATGGCTATGAGTGTTGAGCCCTGTAGTGACTTGCTCGTCAATCACTCATTATGGTTAAACAGAACCTCGAAGTGGTATTCACTCATCTGTTCAGGGCTATAAGCTTTGTATGATTATAATGATCATCAGTCACATGGCTGTGGGTGCTGAGCCCGTAGTGACTTGCTCGCCAGTCACTCATTATGGTTAATGGAACCACAAAGTGTTAAATCACTCATCTGATTAGGATTGACTTGATAATCATCCATTCAGGAGGGCATGATTCCTCATCATGAATCCCCCGTCATTATCAGAACTTGTTTGCATGCGTGATTAAGGCTATAATTTCTAGGCATGCCAGATATGATTTTGTGACATGTTATTAATGTTCATGAGCATATTGAGTTTTCTTGCTGGGCTTCAGCTCACGGGTGCTATGTGGTGCAGGTATAGGCAAAAGAAAGCTGGACCACCCTTGAGTTGGAGAGCTTAGGTGACGATGTGTACATATGCGGCTGCTCGACCACCACGGCCGAGGATTGAAAGAGGAACTAGGGTTAAACCCTATTTTGCCGCCTAGATCGGCTGGTTGTAAATATTTTCTTGTAATTAACCTTTAAATTATATTTTTGGGATCCCAATGTATACAGTAAATGTTTTAGTGAAATGTTATATATTAACCAAAAATTTTAACCCTAAACTGCTAATTATACTTAGTTACACAATTATGGCCAAATAACTCGGCTAGCGAGTTGAGTACTGTTAAAAAATGCACACCGTAGCGGTCCTTGGAGTTTAGGGCATTACAGTGGACCTGATTGAGTTAGCGATGTATGGCTTTGATATAATCCTAGGGATGGATTGGTTATCAAAGTACAGGGCGACGATTGACTGCAAGCGTTGGATGGTGACCTTTAAACCGGAAGGAGAGGTACCCTTTGTATTGATGGGGACAATGAGTAGATTGCAAGTACTTATGATTTCGGCACTGAAGGCTAGAGACCTAATGGAAGAGGGTTGCATAGGATTCCTAGCAAACACTGTGGATACTTCTAGAGTTGTTTCGGTTGGACCGGATGAGACCAGATTAGTATGTGAGTTTCCTGATTTTTTCCCCGCAGACTTGCCAGGGTTGCCACCACATCGAGAGATCGAGTTCGTCATTAAATTAGTGCTAGGGGCGGAGCCAGTATCTAGGATACCTTATAGAATGGCTCCGACATAATTAAAAGAATTGAAGATTCAAATGCATGAGTTACTGGATTTGGGATTCATTAGACTGAGTTTTTCCCTGTGGGGTGATCCAGTGTTGTTCGTCAAGAGGAAGGATGGATCCTTAAGAATGTGTATTGACTACAGAGAGTTGAACAAGTTGACCATTAAGAACAAGTACCCACTACCTAGGATCGACTATTTGTTTGACCTGCTACAGGGGAAGACAGTGTTTTCCAAGATTGACCTTCGATTAGGCTACCACCAGTTAAGGATTAAAGAGGTGGACATACCAAAGAGCACTTTTTGCATGAGGTATGGACACTATGAATTCCTGGTTATGTCCTTTGGATTAACCAATTCCCTAGCAGCCTTTATGGACTTAATGAATAGAGTCTTTAATGATTATCTTGACAAGTTTGTGATCGTATTTATTGACGACATACCAGTGTACTCTCAGTCAGATACAGAGCACGGGCAACATCTATGCCTGGTATTACAGCGATTGAGAGAGCATAAGTTATATGCTAAATTCAGCAAGTGTGAGCTTTTGCTACCCCAAGTAACATTTCTAGGTCATATTGTCAGTAAGGAGGGGATTATGGTTGACCCAAGTAAGATTGAGGTAGTGAGGGAATGGCCCAGGCCGAGCACTGGACCAGAGGTTAGAAGCTTTTTGGGATTGGCAAGGTACAATTGGCGGTTTGTCGAGGGATTCTCCAGGATAGCCACACCATTGATTGAATTGATGCGTAAGAAGACTAAGTATGTATGGACATACATGAGTGAGAACAATTTCAAGGAATTGAAGTGGCGATTGATCACCGCTCCAGTATTGAGTCTGCCGTCAGACAATGAAAAGTTTGTAGTCTACTGTGCTGCAAGCTGGAAATGTGATAGCCTACGCATCAAGACAGCTAAAGGAGTACGAGCAGAGGTATCCCACACATGATTTGGAATTGGCGGCGGTGGTATTTGCACTTAAGGTTTGGAGACATTATTTGTATGGCGAGAAGTGTGTAATATACACCGACCATAAGAGTTTGAAGTACTTATTTACTTAGAAGGATCTGAATATGCGCCAGAGGCATTGGCTAGAATTGGTAAAGGATTACGACTACGATATTCTATACCATCCCAAGAAGGCCAATGTCGTGGCCGACGCACTGAGTCGAAAGAGCCCAGGACAGTTATTCAGTTCGAGGCATATATCAAATAAGTTAGCTGAGGAGATGGCTAGAGCAGGTATTGAGTTGGTAGTTGGATAGCTAGCCAACATCACTCTTCAGTCCATGCTCCTTGAGAGGATCAAGGAGGCACAGGGGAGGATCCCCAGTTGAGGGAACACAAAGAGGGAGTCTTAGTCGGGGCGGCTAAGAACTTTTCCATTTTAGAGATGGGTTTATTGAGGTACAAAGGCTGGATTTGCGTTCCGATAGATTCCAGTATCCGGCAAGAGATCTTAGAAGAGTCTCATACCACTCCCTATTCTTTACATCCGGGTACGACGAAGATATACCAATATTTGAGAATTTTGTATTGGTGGCCAAGAATGAAGAGGGATGTGGTGGATTATGTGGCCAAGTGTTTGACTTGTCAGCAAGTAAAGGCTGAACATCAGAGGCCAGCAGGGTTGCTGCAGCCTCTATGAATTCCGGAATGAAAATGGGAGGATATCACCAGGACTTCATGGTTGGATTACCGAAGACTGTGTGACAACATGATTCAATGTGGGTGATTATGGATAGGTATACCAAGTCAGCCCACTTTTTTCCTGTTAAGACAACTTATACGGGGGAGCAGTACGCTGAACTGTATGTGAAGGAAATTGTGCGACTACATGGGGCTCCGAGGTAGATAGTATTTGACAGGGACCCCACCTTCACCTCCAAGTTTTGGGAGAGCCTACAGAAGGCTATAGGTACACAATTGTGGTTTAGTAAAACTTATCATCCTCAGACAGATGGACAGTCTGAGACGACGATTAAGATATTGGAGGATATGTTGTGATCCTATGTGCTGGATTTTGGGGGATCTAGGAGTAATTATCTTCCTTTGATTGAATTTTCATACAATAATAGTTATTAGGCGACTATCGAAGTGGCTCCGTATGGGATGTTATATGGGAGGAAGTATAGATCTCCCATCCATTGGGATGAGATGGGTGAGAGGAGGTATCTAGGTCCTGAGGTTGTTCAGAAAACCAATGAGGCGATTGAGAGGATTAGAGCGCGAATGCTTTCCTCCCAGAGTCGACAGAAGAGTTACTCAGACTTGAGATGCAGAAGTGTATAGTTTCAGGTCGGGGACCATGTGTTTCTCATAGTTTTTCCCTTGAGAGGGATGAAACGGTTTGGAGTAAGAGGCAAGCTGAGCCCTAGGTTTGTTGGCCCCTTTGAGATTTTGGAATGGGTTGGAGAGGCAACTTACAAATTGGTGATGCCTCCAGCTCTATCAGGGGTTCACAATGTGTTTCACGTATCTATGCTCCGAAAGTATGTATCAGATTCTATGCACGTGCTGAGTTATGAGAACTTGGAGCTAGATCAGGATTTATCGTATGAAGAGAAGCCGATTCAGATTCTCAACTAAAAAGATAAAGTCTGGCGGAACAAGACCATTGCCTTAGTGAAAGTGCTGTGGAGGAACATCAAAGTCAAAAAGGCGACTTGGGAACTTGAGACAGATATGCGGGATCGATATCCCGAGTTATTCAGGTAATTTCGAGGACGAAATTTCTGTAAGGAAGGGGTAGTTGTAGCATCCCAAATTCGCTAATAAGGCTTAGGGCCTTGAGTAGCGTGCTGAGAGTGAAATAATTGATTTAATTATGTTAATATGTGAATTTAATTATTATGTGATTAGAAATGCATGTTTAGGTGAATTAAATATGCATGTGAGCCCTATCTAGTTATTAGGGGCATATTTGTAATTTTAGCTCGTTGAGGGCATAAATGTATATATTGTGATTGATACCACGAGTGAGTGGTGATATATTTGTGATGCATGATCTGAGACGGTCCTAGGGAGCAGTTTAGCTAAATAGTCACAACAGGGTTGAATACCCAGCTCGGGAGGAGACTAGGGGTATTTTAGGAATGTAATATGTGTTCAGGAATCACCGAGTAACACGTAGTAATGTAACAATTATCTGGGCATGTCGGGATTAAGTGGGGATTTATAGGAACACTAAAGGACTTAGTGTGATGTGGCATTAAAGGATTGAGGATAGGTTTAGGGGCATTTTAGGCATTTTGGGACTTCGGCAGCTGGGGGTTACACTTAGTCACTACCACATTTTGGGAAGCAAAAGGAAGCAAAACAGTTAATCCCTCTAGTTTTCTCTCTCTCTCGGTTCTTCTTCTCCCACTCTTAAAACTTCAGCAATCTTTGGGAAATTCTAGTGATTGAGGCTGTGGATTTGAGTTTAAAGCTTGGGAAAATTTAAGGCTTGTGGCAACTGGAGTTAGCTCAGGGCGAGATCATCATGAAAGTAAGGATTTGAACAAGTCTTTTCATAAATTTTTCTGTCTTTGTTAGAGTTTTCGGAGTTGGAAGCTTGGGTGATTGGATTTGGGTTGTAATGAGGTTTTGATTAATTTCTTTGAGGCTATGTGCCGCTCTCAGCATAGTATACGTGATTTGGGGCTGAATTCTAGCATTAGCATTGGTTTGGATTGGTTTGTAAGAGATTTAGAAGTCTAAAAATGGTGGTATTTCTGGGTTTTAAGGTTCAAGCCGCGACCCTATTTTTTAGGCATCGCAACCCGCTTGAATGAAGAGGCATGGGGGCCTCAGAAATTTGTCTAGGTGCCATGGCGCAGGGTCTGGAGCACTGCGGCACATGTCCTTCAGCAAAGAGGGATTTTCCTTTGACTTGAGCGTGCCACGACCCTTAAGGGGCTGGTCCACGACTCAAATGAAAAATTATGGTTGTTTGAGGGTTTTAAGCTTGGGAAGCCAAATGTTAAGGCTCGGGAAGGGTTCTACTACCCGGTTTAGTGGAATCTAAGGTCCCAGAGGCTAGATTAATATTCTAAAGTTATTTATTGGTTTGAGACTTGATGGATGGTTATTATGAATGTGTTGTGACTAGGTTTTCAATGAGGCTCGGATTAGGGGACTGTGCTTGGGATCACATTGGCTTATCAGCTCGGGACACAGGTAAGAAAACGGTTGTACTTGTAGAGCAGGGCACGACCCTATTGTTTGTATTTTAGGGCGCGACCCTACTATTTATGCTTAATATATTTTTGAATATCTATGATTATTATACTATGATATGCATGTTTGTGAGGGAACGGAGAAGGCCGAGAATGGCAAGAAGTCGGGTACGACAAGGGGCCGGGATCGGCGTTAAGCACGCTGAGTGCAGGACGTTAGGGAGAGACCCTCCTAGGGTTCTGTATCCACCTGCTTGGTGAAGATTGCAAACCCAGGGTCTGGTAAAGCGCCTAGGATGGCGTAGGCTGCTTTGTGTTTAGTCCGTTGGCTGTTTGGCTATATACTATTGAATGTCATGTGATATGTTATATGTTGAGTTTTCTTGCTGGGCTTCGGATCACTGGTGTTCTATGGTGCAGGTAAGGGTAAAGGAAAGGCCAACCAACCATGAGTACAGAGAGCGTGGAGCGATGGGTACGTGTTCAACCTACCTGGCTGCCATGACTAGGATTATTTTGGGAAAAGTGCTGTAATGAACCGCTTTGTCGCTTAGGTCGACCTTAATTGTATTTTTGAGTTGTAATGTATTTTCTAAACAACATTTTGGGAACCCAACTGTATAAATTTTTTTATAATTTCAATGAATGTCCAAATTTTTATAATTATTGTCATTAAACAAGTCTAACTTCAGTTTAGAAACACTTTTAACCTAAAACCTCGATTAGAAAGCTAATGGCACATTTTAACTCACATAGTAACGGCTCTAAGGAAGTAGGGCGTTACATTTTGTATGTACCGGAAATGAGTAAGATCCTTGTGAGCGGCAATTTTCTTGGAAAATTGGGAATCAAGGTTATGATAGATTATGATAAGCTTATTTTATTAAAAGACAATGTTTTTGTTGGAAAGGGATATGCTTGTGATGACATGTTTAAACTTTTAACTTCCATTGACAATGTGAACAATAAAGTCTCTTCTTCTTGTTATATGCCTGACTCAAATTCTATTACTTTGTGGCATGTTAGACTTGCACATATAGGATTTAGCATAATTAAAAGGGCTGTCAAATGTGGATTAATTGATTGTGATAATGTTGAGCATGAAAAATGTGAAGTATGTGTTAAATCTAAAA
Organism: Humulus lupulus; assembly: GCF_963169125.1. Taxonomy (NCBI): domain Eukaryota; kingdom Viridiplantae; phylum Streptophyta; class Magnoliopsida; order Rosales; family Cannabaceae; genus Humulus; species Humulus lupulus. The sequence goes on along the minus strand of NC_084797.1, from coordinate 158,496,349 downwards.
TGGTAAAGAAACCTTTTCCTAGTGTTGAAATAAACTCTAAGTTGTTAGATTTGATACATAGTGATTTATGTGAACTTAATGGAATGTTGACTAGAGGAGGAAGTAGATATTTTATTACTTTCATTGATGATTGCTCTAAGTTCACATATGTATATTTGATTAAAAATAAATATGAAGCATTTGATGTGTTAAAAGTGTATAAAGCGGAAGTTGAAAATCAACTTAAAAGGAAAATTAAAATACTTAGAAGTGATAGGGGTGGTGAATATTTTTCAAATGAATTTAACTTATTTTGTGAGGAACATGGAATAATTCATGATTGTACAACCCCTTATACTCCACAAAAAATGGTATAGCTGAAAGAAAGAATAAAACATTTATTGAGATGATTAATGCTATGCTATTACATTCTAAATTGAATTTTAGTTTGTGGGGTGAAGCCTTGCTATCTGCTTGTCATATTTTGAATGGTATTCCCATGAAGAAAAAATAATATATCTCCATATGAGTTATGGAAAGGAAAGAAACCAAACATTGGTTATTGTAAAGTGTGGGGGTGTCTTGCTTATTGCAAGAACACCAATCCAAAAAGGACCAAGTTGGGTCCAAGAGCTATAGGATGTGCATTTGTTGGTTATGCCCAAAATAACAAAACTTATAGATTATTAGACTTGGAGTCTAATGCAATAATTGAATCTAGAAAGGTTGAGATATTTGAGAACATGTCATGCGATGACAACAAGTTAGAACCAACTTAAACTAGAGAGCCTCAAGAGGAGACTCTTAGAATAGTTGGTGAGCAACCTCAATTTCCTAGAAGGAGCCAAAGGCTCAAAGATTTTAGATCAAGTGAGAAGTGTTCTTCAATAGAGACACTATACCTTGTTGAAGGTGATAATGAGGAAGTCACTTGGAAACATCCAATAATACTTCAAATAGAAGATGATCCCAAAACTTTCAAGGAAGCAATGTCCTCAAGGGACTCCACTTTTCAGAAGGAGACAATTAATGATGAAATGGATTCAATTATGTCAAACCACACTTGGGAATTGGTTGACCTTCCAAAGGGGTCCAAACCAATTGGGTGCAAATGAGTATTTAGAATGAAATACCGATGACACCATACAAACCTTCAAGGCTAGGCTAGTAGTCAAAGGTTTCAAACAAAGAGAGGGAGTAGATTACTTTGACACATATGCACTGGTAGCAAGAACTACTTCTATAAGATTGTTGTTTGCCTTATCATCTATATACAACCTCTATGTTCACCAAATGGATGTCAAAACGACATTCCTAAATGGGGATCTCGAGGAGGAGGTCTATATGGAACAATCGGAAGGTTTTGTTCTTCAAGGAAATGAACATAAAGTGTATAGACTTGTCAAATCATTATATGGTTTGAAACAAGCTCCCAAACAATGGCATGAGAAGTTTGATAAAGTCATTGTTTCTAATGGATTTATACACAATAATGCGGATAAGTGCTTATACTCTAAGACTTGTGGTGACTATATCATACTTGTATGCCTATATGTAGATGATAAGTTGATCTTGAGTAATGACATGAAAGGAATAATGGAAACGAAGAGATTTCTATCTTATAACTTCAAAATGAAAGACCTTGGAGAGGTGGATACCATTCTACGTATCAAAGTTAGAAGGAATAGTGGGTGTAACGCCCTACTTCCTTAGAGTCGTTACTAAGTAAGTTTAAAAAATGTGCCATTAACTCGCTAATCGAGGTTTTAGATTAAAAGTGTAGCTAAACTATGTTGAAGGACGTTTTAGGGCATTAAACATAAAAATGTAGTCATTCATTGAAAACACTAAAAGTTAAACATTTGGGATCCCAAAATATTGTTTAGAAAATATTTACAACTCTAAATACATTTAGGGTTGACTAGGCGACATATTCAAGTTTATACATTGCATTTCCCAAAAATACCCCTGACCGTGGCAGCTAGGTAGGCCGAATATGTACCCGTCGCTCCACGCTCTCCATACTCATGGTTGGTCGACCTTACCCTTGCCCTTACCTGCACCATAAAGCACCCGTGATCCGAAGCCTAGAAAGAAAACTCAACACAAAACAATTAACATATGCACATCTATCAATCAGCATATAACAAAACAACCAACAGGCTAAACACATAGTGACCATGCCATCCCAGGAGCTTTACCAGGCCCTGGGTTTGCCGTCTTCACGTGAGGATGACTCTAGCATCCTAAGAGGGTCTCGCCCTAACAGCTCGCACTCCGTGTGCTCAACGCCATCCCGGCCCCTTGTCGTACTTGGCTTTACACTCCGCGTGCTAGTGTCGCTTCTGACCCTTGACGTACTCGAATTTGCACTCCACGTGCTCGATGCCATTCCCAGCCCCTTGCCGTACTCAACTTCCTGCCGTTCTCGCCCTTCACCGTTCTCGGCCTTCCCTGTTCATTCACAAATATGCAATACATAGCATAATATCAACAAATATTTAAACATATACTAAACATAAACAATAGGGCTACGCCCTGCAATTCAATCACATAAGGCCATGCCCTGCAATACAAACAATAGGGCTACGCCCTACTCTATGGATACAATAGTTTTCTTACTTGTGTCCCAAGCTTCTTGAGCACTGCAATCCCGAGCATAGTCCTCTAACCCGAGCTACATTGATAACCCAGTCACAACGCATTCACAATAGCCATCCATCAAGATCTAATCAAAGAAATAACTTCGGGATATAATTCTAGCCTCCAGGACCTGGGATTCTACCAATCCGGGTGGTAAAATCCTTCCCGAGCCTTAACTTTTTGGGTTCCCAAGCCAAAAACCTTCAAACAGCCAATATTTAGAATTTGGGTTGTGGCCCAGCCCCTTAAGGGCCGCGACGCGCTTAAGTAAGAGGCAAAAGGCCTCTCTGTTGAGGGACACAGGCCGTGGTGCTCCAATCCTTGGGCTGTAGTACGCCTGAGCAGACAAAGGCTTTCAGCCTCTTCGACACACACGGGCCACAACTCGAGCCCGAAACCCAGAAAATCACCATTTCCTCTGCACATTTCTCTGATCCTAACCCAAAAATTTTCACTCCAAACTCCAATCAAACCTATAACAAAGTTTGAATTCCTTATTCATATACCCTAGATATCACAACAAATCCATAAACAACCCCACAATTAAACTTGAAATCGACTATCATGCAAGCCTAAGATTCTAACATAATCAAGCAAAATTCAACAACTTAACTTAGTTAAGAATCTTACCTCTACACTTAAATCAGTTCCTGAATTGGTTCCCTGAGCTTTAAGCTTCTCAATCCTCCAATTCAACAGCCTAATTCTTCAAGGTTTCATCAAAATTCTCAACACCATGAGAGAGGGAGAGAACCGAGAGATAGAAAGAGAAAGAGAGCTGGGGAATTCTCTTTTGTTTTTGTCCTTTGATTCACTCTAGAATATGATAAAGGCTAAGGGTAATCCTAGCTGCTTAAGTTCCAAAATACCTAAAACACCCCCAAGCCTATCCTCAACCCTTTAATGCCACCAAGGGCATTTATGTCATTTGCCTAATCCTGCTAATTCCCCGAGTGTTCCCATAAATCCCCATTTAATCCCAACATGTCCAAATCATATCTAAACTAATACCTGTTACTCAATAAATTCTGAACACATATAACATTCCCAAAATACCCCTAGGCTCCTCCCGAGCCGGGTATTTGACTCTGTTGTGACTTTCTAGCTAAACTGCTCCCTAGGACTGTCTCAGATCATGCATCACAAATAAATCACCACTCACTCGTGATATCAATCACAATATACACAAATATTGCATTTATGCCCTCAACGGGCTAAAATTACAAATATGCCCCTAATAGCCAAATGAGGCCCACATGCATATTTAATTCACCTAAACATGCATTTCTACTCACATACTCATAAAATTCACATATTAACACAATTAAATCAATTATTGCCCTCCAAGCACGCTAATCAAGGCCCTAAGCCTTATTAGAAAATTTTGGATGTTACAGTGGGGGTTTTGTGTTAAGTCAAGCCCACTATGTTGAGAAAGTGCTCGACCAATTCAGTCATCTCAAAATCAAAGAGGCACAGACACCATTTGATTAAACACATGAAGTTTGAAAAGAATAAAGGAAGAGCGGTGACTCAATTGGAATATGCAAGTGCAATAGGTAGCCTAATGTACGCCGCTCATTGCACAAGAGCGGATATTGCAAATGCGGTTAGTAAACTTAGTAGGTTTACTAGCAATCCAAGTTTGAGAGAATACTTGGTTATCTTAAGGGTACCAAAGAGTATAGTCTTCACTATACAAACTTTCCAAAGATACTTGAATGATATTCCGATGCTAATTGGATATCAAGAATGAGAGATAATCTCTCCACCACCAGTTGGGTGTTTACTCTTGGAGGAGGTGCAATCTCATGGGGCTCAAAGAAGAAAATGTGCATATCACACTTAACCATGGAAGCGGAGTTCATAGCTTTAGCGGCAACCGACAAAGAGGCCGAGTGGCTTAGGAATCTCATGATGGATATTCCTTTAACCTCAGATATGGTATCAACAATTTCAATACATTGTGATAGCCAATCCGCACTTGCTAGAGCATATAATAGTGTGTATAATGGAAAGTCTAGACACATTAGTCTAAGACATGAATATGTGAGATAATTTATTTAAGGTGGAATCATATCAATCTCATATGTTAAAACAAGTGAGAACCTAGCAAATTCATTTACAAAATTTCTTGTGAGAAGGTTAGTAAAAACTACTTCACAAGGGATGGGATTGAAACTCCTAGAAGAATAGATTCACCAATGATGGAAATCCAACTCTCAACTTGTACAAATCAAGGGAAATAGTTCAACGGGTAAGAAAAAGTCATTGATAAGTGAATAATTACAACACTAAAATTAATGATGAGTTCCATCTGAGATGGTTAGTGTTGGTTACTACCAAGTTAGGGTTAAGCCTAGGGATTTTAATGAAGTTCAGTTGAGTGTAACAAGAATTTATTAAGGTAGCAAAGATGCTGTAAGAACTTTACCTATGTGGACTTAGAGGTGGTTCCACCTCTCATGGGAGTTGGAGTTTCTCTCCGAACAGTCCATGAAGAGATGAGCACATGGCCATGACAGTAAAAGATGTGGTGGAGGTGTGTGAGGCATCACCGGTGTTATCATATGGAATACTTGGTTCAAGCTTTAAGCTACTAATGATTTCAATAATGCTTTGTGGTATTTTCACTAAGATAAAGTTCAAACCGAAAGACATTTTATTTTATGTACCAAAACTGTTTAAGCTAAAGAATGTGGCTTGTATTTAACCTAGTGGGGGGATTATTATGATTGGTTAAATACAAATGATAAAGTGTTAAAACACAAGCAAGGTATAAACACTTAGAACATGAAAATTTGGGTCCAAAGTGATTCATAAAAGTATCTAAGGGTTCCCAAAAATTTTGGTGGCATCTGAAGCATTTTTTGGACCTTTGGAAGTGTCCAAAGTCAGAGGGGGTGGCGATACGTTGCCACCCAGGAGGTGACACATCACCTGGAAGCTAGGGTTTCCAGAAACCCTAGTAGCAACGCGTCGCTTGTTGTATTACGTGGATTTATGTAAATGCTCAAAATAACGTGTTTTACAAGTCTAATCCTATTGGTTAGACCTAATGACGATGCCTACTCTATATATGGATCAAAAAAAGTGATTTGGGAGACTTGATCACTCTCTCTAATCTCTCTCTACCCTCATTCTCTCTTTATCTCCAAGAATCTCTAGTTTTCTCCAATAACTCTCCAAGAAAGTGCTTGACTTAGAGAGTTGAAGGCTTGTTCAATCTCAATCCTCATTTCCTCAAACAAAAGGCCTCAAGCATCAATGGTGGCTGGAAAATAGAGTATTAGGACAACATTCTACAACGTGTATAAGCCTTGGTTTGCGTTTTGGTTTGCTTAAGGGATTGCTCAAAGGATTGTTTAAAAATGGTGATTTGAGTAGGGTTTTGAAGCTTCATCAAACATTGAAGAACTCCATTGATCTACTTGGGTTTGCAAGTTCTTTCTCAATATTTTTTAAGTCTCTGCCAATCTAAATTTCGTGTAGATTCTATTTTTTGTGGTGGTGTTATCTCACTCTCCCCCAACATATAGTATGAAAACGAAATTAAATATTGTATGGATTTTGTATCTCATGCTCAACTATGGAAATATGAGCATTATAGTTGATATGATTACATCTAGACTTGATTCAACTTTATTGAATTGTTTAGAGGGGTAGTTTAGTAAAATCAATCACAAAAATAGGTAAATATGTGTAATATTTTAATTATGTTTGTGGGAAAATACTACAATGACCCTTGTATTTTAAAAAAATTACCCAATTGGACTTTGTATCTTGTTAAATGATAATTCATATCCCGTGTTTTGCAAAAATTGATCAACATAGTACCTTGAGTCTAATTTTGACCAAATAAATTTTCAATACGACCAAAATACACTATTTAAAAATAAAAATAGCTAAAAAACTATTTTAATTAATTGAAAAAACATAGATATTTCAATTCAAATATATTTTTTTTAATATACTAGAAAAAAAATCTTTATTAAAACTTTATACAGAGAAACGATGAGGTATAAATCATATTTACATTCAAAGATTTATAAACAATCTTTAAAAAAAAAAAAACAAATCTGGAAACAAAATAAGAACATGTTATTTGTTCATCAATATATCAATATGAAATCCCAGATTTACATTGCTTAAAACCTAGATTTGCTTAGACATTAGAGAGAAAAAAATGTCCATTATAGTCCATATCTCTTCTGACAGCTCCGACGAACATCTTCCTCAACTTGCGTGCATCTCTGCTGTCTTCCTTAACTCGCCACCTGCCGATCTGAAGGTGAAGCCACATTGTCGACTTGAAGAAGAAGAAGACACTACTACAAAACTAGGCTTTCCCAACACCCAACCACGATAGTTAAAAACTGTAGGCATAGAAACCAATGCCAACATTTAATAACTGTCACCGTTGCTTTTGACTGTCGCTATTGACCCCAACGTCGCCAGTTAATTCGAGACTAATGCGGACAGTTAAAAATTGTCGCTATTGACCCCAACGCCGACAATTAATTCAAGACAAGCGCCGACAGTTAAAAATTGTCGTTATTGACCCCAACGTTGACAGTTAATTCAAGACCAATGCTGACAGTTAAAAATTGTCGCTATTGACCTCAACCCCGACAGTTAATAAAAGCCCAATGCCGACAGTTATAAAATGTCACCAAAATTCAAATAAATTTTTTTAAAATATAATTAATGAATAATAAAATTTTAATCCAAATAAACTTAATGAGATAAAAAAAAGTAATGCAAATAAAATTATTAGTTGAATTTTTTTACTGTCTTGTATTTTTTAAATTAATTATATTATATTTGAAATACTAATTAGTAGAACAGAAGTTTGAAAAACTATACTGATAAATGATAAAAGAAATATATATATATATATATTGATAAGTGTTAATTAAAATATTACAATAAACTTATTATTATTATTGACAGTGAAAACTCGTCAACGAAATTAGGTCGGAAAATTCAAAGGTGAGTATGTAGATATTTAGATAAGAACTTAGAATAAACTTAAGGAAAGATAAACACAGATCAACAATGGAGTAAGCTTTCGTGTATTGCTTAATAGCCTGAGTATACAATGAATTTTCCAACTCCTTTGCTGGAGGGGTGATGATATATTTATATTGGGGCTCTAATGGCTCATACATTGTGGTCCCAAGGGAAAAGATTGTACATAGGTACATTGTCAGGGTAGTGGAATAGGTCGTAGTGGAGCAGGAGGTTATGATGTCGGCTTGGTACATAGTCAGAGGTATACAGGTAGTGCCTCCAATCTCTGTACAAATCCGTACCACCACTACTTGTGTGGTACAGATGTCAGGGTCACTCTTCTGTCCTCCTCATGTTCGTACGTCCTGGACCCGTACATGTACGGGTACTTTGTACCTAATGGTTATTCTCACATCTCCAAGGCATGTATTTGCTCAAAGCTATTCCATATTCTACTAAGTGTAGGAAAGCTTGTGCGTTAACATGAATGATATACTCAATCGTCTATACCACTATTGGCTTGATACCAAATAGTTCTTGGGTCTTTCTTATTGCTCCTCGTACGCGCCCTTCAAGAGGTCTTAGACTCCATATGGGTATGCGAGGCGTTGGCATCACGACATAGAGGCATCTGGGCGAGATGAAGTGCGGCACGGGTACACGACACCTCAGCATAGCTGGGCGAGGTGCGGTGCAAGGCCCTGATGCGTAGGTGCGTGAGGCCCTAGTGTGCGGGTGTGCAAGGCCCAAGTGCACAGGTGTGCAAGGTACCTCTCGAGTGGCTGATGCGCGATGGCATCATGAAGAACCTATGGGACATGAGGTGCTATCGTGTGGCCGAGTGGTGTCCGCGAGACCCATGCGCGAGACGTAGGGCACGACCGAAGTGGTGTTTGCGAGACCCATGCGCGAGGAGTAGGGCGCGGCCGAAGTAGTGTCCGCAAGACCCATGAGTAAGGCGCATGGTGCGGCCGAGGTGGTGTCCGGGAGACCCATGCGCGAGGCGCAGCTGGGTGCTGTGTGAGATGGAGGCGTCTCATGAGGCTGGGGCCCTGGCTTCGCGCAGGCACGACGCAGCTGGGTGCTGCACGAGATGAGGCATCTCGCGAGGCTGGGACCTTGACTCCGTGGAGGTGCGACGCAACTGGGTGCTGCGTGAGATGGAGGCGTCTCGCGAGGCTGGGGCCTTGACTCTGCATAGGTGCGACACAGCTGGGTGTTGCGCGAGATGGAGGCATCTCGCGAGGCTTGGACCTTGACTCCGCACAGGTGCAATGCAGCTGGGTGCTGCGTGAGATGGAGGCGTCTCGCGAGGCTAGGGCCTTGATTTTGAGGAGTATGGCTAAGGGCCATGCATGCAAGATAAAGGCGTCTTACAAGGGGATGCGGCTTGGAGGCCTGGAATGATCTCGTGAGGCCTAGGGCCTTGCGAATGTGTGACCTCTTGGTGGCATGTAATAACCTTCTGCCTCCATCGTGTACTTGGTGCCTTTGGTGCCCCTTAGCTGCTTACTTCAATAAGGGACTAGAAACATGTTTTTCTTGGTGGATTTTTGGTATCCACAATTATATATACCTAAAAGACTATCACTCCCAGTTGCACCCTCACTCAATATATTTTGAAAGTAAAAGTGCAGTTGAGTAAAAAATAAAGCGCTAAAGTATAATATTTTTTAATTTAATAATACATTCCTGCCTATACACTTTACTAAACAGTAAACATCTATACACTTCACTAAGAGAGAACCCTATCTTCTTTTCCTCTTTCGTGCTTCAACACCTACTTGTAGCTCTTCTCCTCCATGAAATTAGGGCTTTTTTCTTTTCTTCTTTAATACCTGATAGTCGAACTTGAAGCTCTACTCCTCCTAATGTAATTTCAATAATAGTCTCACCTAAAATTGGTTCAGCAGCTGTCGCCTACTAAATCCCCACTCACAAGCACATCGGCATATACCTCTCGGCTTCTTCTTTGGGTGGGTATGTTTCTACAGTTTTTATCTCACATCTTTATCCATTACTCCCTTAAGCTGGTATGTATATATTCTATTATATATATATAGATACGTTCGAAATATATGATGAATTTTGTTTTGAGTATCGTTTAGTTTTGCTTCACTTTATTATTCATCATGGTTTTTGTAAGTGTTGATGATTTTTAATTTAGAAAATAATTAATTTTGCTCTGTGATTCCATGGTAAAATTTCTTATTTGTGTATGACTTGTTTTTTTATCGTTTAAGAATAAAAAGGCCAATTTTAATGGCCAATTCAATTTCGTCTTGTGGCAATGTTTCTTTATAATAATATATCTTGTTATATATAAAATTGGCTCGTTGATAGCAGAAGTATCATATTGTTGTTTTTTTTTTCTTTCTCATTAGACTCTACTTAATGTTTAACTCTGTTGTGATTATAGTTTTAGGAACCAACCAATAAATGTAAAACCAATGGTACAATACCATCTCTTGTGTTTTCGCAATTTTTTATCTTTTGGGTCATAAAATCTAACAACTCTCATTCATGATATATATGTATGGTTTTTTTTAAACTCAATTAGTTTTACTCATCTGAAATATAAAAAGTATAATTAATATAGCTTATTGTATGAATTAAGATTTATGATTTTCTAAAATAAGCTAAAAGATTAGACTGAAAATATTGTTTGGCAGGACCCAAGTGTGAATGGTAGAGGAATAGAAATATAGAATGTGTTGTGATTTTGCACCCCAATATATTCCTTGCCTTTGTTATTCCTCTGGTTCTACAAACAGACAAGATAATAACAACACTACTTAAATATACATGAATTCTTGAATCTTTTAATGATGAATTAATGTATTCAATTATGTTGAATCAGAGTATATATGTTCTATTGAAACTATTAATGTAATGACCCAACTACTCTAGACTTTGGACCATTAAGGACAACTATACATAGACCCTAATCTTTAATAAAACTTACAAGTGAAATAATCATTACTTCATTAAAAACTTGTAAAAACAAATGTTAAACTACATAAAATTTAAAGTAGGATATGGGATCCCATTGTTTTTAAAAGAAAAACTTAACATAATTGTAAGTAAATGAATTACATAATAAAGTGCGGAAAATACATATAAAACCATAATTAAAGAGACTTCATCCTCGAATCGAACACTCGGTCCTTTGACTCCATTCCGCCTCAATACACATCCCCAAGCTTCCAAGAATCTTTCCCGCCACCCAAGCTATTTTCCTGCACATATAAACATAAAGGAGTGAGCCTAATGCCCAGCAAGGAAAATCTAACACATAAACCATATACATAAAATTCATAATGCAACATAAAACATACCATAAACATATGTTACACGTACTATAATGGCCATTATTACTTGGGGTCCTATAAACTAAACAAGTCATATGCCCATTAGATTTGTGGGGCTTGCTAGCTAAGCAAGTCATATGCCCATAAATTTATTGGGGCTTGTTAGTTGTACAGGTCACATGCCCAAGTCTACAAACATACATAACATCACATAAATCATAGGTTAACATAGCACATAAATCATAAGATAACACATAACATAACATATAGAATCCTATCCTATTTTCCTTACCAAAAATACCGGGATATGAGAACAGGTTTGGGACTTTGGAACACTCCTAAAAATCATAAATGAAAGGGTGAGTATACTAAAGAAAAGGGATGAAAGTGATGAAATAACTATACCATCAAAATATACTTACCAAGAATCTTATGTTCAAGATTTTAGATTTCTTATCCAAGAATAAAAAATAAAGTTAGGGTGCTGAGTAGAAAACTATAAGAACTTAAGAAAAATAATACCAAATGAACTAGAGTTTGAAATACCTTGAATGCTTCTATGACCAATCTAAACCTTGAACCGAAATGTGCTATAAACCTTACTTCCCAAGTGTTTGGTAAGCTTATAATCCCCAACCCAAGTGTTTACACTCTCAAAAATAACCTAGCAGCTTGCAGCCTCTGAACTTAGCTTGATGAATGAATAAATGGCTGGGTACTAGGTCCTATTTATAGAGTTCAAGAATGAAAAGATCTTCATTTAACTTGAATAAAATAATGGTTTTTTAAGTGAAAAATATTTGAATTATCGTTCAGTAGAGACTGAAGACTCGGTCAGAAAGATGCTGAACTTATCAAGAGGTTAAAGATTAAAATGGGAACGTTTTAAAAAACATTCAAAAGTATACTAAGGGAGCCAATAAATCGCCCCTTGTAGGCGATATATTGCCTGGGCCAGCATGCCCGAGGCTCGTCGAGGTGCTCGTGCGAAGTTACGTGTTTTTCGTATCCCCGTACTGCGATATATCGCCCCCTATAGCTGCGATATATCGGCATACGTTGAATATTTAAACACGAAATTGCACATTTTAAGCTTAATTTGAATTGAGTAAACAGCCTTGACTAAGTCCTCTAACGTTTTCAAAGCTGCTGACAGACCCTAGGATACTCAAATATTACTCTTAATAAACTTATTCCTAAAAAATACTTAATTATCATTAAACATACACATGACAAGTGTTACTTTCTTATTGGGTCTATCTAAACCTTATAATATAATAAATATCACCATCAATATCAGTCATATTAATCAAACTTTAGGTTAAAATTAATATTCTTAAACTATAGGTTAAACTTAGAAAATCTACAACTGTTACTATGAGTGTCCAAATAAATCCCGGTCTGAACCAAAATCCACAGTCATAAAAATACTACTACAATTACCATTATACTACTATCTAACTAGCTAAGTAAAGTTCTTGGACTCTACAATTCTCCCATACTAAAAAGAATTTCGTCCTCGAAATTTACTTACCAAATAACTCCGGATATCGGCCTTGCATGTCCTCCTCCAACTTCCACGTTGCCTCTCGTTTAGAACTATTACTCCATAGGACTTTGACTATAGGAATGCTCTTAGACTGTAACTACTTCACCCCCTTATCCAGGATGCTAATCGGCCGTTCCTCGTAACTCAAGTCTTTCTGGAGTGCTATCGTATCATACTTAAGGACGTGAGATGGGTCTGACACATACTTGCGTAGCATCGAGATGTGGAACACGTTGTGACTATCTGCTAGTGCTGGCGGTAGGGCTAGTCTATACGCAACTGCTCCCACTTTGTCCAATATCTCAAAAGGACCTATAAATCGGGGACTAAGCTTGCATTTCTTCCCAAACCGCTTTACACCTTTCATAAGAGATATCTTCAAGAAGACTTGATCTCCAACTTTGAATTCCACATCGCGTCGGTTGGCATCCACATAGCTTTTCTGACGGCTTTGAGCAGCAAGCATACGCTGTCTAATAAGCGCTACTGCTTCTTGAGCTTGTCTAACAGCTTTGGGACCTAGAAGCTGCCTTTCTCCTACCTCGTCCCAGTGCAACGGTGATCGACACCTCCTTCCATATAGCAACTCATAAGGTGCCTTCCAATCGTGGACTGGTAGCTATTGTTGTAAGAGAACTCTATTAGTGGCAAGTACTTATTCCATGATCCTCCGAAATCAAGTACACATGCGCGTAGCATATCTTCTAAAATCTGAATCGTACACTCGAACTGCCCGTCTGTCTGAGGATGAAAAGCTGTACTAAGACTTAACTTAGTACCCATAGCTTGCTGTAAACTTCCCCAAAATCTCGATGTAAACACGATCCTCTATCCGATACTATTGTCTCGGGGATTCCACGCAACCGTACTATCTCTTGGACGTAGATGTCTGCATATTGGTTTGCCGTGTATGAAGTCTTAACAGGCAGGAAATGAGCCGACTTGGTTAGTCTATCTATTACTATCCAAGCAGAATCATGCTTCTTATTCGTCCTTGGCAAACCTGTCATGAAGTCCATAGCTATATTGTCCCACTTCCATTCTGGTACGCTAAGCGGTTGCAATAAGCATGCAGGCCGTTGATGCTCTGCTTTCACTTGCTGGCATACAAGACACTTAGACACAAACTCTGCTATATCCTTCTTCATCCCTGGCCACCAATAGATTGCCTTGATGTCATGAGTCATCTTGGTAGACCCTGGATGAACTGAGTACGGGGTACTGTGCGCTTCTTCCAGAATCGTCCTCTTAATCTTCTGATCATTTGGCACGCATACCCGATCCTTATATCTCAATAAACCTTGACTAGATATTGAGAAATCTGTAGCCTTGCCTTCTCCGACTGCATCCATATGTGCTGCTAGTGTGCCGTCATGTCCCTGACTGATCCATATATCTTCTAACAGATTGGACTGGATAGACAAGTTAGCCAGCTTGCCGACAACTACTTCTATTCTGGCACTGATTAGCTCCTGCTATAGCAGCTTTTCTATTTCGGCTAAAGCTGCTAAATTTCCATAACTTTTCCTACTTAGTGCATTGGCAACTACATTTGCCTTCCTTGGGTGGTATAGGATTTCGCAGTCGTAATCCTTCACTAATTCTACCCACCTGCGCTGCCTTATGTTGAGCTCCTTCTGAGTAAAGAAGTATTTTAAAATCTTGTGGTCCGTATAAATCTCGCACCGTTCTCCATAAAGATAATGGCGCCAGATTTTTAACGCAAAGACCATCACTGCCAACTCCATATCGTGAGTTGGATAGCGCTGCTCATACTCCTTCAACTGTCGTGAGGCGTAGGCTATCACCTTGTCATTTTGCATCATCACGCAACCCAATCCTTGCTTTGATGCATCGCAGCAGACTACGAACTTATCGTTGGGTGTTGGTACACAGAGTATTGGTGCTGAGCAAAGCTTATCCTTAAGCAACTGGAAGCTTTCTTCACATCTATCATTCCAGTTAAATCTTTGTTGTTTCCGGGTCAGGTTGGTGAGTGGAGTGGCTATCTTAGAAAAGCCCTCTACAAACCTCCTATAATAACCTGCTAACCCTAGGAAGCTTCTTACTTCAGATGCGTTCTTTGGTCTGGGCCAATCCTTCACGGCCTCTACCTTTGATGGGTCTACTGCAACTCCGTCTTTTGATATAATGTGCCCGAGGAACGCCACTTGCGAAAGCCAAAACTCACATTTCTTGAATTTGGCGTAGAGATGATGCTCCTTCAGTCGCGACAAAATCAATCTCAAATGTCCCTCGTGCTCTACTTCATCCTTAGAGTATACTAAGATGTCATCGATGAACACTACGACAAATTTATCTAAGTAGTCTTTGAAGACCCTATTCATCAAGTCCATAAACGCGGCTGATGCGTTAGTAAGACCAAAGGACATAACCAAGAACTCGTAATGTCCATAATGAGTTCTAAAGATTGTCTTAGGAATATCTTCTCCCTTTACCTCGAGCTGATGATACCCGGACCGTAAATCGATCTTTGAAAATATAGTCGTGCCTCGGAGTTGATCAAACAAGTCGTCGATCCGGGGTAGCGGGTACTTGTTCTTGATCGTTACCTTGTTCAGCTCGCGATATTCTATACACATCCGCATACTTCCGTCCTTCTTCTTCACGGATAGCACCAGAGCTCCCCATGGTGAATGGCTCGGCCTAATAAAACCTAAGTCTAGGAGTTCTTGTAGCTGCGTCTTTAACTCCTTGAGTTCCGTAGGTGCCATCCGGTATGGTGCCTTAGAGATAGGCTCAGTGCCCGGTACTAATTCTATCATGAAGTCAATTTCCCGAGTTGGCGGCAATCCTGGCAAGTCATTGGGAAATATCACTGGGAACTCTCGTACAATACGGACGTCTCCAACCTTAAGTGGTGTCTCCTTTACCACATATGTGATGCTGGCTAAGAACACTTGACATCATTTTGCCATCAATCTTTGAGCTTTGAGAGATGATACTAACGGGGTGCGTAATCCTGAAGCTTGTCCCATGAAGCATAGTTTCTGGCCATCAGGAGTCTCGAACATCACCTTCTCGCGTTTACAGTCGATGGTTGCGCCATGTCGTGCTAGCCAGTCCATGCCTAGTATCACGTCAAAGTCCTTGATCACCAATTCTATCAGGTCTCCTTCTAGTTCTATGTCCTCAATCTTGATTGGTATGCCTCGTACTATCCATGATGATAGAATTACTTTGCCCGAAGGCAACTCGGTTACAAACCTAGTTCTAAATCTTTCACAAGGTTTGTCTAGTTTTTCTATCATTCCTAATGAGATATACGAATGAGTGGCTCCCGAATCAAATAATACAGAGCATAAGTTATTGAGGATAGAAACCTGACCTATGGCCAACTTATTACTAGCATCAGCCTCTCCTTGGGTTAAGGCAAAAACCCTAGCAGGAACCATCTTGCGTCTTTCTTTCCTTCTGGCTTGCGCTGAGGACAATCTCTTTTCTGGTGTCCTTCCTGACCACAGTTAAAACATTCCTTGGTGTTTGTTCGGCATTCTACAGGATGTTTCTTTTGACACTTAGCACATGGCGGGTATTCCACATAAACCGACCTATTTCCCCCATTATTTTTCCGTGCCCTCTTATCGCTGTCAGATTGCTTGTTATCAGGATGCCTTCTTTTCTGGCCGTTACTATTGTTGCCAGATTGATTGTTGTTATTATAGTTGTTGTTCCGACTGGTCTGAGGTTGACTCTGCTGTCTAGGTTCAGGCTTACTAGCTTCCTCTTTACTTACATTAGCCTGCAACCTCTCTACCTCTATTTTCGTCTCAAGAACGTCGGCATACGTAGTATTCCCTGGGTTTGCTAGCTTAACCCCCATCTCGATCTTTGGTCAAAGTCCTCTAACGAATGTGTTCACCCTCAGAAAATTAGTTGGAACCATCTCAGATGCAAACTTTGCTAGGCGGTCGAACTGACGAGCATACTCTGCCACTGATAAACTTCCTTGCTTCAAGTTGGCGAACTCCTTAACTCTTGAAGCGAGTACAGCTGAATTGTAATACTTCTTGTGGAACAACTCCACAAATCGAGTCCATGTCATGGTGGCAACATCATGTGATTGCTGGACCAAGTCCCACCATATCCTGGCATCCTTCTTAAGCAATGACGAAACACAGGATATAAGATCCGCATTACTGAGATTCATGTACGTCAGAATTGGCTCCACATTCCTTAGCCACTCTTCTGCCTCAAAGGGGTCTGTAGTTCCTTCGAAGTTTGGAGCATGCTGCTTGCAGAACCTCTCATAAACTGGCTCCATGTTTTGTACTGGATACGGCGCGTAGTTCGCCACTGGCCATCCCCCATATGGACCAACTTGTTGGGGGTGCTGAGGCCATTTGCTGTGGCTGCGGCTGTGGCTGCGGTGGAGGTTGAGTCTGGGGCTGAGCCTATTGTCGTTGTTGCTGCAAAAGTTCCTCGACTTGTTGTCGCAGTCTGGCGATCTCCACAATGTTGTCAGCTGGCGGTGCCGGCGCGTTGCGGCTAGCAGTAGCACGCACTCCCCTTCTGCGAACTGGAGGGGCTTCATTGCTCACTCGAGCAGCGTTGGAGGCATTTCCGTTGGTGCGTGCAGATCTTCAGAGCGACATCGTAGCAGAGTTCTAACAGTTGAAAGAAACATGTTAGAACTTTACCTAATAGGCTCTAAGGCAAAACTTATTCTAAAACAAACATAACTCGGACCTATTGATTATGACTTCTTATGAAAAATTATATAAGTCTTCTTTATTATTAGAGTGGGTTTCTATACTTAGAAAAACAAGCCATATTTATTTTCTAAGTTTGTTTCTAATTATCTATATGACTTAATTCTCAGGCTCGAAACTCATCTTTGTTCCAAAGTTAACCATATTGAGGGAGGGCTGGGATCAGTAAAATCGTTCCCACTACTATGGCCCCCTAACTCTCAATATAGAAACTTGGTTCATTGATTTGTATCCACCCTCACCGAACTTAGACATTATTTATTTTACTTATTATTTATTATGATTGCGAAAATAAAAATCAAACTCATACATGATAACAAAATAACATGATATTAATTTGGAAAAGAGTTTTTCACTTATTACAACCATAAAACAAACAATAAATAAAACAAACAATGAAAACTAACTATTCTAAAAATCAGGATCTTCTACATCCGATCCTTCATCTAGCATATCATCATCTAGCTCTTCATAATCTTCATTATCATGTGCCTCAAAATGTCCTCTAGGAAGGTTCGTAAAAATCCTATGTTTTTGCTCATTTGTAAACTAAAATTCTGATTTTGCAGTGAACCTAATTAGGAGAAAGTAATATCGCATTGCTACTGGAAGTTCATCTTCACCATCCATTGTTTCCCATATTTCCTCTAAGGCTGCTATTATAGGATGAAAATCTCTAAACAGTTCAATTACTAATACATATTGTTCAGTTGCTCTCATCATGATTTGCTTAGACTCTTGAAGGTGACCTATTTCTTTGTGGAACAAAAGCAGTCTCCGAGTAATTCTCTCTAGTGCTCCTACGGTGTTTCTCGGTTCTCTTATTCTTTTTAAAGCCTTAATGGCTCGGATATCCTCATAGGTTAATGCTCCGTTCTTTCTTAACTGAAAACATAAATGCTAAATTCGTTAGTTATACATATAAGCAAAATAACTATAACCTAAATACTTACTTGGCGGTCAGATTCAAAGCTTTGAGTATGTGTATCGAGGAGAACTTCATGTGAAGGAATCGTTTCTCTGATACCAACTGTAATGACCCAACTACTCTAGACTTTGGACCATTAAGGACAACTATACATAGACACTAATCTTTAATAAAACTTACAAGTGAAATAATCATTACTTCATTAAAAACTTGTAAAAACAAATGTTAAACTACAAAAAATTTAAAGTAGGATATGGGATCCCATTGTTTTTAAAAGAAAAACTTAACATAATTGTAAATAAATGAATTACATAATAAAGTGCGGAAAATACATATAAAACCATAATTAAAGAGACTTCATCCTTGAATCGAACACTCGGTCCTTTGACGTGTCACAACCTCCGAGGAGGAAAACTGGGGTGACAATCAAGGAACCTTCCAGCACCCCGCGAGCAACCGCTCCCCCTGCTCCTTCAGGATAGGGTAAAAAGAAGGCTTCCAAACACCTTGCGTCCGTTGATGAATCTTTAGATGAAAACAGTACTGTCCTTTCTCTTTTAGATAATTTTCCAATTCCCTGTCATTTATTTGACGGGGACGGCAACTTTAAATACACTCTTGCTTTAAATTCAGACTTCTTCAAGCCAGAGAGTGAGTGTAGCAGTAGTACAATAAATAGTACATCGACTAGTAAATAGTTCGGGTATTTTACTCATAATTTCTTTTGAACTTATTTTCTTGATTTAGTAGATACCTCCATCCACATTATCTGAATGTTCATTTCTTTTTTGCAGCCATGTCATCTGAAGATTTTTTCGAGCTTTACAACATACCTACTGTACCTTCAAGCAAGAAGAAAGGGAGTAGGCAACACCGTGGAGAGAGCAGCAAGGCTCCTCCAATGAAAAAGGCTTGGACTGGGGATCCCCCAACAATGGTTCCATCTCGGGAAACCACACCACCTCCGACCCCCCTTGATCAGACATCTCCTCCAGCTCCCACCGATCAGGCTTCTCCTCCAGCACCCGATCAAACACCTCCTCAGGCACCGACCAGCCAGACGCTTCCTGCCCAAACATTGACGAGCATCGTGCTTAGTTCAACCAAAGAAAGGTTGGCTAAACTAACGAGGCATCGTCGTAGTCAAGAGGCTATCACTGGTACTAACTCCATGGAAGTCGACCATATTATTAATCGCGCGCTGAATGAAATAGCCAGTGTAAGATATCATCTTTTGCTGAGCTTTGATTGTTTATCTTGTCAATTTCAATTATCACTTAATCTTCTTCTTTGGTTGTAGGGAATGCTAACTATGACTGCCAGTTGGCGCCGCTCGGGGGTTTTAATCACTCAACTCCAAATTTCTAAGGCTAAACATGTCGAGGAGCTAAAGATGGCCGAAGCCAAACATATCAAGCAGGTTGAAGCAGCCAAGGCCAAATATACTGAGCAGCTGGAAGCAGTCGAGAAGACTAACGTTGAACTGCTCGATCAGAAGAACAAGCTGGCAGAAGAGCTGAAGAAATTCCAGGCTGCCCTGGCCAAAGCCAATGAAGATAAAGAGAAGTTTAGGGAGTGTGCTAAATTTAACTTTTAGGAGGCCAAACAGCTTGAAGCCGAGCTGGTCGCTATCAGAAAGGACACCAAAGAGCTAGAGGGGCAAATCAAAGAGCTCGAGGAGATTAATGCCAGTAATTTGGAGAGGTACAAGGGTGCCACCTTCAACTGCTTTTACGAGTTTTGGAAGCACAACCGCAAGGCTAATTTCAACTATCTCTCTGAGTGCCTGAGGCGATCTCCAACAACCTGGTGCCTTTCTCGCTTAGAGGAAGAGGAGAGAGCGAAAATCCCAGCCTCCTCTGAAATTTCCTTGGCTACGGGCATTGAAGGTGTAGAAGTGGAAGTTGAGGTCTCTGTCGACCAGCCAACACCTCAGGATCCTCCTGATGCTTCCTAATTTTTCTTGTTTTTTCTTTAATTTTATCCTGTAGTCAACACAATTTTTATTTTTATTGCTACACGGGCAGCTTTTCTTTTAATAGACAATTACATCCGAGCAGTAACTGCTCGCGGTGTAAAGGATTTCATTTTTGATATTATAATACTTGCATTATATTATAACATTTGTTCGCACGACCGAACTTAGCATAGTACTTTGGTTTGATGTCACAAAATAACAAAATTTTGAAAAATACTCTAAGTACTGTAGTATGCTTTCACTTATTTTGCTCACGTGTTTACATACCTTTTGATATGCTTTGCTTTACTAGATACCTTATATGCCCCCCAAGTGATTGAGGAGCTTTAGGTCCTCGGTCACTTGCCTTGACTAGGACCTGTTCAAACATTTCTGCTCGGAATAAATACTTGTAAAAATGAAAATATAGCAAAACTACACACATAATGAGCAAATAGTTGTAATAAATACAATAGTTGGCAAGATTGACTGGCTACGCACAGTCCCTTTTATTTGTTGTAATAAATGGACAAATCGTGTCTGTACAAGTGATCAAAAATATGATCTTACACTTATAAGTGATTAGTTACAAAAATAACTAACCCTTGCTCATAAAATTGTAAAAAGTAAATTTAATACAAGCCAATTCTTTCAGAAGAATTGTTCATTGATAATACTTGCGCAGGTGTTCTCCATTCCAATAACAAGGAACGAGATCTCCATTTAAGCGAGCAAGTTTGTAAGTGCCTGGATGGAGGACTTCTTCGATTTGGTAGGGCCCTTCCCAATTAGGTCCGAGTACTCCAGCGGCTTGGTCGCGGGTATTAAGGAAGACTCTTCTAAGTACCAGATCTCCCACATTAAATTTCCTTTCACGTACTTTAGAATTGAAATACCGGACGACCTTTTGCTGGTAAGCTGTTACTCGGAGTTGGGCTTGCTCGGGCCTTTCCTCAACCAAATCCAAAGACTCCATTAATAACTGGCTGTTGGCGTCTTGATCGTATGCTATCCATCGATGTGATGGCATATCTAATTCAACGGGCAACATAGTCTATGTGGATGCTCAATATTCCACGCCCATAAAAGATCCAAGACGCGCGCTAAGGTCCCATAGAGGCCTAAATAAAGGCCTAAGTGAGTGTCTGAGCCACGGTACGCTCGGGCCACCGTCCTCTGGCAACCGTCTCGCTCGGCCACACCCAAGCGCGAGGCCCCGCCTCGCTCGGCCACGTCTAGGCGCGAGGCCCTGCCTTACTCGGCCATGCCTAGGCGAAAGGCACCGCCCCGCCTCGCTCGGCCACACCCAGGCGCGAGGCCCCGCCTCGCTCGGCCCCGCCTAGGTGCGAGGCCCTGCCTCACTCGGCCATGCCCAGGCGCAAGGCACCGCCCCGCTTCGCTCGGCCACACCCAGGCGCGAGGCCCCGCCTCGCTTGGCAACGCCTAGGCACGAGGCCTTGCCTTACTCGGCCATGCCCAGGCGAAAGGCATCGCCCCGCCTCGCTCGTCCACACCCAGGCACAAGGCCCCGCCTCGCTCGGCCATGCCCAGGCGCAAGACATCGCCTCGCTCACAGCACGCCCACGCGAGGCCATGTCTGCACGTCACCATCTCGCGTCTCACCTCGGCCATGCGAGGCCCTCGCCCATGCCCAGGTGCACCATCTCGCGTGCAACGTCTTGACGCGCCCAGCAGCCTCGCGGGGGGCCTCTCGTGAGAGCCCCTCCCAAAGAGCTACGCATATATGGCAACCTCACCCCAATGGGTCTCGTCCCAAGGCCCCACATGCATGATGCCAGAGTTCGAGGTGGCCCACAAGAGACAAGAAGAGTACGAACAAGGTACCTCTAAAGGGGTACGTACATGCCTGCTAGGATCAAGGGACAGGTCTGACACCTGTGCCCGACAAGTAGTGGCGGTTGGGAATAGTACGAAGAGTGGCTACACAACCACCACGTCTCTGATGCCCGTACAAGGCGAGTGGTGGAGTCGTGATCGGGTACAAAAGCTGAGGTGCACCCATGAACTCTGACCGTGTACCAAAGCCAACACCACTACACCCAACACCACTACACCTGATACCACTCTCCTGATAGTGTACTTGTGTACCACCTGGTCCCCTAGACCACCATGTATCCAAGGCCATTAGAGCCTACTATAAAAGGAACCCCACTTCCCCATGGATGGGGGTTGGAAAATTTACTGTAGCAAGTGGACCATAGTGAATGAAAAACTGATTTCACCATTGTTCTTCTGCAATTGTTCTTAGAGTTGATACTTAAATTTCTAAGTCTTTTCTATTGATAATCTTGATTTTGCAATTCTTTCCAACTTAACTTAGTTGACGAGTTCTCACCGTCAACAGTTTGGCGCCGTCTGTGGGAACTTAAGTTCCAAGCTACTGTTCTACCATTACTTCCAGCAAGAAGAAATGCCAAGACGTTCAAAGCGACTCAGGGAGCCACAAGAGGTGAAGGTCCACCTTAACGGAGTCCAGCCAAAAGGCCTCCATGAAGGATCTCCCTCCGCCCAGAGAGGTGGAGCCCCCAAGGGACCCTGAGGTTCATGAGGGTGATAGAGAGGCCTCATCACCGGGCGTCCCGCCTGTAGAGAGTCCTCCAAGAGCACCACCGGGAAATGCTAATGATTTCCCGCTCCCTAAACCACCACAAGTACCGAACTCCGACCGGTAGGACCCGGGCCCCTCTACGCGTAGGCACGATAAGCATCCCCGGGTCCATTCCGTGAGCTCGAGTTCGAAATCTTGATTCTATGAAGAAGAAATACGTGAGCTCCACCGTAAGAACCAAAGGTTGGAGACCACCCTGGAAAACATGCAAGAGGTGCTGAATGGCCTATTGCAGGGTAAGTCGAGCGTGACCTTGCCCAAGAGTAAAGATAAAGGTCAGGAGGGGGTAGAGACCACCGTACTGGTAGATGATGGGAGGAATCGACACTCTACCAGTAACACCCCCCGAGCGAAGCAACGCCAACATCCTGAGCCACCGAAGCAGGCCCATAAACCAGAGCCAAGGACCAACGCTGTCCCTCGCAACGAGGACGAGGTCACCTCTAAGAGAGCACCCTCAGATTTACGGGAGGAGCTCAACAAAAAGCTGGCGGATAAAAGGACCACGTCCCCTATGGCGCCTCGAGAGGGCAAAGGAAAGGGTGATCCTAACCCGTCTACTTTAAAGGACTCCCTAAGCAAGAGAAGGCAGGACTTGGACACAGAAATGAGGAGCCTGCGAAGCAAGATCTTCAACGCCTCTGGAGGTCAAATTTTTGAGGAGGAGTTCGACCATGAGTAACCCTTCATCAGGGAGATCCAAGCCATCAGGCTCCCTGCCAACTTTAAAGAGCCCCACATGACACCCTACGAAGGAAGCATGGATCCAAAATATCATCTAGATACATTTAACGACCTAATGAAGCTGAGGGGAATTGGGAGTGGGGCGAGATGTCATTGCTTCGCTGTCACATTAAGAGGACCTGCATACAAATGGTTCAAGAGGCTTAGATCGGGTACCGTCCGATCTTGACAGCAACTTTCTGATGAATTCCTCCAACAGCACCACGTCGTGCGAGATTACACGATGCCAGGCACCAGCCTCGCCAATGTGAAGCAAGGAGAAAATGAGAGTCTGAAGAGCTATATCCACCGGTTCAATATGGAGGCAGATAAGGTAGGGAGCCTGACCCGCCAAGAGCTGAAAATGGCCATCACAGCTGGAGTATGCCCAGGGAGCAAGTTATGGGATAACATGCTCAAGAGAGAGGTCACGAACTTGGATGATTTCTACGAGCGGGCACAAAAGTACATTCGCGTGGAGGATGGTCACGAGACCTTCAGCCCGGGAAAACCAAAGCAGTGCAAAGAAGAAGGGGGCTTATGAGGGAATGAGGGACGATCGACCCCGGAAGCACCAACGCTTTGATGAGTGCATACAGAGCCCCTACACCTTTTACACAGACCTCACCCACGCGAGAGAGGATATTTTCGTTACGAACGAAAACCAGGTCCCTTTCAAAAGGCCCCCGCCAATAAAAAAATATCGGTCTAAAAGAGACCCCAGGAAGTATTGACAATATCACAAGGATATCAGCCACACCACCGCAGAGTGCAACCATTTGAAGGTGGAAATCGAGGAGCTCATCCGCAGAGGGAATTTGGGCAGATATGTGTGCAAGGAGAACCAAAGGCCAGAAGAAGGAGTGTCCCCGCTGCGGGCACGAGGGGTGGCCCCAGAAGTGCAGGGAGAGGTCAGGACCATCTTTGGAGGACCAGGGTTCAGAGGCGATTCAAGGAAGGGGTGAGACAAGTACGCCAAGGAGGCCAGACGAAGTCCACCACCTTGCGTTTTAAGTTTGGAGCAACGCCCCCCGAAGAGCTTCAAGAGCGAGAATGACTCGATAACTTTCACTGAAGAAGATGCGCAGGGGGTGCATTTCCCTCATAATGACCCCCTGGTGCTAACTGCCCAGCTTGCTAACATGAGGGTACATCGGGTCTTGGTGGATAACGGGAGCTCTGTGGACATCTTGTATCGACCAGCGCTAGAAAAGATGGGATTGAGCCTCCGCCACCTAAAGCCTTGCACTACGTCTTTGTATGGGTTTACGGGAGATTCGATACAGCCCCTGGGGGAAATCGAATTAGCCCTCACCATGGGGGAGCAACCCAGGCAAACCACCGTAATGGCTAACTTTGTCGTGGTGGATTGCACCTCAGCCTTCAATGCAGTATTAGGGAGACCCTCTCTGAGAGAATTGAAGGCGATAACTTTTGTGTATCACCTAGCTATGAAATTCCCAACCCCCGAGGGAGTAGCATGCGTGAAAGGGGAGCAGAAGGAAGTGAGGGAATGCTATAACATGTCCCTCCGCACAGCCACCAAACCATCTGTACCGATGGCAATGGTTGTGTATGAAGGAGCGACCCACACAAGTTGGAACCACGAGTTACGGATCATCTCGAGAAGTGCTACCAGCGAGGCTTCGGCACTCAGTGCAAAGAGAACCTATGTTTAGTTTGTTCCCTATTGTTTTAGCTTAAGTAAGTAAGAATCAAAGAGGCTACCTAGGTAACCTCCTAGTTAGATGTAACTCTTTTATTTACAAGGTTGGTTGTAAACTGCATGCTATGAATGAAACTGTTTGCAACTTCATGTGTTACTTTTCTTCGCTACGCGAGCATCAGCCAAAGTGCCTGCCGAAATAAATTTCACCAAACACTTGGGGGGCAGGGCCGGAGGCAAAAGCACACAGCTAGCAAGGGGAACCTAAAGAGGGCTCCTAAAAAGGACCCTCTATCAGGAGGATCCTAAAAAGGACCCCTTGCCCTCCTAAAAAGGAGGCTCCTAGAAAGGACCCTCTACCAAGAGGATCCTAAAAAGGACCCTCTAACAGGAGATCCTAAAAAGGACCCTCCAACAGGAGATCCTAAAAAGGACCCTCCAACTGGAGATCCTAAAAAGGACCCCTTGCATTAGAGCCTTAAGCAAAATTCTTTGAAAGAGAAATATAATTCGTGGCGAGCCCCAGCAAATAAGAGGATCCGAAAAAGGGACCCCTTACACAAGGATCCTAAAAAGGACCCTCTAACAGGAGGATCCTATAAAGGACCCTATGCACTAGGAGAATCCGAAAAAGGACCCTTTATCAGGAGGACCTTAAAAGGGACCATGGTCCCAAAAAGGACCCCTTATATCGGGGCCTTAGGCGAGGTCCTTATATGTAGAAAATAAGGAGAGGACCTGGCATGGCATCCCTTGGGTTCACAAGGATTAGCTACCCTTGTGAACATCAAGGAGGCCAAAGGGTCTTACAACAAAGAAAAAAAAATATACATATATATAGTAACAACAATAATAAGTCTAGAGCGGCCACCAAGCCGTCTAGCCAAAAAGGGTCCTAAAAGAGACCCTTGCAAAAATAGTACTATGAATAATGACGAGAAGGACGCTTCTCGCAAAAAAATAATAAGCGCGCGCAAGAATACATAAAAGGATAGCTAGGACCCAAGGGGTCAAAATATCCTTATAAAAGTAATCAAGAGGCACCAAAAAGAGGTCCCAGTGAACCCTTTCACATGGGCTCCAAAGGACCTCCAGCCTGGTAAATAAAAGAGGGGAACCAACCAAACCCCATCATACAGGCTCAAAAGGACCTCAAATGCAGTGGAACAAGAGATAAAAAATCACATATGTATATATACATTAAAAAAGGGAGTATTGAGGACATGACAAGATTTACAAAAGAAAAATAGTTGTAAATGTGGAAAGTTTTCCTTTGTGAATTTTATTTCACCAGTGAAGCTCTATGCTACGAGGCATCCTACATGCTACTTAGTGCACGTACAAGGGGACGAGGATATCACACGGCGTTGAAGGAGTTGGGCTAAGAGAGCCACCCTCACTATGCGAGGGCCCTTGGCCACCAGCCAAACCAAACGCCACCCTCGCTATGCGAGAGTCCTCGGATGGCCATCAGCGTATGCCTTGACCCCTCAGGCATCAAGCCCCGCCTGCACTCGGGAGAAGAAGGTCAGCCTCGCTACGCGAGGCACCCTCGCTATGCGAGGGTGGGGCTTTGTTGTGGCATCCGTGCCCCTAGCCTCGCGACGCTGCACCCGGGAGGAGGAGAGGCAGCCTCGCTATGCAAGGGTGCTACCTTGTTGCGACGCCCGAGCCATGCCTATACCTGAGGGAAAAGGGCCAGCCTCGCTACGCGAGGGTATGGCCTTGCCACGACGCTCATGCTGCGAGCCTCGTGTCTATGCGATCCGCATAAGCCGTCCCTGACCCCTGGCGCCTTGACTTCTCAGGACATGCATAGGTTGAAGCCTCCTTGACATAGGCACGGGATCACTTGGAGAAACCTTGTTGATATGCCAAACGAACATGGAGCATTGAACGGGGATTGGTGAGGACGACCGAGTACGAAACACGTGCGCTGACACTATGATTGTGGAGAGAACAGAGGCACGACCCTATGATTTGCGTCTGAGGAGTAGTGGCGGTACGGACCTGTACGAAGAGTAGTGGTACCACTTGGACACCCCCGACCATACGCCAGAGCCGACAGTACTTTGTCCTGGGCCACGACTCTGACACCATCAGGGTAGACACCACTACGCCCTGAGCCACTACACTATCATAGTACCTGTGTACGCCCCTGTGGCCTGGGAATTGTTTGTATCCTGGGCCAATAGAGCGCCCCCCCCCTATAAATAGGCTCCAACCCCTCAGGCTAAGGGGTTGGAAGACTGAATGTATGAAAGAGACTTAAGAAATATATGGTTTTCATTGTGGCCTGAGTTTCCTTCTGTTGATTAGAGTTCTTCCTATCTAATTCAAAGCTTTCTATAGTATAGAGATT
Source organism: Humulus lupulus (assembly GCF_963169125.1). Taxonomy (NCBI): domain Eukaryota; kingdom Viridiplantae; phylum Streptophyta; class Magnoliopsida; order Rosales; family Cannabaceae; genus Humulus; species Humulus lupulus. Next base: position 158,468,856 of record NC_084797.1, on the reverse strand, counting down.
AAAGTTTTCTAACCATCAATCGTTGACGAGTTCTTACCGTCAACAGTTTGGCGCCGTCTGTGGGAACGTAAGCACCAAGCTACTGTTCTGCCATTACTTCCAGCAAGGAGAAATGCCAAGACGTTCGAAGCGACTCAGGGAGCCTCGAGAGGTGGAGGTCCACCTTACCGGAGTCCAGCTGAAGGCCTCCATGAAGGATTCACCTCCACCCCGAGACGTAGAGCCCCCAAGGGACCCTGAGGTTCACGATAATGATAGGGAGGCCTCGTCACCGGCCATCTCGCCCGGTGAGAATCCTCCAAGGACAACTACTGCACCACCCGGGAATGCCAACGAGTTCCCTCCTCCCAAACCACCACAGGTACCGAACTCCGGCCGGCAAGACCCGGGCCCCTCGACGCGTAGACATGATAAGCAACCCCGGGTCCATTCCGTGAGCTCGAGTTCTAAGTCTCGTTTCTATGAAGAGGAGATTCGTGAGCTGCACAGTAAAAACCAAAGACTGGAGACTACCTTGGAGAACATGCAAGAGGTGCTGAATGGCCTGTTGCAAGGTAAGTTGAACGTGACCCTGCCCAAGAGAAAAAAGAAAGGTCGGGAAACCACTGTCCCAGTAGACGACGGGAAGACCAGACACTCCACCAGTAACACCCCCAGGAGAGAAAGGCCGAAGTTGGAAGATGAGCCAGTGATATCTAAGGCGTAAAGGGACGCTCCAGAGATCCGGGGAGAAGTGAGAACTATTTTCGGAGGTCCGGGGTTTGGAGGGGACTCCCGCAGAGGACGAGATCGGTATGCCAGAGAAGCCAGGCGAAGTCCACCACCCTGTGTCATGATTTTGGAACAACGACCCCCGAAAAGCTTCAAGGGAGAAAACGATTCGATCACCTTCACTGAGGAGGACGCACGGGGGGTACACTTTCCCCACAATGATCCGCTGGTGTTGACAGTTCAATTGGCAAATATGCGTGTGCATCGAGTCCTAGTGGACAACGGGAGCTCGGTGGACATCCTATATCGCCCTGCTTTGGAAAAGATGGGACTGGGCATTCGTCATCTGAAGCCCTGCCAGTCGTCCCTATACGGATTCACAGGGGACTCAGTACAACCCCTTAGAATGATCGGGTTAACACTTACCATGGAGGAGCGACCCCGGCAGACCACAGTAATGTCTAACTTTGTTGTAGTAGATTGTGCATCAGCTTTCAACGCGGTATTGGGGAGACCCTCCCTAAGAGAATTGAAGGCCATAACTTCAATATATCACTTGGTTGTCAAGTTCCCAACTCCAGGAGGGGTCGCTAGTATGAAGGGAGAATAGAAAGAGGCAAGGGAATGCTACAACACCTCACTCCGTGCGCCTGTGAAACCGCGTGAGCCAATGGCCATGGTGGTACATGAGGCGCTACGTATGCCCACGGGGGGTTCGCAGGAACTGGACCCTCGGGTCGTGGACGAGTCAAGAGCAGAACTAGTAGAAGAAGTAGAGGAGGTTACGGTGACGGAGGAACTCCTAAGGAAATTGAAGATAGGGAGGAGCCTACAAGGTGATGTGAAGGAGGAGCTGATGAAATTTTTGAAAGATAATCTAGACGTGTTCGCATGGAGTCATGAGGATATGGTGGGTATAGACCCCAGTGTGATGTGCCACCACCTGAACATCTCCCAAGAAGCAAGGCCCGTCAGGCAAAAGAGGCGAGCGCTAGACCCAACAAGATACGCAGCATTAAAGGAGGAGGTTGACAAGTTGAAGGCCAACGGGTTCATCCGTGAGTCTTTCTACCCCGTGTGGGTATCGAACCCAGTACTCGTGCCGAAGCCGAATGGGAAATGGAGAACTTGTGTTGATTTCACGAACTTGAATAAAGCTTGCCCTAAGGACAGCTTCCCACTTCCTAGGATAGAACAGCTAGTAGATGCGACGGCAGGACATGAGTTACTGAGTTTCATGGATGCCTACTCAGGATACAACCAAATCCCAATGAATCCGGCAGATGAAGAGCACACGTCATTTATTACAAACAAAGGGCTCTACTGTTACAAGGTGATGCCCTTCGGGCTCAAAAACGGGGGAGCCACCTATCAGAGGTTGGTGAATAAAATGTTCGCCAACCAGATAGGAAGGAATATGGAGGTGTATGTGGATGACATGCTAGTGAAGACCAAAGAAGCAGCAGAACTCAACAAAGACCTTGGTGAGATGTTTGCCACGCTCAGGAAATACCGGATGAAGTTGAATCCAGTCAAGTGCACCTTCGGGGTATCATCAGGAAAGTTCTTGGGCTTCATGGTCAACTCCAGAGGCATCGAAGCCAATCCTGACAAGATAAAGGCACTAATAGAGATGAGCCCGCCAAAGAATAAGAAGGAGGTGCAGTGCCTAACGAGAAGAGTGGCAGCCCTTAATAGGTTTATCTCGAGGTCCACCGACAAGTGCCTCCCATTCTTCGACATCCTCAAAGGGAGCAAAAAGTTTGCTTGGGATGAAAGATGTGAGGAAGCCTTTGTCAAGCTGAAAGAGCACCTGGGGAAGCCACCCCTGTTGGCAAAGCCAGAGAAGGGCGAGAAGCTGTACCTGTACTTAGCGGTGTCTGAGCATGCCATCAGCGCAGCCTTGGTAAAGGGAGAGAAGAAGCAGCAGCAACCCGTATACTACATCAGCAAGCGTTTGGTGGACGCGGAGAACCGGTATCCAAAGATCGAAAAATTGGCCTATGCACTAGTGGTGGCTTCAAGGAAGTTGAGGCCTTACTTCCATGCACATACAATTGAGGTCCTAACAGATAATCCTTTGAGGCAGGTCTTACATAAGCCTGAGACTTCGGGAAGACTAATGAAATGGTCAATCGAGCTAAGTCAATTTGATATTGTATACACTCCAAGGGCTTCCATCAATGGACAGGTGCTGGCAGATTTTATAGTAGAACTCACCCATCAGCCGAATAAAGGAAGGAATGAAGAAGGGGAGCAGCCTGTTATGGAGGAAGAGCTAGGAGGTTTGGAGGAGTGGAGTTTGCATGTTGACGGGGCATCAAATGAAGGAGGATCAGGAGCGGGCATCATGATGACTGGGCCCGAGGGACACAGAATGTATTGCGCGATCCGATTTGGGTTTGAGGCCTCCAATAATGAGGCAGAGTACGAGGCGCTCCTAGCTGGCCTGCGTTTGGCCCAGGCACTAAGAGTGACGCGCCTTCATATCTTCAGTGACTCTCAATTGGTAGTATGCCAAGTAAAGGGGGAGTACCAGGCGAGGGGACCCAAGATGGCAGCCTACTTGGAGAAGGTGAAGGGCTATCTAGGACGGTTGGTGGCATATAATATAGAGCAAATCCCCAGAGAAAAGAATACCCATGCCGATGCACTCGCAAAGCTGGCGTCTACCAAGGATGGTGATATCCTGGAGTCAATACCCGTGGAATACTTACCCAAGCCCAGCATCGAAGGCGCGGACGTGCACATGATTGGTGTCCCAAGGGAATCGTGGACCGAGCCAATCAAGAGGTACCTGGAAGAAGGAACCTTGCCTACAGATAAAAACGAGTCCCGAAGGTTGGTGTACAAGGCCGCAAGATACACCCTGGTAGATGGGGTCCTTTACAAAAGAGGATTCTCAATGCCACTCCTGCGGTGTGTGGAAGAGGAGGAGGCGTTGAAAGTGTTACATGAGATACATGAGGGAGAGTGCGGCAACCACGAGAGCGGACCCTCCACGGCTAGGAAGGCCATGAGACAAGGAAACTACTGGCCCTCCATGGAGAAAGATGCGCATGACTTTGCCACGAAATACGACAAATGCCAGAGGCACGCCAACTACCCTCGGAAACCCCCAAGCGAACTGACCAGCATGACCAACCCCTGGCCCTTCGCTATCTGGGGGATAGACTTAATCGGCGCTCTTCCTACAGGCAGGGGTGGAGCGAAGTACGCAGTGGTGGCCGTGGACTATTTCACTAAGTGGGTAGAGGCAGAACCCCTTGTGAAGATAACCACCAAGCACATCACCTCTTTCGTCAACAAGTTCATTGTTTGTAGATATGGAATACCCTACAAGATTATTTCCGACAATGGTACCCAGTTCGAGGGAGGAGCTTTCGATGAATATTGTAGGGAAAGGGGCATAAGGAGGAGTTTCTCTGCGGTTGTGCACCCCCAGGACAATGGGCAAGTGGAGGCCATATACAGGGTCCTTAAGAAGAACCTGAAGACAAAGCTAGAAAAGATGAAGGGAGCCTGGGTGGATGAGCTACCAAATGTGCTGTGGGCTTACAGAACCACCCCACGCACGACTACTGGGGAGTCCCCATTCTCCTTGGCCTATGGGTGCGAGGCGCTCCCAATCGAGATGCAAGTCGAGTCCCACAGGGTACAGGCATATGGAGACGAAGCCAACCGCGTAGCCCTGACCAAAAGCTTAGACATGCTTGAAGAGAAGAGAGAAAAAGCACAAATGAGGGTGGCAGTATACCAGCAGCGCGTTGCAAGGTACTACAATTCGAGGGTGTGAGAGAGAACTTTCAGAGTTGGCGACCTGGTGCTAAGGAAGGTACTCCCTAACACGCGAGACCCAGGCGCAGGAGTGCTGGGGGCGAATTGGGAAGGGCCCTACCAGGTGGCTCAGTGCATACCCCCGAACACTTACAAGCTGGCGCGCATGGACGACACCATCATACCCTAAGCATGGAACGCGGAGCACCTGAGGAAGTACTACCAGTAAGACTTCCACTCCCAGCACAGGCAGTAGCTGTGTTTAGTTCGTCATAGGATAGGCTATCTCAGTAGACGAGAATCAAAGAGGTTACCTACATAACCCCTAAGTAGATGTAAGCCTTCTATATGCATGTCGTTGTAATCTGACTGCTATAAATAAAAATGTTCACAACTTCACATGTGATTTTTTCTTTTTCATGCGAGCATCAACCGAACTGCCTGCTGAATTAAATCTCACCAAGCACTTGGGGGGTAGGACAGGAGGCATGAGCAAAAAAAAAAAAAACAGACCTCTCTTATATTCAAAAGGAGTAGCTACCCTTATGAATATCAAGAGAACAGTCTAAAAGGATGACCTCTAACTAAAGGCCGACACCCCAAGAGGTGAAGCCGTAAGGAGGGAATCACCCAATAAGTCTAGATCGGCCATTAAGCCGGCTAGCCAAAAAGGGTCTTACAAGGGACCCTTGGAAAAAATAGTACTATGTATAAGGACGAGAAGGACGCTTCTCGCAAAAAAAAAATAACAAGCGCGCGCAATGAATATAAAAGGACCCCAACAGCCCAACGGGTTAATGTGTCCTTACAAGTATAATCAAGGTGCACCGGAAAGATTATCGCCATCAGATCGAAAAAAAATAAAATAAGAAAGGGCATCTCAAGAATGCTTTGGAGGAAGATAGAACCCTTGAACTCGCAAAAATAAGTTGGAGAGCATGCCACTTGGCTAGGCAAGTCTTGGTGTGAACAAGTGGCTTCGAACCTTGGGATCCGCGATTGAGGATGATTAGTCCTTATGCAACCTTAGGAACTTTCATGGATCCCCCAAGTGTTAGGTGGCTGTCGTGTTCCTTTGGACACTAAACACAAAACCAAACCTCACCTCGTACTTCTTCGAGCGACGTTGAAAAATTTCCAAAGCTAAGTCCCCCAAGGGTGGCCGTACCTGTCAAGCAAGAGAAATAGAGAGAGTCTACAAGCACACTTAAAAGTATACTTATAGACTCGGGAGGAAGTGTAAATGTGGAAAGTTTTCCTTTGTGAATTTTATTTCACCAGTGAAGCTCTATGCTACGAGGCATCCTACATGCTACTTAGTGCACGTACAAGGGGACGAGGATATCACACGGCGTTGAAGGAGTTGGGCTAAGAGAGCCACCCTCACTATGTGAGGGCCCTTGGCCACCAGCCAAACCAAACGCCACCCTTGCTATGCGAGAGTCCTCGGATGGCCATCAGCGTACGCCTTGACCCCTCAGGCATCAAGCCCCGCCTGCACTCGGGAGAAGAAGGTCAGCCTCGCTACGCGAGGCACCCTCGCTATGTGAGGGTGGGGCTTTGTTGTGGCATCCGTGCCCCTAGCCTCGCGACGCTGCACCCAGGAGGAGGAGAGGCAGCCTCGCTATGCGAGGGTGCTACCTTGTTGCGACGCCCGAGCCATGCCTATACCTGAGGGAAAAGGGCCAGCCTCGCTACGCGAGGGTATGGCCTTGCCACGGCGCTCATGCTGCGAGCCTCGTGTCTATGCGATCCGCATAAGCCGGCCCTGACCCCTGGCGCCTTGACTTCTTAGGACATGCATAGGTTGAAGCCTCCTTGACATAGGCACGGGATCACTTGGAGAAACCTTGTTGATATGCCAAACGAACATGGAGCATTGAACGGGGATTGGTGAGGACGACCGAGTACGGAACACGTGCGCTGACACGGGGCGTACGGTTGTGGAGAGAACAGAGGCACGACCCTATGATCTGCGTCTGAGGAGTAGTGGCGGTACGGACCTGTACGAAGAGTAGTGGTACCACTTGGACACCCCCGACCATACGCCAGAGCCGACAGTACTTTGTCCTGGGCCACGACTCTGACACCATCAGGGTAGACACCACTACGCCCTGAGCCACTACACTATCAGAGTACCTGTGTACGCCCCTGTGGTCTGGGACTTGTTTGTATCCTGGGCCAATAGAGCCCCCCTCCCCCTATAAATAGGCTCCAGCCCCTCAGGCTAAGGGGTTGGAAGACTGAATGTATGAAAGAGACTTAAGAAATATATGGTTTTCATTGTGGCCTGAGTTTCCTTCTGTTGATTAGAGTTCTTCCTATCTAATTCAGAGCTTTCTATAGTATAGAGATTAAAGTTTTCTAACCATCAATCGTTGACGAGTTCTTACCGTCAACAATAGTGATGATAGTGATATTACAAAGTCTTAAAAAAGAGCGTACACCCATGGTGGGCTAGCTGACAAAAGTTATGAAATAACAACTTCAGGGCCTCCTACCACGGGCACTCTACATGGCTGCTCGAGCGACGGCGTGCTCACCGAAAGAAGAGATATCAAAATTGGGATCCTGCCTCCACACGTTGTAAAGGGCGCGGTCTATGGACTTGTACTCAATGGCAGTCTTCTCCGCCTCTAAGGAAGCATTTCTCTCCTACAGTGAGGCGACGTCGGCCCTAGCAGCTTGGAGTTCGCCCCTGGTAGCCTCGACCTCGGCCTCTAAATAAGTAACCCTCTCCTGCGACGCCGCCACGATAGCCTTGGTCGCCAGGAGTTCGCTCTTCAGGCTGGTAACTTGGTCCTTCAGCTTTGTGGCCTTGGCAACCGCCTTCAGCTTCCTTCTCGACGAGGCAGCAATTTAGGTCCGAACCTTCTTTAGCTCGGTCTGGGTTTCCTTAAGCTCTTTCTCGAGCTCTTGGACCCGGGCCGTAAGGCAGTCTCTCTCAGCAGTAGACGCGGAGAGGTTGCTAGACGAGTCGGCAAACCGCAGAGCCACAGTGTAGGCCTGCACAAGAAAATTAACAACAGCAACAATAAGTAACAAAAAAAAAGTGTGCATGTACATCTATACATAATAGGGCCAACGCGAGGTGCAGGAACTCACCCAAGCCATGGTGCGTCTTAGGGTTTCCCCAATGTCTGACTAGGCAACGTTCCCAAGACCGTTCCAGTCAGATACGGGGAGGCCCGAGGCAAGTTGGATGTATCGCTGCCCATAAGACGTCGCCATCCGAGTCACCCAGGGCTCCCCATTCACACCAGGGGCATCTGGTAGGGTGAGGACAGACGACCCGCTCGCCGAAATGGGAGGGGGCGCGGTGAAAGTGGAAAAGTGAGGCCCCAGTGGATCAGAGGGAGGCTCTGGGAGATCGGCGAAATAAGCCCCTGATGGTCCAAGGTCGAGAGGAACCTGAGTAAAAGCGTCGTAGCCCTCAGGGTCGGGGCAAACAAAGCACCCCGGTGCGACATGCTGGTCTCGATATTGGAAGGCTATGTCCTGGTCATAAGAGTCATAAGGGGGGCATCCCCCGGGGGACGAGGGTCGCTGGTGAGGTCCCCCGCGTTCAAGGGGGGCTTCCCCCAGCTCATCCTCAGCCTCACCTTCGTTTGGGAAAGGCTCAGCCGGCGCAGCCATTGTCTTCTTTGACCCAGAAATCGACCACAGGAACTTGGGGTCCGAAACCGGGGACAACTGGTGGAGGTTGAGATTTTCCATGGTGAATAAGAATGCCGCCTTCTTCATGGCGGGGTCAGCATTAATGAGGTCCTTCACGGCGTCCGCCTCCGACCCAACGACCGCGGGAACAACAAATTGCTCTGCATGATCCACGCCATTGTCAATGCAAACATATTTACAAAACAGTAAGTTCCAACAAAAAGAAAAGGAGGACCAGGGTACTTACTGGGGGTGGCGCGGAAGTGCTCGTGGACAGAGAGAGGGCCCTCTACGAAGAAAAATTCATGTTTCCAAGACCCCGTATTGGACACTGAGCCCTCTATCAAGGGGAGCTCGTTATTGGCCTTTTGCAAATAATAGAAGCCCTTGGACTTGGGAGAGGCCATGAGGTTGTACAGGAAGTGCACCTCTTGCGCCGTAGGAGCACGTTTAGCCAGTTCCTTGAACACCACAAAAAGGCAGCTCAGGGTCAACCAACTGTTGGGTGACAGCTGAAGGGGGGCCAGGTCGAAATAGTTAAGGACCGCTACGAAAAACGGGTACAAGGGGATGGTGCCACCCGCCTTCAAAATGTGCTCACTCAGAGCCACGAGGCCAGTCCTAGGGCGATCAGCCCGTATGTCTCCAGAGGAGCGTATAAGGCGTATTCTGGGGGAACGCGATAGTGCTTCACAATTTCTTTCAATTTATTCTCTGACACATGCGACACCAGCTCAGACGCCAGTAAATGAGCGTCATCCTGTTCATGGGTAGATACCTGTCGTCGTGCCCTCGGCATATCTACAAAATCAAAAGAAAAATGTGAGGAAGAGACAGAACACTTGACCCTCCATTTTTTCCTCCTAGCAAGAGTCTTCCATTAGGGGAGCGACTGCGGAAGCACTAAGCTAGGGAAAACCGAGATTAAGGGTTGAGGAGAAGTGGTAGTGGCCCCATGACAGTCATAAGGCGAGGATGGGCTGGAGGGCTCAGGCGGAAGGTGTCCCTCCATAAATTCCAACTCCCTCTACAATTCTGAAAGGGTCATCCTAAGGCTCGCTACATGGTCACTAAGGTCTGGGGGGAAAGGTGCTCCGTCTTCTCTCAGCACCGAGTCAATTTTGCTCTCCACCACCCAAATTTTACGCCTAAGTTCAGCCAGGTGCTCAAGGTGACAGATACGGGCCTGCCTTAAGAAGTCATAGTCTTGGTGAGGATTTTCCTCATGGGACTCTGAGTCTGAGGATAGGTCAACAAACTCAACCCCCGGAGGTACGTCGAACGGACCGTCGCTGGCCATGAGACCTCGCCCCGAAAGCAAAAAGGGGTTCACGAATAAATGAGGGGACGGCTACAAAATACAAAGGAATGGGCTTAAAACCTCTAGACGCGTGCACCCTAAATGATGCACTACAGGGTATAAAAAGGAGGGGCATGCAAGGAGTCAAACTCACTGCAAGCTCAGGCCAAGGTACCCCATCTCGAGTAATGCTAATTTGGACCCAATGAACATGAGGGAAAAAGAAAGTATACCTCAGGCAGGTAAAATGGAGCGCTGTCGAGGTCTGAAGGAGGTCGAGGGCCAAAAGCACCAAATGGTCGAAAATACGCGTCTGCAAAAATAGACAAAAAGGATGTGTTAGCCTCCAAATATACATACCAAAAAATTAGCTCTTATGTAAAAAAAAAAAATTGATGAAATGAAAAAATAAAATAAAGAAAACTATGGCAAAAGTGAGGTTGTGGGGGATTGAACCCCTTGCCTCTTGAAAGGAGTAAGGGTCTAGATACCACTAAGCTAAGGAAGTAAGGTGTAAATAATAAGCCTTGCATGAGGGCTTATTTATAAGAATTAAGGAGAATAGTCTACAAGAGCACCTAAAGGTCCTCTCCTAGACTGGGGGGCAAGTGTGGATGCTCAATATTCCACGCCCATAAAAGATCCAAGACGCGCGCTAAGGTCCCATAAAGGCCTAAGTGAGTGTTTGAGCCGCAGGACGCTCGGGCCACCGTCCTCTGGAAACCACCTCGCTCGGCCACACCCAGGCGCGAGGCCCCGCCTCGCTCGGCCACGTCTAGGTGCGAGGCCCTACCTCACTCGGCCATGCCCAGGCGAAAGGCACCGCCCCGCCTCGCTCGGCCACACCCAGGTGCGAGGCCCCGCCTTGCTCGGCCACGCCTAGGCACGAGGCCCTGCCTCACTCGGCCATGCCCAGGCGCAAGGCACCGCCCTGCTTCGCTCGGCCACACCCAGGCGCGAGGCCCCGCCTCGCTTGGCAACGCCTAGGCGCGAGGCCCTGCCTTACTCGGCCATGCCCAGGCGAAAGGCATCGCCCCGCCTCGCTCGTCCACACCCAGGCACAAGGCCCCGCCTCGCTCGGCCATGCCCAGGCGCAAGACACCGCTTCGCTCACAGCACGCCCACGTGAGGCCATGTCTGCACGTCACCATCTCGCGTCTCGCCTCGGCCATGCGAGGCCCTCGCCCATGCCCAGGTGCACCATCTCGCGTGCAGCGTCTTGATGCGCCCAGCAGCCTCGCGGGGGGCCTCTCGTGAGAGCCCCCCCCAAAGAGCTACGCGTATATGGCAACCTCGCTCCAATGGGTCTCGTCCCAAGGCCCCGCGTGCAAGATGCCAGTGTTCGAGGTGGCCCACAAGAGACAAGAAGAGTACGAACAAGGTACCTCTAAAGGGGTACGTACATGCCTGCTAGGATCAGGGGACAGGTCTGACACCTGTGCCCGACAAGTAGTGGCGGTTGGGAATAGTACGAAGAGTGGCTACACCACCACCACGTCTCTGATGCCCGTACAAGGCGAGTGGTGGAGTCGTGATCGGGTACAAAAGCTGAGGTGCACCCATGAACTCTGACCGTATACCAAAGCCAACACCACTACACCCAAGACCACTACACCTGATACCACTCTCCTGATAGTGTACTTGTGTACCACCTGGTCCCCTGGACCACCATGTATCCAAGGCCATTAGAGCCTACTATAAAAGGAACCCCACTTCCCCATGGATGGGGGTTGGAAAATGTACTGTAGCAAGTGCACCATAGTGAATGAAAAACTGATTTCACCATTGTTCTTCTACAATTGTTCTTAGAGTTGATACTTAAATTTCTAAGGCTTTTCTATTGATAATCTTGATTTTGAAATTCTTTCCAACTTAACTTAGTTGACGAGTTCTCACCGTCAACAGTCTCATATCCATAAGCTAGGGAAAATGGAGTATGGCCCGTTGCTATTCGATGGGATGTTCTGTACGACCAGAGGACTTCAGGCAACTGCTCTGGCCATGCCCCCTTTGCTTCCTTAAGACTTTTCTTCAGAGTATCCTTAAGTGTTTTATTGACAGCCTCAACTTGCCCGTTTGGCTGAGGGTGAGCAACTAAAGAAAAGTTTTTGATAATTCCATGTCGCTTGCAAAAATCTGTGAACAGATCACTATCAAAATGTGTGTCGTTGTCTGAGACAATTTTTCTTGGCAATCCATAGTGACACACAATGTTCTTGACCACAAAATCCATCACTTTCTTGGTCGTTATGGTTGCAAGTGGCTCGGCTTCAGCCCACTTTGTGAAGTAATCGACAACCACTACGGCATAATTGATGCCACCTTTCCTTGCGGGCAAAGATCCGATCAGGTTTATACCCCATACTGCAAAGGGCCACAGACTTTGCATCTGTTTTAGCTCATTAGGGGCTGCTTGCGGAATCTTGAAGAATCTCTGTCACTTGTCGCATTTTCGCACAAATTCCATCGAATCTTCATTCATTGTTGGCCAGAAGTATCCTTGCCTTAGGATCTTTTTCGATAAACTCTGCCCCCAGCGTGGTCCCCACAAAAGCCTTCATGGACCTCTCTCATTAATACTTTGGCCTTTTCTTTTGAAATACACCTGAGGAGTGGCATAGAGTATCCTCTTCAGTATAGAATTTCGTCGACCAGGATGAACCTAGCAGCCTGGCGATGAAGAGTCCTAGCTTTGTTTCTGTCTGTCGGCGACACACCATGCGTCAAGTACTCAATGAAAGGCGCCATCCATGTATCCGCCGCCTGAATCACCAGAGAGGTTTTTTTCTACTTGGATGCTTGGTGTGGCCAGCCGTTCAACAGGTACTATATTCAGGGTGTCAGCATCCTTGGCACTCACTAACTTGGCCAGAGCATCAGCATTCGAGTTTTGGTCGCGAGGTACTTGCTGGAGAGTATACTTTTCAAATTGTGCCAACAAATCCTTTGCTTTGTTTAAGTAAGCGACCATATTCAAGCCCCTGGCTTGGTATTCTCCAATGATCTGATTAATCACCAACTGGGAGTCACTGTAGATTTCAAGTGACTTTATGTTCATGCCTCTGGCTAATCGTAACCCGGTGAGCAGTGCTTCATACTCTGCTTCGTTGTTGGACGCAGTGAAGTCAAATCTGATTGCGCAGTGGAATCGACGTCCTTCAAGCGTCACTAAAATCACTCTGGCTCCAGCGTGGTGTTCATTAGAAGAATTGTCTATGAACAACTTCCAAGAGGGAGTTTGGCTTTGAGGTTCAGGCTCTTCTGTCTGCTCGTTGTCTGGAAGCCTAGTGAGCTCTGCGACAAAGTCAGCTAGAGCTTGTCCTTTTACTGCTGCTCGTGGTAAGTAAGAGATTTCAAATTGCCCAAGTTCCATTGCCCATTTTAATAATCGGCTTGCAGCTTCTAGCTTCTACAGGACTTGCCGTAGAGGCTGGTCGGTTAAAAATGTGATTGGGTGGGCTTGGAAGTACGGCCGCAACTTTCTAGAGGCTAAAATCAAGCAATAGGCTAATTTTTCAATAGGAGGATACCACAGTTCTGCTCCTATTAGTCTTTTGCTTACATAATATACGGCTTTTTGCACATTTTCTGTAATGCCCTAAACTCCAGAGACCGTTACTGTGCGCATTTTAAACAGTGCTAAACTCGCTAACCGAGTCATTTGGAAATAATCGTGTAACTAAGTATGATTAGCAGTTTAGGGATTAAAATTTTTGGTTAAGATATAACATTTCACTAAAACATTTATTGTATACATTGGGATCCCAAAAATATAATTTAAAGGTCTATTACAAGAAAATATTTACAACCAGTCGGTCTAAGCGGCAAAATAGGGTTTAACCCTAGTTCTTCTTTCAACCCTCGGCCGTGGTGGTCGCGCAACTGCATATGTACACATCGTCACCTAAGCTCTCCAACTCAAGGATGGCCCGGATTTCTTTTGCCTTTACCTGCACCACATAGCACCCGTGAGCCGAAGCCCAACAAGAAAACTCAATATGCTCATGAACAGTAATAGCATGTCATCAAACTATAATGTGCATGCCTAGCAATAATAGCCTTAATCACGCATGCAAATAAATTCTAATAATGATGAGTAAATAACATCAACCAATGATCATAATAATCATCCAAGGCTTTTAACCCTAAATAGAAGAGTGACAGTTGTAAAAGTCACTAAGGTGGGTTCCGTTCCCATTAGCCATGTGACAATACAGTCACCTGGGCTTTACAAATAAATGATTCTTTCACTAACTTAAACAAGATAGGTATTTGATGAAATAGTCACCAACATAAACCTACCGAGTGACCTTAGAGTCACTGAGGTGGGATTCTGTTTCCCTCAGCCATGTGACAAAACGGTCACCTAGGCCTTTGGCCCTGGCTCTAAGTAACTAGTCATAGACTAGACAAAAAGGGAGTGACTATAGGGTCACAACTGTGGGTACCACTCCCTTAGCCATGTGACGATAGGGTCACCTAGGCTTTTGGCCCTGGCTCTAAGTAACTAATCATAGAACTAGGCAAGCGCTTATAATTTTCATTGAACTTAGGGTCGGTCCAGCATTAATGCTCCATATGAGTCATTCAATGCCGATGTTGATTAGATCTAATCTTTTATTGGCTCTGCATTCATGACGCTTATGCCGCTTCTGACTCTTAGGTCAGTAACACGGACAAACATAGAGACTCAAGCTCTGATCAATCTCACATTTAACATTCATGGCATGCCCTAACCACATATTTCTCGTGCATCACATGCATCACATTTAAACACTCGACATGCCTCAATAACAACCACGCATGTCATATATATAGGGTGCAGTTTTCTTACCTTTGGTCCAAGCACAGGTTACCAATAAACGAACCGCAAGCACGATCCTGATTCCAAGCCTTTAGTGATAACCTAGTCACAACCACAATATAAAACCTCATCAAAATGAGAAATAAAAGGTTCCCAGACCAAGACCTAGCCTCCGAGACATCGAATCCTACTAGACCGGGTAGTAGGAACGATCCCGAGTCCTAAGGTTTGAGTTCCCATAACCAAAACACCATTTTAGCCACAAATGGCCTCAAGCACCGCGACCCTTCCTCCCAAGCATTGTGGCCCGCCTCCAAACAGAGGTAGAACTCTTCTCTGCAAGAGCCTAGCGCCACAGCGCTCCACCTTGTGCCACGACCCTTACAGGCCATCAGCAACCTTCACCTTCTTCATCGAGCCTGGGCTGCGGCGCCCAAGAACAAGGCCGCGGCCCAACCACGAACCAGCCATTTGCCCTCATTTTCTCCATTTTAAAACCTTCCAAAAACCTATCCAAACATCTCCAAATCCCAAAATCAAAGTTCCCAAACATCCCCATGATCCAAAACCAATAAAACCCAATCTTCAATTCAATCAAAAACTCATCCAAAACGCAAAGTCCAATTCAAGCTTAAAAACTTAGAACATAAAACTTGAATTACCTCCGATTGAGTTGTTTCCCAACTAAATCCTCCGGCTAATAAGCTTCTAATCTTCCCTAGGATCACTATGCCTCGATCCTTGCTTGAATCTGAGTCCTAGAACTCAAGTTTCCTTCAAAAATGTGATCGGGAGACAAAAAGGAACTTAGAGGGAGAGAGAACTTACTGAACGTTCTTTTTATTTCTTAACAGGTTACTTCAAGCTTAAGTAGCCTTAAACAAATCCTAACGCTCGGGGTCCAGAAAATGTCCCCGGGGGCAAAATAGTCAAAACCTCTAAAATTTCTCCCTGATCTTACTAACTCCCAATTTATCATCAAATATTGACTCCCAAAACCCAATAACCCGGTAATGTGCTAAATACCCCTTAACTCACTCCGAGTCAAGAATAAATCCCGTTGTGACTTTCCCACTAGCTTTCCTCCTAGGATCGTCTTGTGCTGAGTAACCCTAGCATAACCAAATAATAATAAAGCACCGCACACATATCACATATATGCCAAATATGCCCGAAATGGCCAAAATATAAAAAATCACCCAATTAATCAGAAATGGGTTCACATGCATATTTAATACACTTAAACATGCATATTATCATTAAATAGCATAATAAATCAATTATGGCCCTCCAGCCTCCTAATCAAGGTCCTCAACCTTATTAGAAAATTTGGGGCATTACATTTTCCTCCTCTCTTACCAAGACAACACTAGCAGCGTATTCTATGATTGCCAAGTAGATGAACAAAGTTTCTTTTTCGACTGGCTTAGATAGATCCCGTGGCTGCGACATGTGAGACTTTAAAGCTTGGAAAGCCTGTTCGCACTCCTCCGTCCACTCAAATTTCTTGTTGCCTCTAAGTAGATTCAAAAATGGGACGCACTTGTCCGTTGATTTGGAGATAAATCTACTTAGAGCAGCAATCCTTCCGGTTAAACTCTGAACATCTTTGATTTTTGTTGGCAATTTCATATCGATCAGGGCCTTGATCTTCTTGGGATTAGCTTCTATCCCTCGTGAGTTTACTATAAATCCCAAGAATTTCCCTGATCCAACTCTGAAGGAACACTTAAGGGGATTTAGCTTCATCTGATATTTATTCAAGACGTTGAAGCATTCTTGCAAGTCTCCTATGTGTACTTTTTCCTTCTTCGACTTAACCAGCATGTCATCAACATATACTTCCATGTTTGTACCGATTAGCACCTTGAACATGTGATTGACTAGTCGCTGGTAAGTCGCACCAGCGTTTTTCAAACCGAAGGGCATTACTTTGTAACAGTAAAGCCCTGTATCGGTCTGAAAGCTAGTGTGATCCTCATCAAGTGGGTGCATACTAATTTGATTGTACCCAGAGTATGCATCCATAAATGATAGGATCTCATGCCTTGAAGTGGCATCGACCAGCTGGTCGATTCTCGGGAGTGGGAAATAATCTTTCGGGCAAGCTTTATTAAGGTCTGTGAAATCCACGCATGTTCTCCATTTTCCATTCAGCTTGGGTACTAGTACGGGATTAGAGACCCACGATGGATAAAACGCTACCCTGATGAATTCGTTCTCCTTTAGCTTCTCGACTTCTTCCTTTAAAGATTTTGATCTATCTTTGTCGAGCAGCCTTATTTTCTATTGTACTGGTGGAAAACTTTGTCTATGTTCAGGACATGGCTGATAACTGCTGGGTCTATTCCAACCATGTATTTATGCGACCAGGCAAAGACTTCCTGGTTCTTCTTCAAAAATTCCACCAGTTTTTGTTTTGTTGTTGTCTCTAAGTTTTTACCGACTTTCACAACCCTGGTCGGATCTGCTTCATCGAGTTGGACCTCTTTGAGGTCCTTGACGAGTCTTACTTCTTCATCAAAATCCCCAAACCGAGGATCCAAATCCCTATCCTCATTTTGGGCAACACCCTATTTGGTGACGCAATCACTTGATTGGGCTTGTGCTTCATTGGCCGTTTGTAACTCTTTTTCGGCGGCTTCTCTCAATCCACCTTTCTTCACCTTAGATATCAAGGAATTGCAGCACTCCCTTGCTTCTCGTTGGTTCCCCAATACGCATCCTATCCCTACGTCAGTTGGGAATTTCATGGCAACGTGCCAAACAGAGGTAACAGCTCGCAGGTCGACTAGAATAGGCCTTCCAATTACAGCATTGTATGCAAAAGGACAATCAACTACTGTAAAAGTAGTGAGTAATGTCCTGTTCGCGGGCGCAGTTCATGCTATAACTGGTAGCCTAATCGACCATGTTGGTGCAAGTCCTTCGCCAGAAAAACCATATATGGTTTGGTTGCATGGCTCCAGGTCCTTGACGAACAACTTCATCCTCTCCAGTGAAGACTTATACAAGATGTTGACTGAGCTCCCTGTGTCAACAAACACCCTCTTAACCATCATATTGGAAATCTGGACGTCCACAACCAGCGGATCTGAATGTGGGAATTGGACATGCCGGGCATCATCCTCAGAGAAAGTTATTAAATCTTCCTCCGTTCGAGCTTTCTTAGGCTCTCGATCCTCCACACTCATCATTTCGATGTCCTGGTTGTGGCGTAAGGTCAGAGCGTACCGCTCCCTTGCCTTCCCACTATCTCCTGCAAGGTGTGGGCCGCCACAGATGGTGAGTAACGTACCTGCCACATGAGCTGGCTGTAAAGGTGGCGAGCGTTGGCGTGCAGGCGCTTGCTCGTTGCCTCCTTGAGCCTCTCGCTGAGATCCTCCTATGGCTCGTACGTACCTCCTTAGGTGTCCCTGTCTAATGAGGAACTCAATCTCATCCTTCAACTAGTTACAATCATCGGTGTCATGACCGTAATCATTGTGAAAACGACAGAATTTTGTTGTATCTCTCTTGGAGATATCCTTCCTTATAGGTGTTGGTCGCTTTATAAGGGACAGTGGAGTTGGTCGCCTGGTAGACCTCCGCCCTGCTTTCGACAAGGGCCGTATAGTTGGTGAATCTTGACTCATACCTATTGCCTTTGGGGCATTTATTTTCGAATGTTGATGGCTCATTGTTCACCCTTTTTCCACCGTTTTTACCATTTCCGTTCTCATTGCCTTTGCCATTTCCATTGGGTTTATTCGACCAGTTGGCGGCTTTGGCAGGATCTTCCTTTGGTCCCTTATCTTTCGCAGGCGATTTTCCCTTGTTGGAAATCGCATCCTCGAGCTTGATGTATCGATCAGCTCGATCTAGAAACTCCTGGGTACTCTTTACCCCATTCTTTCTTAGGCTGTTCCAGAGGGGCGAATGGCGCCTTACCCCAGCAGTTAGGGCCATCATTTTTCCCTCGTCGCCTACTGTTTTAGCTCCAGTAGCTGCTCGCATGAAACGTTGGACGTAGTCTTTTAAGGGCTCTCCCTCATTCTGTTGTATCTCGACCAGCTGGTTGGCCTCAGTGGGGTGTACGTGACCAGCATAGAATTGTCCATAGAATTCCTTCACAAACATTTCCCATGATACTATACTAGCAGGAGGGAATTTAAAGAACCACTCCTGAGCAGTGTCAGATAGGGTGGCGGGGAAGATCCTGCAGCGGGCATCATCTGACACCTTCTGAATATGTATCTGTATCTCAAACTTATTAACATGAGATACTGGGTCACCATACCCATCGAAGTTGGGTAACACTGGCATTTTGAATTTGCTGGGGGTCTTGGCCACAACTATCCTTTGTATGAATGGAGTGCCTCTTCTCCGATCATACTCAATGTGGGATGTCCGACTTCCCACCAACTGCTGGACAGCCTGATTCAGTGCATCAATTTGGGCCTGTACAACGTCTGAGATTGCTGGGGCGACTGGTGCCGGAGGAGCGTACTCATCGTGCCTCTCACGCCTGTCGTTGAGCACGTCCCTCAAGTCATCATCTCTGCGCCTCTATTCGCTAACGCCCATCCGATCAAAGACATTATGCTGTTTGAGCTGCCCCCTAGCATTTTGGCTTGTAGGCCTATTTTTTCTTGGCGGGGGGTTCCTATCTCCACCTCTTCCTTCATGCCCCCGGCCAACATTTCTCCTGCCAGAGTCAGCCTCATTATAATCATGGGCATCCCTAAACTGTGACCAACTATAGCGTGACCGACTGGTCACACTGTTTCCTCCTCTAGCTGGCATCTCTCGAGCATCAGGGGGAGGCTTGCGTTGGTCAGTGGGTCCCCGTGCATTATTATGCATTGGGGGTCCCCTGACCGCTGAGCCTAACTCATCATGCCTTCTGTTAGCAAAAGGACGTTGCCCCCTGCTCGGTGGATTTGGCTCATTGGCCCCTAGGCGTCTAGGGCTTCGGGGAGGTTGCCTGACCCTATTCTACCTCTGGCGCTGGGGATTGCCTCGACCAGCTTGAGAAGGTGGCTGCTACTCAGGATCCTAAATTGGGATGTCCTGTTGAGCAGCAGGCGGTTGCTGCGGCCTTTGAGGGCTTGCCGGCTGAAGTGGAGGACTCGGGTTTGGGGCCCAGTTTGGTGGTGCGTTTGGTGGCTGATCCAGTTGAGAAGTCGGTGCAGCTTGTCCTCGAGCCAATTGAATGGCTGCTTCTAAGCCGGCAGTGGCATCTCTCTGCCGGGGGTCCATGTCTGCCTACCGCTCATTCAGTTCCTGGCGTTGACGCTCGATTTCCCTCTGCTGTAGCGCCAAGGTCTCCGCTAGATTCTCTTGATTGGCCCTCAGATTGGCCAAATCGTCCTACAACACACCCAGTGTTGCCCTCGACATTTCAGGATCCATTTCTTCCTCCTCAAAATCCAAGTGTGGCTCATTTTCAGCCACATTTGGAGGAGGAGGCTGAGTGGATGCAGCAGCGGAAGTCTGCCCACTTTTCTTGGATGTCTTAGCCATTTGATCTTCTTGAAATCTCAAAATAATTCTCTCAATGAAAGCACCAAAATGTTGACCCTCGATTTGGCCAGCGACACGGAGTCAAAATAACAACAGGAAATGAGATGAAAATAAGAAAAGAATCAAATGGAAAGCAAATAACACAAATGATTTATAGTGGTTCGGCCCCAATTGGATGGTAATGACCTACGTCCACTTAGTGTTCTTATTGATATTAAATCCCAATATTGTGATCAATGAACTAGGGTTCACGAGTTTCACAAGTCTTGAGAGGATTACAATTTCGGTGGATAATCACACTATGCTTTTCTCTCTGAATACAAAGACTAAAAGTTCAAAAGTCCAAAAGTCCCTTCCTTGAACCCTCTTCTTCTTATTTATAGGCTCCAGGGGGGTTACATGGGCCTATGGGCCTTAATTACCATTAAGATCAGCATATCAAGGTAATAAAATTAAACATAATAAATGTAATTATTACAAGATTGCGTATTCTAAAGGAAGTAAATGAAAGTATACGACTAGATTGGTCGCACCTAATCAAGAGACTTAACGAATCAATAATTATCTGGTCGATGGTCGAACAAGATCCCTTCATTCGAAACTGCCACATGCCAGCCATGTGTAAGAAATTCTTGCCACATCATCAGGTGCCATTTTTTGGTAAATAATATTTTTTAAGGTCAAGACGATTATGTTTATAGACAAGACTATATGATTTTTGAGTCAAGTAGTAGTGTTATATTTGTTCCAAAATTAATTTTATTAGATTTGTAAATACTTTGTATAGGTTTCGTTATTTTAATCTATAATTTATTAAATTTGTATATAAATGTTTCATTTAAATCATAATTTTTAATTTAAAATAAAAATAAATAATTTTTTTTGCAAGTAACGACGACACCTAATAACTGTCGGCATTGCCAGCAACAGCAACACCTAATAACTATCGGCGTTGCCAGCAACAACGACACCTAATAACTATCGGCGTTGCCAGCAACAACGACACCTAATAATTGTCGGCGTTGCCAGAATCAGCAACACCTAATAACTGTCGGTGTTGCCCACAATAGCAACCGTTTTTAATTGTCGGCGTAGCTACCCTATGCCGGCATAGGCAAATTCGACAGTTAGTCGACTATCGTTGTTGCTCAATAGCGACAGTTAAAAACTGTCAGGAAAGCCCATTTTTGTAGTAGTGAGAAGAAGAAGAAGAATGGATGCTCCGTCGCAGATCTGAACCCACATATATAGCTCTTTCAACAACTAAGCTCCACGAACTAGATGGGTAGGAGACTAAAGCTCCTCCATCTAGGGTTGGCTGGGTAGGAGACCAAAGCTCTTCCATCTAGGGCCGACTGGGGGGGGGGGGGGGGGAGACTAAATAACTTCAGGAAGAAAATAGAGAAGGAGGAGAAAGAAGAAAGAGAGAGCTCCACTACCATTGTTATGCAACTATGGATTCTCTAAGGTCAACTAGGATGGGGGAGAGCAAAGTGTTGGGAAAAAAAAGACTCTGAATAATCAAGAAGAAAAAAAAATTACTCAGTTTGGTAATTACCAAACTCACAAAGAGAGATCTATTTCACTTTAAACATTAATATTACATATACTCAAAAATCTCTCAATCGCTCCACCCAAAACCCAATACACCTTTTGTTGGGAAAGTGAGTAGTCACCACCCTAATTATACAACCCTAAATAGTAAGTACAATGTAAATATCAAAAGTAATAACACAAACGAATATGAGAAACTTAAAAACGAAATCAAAACTTCCTATCTCAAAGATATTGAAATCCTTGCAACAAATATTTCCACGACTATAATTGTTGTCCAAATTTTCTATTTCATGCATTTTCCAAGTTGCTTGAAGCTTCCATAGTAGTGAAATGAGAATTGTGATTCAACAAGCCTTGAAAATCACACAACTTAAGCAACTATTGGTAATTTTCTTGGAGAAAAAAGTGTGTTCTTGAGAGCTAGAGAGAGATGTTAGAGAGATAATTGAGAAGTGTGATCAAGGCCTCTTAACTATAATTGACTTGTTTTTTTTAGTGTTAGCATCGTCATTAACTCTAACCAATAGGATTAGAGCTTTTAGGTTTTAAATTTAGCCAATAATCATATTTGTCACGCCAGGAACATGCAACATGTCGTTGGTCATAGGCGACATGTCGCCTAGTGATCTTCGACGTATCGTCTAACCTCTAGTCAAGTTTTTCAAAATTGTCCTTAGATAGCTTCGATTGCTCCCAACCTTTTTGGACATGCTTAGATACCTTATTGTATCACTTTAGACCCAAAAAGATAATCTTTTAATGCCTGCAACTCAAACTCAAATTTCACACCTCCATTTTGTGAAATCATTAGGGATTTTACACCACCTTGTGTAGACCCATTTAGGCTTTGTGAATAACTAATCCTAACACCTTTTGCTTCAGATTCCGCCTCACATGTTTTCTAATATTGTTAGTTTTAAAGCTATCTAAATAAGGTAAATAAATTAAAAAAAAAATTAAAACAATAATAAACTCATATAAATAAGATTAATAAATTATAAATAAAAATAAAAGTAATAAAAGAGTCATAATAATTTCTTATTACATATTTTTAAATTTCATATTAAAGTATTTAATACACTATCAATTATGTTTTTAAAACTAAAACCGAAAAATATTTATGTGTTTAAATTTATTCTTTTGTTTATTTTATTGATTATTTATTTTGTCATTTAATGTATTTTGTTTCTCCAAACATACATATATGTAATAGTGACATAATACATAAATATACATATTATTATTTTGTTGTTTAGCTTTTTTTTAACGAGAAATTGTTTATTTTAATTGTTCAAGTAATTAATTAAATAATATATATTTATATATAACTTTTTGTTAGCTTTAAAAATTTTTAAATTAAATAATCAAAATTTTATCAAATAAACTTTTTAGATTATTCATATTTTTAATCTAGAGTTTTTGAATATTTTATTATATTGAATATTTTAAAAAAAAAATTAGAAAAAAAAAATAATTTTAAAACTAGAATTACCATATATTATGTATAAAATAAAACATAAAAAATACCAAAATTTAAATTATTATGAACACTAAATTTTAAACTAGTAAATAATGTCATATATTATAAAAGAATGACATCAAATAATTTATATCATCCTTTTATAATATATAACATTATTTACTAGTTTAAAATTTAAATAATAATTAAAAAATATAATAGAAATAAATTAATCCATTTTCTCAATAAAACTAAGCAAATACATTGTATATTACTTGCAACTAGTACATAATACCAAAAATCAACCAAATAACACGAATATACCAAAAAATATACTTAATAAGGGAGCGACTACAACACATCTCCTTTTTCTGCAACACCGGTGCATCCTTTTTCTATTTTCGGCACTTGGATAGATATAATACATTGTAGGTATTTAGAATATCCTGCAAATTTTCAAGAAATTCTAAATAAATTATGGTACCGAATACCGGGTCTAAACTCTATTGCACGCGTGCCTGTTTTTTTGTGTACGCGTATAAAATTTGACAGTTTGAACTATGTTTTTGGCTTCGTAAGCTATTTAGAATTTCTTGAAAATTTGCAGGATATTCTAAATACTTACAATGTATACGGTCGTATAAAAAAATGAGATTATATCAACTTAGGTGCCAAAAATAAAAAAAAGATGTACCAATATTGCAAAAAAAAAGATGCGTTGTAGTCGTCATCTACTTAATAAATACCACTAAAAAGCTAATATTTAATTTTTTATTCCATTGCACTTCATTGTGAGTATCCTTCCTCCCAAACCCTCACTTTTCTAAACTCCAATTCACACTTGTTCAAAAAAAAAGTGTTATCATTCCAAATTTCTTCAAAGTGAGGATGATCAATAATTTTTTTTTTATCATTTTTCTCTAGATTGAAGTGACCCACTGGAGGCTTCCTTAACTGGTCAAAGTTTTTGCCGAAATGACCCTCTTCTCTTTAGGCTCGGCCTTTTCGGACTTAGTAGGTTCATTTGAAGTCTTATTTACATTACATGCTCTTTGGCTTGATCAAAGAGGTTCGAGGCATTGAGTGAGGTGAATTTTGGAGGTCTGGGTCTTGAGGTCGAAAGGGTCCATGAACTAGAGGAGGTTCAGGGGAAGTGGCGATGTCGGCGTGGTCATCAGACAAATCGTCAACGCCTCCCACAACTTGTAGACTTTGAATTGATTCTTCAGATTTCTCTCCAGTCCTTTGTACAACACGATTGCCCGTCAGTGGAGCAACTCAAGCACATGAAAAAAGTGATGGGGAAACCGTAAATATGAAGAAAAAAAACTTGTAAAATCATAAAATTAAAATTAAATAAATAAACCGTAAATATGTAATTTCATCTATATATATTTTATATAATTAGTACAACTATTTGATTTGTTTTAATATTTTAGTTAGTTGGTATATTGGTACATGCAATTCTTAGTTTTTTTATTGCAGTAATGCAATTCTTAGTTTTGGTCTATGATAAGATCATAATTGGGATATTTTTACATAATGGTATAAATTCATTTTTTCTTTATAGATAAAAATATAATTTTGGTACATAAATATTTTTAAAATATATAATTCGTATAAACAATTAATTTTATGCTTTAGTTGGTGACATAAATTTTGGTATTTGATACATATTATTATAATTTAGTACATAATTATAATGAGCATTCCAGGCTGTGGAAAAAGAAAAAAAATCTATATTCACTTTGACATTGGCAGATATGTTTCCTTACAAGATTCTTATGGACATGTATACCCCAACTCTGGTCACTTTTCATTATAGGATTGTACAAAGATATACAATTTTATAAGCAAGAGATTAATAAAAAAAAACATGCAGAAGGTATTGTCACAAGGCAGTTTGTCATTTGTATAGCAGCTCAACATATGAAACTCAGATCTTTTGTGTACTTATTAATATGTCTTTTCTAATATGCGATGCATGCTCACACCTTCACCTTTTTTGCAGCTTCCTTGATTTGTTCAATGGTATAAATGCCAAAGAAATCGTCATCTGTAATCGAGTTGATTGCTGCAGATGCAACATCATCGACACTAACTGGTGGAGCCAATATCAGATCAGATGCTGGAAGAGAGTTTAATGGTTTTGTGAAGTTCTCAACAGAACATAGTATTCTCTCCAGCGGTTCTCCTACCAAATCTAATGGAATCTCGTAGCTGTCCACTCGCCTCTTCCCATATATGAAACCTGGCCTTAGCACGACTCCTGTGCGGGTTTGAATAAATAAGCAAATGAAAAACTATAAAAAAAAAATGTTGCAGCTAAGGATGCAAAACCCAGTGGCTATGAATTGAAGCAAAAAACATCTAATTTGAACAGTCTGCACTTCAAGAAAAACTTGACGCTAAGAGTAACTTAAACGAATCCAATACTATATAACCTATCAATAGTTTCACTGAGCTTGTTGCTCCTATTTCTTTATAAAGGTAATGTTCCAGCAGTTAAAATGTTACCAAACAATTATTTAACATATAATTTCTTTTTGAAAAAAAAAGATATACTAGTATCCACATTTTCAATTTTGCATCTTTTCACTGAGTTGAATTATGAAGTTCTAGTAAGACCGGGATTCTTAAATTCTTCAAAGAAAAAAGAAAGAACGGAGAAGAAATGTTTTATGTTACCAGAGTTTGGATATTTGGAGAGAACCTCGGATTCTGCTTTCCTTTTTCCGGTGAAGTATCCAGATGAAAGTAAAAATGATGGAAGATTATAGTCATGCACTGATATCAAGACAAATTTGGGAATTCCTGCCATAAAAGAAGAAAAAAAAGAGTAAGAGCTCATTTCTCTATCCATGGGCTAGCATCCTAGCATGCTTTGTCCATAATTAAGATGCATAAGAGACCACATATGCATCTTAATTGATACAACAAGAAGTTTCAAGGATACAGACAATTGTAGATAGTAAGATGTAAAAGAAAAAACTGATCCAGACAATTATAAAATATCGCTTCTTAATTGATACAACAAGAAGTTTCAAGGATCAAGCTATAAGGGCCTTTACTTCCAAAGCTCTACCAATCGTTCTAGCATGATGGCATCTATTTTGCCATTATGTGTTGAACTTAACAATATGATATCCAAATTAATCCATACAAAGGAGGAAATCGAAACCAAGAGCACTGGGTTTCTTCCTAATTAGACCAAAAATTAACATAACATTTAAAAAATGGAGAAGAATAGTAACTGCCATGCTTAAACAGCATTCCTTGATAAAAGAAAACTGGGGAAAGAAAAGAGCTGATGCAAGTTAGAAGCACATAAGACAGTATTTCAAAAAGGGAATGACAAGTTGTCCAATACACGTCAAACATTTAGATGTTTCCAATGGACCCTATGCACTGAAAAGAAGGGAGCTGTTATGCAATGTATAACCAGGAAAAGCGATTACAAAGGAAAAACATACTGACATCAATGTTATAAACTGCTGCAATATTAAAATTGATGGTTATGCTTACCATAATCTTTAGCAGCATTAACAGCGACAACATTTGCTTCACCATTAATCCTTAGCATCTGTTCCTCGCTGCCAAACCCCCCGATTGTGGAAACAACTGCAGTTGCCCCAGGAAGTACTTCATCCCAGTTAAGGTAGAAAACATCTCCTGTTTATGAAAACTCTTGGCTATATATATTAGTTGTTCATATTAACTCTAAATTAGCTATATATTAGGACTAATTAGTTTCCTATTCTCTCATAGTTTCCTAGAATAGCTTCCCTAGGTTGTATATAAATATATGTTTATTTCTCATTGAAATATAAGAGAATACCTCTTGTTTCAAAAACATTTTCCAAATTAGCATTCTAGGCAAAAAAACACATATTTTTGGGAACTTTCTTGAAAGAGATCGAAGAATTATAGAGTGAGCATGTTGAGAAACACAGTGCAGCAGAGAATTCATGAGGCTACACACAGAGGAATATAGCAGCTAGAATATCCCAGGATTGCTAACGGCTTGTACGGAGTATGTGGGTGTGCTCACCCAATGATTATGTGGTCCCAAAAATATCTTTCTGTTGTAATCATTCTCTAGAATATTCTGATTTGTAATAGCTGTATTGAGCCTTTTCATATTCACACTATTGTACAAAGCATTCATATATAAATAGAATTACTCTGGCTCATAAGAATATTGAACTGAGAATTTATATTCAATACTCTGTTTTATATTTTCAATCTTGGTATCAAGAGCCTTCTCCTCGGCCCTAGCCATGTCGACTGGGAACGACTCAACTCCTCCCCCGGCTGCCACGCCAACTGGCACCTCTCCTCTCACTGGGTCAATCGTTGCCAGTGCAGCACCTCATGGTGCCTCACACTCTGCTCCCTCCTCCTCATCTCAGCTCCCAAATCCCTTTCCCCAACCAGCCCTTTTCCCTAAAACTTGACCGCACCAATTTCTCCCTCTGGAAGACTATGGTCTCCACTATAGTTAGGGGTCATCGTTTAGATGGCTTTCTTACTGGTACTAAACCGTGTCCTAATGAGTTTCTTGATGCAGGTGGCTCTTCTGGCGATACCGGTTCTGGGTTTGAACGGCAAGTGAACCCCGAATATGAGCATTGGGTCGTCAACGACCAGTTGCTCATGGGCTGGCTATATAGCTCCATGTCTGAGGCTATTGCAACCGAGGTCATGGGCTCCTCTACTGCAGCTGGTTTATGGCGCGCCCTTGACGCTTTATATGGTGCCTACTCCAAATCCAAAATGGATGAGACTCGCACTCTTATACAGACCACTCGAAAGGGAACCACCACCATGAGTGAGTATCTTCGTCAAAAGAAGCATTGGGCAGACATCCTTGCTCTTGCTGGGGATCCATATCCTGAAGCTCATTTAGTTGCAAATGTGCTCTCCGGCCTTGATTCGGAGTATCTCTCCATCATTGTGCTGATTGAAGCTCGGTCTAGCACCTCCTGGCAGGAACTTCAAGACTTGTTACTCAGTTTTGACAGCAAGATTGAGCGTCTCCACACCATTTCCTCTACTAGCAAACTCCTTGGCTCCCTTCCTAGTCCTCAAGCCAACTTGGTTGCTAAGCCTCCTTCCTCCAGTCATCGTGGCCGTGGCTCTTACTCAAATGGTGGGGGTGGTCGTGGCCCTAATGGTCGTGGTTCAGGGGGCGCTCTCGTGGTAGAGGCAGGTCCACTGTCTCCAAACCAACATGTCAAGTTTGTGGCAAGTATGGCCATTCTGCAGCCGTTTGTTACAATCGATATGATGACCACTATATGGGATCTGACCCTAATACAACCTCATCTCTAAACAAGACACCTTCTAATCATAGTGCCCTTGTTGCCACTTCGGAGATCTTGGACAGCGACACCTGGTTCGCAGACAGTGGGGCCAGTAATCACATCACCTCAGATGTGTCCACAATGAACCAGAAACGAGAATATGGGGGTAAGGAAACTGTTACAGTAGGAAATGGAAGTAAGCTTTCTATAGCACACATTGGAAATGGTTGTTTACTTACTAAATCTGGCCACACCTTGTTGCTAAAAGAAATACTGCATGTGCCTAATATAGCTAAAAATTTGCTTAGCATTTCTAAACTTACATCAGATAATAATATACTCATTGAATTTCACTCTAATTGTTGTTTGGTGAAGGACAAAGCAACAGGGAAGGTACTTCTTCAGGGGATACTTAAAGAAGGATTGTATCAATTAGAGACATCAAATCCCAAGCCAAGTCTGCCTTCCACATCTCAGTTCAGCACTACTGTTTCTTTTCCTTTTTCTGGTTTAACCAAAGTGTCTAGAGTCAATGTAAATCAGCTTGTGGCTGACGAGTCTTTTATTTCCAAAATAGATGTGTGGCATAGGAGACTAGGTCACCCATCTTCAAGAGTCCTAAGTCAAGTCCTAGAGTCCAATAATGTAAAATTTTCCAGAAATGAAATCAAAAGCTTTTGTGATGCTTGCCAATATGGAAAATCTCATGCTCTACCATATAAACTATCATCAAATCGTGCTCAGTTTGTGCTTGATTTAGTTCATACCGACTTATGGGGGCCTGCCCCAATTGCCTCTAACATAAACCATAGGTACTACATACATTTCATTGACGACTTTAGTAGATTTACTTGGGTATATCCTCTCAAAAACAAATCAGATGCATTAGATGCATTCATTCATTTCAAAGCCTTTGTAGAAAACAAATTTGACAGGAAAATAAAATGTCTTAGAACTGATTGGGGAGGGAATATCAAAGCTTTTCTGATCTTGTCAAAGTTCATGGGATTGAGTTTCAACACTCTTGCCCTCATACCTCCGCTCAAAATGGTAGAGCTGAACGTAAACATCGACATATTGTCGAAATGGGCCTCACACTCTTAGCTCAAGCTAGCATGCCTCTCAAGTATTGGTGTGATGCTTTTCAAATAGCTGTCCATTTAATAAATAGGCTTCCCACACCTACACTTGATAACCAGTCACCATTTGAGGTTTTGTATCTTCAAAAACCTGATTACACTTCAATCAAAACCTTTGGCTCGGCATGCTCTCCGTGTCTTCGTCCTTACCAATCTCATAAATTTCAGTTTCACTCAGTCAAGTGTGTTAACTTGGGTTTTAGTGAGTCACACAAAGGCTATAAATGTCTCAGTCCCACGGGCAGAATATATATCTCTAGAAATGTAGTGTTTAACGAACTAGAGTTTCCCTTCAAACTTGGTATCCTCAACAATTATCAAGCTGAAAAACCAGTCATTATTCATAGTTCCTCTTCGACCATGCTGCCTCCTTTTCCTTTCTGACCATCAACTTCAATCTCCTCTCAACCTGCTGGCTCTACTCGACCCAATACATCTTTAGTATTCGCTGCTGAATTACCTTCTCCAGTGTGTTCAACCTCCTCTGCAACACACCAGGTGAATTCCAATGAGTTTGTTGCTATTGATTTTGTAAGTTCTGATGTTTTAGCTAGTGCACAGTCAGGTTGTGAGGGGGATAATATGCAGCAGGTTGTTGTTTCGAGCTCAACCACACCTACTCACTCCATTCCAGTTGCACAATCTAAAGCTCCACTCCCTACACATCCTATGGTGACACGTGCAAAGGCTGGAATATTCAAGCCAAAAGTATACATGGGCAGTTCCAAATGGTGTCCAATAAGTGAAGAACCACACACGGTTGAAGATGCCTTGCAACATGATGGCTGGAAAGCCGCAATGAAGGCTGAGTTGGATGCCTTACAAGCTAACAACACCTGGACTCTTGTACCTCCCTCAAGCAGCTACAACTTAGTTGGAAATAAATGGGTCTTCAGGATAAAAAAGAAAGCAGATGGCAGTGTTGAAAGACTTAAAGCTAGGTGATAGGCCTCCAATCACATACGTGTATACAAGGAAGGGAAAAGGGGCTGCCAGCTCAGTAAGTGGCTAGAATGTTAGTTAGAGGAGTGTTTTTCCTCTGTGTGAGGGTGCACGGGTTTGGGGTAAGCTTGAGTAGTAAATAAAGGGGTAGTAACTAAATGTATTTTCTTATGCTGATATTGTAGTCTGTTTGGACTGAGGAGAGACCTAGGCTCTCGAACTCCAGGAAATTCCATTAATGCAAAACTGAGTTTATTCATTCTGTTGTCTGTGTTAGTTTGTTTGCTGAATTTATAGGTTGGTTCCTATCATAGTGGTATCAGAGACTCTACGTTCCATGGCGCCTAAGAAAGACCTTCCGTTGGAAGCCATTGACGAGAAATTGGAGAATTTACAGCTGGGTTTTCGTTCAGAGTTGATGGGGGTGCGATCAGATTTCCAGCATCTGCCTCAGGAATTGGATTCGTTGAAGTCGAATGTGTCGACTATGCAGAAGAAGATCGACTTCCTAGTTGACCATATGACCAAGATGTTTTCGACGTCGGGCCGCCACCTCACTGAACCAACAGCCGCCGATAATGATCGCCAGAGGAAAGCGGTGGATGCGGAGGGGTCGTCTTCGTCGAGTCAGCTTCCGCCTGAGCTGCGGCCGTCGCAACCACCCCATTCGCGGACGGAGGAACCTTGGGCGGCCACCGACCATTGCCCAGGTCGCGATTATCGCCCCCCTAGAATGGATCTTCCATTGTTTTCAGGGAGTAATCCGGAGGGATGGATTTTTCGAGTTGAACGGTATTTCCTCCTGAACAGATTGACAGAGGCACACATGCTAGAAGCTGCAATTATCAGTCTAGAGGGAGATGCTCTCTCATGGTTCCAATGGGAAAATCAGAGGAGACCCATCACTTCCTGGATGGGGTTGAAGACGTTGTTGCTCCTGCGTTTCAGAACGGTGCCGGTGGGGTCCTCGACCGAAGAGTGGTTATCCATTACTCAGGATACCACTGTTCGAGAATATCGTGTGAAGTGGGAGGCTCTGGCATCCCGTGTTTCCGGTGTACCGGAACACATTCTGGAAGGCAGCTTCGTGAAGGGCCTGAAAGAAGATATCAAAGGGGCACTGCATATTTTGCAACCAGTGGGCTTGGCCCAAATCATGGACACGGCCCAACGGGTTGAAGAAACCCATTCCATGTTTCAATCGGGCTACCCTACTCCATTCCCTGGCCCAAAAGTTGCTCCAAGCCCGTTGGCCATACCCAGGCGCCCGTTTCCCCCTTTCTCAGCCAAGGGATTTGTCGCTCCGTCTTCTTCGACTTCTCCTGGCGTGGCTCCGGCGAACGCAGCTATGAGCAGACCCATAACCACGACGACTTCGCCGTTCACCAGGCGTCTCACAGAGGCCGAATATCAGGACAAGCGGGCTCGCGGAATTTGTTTTAAATGTGATAAGAAGTACCACAAGGGGCATGAATGTGAACAGAAAAGCTTGCAAATAATGTTAATTTTGGATGATGAAGAGACCACTGGGGTTCGACTCACCACCTCTCACACCGGACTCCTCGTCGGAAGAAACCCCAGAAGAAACCTTGGCCACCTTATCGTTGAACTCGCTAGTGGGCATTACATCGGCCCATACGATGAAGTTAGCCGGCAAGATAGGCCTTCAGCAGGTTACTGTGTTGATTGACAGCGGTGCTACACATAATTTCATCTCCACGGATGTGGTGAAGGCGGCGAAGATACCGATTTCCGCTACAAACTGTTATGGCGTTCTGTTGGGTACAGGAAGTAAAGTACGAACGGAGGGTATTTGTTCTCAAGTTAATCTCGATTTGGGTACACTGCATGTAGTCACAGATTTTTTACCGTTGGATTTAGGGGGGGCTGATGTGATTCTCGGCATTCATTGGCTAGAAACCCTTGGCAACATGGAGGTAAATTGGCGGGAAATGACTATGCGATTTCAGGTGGCAGGGACTCGGGTTTCGTTACAAGGAGATCCACAACTGTGTATGTCACAGATTTCACTCAATACTATGATTCGGGTGGTGCAGCAAGAGGGGCATGGGTATTGGGTACATTTTGGGCTTTTGTCGACTGAAATGGAGGCACCATTGCAGCAAGTTCCACCCATTATTTCACAGTTGCTGGCCAGATTTGCTTCGGTTTTTGACATGACAGTGGGACTGCCGCCAAAGCGAGCTAAGGAGCATTCTATTATTTTGCGTGACGGAGCTGGTCCTGTTTCGGTACGCCCATACAGATACGCCCAGGTCCAAAAGGACGAAATCGAACGGTTGGTTGCTGAAATGTTGCAGTCAGGAATAGTGCGCCCAAGTATGAGTCTATTTTCAAGTCCGGTCTTGCTCGTTAAAAAGAAAGATGGCAGCTGGCGGTTTTGTGTTGACTACCGAGCCTTGAATCGTGAGACAGTGGCGGATAAATTTCCCATACCAGTAATCGATGAGTTATTGGATGAACTTCATGGTGCGGCTATCTTTTCCAAGTTAGATCTCAAGTCCGGTTACCATCAAATTCGGGTTGCTGAAAGACGGCATTCCGCACTCACGAGGGGCATTATGAATTTTTGGTGATGCCTTTTGGCCTAACCAATGCACCCGCCACCTTCCAAGCCCTTATGAATGAGGTATTCCGCGACTTTCTACGCAAGTTCGTTTTAGTATTTTTTGACGATATTTTGGTGTATAGCCCATCTTTGGCAGCGCACAAGGATCATTTGGAGCAGGTTTTACAGCGACTACAGCAGCACCAGTTGTACGCCAATGCAAACAAATGTCATTTCGGCAAGGCTAGAATTGATTACTTGGGTCATGTGATTACTGCAGAAGGTGTGGAGGCAGATCCTGCTAAAATAGTGGCTATGACGAGCTGGCCAGTCCCAAAAACACTCAAAGAGCTGTGGGGTTTCCTTGGTCTTACGGGCTACTACCGTAAATTTGTGAAGGGATACGGTTCGATAGCTAAGCCCTTGACTGACCAGCTGCGTAAGGAGTCTTTTGGCTGGAACATTGAAGCACAGGAAGCATTTGAACATCTCAAGACAGCCATGTGTTCGGTACCTGTTCTTGCTTTGCCGAATTTCCTTGCCCCTTTTATTGTTGAAACTGACGCTCCAGGTGAAGGATTAAGGGTTGTTTTATCGCAAAATCAGCGCCCCATAGCATATTTCAGTCAGGTTTTGACCCCCACAGCGAAGACCAAATCAGTGTACGAACGTGAGCTCATGGCGATAGTGCTGGCCATTCAGAAATGGCGACCTTATTTGTTGGGCAGGAAGTTTATAGTTCGCACAGATCAACGCAGTCTTAAGTATTTGTTGGAGCAGCAATTGGTAGCTTCGGAACATCAAAAATGGTTGACAAAGCTACTGGGTTATGACTTTGAGATTCAATATCGTCCCGGGCTCGAAAACAAAGCGGCGGATGCACTATCAAGGGTAGATCACTCAGCTGAGTTAGTGGCCATTTTGGTACCTTCAGTCCTCTCCATTCCTGATTTGCAAGCCCATGTTTCAGCCGACCCCTTGCTGTCAAAAATTATTCAGGAAGTGCAGATGGGCCTCGCAAATTCTGGATACACTTATAATCATGGCTGCCTGAAATTTAAAGGGAAATTGGTGCTGCCTTCGTCATCACCGTTCATTCCGCTGATTTTACAAGAGTATCACAACAGCAAAGTTGGGGGCCATTCTGGGGCGTTCAAGACTTTACAGCGGCTGACTTTCATTGGCTGGGGATGCGGAAATCTGTTCAGGAGTTTGTGGCAAAATGCACAGTTTGCCAGCAGCACAAATACTTAGCACAGTCGCCAGCGGGACTTCTGCAACCTTTACCGATTCCGGATAGAGTTTGGGAGGATATTTCAATGGACTTCATTGAGGGGCTGCCGCATTCGAATGGGTTCGATTCAATTTTTGTTGTGGTGGATAGGCTCACTAAATATGGGCATTTCATTGCTTTACGTCATCCTTTTTCCACAACCACGGTAGCCGCTGTTTTTGTGCGAGAAGTAGTGCGCCTCCATGGAATCTCACGATCCATCGTCTCTGACAGAGATAAAGTTTTCTTGAGCATTTTTTGGAAGGAGTTATTTCGTTTACAAGGCACCAGTTTACAGCAAAGTTCGGCATATCACCCACAGTCGGATGGCCAGACGGAAGTTGTTAATCGCTGCCTTGAGACTTATTTGAAGTGCTTTGTTAGTGAGAAACCATCACAGTGGGCGAAATGGCTGTCTTGGGCCGAATACTGGTACAATTCTGCCTTCCATTCAGCAGCTGGAATGACTCCCTTCAAAGCTGTTTATGGCCGTGATCCCCCTCCGCTCTTGCGCTTTGAACCAGCCAGCACAAAGGTCTCGGCGGTAGACCAGTTTTTACAGTCGCGTGATGAGATTTTAGCACTCCTGAAAGCTAACTTACACCGTGCCCAACAAAAAATGAAAGCTCAGGCTGATAAGAAACGAAGGGATGTTCAGTTCGCGGTAGGTGATTTGGTTTATATTAAACTTCGCCCGTATAGACAGCGTTCCATCGCCAAGAGAAAGAATGAGAAACTCAGTCCTCGCTTCTTCGGGCCGTTTCCTGTAATAGCTCGGGTTGGTGCAGCGGCTTACAAGCTCCAATTGCCTCCGGGGTCTCGCATTCACTCCGTCTTTCATGTGTCCATGCTTCGTGCTGCCTTGGGACCCCAACAAACAGCCACCACTCTTCCCAAAGACCTCTCGCCAGATCTGGAATGGACACTTGAACCAGCCAAGGTCCTGGACGTGCGGCCAGGTACACAAAAACAGCAACCACAAGCCTTGATTCAATGGGTCGGTCTACCTGAGTTTGATGCCACTTGGGAAGATTTTAATGTGCTTCAACAGAACTATCCTGCATTCCACCTTGAGGACAAGGTGAGACTTTGGGCAGGGGGTATTGATAGGCCTCCAATCACATACGTGTATACAAGGAAGGGAAAAGGGGCTGCCAGCTCAGTAAGTGGCTAGAATGTTAGTTAGAGGAGTGTTTTTCCTCTGTGTGAGGGTGCACGGGTTTGGGGTAAGCTTGAGTAGTAAATAAAGGGGTAGTAACTAAATGTATTTTCTTATGCTGATATTGTAGTCTGTTTGGACTGAGGAGAGACCTTGGCTCTCGAACTCTAGGAAATTCCATTAATGCAAAGCTGAGTTTATTCATTCTGTTGTCTGTGTTAGTTTGTTTGCTGAATTTACAGGTTGGTTCCTATCACTAGGCTTGTTGCCAAGGGCTTCCACCAAAGGCCCGGCATTGATTTCGGAGAAACTTTCAGCCCGGTTGTTAAAGCTTCAACAGTGAGGATAATTCTTACCATAGTTGTATCAAAAGGATGGGATATAAGGCAGCTAGACATAAATAATGCGTTCTTAAATGGAGTTTTGGAAGAGGATATTTATATGGCACAACCGCAAGGTTTTGAAGAAAAATCCAAGGAGAATTTTGTGTGCAAATTAAATAAGTCTCTCTATGGATTGAAGCAAGCACCAAAGGCTTGGTTTGAAAGACTCAAGAACACCTTCATACAGTGGAATTTCAAGAACTCCAAGGCTGATACATCATTATTTTTCTACAAGTCAGGAAAAACAATCATCATGGTACTAATCTATGTAGATGATATCATTGTTACTGGGAATGATAACAACAAAATCAGGGACTTTATTGCTGAGCTAAACAAGCGGTTTACACTCAAAGATTTGGGGCCCTTGCATTACTTTCTCGGTATAGAGGTGAGCCGAGATGATTCGGGCCTATATCTAACACAGACGAAGTACATAGAAGATCTACTACGAAGAATGAACATGGTAAATTTGAAGCCATGTCCTACCCCTATGACTGCTGGGAGACCTATGTCTATTAATGATGGTGAACTTATGCACAATCCGACTGTCTATAGAAGTATAATCGGTGCCCTTCAATACTTGTGTCACACACGTCCAGATATAACTTATGCAGTAAATAAACTAAGTCAATTTCTGCAATCACCTACATCTGTGCATTGGAGTGGAGCAAAACGGGTCCTGCGATATTTGAAAGGAACCACTAAACTCGGCCTACACATCAGCTGCAATAACAAACTGAACATCACAGGATTCTCGGATGCCGATTGGGCATGCTGCCCCGATGATAGGAGATCAGTAGCAGGCTACTGTGTTTACCTTGGTGATTCGCTTGTGTCATGGTCTTCGAAAAAGCAGCCAGTAGTCTCAAGGTCTAGCACAGAATCGGAGTATCGAGCTTTAGCACATGTGGCTGCGGAAATTTCATAGATTGAATCCTTGCTGAATGAAATTAGTGCTCCTGTAATCACACCCTCAGTCGCATGGTGTGACAATATTGGTGCTAGTGCCTTAGCATCCAATCCTGTGTTTCATGCTAGAACCAAGCATATAGAAATAGACGTGCATTATGTGAGAGACAAAGTACTGCAACGAAAGCTTGAAGTCAGGTACATTCCGTCACACGATCAAATCGCCGACTGCCTTACCAAAGGGCTCACTTATGAGCGATTCCATTTTCTCGTCAACAAACTCGGTGTGAGAACATCACCCTTTCGTTTGAGAGGGGATGTTGAGAAACACAGTGCAGCAGAGAATTCATGAGGCTACACACAGAGGAATATAGCAGCTAGAATATCCCAGGATTGCTAACGGCTTGTACGAAGTATGTGGGTGTGCTCACCCAATGATTATGTGGTCCCAAAAATATCTTTATGTTGTAATCATTCTCAGAATATTCTGATTTGTAATAGCTGTATTGAGCCTTTTCATATTCACACTATTGTACAAAGCATTCATATATAAATAGAATTACTCTGGCTCATAAGAATATTGAGCTGAGAATTTATAGTTTCCTAGAATAGCTTCCCTAGGTTGTATATAAATATATGTTTATTTCTCATTGAAATATAAGAGAATACCTCTTGTTTCAAAAACATTTTCCAAATTAGCATTCTAGGCAAAAAAACACATATTTTTTGGAACTTTCTTGAAAGAGATCGAAAAATTATAGAGTGAGCAGGCACCATGTCCTGCTGAATAAAGTCATGATCAAGTTAACACCATATCATATTTAGTATTAACAAATGTTAGCTGGCCAATATGCTTAATAGGCATCTATGTGAACACTACAAATTTGGCATGCTGAATTTTTTTGCAACCATATTAACAAGCTACTGATAGGAATTTGCCTGGTTAAGAAAGTATAAACAGCAAGTATAGTAACAGTAAGGAAATAGAAATGAGGAAATTGAGCTGGTATTGAATATCCAGGGAGTTCGAGAGCCCTGTTCTCTCCCACAAAAAGGTTACAACCTTACACCACTAGAGACCCACCATACAAACTTTATACTAGTACTCACTAGACTATTGTGGACCACAGCCACATACAAACGCAACCCAAATAACAACTTACATCATAATCAGTTTTATTCCCCTACTGCTGCCTAGGTCAGTGGAGGCCTATCAATACCGCCGGCCAAAAGTCTCACCTTGTCCTCAAGGTTGGACAAGGTGGATGTGAGGAAATTGCTCTTGAATAAAGGCGAAGTCTTCCCAAGTAGCTTCAAATTCCGGTATATTAATCCACTTGATCAGAGCTTGTGGAGCCACCTTGTGAGTACATGGTCGCACCGTGAACACTCTCAGGTTCCAAAATCCATTCCAATTCGGCTGTCAAACCGGGAGGAAGAGCAGATGCCTGCTGATGGTGGCCACGAGCAGCTGTCAAGAGCAAAACATGGAACACCGAATGAATGGTAGCATCTGGCGGAAGTTGTAAGCGATATGCCGCTGCTCCAACCCTAGCCAGCACTAGAAATGGACCAAAATATCAAGGAGATAGCTTTTCGTTGTTCTCGTTGTGACGTTTGGCCACCGATTGTTGACGGTACGGGCGCAACTTGACATAGACCAAATCACCCACCTCATAGTTCACATCCCGGTACTTACGATCTGCTTGGGCCTTCATTTTTTGCTAAGCTCGGAGCAGATTTTGTTTCAGCAAGGTCAGAATATCATCCCTTTCTTGAAGGTGCTCCTCAACCGATGAAATCTTGGTGCGAGCTGGTTCAAAGCGAAGTAATGGAAGGGGGTCCCGATGATACACTGCCCGAAATGGCGCCATCCCTGTTGCTGAATGGTAGCAAGTGTTATACCAATATTAAGCCCACGACACTCATTTCACCCACTGTTTGGGTTTGTGGCTAACAAAACACCTGAGGTAAGGAACATTTCACCACCTCCGTTTGCCCATCGGATTGTGGATGCGATTGTGGATGATAAGCAGTGCTCTGTTTCAGTGTAGTGCCTTGCAAACGAAATAATTCCTTCCAAAAATTACTAAGGAATATTTTATCCCGGTCAAAAACGATTGAACGTGGCAGTCCATGGAGCTTAACAACTTTGCGAGCAAAAACCGTTGCTACTGTGAGGGCTGAAAAAGGATGGCGGAGAGGGATAAAATGCCCATACTTACTCAAACGGTCCACCACCACGAAAATGGAATCGAACCCATTCAACATTGGCAGCTCCTCGATGAAATCTATTGAGATGTCCTCCCACACTTGCTCCAGTATAGGTAGGGGCAGTAATAACCCAGCTGGAGATTGAGCCAAGTATTTGTTTTGTTGACATATTGCACAATCCGCCACGAATTTCTGAACGTCCTCCTCATCCCGGACCAATACAAGTCCGTTGTCAGCCTTTGAAATGTCTTAAACACCCCTGAATGTCCCCCCACTTTACTGCTGTGATATTCTTGTAACAGTAATGGGATGAAGGGAGAGGTCGAAGGCAGTACTAACCGTCCTTTGAACTCGAGGCAGCCTTGCACCAGCGAATATCCCTCACATTCCTTCCCCAAACTCAGCTCATGAACCACTTTAGAGAGGGTAGGATCTGACGCAATATGTGCTTGAAGGTCTGGTATGGATAACACATTTGGAACAGAAATGGCAGCCAATGAAACTTCTTGATAAATTCTAGATAATGCATCAGCAGCCTTGTTTTCAAGTCCGCGTTTGTACTGAATATCGAAATCATACCCTAGAATTTTTTAGAGCCATTTCTGGTGCTCCGTTGCTACTAACCGCTGCTCTAATAAGTACCTAAAGCTGCGTTGGTCCGTGCAGACAATGAACTTGTGCCCTAAGAGATATGGACGCCATTTTTGAATGGCTAACACAATCACCATCAATTCCCTTTCATACACTTACTTCGCACGAACTCGGGCTGACAAAACTTGGCTAAAATATGCGATGGGGCGCTGGTTTTGCATCAACATAGCCCCCAACCTTGATCCTGAAGCGTCAACCTCCACCACAAAAGGCATCGAAAAATCAGGCAATGCCAAAACCGGAACCGTGCACATCGCTCCCTTGAGTCAGTCGAAAGCTTCTTGGGCTTCTTGATTCCATCCAAATGCATCCTTTCTCAGCTGATCAGTCAATGGTCGAGCTAGTTGTCCATAGCCTTGAACAAATTTGTGATAATAGCCCGTGAGTCCCAAAAAACCTCTGAGTTCTTTAATGCTCTTGGGTACCGGCCACTTGCTCATAGCGTCAATTTTACTTGGATCAGCAGAAACTCCAAAAGTTGAAATTATGTGACCAAGGTACTCTATCTTCTCTTGAGCAAATAAACACTTCTTCTGATTACCATAGAAGTTGGCTTGTTGAAGTCTGTCGAGTACCACTTCCAAGTGTTTTACGTCCTCCTCCATTGATGGGCTGTAGACCAAAATATCATCAAAGAAAACTAACACATACTTGGGCAAAAGATCTCGGAAGATCTCATTCATTTCACCTTGGAAAGTTGCGGGCGCCTTAGTAAGCCCAAACAGCATGACCAGCCACTCATAATGTCATTCATGTGTGCGGAAAGTCATCTTCTCCAGATCCTTGGTCGCCACTCTTATTTGGTGATATCCCGACTTCAAATCAAGTTTTGAAAAAAATTTAGCTCCATGTATGTAGTTCATCCAACAGCTCATCAATCACTGGTATTGGGAATTTGTCAGCCACCATCTCCCGATTTAGAGCTCTATAGTCCACACAAAACCTCCAACTCCCGTCTTTTTTTTTAACAAGCAAAACTGAGCTGGAAAAAGGGCCCGTACTCGGCTATATGAGTCCAGCTTGCATCATTTCCTTCACTAGCCTCTCGATTTCATCCTTTTGAGCCTGGGCATATCGGTAGGGTCTCACTGAGATAGGTCCTACTCCTTCCTTCAAGGTGATCGAATGCTCCCTATTCCTGGTGGTAGGCCGGCGGGCATGGCAAATACCGACTCAAAACACTAAAGCAAGGACGATACCGGCAGTGGAACGAGAGGGAGAGCCTCCTCTGGAGCTGCTGCCATGGATCCGAATTGTACCCAAAAACCGTGCCCTTCCTTCTCTACTGTGAGTAGCATAATCTTTAAAGAAATTGGTGATTTGCACAAGCTTGGGTCTCCTTGCAAAGTCACCCAAACACCTTGCTCAAACTTCATCACCATAGTCCTCCAGTTCACTTGCATATTTCTCAGTGTTTCCAGCCATTTGATACCCAAAATTACATCTGCTCCACCTAATTCCAAGGGTAAGAAGTCAGCTACCACTCTTATTGCACCCAAATTCAACTCAACTTGAGCACAAATTCCCTCTGTTCAGACTTTCTCCCCCTGTTCCCAAGAGAACTCCATAGCATGTGGTGGCTGTAATTGGAAGTCCTATGGCCGAGACAAATGTTGATGAGATGAAATTATGTGTCGCTCCACTGTCAATAAGTACGGTGGAAAAAGAGACTTTTTCTTATGTTTTATTCATGAGGAATAAGGCCTTTAAATAGGCACTAGGCACTGTACAGCTCTAACAAATCTGGTAGTTAATACCAAATATACAAAAAATAATTACAAATATTCTAGAGTAAATTAATTAGCCTAATCAGAATAATCTAATTATAGTATCTACTACAATTATACAGCTATACTAAATAAATGCTAAAAATAGAATGTTTTCTACATCCTCCCTCAAGTTGGTGCATAAAGATTCCACATGCCCAGCTTGTAAACTAACTCGTTAAAAACTTCTTTTGACAAGCCTTTGGTTAACATATCAGCTTGCTGCAGTTTGCTAGGAATGTACACAACGCATAGCTCTTTTCCATCGATCCTTTCTTTGATACAGTGTCTATCCACTTCAACGTGTTTGGTCCTGTTGTGATGAACTGGATTGTGTGCTATGCTGATTGCTGACTTACTGTCACAGTACAGCTTTAAAGGCTCAGTTTGTTGCAGCTCTAATTCTTCGAATATTCATTTGATCCATAACAGCTCGCAAACTCCCTGAGCAAGGGCCCTCAATTCTGCCTCTGCACTACTGCGAGCTACCACTGGTTGTTTTTAACTCCTCCATGTGACTAAATTCCCCCATACTTTAGTACAATATCCAGTTGTTGATCTTCTATCTTCAACTGAACCTGCCCAATCTGCATTTGTAAAGCCTCAACCCCCTTTCTTCATTCTTTTGGAACAGTAATCCATTTCTTGGTGTTCCTTTTAGGTACCGTAGTATCCTATATACTGCCTTCATGTGTTCCTCTAATGGATTATGCATGTATTGACTAACTAGGCTCACGGCAAATACAATATCAGGCCTTGTGTGGGAGAAGTAGATCAGTTTTCCCACTAATCGTTGATACATTCCTTTGTCAACTGTATCTTCTTTAATTAAATCCTTGTATTTGCTCTTTGGTTCGACTGGTGTTGCTACAGGTTTGCAGCCACTCATTCCAGTTTCTTTGAGTAGATCAAACACATATTTCCTCTGAGGTACAGCAATTCCTTTCTTTGTTCTTGCAACCCCCATACCCAAAAAATACTTCATTGATCCAAGGTCCTTTACGTCAAACCCTTGGGCTAGCAGTCTTTTGAGTTCCATTTGTTCTCTAAAATACATTGACATAGACAAAAAGAATAGCTATCTTACCCTCTTGTGAATGCTTAAAGAACAAGGTATGATCGGACTGCGCCTGTTTGTACCCATACTTCTTTACCACCTAATTAAATCTATCAAATCATGTCCGTGGGGATTGTTTCAAGCCATACAAGGATTTTTTCAAGTGACACACCCTCCCTTTTCCATATCTCTCTTCGAACCCTAGAGGAATCTTCATGTAGACTTCTTTTTCCCCGTGTCCATTAAGGAAGGCGTTCTTTATGTCCAGTTGTTGAAGTGGCCAATTGAGATTTGCAGCAAATGATAGCAGAACCCTCACAGTATTTAGCTTAGCAACAGGTGCAAAGGTCTCTTTGTAGTCCACTCCATATGTTTGTGTGAACCCTTTCGCAACTAGTCTCGCTTTATACCGATCTATGGTTCCATAAGCTCTATGCTTAATAATAAACACCCATTTGCATCCTACCACATGTTTATCCTCAAGCTTTGTAACTATTGTCCATGTAGTGTTGTTCTCAAGTGCCCCAATCTCCTCATAAACTGCTTTCTTCCACTCTTCTCTCGATAAAGCTTCGGTTATATCTCTTGGAACCACCTCTTGCTCAACTTTTGTAAGAAAGGCTTTGTATTGAGGAGTGAGCTTACTATAACATACATATTTGGATATAGGATGTACAGTGCAACTACGAACTCCTTTTCTTTTGGCAATAGGTAACTCAGCTTCATGTTCCTCCGTACTGTTAGGAATTTCATTAGGTAGTATAGAATTAAGAGAAGGGTTACTTACATTAGGAGTAGTCCGAGAGTCAGACTCATGAGGTGGAGGCTCAGTAGTTGACTGTATTACTTGATGGTTTCTATTTCTTCGATCGTATACTATCACCTCTTTTGTTATAGGCTGAGATAGTGTCTGCTGAGATGACTGAGATAGTGGCTGCTGAGACGATTGATCAAACGAGGGATGAATAGCAAAATCAAGAATAGCCTTAGGTAGACAAGTATCCCAACCAGAAACTTCACTCACTGTCCCTCCCTGAAGTGAAGTGGTGTAATAAAAAAAATTGCTCTTCATTGAAGGTGACATCGTATACATACGACGAGTAGAGGGGTGATAACATTTATACCCTTTTCTGGTAGAAGAGTAGCCCAAAAAAACACACTTAAAGAGCACGTGGGTCAAATTTTGAGCGATTTGGACCCAAAACATGCACATAAGAGACACATCCAAATGTCTTCACGGGGAGATTAGAAATAAGATGTGCATGAGGATGATTTTTAAGAAGGATAGAGAAAGGAGTATTATATTTTAACACTCGAGAAGGCATACATTTATGAGGTAAACAGCGGTGAGTATGGCTTCTCCCCAAAAGATTTTTGGCATAGACGCAGTAAACATGAGTGCTCTAGCAATTTCTAATAGATATTTATTTTTTCGTTCGGCAATCCCATTTTGTTGGGGTGTGTCGGGACAAGAACTTGTATGAAGAATACCATGAGATAAAAAATAATCATTTAAGATAGAGTTGAAGTATTTAGTTCCATTATCTGTATGAAAGACTTTCAGATTTGCATTGAATTGATTTTTAATCATAGAATGAAATTTTTTAAATGTCATGGCAGCATTAGATTTATTTTTGAGAAGATATACCCAACTAGTTCGTGTGTGATCATCAATAAATGTGATAAACCAGCTGGTATTGGTAGTATTTGTTATCTTAGATCGTCCCCATAAATCACTATGAATACTAGAAAAAGGGTGAGATGCTTTGTATGGAATAGAACGAAAAACAGCCCGAGTATGTTTAGCAAACTGACAAATTTCACATTTAAATAAGCTCAAGTGTTTATTTTTAAATAACATAGGAAACAAATATTTCAAATAGGGAAAACTAGGGTGGCCTAGCCGATAATGCCACCGCATAATATCATTATCACTAGAAGCAAGATAACTAGCAACAAGAGTGTTATTCACTTGAGCAGAATAGATAGGAAACGGATCGATGTAATACAGCCCACTACATGCCTTCGCACTTCCAATCGTCTTCCTAGAGGACATGTCCTGAAATGTACAACAATTAGGGGAGAAAGATGCAATACAATTCTGATCTTTTGTGAGTTTACTAACAAAGAGTAGATTGCAAGAGAGTTTTGGAACAAGGAGAACATTTGTAAGGGTAATTGAAGGAGATAAATAGATAGACCCTTTACTAGCTACTGAAGAGAGAGTACCATCAGCTATTTTAATACTGACATCACTCGTTGACATATAGTTTTAGCAAAACGAGTAAAACTATCAGTCGGAGAAGTGATCCATATGGCCATCCCTTGCCCAGCTACTCGGTCTCCTACTTAACAACTTAGCAGCACCTAATGCACTATCTAGCCATGCACGTATTCTCCACCTCCATATCCTTTAGAAACAACTTTAATATGTTAAAGGTATAGTCACATAGACACTACTCCCAATTCCATATTATATAGTAAAAGAATGAAGACCATCTGAATAAGCAA
Organism: Humulus lupulus; assembly: GCF_963169125.1. Classification (NCBI taxonomy): domain Eukaryota; kingdom Viridiplantae; phylum Streptophyta; class Magnoliopsida; order Rosales; family Cannabaceae; genus Humulus; species Humulus lupulus. The sequence goes on along the minus strand of NC_084797.1, from coordinate 158,424,207 downwards.
AGAGCTTTTTGAATGATCCAAATATCTTTATCATGGAGGATCTGTTTCACTAAAATGAAACTGTGTCATCGGTTCTATTACCTCATTCGTTGCACTTGCCTCTTCCAAATATTGTCTGGTTTATGCACGTTGCCCTAACTAACCACCATCAACACTTGATTTAAGGTAAGCAATTTATTTCTAGTGGCAGATACCAAAAATACAACCAAAGAACTGATACTTGAAATGCAATTTGTTTCTTTCAAGTATGCTTGTTATTCTTTCTTTTAATTTACATCCACAAACACAAATTCATTCAAATAAACTCTCTAAATAAGTAATTTACTGGATCACCATGAGAATATATTTTGCAAAATAATTCATGGGAACATGATGAATTTATAATACCCGGTACCCAAGAAACTTGATCAATCCATGAACCAGGATAAGTAGGACGGCCTGACCTGTGAATAGAGCAAAGTTTCATATTTCAGACAAAGAATACAATAAAATGGTAAAACGGCAATACATTGATTAATCAGTTCATTACAGTTCTTCATCAAAGATCACCAAAATATAAGCAGTCAGAAACATAAAGAACACAAAACACACATTACTGTTAAAAAAACAAAAAAAATCAAAATTTGTAGCACCTGCTTACACTAACGACCTCTATGCCCTTGGAAACTGCAGCCTTGCATATAGCCGAACCAACAAAACCACTGCCTCCCAAGACCACAATCTACTAAGAGCATCTTGGTCAGTTGCTTATGCATATAAATGTAAAATGTAGCCAAAATGGCCTGAAATTGCATATATCATCATGATGTCTAACAATGAAAAGGTGGAATAAGTTGTGACCTACCCGTTCACTCCTAATATCAGCCACAACATCTATCGTGGCAGAATTGGAGTCTGCGTTTATACTTGATTCCGCATAACTACATCCAACTCTAAACCTGCATAAGCTAGCAATCAAAACAATGTGAAAATCTTCACTCCAAAATCATAATAGAAGTACTAACATCAACAAAAGAGGCTACATAGTAGAAAAGAAGCTGCTTTCTTCTTAAAGGGAAGACTATGGTAGGTCTTATGATTATTTCGCATAATTCCTCATGGGGTGATAACAGAATACACACTCCACTACAGTTCAAGAAAAACGACAACTCCCATTAGAGAACTTGCAGAAAACCCACAATAGGAGCTTCAAATTTTACCATTATTTTCTCCATTGAAAAACCCACTAGAAATTTTGGAACTAAAACCCACAAAAGAAACAAAGACGGAACAAAATAAAATCAACACTTTTCTGGGTTGCTTGCTATCTTTAGTGATAATTTTCAAAACTAGACCATGCAATTATCTGGTAAATAATAAGAAAGAAGAAAGAAAAAGAAAAAAAGTAAGTTATGAGGAAAAGTGTATGTGGAGTAAGTGACAGAGAGTTTGAATTGTGACCTGGGAGAGTGGGGGAGAGAGATAGCAGAGCGGTTGTGGAAAAGTGAGTTGAGGCGAATGGGAAAGGAAGGTCTTGGGAGAGAGGAAGGAGGTGTGGAAATGGCGGGGAAGGCCAAAAACGACGCCATATTTGAATCAAGCGACAACCCAGAATCTCAGATACAGGATTGGAAAGCAATGGGGTCCGGTGGGTGAGGTTGAGGTTGAGGTTGAAGTTGAGTTTAGGGACTTTCCGGTGACCCAAATGCTTCTTTTACAGGAGGATGTTGTTAATAACGTGGCTGATAATGCTAGTTTCGGGTCAATATTGGGAAAAAGAAAAATGACCGTTATAATTTCACAATTCTTACACAAAAATAAAAATAAAAAACAATATATCCACACAATTTCATATAATTTAACAAAAGTACTTTTTTTTATTCAAGTTATATAATTAGTGTTAACAAACATATTATGTGTTAGGGGATTCATATGTGCTGGCGACGAAAACGCCAGCACCAACTACCATTTTTATTGTTTTTGATGTAGATCCCATTTTCTAATAAATTAGCTTTTGGAAATCGGCTGATAGAATTACACCATTTTCTCACATTTTATTTTTATATTAAAGTATTTAAATAAACATGTGTCCACTCAACCTCCCTTTATGAATAAACCAACTTGACATTCTATTTTTTTTTAGAGAGAACGTGACATATCAATCTTTTTCTCAACCAACCTAAGCATAAATACGAAAAAGTTCAAGATTTTCCCAGGTTGATACTCTTTATTTTACCCATTTCCAGTACAAAGAAGCTTTGTCAATATCAATTGTAGACTAGTTTAGCTGAAATAGCATATCAGGAGGCTTAAAATTACCATTCTTCGAAGATCTAGCTCGTCACCAAATGAAAAACATCAATTTAAAGAATTAAAAATCACAAATAAACAATAAAAAAAAATCCAGAATCTTAAAGCCTGAAAAACATTTAATCGTTTCCATTCTCCGTCCAACTAAGAAAACATTAGCATTAAGCGTCAGATGATGGCAGCAGTAAACAAAATGGAATAAGGATTCATCACACATTCATGAGCATAAATAAATTGCGATGCCATTAAAATGTGGTTTAATACGTTATAGAAACAAGCATCTAATACCTAGTTAGTATAATGGAAAACAAACACGACCCAAGAAATTAGGGCTGCACATCGAGTGGGTTGGTCGGATTCGCGTTAGTCGGGTCAAGTTTGTTGAGTTTCGGGTGAGAGAAGGTAATACCGAACCCGCCCGAAATGCAGTCGGGGTTAGATTGGGTTCGAATCAGGTCGGATGGGGGAACCTTGGGCTCAGGTGGTGTCTGATTCGGGTGGGGAAGAAGTGTAACCGAACCCAACCGAAATAGACTCGGGTAGGGTAGGGTTCGAGTGGGCCCAAGACTTTACTTATTTTTATTTTTTTTTTCATTGCAAAATTAGACTATTAACTCTTTTTTTTTTTTTTACAATTGAGTTAATTTATAAAACAATTGGGTATTGACTTGACTATGACTAGAGAGTATTGGCTATTGACTATTCCAATTCACACAATTCAATTCACAAATATAAAACTAACATGAAACATCCAAGTTCAAACTCTAACCAAAAACAAAAATCTATAATTTCCAAAGTCCTTAATTAAAATTATAACGTCTATACCAACTATACCAAAACCATAGTCCAAAAGTCAAAATTCAAAGTCCTTAACAAAAGTTACTAAACTACTAAAATTTAAAAAGTCCACAAAATGTCCAAAGCCCAAATAAAGTAATTTCCAAAATAGATATAAAAGTCTTCCTTCATCATCCTTCCCTTCATTTCCTACATTTCTCCTTCCCAGTTTCCAATTCCAAAATAATGTAAACCTTGAAATAGAAAAATAAATAAGTTAAATAAATTAAAACAAAAATGCTAAGTATGAATTTTGAATTATGAGTTTCTTAAATTCTTACAAGTCAAGCCACATCATATGAGGTTCCCATCTTCATTCATTAAGTTCCTTGTGCAGCAGATGAGGCTGTAGATGGAGCATTAATAGAACCCGAAGGCGAAGGCGAATCATAAACATTTTCACTAGCACTAGCAGCAGCAGTATCACCTGTGATCTCTGCAATATATCAATAAATTTCATATATTATATACTTCCATAAATATGATTCAAAAAATAATTACAACTAAAATACCAAATAAAAGTTTGTTTAACAACTTACCAGACTCGAGAATCTCTGATGTCTCTAGCACTTCTATTTCATCCATGTAGTCTCGAACAATGATTGGTTGATGTGAACTGCTCCACCAGTTTTTGAGACATATTAAACATTCAACCATTTTAGGACTCAGTGAACTCCTAAAAGGATCTAAAATTTGATCACCAGTCAAAAAGGTAGCCCCAGAAGCAACAGTTGTAACTGATATGGCTAACACATCACGAGCAATGATTGACAAGATCTTGTACTTGGATGCATTTCCGGCCCACCATTTCAAAATGTCAAAGTTGTCACTCTCAATCATAGGTTCAACATCCTCAGTTAGATACCTATCAACCTCATTCTTTGTCTTACCACCATCTTCCTCTTTCCTTTGGTGTACAAACTCATCATGCAACAAAGCATACTTCTTCAAACTAGAAGTAGAAGTGAATGAGGAAGAGGAAGATCCACTAGGTTGAGGCTGAGGCTGAAGTAATGTAGAACCCCCACCACCATACAAATCAAATAGTGATCGTAATGTTTGTTCTACCTCATTAACCATATAAGCCCATGTCAGTGGACCATAAAAAGCTTTGAAGCAATGGTTGAGATACTTGAGCTTGTATCTTGGGTCAAGAACCAAGGCAATTATAAGGGCCTTGTTACATTCCTCAATCTTTCCCCAGTATTTGTAATATTTCACTTTCATGCTTTGTGCCATACTCGCTAACAATGGGTCATCCTCCTCAACTGCCATTCTATACAAAGTGTGATGCATATTACATATTTCAATAAAGTACTTGTCTGCCGTAACATAGGTTGATCCACTAAACCTTAATGTCACCTCGTAGAAAGTCTCCAAAAACTTCACAAAGACTGTCACATTCTCCTAGTCTGTCTTAGTAGGCGGCCCCTTCTTTTTCTTTCCATCTTTGTTAACCTCATCAAAATACTTCAAGAAATTTGCAATTTGCATATGACATTAAAATTTCAAATGCCCTTTTGGAATTTTAATGCACAATTAAGCATGAGATATGTAGAGTTCCACCTTGTCTGGACATCTAAAGATAGAACTCCTTTGCATTCAATTCCTTCTTCTATGGCAAGTTCTTTAAACATTTTGAGCCTAGCGAGAGAAGACCTAACATATCTTACAACATGTCTAATGCTAGCAATCGAATCATGCTTCTCTTTTAATCCTTCATTGACAATCAAGTTTACAATATGAGCACAACACCTCATATGTAAAAACTTCCCATCTAAAATGAGACAATTTTTCTTTTCTCTAAACCGTCTCTTTAAAAACTGAATAACAACATCATCTGAAGAAGCATTGTCCACCGTAATGGCAAACAATTTTGAAATTCTCCAATCATTTAAACAAGTCTCAATCTCTTTGCCAATAGTCTCCCCGTATGATCTACCACTAGGCACAAAATTATGATTCTTTTCTGATAGTGGAAATCAGAGTCAATCCAATGCGCCGTGATGACCATATAGTTCAAATTTTTAATAGAAGTCCATGTATCAGTGGTGATGGAGACTCTCTCATGATTTAAAATATTTTTCAAATTCCTTTTCTCTGCATCATACAATTTCAACATATCTTAAGCAATAGTCATCCTAGGAAGGATATCAAACCTAGGTTGTATGGTTCTAACAAATTATCAGAAACCCTCCCCCTCAACATGTCTAAAAGGTAACTCATCCAACACAATGTGTTTTGACAAGGCAAGCCTGCATGCCTCTTTGTTATAAGCCACTGGAACTAAAGTTATTTCCCCTTCCTTCCCTCCTTTCATTGGCTCAAAACTTAAACCTTTTTCTTTTTCTCATGAACCTTATACGGACTAAACTCACAAACATTCCTAAAGTGATTCCACAGATGACTAGTCCCATGCTTTATACTATCACATAAGAACTCACCACCACAATAACAAAAATGCACTTGGGTATCTCTTCTTTATCATTAGGATCAATTGTGGGCAATTTTTTTAAATGCTCCAAAATATTTGACCCTTTTGTTTTTTTTGGAGGCAAAGGAGGTTTTTTTCTTTTTTTACCCCTTCTTTTAGGTTTACCCTGGGCCTGATCTGTAGGTGTTTCATCATTGGTAGGTGGAGGTGGTGGAGTTTTGTAACGTCCTCCTAATCAAGGACCATTACAATGTGTATTTTAAATAGTACTCGACTCGCTAAACTAGTCGTCTGGCCATAACCGTGTAACTAAACGTAATTAATGGTTTAGGGTTAAAGTTTTTGGTCAAAAGGTATAACTGTTTCACTAAAATGTTTACTTCCATACATGGGATCCCAAACTCACATTTAATAAGGTTAATTATAATTGAAAAGTTACAACCAGCCGACCTAAGCGGAAAAATAGGTTTTGACCCTAGTTCCTCTGAGAAACCCCGGCCGTGGTGCTCGAGCAGTCGCATATGTACACATCGTTACCGAACCTCTCCAACTCATGAATGGTCCAACTTCATTTTCCCTTTACTTGCACCACATAGCGCCCGTGAGCCAAGGCTCAACAATAAAACATAAGCATGTTCATAAGCAGTTAATAACACGTTACCAAATCATAATAAGCATGCCTAGCAGTAATAACCCTACTCATGCACGCATACCATTCATATAAATGACTACAACGTCATATGGAGCTAGTTGCCCTAGATAAATGATTAACGAACCATATCAGGGTCGTTGCCCAAAATACATGATTAATGAATCATACTGGGGCTCAGCGCCCTAAGATATGAGACTAAAAAGTCGCCCCGGTCCCGTTGCCCTATCCTCTATATAACAAGCCTTGGAGCTAGCCAGTGTACCTGGCACTGAATTTTCCACGACCATTGGGTGGGACAAGCGTATGATGCACTCCTGATTAGGCATAACCATATCGACCAGTGCTCAATGCGCTAATGCCGTTCTTGAATTATAAGTCAAGTCAGGGGGCCCAGGCCTAGGATATGAGACTAATAAGTCACCCCAAGGCCCATTTCCCTATCCTTTTTATAACCAGCCTTGGAGTTGGCCCATCGTACCTGGCGCTGAGTTTTCCACGACCATTGGGTCGGACAAGCGTATGATGTGCTCCTGATTAGCCTAATTATTTCAACCAGTGCTCAGCGCACTATTGCTGCCCTTGACTTATGAGTCAATTATTTCGACCAATGCTTAGTGCGTTATTGTCGTTCTTGACTTATAAGTCAAGTCTTTTCAATTAGATAATGCAGACAAGCATATATCATATACCAAATATCCAGATACAGACCATTCAACATGCTTAATAAACAACCACAAACATAATCATAATCATGCACATTCTGAGAGGCCCAAGCCTCGATCAAATCTATATTCAACATTCGGGCCAAGCCCTAATCACGTACATCATGTATTGGGTGCAATTTTCTTACCTTTGGTCCAAGCTCATGTTAAGAATGAACGACCCTCGAGCACGATCCTATTTTTGAGACCCTGGTGATAACCTAGTCACAAGAAAGTATAGAATCCCATCAATAACGAGCAAATAAAGGCTTCCGGACCAAGTCCTAGCCTCCGGGACATCGAATTTTACTAAAACGAGTAGTAGGATCGATCTCGAGTCCTTAGGTTTGAGTTCCCGCACTCAAAATCTCCCTAGGGCCCAAAAACCCTTCAAGCGCTGCGTCCCAGACAAAAGAGTCGTGACCCGCCCAAGTCAGAGAGCCCAAGGAATCTTCTTTGAACAAACCCACCGTGGCGTTCCCCAACAAGCACCGTGACTCAAATGGAGGTTCAACACCTCCTTCTCCTTCTCGTTCATGAGAGCCGCGATGCCCCGAGAACAAGGTCGCGGCTCGACATGAAATCCCAGCTTTTCCTCCATTTTTCTCAAGCCAAATCCCTCCATAAACCTATCCAAACATAGCCAAATCCCAAAAGTAAAGTTCCCAATCAACTCCTCAACTCAAAACCAACAAAACCCAAGTTATAAACGAATCAAAAACTCATCAAAACCATAAAATCCAATCCAAGCTTAAGGAAACAAAACTCAAAAACTTAAAGCTTATATTACCTCTGATTATGTTGTTTTCCAGCTAAATCCCTTGGCTATCAAGCTTCTAATCTTCCCTAGAATCGTTATGACTCTAACCTTGCTTGAATGCGAGCTCTAAAACTCGAGTTTCCTTCAAAAATACTAACGAGCTGAAATGAGAGAACATGAGAGAGAGCGAGAGAGCTTTCTCAGTTATACGGTTATGAGAGGTTACTTTGAGTTCAAGTATCCTTAAACAAATCCCAAGGCTCGAGATACCCAAAAACGTCCCTGAGGGAAAAATGGTCAAAATCCGCATAATTCCCTCCTAATATCGCTAACTCCGAATATATCCTTGAATATTTGTTTCCATTACCCAATATCACGGTAATGTACTAAATACCCATAATACCCCTTGACTCACCCCGAGTCGAGTATTGGTCCCATTGTGGCTTTCCCGCTAGCTTGCTCCCTAGGATCGCCTCGTGCCGAGTAACCCAAATATATCCACACAATGATGTGGTCCCACACATATACAACATATATGCACATTTACTCCAAATATACCCATAACAGGCCAAATTACGAAAATTGCCCTTCTGATGAGAAACGGGCCCACATACATATTTAATACACCTAAACATGCATATCAAGTCATATTATAATATAACTCACATAATCATATAATGATACACATATATATATCACATAAACACATAATTTTCCATAATTTACCATCCTGGCCCCCTAATCAAGGCCTAAACCTTATTAGGTAATTTGGGACATTACAAGTTTCATCTACTTGATCTTGATATATATCTATAATCTATAAAACACAAAAATATATAATATAATGATTAATGACAAAGTAGACCTAAAATCCACTAATCCAGTCTAGTACAACAGATAGAGAAGAGGCATGGCAAAACAATCAAATATCCACTAAACACTAAACAAACCACACACAACCAAGGAAAACAATCCAAAATTATAAATATCAAATATACATCAAAGTTAAACTAATAACAATTTTAATTTTACATATACAATTAAGCAAAACAATTCAAAATTCCAATTATCCAAATCCAATATCCATTAAACTAACTAACTAATAACAATTTCAATTCAAACCAAACATTATGTATTATTCATCATAATCATCATATATATTATATATTATATAAGCGTACAATCACACATTAATATTTATAATATAAATATATATACATTTAAAATATAAAATAAAAAAATTACCTCTGTCGAGTGGTGCCGACTGCCGTGCGTGTGTGACCCCTGCCTGTTGAGCCTAGTGTGCTCCTGTCTATTCCCTTTGCCTTGCTGGCGTTGACAATGAACCTCCGTAGAATCAGAACGAGTCGTCGCAGGACAGCAGGAGAAGCAAGAGAGGTGGGCGTGGGACTGTAGGTGGACCAATGGTGGGGAGTCGGGACCATGGGGCGTGGGATCGTGGGTGCCTGGGTGGGTGGTGGTCTGGTCGGGCTGGGTGGGTGGGTGGTGGCGCTCTGAGGCGAGCAAGAGGATGGGGGCTGGGGCTGAGGGGTCGGGACTTGGGGGGAGGGTCTTTTAGTTTAGGGTTTAGTTTTTTATTTTTAAAACTAAAAAGTAAAATTAAAAAGTAAAAACTGAAAAAAAAATAATAATAATAATAAGACTTGGTCAGGTTTGGGTGTAACCCAAACCCGACATACTTAAATTTGTTACACCCGAACCTGACCCGACAGGACCCTAGAGTTGAGCCCGACTCGACCTTTTGGGTTTCGTCATTTTTTTGGGTTTTTTGGGTGCGGGTCGGGCGGGTCCATATGTGCACCCCTACTAGAAATCCGAGAATCGTTATCATCAACACCTTCTTCTTCATCTTCGACTACTTCTTCTTCTTCTTCTTCTTTCTTATTTTTATTTCCTGATCTCTGTAAACCAGAAATTTTTGAAGTCAAGCTTGATATATTCCATGTCATCTTCTGAGAAAAAAAAACCCAGATCTATAAACCATTTTAGCTCTTCAAATTCAAGGTCGATTAAGCTCTTGCTTCTTTGGTCACTCTTTCTCCTTCTTCATCTTCTATCTCTATTAATGGCCTTCTTCTTTTGTGGTTCATTAAACTGACATGTAGTACTCTATTCTAGAGTAGAAGTTTTGAACTCAATTACTTCCTTTTCTGAAAAAATGCTTTTTTTTAACTTATATATAACACTTTTTTTTTATTGAAAATGTAATTTTAAAAAAATATTATGAGGTGAAAAAATGTGATTCATTCATACGAGAAACGTTGACATAGGCCTACACATTCTTCAATGTTGTCCATACTATTACTATGAATTCTGTCATACTATTATAGTATTATTTATGTTCTCTTTTCAAATACAAAGAAAAAGCCATCTGATAATGTTACTATGGTAGAATGAGTAACACTCTTATTTATTAAAAAAAATGATGAGGCCTAACTTTGTTGTACAAGAATGTGTACTTGGATGAAAAAGGTGTATAGGGCAATGGCCCACATAAGCTTAAAAAATTCAGGAGTCAACTTGCTGTAGTCAGTATTTATTATTGGATTGTATATTTAGAGTAAGAAATATATAGCTAAATGAGGGTATTTATGTAAATGTGGGTAGTAGTTGATTTTTTATTGTATTCTTTATGGACAATGTTGTAATTTACCTAAACTTGGTGAATTGTGTTGTACCCATTTTGGGGATTTATGACATTTCAAAAAATAACAATTATAAAGGGATGATGAATAAAACACATAACCTTCATATTCTCACAAAGCACAAAGTACTTCCTGTTCTCACGAAGTACAAAGTACTTCATATTCTCACAAAGCATAAAGCACAAAGTACTTCCTGTTATCACGAAGCACAAAATACTTCCTGTTCTCATGAAGCACAAAGTGCTTCCTATTCTCACAAAGCACAAAGGAGTTCCTGTTCTCACAAAGCACAAAGGAGTTCCTGTTCTCACAAAGTACAAAGCACACTACCAAGCACTAACAGAAGGGATTTGGTCGCATAGCCACATCCTTCAACCTTTGTTCGCACAAGGCAAACCATTACAAGCTAACAGAAGGATCTTGCTCGTTCAACACCCAAAATCCACGCTAAAAGAATTAGCAAAGGAGTACAGAGTTGTCATTTATCAAAATATAATTGTATTTCTGTTGTAATGTATTATTTGCAAGCCAAGCCCAATAACTTAGGCCCATGATCTAATTGTAATCCTAAACTCCTCACAATAAATAAGAGGAGATGGGATACAAAATGGGGGAGACAATCTATAATGACAAAGAGAAATTTGACTATTGATGCATTAAATGGGGTACCATAACAAAAATACCATACCCATTGTATACATATGCATTTGATCCTAGTATCTTCATTAGTTCCAAAAATACCCCTCTCATTTATTTCCCTATTTTCTTCTCCTATTGTCTTCTCTCTCTCTCTCCATCTCTCACGTTTTCCCTCTCTATCTCTCTAAGGTCTCATACACAGACAACCACCATTATTTTAATCTATACTAATTTTCGAGGTCATTTTGTATTTCGAATCTAGAAGAAAATTGTGAATCCTTTCAAGCAAAGAAACTTCATTTTGGTTTCTCTTTCGAATTTAGGGGAAAAATCATATGGGTAAGTATATATTTATTATATGTAGTGAGGAAACTTGTTTATCTACATTGCTTGTGCTATTTCAAACAGATCTGTGTATGCCTTCATGTTTTATTGTAATTTTCACGGTCGGAATGGATTTTCATTCCTTTCTTGGATTTTCTGGGTTTTTTGTTTGTCTCGATGAGACTTGATGGTCCTCGATGGACCTCGATAAAGCCCTCATATTTTTATGCCAATTGGCTACCTCGACATGCCTCAATGAGACTCGATGGTTCTCGATGGACCCGATAAAACCCTCATACGTTTATGTCAATAGGCTACCTCGATATGACTCAATGAGAATCGATGGTTCTCAATGGACCTCGATAAAACCCTCATACGTTTATGTCAATAGGCTACCTCGATATGACTCGATGGTCCTCAATGGACCTCGATAGAGGCATAGTACTTAATGTATGTAGTATGTGCCTCAATGGGTTCATAAGAAATTTTTTTAGTCAGTCTACCTCGATTGTACTCGATAGACCTCGATAGGTTGACCTCGATAGGCCTCGACATATCTCGATAGAAATCGATATTTTGCTGTTTTATGTTATAATTTTAATTTTTGACCTTTTTTTTTTTGTTTTTTTGATACAAATTCGACTATTTCCATATTTGTTGCATTCAATGGTGTTTGGGAACTGGAAAAAAGGGATTGAATTTTTAGGGATGCTAAAAATCAAGTTCTGCCTTTGGAGAAGGGTGTGACGTATGAGCAACTGCTTGACATTCTGTACGATGAGCTTGAAGTGGATAAATGTGTGTATGACTTGAAAATTGAGGTCCCGTACACATGCCTCTCACAATCCATCAAACCTACCGTTATAAAAAATGATAGGATGTGCATGCATTCATTGGGTTAGCATCAAAATCTGTGGAGAAGCTAATTCCTCTATGTTCGACATTGGTTAAGAAGGGAGGTATAAGAAATTCATCGACCTCTCCCAGTGTTAATAAATAAGTTCGATTTGAAGAGAATATTTCTCCCCCATGTCATGGTTTCAAAGGAACTCAAAGTGAGGTTGGGACATTTGTTCCTGAGACAAATCCAGACGTTATAGTCCATGATGATATCCCTGTTAGAGATCCGCCATACTTTCATGACACAACGGAGTATGATCCCTATGTCTACGATCCTTTTGTCAAAAAGGGTCCAGCTGCTGATGCAACAGATGCTGGTGGGCCAGATATTAGGTAAGATTTTCCAACGCAGAGTTCAAATGTTATGGTAGTTGAGGAGCGCAGAATAAAAGATCGGCAAACACCTAAGACCAGCAATAGTCGTCCAGGTCCAAGTAGAACAGATGATAGTTTTAGATGGAGTTCTCCATTGGACTTAGGTGAAGATCGTAGAACATGAAGTGCTCCCATGTTCACCAAAGAGGATATAGATGCCTCACTTCAACATCATTCCTCAACCAACAAAGCTTCAGGAGAATTGCACCTTTGCAAGTTCTTTCAAAACAAGCTTGAATTGAAAACCAAAGCATCCATATTTGATATGAAGAATAATTTTGAGTTTATGGTGAAGAAATCTGGTACTGATGTGTGGTACATTACCTGCAAGGATCCTGATTGTGGTTGGAGATTGAGGGGAAAGAAAAAAATGTGATATGAAATGTTCGAGATTACTGTATACAACGAAGTACACACTTGCTCACAAGAAATTCGAGATAAGAACCACCATCAAGCATCACTGTGGATTGTTGGCCACCTAATCAAGAGGAAATTTGCTACCGATGGTACTCGGTACATGGAAAACAACATAAGGGAGGACATGAAGCACTATTCTGGGGTCGAAATGAGCTATGAGAAGACATGGAGATGTAGAGAAAAAGCTCTCCTGTATGTCTGAGGGACACCTGAGGAATCATACTCCAAGTTACTTGGATACCTGTGTCAATTGGAGCATAAGATCCCAGGTACAATTACTGATTTTGTAGCAGAAGATGGTCATTTCTTGTATTGCTTCTTTTTCCTCAGTGTTTTTATGCGTGGATTCTAGTACTGTCATCCTGTCATTTGTGTTAGCGAAAGACAAACTTCTATGCTTCACGCGAGGAAAAGATCGTCAAGCCACGTAAGTGTAGCAAATGTGGTGGTAGTGCGCATAATAGGAAGTCAAGTAAGGCTAGGCTTTACAAATTTGTGTTCTATAATAATTCAATTGATTTTGCTGCATTTATTTCATTAAGGTACCTCTCCTAATACTTTTTTGGTTTTGATCTAAATAAATAGCTCTTCACAAAACTTTTCCTATCTGCCTCGATTGGCCTCGACACAGTAGTCAGTCTACCTCGACAGGCCTTAATCTGGAACCATCGAGGCCAGTCGAGTCTTATCGAGGCCTATTGAGGCAGATATCGTTATGTATTAATCTGGACCCATCAAGGCTAATCGAGTCTTATCGAGGCCTATCGAGGCATAAATCGTTATGTATTAATCTGGACCTATCGAGTCCAGTCGAGTCCTATCGAGGCAAATATCATTATGTATTAATCTGGATCCATCGAGGCCTATCGAGGCATATATCGTCATGTATTAATCTGGACCTATTCAGTCCTATCAAGGCCTATCGAGGCAGATTTGGTTAAGTATTATTCTAGACCTAATCGAGTCTTATTGAGGCAGTGTTTTTGGCACATTGAGTTTTGTCGAGGCAGACAAGTTTTGTGAATTCAATAGTTTTTTATTTAATAACTTTATAAAAAAATAATGTTTGATAAAAAACCACATACAAAACTAACTATATACTATACTATACAAGAGGTGTATCAAAAAAATGTAAAGAGCATCACAGTGACAAATTCTAATAGAATAGGTCCACACACCACTTGGTCTTAAAATGCTGCATGTTCTCATCGATAACGGTATCGAGTGGTAGCCTAGAAAACAAATGTATGATATGTTTGATGGCAAACATACCATAATCTCCATTGCATATAATCAATTTTGTATCAATACAAGATAAAAATAAATTCAATATTCAGATTTAAAAAAACACTAATTAAATCGGGGAATACCTTGTCTTAGTCTGAGGACACTCCTCATGAGAAATACGACAATACGAAAAAGGCTTTGCTTTCTGCTTAGGAGTTGCTTGGAGGTCCTCATGGTCATCAAACATGCTAGAACACCACAACAACCAAGGCAACAATAAGCACCAAGGCTTGATCACTTCCGCCAACATAGTCGGATTAAGCATGCTATGGTTAGAATCATAAATGTTGATGCACCATAATGGAATTGAGACTTCAATGGTGATCCAATGCTTAGCTTGATCAACGTGCAAGACAAAATATATTTCACTCACATTTTGCCAGGATACGAGGAATTGATTTTCATCGCCTTTCAACATTTTCAACACATCGTCCCATGTATACTTAGTGTTGGTCTCCTTGAAATGATTCCAACGACCTAGGCACACTTCGGGGAAGGTTGTGTTCATGATCGCAGCATCCTGTCAAAATGCGATGTGGTAAAAGTGGCATCGGTAGCGTAGCATGTGCAGAGCGGCATCAATATGCTGAAAAACATGAAAATTCATTAGTACCATCAATATATTTTATGATTGAATTGAAAACATAATTGTAATTTACATACTGATTCCTAAAGCCAAGTTTGAATTGTGTGCAACTGCAAGAACCATGCCACACCGTGCATCCCAGTGTGGACGTTTCGATCCCTCTTGTTGTCGATCTTCCTGATCTTCCACTTATGGAAGCTCTTCTCCTGCTGCGAATCACACTTCCTCAAAGGTTTAGTAACTAGCCCCTGTTTATCTACTCTCATCCTCTTCGTTGGGTCAGTGAAGTCATCAAAATGCTTAGGCCTATGTTTCTTCCTAACAACTTCAAGCCCAGCTGCCTCCTCAAGCTGTAGTACTTGTGCACTGGGACTGTTAGTGTCACTGGCAACAAGAGATGTCTGAGCCTGTGGATTGGAGGGTGGATCACCGGGCTCGCAGTCAGTAGGCAAGATATCAGACTCTGTATCTGTGTAATGCCCGAATCTCCTAATAAGGGTTAGGACCTTGATTAGGAGGCCGGGAGGGCCATAATTGATTTATTATGTTATTTAGTGATCATATGCATGTTTATGTGAATTATATTGTTATATGATGATGAATGCATGCATATAGGTGTATTTTAATTATAAGGGCATTTTGGTAATTTGGCCCATTGAGGGCGCGATTGTGTACTTTCGTGCATGTGGGTGAGTTATGATGGTACCACATTATATGTGGATTTGTTCGAGCCTTTCGGCATGAGACGATCATGGAATGCAAGTGTTCGGTCAGGTCATAAAATGTTTAAGTTCGAGGCTCAGGGTGAGTCTCGGGGTGATTTTAATGATTAGAGCATTACCGGGAATTAAAGGGCAATGAGATATGATTTATTGGTGTTTGAAGTTATTGAGAATAACAGGAATTGGAGGGTGTTAATTATGATTAACGAAATAGGTGCAAAAGGACGGTTTTGCCCTTGGTGGCTGTTAAGGTTTTATTTTAGACCTAAGGGCATTTAGGTCTTTTCACCCTATGAGATTGATATCAGCCATTAAGGCTGTAGAAGAGTAACAAAAACAGAGTCCTATTTTCCCTTCTCTCCCGATGGTTTTTCTCCTCCATTTCTCCTTGAATTTTCAAGCTTCTTTTTGAGGAATCAAGCCAAGGAACCAAGCTGGGATAAGCTAGGGTTATGCTCCACCATTGAAGTGGGTGTGTTGCTGAGATTGAGGTGAGTTTTTAGCCATTAGAACTCTTGGTTTTGCTCTGTTTTCTTAGTTAAGTTCCAGCTGGTTTTTGGGTTGGAAAGTGGGGAATTAATTGGAGTTTTGGCTAGGGTTCTTGGGGTTGTGGTGCCTAGGACATGTGGAGGTGGTATTTGGGTTCATTTGGGACTTAATTTGATGTTTGGAAGCTTTTGGTTTGGGTTAGAAATGGTGAATCGAAGGAAGAGTTTTTTGGGCAGATGCTAGCTGAAGGTAGCGCTACAGCACCCAGTATAGGGCGCTACAGCGCTACCTGCAGAGGAGGCTAGGGCGGTTTGGTTCTGAGTAGAGTGCTGGGGCGCTAGGAGGGCAGCACTGTAGTGCTACCCTGTTTCTTCAGAACCCTGTTTTGAGTGTTTTTAAGGGTTTTTGGCTCGGGGTTTCAATCCTTAAGGCCCGGGATCGAATTTGCTCACTGTGTGGGCATGTTTCGAGGTCCCGAGGGTGGGGTTTAGATCAAGACCCTATCTTTGATGATTTTCATTAATCAGAGATTGTATTTGGTTATGACTAGGTGACCGCTAAAGGATTAAGGATCGATCGTTCTCAAGGGTTGTTCTTGTTCTAATTCTCGCTCGAACCGGAGGTAAGAAAAATGCACCCTGTGTATATGTGACATGCATGGCTATTCTTGATGCATGTTGGATGCCTAAATGTAATGCACGAGAAACATATGATTAGGACATGCTATGTATATTGAGTATGATATTGTTCAGAGCTTGAGTCTTTGTGTTTGTGCATGATCCTAATTGTAATAGTATTTGTTAAGTAAGCATGCTGAATGCCATGTATTTGGATATTGGATATATGATATATGTTTGGTGGCATTGCTTACTTGTATATGGCACTGACTAGTCAGGGACACTGACCTAAGAGTCAGAAACGGCATAAGCGTCCTGAACGCAGGGCCGAATGAAGATTAGATCTAATCGATATCAGCGTTGAATGACCCTAAGGCATTAATGCTGGACCGACCCTAAGGTCGATGAATCTTATAAGCGCTTGGCTAGTCTAGGACTAGTTACTCAGAGCCAGGGCCTAAGGCCTAGGTGACTGCTTGTCACATGGCTAGGGAACGATGTTCCAGGGTTATGACTCTATGGTCATGAGGAAGGTTATGTTTGTGACTAGTAATCATGCACCTATCCTATCTAAGCTAGTGAAAGGATCACTTATCTACTTGACAAGTTTATGCTGGCGACTATTTCACTAGATACCTATCTTGTATAAGCTAGTGAAAGGATCACTTATCTATAAGCCCCGGTGACCCTATTGTCACATGGCTATTGGGAACGGAACCCACCTCAGTGACTAGTACAAATGTCACTCTTCTATTGGGGCTAAAAGCCCTGAATGGCTATTATGGTCATTGGTTGATGTGTTATACTCAACATTACATGGATTTGTTTGCCTGCTGGAATAGGGCTATATCTGCTAGGCGTGTGCCTTATGATTTGATGACATGTTATTACTATTCATGAGCATATTAAGTTTTCTTGCTGGGCTTCGGCTCACGGGTGCTATGTGGTGCAGGTAAAGGCAAAAGAAAGCTGGACCATCCTTGAGTTGGAGAGCTTAGGTGACGAAGTGTACATATGCGGCTGCTTGACCGCCACGGCCGAGGGTTGAAAGAGGAACTAGGGTTAAACCCTGTTTTGCCGCTTAGATCGGCCTGTTGTAAATATTTTCTCGTACTAGACTCTGAATATTATATTTTTGGGATCCCAATGTATACAGTAAATGTTCTAATGAAACGTTACATCTTAACCAAAATTTTTAATCCCTAAACCACTAATCATACTTAGTTACACGATTCTGGCCAAATGACTTGATTAGCGAGTTTAGCACTATTTATAAGGCACACCGTAATGGTCCCTGGAGTTTGGGGCGTTACAATCTGATTGTAAGTGGGTGGGTCAGCTCTGTTCCGTGGATCGATCCGAGACCACTGGAATTAGCTGTGCCAACTGAACCATGATCGTAGTCTGATTCTGAAGTAAGGTTGCCTGGCCCTCCTCAACCCCCTGTAGCCTCTGGGCATAATCATATTGGCCTTCCTTAATCCTCTTGAGCCTCTGCATCAACTGCTCATAATCAAGCTGGGCAACCTGACTAGAGGAAGGTGCACAGGCCTGTGAAGTTCCCTCCTCAACCCTCGGGACATCCTCGTAAAAAATAGAAGCTTCCATTGCAACCTCTGCCAGCTTCTCTGCCTCGTTCTCGGGCTCTACTTCCTCCGCTATAGTCCCAGCCTCCACTACAGTTGAATCCAACTCAGGGAATAACCTAGAATCAACGTCTGGGAGGATATTGTAGTAGACTACCTCACCAGGACGTGGCTTCAACATGGAAAATACCACTAACTGCATAGTCGAATAACATGTGTCAAAAAAACTTCAATAAAATAAACCATTAATCAATTAATTTGTGACATTTAACAAGATAAAGTGGAACTTACTCGACGCTTGGCAAACATAGGAACCAACTCAGCTGTCGAAAGAGTGATATCGGTCTTCATAGCCCAGCTAAGCATCCTGGGAATCTGGTTCCCACTATTCTCACCGTACTTACTCCCAATAGCTAGCATGGCCTCAAAAGCCCAATACAGAAGTGCGAGGGCATAGCCATAGAAACTATACTTAAACTTCTTCTGTGTTTTGCTTGAACCCTCTTTCTTCTTCTCCTCATAATGTTTCAATTGTTTCTGCATGTCCTTTTGAACTCCTCTAATAACCTTCTTGAAGGACAGCTTCCCCCACAGATACTTGAAAAAGTAGCTAAGATCCTCAACCGTCTTCATGAAATCACCCCATATTTGTGTTGTCTTCTCTGGGGCATTCAGTACTCCCTCTATCAAATAGCACAAACCCAGCTTAAATGCATCTTCTGGGTTTGTTGAGGCCTTCAAAGCATCTTCCAACTGGTCAAAACTAAACTTTGAATCACAATTAAAGTATTCTTAGATGATCTGATCACTTGAAATATGCTCTCTCAACTCATCTGGGGATGGGGTGTTCCCAAAATTCAGCCTGATGACTAAGGCAAACTCTGCAATCCCATATCTGCAAAGAGTGTTGCCTAAGTAGAATTGGCCCGCTTCAGGCTTCTTGCTTTCCACCTTTCACAACATAAGCTGATGCAGTAGAACCCCAGAAAAACTAAAGGGTTAGCCTTGAAGAACTGTCCCAATGGGCATGCCTGTGCCCATTTAATTAGCCCATGCCTCCTAAACTACTCTATAAGGGTATCCAAGTAAGCACTACCCCTATAGGTGACACGACCAGGAAAGTGCTTCTCCAATGGTACAATGAAATTAGGCATTTGAAAAAAAAAACAAAAAACAAAAAGTTAAAAATAAACTTTTAAACAATCTGGTAACTATCGAGGATAATCGAGGTAAAAAAAATCAATGGCTACAAAAATCATCGAGGCTTGTCGAGGCAGAAATCCAACTAAAATAAAAAAATACAAACATCGAGGCCCATCGAGTACTATTAAGGCCTGCGAGGCCTCACTCAACTTTGTGTTCAATCGAGGCCCATCGAGTCCTGTCGAGGCCTCACCCAACTCTATGTTCAATCGATGCCTATCAAGACCCATCGAGGTCTATCGAGGCACATTGAAATTCAATATCTACCTAAACCTATCGAGGCATGTCGAGGCCCTTCAACTCCTACAACCAGTTTCCATTGAGGCTTGTCGAGGCCAGTCGAGGCCTCAATAATTGAGGCCTATTGAGGCTTGTCAATTTCTATCGAGGTGACTAAAAAAAACCAAATTTCTTCATTCCCAAGCCTCGATCAATCATATGAACAAAAAACTAAAAAAAAAGACAGACCCAGACAATTTATTCAAGAATAAACACATAAAGTTCTCACCTTTGCCTTTCTTGGGGCTTACACGCCCCTCCATCTACTCCAGTCGTCCCCTCCGTCGATTTTCTGGCCATTGGTGCATGGTCGTGGAAGACAAGGCCCACGATTACATGAAGAATACAAAGGGAGGTGAGGGATTTGGGGGGTTTCAGTTGGGATTTTGGTCTGATTTTGATTTGTTGGAATCGAAAGAATAGAGAGAGACCGAGAGAGTAGAGATAGAATGGGTCCAACAAATGCCAAGGGTATTTTTGGAACTGAGAGAAATAATGGAATTAATTTTATAGTTGAATAATGGGTAGTATATTTTTGTTATGGTACCCCATTTAATGCATCCATAGTCAAATTTCCCATGCCAAATCTCCATTCTTGTATAAACAGTCCTTATGTAATGTAAAGTGAAGGAGGACTATAGAACAACCGGCAACGCAAGTTCGCCACTGTGTCACCGAAAACTATGATTCTTCAAGCTTAAATATTAATAAAAGTGACTAAGTGGATGTAGGTCATCTTTTCGGGGTCGAACCACTATAAAATATGGTGTTATTTATTTGATTATATCTCTATTCTTGAATCCATGCTCTTATGTTCTCAAGTTGACGAAAAACAATGTCAACAGTTTGGTGCTTTCATTGAGAGAGCAGATTCAAGATAAAGAGGTTCAATCTAACAAAATCTATGAATAAAGACTGATGAAATCATCTCCAGAAGACTCCCAACTTCGTCAAGGGCCAGATCAGTACACCTGTTCATTTTTACCTAGGCCATCTGCAATGCAATTGCAAGTTGTAAGAAAAAATCATATTCGTCAAGACAAACCACAGATCTATGTGAAAAATAATTTCACTTAATTGCGTCCAAATTGGGGCACAATGCTGAAATTAAAAATCCATCGATTTCGAGTTACAAGGTGGATCAATCACGACGGTTCAAAGAAAGATCTCCCTATGGCAGCAGCTTGTTCAAGTTGTTAACAGTGATAAAGCCATGGCTTCGAACCCTATTTGCATTTATACATTTACGGAATCGATGGATATTACAACAAAGCTTGTAAACCTAGAAAAGATCTCCTGTTCGTTCACTTGTATACAACATGAGAGAATAGAAAGTGCAACATGATCACCTATGAGTATGCAATTTGTTCGCCTATGAGTATAAACTATAAATATTCGAAAAATGGCTGTGCGCTCGTGCATACAATCCAAAGGCGAACATGGAGTAAGCGACCCCAGCTATCCGAAAAAGGAAATATGTTCTCCCATAATGGCCTATGCTAGGCGAATAGGAAGTTAGGAGGGCTCGGAAACCTTGCAAGGCTAGTGTATGGAATTTTGCTTGCTTCTATATCTTTATTATGGGCAAGAGCAACCAAAGAAGGATTGGAATAACATGCAGAAAGCGTGTAAATAACCTATTCATTTCAATGTTTCCACACAGAAAGAGAACCTGTTGATCGCAAAAATATATATACACAAGTGCACGTAATCGATTCAAGTAATATATATGATAAGTAGAGTATCGTTCCCACGAAGACTATTTTCCAATTACCACAAATTGTTCTTTTAATTTCTATTTGGCAACAAAAATTTAGATGAATGAATTTAATTTTAAAATTATAAAAATACTAAGAACAAGAATCACTAATTAAAAGATTTAAATCACTATTAAAAAGACCTATGGTGTTAATTTAATCAACTTTTCATTCTACTAATTTTATTAATAAATTCTAAATTTCTTTCTTCCTATTCTAATAGCAGGTTAACACAAATCGATTCCTATTATTTTTCAAGATAGAAGATCTCAACCTATATGCAGGTTTTCTACATCTCTGTGATAAACTTAAACATATAGAAGGCGTTAAGCATGGAAACCTAATTACTACACAAGTCATACAGGTACTTTCGTCCAATATGCAACCTATGTCTATATAATGATAGCATATTCAATTCTCATCTTTTAAATTTTGAATCAAAATCATAAATCAAGCAAACATTGATCAAGTATTTAATAGAATTAAACACACATCATATAGATTAGAATAGAGAAGAAAAATCAAAAGAACATCATAATTAAATTAGATAGAAATCCAAGTGACTACATTAAATCCTAGATAAAATTGTTTAGTTCATATCAAACATGACTAAATCAACAAAATAATAATTCAAAAACATAAGATTCACAAACTTAAAGAAGAAAGAAAAATGAAGAATCACTAGTGTAAGAATCAAAATTAGTCTCTAAAACGTAATTAAAAACTAACCTTATGACCTAATTTAACCCTAAATATGAATTTATAGTAAAAAAAAAAACATAAGTTGTGTTTTTCATATGCGGGCTGCGACTTGGCCTTCTCTGAGTTGCAGCCCGTGTCTATTTTTGAAGCCTTTCGATTCTGTGTAAGTCCTCAGGCGCCGCGAATCAAGCATCATCAAGTCGCGACCTGTGTCCATTTTTTCCCTTAGTTGAGCCTCTGACTTGAGTAGAGACTTGTAAGCCCAAGTCGTGGCTCTAATTGCATCCATAATCCATGGGTTTCTGACTTGCCATGAGTCGCGACTTGTAAGCCCAAGTTGCAGCTCTAATTCCATTTTTTCTCTAATTAAGTCTTTCGACTCCTCTCTTCATCAAAAACTGACTTTTAATCATCCTTAGAATCATTTTGAGTCCAACAACCGCCAAAAGCATTGTTTTCCAACCATTTTCACTTATTTTTACATTTTTATCGTGATTCACCGCACCAACCTACAACAAAAACAAACAAAAGCGTAATCTTGCACAAAACACACATAAAGACTCAAGATTACCACAAAAACAAATTCTAAAATGACACTAAAATGAAGTTATCAAACTCCCTCAAACTTACTCTTTGTTCCCCCTCGAAAAAAGGACTCAAACAAAGCTAGACTCTAACCACTAAAACAAATTCCACAACATGAATTATACCAACAACAACAATTATGCCTCAAAATCATGAATGTTAATCATATAATTCTCAGAAAACTACTCAACAGCTTATTTAATCTAGAATTTTGATCAAAACACTCCATCAACACACCTTAGTTTACTAACATTTTGGATTATCAAATCATGATCATTAAATAAACATATTCGAAATCAATTATGCTCACAAAATTTCTTTCCAATCAATCCATTAACACCAAATTATTCCATAAGCTCACTTACTTGCAATTCTTCACTAATATAAATCATGATATGCATAAGAATCAATATGACTTTTATAGGCTTGTAATGATGGCTTAGGTAAAGGTAGATGACAAAGTAATTTTTAAGCTCACTTTACTATAAGCACATGACCAAAACTCACCAACTGTACTTCCATAGTAATACAATCCCATAATCCCTTTTCTTGTTTTTTTCTTTCTTTAGAGAGATATATATTTTTTTTACATTTAAAAAAAAAAAATTCAATAATAACGACACTCCCCTAAACTTGATTTTTCTATATATTCATATTGGGATTGTATTGAAATATATATATTTCAATATATATACTCTCTCTAATTTTTTTTCACTTTTCATTTTCTAAACCCACTAAAATCACAATTAAACCCCATTACACATCAATCCCCATAATTTTTCTCAATCATATGCTCATAGTATATTAGGGACGGATATATAACCAAGTTTCAAGTATTAGGCTTAAATGATGGTTTAGAACAAAAAGATACAAGATTAGGCTCAAAAGGGGTAAACAAATGATTAAGTAATTTAAGGTTGGCAAGAAAAGCTCAAACGGTCCAAATGATAGCCTAAATCATATTCTTAAGCATATATGATATATTATTTCGCCTCAAATAACAAGTAAGCAAGTTCTAGAATTGTAGAAAATAATTTCCACTTTCCATTCATCATTCCACTAACCAATTTCAGCAAGCATAATCAATATTCAAAAACATAAATTTAACATCATGACAAGATATTCAACAAATGTTATCTAAACTAAAATGAACTAATGGAATGTTAAATCAAGCACACTGATTTTTTTTTTTCAGATTTCATTTTCTTTGAATTATACTCATAACATTCACTTTATTCTCATCGGCACTTGTTGTCAATCATTATTCATGTTGGAACTAAACACACTAAGACAAAACTCTAAACAATCAAAACTAACAGAAAAAATAAGCCCCCTCCCCCAAACATAAATTGAACATTGTCCCCAATGTTTAAAAATAAGTAAAGAAAGAAAACTTACTTGGTGCGAATCACTTCTAAAATGGTGGTGGATCTGGAAAAGGATGCCAAGGTAGTGGATGAGGAAAGTATTGGCGGTTCGCCTCTTGGTTTGACCATCGGTAAACCAGCTCATTTTGTCGCTCAACTTGAGCTCTATGAAAATCATGAAGCTCTCCCAAATAATTGTGAGTATGTTGGTTCTGCCGAATGATATAATCTAATCTGGCTAAGTGCGGATTTGGTGGGGCCTCAAGTGCCAAATATTGAGGATATTCTTCTCTCCGCTTCTCCTCAGTTTCCCTTGATCCATCTTGTTGATCACTGGCAGGTATGGGTTCCTCAGCCGCTTCTCTATCCCTGTCAACTTTCACATTCCTGGGTAGCGGTACTGGTGGTTCCAAGGATGGGGCATTGAATTTATTCACCGTAGCACGAGAAATAGGCCCCACGACCTTCCTATAAATATCACTTGGATATTTAGGTACCTCCCAGACTTCACATAGATCATTTTTCATTGAATCGTGCCCCAACTCGACAGTAGTAGTCAACTACATAAATCCCTGATGCTTTGGCGAATAACTCAGCCAATATCAATGAAGAGTCCCGTCATAATAGCATACACCAGGAGACACCTATCAGTCCCCACTTCAGACAAGTGGGTGTTGGGCATAAGCCGCACACTCACAAAAAGAGTCCAGGCTTTGGCCACACAATTCATTTGATATCTCTGTAAATGCTTCGGTTCCCCATTATGCATAACAAAAGAAGCACAAGGAATTCCTAAAGTTTCTGCCACCTCAGTCCAATTTATTTCACTTTGATACGCCAATTGATAGTATTCATCTTCTTCTTGAGACAATATTCGTAATATATATAGGGCATCAATATTATCAATGGCACACTCAACTGAAACCCTTCTAACAAACACCTTTTTTATTAACGGCCCCAGGAAAATTGGCGTAAAATTCATAAACCAGTGAACGATTGGCCTTTGGCATCTTATCATCTACAAAAAGTTGCCAACCATGGTGTATAATCTCATTCCTAATAATGTTATAAGTTTCTTGAGGGTACGATTCTTCTTGGTATTCCATTCCACGCTCTTGAATGACTGGACACTGAGATAACCTTTGATAGTGATCATAAGCATCCTTGTTAATAAATCGCATCGGATCGAATTCTAGAATTGGTTGAGGTGTTGGCGGGATTAGCTGAGTTTGGGGTGGTTGGGTTTGGGATGTTGAAGAGCGATTAGTGTTCTTAGAAGATGCAGCCCTAGTAGGTTGTTTCCTTGGACCCATACTTACACAATTGATCGAAAATGTCACACAAAAATTTTGGCAGCACTTCTCCTAAATTTCTGAAATTTCCTCACTGAATACTACCAAAGATTTTCACCCAAAGACACTAAATATACTAACAAGCAGTTCAACAATCTAATGCAATCCCTTAGTAAAAAATTACTTCAATGAAATCTTCAAAAAGAGAAAACTTACAAGCCTTGAAATCTGAAAAACTGCCCACTCTTGAATTCTCCTTCAATCTTCAATTAGCACCAATAGATAAAAATTAGGGTTAGGGCAAAAGAAAGGAAGAAAGAAATCAGCATGGATTAGGGATTAGAAATTAGGAATATGGCTGAATGGTATTGGAAATAGAAGGATAAAAGGACAAAAAAATTGAGAGCTTTTTCACAAGAAAAAATTGGTTTGGTATGATAGGAAATGAAAAATGAGAAGGAAGGCTTAGAAAAGTGCTTTTAAAACATTTCTCCTCTGTCTGAAATAGGCGCATCGCGACCCAAATAGGGCAAGTCGTGGCCCGCATCATAATTTCCAACATTTTTGTTTCCAGGCACCGCGACTCAGCTTCTTCAAGTCGCGGCCCGCCTCCACTAAAAAAAATTCCAATGCTCTCTGTTTGGCCAAGGGTCGCGACTTATAAGCCCAGGTCGCAACCCACCCCTCCTTTAATTTCTACGTGCTCTCTGACTTGTTTTAATGTCACGACTTGGCCTGAAGACTAATTGAAAAACAACTTTTTCATGCTTTGCACGAATTTTTTGTTTTACAAACTTTATACTAAAAATAAAATAAAATAAAAATAAATAAACTTACAAATCCAAAATAAAAATTAAATAAAATTGTCCACTAATTAAAAAAATAAAAAAACTAAAATTAAATATAGGAATGCCTCCTATAGCGCTGTCGTTAACGTCATTTAGCCGGACGTTGAATACCCAATTTAAAGGGGTTCCAAAACCATCACTGATTTGCACTTTTCCACCGGTCCTTCCAAATAATGCTTTAACCTCTGACCATTTACTTTAAAATGTTCTATTTTCTCGCTATGAATCTGAACTGCTCCATAAGGTAATGAGACCACAACTGTGAAAGGTCCCGGCCATCTAGACTTTAGTTTTCCTGGAACTAGCTTCAATCTAGAATTAAATAACATAAGTTTATCTCCCAGTTGGAAATCCTTTCTAATGATCCTTTTATCATGAAAAGCCTTAGACTTTTCTTTATAAATCTTTGCATTTTCATAAGCTTCGTTTCGAAATTCATCAAGCTCATTCAACTCTAGAAGCCTATTCTGCCCCGCCATAAATAAATCAACATTCAACTTTTTTACCGCCCAATAAGCTCGATGCTCAAGTTCAACTGGTAAATGACATGCCTTCCCGAATACCAGCCGATATGGTGACATACCAATCTGAGTCTTAAAGGCTGTTCGATATGCCCACAGTGAATCATCAAGCTTTTTCGACCAATCTTTCCTTGATGTGTTTACAGTTTTCTCTAAAATACTTTTGATTTCCCGGTTTGACACTTTAGCCTGACCATTAGCAAGTGGATGATAAAACATGATCTTTCTGTGATGAACTCCATAACGAGCACATAGAGCTGTGAATGATTTATTACAGAAATGACTACCTCTGTCACTAATAATATCTCTTGGAGTACCAAATCGAGTAAAAATATTCTTATGAAGAAATTTAAGTACCTCCTTTCCATCACAAGTAGGAGTTGCTGTAGCTTCCACCCATTTATAAACATAATCTATTGCCAGCAAAATGTACTTATTATTATAAGATGATGGGAAAGGTCCCATAAAATCTGTTCCCCACACATTAAACAGCTCAACCTCCAAAATTTCATTCATTACATTTGAACTCTTCTAGATATATTACTGGTCCTTTGGCAACGATCACAACTCTTAACAAAGGCATTAGCATATTTAAATAACGTAGGCCAATAAAACCCACATTGCAAAACTTTTGCTATTGTCCTTATTCCCCCAAAATGACCACCACAATGTAAAGTATGGTAGTGAGTAAGTATGGATATCATTTCCTCTTCTGGGACACATCTTCTAATCACTTGATCAACACAATGACGAAAAAGAATGGGCTCATTCGCTTCACTTCCGAATAGAACTATTTTAGTTGCTACCTTGACATGTCCGGAGGCACAACTTTAGCTACCAAATATTTGACATAATCTGCAAACCATGGTATCTTCTCTTCACATTCAATCGAAAATAATTGTTCATTTGGAAAATTTTCATCAATTGGCTCCTTTTAGCATTAGGCTCTTCTTCTTTTTCCAATCTAGATAAATGATCATCAATTAGATTTTTAGTCCCCTTCTTATCACGAATTTCCAAACTCTTGCAATAATAGGACTCATCGAATCAAGCGAGGTTTAGCATCCTTTTTGGTCATAAGATACTTAATATCTGAATGATCTATGTAAACAATCACCTTATTACCGATTAAATATGGCCTAAACTTGTCAAATGCAAAGACTATTTCAAGTAATTCATTCTCAGTAGTTGCATAATTTAATTAAGCATCATTCAAGGTTCGACTAGCTTAATAAAGCGTTCTGAATACCTTGTCAACTCACTATCCAAGAACCGCTCCTACTGCATGATCACTAGCATCACACATTAATTCAAAAGGAATTTCCCAATTTGGTGATACAAAAATTGGAGCAGATACCAAGTTCTCCTTCAGTGTGTTAAACACCCTTAAACAATCAGAATCAAAGTTGAATACTACACCATTCATTAGTAAAGTAGATAAGGGCTTCAAATTTTTTTGAAAAGTTGTTTATGAACCTCCTGTAAAATCCAGCATGGCCCAGAAAACTTCGAACCCCTTTAACAGATACTGGAGGAGGTAAATTTTCTATTGTTGAAATGTTGGCCCTGTCTACCTCAATTCCATGGCGTGAAATCTTGTGGCCCAAGACTATTCCTTCTGTCACCATAAAGTGACATTTCTCCCAGTTTAATATTAAATTTGACTTCTCACATCTTTTTAGAACCCTTTCCAAATTAGCTAAACATCCATCAAAAGAGGGTCCAAAGAATGAAAAGACATCCATAAAAATTTCAATACCTTTTTCCACCATGTCTGAAAAAATAGACATCATACATCTTTGAAAGGTGGCAGGAGCATTACATAACCCGGATGGCATCCTCCAAAAAGCAATTGTTCCATAAGGGCATGTGAATGTAGTCTTTTCCTGATCCTCCGGTGCTATAGGAATTTGATGGTATCCCAAATACCCATCCAAAAAGCAGTAATAAGGATGACCTGCCAATCTATCTAGCATCTGATCTACAAAAGGTAAATGAAAATGGTCTTTCCTGGTGGCCTTATTCAACTTACAGTAATCAATACAAATTCTCCACCCCGTCATCGTACGAGTTGGAATAAGTTCATTATTATTATTTTTAACCATCGTCATGCCACCTTTCTTTGGAACTATCTGGACAGGACTAACCCAAGCACTGTCAGATATTGGGTAAATTACCCTTGCATCCAACCATTTAAGGATTTCTTTCCTTATCACTTCTTTCATTGAAGGATTGAGCCTCCTTTGAGCATCAATACTAGGTTTACTATCCTCCTCCATTAATATACGATGCATCACTGATGAAGGACTAATACCCTTAATATCTGCCAAAGTCCATCCAATTGCTAGTTTGTGAGCCCTTAATACCCTAAGAAGCTTTTCTTCTTCAGTCATAGACAAAGAAACTGAAATAATAACTGGGAGAGTATTATTCTTCCCCAGATAAGCGTACTTAAGATGATCAGGTAAGGTTTTTAACTCAAGAGCTGGTGGCTTCTCAATGGATGGAAGAGGTCTCTTAGGCACTTTCCCCAATTCCTCATATATATATATATTTTTTATATATAAATCTACCTTATGAATTCAACCACTCAACATACTCACTGGCTTCAGTACCAGCACACTCTTCAGGACTTGCAATCAAACTCAGCTCCAATGGATCCTTAATAGACTGGACCCATTTACTTGGTTCCTCCAATACACTAACACAAAAACAACTGTCACTCACTGAAGGATATTTCAAGGCTTTGAAAACATTAAAAACAACCTTATCACCTTGTACTCTTAGCCTTAACTCTCCATTCTGAATGTCTATCAATGTTTACCCTGTGGCCAGAAATGGTCGTCCCAATATAATAGGCATGCCCTCATCTTCCTCCATATCTAATACAATGAAATCTGCTGGGAAAATGAACTTATCTACCTTTACTAGAAGGTCCTCTATAATACCTCTGGGATGTGTTAATGAATGATCATCCAGTTGGAAGAGTAACAGTAGTGGGTCTAGCTTCCCCCAAACCAAGCCTTTTAAATACAGGCAGTGGCATTAAATCTATGCTTGCACCAAAATCACATAAAGCTCTCTCACAATGAAAGTTCCCAATTGTGCATTATATAGTAAAGCTGCCTGGATCTCTTAACTTTTGAGGAAGCTTCTTTTGAATAATTGCACTACAATCTTCAGTTAATGCAACAGTTTCATAATCCTCCATTTTTCTCTTATTAGAAAATATCTCTTTCATAAACTTCACATAACTAGGCATTTGTTCTAAAGCCTCTGCAAAAGGAATATTAATGTGAAGTTTCTTAAATACCTCAAGAAATTTGGAAAATTGTTTTTCAAGAT
Organism: Humulus lupulus; assembly: GCF_963169125.1. NCBI lineage: Eukaryota > Viridiplantae > Streptophyta > Magnoliopsida > Rosales > Cannabaceae > Humulus > Humulus lupulus. The sequence goes on along the minus strand of NC_084797.1, from coordinate 158,394,027 downwards.
TAGCCTTTGAAAACTGTTGAGGATATGGAATCTTTGGTGTAGGCTCAGTGTATTTAGGTTTTTCTATTTTTGGAAGGTCTTCAGTAACCCCCTCTTGTATTGGACTAGTAACATGTTTGTCCTCTGTCTTCTTCCCTTTGTCATCCACTATAGGTCCATCATACTTAGTCCCACTCCTCAGAGTGACAGCTTGACATTGTTCTTTAGGATTTACCTCTGTGGAACTAGGAAAATTCCCTTGCTATCTACTAGAAAACATTTGAGCCAATTGACCTATTTGTGTCTCCAAACTCCTAATTGAAGACCTTGTCCCTGTCATGAATTGTTTTAATTGGTCTGGCTAAATTGTTGGTGGATTCATTTGAGGATGTGGTGGTGGATGAGATGGGTGTGGATTTGGATCATAATATGGTCTAGAATGTAATCCATAAGTTGGTTGATGAGGGGTTTGTTGAGGTGGGTACTATGGATATTGTGGTTGTAACCCTTGATTATTTTTCCAAGACAAATTAGGGTGATTTTTCCAAGCAGAAGTATAGGAATTGGAATAAGTGTTGGGCGCAGGTCTTGAAAAATTACCAATAACTTGTGCTTATTCCAAAGGCATATTATTCACATCAGTTGAGCAACTAGCTACGCTCGGGCATTTCTCATAAGAATGTGGACCCCCACAAATCTCACAACTCACAACATTCTGTACTTGCATTGCTTGTGCGATGAGATTAGTCTGTTGCAATTGCTTGGTTAGAGATGCCACTTGAGCGGTCAATAGCGCAATTGGATTAACTTCTAAGACTCCTCCTACTTTCTTGTTCTCACACTCAGTAGGCCAATTATAGTTATTCATAGCCATCTCTTCCAATAATTCATATGATTCATTAGCACTTTTTCTCATAAACACTCCTCCTGATGCTGCATCTATAATTGTCCTTGTATTGCCCCCCAAACCATTGTAAAAAGTATGAACTAGTAGCCACTTCTCTATTCCATGATGTGGGCATTTCCTTTGCAACTCTTTAAATCATTCCCATGCATCATATAAAGACTCCCCATCCAGTTGATGGAAGTTATTAATCTCTCCTCTTATTCTGGCTGACTTGGCAGGAGGAAAATATTTACCAAGGAATTGCTGAGCCAAATCTTCCCAAGTAAGTATAGAGTTGCTTGTAAAGAATTCAACCAACTCTTAGCTCTGCTCCTTAGTGAAAATGGGAATAATCTCAATCTTACAACATCATTACTCACCCCATTCATTTTGAATGTTGCACATAGCTCTAAAAAATTTGTGATACAGAGATTTGGATCCTCATTTGGTAACCCCCCAAATTGTACACAATTCTGCACCATCTGAATAATTGAGGGTTTTATCTCAAAATTATTTGCCTCAACAGTTGGAGGACGAATGTTTGAATGTATCCCTGTAACAGTAGGGAGTATATAGTTCCTTAATGGCGAATTGACTTTAGCTGCATTACCCATATTTGCATTGTTGTTGACAACGTTACTTGTGTTCTCAGCCATTGTGAAATCCAACTGTTTCTTTATCTTTTGATTCTTTCTGCACGTTCTTTCAATTTCAAGATATATTGGTATGATTTCATTTTGTCTACTTCCTCGCATATACCAACAATTCCTGAAACACAATACAACCTTGATCCGAATAAATATGAAATAATAAAAATAATAAAAAAAACCAAATTAGAACAAACAACAACTAACATTAATATTGGAAATTAAGTCACCGTCAACGGCACCAAACACTTGATCGCGAAAATATATATACGCAAGTGCACGTAATCGATTCAAGTAGTATATATGATAAGTAGAGTATTGTTCCCACGAAGACTATTTTCCAATTACCACAAATTGTTCTTTTAATTTCTATTTGGCAACCAAAATTTAGATGAATGAATATAATTTAAAAATTACAAAAAAACTAAGAACAAGAATCACTAATTAAAAGATTTAAATCACTATAAAAAAGACCTAGAGTGTTAATTTCATAAACTTTTCATTCTACTAATTTTATTAATCAATTCTAAATTTATTTCTTCCTATTCTAATAGCAGGTTAACATAAATTTATTCATATTCTTTTTCAAGATATAAGATCTCAACCTATATGTAGGTTTTCTACATCTCTGTGATAAACTTAAACATATAAAATACATTAAGCATGAAAACCTAATTACAACACAAGTCATACAGGTACTTTCGTCCAATATGCAACCTATGTCTATATAATGATAACATATTCAATTCTCATCTTTCGAATTTTGAATCAAGATCATAAATCAAGCAAATATTGATCAAGTATTTACTAGAATTAAACACACATCATATAGATTAGAATATAGAAGAAAAATCAAAAGAACATCATAACTAAATTAGATAAAATCCAAGTGACTACATTAAACCCTAGATAAAATTGTTTAGTTCATATCAGACATAACTAAATCAACAAAATAATAATTCAAAAACATAAGATTCATAAACTTAAAGAAGAAAGAAAAATGAAGAATCACTAGTCTAAGAATCAAAATTAGTCTCTAAAAATGTAATTAAAAATTGACCTTGTGACCTAATTAAACCCTAAATACGAATTTATAGTAAAAAAAATAACATAAGCTGTGTTTTACATATGCAGGCCGCGACTTGGCCTTCTCTTGGTCGTGGCCCGTGTCTATTTTTGAAGTCTTTCAATTCCGTGTAAGTCCTCAGGAGCCGCGACTCAAGCATCATCAAGTCGCGGCCCGTGTCCATTTTTTCCCTTAGCTGAGCCTCTGACTTCGCCTTGAGTCACGACTTGTAAGCCCAAGTCACGGCTCTAATTGCCTCCATAATCCATGCATTTTTTACTTTCCTTGAGTCGCAACTTGTAAGCCCAAGTCGCAGCTCTAATTCCATTTTTTCTCAAATTAAGTCTTTCGACTCGTCTCTTCATCAAAAACTGACTTTTAATCGTCCTTAGCATCATTTTGAGTTCAACAACTGCCAAAAGCATCATTTCCCGCCATTTTAACTTCTTTTTGCATTTTTCTCGTGATTCCTTGCACCAACCTACAACAAAAACAAACAAAAGCGCATTCTTGCACAAAACACACATAAAGACTCAAGATTACCACAGAAACACATTCTAAAATGACACTAAAATGAAGTTATCTCATGTTCACCCATTGTAGCTTATACTAGAAAAACATGAATATAAAAATATGTTTAAAATTCTTCAAAGCGTTTAAGAGAGCCCTGTTCTCGTGCCAATGCAAATCCTGTTCTCACGCCTAAGGGAGCCCTATTCTCACGCCAATGAGAATCTTGTTCTTACGCCTAAGAGATCCCTATTCTTGTGCCTATGAGATTCTTGTTCTCACACCTAAGAGAGTCCTGTTCTCGAGCCTATGAGAATCCCATTCTTGCACCTAAGAGAGCTTTGTTCTCGCATCTAGAGAGCTCTATTCTCACGCCTATGAGAATCCTGTTCTCACGCCTATGAGAATCCTGTTCTTGCGCCTAAGAGAGCCTAGTTCTCACGCCTATGATAATCCTATTCTCATGCCTATGAGAATCCTATTCTCACACCTAAGAGAGCTCTGTTGTCGCGCCTATGAGAATCATGTTCTCACGCCTATGACAATCATGTTCTCGCGCCTAAGAGAGCCCTGCTCTCATGCCTATGAGAATCTTATTCTTGCGCCTAAGAGAGCTTTGTTCTCGCGCCTACGAGAATCCTGTTCTTGCGCCTAAGAGAGCCCTGTTCTCGCGCCTAAGAGAGCCCTGTTCTCGCGCCTAAGAGAGCTCTATTCTCATGCCTATGAGAATCCTGTTCTCACGCCGAAAAGAATCCTGTTCACCCTATATCACAGGCAATTTCGAGATGACATATACGAGCTATCAAGGATATTAACTCGCAAACTTTGTTACACTTGAGATCAAATTTGAGCTCTCATAGCAAAGAGGGTCTATCTATTCGTTTATAAGCCTTTAAAACTATTAGTGAACAGAGCTTAAAAAAAAATGGGATCTTATGAAAATAACAACTTGAAATCATTAGTGAAAATTCTGAGGTCAGAGACATTTGAGCCATAGATGAAATTTATCTTGAGCTAACCTATAAGTTCCCTTTGAACCAACTTGTATAAGTCATTCGAGTTGATCACCCCTCTGCACAAGTTAACCTCAATTCTTGGTTATAATCATGAAAGAGGACAACTTCAAATTCTGATCGTTATCAAAAAAAGAAGATAACCTCGAATCCGAATTATAATCATGAAAGATGACAACTTCAAATTCTGATCATTATCGAGAAATAATATAACCTCAAATCTTGATTATTGAAAGAGGATAACTTCGAATTTCGCACTATAAAACCAACCCAAACCCCAGGAGAAAATAATCCAAGACTTATAACTTGGTTACTTGAGGGGCATACGGGTGTTGGATATAACCATACCACGAGCTCAGAAAAAAAATCTATATGTCTTCTAAATAAAAATGTTGTCTTGAAATTTTGGAAAAAGGTTAAAGTATGGAGATAACCGAGCATAAAAGGAAAAATATTACAAATTTTTTGTGCAACAAAATTTTGAGTAATATTCTAACCTATCATGCTTCTATGAATAAAGGAGTATGCATTTCGAGCAGTTATAAGCTCATCATACTTATATGTTTAAATAAGTACACAGTGATTGTGACAATAAACGAAACAAGTAGACATACTTGAAAGTTTAAATAACGCAATCAAGCTTTGAAAAATTCAAGTAAGTATAAAAGTGAAATTTGGAAATAAAAGCCAAGCTAGAACAATAACTCGGACTATCAAAGATGATTCCAAATAAAACTTAATAAACTAACATGAAAAAAATCAAAGTTATAAATTCCTAGTCCTAACCAGCAATAAGGCCTGAATACTAACAAGTAGCTATTAAGAAAACATTTAAACCTGGCTGAACCAGGTTCGAATCGAGTGATACACTAACTTAGAAGCATTCTCAGAAAATAGGATAACCTTGAACTTTGATCAAGGATAACTTCAATATTTGCTAGTTTAGAAGATAACCTCAAAACCTAATCATTGTTAGGAAAGAGGACAACTTTTAACCCACGATCGATCACCATTAAAGGATAACCTCCAGTTCTGGTCGCCTACCAATTTGAGGAATAACCTTTAGTGATCTGTTCGCATAGCATAGCTTGTTCGACTATGTTTATAAACATGAAATGAACAGAATGATTCTGTTAGCCTAGGGTGATGAGAAATGAATTCTGCTAACAAGTGATCTAGGATCGAGACTCTTCAATCACTTGGGGGCATATAGGGTATAAGAACACATAAGATAAGATAACTTTTTTTACAAATTTTCCAAAAAAAGTGCTATGTTCGTTCTACCCAAAAAGGCAAACTAGTCTGTTCGTTGGTACGTGTAAAAAGCCTTTGTTCGCATCATGCACAAAAAGAAAACTAGTATGTTCGCATTAATAACAAAAGGCAAAATGGTTTGTTCATTGGCAGGCAATTACAAACTACAACAGAAAATAAGAGTCAAGAGTATGCAAGTACAAAATACTCAAACATGAGGTGCAGTAGAGACTAAGCTATCAAGAATTTGGCTTAAGGGTCTGGTCGCGTGAGGTAGCTAAAGGGTCAACAGAAGTGGTAGTGAGATCTTCAAGTCTTAAAACATCACAATCCTCTGACTGTGCTAAGCAGGTGCGAACATAAGCGTTTTCTTCATCAACAAGTCTTTGTTCGTAAGCCTCTAGTAGGGACTTCTCTCTGCCATTCAGAAGTGTTAAATCAATACTACAGTTGTGTTTCCAAACCGGAAAGAACATGTCATTTAAGATTTCTCCTTCCTCTTCAAGGGATTGAAGGTGATTAGCTTCCGCATCATCTTTAAGTTTCTCAACGTCAACAACATGAGACTTTTGAAGACAGTCAATCTTAGCCTTTAGTTGATTGATCTCAGTACAAGAAGAGCTATTGAGGTGCTCGAGCTCAGTCCTACAACTGTTCCTTTCACCACGAATAGTGTCTATCTCAGACATGAGGGCACGACAGGTATCTTCCTTATCCTTCTTCAACTGCTTGCTATATTCATATAGGTTGGTCAAGGTGATCATTGTCTATAAGCGATAAAAAAAGATCAATACAGAAAATCAAGCGGAAAGAGAACAAGTACAATAATAAGAGAAGAACCATACATGAACAATGTTGGCAATAGAATGTTCAACGATCTCGCTAAGGATACAAACTCCAGTGAAAGACCATTCTGCCCGTATCTGGTCACTCTGGATGACCTCTTCAAATCTTGGTACCATCATTTGAACACGAGAAGGTAGTATGGGAGATAAGGACTTGGTTGTGGGAACCACACTAGCAGTTGCTGCAGGGGCTGGCGGTGTAACCCTAGCTAGAGGCTGACTCTGGCCTGAATGAACAGAAGAAGACTCTACAAGGGTCACCTTATCCTTGCTCACTAACTTCTTCCTCCTCTTGTTAGCCCTTGCACCTACAACCCCAGGGACACAGAACAAAGCTCAAGCGTTCATGTCTCTTGTCAAAAGAAAAGTGGTTAAGATGCGAAAAATATATATAACAGTCATAATTCGGTTAAGAAAAAATAGTATACCAGAAGGACTATCAGTAAAAGTTTCCTCTAGAAGTTTTCATTTAACCAATGAGGGAGGGACAGTTCCTCATTTCTAAGGGATAGACCAAGACCTCCTACATCACTAAAAGGTTCAGAAGGGAGAGGCACTTGCGATAAGTCAAACTCTAAACAGTTGGGCAACCTAGAAAAAAGACTACTTAGGGAAGAACAAGCAGATGAAACCCCAAAATAAGCTGACTCAGGCTCGTCACGAACAACAATAACCTCCTTTGATCGCCTCTCATGTATAGGCTCTTGTTGACCTGTGAAATTGGCCAACGGTCGTATGTACAATATACGACACCTTTTGAACGGAATGAATCTAATATACGATAGAGTACAAATATCTTAAATAAACACAAAATTTTTATAGTGGTTCAGCTCTGTTCTTCTGAATAATAATAACCTAATCCACTTAGTATTTAGTATTGAATCGATGACAGAAAATTACAAAGATCAACTTAGAGTTCAATCCTCACAAGTTTGTCCAAAAGATCGATCCAAAAAGTCCAGAAAAAGAGTCCAAGTCCTGGGTCCTTTATTTATAGTCCCTAGGGACTGTTACATGATTAGCAAGAGTGGGATCATGGTTTGGTACACGATCATTGGGAGTGGAGATACGTTTCCACCTTCCTATGATTATGAGATCGTGGGTCTTCCCATTGTCTTCTCTGGATCGTGGTCGATAATGCATGATTGAGACCTTCAAGAAAATGCTAAGCTATGCGACTTAGGTGCTAGACTCGTTGGTCCTCTGAGTGCTAGGCCTGTGATCTTCTGGGAGCTAGGCTTATTGATCTGCTGGGTGCTAGGCCTGTTGATCTTAGTTTGAATGAGTGTGAGTTTTACCTAGTGAAATGTCTTTGGGAGTGTAGGCCGACCACCCTAAGAAGGACAGAGTTAGTCGACCACCCCAAGGGGTTCTTGAGCATGTTTAGGACGACCACCCCTAGGGCGCCAATGCCAGGCCGACCACCCCTAGGGGGTTTAGGCCTGGTTGACTTTCTATAGGTCTTGGACCTATCTTCTTTGCTCATCAGTCTTTTTTTAAATGCTTCATCGTTTTTCCCTGATTTGTGATGCCACGTGCCGCTTTCTCATTTTCCATGTCATCTTTGGAGTTTTGTGGGATAACATTCCACCCCCCCCCCCCCCCCCCCCCAAGTTTATCATAATTCTACTTGATCTGGAAGTCCAACAAAGATCTGAACTTGGATTTCCTTCCCAAGAAGAAGCGAGTGAAGAAGCTTAGGAAGTGTCTAGCTCGTGAGGCTACCGAGGCTCAGGGTGGTCTTTCAGATGATACTCCTCGCCCTAATTAGTCTTCTTTTGGTCTTTTACTCTGTCTTTCCGTTCATGCCATTGGTGGGGCACCTTGTACTTGACAATTTTTACATATGACATTTCATGCCTTTATGATATTTTGTTATGAGTACTCAGTGTATTGATTGAATTTTTTTTATTTCCAATGCTTACTAAGTATATCAACTCACAACCCTCATTGGTTCAGGTATCAATATACTCTGAACGCATGTATTTCACGTGCCATACTAACCTTACTCTTTTATGTTTTTCATGCTAACAACCATGGTAATGTGAGTAGTATGATACTTCACCAAGTACCACGAACAAAACAAGTTAGGTCGACCACCCCATGGGTGATAGGTCGACCATCCTATAAGGGACATGGCTAGGAGTCTCCTAACCAATGTCTTTTTTGTTTTTGTTTTATGCATTTTTGGAACATATGTTGAACAAATGTCCTAGAAAAACTTGAGCTTGCTTAGTACTTAAGGTCACATCCTCATTGCTTGTGTATACCCCGATCAGTATGTATTATATGCCCCCAAGTAATCATGGGTTTAAAAGGCTTGGTCACTTGATACTTGACCACGCCTTGCTTTGAGTGTTTAGACACATAGTACTATCCTTTTCACCTAATGATGCAAGCAGAAAATGCTTTTCCCTCATTGGTAGTCGGCTGATGGTTTCATACTTAGTAGTAATGATACCTATACACAGATGAAAATTGTGTAGCAAGTGCCGATCATGATCTACATAATCTCTCGTGTACTTGTTATAATGATTGTAGACAGAAGTGTCTAAGTTGGACCAACTGGGTCTACATGGGCTAATCGAGCCTGTAACGAGTCTTAGATCAAATTATCGATCGGTCCCTCAAGGACTAGATTCAATTATGATCCGATGATGGTGACTGGTCCTCGGACCAGTCTCTTTTGTTGATCGTATAGGTCGATAGGTTCCTCAAGAACCAAGATCGAACATAATCAAATAAATTGGCGACAAGGTCCTTGGACTAGTCTCTTGTTTGGATCGTATGGGTTGATAGGCTCCTTAAGAACCAAGATCAAACATGATCCATAATTTGATGACAAGGTCCTAGGACCTGTCTCTCTTATTGATCATGTGGGTCGATAGGTTCCTCAAGAACCAGGATCGAACATGATCAAATAGTTTGGCGACAAGGTCCTCAGACTAGTCTCTCATTTGGATCTTATGGGTCGATAGGCTCCTCAAGAACCAAGAATGAACACGATCCATAATTTGACGACAAGATCCTAGGACCTATCTCTCTTGTTGATCGTGTGAATCGATAGGTTCCTCAAGAACTAAGATTGAACATGATCAAATAGTTTGGCGACAAGGTCCTTAAACCTGTCTCTCTTTTGGATCATATGGGTCGATAGGTCCCTCAAGGACCAAAATCGAACATGATCTGATGATTTGATGACAAGGTCCTAGGACCTGTCTCTTGTTTAACAAAATTTAAAGAATTAAGTGAAACTTAAGAAATTAAATTCATTCATTCATTGAAGCACAATGGCTGTTACATAGATAATTTGAAAATAATATGTTTGCCTCCTACTCGGCTATGCTTCTTTCCACCAAGTATTCAACGGGAACAACATTCAGGGTGTCCACATCTTTGGCACAGGCAAGCTTGGCTAAGGCATCAGCATTGGCATTCTGCTCCCTCGGGACTTGTGTAATCGAGTATCTCTTGAACTATGTCAACAAGTCCTTCACCTTGTTCAGGTACTGCACCATCCTAAGTCCCTTGTCTTGATACTCCCCCAGTAACTGGTACACTACTAGCTGGGAATCACTGAATATCTCCAGAGAATGTGCATGCACATCTCGAGATAAGTGCAATCCTTCTAATAATGCCTCATACTCAGCCTCGTTGTTTGAAGCGTTGAATCCAAATATGAGAGCACAGTGCATTCGATGATTCTCTGGAGTAATCAGTATGATTTCGGCGCCTGAGTTGTGTTCATTGAATGCTCCATCAACATATAGCTTCCATACCGGAGTATCTCCTCCCTTCTCGGTATCTCCATTCTTCCATTGGTAGGAAGGGTTTTCAAGGTTGGTGCCTTTGACTATGAAGTTCACCAATGCTTGTCCTTTTATCGCCTTCCTCAAATGATAATTGATACCAAACTGTCCTAGTTCCACTACCCACCTGAGTAATTGTCCTGAGGCCTGTGGTTTATGAAGAACTTGTCTCAACAGTTGATCGGTCAAGACTCGGATCGAGTGAGCTTGGAAGTATGGACGCAGCTTTCGAGAGTCAATTACTAAATAGTAGGCTAGCTTTTCAAGAGGGGGATACCTAGATTCCACACCTACTAGCCTTTTACTGATATAGTACACAGGGTGTTGTACCTTGTTCTCTTATTTTACCAAAGCAGCACTGATTGCATGCTCGGTGATTGCCAAATAGATGAATAGTAATTCACCATATATTGGCTTCGCTAGGACGGAAGGTTGAGCAAGATGCTCCTTCAAGGCTTGGAAAGCTTTCTCGCACTCCTTGGTCCATTGGATCTTCTTGCTGCCCCTCAGTAGGTTAAAGAAGGGGACACACTTGTCTGTTGATTTCGACATGAACCTACTTAGTGCAGCTAGTCTCCCTGTTAAGCTTTGCACTTCTTTGATTGTGGTAGGTGACTTCATGTCGATCAGTGCTTTGATCTTCTCAAGGTTAGCCTTGATTCCACGTGAATTAACTATGTATCCAAGAAACTTACCAAAACCAACTCCAAACGAGCACTTAAGAGGGTTTAACTTCATGCTATACTTTCTAAGTATTGCAAATCATTCCTCCAACTCTCGAACATGCCCTCCAGCTTCTTTGGAATTGAACAACATGTCATCAATGTACACCTCCATATTTTTGCCGATTAAGTCTCGAAACATGCCATTCACTAAATGTTGGTAGGTGACTCCTGCATTCTTCAAGCCGGATGACAACACCTTATAACAGTACAATCCCTTGTCTTTCCGGAAGCTGGAATGTTCCTCGTCGGGAGGGTGCATACTTATTTGATTATACCCAGAATACACATCCATGAATGAGAGTATTTCATGTCCTGCAGTTGCATCTATTATGGGTAGTGGGAAGCAGTCTTTGGGGCAAGCCTTATTCAGATCTGTGAAGTCCACGCATGTTCTCCATTTCCTGTTTGGCTTTGGGACCAGCACGGGGTTCGATACCCAATCTGGGTAGTAGGCCTCCCTTATAAAACTATTTTCCTTGAGCTGCTTGACCTCCTCCTTCAGGGCTTGAGATAGGTGTTTGTTAAACAGTCTCCTCTTTTGTTGCACCGGTGGGTAGTTCTTGTCCACATTGAGGACATGGCTTATCACGGATGGAATTCCAACCATGTATATATGTGACTAGGCAAAGACGTCCTGGTTCTTCTTCAAAAATTCTACCAACCGTGCCTTAATTTCCACCTTTAGTTCCTTCCCGACTTTAATTACTCTAGTCGGGTCCTCCTCATCTAGTAGGACTTCGTCAAGATCTTCGACTGGTCCTACCCCTATGATGTCATCCCCAAAATGAGGATCAATGTCATTTCCCTCGATTTGTGAAACTTGCTATAATAACAAATCTTTGTTAAAAGGAGCCCCCAACTCCAGTAGAGTGTTTCTTTCAACGTCAACTTCCATGTTGACAACCTCATTAGTTCCTTCATTTTCTTCGCAGCAAGTTACTACCATGTTGTTTACGCATGGTCCTTTCTTTGCCTTGACCACTGATGCATTATAGCATTCTCGTGCCTCCCTTTGGTTACCCTATACGAACCCTTGCCCTGCGCTTGTGGGGAACTTCAAATATAGATGCTAGATAGACATTGCTGCGTGTAATGCCATCAGGAGGGGTCTCCCAAGCACTACATTGTAAGTCGATGATCAATCTACCACTAGGAACCCATAGCTTTGTCATCACAGTCTTGTGCCTGGGAGCATCCCCCACTGTGACCGGTAGTTTGATAGTTCTTGCTGGTCCTAGGCATTCTCCCGTGAACCCATATATCATTTGGGAACACGGTGTCAGATCCTTGACCGTGAGCTTCATCTTCTCGAGGGATGATTTTTAGATGATATCTACTAAGCTTCCCGTATCCACCTCTCTTCACTCGGGCATTGGTGATTTGAATGGTAAGGATAAGAGGGTCATTGTGGGGGTACCTCACATGCCTGGCGTCATCCTCCGTAAAAGTGAGAGTTTCACTTTCATACTTCATATTTTTTGGAGACCGCTCATCGACTTCCATGCACTGGGAAGACTCCCCTACCTCATGTCTTAGGGTCCTTGCAAATCGCTCACGAGCATTGTTACTGTTTCCTGCTATGTGGGGCCCCCCACATATGGTATCCAATGTGAAGTCTACGGCCGCTGGCTCCAGTGGTGGACTCCTCTGCCTTCGGAACTCTGGATTCCTCCTCAGGGTTTCGGTCTAGACTTAGTACCTCGAGAGTTTTCTTGATCGAAAGAAAAACTCTTTCTCATCCTTCAATTGTTTGCACTCGTTTGTGTCATGCCCATAATCATTATGGAAATGACAAAAATTATTCTTGTCCCTCTTTCCTTCTGAATGCAAGGGTGGTGGCTTTCGGTATGGTACCTCCTGGTATGTTGCCAAGTAAATTTCAGCCCTTGATGTAGTAAGGATAATATTATTGGTGAACCTGTGTTTGTAGGGCTGATGCTTAGGCTGTTTGTCGGCTGGTGCTGACTTAGCTTTCCTTTCTCCACCCTGCTTGCCCCCTGAGGTACTCCTCTTCTTACCATTGCCCCCATTGCTGCTCTGAGGGTTTTCACCGTTCTTGTCTGTCTTGATAGTGGTTGGATGGTTTATGCCTTTTTATTCCTTCATGATAGTGTCATCTAGCTTTATGTATTTAACTGCTCGGTCCAGGAACTCCTGCAAGGTGTTGATGGGGTTCCTGTGTATGCAATGAACTTCCCTGCATCTTTTACTGTGGATGCTCGGTTTGCCTCTCTCATGAATCTTTGGATGAAGTCCTTCAGGGATTCATCCTTCCCTTGCTTGATGTCAGCTAGTTGATTGGCATAAACTGGTTGAATCCATTCGACACTGAAGACCTTGCTAAATTCCTTCCTGAACTGCTCTCAGGAAGTGATGGATCTAGGTTTGAATTTCCAATACCATTCCTGAGCTAAGTCAGAGAGAGTGGTAGGGAATACCCTGCACCTATAACCGTGCTCCACACCGAGTAACTCCATCTGATCCTTGAACTTTCCAATGTGTCGTACTGGGTCATCCTTCCCAGTGTATGGTGGAAGTTTGGGGGTCTTGTATTTCGGTGGTGGTTGAGCAACTTGGATCTTGGCACTGAAGGGACTCCCAATTCTATGAGCTAGCTCAATATCGGAAGGTTTATTTGTCAGACACTGGACAACCATGACGAGTGCATCTATATGGGCCTTCACTGCTGGTGGGATCATTGCTCCAGGTGGGGAAGACGTCCCTGGTACCCTTACCTGAGTGCTGGTCCTTCTGTTAATGACCTCCCTTAGATCCTGAGGTTGTGCATCTTTCTCGAGCCTATCGAACACGGTATTGGTGCTGTTCATCAGTTCCTTTCCCTTGCGAGATTGAGGGTGTAGGGGTGGTAGGTCCGCCTTGCCCTTTTCGGTGCGACCCTGCCCCCGAGCCTCTCCTTCTACACGAATTTGAGTGGCCATTTCCATTCCTGTCACGCCTCTCAGATGTTTGACCCTCATCTCCTACATTTTTTCGTCTGTCCCCTTGGGAGGGTGCCTTCGGGTTGCTAACACTCTTACTCTGAGATGAAGTGTTATTCTTCTTAGTCATTGAGGAGCCAGTCTTGGATTGTGCCTCTTCATCCTTTCTTTGGGAAAATGGCTCTGAGAGCGTCCTTGGGGTTTGACTCCTCCCCTAGGACTCCCTGTTACTGATGTCTCGCATTCCTGCTATTTTGGCCTGAGCTTCCATCACCGCCTGAGCAGCAGCTTTAGCGTTAGCTTGGGCTAACTGAGTAGCCGCCTCCAGAGACAAAACAACCTGATGATGCCTCCGGTCATCTTCTTGATCCCTCTGGATCATCCTCTGGACCTTATCATCTATCTCTCGTCGTTGTTGTTCCATAGTCACCCTCTGGAGGGTAATTTTTGCAGCAAAGGCCTCCTGCCTCACCAGAAATTGCACCATCTCATCCTGGTGAGCATCATGTGGATCTTCTGCATCAGGTTGGTCTCCAACCTCCAGCTGAGATTCATTAATGGGATCGATGGGATCCTGATTGGTGGAATCCCTGGGACTGTCTTTTTTGTCTCACTAGATTTTGGAGGCATCCTTAAACTGATGAAAGTGTGTTTCTTGATTTCACACTCTCAATGAAAGCACCAAAATGTTGACCTGTAAAATTGGCCAATAGTCGTATCTACAATATACAACACCTTTTGAACGGAATGAATCTAATAGACGACAAACTACAAATATCTTAAATAAACACATAAATTTTATAGTGGTTCAGCCCTGCTCTTCTAAACAGTAATAACCTAATCCACTTAGTATTTAGTATTGAATCACTCGATAGACAATTACAAAGGTCAACTCAGAGTTCACTACTCACAAGTTCATCCAAAAGATCGATCCAAAAAGTCTAGAAAAAGAGTCCTTTCAAACGAAGCCATGGGTCCTTTATTTATAGTACCCAGGGGCTGATGATCAGTAAGAGTGGGATCGTGGTTTGGTACACGATCATTGGGAGTGGAGATATGTGTCCACCTTCCCATGATTATGAGATCGTGGGTCTTCCCATTGTCTTCTCTAGATCATGGTCGATAATGCACGATTGAGACATTCGAGAAAATGCTAAGTCTTGATTGGTCTTTGAGACTTAGGTGTAATGCTTGATGACCCTTTAGAGCTTGGGTGCTAGACCCGTTGGTCCTCTGGGTGCTAGGCCTGTGATCTTCTGGGTGCTAGGGCTGTTGATCTGCTGGGTGCTAGGCCTGTTGATCTTAGTTTGAACGAGTGTGAGTTTTACCTAGTGAAGTGTCTTTGGGAGTGTAGGTTGACCACCCTATGAAGGATAGAGTGGGTCGACCACCCCAAGGGGTTCTTGGGCATGTTTAGGCTGACCACCCTATGAAGGATAGAGTGGATCGACCACCCCAATGGGTTCTTGGGCATGTTTAGGCCGACCATCCCTAGGGGTTGGGTCAGGCCGACCACCCCTAGGGGTTTTAGGCCTGGTTGACTTTCTATAGGTCCTGGACCTATCTTTTTTTGCTCATCGGTCTTTTTTCAATACTTCATCATTTTCCCCTGATTTGTGACACCATGTGCCGCTTTCTCATTCGCCACATCATCTCTGGATTTTTGAAGGATAATAACTCTCAAACCTTAGAAAATGGAACGTAGTCAAATTCCGGAGGCGACGATACATGATCCAATGACTAGTGTGGTTCAAGTAGACCAACCAATTGTAAATTGTTATCATTGATGGGGAAAGACACATTCCTATACTTGCCACCCAATTGACGTAACTGAGAAAGACACTCTCGCATCTTAGAGATTGGAGTTGGTCGCATATATCGTCCTGAAACATCAAAGTATGTGAACAGAGTGAGCATACTGAGAAGGATATGAACAGAAAACCTTATCAAAGGAAAACATCAAAACGCTTACCAATATCACGAAATGACCTAAGCTCAGACTTGATGACATTGGTAAAAAAGTATCGACTAAAGTAGCTTCCAGGGTTGGAAACACCATTCCTGAGGACTTATCCACCATAATAGCTACACAAGTGGTAGAATCCTTTATAACCTGATACACGGTTGGACTTGATATTGAAAAAGTAGTGAACTTCCAAAGCATCAGGGGGAGCCCAATCTAACACTCTATACAAAATATGAAACAGTGCCAATAATTTGTAACTGTTCGGCTTCAGTTGGAATGGGGCTATTCCAAAATAGTCACATATTTCCACAAAGTACGAATGAAGCGACAGGAAGGAACCTGCTTGGCTATGCGTGAGACTCCAAGCGGTATACCCATCTAATGGGGAACCTGCTCGCTCATCATTAACATGGACTCTAAGTCTGAGTTTTCCAATAAGTCCATACTTATCTATTAAATGGGGCAAGTCACTTGTAAAAAAGATGGACCTCGGTGTTACAAAACCATCTGAGCTAAAGATTTCTCCAAGCTCTTTTTCGGTGGTAATACCCTATCAGTTCTCGTTCGGGAGCACCGACTTCTCTACAACTCATTGCGGTTCACTGATACACTATTTAGGATGATTGTACTCGATTGGGACTCGTTTCAATTTTCCTAGACTTGCAATAGGGTGAGGTCATTCAAGTTGGACTCGTTACGATGCAACTAGTCCTGCTTTAGGGTGGTAATAGCCTAGTGACACTAATTCGAGAGCACCAACTTCTCTGCAACTCATTGGGGTTCATCGAGACACTATTTAGGGGGATTGTACTCGATTGAGACTCGTTTCGATTCGCCTAGACACACATTACGATGAGATAATTTGAGTTGGACTCGTTTCGACTCAAATTTTTAATCTAAATAATCTTTGAAATAAACATATTTCTTAGAACAAATTTAGCGTTTATTTAACTTATGGATTTATTTTTCTAGTTTGATATTTAGCAACTTTGTAAGCTAACAAAATAAATTTATACTCAACTTTTCTAATAAAAATATATAACTCAAACTTAATTTTAATGCCATTTGAAGCATGATACTACATGCACATCTTTATTTGAATCACTATATCCAGAAAATTTGTAATAGTATGCATGTGGTAATTGGTAGGTAGGCTGTTGACCACATGTTAATTATAGTTTGCCTCCACACTTCATAAATAAAATTAGAGGAATAAAGGCAAGAAGAAAGATTTCTAAAAAAAAAAACTCTTACATTGGTAAAAACGTCCAATAATAATATATATGCCTTTTTGGGAATAAGAATTCTTGGGAGGGAAAAAATGTGTAAAATTTTGCCTGTATACTTACCTTGTGAGACCCACTTCACACAAGTTCCTTTTCCTGCCACTTACTCTATCAATTATGAATGCCAATAAATAAAATCCTTCCCAAAATACTCATCCAAAAGCATCAAGGGTATTATTTAAACAAGTCAGAAAAGAAGACATTACATTAAACTTGTCTTGAACCATAGTATTCACATGGAGAGGAAAAAGAAAGTAGAGTCTTATGATTTTACAAGGCTATTTCTGGAGCCACCAAGACAAAATGACAAGGACCCTAACTACGCAAGTGAGACTTCAACCGAAGGTTCGACCTCTGGATTCAAAGCCTCTGCTGAAATTAATTAAAAATGTCATTGTGGGGAGAGAAGGGTTATCCGTATTTTGTGGACAAGGAACAACCCATGAAGACAATTTTACGAATGCCCCAACTACGTGAATTTTAAAACTCATGCATGTTAATTAATTGTATTTTTTTTTTTTTACAAAACTAGAGTATAAATGTTGACTAATTACATTTAAAATGTTTTACACCATTGATGTAGACAAGGTTTGACCAAGCGGGTTGTAGATACTTCAGTTGGTGTTAGTCAAAGATTTCTAATCGGGCAACCAAGTGCCTTTGCACATTATTAGATCGTATTGATGTGGCTGAGAAAAAATATGCCAAACTTACGGTGACTAATAGGATGTTGAAGACATTGTCTGTCTGTTTGTATCTTATATTCGTAACTTTTTTGTTTGAGTTCATGTTTTATTAACTTTGAGTATTTAGTGGTCAGTCAAGTAGTGGTTGGGTCTTTTGGTGTACTTCTCCCATCAAGTATGTTTGTTTAACTTCAAGTATTTAGTGGTCAACCAGGTATTGGTTGGGTCTTTTGGTGATGTTCTCCCATCAATTTTGTGACATGTAGGTCTCGTATTATGTGGTTTAATGAATTATGTTTAACTTGAGTTGTTACTCTGATTCATGTATTAATTCACTCACTTTGAATTTGGGGAATGTTTTTGTCTCAGTAATTCATCTGTTGTAATACGACTTCATTTGTCTCATCTTTGTAAGTGACATTATTTTAATAATCACTAATATTTTAAATTAGTGACTAGTTTATCATATCAACTTTAAAACTAAATTGGCCCTAGCCACACTATGGAAATAACCAAGGTAAAAATAATATTATATGAATATGTTATCACAACCAATCAATAATAAAATGTAGACTAACTCTCTCTGTTATGAGGAAAAAGATAGTGAATTATTTTATTATGGCTTTTAAGGCCAAGATTCGGTAATCTATGTGGGAGATATTCATTTCTTCATATACTACCACAGAGATTGATAATCAGGTGGAGGTAAAAAAAAATGTGACAGGAAAAACCACAATGTTAGCCACTACTAACATCTCTGTTTGGAACCACTATTCCATTTGATCCATTTTAGTTTTATGTTGCAGAACCTTTTTTTATGTATTTTGAAAAGAAGATGTAAAAAAACAAACTAGAGCAAATCGTTATATTAAAGTTGTCAAGAGATATCCTTGAAAAGCAACAAGTCATATAAACTTAGCTCAAATGAAAATAACTAAAGCTAACTAAGTTAATGTAAGTGAAACACTATCCCATAACTAAGTGATGTAAGAGAAACACTGTAACATCCCGAATTTGTTATTAAGGCAGGGTGCCATGACTACAACGCCTAGAGGGCCTAATTCTTCTTATATGAGCAAGTAATGGATTATATGCGTGATTATGTGATATAAATGAGTTGTGTGGTAATGTGATTAGACACACATGTAAATAAGCAATGTTGGCCAAATGAAGGTTTTAGGCTCGAGAACCAAAATGTTAAGGCTCGGGAATGATTCTACTTCCGGGTTTAGTAGAATTCGAGGTCCTGGAGGCTAGTATGTTATTACAAAGGCTTTTAATTGATTTAGATCATGATGGATATTTATTAGTACGTTGTGACTAGGTCTTACCGCTAAGGCTTGGGATTAAGAGTCGTTCTCAGGATCGGTTTGGGTTGTCAACTAGGGACACCAGGTAAGAGAACTGTTTGTGCGTGTAGAGCTATGAGATGTATAGTGTTGTATGTATTATTTATAGTTGTTATGTCATACATGTGATTATGACTGATCGACAAGAGTCGGAAGCGGCAAGGGGCCGATATAAGCGTTAAGCATGCTTAATGAAGGCCACCAGGGCGAGACCCTCAAGGGTGTTGTACACACCCATTCAGCTAGGACCGCAGACTTGGTGCTTGATAACGCACCCCGATCAGCGAAGGCCGCTGTTGTGGTATTGTGCTATTGTGTTATTCTACCGCCATTTTATTAGACTGTTGTGTTATTATATTGTTGTGTTATTGTACTGCTGTGTTATTGTATTGATGTGTTGTTGTACTATTAGGCTGTTATGCCAGTAAACTACTGTGCTGTTACATTTTTGTAATGTTGTGCATTCCAAGAGAAATGTGTAATTACTTGTTGTCTTTGATTATGTATGTATTTGTTGAAGTGAATTATTATATGCTCTCCTGTGAAGTTCTCTTACTGGGCCTCGGCTCACGGGTGCTCTATGGTGCAGGTAAGGGCAAGGAAAAGGATCGAACAATCATGAGTTGGAGGGCATGGAGCGGTGTGTACATGTTTAGCCTACCTAGCCACCACGACTGGGGTGTTTTGAGGTGCGGATATAGATGTTTGATTTTGTCGCCTAGGTCGACTATAAAGTGACCTTTTGATTTGTAAATTAGTTTCTAAACAGTATTTTGGGATCCCAATGTAACACTTTTATAATTTTAATGAATGACCACCCCTTTTATACTTAATTTTCATTAACCAAGTATTCATTTTTAAATTAGTGATAACTCTACAAAATAGAGTTATTTTACCACTTTTTATGTGTTAATTGTTGCTTAATTCTTGAGATTTTAATTGATTTATTAAGTTTTAAAGTAATTTTGAATTTATTAGTCTTATTTTGATTTTATATATTTTTGTGTGTTTTTATAGTTATTTTGTTGTAAAAAATTGTAGTTAATTATTTGAGTTATTGTGTTTAGTTTGTGGTAAAAAAAAAATGTTGTATCATTGAAATTAAATGTTAAATATAAATTAAGTTATAATTAATATTTTTAAAGAATTAAATTGACTTATTTTATAGTTGAAAATATTTTATTATGATTTATTTTATGTTTATTTTGTAGGGAATTTATTGTATTTTTGGGCTTTGAAAAGAAAAGAAAAGAAATGATATAAAGCTGAAAAAAAAAAAAAATGGCATTTTTCAAAAGCCATAAGCCTCCTGGGCCCTGCCACCTTCCAGGCCCATTACCTGATGCACCACGTTCAGCATCTCATGGCTGAAGCTCCAACCAAAGCCATCAGCCAGCCATCCACTTCAGCATAGCACCCAGCAGCATCACTCCTCAAATCCATTTGCACCTGCTCTCCACGCCTGCTGCCAGCCGACCCTCAAGCACCTGCCAGCTTCAGCAACCATGGGCCGCCTGCCCAGCTGCAAAGGCCCAATCCGAGAGCCTCTCACCTGCCAAAGCAGCACCAAGCCTTCCCAGCCCCCATAGCCACATTTGTATTTTTCTTGAGCCCATAAATAACTTAAGTGTACCATTTGTCCCCTTGTCCAAAAATACCACATTTTTACCCCACTTTCTACACATTTTACCAAAAAACATCATTATTACACCCTATATTTTACCCCTATTTGCCATATTATAATTAATTAAATTAATTTAAATTGATTATTTTAATCATCATTTTTGGCTATAAATAAGGGAATTGGGGTGTCCATTTTGGAGGGGAGGTTACTATACCATAATTTCTACACATTCAAAACCTCTCAATTCTCTTCTTCTTCTTCTTCTTCTTTTTGGTTATTTTCTATGTATTTTTAGAGGGAATTTTGGGGGTTTCTCCTCTAAATTTTCCTATTTATGTTGGTAATTTTTAGTGTGTATTTGCTATTCTAGTTATGAGTTTCTAATCTTTTTAAGATTATTAAGGTGATGATGAAACAATATGTAACTAGATAGTGTTTATTTTGTATATTGATTTCTCATTTTGTGCAACAAAGTTTATGGAATTTTCTTCTTCAAATATCTTCTTTCATCTTAAATATCATGTATTTTGGATTGTTAGCACATATTTGCACTTTGTTCTTCATTAGTGCAAAAACATAATATTCTTTGTGTAAGATGTGTCATTAAATTGTACACATCCATGCTTAGAACAAAAATATTATGTTTTGCCTTATAAATAATGTTCATTGATTTATTTGTTATTTCATTAGATTGATTTACACTAAATGCTTTGAAATTATAAATTTGAAAAGTGAAGAAAAATCCTATTTTTTTTAGAAGTAATTTGTGCTTAAAATTATAAATCTATTTAGAAAATAATAGTTTGATTTATTTTAACTATCACTAAAAATTGGGAATCAATATACTAATAAATATTATTAAAATTACATTTTGTGGATTCTAGTATCTTAATAATCTTTTCTTTTAACACGTATTTTCAACTCATTATTGCTTTATTTTTATTCTCTTAAATAGCTTTATTTTTCAATCTTTTATTTTATGTTCATAATATTAAAACTCATCAATCTTTGGAACTAGGTTAGAATTTATTACTTTTGATTTAAAATAGTTTTCTCTTTTCAATTTTAGACAACTCCTTTGGGTTTGACATCCTTGCTTACACGATCACTATTCTTTATGATCGATTCGTGTGCTTGCGATTTATAAATTTTTAAACATACCCGTTTTGGGTCCATCAATTAGCCAACTTTTGGTCTAATACCTCGATTAGCGAGCTAATGATACATTTTAAAATCACATGGTATCGACTATAGGGTAGTTGGGCATTACAACTTGGTATCAAAGCATGCCAAGGTTTATGGTTCCTAGAGGTTGACCAACCATGTACGCTCGCTGCCAGAGACAAGCTCGACTCAGAGTTGGTTGATATTAAATACAATATTTGTTTAATTGTTTATTTTAGTTGCCTTATATGCTAGAATAGGGAGCATGATAGACATGTTTGTGTTTTTTGTGGGATTGAGGTTTATTGAGTGATGCATGAGTATTTTGGATTTGTATCCTGGTATGTGTAATATATGGCTATTGTGTTGTTTGGCCTTGTTATGGTATAGTGTTGGATAAGAGTATCGAGGCTGGTAAGCCAGGTTTTCGGCTGTAGATAGATTTGGAAGTTTCGTATCCAAGGCAGTCAATTGGATCAGGTAGTGTGAATGATGGTAGGTGTGGCCAGAATCATTCGTTGGCCCTAAGATTGGTGACAAGTGTTTGCTAGCATGCATGCAGGATTATAAAGGCAAGAGGAAGAGATTAGGTGATTGAGACAACAGGTTCTGTCAGGGAACGCTATCTTGTGGGAGTTGGCAACAATGGCACCAGTTACGACCTAACTTAAGGGTGGAAACATATGAGAAATATTATATGAAATATTTCAGAAGTGTTAACCTCCAGTCTCTAAGGGAGGTTTGGACCCGTTTAATGTTGAACAGTGGACGGGCATGGTTAGCTTTGTCCTCGGCTATATAGGAGCGAAAGGCTGTGATAGGGTGGCTTGTGTAACGACCCGGATTTTCAAGACTCGATAATGCGGAAATATAAATGTTTTCATTTAACAAAATGTCTCAAAAACCCGTATAAAAAAAAAACTTTTTAAAAAGTCGTATGGCCATACTTAACATTTAGTTACAAACATTTTTTTATAAAGAGTAGAGTGAGCCTTGCTTAGGAAAATTACACAACATTTCCAAAAATAAAACGGCTTCCCAAAAGGTCGGTCCACATGTACATTTGCAAGGAAGACTCCAACCCTCACTGCTCTGCCTTGCCCTTGCCATTACCTACAACATGAAACAACTAGGTAAGCGAAAACGCTTAGTAAGATCAACTTCCAAACAAAGCAGATAGAGAAATAGGGATCCGGACCCATCCGGACCTTACACAATCAATTTCAAGAACGCTAAAGCGTCCTGGCAAACTTATGGTCATGCCTGATAACCAAGGATAAATTAATTCACATCTAGATAAAAATCCTGCACTCAGAAAATCCCAGAACAAGCAGATATATTATATCGCAACTAATTCTTATCAACAAATATATCCCTGCACTCAGAAAAATCCCAGAACAAGCAAATATATTATATCACAACTATATCTTATCAACAATTATATCCCTGCACTCAGAAAAATCCCAGAGCAAGCAGATATATTATATCACCACATAATTCGAGACCAACGCTCGACAATTTCCAACAATTCATGCGTAACGCGCCCTCCAACATAATTGCTAATCTGTAAAAGAGAACTGAGTCCCCACACTAAGATCTAGCCAATAAATATTCTCATCAAGGGTAACTATCGTGTTACCTAGGGCATCGCTACATATTCAAGAGTGTAATCCAATTTACACGGTTTTACGGAGACTTCTATGTTAATCAGTGGTGCTGGTGAGCAGCTGCCCCTAGGGTGTTCAACCTCACTCAATCTTGGCAACCCCTAGTATCTCTAGGCACTCTCACGGAATGGCCAATATTCACGGCTGCTATCCGGGAATAACTTATCAGAGCACTTGCTCGGATTCTAACCGTCCAATGATTAAGTAAGCATGAAGGCCCCTAGGTCCCATTTATCTTGGCGCCCCTAGGTTTAACCAGCTTATCCTCATCTCATGGCCACTCGTCGCGGTAATGAACCGGACATAAATAAAATCAAGCAGTGTGACGGGGATCAACCGTCTAGGATATGACGGACTTCTACCGTTCATATTTTCTAAATCAGCACTCACTAGACTAACGTCTCTAAGCAACTTTCTATGACAGCTTATGTATATGCATGTATCCCTATACTAACATACAAGACAATAATCATTTCATGTTGCAGCCATACAATATAAGTTGACTTACTTGGAGTCCTTAGCGCTCAGCAGGTTTTCACCCTCCAACGTTCAGTCCAGTTACGCTTAGCCAATACTGTAGTTATCCATACAGTATACTCGAATTAATTATGGCACTCATAATTCATTATTATTATTTTGGGCAGTTTGGTCATTTTAATAAAAGTCATTTGTAAGGATTTATAATCCTTATTTGGTTTTAAACCTATTAAGGAAAGTCATACAAAATATTCGAGACTAAACCCTAAGTCTCGGGGAGACCTATCCTAAGGTCTCGATACCTAGGCTCGGGTATCACAATGGTATTTCCCCACAACCCGCTAAAAATCTTATTCTTTCAAGGTATCACTATTAACCCGCACTTTCGACTAGTCGGTTAAAATATGTAAGATTTTAGCCGGTATTATATCCAGAAAATACAAATAAATTCCTTAATTATTTTTAAAGAAAATAAACTCCTTAAATTTTCCTTTTATTTTTCTTAAGGTTTTAATATCTAAAAACCGTTTTAAGAAAATTGCCTAATTTGTCTTAATTAGGAAAACCGTTATAAATTTCTCATCTTGACTAATTAATTTTCCAAAAGCAATTAATCAATTTTACTTACTAGAAAAATAATTCATTTAAACTCAAAGGGGTAATTTTAGTGAAAATATGATTTCAAGACTTACCAGTTTATATCTTGAAATAAACAAAATTTTACTTTTTACCTTATGTTCCAAAATCTCATTTTTACTCTAAGTGTGAAAAACCTATTTGTTCACATTTTTAACTACATACTTCGTTAGTTCATAATTTGAAATTTACTTACCCAATTGTTACCAAAATTTCCCAATTCCATTTTTGTTATGCCATTTAGGTCTTTGTAAAATCTTAGGTCAAAATGAGCATTTTTGATTGGTGAAATCATTTTCCAACAATGAGGTAAAAATGACCTTATTTTCAAGTTCTTATTTTTCCCAAACTTTGACAGTTAATAACTTTCAAACCGTTCAATATTTTCTTACCAAATTTTATAGTGGAATAATAGGTTATGCCATAAATATGTCCACAAAATTTTAGAAAAAACTGGGTTCATTTTCCCTATACAGTGGCTGTCCAAACTTGGTTCCGAAAATAAGAATACGAAAAAACAGTTTTTTACCTAAACTTTGAAATAGCATAACTTACTCATTTCTAAACATTTTTTAGTGTTTCAAAAGCTCAATTTTATGTACTCAATCTCAAAAACATCACAGTAAAATTTAATTTTACAAAAACAATATACAGTGGCTGCTTGACCCCTTGGAAGTCACAGCTTAAAACATGTTTTTTTTTTTTAGGGTATCCTACAAAACCCTTGGGGGTTTTGGTTCCCATTTTCAAAAATCAATACACATGCATCATAAAAATTATTAAACAACTACCATAACCTTATTACATCACCAACAAGAAACTTTAAGCATTAGATATACAAAATAATGCTTAAAACTAAAAAATCCCTACAACAAAATCATCAAAAGTAAACTTTTTACCTCTTTGGTGTTCTTGCTTAAGGTTTGGACCTTCCTATAGCTTTGGCTCCTCAAAAACCTTTCAAAATCCCTAACCAACTTCCCCCCAACAACATAGGTAATTAGCTATTTGAAACTCTATGATTAAAACTTGACAAAAGCCTAGGTTAATGAAACTTTACCTTAGGGAAAACCCTTCCTAGACCAAGACTTAGCTTCCAAGTTTCTTTGGTGTTCTTGGGGTTGAAAATGGAGAGAACACTTGAGAGAGTCTTCAAAAATCAGATGAGAGTGAATGAGGGAGGGAGAGTGGTCGGATTTGGGGGTTAGAATGGCTCACACAACTCTTCAAAATATCACAAAACATTTGAGTGCTTTTCTACCCACTTGCCCACTTGACTTCTTAATTAAATGGGATTTGAATTTATAAAATTGGGTTCACACCACTCTAAAATAGCACATGGCCAGCCACCCTTTTCCATATATGTGACCATTAATTTTTTTTTTTATAAAGGTTAATAAAGGTTTCATAAGAAGAAAAGTCCAAATTGACTTTTGACACCTTTTTTTTTTTTTTCTCATTAAGTTTTAATCACCAAACTTAACATTAATTAATTAAATTAAATGTCTCTCACATTTAATTTAATTAATCACATAATAAAATTTAACCTAAGGTCCATTCATGGAATAAAATTCCCCATTTCGGTAAAATTAGGCATTTAACACAAAATGCCCTAAAATTTCCATTTTCTTTTAGGTTTATTGTTTTTGACCAAACTTTAACTTTTATGAATGTATTTTATGCCCAAAATATAATTGCCATGATTTTTCATTTTATTTTCCGAGATTTTTACCCGATCAGGGTTTTTGTGTCGGTCCAGGACCGAAAGTCTTATCTTGACTTTTAAAATCACAAAATTCATATTTTGGCTAGCAATAACTCATGGACTACTTACAAACAAAATATAATATTATTTAAAATAATATTCTTAACCCGGGGGAAAAATCCCGACCCGAGTCGTTTAAAGGTACCCGAAAATGCAGGACGTTACAGCTTGTGCCACACACATATTGTACGAGGATGCCCGAACATGGTGGGAAGTTGTACCCAGGCTCAGAATATTGTCATGGTGGGTAGGAAGGAAACTCAGACAATGGTTCAACGAGAGGAATTCAGTGACACAATTTGAGTAGCAAAGACCGGTGAGATTTTGAACTCGATTCAGGATAGTAAGATAGTGACGGAGTATGTCAGTGAGTTTCATAGATCGACCAAATTCGTATTTGATTTGGTACCAAAAGACGTGGTTGGAAGGAGCAATTCACTTGAGGACTGAACCCTGGGATGGCCCAGGGTGTTAGGATCACTCCAGTATATGAGACTGTTACCTAAGATCGGGCAATGGTATCCCCATTTGCTGGATCAGGCAGGGGCGGAGGCCCAGTAACCAGGAAAGAAAGACCCTTGATAGTTCTATTGCTCCTGGTTCTGACAGGAGAGTTGATAGTGTTCCAGGCGGCAACTAGGATGACGATGAGGTTTGGAGGAGTTATTTAGTGTGTCCTAGACAAATGTCGACCAAAGGCATGTTTTCAATGATGAATGGTAGGGCACATCAAGAGGAAATGCTCAAAGTCAAAGGCGAGAGGGCCAAAGAGTACAGATAGCACTACCCCAGTTCGAGTGATTGTCTCGATATGCATAGAGCCTGAGGCTAGCCCCTCGGAGGCGACCAATTGGTTTTCTAGTTCTTGTTCCTGATTATAAATTGAGGTGATTGAGTTTGGTGTTATGTACCTCTCAGGAGAGACATCGATGTGTGGTACATGCTATATGTTTGTCATGTCGTAGGGCTTGAGATTTTAGCATCTACCTGGGAAAATTGGTAATAACTTATTAAGCTGGTTCTATGAGGGTTTCGAGGTAAACCTGAGTATGGATTTGTCTGTCAAATAAGGGAAAACCATGGAATGAAAGGTATGGTGGTGATTTCTGAGGTTAAAAGGAAAGGACCCAGTTGTAGTTACAAGATGCCTACTTGTTGAGGAAGATACCATTGAGGTTATATCAGTTAGATCAGATAAACATTGGATCATCTGGTAAGGTTTCAGATGGGTTCACGAGGATTCGTTGGGATTATTGTCACATCTAGGGAATTGAACATGCTACGAGATCAAGGCAGAGATAGAATTGTTATCTGAGACATTATGAAGAATGGCATTAGCTCAGCGGGAAGAATTAAGGTTCAGTTGAAGAAGTGTTCAACTTGAGGGTTGATCAGATGGAGCATCTTATCATGGGACACGTCAACACCGTTTGTCAAGAAAAGGGCCAAGTCTACAAGGATATGTACCGCATATGGATAGTCAAGGAAGTGATTGTTAAGGATAAGTACTCATTGCCTAGAATAAAGGTTTTATTACCCAGCTGCGAGGGTAGGATAATGCTCTCAAGAATTAACCAGTTGAGGATCAAGGCAAGAGACATTCCAAGAATTTCTTCTTGCGCTAAGTAGGATGTGATGGATTATCAATGAAGACTTTTAAATTAACCAATGCTTCAGCGACCTAGGTAAGTTTGACAAGCAGATAGTACATGGATTGTAAGGACAAGTCGTATTCAGATTGCTCAAGGATGTTTCAGACCACTCCCAGTTAGAAGCAGAACGCGAATAACAACTTCATTGATAGTACCAAGGCTAAGGAAGTAGGGTTACGAGTAAGGTTCCAAGAGGGACAAGTTCTGAATTTTCTAGAAGACATTCAAGATCATGCTATGGGAGCTAATGGGATCATGTATGAGGTAATTAAGATGGAAACCGTAAGGACATTACTAAAGGAACGCCTTAGCGGCGAAAAGCATAATGAAACCAGTGGGACACATCGGCTATTACTTGAGGCATCCTCGAGGACAACCATACTATGACTAAAGTAACATGAGAACATATAGTTTGTCTGAATGGATAGTTGCGTACCAGATTTCCAGAAGTTAGAATGAAGAATGATTCACATGTCATGGCATTAGAGTTTGTACATAATGGCTTGGTACAGGAGAACGATGCGAAAGACATCGTCCTTGCTTAAGTGTGGAATTATGGTGCAATATGTTATGAGTTAGGGTGCACCTGTGTGTAATTGAAAGAGTGATCATTTGCGCCTCACAGTGGATGAATGGATAAGGACTTGGATGTTCTACCTAGGATGTCGAGTTGACAGTAATGCCGGTTAGTCATAGTTAGACTAAAATAATGACTGGGATTGATTTGGAACTTGTCATTGATAATTGGCAGATATATTCCTACGAATAAACAGTGAAACACAAAAGTAAGATCTTGTAGGAATGGTAAGGATACTACCACTTTGGAATATATGGGTTAAGACTTGTAGGTCAGATAAGTGATACGAAGGATGCTGGCATTGAGGAGGAGATGCGGGATGAACCTTAAATCACCCCTTACAATTATTGTATTCAAGAAGCTTGAATGGGTGTTGAGACTAAAATTTGTATATCGGGAGGTGCATAACATAATTTTTTTGTAAACAAGATATGATAATCAGAGGTCAGAAGGGCTATTATGACACTAGTGTATCCTAGAGTTAGTATAGAGGGATATGATTATGGACCCTAGGGGTGGACCACCTTGGATTACAGATGAGATGAGTGGATGCAAAAGTTGTGATTTGACCTATTGGGTTGACACACCATGGTTGGTGTGAGTGAGATATCAAAAGAGGGAGTGGGTACAAAAAAGACCGTGCGTCTCTATTGGACACCGAGGTATATAGTGTCAAATTGGGACCCATGGACTCCCAGGTTTCGGAAAAGGGTCATAGAGTGACTCTGAGTAGGATATTGTGAGATAGGGAACGAGAAATGCTTATTCTAGAAACTGAACTTAAGGACAAGAATAGTCTTGGTTTCAGAATTGGCTTAGAAAACCAGTGAAATTATTAAGGATCATTAAGGTAGGAATGTCTGCATTATTACAAGGACATAAGAGGTTGC
The DNA here is from genome assembly GCF_963169125.1 of Humulus lupulus. Classification (NCBI taxonomy): domain Eukaryota; kingdom Viridiplantae; phylum Streptophyta; class Magnoliopsida; order Rosales; family Cannabaceae; genus Humulus; species Humulus lupulus. The sequence continues at coordinate 158,364,615 of NC_084797.1, read as the reverse complement.
AAGTCTAGATATGGGAACGTGGAGTTCCAGGATTGAGGGCTTTGTGTTCTCTGTGTGTTATGAACTAGCAAGGATATGATGGATCAGAAAGGAAATAGGAGTTTGACTCTAGATTTGGTATATATTTATGAGTTCCTAATAGAGATTAGGCCAGGGGCCTACAGATTGTCCTTACCCCAGTATAGGTAGAGGCTTATAAGGTGTTACTGGTGCCAGTATTGAAGAAAGGGGTGATGAGTACAACCCCTGATTGGGTGTGAAAACCCTGGAAATTTAGTGAAACTTATCGTGTAAGGAAAAGCCAGTGGAATTCTGGGTAAAAGAGCGAAAGTCTTACAGATTAAGAATATTGTTCTTGTGAAGATGTTGCAAGTAGTGACAAAGTAAAGGACCTGATACTAGGGTTATAGTAAGGTTTGCGGGATTGGTATCCCGAGGTATTTGAATAAATTTTGAGGATGAAATTTTAATAAGGAGGGGATAGTTGTAACATCCCGAATTTGTTATTAAGGCTGAGTGCCTTAACTACAGCACCTGGATGGCCTAATTGGGATTATAGTAGCGAGTAATGGATTATATGCATGATTATGTGATATAAATGAGTTGTGTGGTAATGTGATTAGACACACATGTTTGTGTGTATTAAATATGCACGTGTGCCCATCTATGTGAATAGGGGCATGTTTGTAATTTGGGCCCGTTGAGGGCATAAATGTAATAATGTATGTGCTATGAGTAAGACCCTAGTGTTATGGGGATATATTTGAGATGTGTGGTTCAAAATGATCCTAGGGAGCAGATTAGCGGATTAGTCACAACGAGGTCTAGTACTCGGCTCGAGGGAGCCTAGGGGTATTTTGTGAACATAGTTCGTGTTCGGGAATTACCGAGAAAAGGGTGGTGATTTAGTGTTTGTTTAAGAGTGTTGGGGATTGAATGGGGATTTATAGGATTACTTGGGGATTAGCGAGAAACGTGGCAAATGACAATTTTTCCCTTAGGGCCATTAGAGGATAAGAGTATGCTTATGGGGTGTTTTGATCCTTTGGCCAGGGGATAGATACAACCTTAGAGTGACTCAGCCAACTTAAAGTGTGTAGAACTTAGAGGATGTAACATCCCAAAAACGGTAATAGGGTCTAGTGCCTGGATTAGCGTGCCGAGAGGGCATAATTGGATATATGTGTGATTAACTGAATAAATGTGTGACTATGTGGCATGCATGATATATATATTTGATAATATGAGTATGATTATATGCATGTTTATGAGTATTAAACATGCATGTGGGCCCATTATTGATAGTTGGGGCATATTTGTAATATTGGCCCGTTGCGGGCATAAATGTTAATATATGTGAGTAAATGATTGAGACCACATTATTATGTGGATATATTTGCAGTATACAGCTCGAGGCGATCCCAGTGAGCAGTTTAGTGGAATAGTCACAACAGGGTCCAATACCCGGCTCAGGGCGAGCCTAGGGGTATTTTGGGAAGTTTAATTTATAATTAGGGTTTATTGAGTAATAGGTAAATATTTGGTAATTAGTTGGGCATGACAGGATTAATTGGCAATTGGTAAGATGACTTGAGGAATTAATGGGAATTGGGGATAATGACCACATTGCCCTTATGGGAAATAGGAGGCTAAGTTGATTCAGGGGCATTTTAGTCCATTTTAGTTAAGGGTTATAGTTAGTGGAAACTCTAGGATGATCAGAACTTGGTAGAATAGGTTAGAAATCTCTCAAGTACTCTCTCTCCCTTCCTCTCTTGTGCCTTGAGGCTGAAGAAGAACTTTGAAGAAAAGCTTGGATTTAAGCTGGGAAGTTTGGAGAGCTGAGGCTAGGAGTAGACAAGGATTAGCTGGAGGAAATTCAAGCCATAACTGTTGGAAAAACTTATACAGGATCTTTATTTATTTTCATGTATATCTAATATTAAACAAATTAATACGAGATAGCCTAAAACATGTTTCTAAAATTGAATTCAAAGAGAAACAAATAATATAATACTTACAGTATACGCAGCGGAATTAAGAGTCCTTCCTTCAGTTTCTCTAACTCTTGTATCCTTTCTGTCGCAGAGTATTATCAAGAAACTGAACCGATCTTCTATTTTCTTCACGATCTTCCAATGTATCCTTAGAACCACCTAGACTAGTGTGGGCAATTCTCAACACATGAGATAGATATAGAGAGAAGAAGAGAAAATAACAAAGAGGCTTAGAAAATGACTTGTGTTTAGAGAGAATATAAAACTATCAAAAAATCTGACTTATCAAAAACCCTTGTTTTGACTTCTCTATAAGCACTCCTTTTATAGACTCAATTAGGCCATTTAATTTAATTAAAAAATCAATAAAATAACAGCCATTTTGAAGCCCTAGGTCGAAATTATCATGGGCTATAGGCCCGTGAAATTTCTCATTTGATTATAAGCCCATTGGACTTAAAATCAAGGCCTGTATTATTTTCTATTGATTTAATTAATTAAATAACTATTTAAATCCTTTATCAAATTAATTATTTATAATTTGAACCTTGATTTAAACTTATTTATTAATTTAGATACCAATTTATCTTAATTAATAAATCTGCCATAATTTCTCTTTTCTTCTCAAAATTACACAACTCTGTGAAACTATCCAAAATTGACCTGATCAACTTTGATAATTCTAATTGATGATTAAATCAATTAATTGAGAATATCTAGATGATTTTATCCAAGGTACAATGGGGACCATGGGCCTATGAAATCAAGCTCCAATAAGTTATCATAAATCTAACAAATAAATTTACTAACTTATTAATTCCTCGTGACTCCACTATAGACTTGGAATTGCACTCTTGAATTCATAGAACGCTCCATAACAAATATAGATATGCTATTAATTATCCATTGTTACAACCATAATTGTCACTCAATCCTCTATAGACGGTCTACAATGAGATAGGACTAAAATACCGTTTTACCCCTCATTGTATTTTATCCTTAAAACACTTAGTTCCTTGTAAATGATATTTCAGTAAACTAATTTAATTACTGAAATGAGATCTCTATCATTTAACACCTTGAACCAAACTAAAAGGAAACCATCATTTCACTTCTTCATCAGAAGCTATAGATGTTCATATCTATGATTAACACTCCCACTCAATTATACTACCGAGTTCCCAAGATGTAAGTATGGGCTAGTCCATAGGGTAAGCTGGTAACGAACAAGTCAAAGAACTCAAATAATACAATCAGTTAGAATACTAACCACTCAGAATTGAGAATGAATTAACCTATGGTCAACTATATGATATGACTAGAATAGATAATAACGGCATGTTTACTTATCTTATCAACTGTCAATATCGGTCCTGTCCGATGTAACAAATACATCCGATCTTATCTACTTTGCTAATGTTCTGGAAAGAACATAACACTGTAATGTGTAAGTAGATCATATCGTAGATTGGCAAGTCAGTGTAAATCCGGTGCACTGACTAATCTTAGGACTAACTTATTTTGAACATATAATCATATTTATATTCCACTGTGATTACGTCACTATAAATAAGATTAGCTATATGCTCGGGATTTAATAGAAGTTTATATTAAACAAATAATCATGAAAATAAAACATGTGAGCAAAGTGATTAACCAAGTCAAAAAATGATTTCTATTCTTTTATTGATAATAAAATGAGATTACAAAGAATTTGGGTTTTAACTAGGGCATAAAACCCCAAAAATAACTGAGGTAAGGTTCTAAGCCTTCTTATACAGGATTTTGGTTAGGTTGGATATGTTTAGAGTTGCTTGAGTTAACTTCTGGTTTTGGGATTTTAGGTTGTTAGAGCTAGTGTGATAAGTCACATGTGATGTTTATGATGTGTTATTGAGAGTTTTAGGCTCAGTTCTAGCTTTAGCATATACTTGAGGTGAATTCTGTTGAGTTTGGGTTAGTGAAATCGCTGGAAAACCGAGGGAATTCTGGGTTCGCGGGGGCGCGCCGTGACCCAGTTCATGAGCGTTGCGACCTGCGTGCCCCAGATGCCCTGGAAGTGCTGCTAATTTTTAGGCACGCCGCGACCCTAGGGGGCCAGGTCGCAGTCCACCTCCCCCCAGATGCAGAGGCTGCGCCGTGATCCTTAGTGTCAGGTCGCGGCCTGCCTAGCTAGTTTTGGCCTAGGTTTTTCTTAAGGCTTGGGGAGGCTCGAGGATTAAAAATTAAGTGCTCAAGACGATTTCTACTACCCGGTTTAGTAGAAATCGAGGTCCCGAAGGCTAGCATTTGAATCCAAAGTTTTTAAATGGTTTAGGATCTTATGGTTATTCATTATCGCAGTGTGACTAGGTTTTACCGCAAGGGCTCAGGAATTAAGGATCGTGCTTTGGGCCAATATACACTCGCTGCTCGGGATCCGAGGTAAGAAATTGCACCCATGTGGTTGTGTTTGGGACTAAGGTTCCCTGTATATGAATATATTCAAAGTATGACTGTATTGATGATATGCTTTATATGAAAGTACGGCCTAAGGGTGTTGGGGTTGCTGATAAGCGCTCTGAACGTAACTCGGCCAATGTGAGTCGGGGTCAACTAAATAATCAGAGAACTCGGCCTAAGCTAGCCGGGGTCAGCTAAATAGTCAGAGGACTCGGCTTAAGTGAGCGAGGCCAGGTGAATAAGCAGAGGGCTTGGCTTAAGGACACCGACACCTAATCACTTGTATTATTGATTGAGATTATATGCTTGCTTTTGTTTAGTTTAATGCTTGTACTCTGTTGCATAATTGGACTGGTTGGGTAAAGGTTGATTAAATGCTATTGTTGCTCTTTTATTAGGATTGTTACCATAATCTATTGATAGTTGTATCTGGTGAATTATATTTAGTGTCTTTATACCGTTGCCTATTTGTACATGTTGTTTTAAGTTTTCTTGCTAGGCCTTGGCTCACAAGTGCTACGTGGTGCAGGTAAGGGAGTTGATAGCTGGACCAGCCATGAGTTGGAGAGCTTCATTGGCGGTGTGTAAATATGCAGCATGCTCGATCTCTATGGTTGGGTAGCTTGGGAGGAACTAGGTTTAAACCTTATTTTGCCGCTTAGGACGGTTAAGTTGTATCTGTTTATCTTTTACCAATCTGTAAACTGATTTTTAGGATACCGTGTATGAACTTAATATTTTAAAGAAAAATTATCAATTTTGTTGACCAAATCTTTTATTACTTGACCTTGACTTAGTCTTCAATTACACATTTAAGTTCAAACGACTTGCTTAGTAGGTTAAGCACCATTTTAAACACACAGTGTAACGGTCTTGGTTATCCAGGGCGTTACAACTTGGTATCAGAGCGGTCTAGGTTTAAGGGTGCCTAAAGACTGGCTGGACATATACACTCTCCGCTAAAGATAAGCTCGACTCACAGTTAGGTATTTAATGCCATGATTATGTGGTTAATTGTTTAAATCGAACTTATGTGCCTTATCTTCATGTTAGTATAAAAGGCATGATGTGTATGAATATATTTGGTAAAAATGGAACTTGATAATGAATGCATGAGTAATGTAGATTGGTGCTTTAATATGCTTATTGTGCGTGTGATTATTGTGATTGTTTGAACCTACACGTGGGATGATTCTGGATATGAACATCAAGGATGAGGGGTTTAGTTGGTGATTGCAGACTGATTCAGAATGTATGTACTCAAGATAGTTAATTGGACCTAGCATTGTTAGAGTGGGGGCTGTAGATGATAGTTAGGGTCGAAACCCTTCATCTGCCCTTGGAATTCGCAGAAAACGTTTGCTGGTATGCGGGTAAGGCTACTAGATCAGATTAAGGGAATTAGGTGGTTGAGCAGCGGGTTCCATCAGGGAAATGCTGCTTTGTATGTCTTGACAGTAGGGGCACCAGTTTTGGTTCAACTTGAGGATCGAAATAGATAAGGGTTATCGTATGAACGACATTATAAGCATTATCCTTTAGTTTTCAAGAAAGGTTTGGGTTTTCTCGGGAACTGATCAGTAGATGGGCATGATTAACTCTGTCCTTGATATATGAGAATGGTAGGCCATGATAGAGTAGTTGCGCCATGCGCATGCGGCAGGAGAATGCCCCTGATGTGGTGGGCAATAGTACCCCAGACCCGGAATGTTGTCATGATGGGTTGGGAGGAATTCAGACAGTGACTTGACAAAAGAGACTACTGTGACGCAATTTGAACTATAAAGACTAAAGAGGTTATGAACTCGGTTTAGAATGGTAAGACAATGACGGAGTATGTTGATGAATTTGATGGGTTGGTTAATCCTCTTGGGGGTTTGGTACCACCGGATGTGGCCCAGACAGAATGATTTATTTAAGGACTGAACTCTGGGATGGCCCAGAGCACCAGTGTTGCTCCAGTGCATGAGATTTTCATCTATGTTTGGGTAGTAGGGAGGGTCTTGTTATTAAAGACATAAGAGATAAGATATGGAGTGTGAAAGTCATAGGGCAAGAAGCGTAGACAATGGTATTCCCATTTGCGGGATTAAGTAAGGACAAATGCCCAGTAACCAGAGAAGAAGGACCCCTGATAGTTCTACTAATCCTGGTTTTGACAGGAAGGGTTATAGTTTACAAGATAGCCACTAGGGCAATGATGAGGCCTGGTGAAGTTATTTAGTATGCGCCAGATGCGGGGGACGTCATCTGGGAGGACACTAAGTGAAGGCATGTTTTCTACATGGAATAGTTAAATATGTTAGGGAGAATTGCCCGAGATTAGAGAAGGGAGGATTGGTCTGCCTTGTTATAGTTAGAGCCCGAGGCTAGTCCCTCGGAGGCGACCGGTTGACTTGTTAGTCCTCGTTCTTTATTATATAATGAACTGGAAGAGTTTGGTGCTGCATATCTCCCAGAAAAGACTCAGATATGAAGCGCATGCTTCAAGGTTGTTATACGACGGGGATTGAGATATTAGTGCTTGCTGGGGAAGAATTGGAATACTAATGGTAAAAAGGGTATACGGTAAAAGTGATTGAGCTCGTCATATGAGAGTTTTTATATGAACCTAAGTAGGAGCTAATCTGTTAAATGTGGGACAACCATGGATTACAGGAGACGGTAATAATGTCTGGATTTGGAAGGGAAGGACCCGGTTGTAACTATGAGGTGCCTGGACGTTGGGGATAGATATCACCTAGAATATATCGTTTTGACTGAATGGAAATCAGATTAGCCAGTAAGGTTTCAGATGGGTACACAAAGAATTGTTGAGTACACTACAGGCTTTGGGTATTGATAGACTCGGTATCAGGGACATCATGAAGAATGATATTAGCTTAACAGAAAGAATTAATGGTTCAGTTGAAGAAAGTATCTGATTTAAGGATGAATCAAACGGAGCATCATATCGTGGGACACGTTGACATCACCTGTTGAGAATGAAGGGTTCAATTTCCCAGTTGCAAGATAGGACAATCTTCTCAGGATTGATCTTCAATCTGATTCTTACTAGCTGAGGATCAAGGAAAGAGACATTCTTGAAATTACTTCTTGCACCAACGAGGATGTGATGGGTTACTAGTGAAGGTTCTTAACTGACCAATGCTTTAACGACATAGGTAAGTTCGACAAGCAGAGAATACAAGAATGACAAGGATGAGCCACATCCAGATTGGTTAGGAATGTATTGGTCAACTCCCATTTAGAAGCAGTACACAAATGACTACTACGTTGATAATACCAAGACTAATAAAGCAGGGTTTCTGGTAGGGCTTCAGAAAGTGTAAACTTCGATTTCTCCAAAGATAATCAAGGTCACATTATAGGAAGTGATGGGATCAAGTATGAAGGAATTTAGTCAGAAGCCACCAAGAAATTGTTGATGAACACCTGAGGGGTGAAAAGTATAGTGAGACCAGCAAGACACGTCTATTACTACTCGAAGCATCTTCGAAGATAGCTACACTCAAGATTAGGATGACACAAGAACCTAAGGTTAGACTGAATGGATAGTTTTGTATCAGATATTCAAAAAATAGAATAAGAATTGGTTGGCACCTTATGGTATTAGAATCTATTTGCAATGGATGGATACGGAAGGGAAACGAGAAGGGTATTGTCTTTGCTTAAGATATGAAACTATAAGGCGGTGCATTAAAGACTAAGACCCGCCCGGGTATAGACTAAAAGGATGATTGTCTGTGCTTCACGGTAGATGAAAGAATAAGAACACGAATGTTATACATGGAGCATTAAGTTGACGGTACTGCTAGATAGCCATGTTTAGGGTGCAGTGTGGGCATCTGCAGAATAAAAGTGAATGTATTAGCACAGAGGATTTGAGCGTTTGGTCATCTGTAGAGGAATAACCTTGAGACCAAGACCTAGTGGAAATTAAAGGGTGATTCATATTGGAAACCATTGATTGCATAAGGGAAAATTGATATGGAAGTTGACCTCCTAAGTTGGTAAGATATGTGCTAGTTGGATAGGACACCACAGATTACAGTAAAGTTAGACAAAGTAATGATTAAGGATGATATAGTATCCGTAGAGGATAGTGGACAGATGTATCTCTATGGACAACAAAATTCAGAGAGAAGATCTTGTAGGAATGGTTCAGAATCCTACTATTGTAGTATGGATGAATTAAAATATGAAGATCAGATAAGTGATCTGATGGAGCCTGGTTTTGAGGTGGAGATTCTAGATGAATACAGTAACCAGGACATTTAAATAGATGTTGAAATTTAAAAAAAATATATGTATATTGGAAGGTAAAAAGGTGTAGTAGTGGACCGTAAGAGTGGACCATATTAGACGGCAAGTAAGAAGGTTGGACGTGAAAGGTTGCACCTCGACGAATTGAGTTAACACACTTCGGTTCGTGTGAATGAGTGACACAATAAGGCATTTGGGCAACAAGAGACTATATCTCCCCGTGGAACATAGAAGTTGATAGTGTTGGGTTGAGACCCTTTATTTTCCAAGTTCTGGAAAAAGATATAGAAGACAAAGAGTATAAGATTGAAACCTAGAACTATTGGTTACCTTCAGATTGACTGGCAATCTGAAGAAGTGATTCAGATTTTGAAGAATTATGCATCGAATGTGTGAGTGTTTGGGGCATCAAGACAAGTATGGTCCCTTGATGGAATAGTCACAGTGGTGAATGCCGGTCAACGACTAGGGTGACTCGGCATAAGATATAGTAAGGTAGAGAGCAAGAAGTACTTGTTCTAAATAATGAAATGAAAGACAGAGAATATTCTGATTCAGTATTGGTTCGAGGAAACCAATGAAGCTATTATGATTATTAGGGCAGAAGTGTCTGCCTATCTGAAAGGACATAAGAGTTCACAAGTTTCAAGTATGGGGAGACTTGTATCTTTTCTGAATATTGCAGACAAGAAAGAATATGATATTTTGGTAAAGAAAGAGGAGTTTTGACTCCTGATTTAATAAGGGTTCTGAGATCATACTAAGGACTAGCCTGGGGGCCTGCAAGTTAGCCTTACCCTAGTATAGGTGGTGGCTTATGAATGTTACTGGTGCCAATGTCAATGAAAGAAATGTATGATATCACCGCTGATGAGGTAAGGAGACCGTAGGACTCTAGCGAGAGTTACTGCACAAGGAAAAGTTAATGGAATTATGATAAATGAGATAAGGTTTTATGGATTAAGACTGTCACTCTAATAAGAGTGCTACTGAAGGATAAAAGGGTAAAAGACTGGACTCGGTGGTTACAGTCAGGTTTACGGGATTTATGTTCTGAAGTATTTGAATAAATTTCGAGGATGAAATTTCAATAAGGAGAGGATAGTTGTAATGTCCCAAAAATGCTAATAGGGTTTAGTGCCTGGATTAGCGTGTCGGGAGGACATAATTGGATACATGTGTGATTAACTGAATAAATGTGTGACTATGTGGCATGCATGATATATATATATGATAATATGAGTATGATTATATGCATGTTTATGAGTATTAAATATGCATGTGGGCTCATTATTGATAATCGGGGCATATTTGTAATATTGGCCCGTTGCGGGCATAAATGTTAATATATGTGAGTAAATGATTAATACCACATTATTATGTGGATATATTTGCAGTATACGACTCGAGACGATCCCTGTGAGCAGTTTACCGGAATAGTCACAATGGGGTCCAATACCCGGCTTGGGGTGAGCCTAGGGGTATTTTGGGAAGTTTAATGTATATTTGGGGTTTATTGAGCAATGGGTAAATATTTGGTAATTAGTTGGGCATGACAGGATTAATTGCCAATTTGTAGGACGACTTGAAGAATTAACGAGATTTAGGGATAATTACCACACTGGCCTTATGGGCAATAGGAGGTTGAGTTGATTCAGGGGCATTTTAGTCAATTTTAGTTAAGGGTTATAGTTAGTGGAAACTAAAGGATGATCAGAACTTGGTACAATAGGTTAGAAATCTCTCAAGTACTCTCTCTCCCTTCCTCTCTTGTGCCTTGAGCCTGAAGGAGAACTTTGAAGAAAAGCTTGGATTTAAGCTGGGAAGTTTGGAGAGTTGAGGCTAGGAGTAGACAAGGATCAGCTGGGGAAAATTCAAGCCATAACTGAGGTAAGGTTCTAAGCCTTCTTATACTGAATTTTGGTTGGGTTGGATATGTTAAGAGTTGCTTGAGTTAACTTCTGGTTTAGGGATTTTAGGTTGTTAGAGCTGATGTGATAAGTCACATGTGATGTTTATGATGTGTTATTGAGAGATTTAGGCTCAGTTCTAGCTTTAGCACATACTTGAGGTGAATTCTGTTGAGTTTGGGTTAGTGAAATTGTTGGAAAACCCAGGGAATTTTGGGTTCGCGAGGGCGCGCCGTGACCCAGTTCATGGGCCCCGCGACCCGCATGCCCCAGATGCCTTGGGAGTGTTGTTGATTTTTAGGCGCACCACAACCCTTGGGGGCAATTCGCGACCCGCCTTCCCCCAGATGCAGAGGTTGTGCCTCTGATTTGACCGCCTAGATAGTTTTGGCCTAGGTTTGTCTTAAGGCTTGGGGAGGCTCGAGGATTAGAACTTAAGTGCTCAGGACGATTTCTACTACCTGGTTTAGTAGAATTCGAGGTCCCAAAGACTAGCATTTGAATCCAAAGTTTTTAAATGGTTTAGGATATTATGGTTATTCATTATCGCAATGTGGCTAGGTTTTACCACAAGGACTGAAGAAATAAGTATTGTGCTTGGGGCTAATATATGCTCGCTGCTCGAGATCCGAGGTAAGAAAACTGTACCCATGTGGTTGTGTTTGGGACTAAGGTTCCTAATATCTAAATATATGCAATGTGTAACTGTATTGACGATATGCTTTATATGAAAGTACGACCTAAGGGTGTCGGGGCTGCTAATAAGCACATTGGATGCAGCTTGGGCAATGTGAGTCAGGGTCAGCTAAATAATAAGAGGACTTGGCCTAAGTGACTCGGCCTAAGCGAGCCGAGTATGCTGAATAAATAGAGGGCTCGGCCTAAGGGTGCCGACACCTAATCACTTGTACTACTGATTGAAATGTATGATTGAGATTATATGTTTGTCATTGTTTAGATTAATGCTTGTACTCTGTTGCATAATTGGACTGGTTGGGTCAATGTCGATTAGATGCTACTGTTGCTCTTATATTGGGATTGTTACCATAATCTATTGACAGTTTTATCTGGTGGATTATATTTACTGTCTTTATATTGTTGCCTATTTGTGCATGTTGTTTTAAGTTTTCTTGCTGGCCTTTGGCTCACGGGTGATATGTGGTGCAGGTAAGGGAGTTGATAGCTGGACCAGCCATGAGTTGGAGAGCTTCAGGGGTGGTGTGTACATATGCAGCCTGCTTGATCTCCACGATCGGGGTAGCTTGGGAGGAACTAGGGTTGAACCCTATTTTGCCGCTTAGGACGGCTAAGTTGTATCTGTTTATCTTTTACCAATCTATAAACTGATTTTTGGGATCTTGTGTACGAACTTAATATTTTAATGAAAAATAATCAATTTTTTTTACCAAAACTTTTATTACTTGACCTTGACTTAGTCTTCAATTACACATTTAAGTTAAAATGACTTGCTTAGCAGGTTAAGCACCATTTTAAACACACAGTGTAACGGTCTTGGTTATCCAGGACATTACAGAGGAACACTTAGAACATATAGGAAAACTCTTAGCCTATCTCTCTCTCTCTTCCTCTCTCTCACACCTCTCTCTCCTCCTCTTGGTCTTCGAGGAGCTTTGAGAATTTGAAAGAAAAACTGCCCAGAAGTTGAAGTTGAGGCTGGGGATGTGGGGAAAACAAGCTGGAATTACTAGGGAACTAGTCTAAGGTCAAAATTTTCACTGAGGTAAGATTCAAAACAGGTTTTCTTACTGAATTCTATGGTTTATTCTAAGTGTTATAAGGTTTATGCTTTGGTTTGATTGATTGAATTTTTACGAGTTATGAGTTGAAAATTTAGGGTGGTTTTGTTGGTTATGTTGTGTTGTTATAAGTTTGGGATGTGAATCTGAGTTTAGGGCAAGTTTAGGTAGGAATTTGGTGATGTTATCTTAAGAAAATGCAGGGGATTTCTGGGTTTGTAGGCTTGAGTTGCGACCCTATTCTTCAGGCAATGCGACCCTTATGAACAAAAAGGATTGGGAGCCTCTGACCTTTCCTAGGTGCCGCGGCGCATGCTAAGAGCCCATGGCTCTCTGACTTGAGCGCGCTGTAGCCCTTAAGGGCTGCGGCTCAAATAGGCAATGCTGGCCAAATGAAGGTTTTAGGCTCGGGAACCCAAATGTTAAGGCTCGAGAAGGATTCTACTACCTGGTTTCGTAGAATTCGAGGTTCCGAAGGCTAGTATGTTATTACAAAGGCTTTTGATTGATTTAAATCATGATGGATATTTATTAATACGTTGTAACTAGGTCTTACTGCTCAGGCTCGGGATCGCTTTGGGTTGTCAGCTCAGGACACTAGGTAAGACAACTATTTGTGCCCGTAGAGTTATGTGATGTATAGCATTGTATGTATTGTTTATAGTTGTTATGTCATACATGTGATGTTGAATGCAGGCCGAGATCGGCATTAAGATGTTGAATGCAGGCCACCAAGGCAAGACCCTCAAGGGTGCTATACACACCCATTCGGCTAGGACCGCAGACTTGGTGTCTGATAATGCTTCCCGATCGACGGAGGCCGCTGCTGTGGTATTGTGTTATTGTACTGACGTGTTATTAGACTACTGTGTTATTATACTATTGCGTTACTGTATCGTTGTGTTGCTGTACTATTATGTTGTTATACCAGTATGCTATTATGTTGTTATACTACTATAATTTTGTGCATTCTAATAGAAACGTATAATTACTTGATGTCTTTGATTAAGTATGTATTTGTTGAACTGAATTATTGTATGCTCTGCTGTGAAGTTCTCTTGCTGGGTCTCGGCTCACGAGTGCTCTTTGGTGCAGGTAAGGGCAAGGAAAAGGGTCGAACAACCATGAGTTGGAGGGCATGGAGTGGTGTGTACATGTTTGGCCTACTTGGCTGCCACGGCTGGGGTGTTTTGAGGAGTGGATATAGATGTTTGATTTTGTCACCTTGTTCGACTATAAAGTAACGTTTTGATTTGTAAATATGTTTCTAAACAGTATTTTGGGATCCCAATGTAACACTTTTATAATTTTAATGAATGACCATTCGTTTTATACTTAATTTTCATTAACCAAGTCTTCATTTTTAAATTAACCACACTTTTGGTCTAATACCTTGATTAGCGAGCTAATGTCACATTTTAAAAGCACATGGTAACGAATTTAGGGTAGTAAGGCATTACAAACACTATCCCAAAAGAGGTAGGCTACCACCAATAAGGTCAACCAGTGGCATTCAGCAAAAAAAAAGGAAAACTAAAATAAGTATCTTCACTAGCTTGGAATCGCCACATCCAATCCATGTCTTAAAATCCATGGAACAAAAGTTCATAAAAGAAAACTCTTCAGGCCTAGTATCCCCAATATTATACTTATGTGCAATGTCGTATTTTGTAAAACTTCTTGTCTGAGATGAAACAACGGGTGTCATGTTGGCTCGCTTTGCTTTCTTTGTTGAGACTGCTTGAGAGGGTTGTCTTGCTTGGACTGCGAATTGATTCCTGTTCAGCAACATCTTTTACCATTGAATAGACCCCAGTTGCCTCACTTGAAGAACCAAATGCAAACTGAAAATGGTCCTCGCTTTAGCTCACAACTTGCTCCCTACTTTTATTCAGCACGTGTAAGACTATTTCGTTACCAAAATGATATCGCTCACTTACAGCATCAAACTGTGAATACAAATAAACTCACTTAGCAAACAAAAATTTTAAATTTCATAAAAGGAATTGAATTATTATAATTGGTTGAGTCTCTTACCTCATACAGAATGCCATTCCCATCCCCCAACACTTCCATGTACTTTAAAACAGCAATCCCAGAGTCGAAGTCGTTTTCTTATTGGGGCAAGCCACTTTCAAAACAAATCGTAAAGGTTGTGAATGTAAAACCACTGGATTTAGTCCCACAAATATCAAATTTGAACAACACGTCCAGTGTGGCCAGGTGAAAAAAATCATCAATTTAACACAAAAATGCAATACAATCAATACATGTATAAAAATATTATTGCCTAATCAGTTTCATAAATTTTTAAAATGACCAATTCTTTGGTATTTTCCAGTATGACTTCCCTCCCAGATTCAGATTGCTTGGAGTCCCAAATTGTAGTTTTTTGGTTGGCCTTATCAACTCTTGTCATGAACCAATATACCACATTTGGACCCTCTTTAATAAAAATGGGGATCAACATCTGCACAATAATTTACTTTAAATTTTAAGTAGAGATCTAATTAAATAAGAAATTATTGAAAATTATGAGATCAAATGAAATCTCAAAGAAAACAATATAAGAAATTACTCATCTCGTGATATCTACAAAAATCACCATAATGATGCGGCTTCCATTTGTTTTCATAAGCTGCCCGACGAACTGGGAAATCCTCACCAAGATATTTTTGCTGGCCAAAAAAAGGATTACAATATTAGAATGTAAGGCCACTACACTTGATTTTAAATGAGCCAATCTACTATCCAAAAAATAAAAAATAACATGACCAAAAAAATTATTTCATTACTGAAATGTTAGCTGGCATGAACCACACCAAAGGTGTACTGTTTGGGTATTTGAGCCGCTCCTTATAAGTCATGATTCTAGTAAAGACTGATATTATCTGAGATGAAATATAACAAACATCTAAGTTTATAAAACACTATAAGCAACACATATGATCAATGAATAAAAAAAAAAAAACTTGAACACCAAAAATATGAGTCTTAACACTTGCCTCTCCCACACCATTTTCTTAGGCTTAAGTGACCTCATACAAACACGATCCAATAGAAGATCCCCCTAATCACACACTACATAGTTGCCACACGTGAAGTTGGAAAAATTGTAAACATAAGACAAAATCTGTTAGATTTAACAAGAAGAAGAAGAAGAAGAAGAAATAATAATTGAAAATATAGTTAACTAACATAAAAGGACAGAAAGTATAACAAATCGACACTTACAAGTCTTGAAGGTCCGGGTTTTAGACGTACTCAGCCAATTTGAACATCTGCATTGATATGGCCATGGAAAGCTTGAAAATGCCAACCACAATCCCTTCGTGTGACCGAAAATTGTCATAACCAATGACCCCCACATGTAAAACGCCCTAATCTAATATTTTGTAAAATATTTGCATGCTCATAAGTTTATAGAAGAAAAGCCACTTATTATAAAAAAATCTCAGTGGGGCATTGATAAAACATGCAAGTTGGACCCAATAGTTTAAAAAGAAAATAATAGTTTTTATGCAACGTTTTTAAAAAAGTTAAAGTTCAAGTCCCATTGATAAGTTCTGAAAGTTTAAAATAAACATAACATTATTCTTTAGAAATTGGTGTTAAACTGATCGTTTTCTCGTCCATAGGATGCCCCCATACCACACACACCCTGACGTTGGAACTCACTGTAATGACCCAACTAATTCTAAGACTTTGGACCATTAAAACTACTATACATAGACACTATTTTCAAGAAAACATACATAAGAAACATTCACAAACTTTATTAAAAACTCTAAAGTAAATGTTGAAATACATAAATTCTGGGTATGGGATCCCATTGTTTAAAAATAAAACATAACTTTAAACTTAAATGAAATTGTTTACAAAGCTAAATGCGGAAAATACATAAAGAAAACATAATAAAATAACTAAAATAACATCGTCCTTGAATCGTTTACGCAGTCCATCGAATCCATTCTCCCTCAATACACAAGCCAAGCTACCACGAATCCTTCCGCCGCCATATCTATTTTCCTGCATACATAAAAATAAAGGAATGAACCTAATGCCCAGCAAGGAAAATATACCAATAACATAAAATATATACATAAACTATATCATAAACATATACTATAAACATATATCATATACTACAATGGCCATTATACTACTTGGGGCTTGTTAACTAAGCAAGTCATATGCCCATAGATTTGTGGGGCTTGCTAGCCAAGCAAGTCATATGCCCATAAATTATTGGGGCTTGCTAGCTAGACAAGTCATATGCCCAAGGACTATATACTATACATAATGTAAACATAAGATAACATAACATAAGCATAACATATCATATAAACATATAAAATTCTATTCTATTTTCCTTACCAAAACCGGGATATGAGAACAAGGAAGAGATTTGGAACACTCCTAAAATCAACAAGAATAGTGAGTATTTCTAAAGAAATAGATGACAAAGAAATGAACTAAACCACCAAGAGGAGACTTACCGAAAAGAAACCTTAAGTTCAAAGAACTTGAATACCTAACCAAGAATTTAACAACGAGTTAGGATCTGAATGATACCAAAGAGAACTAAAGAAACATATAGAAATGAACTTAAGATTAGAAATACCTTTGGATGTATTAGAATTGAACTACACCTCGATATTGAAAAACACACTATTTATCTTACTTCTCAAGTGTTTATAAAGCTTAAGATGAACACTCTATAGTAACCCTAGCAGCTTGAAGGTTCTGAACATAGCTTGAAGAATTAGAGAAATGGTTGGGCACTAGGTCCTATTTATAGAGTTCAAGGAGTGAACTACCTCCTTTCAGCTTGAACTACCATGAGTCGAGCTTGACTTCAGTAGTGAGTGTACATGCCCAGCCAGTCTACAGGAACCCTAACCTTGGCACGCTCTGATACCAAGTTGTAACGCCCTGGTTACCCCAGATCAGTTACGGTGAACGATGAACCGGAAATTTAACTCACTACCCGAGTCCTTTGGTTAAAAACGTGCTTCTAGGTATTATTAACATGCTAGGGTGGAAAACCAATCAAAAGGAAAGGATATATTTTATTTAGAACATAAAACTGTGCATGGGCCCATCAAAACATTCACAAGTTATTTACAACTCAAAATGGTCATTACTGTTTAAATTTACAACCCACCGACCTAAGCGGCAAAAATAGGGTAAACCCCCTAGTTCCTCTGAGAACTCCTTGGCCGTGGGGGTCAAGCGGCCGCATATGTACACAACACCACCTAAGCGCTCCACTCAAGGCTGGGTGAGCTTTTCTTTCCCTTTACATGCACCACATAGCACCCATGAACCAAAGCCCAGCAAGAAAACACAATATAGCAAACATATAATATCAAATGATGATCATAATAATCATACAAAACTTGTAGCTCTGAACAGATGAGTTAATATCACTTTGTGTTTACAATAACCGTGAAAGAGCTTATAGCTCTAAACAGATGAGTGATTTAACACTTGAGGTTCTGGTAAACCACAATGAGTGATTGACGAGCAAGTCACTAGCTTAAACAAATGAGTGACTGATGGGTAAGTCACCAGCGTAACCGATGAGAGACTGATGGGTAAGTCTCATGAGCTCAACACCCACAGCCATGTGACCAAATAGTCATTGTGGCTCTAAGTGACTAGCCTTTCGCTAGACAAGCGCTTATAGTATTCATCGAACTTAAGGTCGGTCCGAAATTAATGCCCTTTTGAGTCATTCAATGCAGATGTCGATTAGATCTAATCTTTATTGGCTTGCGTTGAACACGCTAAGGCTATTCCTGACTTATGAGTCAGCACTGTGTGACCACTGACCAGTACCACTGCCGAACTTGACTAATGAGTCACAGCTTCACAGTTGATACTGACACCTTTGCCAATTCTGACTATTCAGTCAGTACCATGCATAAGTGAGCAAGATTCGCTAAGCATTCAATAATCAATCCATGTCCACATTTACACATTCAACATGCCTCATGAATAATCATGCATGTCACATATGGGGTGCAGTTTTCTTACCTCTGGTTCAAGCGAGAAATAGAACAAGAACGACCCTTGAGAACGATCTGACTTTTTGATTCCTTAGCGGTTACCTAATCATAACCAATTATAACCTCCATTAATGAAAATCAACAATGAAAGGGTCTTGACCTAAACCCCACTCCCGGGAACTTGAAACGTACCCACCCGGTGAGTAGATTCGATCCCGGGACTTAAGGATTGAAACCCCAAGCCAAAAACCCTTAAAAACACTCAAAATGGGATTTTGAAGGAATAGAGTAGCGCTACAGCACTGCTCACTAGCACCCCAGCGCTATTCTCAGAACCCCAAACTGCCCAACAGAGCACTGGGTAGCGCTATAGCCCCCTCTGGTGGGCGCTGTAGCGCTACACCCAGCCAAATCCTCCACTGAAACCTCTTCCTTTGACTCCTTCAATTCCAACTCGATTCCAATCCTCATTTTTGGTGCCAAACGAACCTAAAAATCATCCCCACAAGCCCTAAGCATCACAACCACAAGAACCCTAGCCAAAAACTCCAAACAAAACCAATCATCCACCCTAGAAATCTCAACTGAAAACCAAAGCTAAAATAGAGCAAACCTGGTATTCTAATGGCTAGAAACTTACCTCAAGATCAGATTATAATGCTCTTCAATGGTGGAATACACTCCCAAGCTTCCAAGACTTACTTCCCAAGCTTGAATCCTCAAGTTAGGCTCAAAAATCCAAAAAGAAAATGAGGAAAAACAGGTACGGGAGAAGCTTTGTTCTATGCTCAGTTTTCTCTTCCTTCTACAGCTTTCAATGGCTTAAATCTATCATAGGGGTGAAAATACCAAAATACCCCTAGGTCAAATAAACATTTCTAAAAGATCCCAAGGGAAAAATTGACATTTTCCACCTATTTCGTTAATCATAATTAACACTCTCCAATCCCCGCTATTCTCAAAATACTCAAACACCAATAATTCATATCCCGTTACCCTTTAATTCCTGACAACACTCTAATCATTAAAATCACCACGAGACTCAACCCGAGCCTCGAACTTAGACCTGTTATGACTAAACTGCTATTTAATATTCAAAGATCGTCTCATGTCGAATAGCTCAAACAAATCCACATTATAATGTGGTCTCAACAATAGGTCACCGACATGCATACAAATATACAATTACGCCCTCAATGGGCCAAATTACCAAAACACCCTTTAAAGAAATGTGGACCCACATGCATGCATTTAACATTATATTATAATATAATTCACATAAGCATGCATATAATCATTTAATGGCATAATTAAACAACTATGGCCCTTCCGGCCTACTAATCCAGCCATTAAACCACATTAGGGATTTCGGGGCATTACAACTATCCCCTCCTTACAAAAATTTCGTCCTCAAAATTTACCTGTACAACTCGGGATACTGACTCTACATATCTGACTCCAGCTCCCAGGTCACTTCCTCGACCTTGCTGTTCCTCCACAATACCTTAAACAAAGGTATCGTCTTATTCCTGAGGATCTTATCCTTTCTGTCAAGTATCTGGACTGGCTGCTCCTCAAAGGAGAGATCTGCCTCAAGCTCCAGATCTTCATAGCTCAAAATATGATTCACATCAGATATATACCTCAGAAGAGCTGAAACATGAAACACGTTATGCACGGCTGACAACACCGGCGGCAAGGCCAACCTGTAAGCCACTTGACCAATCCTCTCCAGGATCTCAAATGGACGTACAAATCTAGGGCTCATCTTGCCCTTTTTCCCAAACCTTCTCACCCCTTTCCATGGCTAGACTCTAAGGAAGACATAGTCTCCCACTTGGAACTCCACATTCCTGTGCATGGGATCTTCTTAACTTTTCTGCCTACTCTGAGAAGCGAGCATTCGAGCTCTAATCTTTTCAATAGCCTCACTAGTCCTCTGAACTGCCTCAGGACCCAAGTATCTCATTTCACCTATCTCATCCCAATGAATGGGAGACCTACACTTCCTACCATACAACATCTCATAAGGTGCACCTCCAATGGTAGACTGATAACTGTTGTTGTAGGAGAACTCTATCAAAGGTAGATACTTACTCCAAGATCCACCAAAGTCCAGCACACATGCCCGCAGCATGTCTTCCAATATCTGGATCGTCCTCTCATATTGCCCATCTATCTGAGGATGATAAGCAGTACTAAACTTCAATTGTGTACCCATGACCTTCTGTAAACTCCCCAAGAACTTGGAAGTAAAAGTAGGGTCCCGATCTGACACGATTGACCTAGGCACTCCATGGAGGCGCACGATCTCTCTCACATGGAGATATGCACACTGATCAACTGTATATGTAGTCCTCACTAGTAAGAAGTGAGCTGACTTGGTGTAGCGATCCACTATCACCCAAATACAATCATGTTGACAAACAGTCATGGGTAAGCCCACCACGAAATCCATCGTGATGTCCTCCCACTTCCACTCTGGAATATCCAGAGGCTGCAATAACCCTGCCGACCTCTGATGCTCAGCCTTGATCTATTGACATGTCAAGCACTTAGCTACATACTCTACTACATCCCTCTTCATCCTCGGCCACCAATACAACGATCTCACATCCTGATACATCTTCGTGGTGCCTGGATGCAAAGAGTAAGGTGTAGTATGAGATTCATCTAGAATCTCTCGCCTCAAAGCAGTGTCTAACGGAACACATATCCGCCCCTTGTATCTCAACAAGCCTAACTCAGATACTGTATAATCTCTGGATGCTCCAGTCAAAACATCCTTTCTGATCTTGATCAGTTGTGGATCACCCAACTGACCCTCCTTGATTCTCTCCAACAGTGTAGACTGTAGCGTAATATTAGCCAACTGGCCCACCAACAACTCTATACCAGCTCTGGTCATATCATCTGCTAACTCTCTGGCTATCAGCCTCATACCATAAATCTGTCCCGGACCCTTCCGGCTTAAAGCATCAGCTACCACGTTGGCTTTTCCTGGATGATACAAAATCTCACAGTCATAATCTTTTACTAACTCCAGGCAATGCCTTTGTCTCATATTCAAGTCTTTCTGGGTGTAGAAGTATTTCAAGCTCTTGTGGTCTATATAGATCTCACACTTCTCCCCATAAAGATAATGTCTCCATATCTTTAAAGCAAAGACCACAGCCGCCAACTCCAAATCATGAGTGGGATATCTCTTTTCATACTCCTTCAACTGACGAGAGGCATAAGCAGCCGCCAACTCCAAATCATGAGTGGGATATCTCTTTTCATACTCCTTCAACTGACGAGAGGCATAAGCAATTACCTTCTCTGACTGCATCAGAACACAACCCAAACCTTGATGAGAAGCATCACAGTAAATCACAAACTTCTCCTGATCTGTTGGAAGGCTCAGAATTGGAGCTGTAATCAATCTCTGCTTCAGTTCCTCGAAGCTGTTCTCACATTTATCTGACCACACAAATATTTGATTCTTGCGTGTCAGCTCAGTCAATGCAGTAGCAATCTTTGAGAGCCCTTCCACGAAACGCCTATAATAACCTGCCAATCCAAGGAAACTTCTAGCCTTAGAAGCATTCTTTGGCCTTGGCCAATCTTTGACTGCCTCAATCTTCACTGGATCTACCTTAATCCCCTCTTTATTGACAATGTTCCCAAGAAAGGATACCTGAGATAACCAGAACTCACATTTCTTGAACTTTGCAAACAGCCTGTGCTCCCTTAGTCTCTATAGAACCAACCTTAGATGTTGCTCATGCTCTGACTCAGACTGAGAATATACCATAATATCATCGATGAAGACAATCACAAACTAGTCCAGATAATCCTTGAACACTTTGTTCATCAGATCCATAAAAGCAGCAGGGGCATTAGTCAATCCAAAAGACATGACTAAGAACTCATAATGCCCATACCAGGTACGAAAGGCAGTCTTCGGTATATCTCCCTCCCTGACCCTCAACTGATGATAACCAGAATGAAGGTCGGTCTTTGAGAATACCTTCTTACCTTGCAACTAATCAAACAGATCATCTATCCTTGGCAAAGGATACTTGTTCTTAATTGTCAGCATATTCAGTTCTCTGTAATCAATACACATCCTCAGAGAACTATCCTTCTTTTTCACAAACAGAACTGGCGCACCCCAAGGTGAAAAACTAGGTCTGATAAAACCTAAGTCCAATAGTTCCTACAACTGTACTTTCAATTATTTCAACTCAGTTAGGGCCATTCTGTAAGGTGCTCTAGACACTGGCTTCGTCCCTGGTGTCAGTTCTATCACGAACTCTATTTCTCTGTGCGGTGGCAACCCTGGCAAATCTTATGGAAACACATCCAGGAATTCACAAACATGTCTGGTCTCTTCTAGTCTCACTGGCACGACTTGAGTGGTATCAAACACACTGCCCAAGAATCCAATGCAACCTCCTTGCAAAAGATCCCTAGCCCTCGAAACAAAAATCATAGATATACGAGGTCCATGCACAGTACCAAAAAACACAAAAGGATCCTCACCTTCAGGCTCAAAGGAGACCATATTCCTTCTGTAATCAATAGTTGCCCCATACTTTGCCAACCAATCCATACCCAATATCATATCGAAGTCAGTCATAACAAACTCTATCAAATCCACTGACAACTCTCTGCCCTCCACTGTCACTGGCAAAGATCTGACCCATCTCCTAGATACCACTAACTCTCCAGTGGGTAGCAAAGTTCTAAACCCCACAACATAAAAATCAAAGGGTCTACACAATCTATCAATAATACTACTAGCAACAAAAGAATGTGTAGCACCAGAATCAATCAAAACATTATAAGGGGTTCCAGCACTAAGAAGCTGACCTGTAACAACTGAGGGAGAAGCCTCAGCTTCTGCTTGTGTCAATGCGAACACTCGAGCTGGGGCCGAGCTGTCCACTTTTCTGGGTTCTTCTCTTCTGGCCATAGGGCAATCCTTTTTAAAATGACCTACTGCTCCACACAAGTAGCAGGCATTTGACCTACACTCTCCCAAATGATGCCTCTTGAATCTAGGGCATTCAGGATGAGTCTTCCAGGCTTCACTACCACCTGGACGACCCATTGAAATACCACGGGGCCACCTATCAGGACTTGGAACTGGAAAGGTGTCAGGAACCTTCCTTTTCTACTCACTGGGGCCTACACCCCTACCAGAACCCACAAATGGAGAACTTGTCCTCCTAAACTCCTTTCTGGCTGCACTATCTCGCCAGATCTTGTTCTCTGCACTCTCAGCTGTGAGTGCCTTCTCAACCACCTGTGCATAGGTAGTAACCCCAACCACAGTGGTAATACGTACATCACGGGCTAATCTGGGCTGTAGCCCCTGAAGAAATCTCTCTCTTCTGGTCCCATCGGTGGGCACCAGCTCCATGGAAAATTTCGCCAAATGATCAAACTTTAAGGCATACTCAGTGACTAACAAACTTCCCTGAAGTAGCCTAATGAATTCCTCAGCCTTTGCCGCCCTGATGGCATCATTATAATATTTCTCTTTGAACAAAGTCTGAAACTCTTCCCAACTCAGGGCATTAACATTTTTTGTCTGGGTATTAACCTCCCACCAAATTCAGGCATCCTCCCGAAACATATAAGTGGCACAAGCCACCCTCTCGTTACCAGTCACCCTCATGAAGTCTAGGATGGTGGTAATCATACTCATACACTGCTCTGCCTTGGCAGGATCCGCACTACCCTAAAAAACTGGAGGTTGTTGCTTCCTGAACCTTTCATAAAGAGGCTCCCATTTATTTTCAACCTCAGACAGCTGCTCTGCTGCTGGCACCAACACAGGAGGTGCCTCTGATACACTGGCCACTGTAGGTGCTTGCTGTTATCATAGGAGACGAAGTTCCTCTCCCTGTCTCAACACTATAGCTTGCAGATCATTAAACAACTGCTGCCAGTTTGCAGGAGCTAGCTGTGGAATCTGTCCTTGGTCATTCTCTTGACCCTGACAGTTATTATTCTGCCCTTGATCACTCTGGCCAGCTGAAGCATCTGTCTGCCCTGGATTCATTCTTATCTCTTATACCTTGCTGAAACAATAGTCAATACGACCAGTCAGGAAGTAATAACTAAACCTCTTGTCGTCTTACAGTCCAAGAACAAGCAGACAATTATCATATTCCACAGTCACACAAATATACAATTGGATACATGATTATAGCATTTAGCACTTAGCATGTATCACATAATAATTCACAATCAACAATACTAATAAGTATGTTCCAACAATCTCAGTACTGTTTAGCACACAGTTTCTAAGGAAATAATATTTCAGGGCATAGGTTTAACATGGTGTCTCATGCATACATGTAAAGCATTTATACTATATTTAAGCAGTTATACATATAACAACATAAATAGTTACCAAACCATGAGTCGAGCTTGACTTCAGTGGTGAGTGTACATGCTCAGCCAGTCTACAGGAACTCTAACCTTGGCACGCTCTGATACCAAGTTATAATGCCCTGGTTACCCCAGATCAGTTACGGTGAACGATGAACCGGAAATTTAACTCGTTACCCGAGTCCTTTGGTTAAAAACGTGCTTCTAGGTATTATTAACAAGCTAAGGTGGAAAACCAATCACAAGGAAATGATATATTTTATTTAGAACAAAAAATTGTTCATGGGCCCATCAAAACATTCATAAGTTATTTACAACTCAAAGTGGTCATTACTGTTTAAATTTACAACCCGCCGACCTAAGCGGCAAAAATAAGGTAAACCCCCTAGTTCCTCTGAGAACTCCTTGGCCATGGTGGTCAAGCGACCGCATATGTACACAGCACCACCTAAGCGCTCCACTCAAGGCTGGGTGAGCTTTTCTTTCCCTTTACCTGCACCACATAGCACCCATGAGCCAAAGCCCAGCAAGAAAACACAATATAGCAAACATATAATATCAAATGATGATCATAATAATCATACAAAACTTATAGCTCTGAACAGATGAGTGAATATCACTATGTGTTTACAATAACCGTGAAAGAGCTTATAGCTCTAAAATGATGAGTGATTTAACACTTGAGGTTATCGTAAACCATAATGAGTGACTGACGAGCAAGTCACTAGCTTAAACAAATAAGTGACTGATGGGTAAGTCACCAGCTTAACAGATGAGAGACTGATGGGTAAGTCTCACAGGCTCAACACCCACAACCATGTGACCAAATAGTCATTGTGGCTCTAAGTGACTAGCCTTTCGCTAGACAAGCGCTTATAGTATTCATCAAACTTAAGGTCGGTCCGAAATTAATGGTCTTTTGAGTCATTCAATGCAGATATCGATTAGATCTAATCTTTATTGGCTTGCGTTGAACACGCTAAGGCCATTCCTGACTTATGAGTCAGCACTGTGTGACCAGTGCCCAGTACCACTGCCGAACTTGACTAATGAGTCACAGCTTCACAATTGATACTGACACCTTTGCCAATTCTGACTATTCAGTCAGTACCATGCACAAGTGAGCAAGATTCGCTAAGCATTCAATAATCAATCCCTGTCCACATTTACACATTCAACATGCCTCATGAATAATCATGCATGTCACATATGGGGTGCAGTTTTCTTACCTCTGGTTCAAGCGAGAAATAG
Organism: Humulus lupulus; assembly: GCF_963169125.1. NCBI lineage: Eukaryota > Viridiplantae > Streptophyta > Magnoliopsida > Rosales > Cannabaceae > Humulus > Humulus lupulus. The sequence goes on along the minus strand of NC_084797.1, from coordinate 158,338,591 downwards.
AACAAGAACGACCCTTGAGAACGATCAAAATTTTTGATTCCTTAGCGGTTACCTAATCATAACCAATTATAACCTCCATTAATGAAAATCAACAATGAAAGGGTCTTGACCTAAACCCCACTCCCGAGACCTCGAAACGTACCCACACGGTGAGTAGATTCGATCCCGGGTCTTAAGGATTGAAACCCCGAGCCAAAAACCCTTAAAAACACTCAAAACGGGATTATGAAGGAACAGAGTAGCACTACAGCGCTGCTCACTAGCGCCCCAGCGCTATTCTCAGAACCCCAAACCGCCCAACAGAACACTGGGTAGTGCTATAGCGCCCTCTGGTGGGCGCTGTAGCATTACACCCAGCTAGATACTCCCCTGAAATCTTTTCCTTCGACTCCTTCAATTCCAAATCGATTCCAATGCTTCTAAACCTCATTTTTGGTGCCAAATGAACTTAAAAATCATCCCCACAAGCACTAAGCATCACAGCCACAAGAACCCTAGCCAAAAACTCCCAACAAAACCAATCATCCAACCTAGAAATCTCAACTGAAAACCAAAGCTAAAACAGAGCAAACCAGGAATTTTAATGGCAAGAAACTTACCTCAAGCTCAGATTATGATGCTCTTCAATGGTGGAACACACTTCCAAGCTCCCAAGACTTACTTCCCAAGCTTGAATCCTCAAGTTAGGCTCAAAAATCCAAAAAGAAAATGAGGAAAAATAGGTACGGGAGAAGATTTGTTCTATGCTCTGTTTTCTTTTCCTTCTACAGCCTTCAATGGCTTAAATCTATCCTAGGGGTGAAAAGACCAAAATACCCCTAGGTCAAATAAACATTTCTAAAGGCTCCCAAGGGAAAAATTGACATTTTCCACCTATTTCGTTAATCATAATTAACGCTCTCCAATCCCCGCTATTCTCAAAATACTCAAACACCAATAATTCATATCCCATTACCCTTTAATTCCCAGCAATGTTCTAATCATTAAAATCACCCCAAGACTCAAACTGAGCCCCGAACTTAAACCTGTTATGACTAAACCGCTATTTAATATTCAAAGATCGTCTCATGCCGAATAGCTCGGACAAATCCACATTATAATGTGGTCTCAACAATAGGTCACCGACATGCATACAAATATACAATTACGCCCTCAACGGGCCAAATTACCAAAACACCCCTGTAAAGAAATGTGGACCCACATGCATGCACTTAACATTATATTATAATATAATTCACATAAGCATGCATATACTCATTTAATGGCATAATTAAACAACTATGTCCCTCCCGGCCTACTAATCTAGCCATTAAACCACATTAGGGATTTCGGGGCATTACAGGCTTGATATTATTTAAAGTACTTACAATTATCATGTTGGCTTAGAAAATAACAATTTTATTTAAATTAATAAAATTACAAACCCATGTGAGAAAAATATAAACTTTGGGTGTGGGAAAAATATATTTTATTTATATTATTTTAAGACTAAACTTTAAGTAGAGTAACTTCATAAGTGATGATCAAATAATTATTTTTAAATTATTAAACTAAACTTTCAGCCACCATTTAATTTATTTAAAAAATCACAAGTGAATTAATCTCAACATTTTTCTTTAATTGAAATAAAGAAAAATTATATCTATTAAAATGAACACTCATGGTTACATTTAAAAATACTATTTTTAATATTCACATAGTTTAGGGTATCAATTTATTTCAACATACACACAAAATTCCTTTCATTTAAAAGACAACTTCTCATTTTACCAAAAATTCCAGCAACAATATATATTCTCAAAAATCACCATCTTGATTTTAAAAACTCATATTTTCTCTAAAAATAGAAAGAAAAAAAAACTGTAGGTATTTATTTGAGTAAAATATCATGTAATGCAAATTAAAATACTCTCTTAATTTCATAAAATCATCATAGTACTTGCCAAAACATTTATGCATGCAAAGCATTATTCTCATCATATTTAACACCATTTATACACAAAAATCAGCAAGTATATAAAGTCATGAAATTCATTCTTTTCATCATGCCTCACAAAACTCATACAATAATCAAACATGTTTAATTAACACAAACCCTAGCATGCACCTATTATCATATTGTCAATCTAAGAAAAATCCCTAACATCACATAGACATTCAAATCATAGGCATGCTTCAAGGTCAACCATACACATCTATGAGACAATAACCCTAAGCCAAAACCCTCATGAATTAAACATAGATATAAAACCAAAATTCTCATTCACATTCACATGCATCCTAGCATGTTTCTATCATCATTCATGCATACAATAACCTATTGATATATCATAATCTCATAAACACATTCATCAAATTTCATGGATTCAATAACAAAAGTCCAAATTATTTATTATAAAAAAATTATATAGGGTCCTAGAACATGGATCTAACATAAAAACACAATAAAAATAACAAAATATAAAGGGGATCCCTAGACATGCATAGGCCGAAACCCACATATACACAAACATAAAATATCAACAATCATCATATTTTAATAGGTCAAATCCAAAACCCTTGTCAAGCCTAATCATACATCCTCCTTAAATAACAAAATAATAACAATCATAAATCATTATGTATCATAATCAAGTATCTCAAAACAAACCAAATCAACACATGGCAAGGATTCAAATAGACATCAAAACTTCAATATCCTTTCAATAAAACAACAAAATTAAGTATGAGGTTTAGGGATCAACTACCTCCTTGATAGAACCAAGATCCAAATGGCAATCACTCTTGAATACCCTAGGGTTTTCGAAACCCATAACAAGAAAAGAAGAACAATAAAATCTTAGGATTGTGGGGGAGAGAAACCTTAGACTTAGAAATTAACAAAAGATCAACAATACTAGAAACCATACCTATGACTTTCCAAGACCTTCTTCTTCTTCCTCCTTTCTTTTCTTCCTTTATTTCACCTTCTCTCTCTCTTCTCACGTTCACTCTCTCTCTCCCTCTAAGGTTCAACAGCCACCATGCAAAATGGCTCTCTTCTTTTTTCTTCCCTTTTATTCTAACCCAGAAAAATAATAGCCTAAAGGAATAAATGGGCAAGTTTTCTATTCCTAATTTCCCATTAATTTTGTTTATTCTAATTTATTAAATAAATGGATTTTTCAATTAAACTAAAAGAAGGAAAATATACCATTTTATCTAGCCATCATCAATTTTGACATAAAATAGGAAACAATTCCTTTGCTTTCCCACAATGCTTCACACACCCCCTCTCTTCTTTCCATTTCTCTTATTTTCTTTTTTTTTTTAAATTATTTTAATTAAATATAATAATTCAAATAAAAGGAAAAAAATGTGTGTAGAAAATTCTATGCAAGTGCATCATGCAACCATGCACATGCATACACTTAATCACTAGGGTGCATCACTACCTACCACACCTTGCCACATTCAATCAAAAGCTCAATTATTCACATATTAAAATAAATAAATAAACAATTAACAATTAAATTCACAAAAATTATACCAAACAATTCTAACAATTAATTTAAACATATAATAAAATAATTCACAACACTTAACAATTAAATAAACCAAAGCACAAAATTTAATAACTAAATTTTTTTTTGGTGCGCTACACCACATATGTCATTCTTTTGGTTGTTTAATATGATTGCCCAAAACATTGACATCATCATAAAGATTGGTCAAATCCATTATATGTTCTACTCCTACTTCAGGCCTAACATTTCCAACATTCTCTTTCGCACCCATAACACCCTCCTTTGTAGGGGCATCTGCCACTGTAGTGTTGAAATTGAGGCGCTTAACCTCACTTGCAATCATATCCCTGATTTTCTGATGTAATCCACCAATCACGACCATCGATGAATCCATTTGATAAGACATTTTCATAACCTTCTTACTTAAAAAACTAACAACCTCTTTCATTGTACAATCCTCACTTGGATCCATTTTAGGGGGTTCATGAAGTTTGTCAACAACACGAGCCTGTAAATAAAAAATTGAATCAGATTCAACATTTAATCATTAACACTTCATGAAAAAAAGGAGACCACTTACTATTTTGCAGCCACTATAACCCCCTTGTGACAAACATAAGTCTTCACTCGCTTGGTTGCCTTATCTGTCCAAAATCTTATCGGAGAAACATTATGTTCGACAGCCATATTTGGAATATCAATGTGATTGATGTAAAGTAACTGCAAAAAAATTAAATAGGTAAATCAACATTTTAAAATTTAGCCCAAATACCAGAATACATGACCAAGAATTATAGAGAAAATATATTAAATACCTGCAAAAATGTTGTGCATCATTTTGCATGAATTAAACGGCGAACTTGGTACTTCCCCACAGATTTCATAAATTCACTGTATTCATGAGTTGCCCAGTTATGGGACTTGATCTTGTCCGTTTCAATGACAACGCTGATGTAAATAGAACGCATTGTGTTCCCAGTTCCTGGAACCAAGATGCTCCCAAGGATGACAAGGAGAAAACTTGCCAAGAAAAAGGTATCAGCCTCACTATAATCTATCAGCTGCTTCTCCAAAGTTGTCAAGTTGATTATGGTTTTACCCTCCCTCCCCCCCACCCCCCATTAATTTATTCTTCAACTCAGTCTCGTCAACCTTTGCTTAAATGTCAATCAATATATTCCCATCAAGAAGCTCCATAACATGTTGGAAAATCTTCAGAGACATTAGCACCTTCTTCCCATATATATTAATGCAGTTGTCACCAACATCCACACAGTCAAAGAGCCATTTAACCAGCTCACAGTATATAGGTGTAATCCGCCCTCAAATATGCACCAAATACGGCCCCTCGTGCAATTGCCTTCTTCTCATCCGATAATGTATCCACTATCCTCACGATTCTTTCGAACGAGCACCAACTGATCATTTTGCATGAAGCAACTTCAAAGCACTCTTCATCATATTCATTGTGGTTGTAGATCACCAAATTTTTATTTTATTTTATTAATTTGTGTGCTTTATTTTATTATTAATTATTAAGTGTTAGAAAATTATTTTTAATTGTTGGAATAGTTTGGTAGGAATAATGTGAATTTAATTTTTGTAAATTATTTTATTTTTAAGAGCTTTCTTGAGTTTCGATTGGGTGCACTAAGGTTCATGGTTAGTAGAGATGCACTTGAGCACTTGTTTATTCTATTAATTGATGGAAATTAGGGGTGAGTAAATATTGATGGATGTGTTCATTAGTTGTCTCTCTATTATGGGTAAGTAAGACTTTGGCTTCAAGAGTGTGCCTTGGCCATAGTTGGTCGTGTAGGAGAAAAGAAGAGCAAGAGAGAGAGAGAGAGAGAGAGAGAGAGCTACTCGTGTAATAGAGAGAGAAGGAGAGAAATTGATGAGTGTTTTTCTATTTTTTTTATAATTAACAAATCACTTTAATTATAGGGTGATTTTTAGGCAAAAAGCAAGGGATTGGATTTGGGAAAGTTTCCCATTATCACTAGGAGGCTAGGGCTTGGCACTAAAGGAGATAAAAAGGAAAAGAGATGAGTCTTGGACATATTGTGGCTACTGAGTTAGAGAGAGAAAGAGAGGCGGGTGAGGAAGAAAGAAAGAGTGAGTGAGAGAGAGAGAGAGAGAGAGAGATCGTGCATGTAATGCCTTGGATAGCCAAGACCATTACACAGTGTATTTTAAATAGTGTGGGACTTGCTAATCAAGTGGTTTGGACATAAACATGTTACTAAGGTAATTTTCAGATTAGGGTTAAAATATTTTGATAAAAAAATAGTTGACTTTCATTAAAAATAAGAGTTGGTACATGGGATCCCAAAAATGGTATTTACAAGGAAATTACAACCCTCAAAGTGATTACAACAGAAGCCAACCTAAGTGGAAAAATATAATTTGGTTCTAGTTCCCGTGTAAACCTTGACTGTGGTGGTGGAGCAGCTGCTAATGTACACACCACCCCTAAAGCTCTCCAACTCACGAGTGGTCCAACTTTCCTTTTCCCTTACCTACACCACATAGCACCTGTGAGCCAAGGCTCAACAAGAAAACTTAATTCAAAAAGCACAAATAAGCAAAAGTAAATGCATAGTAAAACTTAGGTCAATAAGCTCAATCAACAGCAAGATATGAGTAATAAGCTTAACAATAATATTCAGCTCAGCAAACACATAAATAAATCACGTCAGTCAATACAATTAGTTAAGTGCAAACAACGCTTATGTTTATTGTATAATTTTCAAGCCCAACGCCCTTAGGCCAAGTCCTCTAGTCTTATAGCTGACCCCGGCACCCTTAGGCCGGGCTGCGTTCCTCACGCTTGTTGTCGGCCCCCAGCACCCATAGGCTAGCCTTTAAACAAATATAATCACAAATACACAATGCACAACAAGCAGTCGAAGGCAGCCTATACAAGCATGCCTATCCAGATATTATCAGATACAGATATATACACAATCATAATATGTTCATTAACATGGGTCTAAGCCCCATCCACAACCCGGGTGCAGTTTTCTTACCTCGAGCCCTAAGCTGCAAGTGAGAGACAGTCCCGAGCACGATCCTACACCCCGAGCCTTAGCGGTAATCATAGTCACAAGGCGATAATGGATAACCATTAAAACTTAAACCAATTAAAAACCCCATAATAACATACTAGCCTCTGGAACCTCAAATTCTACTAATCCAGATAGTAGAATCCTTCCCGAGCACTTAGGATTGAGTTCCCAAGCCTAAAAACCCTTAATTGGAAAATATCCCCTACTTGAGCCACGGTCCAGCCCCCTAGGGTCGCAGCGAGCTACAAGTCAGAGAGCCCCGAGGCTCTCTTCTAAGGGACGTGGGTCGCGGCGCACCTCGACAAAATTTAGAGGCTCCCAGCCTCTTCGCACACACGTGTCGCGATGCCTGAAGAACAAGGTCGTGACTCGAGCCTAAAACCCATAAATACCTGCATATTTTCACTACGTTTTCCCCAAACCAAATTCAGCAAAATTCCTTGTAACCTTGAACTAAAACAAAAATTGAGTCTAGGACTCTTAACAACACAACCTCGATATTATAACTACCCAAAAACCAACCACAAATCTCACCCCAATTTAGCAATTAAAGCTAACCTTAAAACCCAGCCAAAACCTATCCTAACGTAAAATTTCACAAAGAAATAAGGTCACGAAGCTTACCTCAAGAGTGATTTCGACCTTGAACTCATCCCCAAGTAGTCCTAGCTCCAATTCAAAGCTGGAATCCACAAATTCCCAAGCTCTTCCTGTAACGACCCAAAAATACTAATAAGGTTTAGTGCCTTGATTAGCATGCCAGGAGAGCATAATTGGATATGTATGTGATTACGTGATTTAAATGCGTGACTATGTGGCATGCATGACATATATGATGATGTGAATATATTATATGCATGTTTATGAGTATTAGATATGCATGTGGGCCCTATTGTTTATAAGGGCATATCTGTAATTTTGGCTCGTTAAGGGCATAAATGTGATTATATGTGTTAAATGGTTGAGACCACATTATTATGTGGATATATTTGCAGTATATGGCTCGAGGCGATCCTAGTGAGCTAAATAGCGGAATAGTCACAGCGGGGAATAATACCCGGCTCGGGGTGAGCTTAGGGGTATTTTGGGAACTTAGAATATATTTTGGGGTTTATTGAGTAACGAGAAATATTTGGTAATTAGTTGGGCATGATGGGATTAATTGGAAAATGGTAGGATGACTTGAGGAATTAGTGGGAATTGGGAAAAAGACCATGTTACCCTTAGAACAATTAGAGGGTTGAGTTGTCTTGAGGGGTACTTTAGTCTTTTTGGCTAAGGTGGAGGATCAGCTGAGGTTTAGGAAACCACCGGAGGTTGTAGGAACAAGCTTGATCTCTCTCACTCCCTCACATACATGTTTTCTATCCTTCTCTATCTAGAACCTAAGGGAAACTCTGAGTTTTGAAGGAGAAACTTAAGAAAACAAGCTGGGAATTGAGCTGAAGGGAACTGGGAAATTAAAGGTAGGGAAACCAAGAATTTGCTGAGAATCTAAGCTGCAAGCTGAGGTAAGGTTTCAAGTTTTAATTGTTGAATTCTGTTGTACTATAGTTAGAATTTAGAGTTTTCATGAAGAGGGATTTCAAGACTGGTTTTGGGTATTTGACAAGTGTAAGGAATGGTTTATAAGTTTTTTATGATGTTTAAGCTATAAGGTTAAGGATTCTAAGCTTAGTTATGAGTTTGGCTGATGATTGGGGTTGAATTTTGAGGTTTTGGCTTGAGGAAAAATTTAGGAAAAAGGCTAGTTTTCTGGGTTTGGGGGCTCAGGTCACAACCCTGTTCTTCAGGCGTCGCAACCCATATGCTTGAGGAGGCTGGAAGGCCTATGTTCTGTCTAGGTGTGTCGCGGCGCAAGGTATAGTGTGCAGCCGCCCATGTCCTTCAGCAGTGAGGCATTTTTCCTCTGACTTGAGCATGTCGCGGCCCTTAAGGGGCTGGGCACTGCTTAAATGAAAAGTTCAGGTTGTTTGAGGGTTTCAAGCTTGGGAACCCAAATGTTAAGGCTCGGGAAGGATCCTACTATCCGGATTGGTAGAGTCCAAGGTCTCGGAGGCTATATTAATATTCTGATGTTATTTATTGGATTGGAATTTGATAGTTATCCACTATTGCTTGTGACTAGGATTACCGTTAAGGCACAGGACCGAGGATCGTGCTCGAGACCACTCTTTATCTATCGCTGGGGACTTGAGGTAAGAAAATTGCACCTATGTGGTTGTGAATGGGACTGAGATTCCCTGTAATTGAATGTATGTGTGTTCAGTAACTTATATGACTGTTATGTGTAATATGGAAGAACGACCTAAGGGTGTCGGGGCTGATGATAAGTGTACTAAACGCAGCTCGGCCTAAGCGAGCCAGGATCAGCTAGATAAATAGAGGGCTCGGCCTAAGAGCACCGACACTTGAACATTTGTATCACTGGTTGAGACGTATGCTTGAAAATATATGTTTACTGTCGTTTAGATTAATACTTGTACTCTACTAATTAATTGAATTAATTGGATTAAAGTTTATTATATACTCTTGTTGCTATCTATGCTTGTTGATTATAGTTTTCTAGTTGGGCCTTGGCTCAGGGTGCTACGTGGTGCAGGTAAAGGCAAAGGAAAACTGGGGGCGAAGTGTACATCGTCAGTTGCTTGACCGCCACAGCCGAGGGATATTACAGGAATTATAGCTCTAAACCGTATTTTTCCGTTAGACTGGCTTTTGTTGTACCAGTTTTGTAGGGATGTTTTCCGCCATGGAAATATTATTTTTGGGATCCCATGTATCAACACTTGTTTCAATGAAAATTAACCATTTATGATCATAAACTTTTAATCCTAACCTGACAGTTGACATTAGAATCACATTTATGTTCAAACAACTTGGTTAGCAAGTCTTGCACTATTTTAAACACACAGTGTAATGGTCTTGGTTATCCATGGCATTACAGCTTGGAATCAGAGTGGTGTCGGTTTAAGGGTTCCAGAAGACTAGCTGGGCATGTACACTGGCCGCTAAAGACAAGCTTGACTAAGGGTTTGGTAACCATATATGTGATTATATGCTTAAATGTTTAAATAGAATATAAATGCTTTATTTGCACATTTAATAGGGAGCATGAGATATACTGATAGAGCTTGGCGCTTGACTGTAATGTGATTATGATAATGCTTGCTTATTAGCATTCCTACTGTATGTGAATAAATGTTTAAATGCTTGTTTGCATCTTGATTGCATATTGTTGGTTAAGTTTCGATGTTGGACCATGGAATGAATGTTAACCTGCTATCATGGCCTGATCTGCTGAGTCGTTGATTGCATATAAACTTGGATAGTTATGGTGTTGGGAATTGTGCCCTGAAAGCATATGTTGTAGACATTGTTTTAAGAAATCAATAAATAAATTGAATTTGTTATGTATATATATATTATGAATTATATTATTCTATGATAATATTAAGTAAATATCAAAAAAATTCCTAAGTTCATATTTGTGATCTCAACCACGTATTGGTACGAGATGATTGTTTTTGAGATAAATGAACTTGAATAGTTCGCAGTGAAATAAAGTTATGGAATCTTCAGATTAATTACTGCAAGTATGGTCCACTAGTATTATGAATACATGTGATCTATATCCGAATTACTAGTGTAGTAGGACACTTTAGTAGAAGTATTTTATATATTAGAGAATATATAGAACTAGACTAGATATGTTTATCAATACTTAGTTAAATACCATTTCGAAGTATTAATGAAATATATCAACTAATGATCATATACAAAAAGATCTTAATCCTAAAGTTACTATGAACTCCTGTTTATGTTATATGAGTTATTTGATTCACTCGTTAGGGTCTGTCAGAATGATCAGGCTAGAAACTTTTGTTTTGGGAACTCATTAATAAAAATGGCTAGGGACATAGTATACATATATGGAATCTATACCTTCTCGTAAGAGATTGAATAATGGTTCTCTTAAGGGTTGACTTTTGGGACTGAAAGGTTATTGAGCTCAAATTCATAATTTAGTTTTCAATTATCCTTCACTAGTAAAGTCAATGGTACTTAAGGAAACAATATATAATTAAAAGGGTAAAATGGTAATTTTATTCCCGATTAATTATGAACCATTATTAGAGGGTTAATTTGAATGTAATGATTATATCGATGGACACTTTATTGTTATAAAGTACTCAATAAATGAAATGTCTATAATTACAAGAGTGCATTCTCATATTTATAGTGGAGTAATCATGAGATTATTAAATTAAGATTATTTAATTAAAGAGTTTAATTAATAATCTCAAATTTATTAGAGCTTTGAATATAGGTCCCCACAGCGGCTCTATCAACACTATTCAAGGCAAGAGTTGATATAAAAGGTAAAATGGAAAAAAGACATATTTAAGAAGAAATTCGTTCTTCGGGCCAAATATACAATTATGTGATAATGGTGATTAATTAATTAATTACAAATTAGTTGTAATTATCAAAACTAATTATTATATAATTTTCGAAATTATATAAATAATTGATTTATTATAATTTTCGAAATTGTAATGAAATAAATATTTAATTTTCAAAATTAGTATTTAATTAAAATTGGTTTTAATTAATTGATAGAATTAATTAAATATCTTTATTTGAGTGGGAGATAATAATATGATAAGTTTAAATTGGATTTGAATTTAAAAGATTGATATTTTTTTAAATAATTAATTATATGTGATAATTAGTTAAAAAGATAATAGATTCAAATTTGAATTAATTATCAGGTTGTTGGATTTCATTTGATAAGGTAGTTTGAATAAATAATTAAATAATTGTGGAAAAATCTCATATCATTAATTTATAGGGAGCTACACGACACACAGTCCTTGGACTATGTGTGGGGTGAGCTACATGAAAAATCAAGGATAGATTTTTCACTTTTATTTATTTATTTAATTAATTAATGGAAAATTCAAAAGTTAGTTTTTGATATTTTTCATTAATAAGATAATTAATTAATTAAAAGATAAATTGTAAATTGGTTTCATATTTATTTTTTAAATTTAAATATTTTCTATTTAAGTTAGACTTATCAGAAAATAAAAGATACTGAATTATTCGCTCTAAAAAAAGAACGATACTTTTCTATCTTTCCTTGAGAAAGATACAGAACCAATCTCAGACCTATTCTATTGATCTCATGTTTTGAGTACATCAAGTAGAATCATATATATACCATCCTTTATTCTTTAAATGCCCACACACTTCTTGAGGTGTAGAGAACGTTGAGGAAGATCTTGGTACGAGTACATGGGAGCAGCTTGGATTGGAAGATCGTTTATTTTACGAAAAGATAGCAAGGACACTTGATATGCATCAAGAGGTATGTTCTTTATTCTTTTCTTGTTTATGATTAATGTATGTATATTAATGGATCCACATATTTAAATGTAGTTTAAATATGTTACAAAAATTTTGTTGTACACTGGGCCAACCCATCACTATTCTGCTGCGCATTAGGAAACTCATTCCTAACCATTGGTACCAGAGCGGTCATTAATCTCTACATACTTGAATTGCTGTGTGGGCATAATATGCATTCTTATATTATCGTAATATGTGTGAATGGATGGATGTATGCATGTTTAAAAATTAATCTTTAGGGTCGTTAATTATATGGTGTATTGAGTTTAGGAATTGTTCTTAAATTTCTAGATGAAAAATGTAAGTCATTTTGGGGCATAGAAAGTTTTTGTAATTTAATTTTCTGCATTACATTATTTGAAAAAATTCTGTAAGGCCCGAGACCCTAGTTCCATGCCCTGAAGCCAGAGCCCAAGGCTGCCTACGGCTCCGTGGCCTAAGGCTCCCATGCACGCGAGCCTCTACGCTGCCTGCCGCACGCACAAAGCACCCCTATGCCTGCCTCACATGCGTGCCCCTGCGGTTGCAGCCGCCCACACCGCCGAGCCACCTAGCTGCTACCGTGCCCCACGGTGAGCCTCCTTGTGCCGCCATTCCTCCTTGCAAATTGTTATCTATTTAAATTGTGGGCCTAATTAATTTTAGCCAATAATTAAAAATTATTTTGTTTTGAATTAATTGTTTAAGCCCAAATTCAAAGGTGGGCCTAATAACTTGCTAGGCATTAAAGCCCAAGTTAATTATTCTTAAAATTTGTTTAAGATAATTAAAAGTTATTTTAATTCAAAATTAAATGGATAAGTGGCTTAATGGATCAAGACTACTTGTGAAGGCCCAAAGTTGAAGATATAGTTCTCTTTAGGTTTTATTTAGTTTCTTACATTTTTGTGTATAATTTTGCAAGTGTTGTAATTTTTCTAGAAATACCCAAGACACTCGGCCTGCATTTATTTATTTATTTAATTAGTACTTATTTATTTAAATATTTGAATGTGATTAAATTATTTAATACTTTACCATGCATATTTGACATGCCATACATATTACCCACACATTATTTAAAATTAGCATGCATCTCATATGAGTAGAAAAATGCCTTAGGATTGTTCTTTGTGATTATATGCTTTATGTGATGGACTATATAATAATAAATCTAGTTTTAACTAGTTCAAGAGCGGAAATAGATTTTTAAAAGTTTTTAATTTCTAGTATTTAATAAAATTATTTTATTAAATAATAAATGATATTCCTAGTAATTATAGCAAATTAAAATTGAACTAATTAGGGCATAGTTCTATAATTTTAATTTTGCTTAATTGGATTAGTAATTATTAGAATATCATTTGGTAAAAATAGATCACTTTATTTTTTTCAAACTAATTAAAAAGCATAGGATGTTTTGAGAAAACATATATTTTAAAATAGTGAGTGGGAGGAGTTATGACAGTAAGTCCCATGGTCTCCATTATTAGTTGGCACCGAGGTGACATGGAGAGGGCCTCGCAACACCATTGCTTGTGTCCCCCTAAGGAAGGCTTCCCACTGTGTTATTCTCAAGGCAAACTTCTTTTTTAAGAATATGATTTAATGATGTATTTCAAGTTTGACTGACCCTAAGGCACACTCTTGAGTTAAGTCATTGATCTAAAATAATGGATTACACGCACAATGTGCATTAGGCTTTCGAGCGGACTAGTGTATCCTTAACCAAACAAGCGGTTGTTTATAAGTCAAAAGAGAAATGTTGATTTGAGTTTTCACTTATAAATTTGAGAATTTGTCTCAAAATTAATTTTGAATTAGTCTGACCTACCCTAAGGCTGGTCCATTAATGTTCAAATTAATTAATCGTGGAATTTGTAATTATTTTTTATGTGTTCTTTAATTGTTGCATTCATGCATCACGTTTACTATTATGAAAATTATTGATATTTACTATATGCATAAATTCATTTTTGTTTATTTATTTATTTTCAGCAATCATGTCTAGCTCAAATCCTGTATCTTCTTTACTTGCAAATGAAAAGTTGACTGGTGAAAACTACATGAAATGGAAATAAAACTTGAACATTGTATTAATATGTGGAACCACAAATTTTTCTTGACTGAGGAATGTCCTGAAGTCCCTCCCGCTACTGCTGCCAAAACTGCAAGGGAAAAGTTTGATAATTGGATCTTATCAAACAACAACGCGAAGTGTTATATGCTTGCAAGTATGAGCGATGTGCTCAGAAAGAAGTTAGAGAACACTGAGACTGCTTATGAGATCTGGGATACCCTTCAAGATATGTTTGGGCAGCAGTCAGATCAGTGCAGGCATGAGGCCACCAGATCCTACATGACCAAGAAAATGAAGAAAGGAGTTTATGTCAGAGAACATGTATTAGACATGATCAATATAATGCACAATGCCATTATCCATGGGGCAATCATTGATGAAAGGACTCAAGTGAGCATTATACTTGAATCACTTTCTCCAAGTTTTAAAGGTTTCACAACCAACTATGTCATGAACAAATTAACATATAACATAACACAGTTGTTGAATGAGTTGCAAACTTATGAATCTCTTAACTAAGGTTCTAATAAAGAAAGAGAAACAAATGTTGATGATTCTAACCCATCCTCTTCAAAGGCTAAAAGCAAAGAAAGGAAAAATGAATATGGAAAGGACAAGGAGAAAGAAAAAGACAAGAATTCAAAGAAGCCTAACAAGTCATCTAAAAGCAAAGAGAATAAGAACACCAAGAGCTCCAAAAAGAAGACTCTTAAAGGGACTTGTTTTCACTGTGGAGTAGATGTTCACTGGAAGAGAAACTGTCCAAAGTATCTCACTGACCTGAAAGAGAAAAAGAAATATAAATTTGATTTACTTGTGTTAGAAGCTTTTTTAGTGGAAGACAATTCCTCATCTTGGATTGTAGATTTAGAAGCCACTAATCATGTTTGTTTTTCTCTACAGATTCTTAGTTCGACGAGGAAGCTTGCTGATGGAGAGGTGACTATGAGGGTAGGCAGTGGTTAGATTGTCTCTGCAGCAGCAGTTGGAACAACCCGTCTGGAATTTGAGAAGAATAAATTTCTTATTTTAGAGAACGTTTATTATATTCCTGGATTTTCTAGAAACTTAATTTCTGTTTCCATGTTGCATGAACAAGGTTTTAAAATTTCTTTTAATGATAATTTGATTATTATTTTGAGATATGGTTTTAAGATATGTTCTGCAAAATATATTGATGGGCTTTCTAAATTGCAAGCTAAAGAGAAATCTGCTTATAATTCTGAATTATTTAAAACAGCTAATCCTAGATCTATTAAACGAGAAAAGACTGATTCTGATAGTGAAACATATCTGTGGCACTTGAGATTGGGCCATATTGGTCTAGATAGAATTAATAGGCTTGTAAAGGATGGTCATTTAAAAGACCTATCTATTGGATCTCTCCCTGTTTGTGAATCGTGTCTAGAAGGCAAGATGACCAAGAGACCTTTCCCTGCTAAAGGTTCAAGAGCTACAGAACCACTTCAGCTGGTACATACGGATGTTTGTGGTCCACTTAATGTACAAGCAAGAGGAGGTTATGAATACTTTGTCACTTTCGTTGACGATTATTCAAGATATGGTTACCTATACTTAATACAAAGAAAATCTGAAACTTTTGGAAAGTTCAAAGAATTTCAAGTAGAGGCTGAAAAGCAATTAGGTAAATCACTAAAAGTTCTTCGATTTGATCGAGGAGGAGAGTACTTGGATTTTTAATTCAATGACACTACAAGAAAAAATGCTTTTAATAACACCGAAAATGTGTTATCAAAACATACGATAACACTTTCTGATGTGTTAAGACCGACTATGTTATCGTAGGTCAGGGTACTTTACATAACACTTTATCAGTGTTATACAGATGTGTTATTGTATTGTCAACGATAACACAATTTCTGTGTTATTTTAATATATAGATAAGTGTTGAATTATGTTATTTATAGTCGATTATATAACACTTTTTTTGTGTTATACTACACTTTAGTATAACACATGTGTTATATTAGCTTAGAGAAACATAATCTTTTTTTACTTACACAAAACTAGGAAAACAAATATGAACGTTGAAGCCAAATAAGGTAACATAAATAGATTTTTATTAATTACTCAAATGTAATTACAATATTTAGTCTACTAGTCTAGGCTTAAGAAATCATATTACAACATAAATGCCCAATTCAAATTCCTTTATCACTAAATACAAAACAAGAAATATATACAAAAATTAGTGAAATACATTCTTCCATTCTTTGCATCAATATCTCGATGGCTTTGCAGTTTCTTTGAAAGTGTTATGCTTCAAAAACAGGTCAGTAAATGCCACCCTCAAGTTCTTAACCTCTCTATCTAATTCACTTGGTGTCCTTTGCCTGCAAGATCCTAGAAAATGGAGTAGGATCCACCAAAAACTGAGATAAGTCTACAGATCAGTGCTTGAAGTATCATACAAAAATAAAACTGTAAAACCCACATAGCTCTTACCATTTTCTGAAAGTTTTTTCAAGACTACAGTATGTATTCCATCTTTTAGATACCACAAATTGTCAACAGCAGCAACTAAATTACTTGTAACTAAACTATACTAAATTTCTATGACTAGAATGATAGTAAATGTAGAAGCAAATATTACATCCTTATGTTAATAAAACAGATCTAATGATCCACAGCACAAAAACAAATTGTTATCTTAAAAAATAAAAACCAATTGTTATCCACAACTTAAAATACAACAAAAAAAATTTAGTCTCATAAGAAAAAGCATTCACTGCCCAAAATAGAGGCAGAGATTAGCTAACTTGTGTATATTTCAAAGCATCTATTCAAACCAATCACATCACAATACATATGGAATGAACACCACAAGGCAAAACCAGAAAACTAAAAATAACTAGAAAACAAAAGAACCATATTTTGCTCTCAAAACTGCAATATGAGTTTTGCTCAATACACCAGAGCATACATTTAGTTCAAATATTGTTAGATATTAGATGTTTCATGACAGCCATATATGTGATAATCAGGAAAACCCCACTTTGAACTTTGTCACAGTTGTCTCAAACAAAATGAAGAAAAATTTATATAAGTTTCGTGCAAGTCAATACCTGAAATCAAGAATTTCAACATCTAGGAGTAATTATACACAATTATGTTAGGAAAAGAGATGCTTACCGCCCATGTAAAAAGAAGGCTGACTTTTGCCTTTTCCTTTCCTGTGTTCACCAATTGAAAACAGACAAAGTCTACTAAGTAACTTTCTAACAACAATATCAAATTCGTAAATTTATGACTAAAATATCATATTCTAGATCATGCTGAAATATTCACATACTTATTTAAGTTACACTTGTATAGAATTTAAAAATTAATAAAAAAATCAATTCACACAGGAGAAATACAAGGAATGAAATTCAGCATATAATCACACCAACCTCAACATCATAGTCAAATGGTAAGATCTTTAAATGCCTCGAGCTTACCGTTTGATGCAAGAGATTTTGTAGTTTGTCCAACTACCGAATGGTTTCAATTTTCTGAGTTGTTACTTTGGTT
Source organism: Humulus lupulus (assembly GCF_963169125.1). Lineage (NCBI taxonomy): Eukaryota > Viridiplantae > Streptophyta > Magnoliopsida > Rosales > Cannabaceae > Humulus > Humulus lupulus. The sequence continues at coordinate 158,321,006 of NC_084797.1, read as the reverse complement.
GTACACAGAGTTGGGCATGGCAGAGCTGAGTCTGCCCTCAAAGTATGTGGAGTAAGTAGAGTACTTGGCACATTGCTCCTTCCATCCTACAAAAAAAAAAAAAAAACATAACATTATGCCTCTTAAATGCCTGTATCAGGTCAAGAACAGGAACAACAAAAGTAGTTCACAATAGAATGTTGGAATCGGAGAACAAAAAATGAAAATGAATAGTATTTACGTGTAGCAGAGATTGTTGGTGAGAACTTGCAAGGCATCACCAGGGAAATTGTTCTCATCAAACAAGACATGGTAGTGAGTAAGCCGACTGGTTCCCTGCAAGAGTATATATTACAAGACATAACTTTCATTAATACTCTATATTAATTAATAAAGACATTAAACATGACCAAAGCAAAAAAATTGAACCTAAATTCCAGCTGTTAAGGTAGAAGTCAAACTCAGTTGGGTGGCAGATTTGGGTATCAACAACAGTGCCTATATGTAACTGCAATTATACTAATTTTACCAGTTTATTCTAACCTTTTCATAGACATTAAATTAGACACATCAGAGAACAATATTAGACACATCAGAGAACAGTTTATTCTAATTTTACCACTTTCTATACCGCATTAAATTAGACACATCAGATTTAGCTTAGTTTGAGAGCATTCTACTCTCTACCAACAAGAAACCCCAGGCCATTGAATTTTGGAAGCATTTGATCAGCTACAGCAATAATTTGGGCAACAATTAACCAAATGAGCAGAGAATTTACTTTTTGTAAGAAACAGAATATTGTTGGAAAGAGAGACAATATGCAAAGCTGTAATTTATATAAACACAAGCAAAACAAACTCACCACAAGGTGATATCAAAATGGATCGATCCAATGTCCCAGTTAAAACGACACGCATCAAGTCTATTTCCTTCACACTAGATACTTTGAGTTTATTGAAGCAATCAAATTTGTAGGGTGACCCTCCAGGGATGACACAAACAACATAACTGTTCTCTTCATGCTTTGATTCCTGTTATTAACACAAAAGTTATAATGTATGCACATTATATATATAGTCTTCTTAGAGATTAAAGGGAGGGCCAAAAGTTTACACTGTTTATCGAGTCCAACACAAACGTGTATCCTTCCATACAGTTTTCACGAGTTCCCTGGTCTGCAAGTTTGACTGATACACCTTCCGCTGAGAGAGTTGGAGTATGGCTGATAAAGACCCGAAGTGATACTTTGATTAGAGTGATCATTGCAAATCTACACAGAATAGTCAATATCTATAATAAAAACTTACTTGCTGCAGCTAGGGATTTCATTGCAAATCTTTTCTTCTGCAACTCTCTACAGAAAAATCAATACAAAAATAAGAAAAAGTTAAATAAACTATAGTAACATTTTTTAATGTACTTATAAACTTATGTAGTTAAATAACATTTCAAACTGAATATAAAAAAATATTTGTTTACCTCAACCCAGCTAATCTGAACACAAGCTTTCTTTGCCACAATAACATCTAGTAACTCTTCTCTAAGAGGAGTCAGCTCATCAACAAGTACATGGGTGCACTTTTGATGGAAATTGTAAGTAATATCAGCACCTAGGATCAAAGCAGAAGATACCAAGTAACTCTCAACAAGAATTCCAGGACACTAATGAGATAGTTTACCCTAACAACTAATGTCAAAAGTAACCAGTTCATAGTCATGCCATGAGCAACACAGTAATAAAAACCACAATTGGAAAAACACAAAACTGAATCAAATAATAGAAACACTTAAAAGGAGAAGATGTGTACCAATGCAACGATTATGACTAGATCATCCCAATGTTTCTCATCTGCTAGCTGAACTGCAACACTGTCACTTCCATTCTCTTCCTTAAATATTGAAAAAAAATCACTATAAATATTCAGAAGTGTGAATCGGTTTACAGTAATTGAGAATAAAAGGTTAGTGTGAGAAATCAAACATACTTTTCCCATGATCATCAACTTCACAAATCCACCATATAAGCTTCGACAAGCACTGCCTGAACCTTGCCTGTGTGAATAAAAAAAATCTTAACTATTATCACAAACTACAACTAGCATTTCCAATATCCTTTTACAAGAAGATATTAAACTATTTAAGTCATATGTGTACAAGCCCATGAAACTAACTTAATGAGAGAGGAGTGATCAGATTCCAAACATATATAACATAAAAATATTATACAATCTACAATGTAGATTCTACGTCCTTACAAAATTGACCAAGTTGACAAATACAAACTTTGGGAACTGTAAAATGAAATATATAAAATTATTAATGAAGAAAAGAATTAGTACCTTGTAATAGTCGAAAGCGCTTGCTCTGACAAAAGAACGAGGCCAAATACACAACTAAATAAACAATTTTAATACTAATAACAAACAACTCTCCATGTCTCTAGAAATGGAGCACCAACTATCACCATATCCATATATTGGAAGGCTAACATATTAAACTAAAGAATGCAGAAAGAGAAAGATCACAAATATCATATTTTCTTAATTTGAGTTCTACTTAAAAACATTTTTAAAGAAAATATTAATAATAATAGCAATAATAGTAAGAGCCAAACATTAAATACCTGTTGCAAATTGCTCATAATTTATCTTAGCAGATCGTTAAAAAAAAAAAGTTATTCGCAGAAGCAAATCATCTTGTTGGTTGGCAATAAAAGTGGTGACTCATATATATATATATATATATATATATTGTAAATGCCAATTAATATCCTTAAGTTTGTATATTTATAATTATGAGAATAGAATTGAAATTTTTTTTACAGGTTTTACAATATGAGAATACTAGAGAGAATACCATTAAAGTATTAATAAAATAAATAATCATCAACATTTGCATACAAAACAAAAAACTGAGAAAAATTTCAATTGCAATACATAGCCACGGAACAAAGTATTCATTTGTTATAAATGCATCAAAACAAGAATAGAAGTTCTTTGAATCTATTTTATAAAACAGTCTCGAACAATAAATTTTGGTCAAGAAACTCTAGCAACATGTGATCTCTAACAGCAGAGTAATTAACATAAAAGCTTTCTAATTTCAAATTATGAAGAAAAAAGATAAACCCATGCCTTAATTTTATCATTGCCTTTAATTGATGCATTTTCCCAGTAACAACAATCCCATTAAACTAAAACAGAGCTCTTACCGTATCAAATCCAAGATTGTAGCCTTGTGAACTGAAAGGTGATGACAAGTACACCAAGTCTTGCCTGAACCTAAAACCGCTAAAATACTAGAAAACTGGCAAGACAATAAACTGAAACCAAGCTGGAAAAAACTAGAAAACCAGATGACCTAAACCTGACTACCTGGAAAAAACTGAGAAGGCTTATTAACAAAGCACCTTTAATCTAGACTACCTGAAAAACAACTGAAGTAAAAACTACCACAACATAGAGTTCATCTGTTTGTGAGCCAAGGCACCGAACCAATAACTATAATAAAAATAAAGAGCAAAATGAAAATAGAAATAAAAAGTAATAAGTTTACTCCAAGTTTCCATGAAGTAGCATACATTCATATTGCTCATTCTTACATTCTACTGAGATTGCGCCTCTAATTATTTTCACCTGTGATTGTATACTTCAAAAAAAAAAAACTTTCTGATAACTCTAAAAAAGTGTTAACAAAATCAAGATCAATAAGAGTTATTGGAACTTTTCATTTGCTAATGCTCATCATGCCAAGCTTAGAGATCAAATTTAGCAAAGCTTAAGAAAATGATTCCATGATGCAAGTACTAATTTAATTTTTCTTTTTAAAAAAATATATGATAAGATAAATGGGAATTGAAGATAAACCTTGTAAACAATAATGAGGATGAATAATAAAAGGAATATCATGAATAGAGGTCTGATTGTTGTTCCCGCATATAATTGGTCTAGAGTAGTACAACCTAGCTACCAAAATAGATTCTATAAGGTGTAGAAACAATAAATTCAATTTAAGAAACAAGTTGATTCTTTGGTTATCAAAACAATCTGGAAGATTTTAAGGCTTATAAAGAATAAAACAAAGCATTGTAGATTCTATATTTTCTTAGAATTATTTAATCGAACACCTGTAGAGCATTTACCAATAGTTACATATTAATGACTCTGGAGAAGGTGGACTGGACTGGGATAATCAGAAGGGAAAAACAAAAATTTACAGAAATTCAGCAAAAATTTAGAGCAATAAAAAAATATATTTGAAAAAATAAAACCTCATTTATATACATACATATATATATATATAAATAGATTCCATTCATACTAGCTACCCAAGTATAAAAACAATCAATGGTGAAAAAAAAATACTACCAATAAAAGAATAGCTACCCATATACTTACTTGATAACCACTTTGGAATCAGCATCTTCTTGATTCAGAGCCAAGGCCTTTCCTGTTCTGGCGCGAAAGGACTGTGATTGGAGAAAACAAAGATTATAAAAGGTTAATCCCAATGAACTGAAACCATGAAGTTGCAAAATACGAAACAGAATTAACATGAGTTATCCAAATATAGTCAAAGATTAACAATTCACTTGCTTATTGGGAGGCTAATGACTGAATCTGTAAAATGTTTGCTTAAAGTCACACAATGAGTATAGAACAGTAGAGTGGAAGCACAATCTTACAAATTCTCTCAGTCTCACAACTGAGCTAAACACTTTCCCCAAACAGTTGTGTTTACTCCATACAAAATCCATCTTCTCACAAAATCCCTCTACTAAAAACGTGTTACATCTAAATGAATGAGACCATATGATATATATATATAGCTACACAGTGGAATAACTCACACAGAATATAAAACTTACAAATATATATATATATATACATTGATTATATGATACTGAATTGAAATCTGAAATATATATATATACAACTCACAGAGTGCCCTTGCCTGGGTTCTTTCTTCTAGCCGGCATAATAGATACAGAGAGGGAGAACAACAACGACGACGATTGCAAGGTTATGGTGTGGTTCAGTAGCTCAACAGAAGGCCTTAGGGCGTGAGGAGGAGAAAGTTGAGTTCGAAGTGCGTGATAGAGAGAGAGGCGGAGGGGGCGACGGCTCTGGTTTGGTTTCGGGTATCTTAGGGCTCAATGAGAGCTGATGAGGAGTTCGGAGACCTACGACCAAGCCGAAGAAATGGGTCTCTTCTTTGTGTCGATATGTTGAAGGAAATGGGCAGATATGTTGAAGGAAAGCTCAGAAATTTGTGTGATGTATCGATATGTTGAAGGAAATGGGCAGAAATGGGTGTCTCAGGTCTCAAAAATGGGGAAGAGAAGGAGATGGGTGTCTCGGGATTCTCAATCTCAGAAATGAAAAAAAAAATTTGTAAGTGGCGGGATGTGCAAAATATTACCGCCATTTTTACATAAAAAGTTGCCCAATATAATACTCTACCATAATACTTTTCTATTAGTATTATATTGATGTGTTATGGAAGTGGGTATTTGGTGCAGTGTGACCATCTGCATGAGCATGGTATTCAATCCCAACTCACAGCGCCTGGAATGCCATAGCAAAATAGCGTTTCAGATTAGCGGAACAGAACATTACTAGATATGGTTAGATCAATGATGAGAAGATCAATGATGAGCTTCTCATCATTACCACTATCATTATGGGGCTATGCGATTCAATGTGCTCTATACATATTGAACGTTGTTCCATCTAATTCTATCTAGAAGACACCCATGGAATTATGGAATGGTTGTAAACCTAGTTTACACCATTTTCGCATTTGGGGGTGTCCTACACATGTGCTTAAAGGAAAGTCCGGGAAGCTGGAATCGTGTTCTGAAGTGTGCATGTTTGTGGGATATTCCAAAGAGACTAGAGGTGGAATTTCTATAGTCCAAAAGAAAATAAAACATTTGTATCGACAAATGCAGCTTTTCTTGAACATGACTATGTTAATAAGCACAAACCTCGCAGTAAGGTTGTACTGGAGGAGATGGTCTCCAATGAAGTTGCAAGGTCACCAGCAACAACCAATGAAAAACAGCAAGAGGAAACTACTAGTTCTAGTTAGAATAGTAGAGACCCTCGTCGTAGTGGGGGGGTTAGTAAGCAACCCATACGCTATGAACACGAAGTTAAAATGCTTGTGTCTGACACAAACAAAGACGATCCATTGACATTTAAAGATGCAATGAATGATTCTGACAAGGACAAATGGCAAGACGCCATGAACCAAGAAATGGAATCGATGTATTCCAATTCTGTCTGGGTTCTTGAAGATCCACCTGAGAATAACAAACCCATTGGTTGCAAGTGGATATTCAAGAAGAAAAGAGGAGCGGATGGAAAAGTAGATACTCTCAAAGCAAGGCTTGTAGCCAAAGGCTACACATTGAAAGAAGGGGTTGATTATGAAGAAACTTTTTCTCCTGTAGCCATGCTAAAATCCATTCATATACTCTTATCCATTGTTGTGTGCATGGATTATGAGATTTGGAAAATGGATGTCAAAACAACTTTTCTGAATGGCTACCTTGACAAAACCATTTACATGTCTCAACCAGAAGGGTTCGAAGTAAAAGGACAAGAGCAAAAGTTTTCAAGCTTCTTAGTTCCATCTATGGACTCAAACAAGCTTCTAGATCTTGGAATCTTAGATTTGATGAAACAATTAAAACTTTTGGTTTTGAACAAAACGTTGACGAACCTTGTGTCTATAAACAAATTAAAGATGGTGTGGTAGTATTCCTCGTTCTTTACGTTGATGATATATTACTGATTGGCAATGACGTAACATCATTGTCAAAGAAAAAGAACTGGTTAGCTGAACAATTCCAAATGAAAGATTTGGGAGAAGCCAAGTATGTTCTAGCCATTAAAATTCTTAGAGATAGACAGAACAAGACTTTGGCACTGTCTCAAGCAACTTATATTGATAAGGTGCTAGAATGCTTTAATATGCAAAACTCCAAAAATGGTGATATGCCAACCCATTCTGGAGAAATCCTTTCCAAGGAGCAGTGTCCCAAAACACCTCAGGAAGAGGAAGACATGAGACAATATCCCTATGCCTCAGCGGTAGGCAGTCTAATGTAAGCCATGTTGTGTACAAGACCTGACATTTGTTATGCAGTAAGGATAGCCATTCGTTATCAATCCAATCCTAGATTGAATCATTTGATTGCAGTGAAGAATATTTCAAGTATCTTAGAAATACTAGAGATTATATTCTTGTATATTCAAGTGGAGACCTGAACCCCACTGGTTACACTGCTTCTGATTTTCAATCAGACAGAGATAGTCAGAAATCAACTTCTGGATCAGTGTTTACTCTTGGAGGAGGAGCAGTAGTTTGGAAAAGTATTAAACAAACCAGCATTGCAGACCAACCATGGAAGCCTAGTATATAGTAGCTTGTGAAGCAGCTAACAAGTTTGTGTGGCTCAAGAAGTTCTATTATGATCTGGAAGTAGTGCCAGGTGTGGATAAGCCACTAGTCCTATACTGTGACAACAGTGAGGAAGTAGCTAACTCAAAGGAACCAAGGAGTCACAAGAGGGGAAAGCACATCTATAGGAAGTATCACTTGGTAAGAGAGATAGTTCATCGAGGAGATGTTGCAGTTATGAAGATAGCTTCAGAGCATAATCTTGCAGATCCTTTCACAAAGACTTTATCCATAAAATCTTTTAAGGAGCATGTAAGAAACATGGGAATTAGAGAGATGCCTTATTTGCTTTAGGGAAAGTGGGAGATTGTTGGGAATTGTGCCCTGAAAGCATATGTAGTAGACATTGTTTTAAGAAATTTATAAATAAATTGAATTTGTTATGTATATATATTTTATAGACTATATTATTCTGTGATAATATTAAGTAAATATCATAAAAATTCCTAAGTTCATGTATGTGATCTCAACCACATATTGGTACAGGAGGATTGTGTTTGAGATAAATGAACTTGAATAGTTCGCAGTAAAATAAAGTTATGGAATCTTTAGATTAATTACTGCAAGTATGGTCCACTAGTATTATGAATACATGTGATCTAGATCCGGATTACTAGTATAGTAGGACACTTTAGTGGAGGTACTTTATATATTAGAGAGTATATAGAACTGGACCAGATATGTTTATTAATACGTAGTTAAATACTATTTTGAAGTATTAATTAAATATATCAATTGATGATCATACACAAATAGATCTTAATCCTTAAGTTACTATGAACTCCTTTTTATGTTATATGAATTCTTTGATTCACTCGTTAGGGTCCGTCAGAATGATTAGGCTAAAAACTTTTGCTTTGGGAACTCATTAATGTAAATGGCTGGGGACATAGTATACATATATGGAATCTATACCTTTTTGTAAGAGATTGAATAATGGTTCTCTTAAGGGCTGACTTTTGGGACTGAAATGTTATTAAGCTCAAATTCATAATTTAGTTATGAATTAACCTTCACTAGTAAAGTCAATGGTACTTAAGGAGACAATATATAATTAAAAGGGTAAAAAAATAATTTTATTCTCGATTAATTATGAACAATTATTAGAGGGTTAATTTGTATGCAATGATTATATCAATGGACACTTTATTGTTATAAAGTACTCAGTAAATGAAATGTCTATAATTACAAGAGTGCATATTTATAGTGGAGTAATCATGAGATTAATAAATTAAGATTATTTAATTAAAGAGTTTAATTAATAATCTCAAATTTATTAGAGGTTTGACTCCCCACAGCGGCTCTATCAACACTATTCAAGGCAAGAGTTGATATAAAGGGTAAAATGGTAAAAAGATATATTTAAGAAGAAATTCGTTCTTCAGGCCAAATATGAAATTATGTGATAATAGTGATTAATTAATTATAAATTAGTTGTAATTATCAAAATTAATTATTATATAATTTTCAAAATTATATAAATAATTAATTTATTATATTTTTTGAAATTATAATATAATAAATATTTAATTTTCAAAATTAGTACTTAATTAAAATTGTTTTAATTAATTGATAGAATTAATTAGATATCTTTATTTGAGTGGGAGATAATAATCTGATAAGTTCAAATTGGATTTGAATTTAACCGATTGATATTTATTCAAATAATTAATTATATGTGATAATTAGTTAAAAAGATAATAGATTCAAATTTGAATTAATTATCCCGTTGTTGGATTTTATATGATAAGGTAGTTTGAATAAATAATTAAATAATTGTGGAAAAATCTCATATCCCTAATATATAGGGAGCTACATGACACACACAATCCCTAGACTGTGTGTGGTGTGAGCTACATGAAAAATTGAGGATAGATTTTTCACTTTTATTTATTTATTTAATTAATTAATAGAAAATTCAAAGTTAGTTTTTGATATTTTCATTTATAAGATATTTAATTAATTAAAAGATAAATTGTAAATTTGTTACATATTTATTTTATAAATTTAAATATTTTCTATTTAAGTTAGACTTATTAGATAATAAAAGATACTAAATTATTCGCTCTAAAAAACGAACAATATTTTTCTATCTTTTCCTGAAAAAGATACAAAACCAATCTCAGATATATTCTCTTGATCTCATGTGTTGAGTACATCAAGTGGAATCAAATGTATATCATCCTTTATTCTTTAAATGCCCACACACTTCTTGAGGTGTAGAGAATGTTGTGGAAGATCTTGGTGTGAGTACTTGGGAGCAGCTTGGATTGGAAGATCGTTTATTTTACGAAAAGATAGCAAGGACACTTGATAGGCATCAAGAGGTATGCTCTTTATTCTTTTCTTGTTTATGATTAATGTATGTATATTAGTGGAACCGCATATTTAAAGGTAGTTTAAATATGTTACAAATTGTTTGTTGTATACAAGGCCAACCCATCACTATTCCGCTTCGCATTAGGAAACACATTCCTAACATATGCGTCCAAGGCAATCAATACGACTAGTCGGCACTGGGGTCGAGGCAAGAGATGATGAGCAGGGTCAGAACCTTCCGTCAGCCTTTGAAAACTGGTAGTAGTATCTTGCTGATATGCAAGCCAGACTTCAGAGTCATGAAGAGCAGATTTTCCTTATGAGGCAACATGCTCCGTCAGGGAGTGTTGAAACTAACTTGCCACCTGTTGTGGCACCAACTATACAGCCACATGAGATTGGAAAAAGGTGGGAGCCACTCTACGAAAGATTCAGGAGACAGCACCCTCCAACCTTTGAGGGAAGAGTAGTGGATGAGTATGATCACCTCCATCCTAGACTTTATAATGGTGGAAGGTAATGACAGGGTGGCCTGTGCCACCTATAGGCTTAGAGAGGATGCTCGTATTTGGTGGGAGGTGGCATCACAGACTCGAGATGTTTCTACTATGAGCTGGGATGGGTTAAGAGATTTGTTCAACTAGATGTATTATAACGTTGCCTTCAGGGCAGAAAAGGCGAATGAGTGTATTAGGTTAGTGCAGGGCAGCATGACGGTTATTGAGTATGCCCAGAAGTTTGACATGCTAGCAAAGTTCACACCAGATTTAGTGTCTACTGATGCAACTAGGCAGGATAAGTTCAATGCTATGATAGGCCGAGATGTGAGGATCACATCAGTACCTGGGGGAACGACTTATGCTCAGGCGATTGAGAAGGCCCTCACTGCTGAGGAGGCAGAGAACAAGATTTGGAGGGAGAACATTACAAGACGGGATGTTCGCAGGGTAGTGCCTCCATATACAGGGTCTGGCAGGGGAGGAGGCCCCAAAGATCAGAAGAGGAAGACCCTGACACCTCAACCACTGCTGGTCCTGATAGAAGGGGACAGGGTGCTCAGGGTGGCTGCCAGGGAGGTGGTGAGACATGGAGGAGTTATCTAGAATGCACTAGATGCAGAAGGCGCTATCTGGGCAAATGTTGGGCCAAGGCTTGTTATTTGTGCGGGGTGGTTGGACACCTCAAGAAATATTGTACGACATTGAAGAGGGAGGAACCAGGGAAGGTGGATAGCTTGACTCTACCTCGAGTGTTCACCTTGACACAAGCAGAGGCTGAGGCTAATGCTAGCCCTCGGTAGTGAGGGGTCAACTTTCTAACGCTAGTTCTTCATATACTATATTGATTGACTCTGGTGCTGCACATTCACTTGTTTCTAGTAAAGTGATAGATAGATTATGCAGGCCTAGTCTGTATTATACTGCAGGGTTTGGGACTATATTGCATACAAGGGAGCTTGTAGTTTCTTGGAGATGGATTAGAGCATTGCCAGTGATGGTGGATAATAGGGAACTATCAGAAGATTTGATTGAGTTTGGTATGGACGATTTTGATATGATTTTGGGGATGGATTGGGTAGTCAGATACAAGGCCACAATAGATTGCAGAAAGAAGATGGTGACTTTTGAGCTTGAGGGTGAGGACCCCTTTATTTTTGTGGGTACTATGCACGGACCCCACATTCCTATGATATTAGCGTTGAGGGCTAGGGACCTATTACAAGGAGGTTGTGTAGGTTTCCTAGCTAGAGTGGTGGATACCACTAGAGTTACGCCAGTGGGGTCGGGAGAGACTAGACTAGTATGCGAGTTCTTGGATGTGTTTCTAGAGGACTTGCCGAGAGTGTTGATGCACAGGGAGCTTCAGTTTGTTATTGAGTTAGCGCCATGTACGAAGCCAGTGTCGAGGGCACCATATAGGATGGCTCCAACAGAGCTAAATGTGTTGAAGATATAGTTGCAGGAGCTTCTAGATTTGGGGATTATCAGACCTGGCTTCTCGCCATGAGGTGCTCCATTTTTATTTATGAAGAAGAAGGATAGTACTCTGAGAATGTGTATAGACTACAGGAGTTGAACAAGTTTACCATCAAGAATAAGTTCCCTTTACCAAGGATAGATGACCTCTTCGATTAGTTGTAGGGTAAGACGGTATTCTCGATGATTGATCTTCGATCTAGTTATCACCAGTTGATGATCAAGGACGTGGATATTCCTAAGATGACCTTCCGTACGAGGTATGGGCTATATGAGTTCTTGGTCATGTCGTTTGGTTTAACCAATGCCCCAATAGCATTTATGGATCCGATGAACATGGTGTTCAAGGATTTCTTGGAAGTTTGTGATTGTCTTCATTGACGACATCTTAGTTTACTCCAATTCAGAGGCAGAGCATGAGCAGCATCTCTGACGGGTATTACAGAGATTGAGAAAGCATCGGTTATATGCTAAATTTAAGAAGTGTGAGTTTTGGCTACCGGAAGTGACATTCCTTGGACACATTGTTAGTGGAGATGGGATTAAGGTAGATCCAACCAAGGTTGAGGCAGTTAGGGATTGGCCGTGACCAAGGAACACCTCGGAGGTTAGGAACTTCCTAGGGTTAGCGGGACATTACAGACGGTTCATGGAAGGGTTCTCAAAGATTGCCACATCATTGACTGAGTTGACACGAAAGAATCTGGAGTTCTCTTGGTCAAACAAGTGTGAGGGTAGCTTCTAAGAACTGAAGGGATGACTGATTACTGCTCCTGTGTTGAGCCAGAGTGGCCCAGGATAGTTGTTTAGTTTGAAGCATATATCAAAGGAGTTTGCAAAAGAGATGGCTAGAGCAGGAATAGAACTGGTTGTGGGCCGATTGGCCAATATTACTTTACATTCTACCCTCCTAGAGAGAATAAGAGAGGGTTAGTTGGATGATGCGCAGTTGCAGAAAGTTAGAGGGAATGTCCTACCTGGAGTGGCTAAGGATTATTCCATTTCAAAGATGGGTTTACTTCGGTATAAGGATCAGATCTATGATCAGATGGATATGGGGATTAGATGAGAGATACTTGATGAGTCCCATACTACACCGTACTCACTCCATCCAGGCACCACGAAGATGTATCATGATCTACGGACTTTATGTTGGTGGCCTAGGATGAAGAAATACGTAGTTGAATACGTGGCTAAGTGTTTAACCTGTGAGCAGGTGAAGGCTGAGCATCAGCGACGAGCGAGAATGTTACAGCCTTTGGGTATTTTCGAGTGGAAGTGGGAAGACATCACCATGGATTTTGTGGGAGGTTTACCAAGGACGGTGGGGCTACACGACTCGGTGTGGGTGATAGTAGACTGATACACAAAGTCAGCTCACTTTTTACCAGTGAGGATGACCTTTACTGTTGATCAGTATGCAGACTTATATTTCAGGGAGATTGTGCATCTCCATGGGGTTCCTAAATCTGTAGTATCTGACTAGGATCCCATATTTACCTCTAAATTTTGGGGTGATTTACCGAAAGCTGTGGGGACTCAATCAAATTTTAGTACAGTCTTTCATCCTCAAACAGACGGACAGTCTGAGAGGACAATTCATGTATTGGAAGATATGCTTAGAGCGTGTGTGTTAGACTTCAAGGGGTCTTGGAGTAAGTACCTCCCATGGATTGAGTTTTTGTACAACAGCAGTTATCAATCAACGATTGGAGTAGCTCCATGCGAGATGTTATACGAAAGAAAATGTAGATCGCCCATTCATTGGGATGAGATGGGGGAGAGGAAGTATTTGGGACTGGAGATGGTTCAGAAGATTAATGAAGCTATTGAGAAGATCCGAGCTTGAATGCTCGCTTCGCAGAATAGACAGAAAAGATACACTGATATTAATCATAGGGACATGGAGTTCCAGGTATGAGACCACATGTTTCTGCAAGTTTCACAATTACAAGGGTTGAGGAGGTTTGGGAAAAAGGGCAAGTTGAGCCCTAGATTCATAGGACCTTATGAGATCTTGGAAAGGATCGGGCAGGTAGCCTATGGATTGGCTCTGCCACCATCATTGCCAAGAGTTCACGACGTATTCCACATCTCTATTCGGAAGTACGTCTCAGATACGATTCATGTATTGGGATATGAGGGTCTAGAGTTACAGACCGATTTATCGTACGAGGAGCGACCAGTTCAGATCCTCTATAGAAAAGATAAGGTTATGAGGAATAAGAAAATTCCTTTAGTCAAAGTATTATGGAGGAATAGAAAGGCCGAGAAAGCAACCTGGGAGCTTGAGTCAACTATGCGAGATCAGTATCCCGAGTTATTCAGGTAAATTTTGAGGACAAAATTCTCAGTAGAAAGGGATTGTTGTAACGACCCAAAAATTCTAATAGGGTTTAGTTGTAACGCCCTACTTCCTTAGAGCCGTTACTAAGTGAGTTTAAGACAAAACAATGTGCAATGAACTCGCTAACCGAGGTTTTTAAAACAAAACTGTGACTAATTAAAAAGTGAAGGCTGTAATCCTTGAAAATGCGTTGTTTCATTAAAACTTCTAGTATTAAACATTTGGGATCCCAAAATAAGGTTTGAAAACTATTTACATCTTGAAATAAGTTTACAGTTGATTAGTTATAAGAATCATAGATTATTACAGCCGTTTTTCGAATAAACCCCCAACCAAAGCAGTCGGGCAGGCCAAACATGTACGCATCGCTTCACGCTCTCCGTACTCATGGTTGGTTGACTCAATCTATGCCCTTACCTGCAACACAGAGCACCCGTGAGCCGAAGCCCAGCAAGAAAACTCATGCAGAACATAACATATGCAAATTATACAGTTAATCATATCAGATAATCCACAGATAAACAAGTCAACCATTAGACTAAGCAAACACGGCCATGCCGCCCCAGAAGCCTTACCAAAGCCTGGGGTTTCGGTCCTTACCGTAGGATCTCACATGTATCCACTGGGTCCCACCCTGACTATAAGCATCCCATGTGCTAAGTGTTACTTCCGGCCCCACTGCTGTTCTTGGCCTTACGTCGTTCTCGGCTCCATTTCCGTTCTCGGCTCCGCGCCGCATCATTCCACTATAACCACATATAGTATAACTCAAACAACATTCAAACAAATATCAATTCATTTAAGTATACACCCTAACATGTAATGCAAAATATAGGGCCGTGCCCGGCAATCATCTCATCATGCAATATAGGGCCGTGCCCCGCAATCACACTATGGGCCCATGCCCTATCCTACGGGTGTTATAGTTTTCTTACCTGTACTCCGAGCTTCTTGATGCACTAAAGCTGCGAGCACGGTCCTCTAGCACGAGCCTCTCCAATAACCTAGTCACAACACACATGAAACATCCTTTAATACTAATCAATTCAAAACCCCACATAAACCATTAAACAACTCAGAAACATCATCAAAGAAACCCAAACACACAATCAAATCCCCAAAATCCACATCTTTGATTTTCAACTTCAGAAAATATAAAACCCAAAACCAAACTTAAACCATGCTTAAATTCGTCAAACCATAACAGAAACAAGCCTTAAATTACATAGAATCCTTACCTTGAATGAAGAATCCAACCCTAAGCTTCCTTCATCTCCTAAGTCTCCAATTTCAGCTCCTCCACCCATCTTCTTCTTCTTCATGCCCTAGCTTTTCCTCCTTCTTCTTTTTCTTCTCTTCAATTTTCATCAAAGCAACAAATGACCAAGCCCCAAACCGTGTACTCCTTAATACCCAGCTGCAACCTATCTAATTCCCAGCCAAATGACCATTTTACCCCTTCATCAAAACCCTTTGCTAACTACACCTCAAGGGCACTCTAGTCCTTTCTCCTATATTGCAATTCTACCAATTCTTTCACCTAAACTTGTTACTCTCAGTAGTAACTAATGGTTACCCAGGTTACTAAATCTCCAATAACCATTAACCGCCAATTCTCTACTTAACCATAAAATTCCCAAGGTACCCCTAGGCTCCTCCCGAGCCGGGTATAGAAATCTCGTTGTGACTCTTAAGTTAACTTGCTCTCTAGGACTGTCTCGGCACGTGCATCACAACAACAACACCACACTCACGTGGTACAATTCACAGAATACAATTATCACATATATGCCCTCAGCGGGCTAAAATTACCAATTTACCCCTATCATGCAAACGGGGTCCACATGCATATTTATTTCACTTAACATGCATACTAACCACGAAGTCATGCATCTCGAATGTTCAATTAGTCATATAACATGCTTTAAATCATAACCATGCATTTAACTCATAAAATCACACATAAATCCCAACATGCCCTCCTGGCACACTAATCAAGGCCCTCAAGCCTTATTAGCGATTTTGGGTCGTTACATTAGTGCCTTGATTAGCATGCCGGGAGGGCATAATTGGATATGTATGTGATTATATGATTTAAATGTGTGACTATGTTGCAGACATGACATATATGATGATGTGAACATATTATATGTATGTTTATGAGTATTAGATATGCATTCGGGCCCTTTAATGTTTATAAGGGCATATCTGTAATTTTGGCTCGTTAAGGGCATAAATGTGATTATATGTGTTAACTGGTTGAGACCACATTATTATGTGGATAAATTTGCAGTATATGGATCAAGGCGATCCTAGTGAGCTAAATAGCGGAATAGTCACAGCGGGGAATAATACCCGGCTCGGGGTGAGCTTAGGGGTATTTTGGGAACTTAGAATATATTTTGGGGTTTATTGAGTAACGAGAAATATTTGGTAATTAGTTGGGCATGATGGGATTAATTGGAAAATGGTAGGATGACTTAAGGAAATAGTGGGAATTGGGAAAAAGACCATGTTACCCTTAGAACAATTAGAGGGTTGAGTTGTCTTGAGGGGTACTTTAGTCTTTTTGGCTAAGGTGGAGGATCAACTAAGGTTTAGGAAACCACCAGAGTTGGTAGGAACAAGCTTGATCTCTCTCACTCCCTCACATACATGTTTTCTGTCCTCCTCTATCTAGAACCTAAGGGAAACTCTGAGTTTTGAAGGAGAAACTTAAGAAAACAAGCTGGGAATTGAGCTGAAGGGAACTGGGAAACTAAAGCTGGGAAACCAAGAATTTGCTGAGAATCTAAGCTGCAAGTTGAGGTAAGGTTTCAAGTTTTAATTGGTGAATTTTTTTGTACTATAGTTAGAATTTCGAGTTTGCATGAAGAGGTATTTCAAGACTGGTTTTGGGTATTTGACAAGTGTAAGGAATGGTTTATAGGTTGGTTATGATGTTTAGGCTATAAGGTTAAGGATTCTAAGCATAATTCTGAGTTTGGCTAATGATTGGGGTTGAATTTTTTAGGTTTGGTCTCGAGGAAAAGGCGGGAAAAAGGCTAGTTTTCTGGGTTTGGGGGCTCGAGTCACGGCCCTGTTCTTCAGGTGTCGCGGCCCGTGTGCTTGTGGAGGCAGGAAGGCCTCTGTTCTATCTAGGTGCGCCGCGGCGCAAGGTATAGTGTGTCTTCGCCCGTGTCCTTCAGTAGTGAGGGATTTTGCCTCTGACTTAAGCGTGATGTGGCCTTAAGGGGATGGTCGCGGCTCAAATGAAAAGTTAAGGTTGTTTAAGTGTTTTAAGCTCGAGAACCCCAAATGTTAAGGCTCAAGAAGGAACCTACTACCCGGATTGGTAGAATCCATGGTCCCGGAGGTTAGATTAATATTTTGAAGTTATTTATTAGATTGGAATTTGATAATTATCCACTATTGCTTGTGAATAGGATTACCGTTCAGGCTCAGGACTGAGGATCATGCTCGGGACCACTCTTTATCTATCGCTCGGGACTCGAGGTAAGGAAAATGCACCCATGTTGTTGTGAACAGGACTGAGATTCCATGTAATTGTACGTATGTGTGTTCTGTAACTTATATGACTGCTATGTATAATATGAAAGAACACCCTAAGGGTGCTGGGGTTGATGATAAGCGTACTGAACGCATCTCGGACTAAGCAAGTCGGGATCAGCTTGATAAACAGAGGGCTCAGCCTAAGGGCATTGACACCTGAAGATTTGTATCACTGATCGAGACATATGCTTGAAGATATATGTTTACCATCATTTAGCTTAATACTTGTACTCTACTCTTTAATTGAATTAATTGGATTGAAGTTTATTATATACTCTTGTTGCTGTCTATGCTTGTTGATTATGGTTTTCTTGCTGGGCCTTGGCTCACGGGTGCTACGTGGTGCAGATAAGGGTAAAGGAAAATTGGACCAATAATGAGTTAGAGAGCTCTGGGGGAAGAGTGTACATCGTTAGCTGCTCGGCTACCACGACCGAGGGATTTTACAAGAATTAGAGCTCTAAACCGTATTTTGCCGTTAGACTGGCTTTTGTTGTACCAGTTTTTTAGGGTTGTTTTCCGCCATGTAAATACTATTTTTGGGATCCATATATCAAACCTTTGTTTTAATAAAAATTAACCATTTATGATCAAAATCTTTTAATCCTAACCTGATAGTTGACGTTAGAATCACATTTATGTTCAAACGACTTGGTTAGCAAGTCTTGCACAATTTTAAACACACAATGTAACGATCTTGGTTATCCAAGGCGTTACAGCTTGGTATCAGAGCGATCCAGGTTTAAGGGTTCCTGAAGACTGGCTGGGCATGTACACTTGTCGCTAAAGCAAGCTTGACTCAGGTTTTGGTAACCATATATGTGATTGTATGCTTAAATGTTTAAATGGAATATAAATGCTTTATTGCACGTTTAATAGAGAGCATGAGATATACTGATAGGGCTTGGCCCTTAACTGCTATGTGATTATTATAAGGCTTGCTATTTAGCATTGCTACTGTATGTGAATAAATGTTTAAATGCTTGTTTGCATCTTGATTGCATACTGTTGGTTGGGTTTCGATGTTGGACAATGGAATGAATGTTAACTTGCTATCATGGCCTGACCTACCGAGTCGTTGATAGCAGATCATCTGGGATAGTTATGCATCCAAGGCAGTTAATACGACTAGCCGACACTGGGGTCGAGGCAAGAGATGATGAGTAGGGTCAGAACCCTCTGCCAGCCCCTGAGAACTGGCAGTAGTTGCTTGTTAATATGCAAATCAGACTTCAGAGTTAGGAATAACATATTTTCCTTCTGGGGCAACAGGCTTTGTCAGGGAGCCACTCTACGAAAGATTCAGAAGACATCAACCTCCAACCATTGAGGGAGGACCAGATCCACTGAAGGTTGAGTAGTGGATGAGTACGATCTCCTCCATCCATGAATTTATGAGGGTGAAAAGTAATGACAGGGTGGCATGTGCCACCTATATGCTTAGAGAGGATGCTCATATTTTGTGGGAGGTGGCATCACAGACTCGAGATGTTTCTACTATGAGTTGGGATGGGTTCAGAGATTTAGTGCCTACTGATGCAGCTAGCCAGGACAGGTTAATTCCACGGCTTAATGCTATGATAACCTGAGATATGAGGATCACATCAGCACTTGGGGGAACGACTTATGCCTAGGTTGTTGAGAAGGCCCTCACTGATGAGGAGGCGGAGAATAAGATTTGGAGGGAGAACGTTGCGAGATGGGATGTTTGTAGGGTAGTGCCTCCATATACAGGGTCTGGTAGGGGCGGAGGCCTGAGTGATTAGAAGAGGAATACGCTTGACACCTTGACCACTGCTGGTCCTGATAAGAGGGATCGGGGTGCTCAGGGTGGCTGCCAATAAGGCGATGAGACATGGAGGAGTTATCCAGAATGCACTAGATGCATGAAGCGCCACCTATGCAAATGTCAGGCCAAGGCTTGTTATTTGTGTGGGGTGGTAGGACACCTCAAGAAAGATTGTCCGACATTGAAGAGGGAGGAACCAGGGAAGGTGGACAGCTTGACTCCAACTCGAGTGTTCACCTTGACACAAGAAGAGGCTCAGTTTAGTCCCTCGGTAGTGACAGGTCAGCTTTCTAGCACTGGCTCTTCACATACTGTATTGATTGATTCTGGTGCTACACATTCATTTGTTTCTGGTAAAGTGATTGGTAGAATGTGTAGGCCTAGTCAGTATTATACTGTTGGGTTTTGGAATATATTGCCTACAACGGAGTTGGTAGTTTCTAGGAGATGGATTAGAGAATTGCCAATGATGGTGGATAGTAGGGAACTATCAGTAGATTTGATTGAGTTGGGTATGGACGATTTTTGGGATGGATTGGCTAGTCAGATACGGGGCCACAATAGATTGTAGGAAGAAGATGGTGACTTTTGAGCCTGAGGATGAGGACCCCTTTGTTTTTGTGGGTACTATGCACGAACCTCACATTCCTATGATATCGGCGTTGAGGACTAGGGACCTATTACAAGGAGGTTGTGTGGGTTTCCTAGCTAGTGTAGTGGATACCACTAGAGTTACGCCAGTGGAGCTGAGGGAGACTAGACTGGTATGCGAGTTCTTCGACGTGTTTCCTAAGGACTTGCCAAGATTGTCGCCGCCCAGGGAGATTCAGTTTGTTATTGAGTTAGCGCTAGGTGTGGAGCCAGTGTCGAGGGCATTATATAGGATGGCTTCGGCAGAGCTAAAGGAGTTGAAGATACAATTGTTGGAGCTTCTGGACTTGGGGTTTATCAGACCTAGCTTCTCGTCATGGGGTGCTCCAGTTTTATTTGTGAAGAAGAAGGATGGGACTCCAAGAATGTGTATAGAATACAGGAGTTGAACAAGTTGAGCACAAGAATAAGTACCCCTTACCGAGGATATATGACCTGTTTGATTAGCTGCAGTGTAAGATGGTATTCTCGAAGATTTATCTTCGATCTGGTTATCACCAATTGAGGATCAAGGATGAGGATATTCTAAAGACGGCCTTCCGTACGAGGTATGGCATTATGAGTTCTTGGTCATGTCATTTCATTTGACCATTGCCCCAACAGCGTTTATGGATCTGATGAACACGGTGTTCAAGGATTTCTTGGGTCAATTTGTGATTTTCTTCATTGATGACATCTTAGTTTACTCTAATTCAGAGGCAGAGCATGGGCAGCATCTCCGACGGGTATTACAGAGATTAAGAAAGCATCGGTTATATGCTAAATTTAGGATGTGTGAGTTCTGGCTACCAAAAGTGACATTCCTTGGACACATTGTTAGTGGAGATGGGATTAAGGTAGATCCAACCAAGGTTGAGGCAGTTAGGGATTGGCCGAGGCCAAGGAACACCTCGGAGGTTAGGAGCTTCCTTGGGTTAGTGGGATATTACAGACGGTTCGTGGAAGGGCTCTCAAAGATTGCCACACCGTTGGCTGAGTTGACACGGAAGAATTTGAAGTCCACCTGGTTAGACAAGTGTGAGGTTAGCTTCCTAGAACTGAAGCGACAACTGATTACCACTCTTGTGTTGAGTCTTCCTTTGGAGGAAGGGAAATTTGTGGTGTATTATGATGCATCAAGACTAGGATTGGGATGCGTGCTGATGCAGAATGAGAAGGTTATCGCCTATGCATCGTGGCAAATGAAAGAGTATGAGCAGCGATATCTTACCCATGATTTGGAGTTAACAATGGTGGTGTTTGCATTGAAAGTATGGCGACATTATCTGTATGGGGAGAAGTGCGAGATATACACCGATCATAAGAGTTTGAAGTATTTCTTCACCCAGAAGGACTTAAACATGAGACAAAGATGTTGGCTGGATTTGGTGAAGGACTATGACTGTGACATCCTTTGACCTGGAAAAGCCAATGTAGTGGCAGACGCATTGAGCTGGAGGGGCCGAGGACAGTTTTTTTAGTTCGAAGTAGATATTGAAGGAGTTAGCAAAAGAGATAGCTAGAGCAAGAATAGAATTGGTTGTGGGCTGGTTGGCCAATATTACTTTACAGTCTACCCTCATAGAAAGGATAAGAGAGGGTCAATTGGATGATGCGCAGTTGCAGGAAGTTAAAGGGAATGTCCTAGCTGGAGTAGCTAAGGATTATTCCACTTCAGAGACGGGTTTACTACGGTATAAGGATCAGATTTTTGTTCCGATGGATATAGGGATTAGATGAGAGATACTTGATGAGTCCCATACTACACCTTACTCACTCCATCCAGGCACCACGAAGATGTATCAGGATCTACGGAATTTATAATGGTGGCCTAGGATGAAGAAGGACATAGTTGAATACGTGGCTAAGTGTTTAACCTATCAGCAGGTGAAGGTTGACTAGAAGGAATCATCCTTTTTCTTAGAACCTTGTCCTTTCTATCTATGATCTGAACTGTTCATTCCTCATACAACAGATCTGTCTATAGCTCTAGATCCTCATATCCCAATACATGGGTCATATTTGACACATACTTCCTAAGCATTGAGATGTGGAACACATTATGAACTTCTGATAACGACGGGGGTAGAGCCAATCTATAGGCTACCTACTCAATCCTCTCTAGGATCTCGAAAGGTCCTACGAATCTAGGGCTCAGCTTGCCCTTTTTCCCAAAGTCAGCTTACCCCTCCCAATGTCAAAACTCACAAAAACACGTGGTCCCCTACCTGGAACTCCCAGTCCCTACGCTTAGGGTTAGCGTAGCTTTTCTGTCTGCTCTACGAAACGAGCATTTTAGCTCGGATCTTCTCAATAGCTTCATTATTCATCTGAACCTTCTCCGTTCCTATGTACTTCCTTTCCCTCATCCCATCCCAATGAATGGGTGATCTACACTTCCTTCCATACAACATCTCGTATGGATCTACTATTGGGAATAATGCCCTTAAAGCAATGGTAGATGACAAATGTTTTAAATGAAATAAATAATTGAATTGAATTGAATTATTATATATAGCCTATGTCCGATATTATATTGATAATATTAAGTAAATATTAGAAAATTCCAAGGTTTATCTATGTGTTCTTAATCTCGTTTTGGTATAAGAGGATCGAGATTAAGATAATAAACATAAAACAGTTCTCAGTAAAATAAAGTTATGGAATCTTTAGATTAATTACTACTAGTACGGTCCACTAGTATTATGAATACATGTGACCTAGATCCGGGTTACTAGTATAGTAGGACATTTTAGTGGAGGTACTTTGCATGCTGAGAGTTTGTAGAACTAGACTAGATGTGATTTGTTAATACTTGTTTAAACAATGTTTCATAGTATTAATCAAACACATCAAACGATGATCATATACAATTATTTTGGAGACTCAATGATATATATGGCTGGGGACGTAGTTTAACAGATATGGAATCTATACCTTCTAATAGATTGAATAAGGGTTCCCTATTGGGTTGACTTTTGGAAATGAAAAGGTTATGAGCACTCACGTCGCAAACTTGTTGTGACACAACCTTCACTAGTAAAGTCAACGGTACTCTAGAAGCAAGATATAGTTAAAAGGGTAAAATGAGAATTTTATTCACGTTTAATTATGAACCATTAATAGAGGATTAAAGTTGTATGTAATGATTATATCAATGGACACTTTATTCTTAAATAAAGTACTCAGTAAATATATGTCTACAATTATCAAGAGTTCAATCTCATATTTATAGTGGAGTAATCATGAGATTAATAAATATAATTATTTAATCAAAGAGTTTTGATGAATAATGTAATATTTATTGGAGCTTGATATTATAGGTCCATAGGTCCTCAGGGTGGCTCTATCAACACCATATCAAGGTAAGAGTTGATACAAGGGTATAACTGTAATTTGAGAATTTGAGAAGAATTTTATTCTTCTGGTCAAGTATGCAACTTTATAATAATAGAGGTTGAATAATTAATTTGGAATTAATTATTAATTTTTTTAAAATATATCTATTAATTTAAATATGTAAATTTCGAATTTCATATATATAAATTGTTGACGCGGTTTTTCGCCTACAGTGTATTAAGAAATAATAAGGGCAGATTAGTGCTTAATGGTAAACCATAAATAAAATAACAAGAATTCACTCAAGAACACAGAACTTTTACGTGGTTCAGTGGTTAAAATCCACCTAGTCCACGAGTCACTATTATTGCTATTTCTCTTACTATTTTGGCAGAGTTTTGGTATTACAGAATAATCTTTTTTTTTTTCCTGTCCAACATTCCCAGTATTTATAAGGGAATTCCATGGACAGGTTTGGGTAATCACACATTTACATAATGTCTATATTCTATACAAATAATTCTCATTTATATGGGGATATGGTTTGATAACAGAATAAATATGTTCCTACTATCTCAGATAATAAATATGATAGCCTGATCATTAATAAACGTATAGACATATCCCGAGTCTCTGGGGATCCCAGAATATGCATCATAGTTGAATCGTCACGAGCTGGATATCTCCTCCAAACTCGTGCTTCGACAGTTATCTGATTCCGAGCTCGTGCTTAACAACCATCATGTTCTTAGTTCATGATAAACTCAGGACGCCTAACACCATGTCTGATATTTATGAATCCCGAGCTGGCCACATGAATAATAAGCAGATATTCTTCTTGGTTATTTTTCCGTGTATTTATATACTAGCTGTACCTGAGCTGAATGAATGAACTCGTGCTAAAAGTAGGGTATAACATTTTACCCCCAAGCTCCTGCTCATGTATGATGTCGTCATTTTCTGACCTACACAGTAGGGGCTTTTAGACTTCTGGTACATAAAACCATGCATGCCTACTACTCTAGTACTGGACACGTGGTTTGCTGCAATTGTCATCTGTTCAGGTTTTGGGACTGCAATAATTGTTTTTTCAATTTTTTGCTGCCATGTGGTCTATTTAATCTTGGCCCTTGGATCTTGAGATACCCCAATTGGATGGCGCAGATTAATTTATGTAGTTTACGTATAAATAGGGTGATTATATTTAAAACCTCACCACATTTGCACTTGAAAATTTCCCATTTCTAAACTCTTAAGCTTCCCTTCTTCTTCCCCAGATTCCCCAAAACTGTTCATCATGCCCAGTCATTCAGAAGCTTTCCAGGAGCTTTTCGTAATCCGAATATACATTCTCCGATCATCAAACACACTTTTGGTAAGTATCTCATCCTTTGCTTTGAACGAATTTCTTTATTCTTCATGATCCAAAGAAACTTCTTTTTCTTCCTTTTAGCAATGTTCATCGTTCGATATTGTTAGACTTTTTATGAATGCCAATAGGGAATAGGTTTCGGCTTTATGCTCCATAAGTAAAATTGAATATGTTTTGATAAAAAAAGAATATCCATAAAACTGGGTAAATTTCTGGGTTAATCAGGGGTAGTTCTAATGAAAAATAGGTTTAGAGCATACCTGTTTGGGGCATAGAAATAGTAACGTCTCTAGGTTAAATACCAGATAGCTTAAGGGTTACGATTCGTTAGGTGGTTTTGCACTAAACCACCTTATAGAGGAAAGTAATGACCCAACATTTCTGACACACGGATCCCTAAATATCAGGGGACTGTTAAGAAACCGAGGTGCATAGCTTTGGATATCGCGTGGCACCACGCGATGGGTTTCGGCTAACTTTAGCTCGTATAATGAGAATAACCCCTTTCATCCTTCGTACCTTCGCGACATAGTTATAGATCATCTTAGGTCGCCTACTAACTAGGCTGCTTTGTCGTCAGGCGATCTGATGGCACCTCCCAAGAAGAAATTCGCGAGCTCATCTACCCAACGCAAAGACAAAGGGAAGCAAATCGCCTCTGACTCTCCTATTCCGCACTTCAGTCCGGTTGTGGAGAAAGAAGTTCTCGTCGACCCCAACGTATTCTTCGAGGCTGAGCACATAGTCTCGAAAATCAAGACTCAAGGGAAGGTGAATAAAATCCTATTGAGTCACAACATTGAGATGGGAGATGACGATCTCCTAGCTTGACCTGCGTTCGAAGGGAATGGAGCTGTGCTCCTTTCCAAGACGACTACGTGGCCTATAGCAATGAGCATCTGAAGGCCGGGACCTTCCTTCCACTGGATCATTATTTCTTAGACTTTTTAAACTACGTAAAACTGGCTCATTTCCAGCTCCCCCAAAATTCATATAGACTTTTGGGGGGGCTGAAATATCTGTTCTTGAGGCACGAGTGGGAGGTCCCCTTTCTAGCAGATATTTTGTTCTTTTTCTATCTCAAAGCAAGCCCCGACCAGAGAGGATGTGGTGATGGGTTTTACTACCTCACACAATTTCCCAGCTCCGTCTCCATCATCGATCTTCCCAACCATACAAATGACTATAAAGATTTATTCTTTATGTCGAATGGCTTCAAGAATTGTGAACACCGATACTTCGACCGACCTTGTAAGTCTTCTACCTTTGCAAATTCAGCTTGTGAATTTTTTTATTCCTTGAAATATATATATATTTTTAAACACATCCTGGTTGAGTTTGTTTTTCATGTAGCCATATTTGTTAGGACGGAAAAATCGGTAACCCTTGGGGGTCAGTACGAGAAATTGTCCAGACTTTCCCCCAGGGAAAAAAGATTATCGCCAGGTCGTGAATGATGTCATGATGTTGGCCTGTCAGCTGATTGGTAAGGGTCAAACACTAGCCCTGAGGATCCGAGCTCCCCTTCCGATGATCCCCAAGGTTCCCTCCTCACAAGAGGCTCTACCAATCGCCGAGAACACTGATGAAGAGGAGGCCGAGGTGCCTCTCATTCTGAAAAGACAGGCTCCCGAAGCTAATCAGTGACCTGATCTTGACCGGGCTGCTTCTGGGGCAGTAGCCGGCCCCTTCGGCCAAGGTAACCCATACCCTTTTAGGGAGTTAGACCGAGCTGCTGCTAGCTTTAGGTTAATACATTTTAACCCCAACCAGCTAGTTAGTCGCCACCCCACTGACCCGGACCTAAATGTAACTCTCCTTCAATGTGTAGATCATTTAGTAGTACGTTACAACCACAGTTATCCCACTCACATAATTGTAGTTGACAACACACTGAACTTTAGGTCTTCTATTTTTGAAGAGTACGGAACCAACCTTAGGACCTGGCCTTCTCTGCTCCAGGGAGCATTTTCTCCTGGGTTTAGGCAATATGTTGACAAATCCAGCCCCGAGGAAGGACCTGAGCCTCCTAGGATCTTAGAGATTATATCCTTAGATTCTCCTTCCCCTCCATTAATCCGGCTCATACACCTGAGCTAGTGATAATAGACTCCTCTCCCAGCCTGGAGGGTAGGGTCTATATTTCCCCCTTTTCTTTACATGTCTTTGAAACATAACTTTTGTGAATTAACTCCCTTTGTTTTTTTTAGGCAAAGAGATGAAATTGATCGGAGCTCCCAACCTACGGACTGCCTTTTAGGCTCAGAAACCTGGAGCGAGCCCCATCGTGAAGAGGCCCAAAGTGGTGAAGAAGATCGCCCCTAAGACGGGAGATACTACAAAATCCCCCTCCAAGGGTAAAGACATGAGCTCCTCATGGGAGCTAGCTCCAGTGACTACTGTCGTCGTCGAGCAAATTCCTCCTCCTCCTCCTCGAAACATGCCTCCACCTCCCCAAGCCATTCAGACGGAGGCCCCCATTGTCCGAATACCAGTGGAAACACAAGAATTGGAAAAGATTCTCGAGGTCTTTCGGGGTACAGTATATGAGACTGCAACTCATATGGTGGGTCACGCATACAAATCCAATGTGAGGGACCTGAGGGCCATAGAGGAGCGCAGCCCGGAGGACATTCTCGAATCTGCCATGGGGATGAACTTCACCACAAGTCCTTCTCCCATAACTGATTTTTTCCTTTTTGTTTAATATGTTCTTCCTCTTCTTTTTTTTTTATTTGAGCTTGTTTTGTTATTATGTAGTCCGTCCTTGCCTAATACCGAAGCATAGCTCGTGCTAAGGCTTAAAATGAAGAGATCTGAGCCGAGCTGGCTACTGCCAAGGCCGCTCTGAATGCTGCTCAGGAAGGTGAGTAGACCACCAAAGTTGCCTTGACTACTGCTCAGAAGAATGAGCATGCTGCTAAGGCTACTCTTACCTCTTCCCAAGAAAGCGAGCAGGCCGCAAAAACCGTACTATCCGCCTCCCAAGCTCAGACTGCAGAAACGAACCATCGTGTTTAACAGATTCAGGTCGAGATTGGTGAGCTCAAAGCGAAGTTACTTGAGGCCAAAGTTAAAGCCAATGAGGAAAAGGCAGCGTCATCAACATCCATGGAGGAGATGTTATACCATTGATGGGCTTTCAACCAGGATGGGAACTTCTCTTTTATGGAGCCCAGGATGTGGGATACGTACCTTGCTAAATTCAAGGCTTGGTTCTTGCAAGAACCCCAGAGACTGGTGAGGCTTCCAGAGCAGCGGAGGGAGATGGTGAGGAGGTCACTTCGGCAGGGCGAACTGACAAGGCCCAATGATTTTCTTTTTATTTGTCTAACCATCTTTTGATATTAAACAATTGCCTTTGGTCTTAGTTCGAGGTTATTTCTCCTGAATGTGACTATATTTGTTTGTCTTATTTTTAATATATATCTAACTTTTGATCCATTTGTCTTTCCTTTATTATCTTCTCATGCTTATGAATCCTTAGACTCTTGTACATTCGAGATTTTAGGAATCGTCTTTTAGATCGAGATAGATTTTATCGAACTTGGTCCAAGTTTTTGTTCGCTTATTTGCATCACACCTATTAAGAATTAGGCTTCGAACCTGGCTACATCCAAGGTTTTAGATGATTTAAACTTAGTTCGCACCAGGTTTATTGAAAGCTCGAGCTTTTAAAAAACCTTTGAATAACCAATTTTTCCAAGCTTCTAAGTTTTCAGACCTGGTTACATCCAGGGTTTTAGATTATTTAAACTTAGTTCATGCTAGGTTTATTGAAAACTCGAGCTTTAAGAAGTCGTTGAATAATCAATTTTTCCAAGCTTCTAAGTTTTTGGACCTGGTTATATCCAGGGTTTTAGATGATTTAAACTTTGTTCACACTAGGTTTATTGAAAACTCAAACTTTAAGAAGTTGTTGAATAATCAATTTTTCCAAGCTTCTAAGTTTTCTAATCTTATCCGAGCAGGCTTAATTTTGCCAACCTTGGTTATGTGCCCCCTAAGTAACAAGAATGTATAAAATTTATTGGTTGCTTTTACAAATATGAGAACACGAGCTTGCAATAACAACACTAAGAAATAGTTATTCAACAATCCATCTATTATTTAATCAAAATGGCTTTTATAAATATGCCTTACATTGATGGTGGTACTATTGATAATACTTTTTCAAATGCAGAGCATTCCAGGTCCGTGGGACTACTTTCCCATTCAATCGAACTACTTGAAAGTTCCTTCACGCAGGATTTCGATGACCTGGTATGGTCCCTCCTAGTTCGGTCCTAATACACCATCCTTGGGGTCTTTATTTGCCAAAAATACCCTCCAGAGAACTAGGTCACCCAATCCAAATCTGCGCCCCTTAACTTTAGAATTGAAATAGCGAGTGATTTTTTGTTGATAATGGGCGAGTTGTAACTGCAATTCTTTTCGTTGTTATTCGATCAGATCGAGAGATGCGTTAAGTAACTCGTCATTTTGTTCTTGATTAAATGTCCTTTTCATGTGAGTAGCTACCATGGATTTGACTGGAAGCATGGCCTCACTTCTAAAAGTTAAAGAAAAAGGAGTATGCCCCATGGAGGTTCTGTGAGAAGTTCGGTAGGCCCAAAGTACTTGCAGGAGCTGTTCGGGCCATAGTCATTTGGCTTCGTCTAACCTCTTCTTTAGGCTTGCCTTAAGGGTTTTGTTTACAGCCTCGACCTGCCAGTTGGCTTGTGGGTATGCTACCGACGAGAAACTCTTCGTGATGCCATATTTTTCACAGGAGTAGTGACGAGATCACTGTAGAATTGTGTCCCGTTGTCTGACACGATTTTCTTAGGTAGTCAAAATCGACACACAATATTCTTCACCATGAAGTCCAGGACTCATTTTGATGTGATGGCTACCAGAGGCTCAGCTTCTACCCACTTTGTGAAGTAATCGATCGCCACCACCGCATATCGAACTCCTCCCTTTCCCATAGGTAGGGAACCTATTAGATTGATTCCCACGTTGCAAATGGCCACGGGGAAGAAATCATCGTTAGCTTGACTGGAGTAACTCGGGAAACTATAGCGAAACGCTGACATTTAGCACACTTTTGAACATACGAGATCAAGTCTTTCGTCAAAGTGGGCCAAAAATAGCCCTGTCTCAGTATCTTTAGTGCCAGGTTTTGCCCCCCAGCATGATCCCCACAAAATCCTTCGTGTATTTCTTGAAAATGGTTTTGGCTTCCTCGGGCATAACACATCGCAAGAGAGGTAACGAATGACCACGCCGATATAGGGTTCCATTTACTATTACATATCGTTGAGCTTGATAGAGTATTTTTCTCGCGTCTTTTCCGTCGTCAGGTAACTTTCTTATTGCAAGGTACTCCATTATGGGAGTCATCCAGGTCGATCTTATGTCACTCATTCCGACCTCCATCATTTCTCCTTTCACACTCGGACTCTCCAAGAATTCCACTAGCACTACATTCAATGTCTCAGCCTCTTTTGTGGTAGCAAGTCGTGCCAAAGCACCAGCATTAGAATTATGCTCACGGGGTATCTATTCAAGAGAGTCGTACTCAAATTCAGACAGTTCTCCCTTTACCTTAGCTAGGTAGGCCACCATCTTGGTACCTCGAGCTTGATACTCTCCTAATACCTGATTGACCATGAGTTGGGAATCGCTATAGCATTGGATGGCTTTCGCCTTGAGCTCTCTTGCTACCCTCAGTCCTATTAGTAAGTCCTCATATTCGGCTTCGTTGTTAGACGCCTCAAATCTGAACCTCAGAGCTGTATGAAATCGATGCCCTTCTGAGGAGATTAAGATGATCCTAGCTCCTGATTCACTCTCGTTTGATAATCCGTCAATGATTATTTTCCATAATTCCTGCACCAGCTCTCTCAAGAGCTCCTCTTTAAAACTGGTACATTCAACCATAAAATTAGCAAGGGCCTAACTTTTGATTGAGGTCCGTGGAATGTACAATATCTCGAACTGGCTAAGTTCGATGGCCCATTTTAAGAGACATCCCAACATTTCAGGTTTTTGCAAGACCTGCCTTAAAGGTTGGTCGGTCAAGACGTTGATTGAATGGGACTGGAAATATGGCCGAAGCTTTCTGGAAGCCAATATCAAACAGAATGCCAACTTCTCTATCAGTGGATATCGTGACTTGGCTCCGAGAAGTCTCTTGCTTACATAATATACTGGTTTCTGAGCACGGTCTTCTTCTCGAACTAACACGGTGTTGGTTTTTATTGATCAAATCAGAGATTATACGCAGCGGAACAACAATCAAATTGTTAATTTAATCCCATAAGATTTCTAGATCTACTTCTTCACATGCATATATATATTGAATAAAAGACATGAATAGAAAAATTACCTCAGGTCCTTCCTTGCTGTTATCTTTTTGTATGGCAAAATCCTTGAGATCTCACACCAAGATCTTCCAAAATGTTCTCAGCACACAAAGAATGAGTGTGGGCTCACTATACAAAATAATAGGCAAAATCTATTTATCAAATGTTCTCACACATGAGATCTGATAAAGTTCAGACCTAGGTTTTGTGAAGAACAGTGACTTTTGTATGTATCACTGTTCTCTTTCTCTGAGAAAGATTTCTAGATATTTTTCTATCCCTGAAAAGTTACGTTCTGAAAAACTGATATCCTATATTTAATATATCCAATATATTAAAATAAAATCTTAGTTATTTTAAACAATTTGAAAATCACTAATCAGTTATCAGATTTGTGTTTAAATAATAATATTTTAATCATATTACAATATCTCATTATTTATTTAATATATAAATAACTAAAATTGTGGAACCAAGAAACGGTTCTTAGTCTCTTATGTGTGTAGCACAGTGACTGTGCACTATGCTACACGCGTACCACATGCCAGTGATGGCACGTGATTTTTCCCAATTTTTATTATTATTTAAATACCAAAAATCCCAAAAATAAATTAATTCAAAATTAATTATATTTTTGTTAAATCAAATAATTAATTAATTACACATAATTATACAATAATTATGTTTGATACATAGAAAAATATTTTACTTATCACATAAGTCCTTTTTGCCCATTTTTGTATTTACCTTTGTCAGTGTTTGTTTGAGCCATTTCGTGGACCATGGACCTATAACATTAAGCTCCAATAAATTGAAACTAAATAATTAAACTCTTTAATTATAATAGTTAATTTATTAATTCTGATATTTCTCCACTATAAATTCATAATTGCACTCTTTATGTTATAGATATACTTTTACATAAATCTTTTCTTAAGTCGTCCATTGATATAACCATCTTTCAATAGTTCAACCCTCTAATTAATTATTTCATAAATTAGAATGGAAGAATTACCATTTTACCTTTCTAATTTACTTCTTATTCCTTAAGTACCATTAATTCACTAGTGAATAATTAATCTATAATCTAATTATAGATTTGAGCTCAAAATCATTCAGTTCCAGAATTAACCCTTAAGGGAACTAATATACGATCTGTTAGGAAAGATTAGATTCCGTATTGTTGATACATGTTCCCAACCATCCATGATATTAAATCTCCAAAATAAAAGTCATTAGCCTCATTCTTTGAAGAGACCTTAACGAATGAATCAAAAGATTTAATAAACATGAATAGGAGTTCATGAACACTCAGGATTTAGGTTGATCTATAAATGATCATCAGTTATGATATGAATTACAAGTCTTTATTATTAAATGGTTTTTGGATAAAGACTTTAATTCATATCGGTCCTTGTCATATATAATCATATTATATAAAGCACATTTACCGAGATGTCTTACCACATCAATAATCCGAATCTAGATTATTTGTATCATTATGATACTCAGTAAACCATACTTGCAACTCCAATTAAAGAATTCCATAACTTTAATTTGTTGTTGTTGACTATTTTTATCCATTCATGTGATCTTAATTCTCTCGTACTAATACAAGATCACATCCTCAATAATAAATATGGAATTTTTCTGATATTTACAAAATTATTCAAAAAATAATTTAACAATCTAAATATAACAATAATAATAAACCATTGTATTTATTTATTTATAGAAAAAAAAAATGTCTTTTACATGCTTTTAGGACACACTCCTAACACACGGCACTATTCTCTGTCACAGCCAAATAATGGAACAACGATTCTCCAAACATAGGTTTAGATAATATTGGGGGCTCGTCCAGGTGCGTTTTTAGGTCGTGGAATGCCTGTTCGCACTCCTCGGTCCACTCAAATTTCTTGTTTTCTCTGAGCAAGTTATAGAATGGCAAACACTTGTCAATGGATTTTGAAATGAAGCGATTCAAAGCAGCCACCCTTCCAGTTAGGCTTTGAACTTCTTTACGCGACCTGGGTGAGGGCACTTCTAACAATGACCTAATTTTCTAAGGATTCGCTTCTATTCCCCTTGTGTTGACTATGAACCCCAGGAATTTTCTTGATGCTACTCTGAAAGTACATTTCTGGGGATTCAGTTTCATGTCATACCTCCGTAATATTCCAAAACTTTCTTCTAGATCGGACACATGCTTATTGGAAATTTTTGCTTTGACAAGCATGTCATCAACATACACCTCAATATTTCTCCCAATCTGGCTAGCGAACATTTTGTTGACCAAGCGTTAATATGTGGCCCTGGCATTTTTCAGCCCGAAGGGCATAACTTTATAACAGTATACGTTATGTTTGGTCAAGAAGCTAGCCGCATATCAGTTGCGCTCAATATGCGGGATTTTCGTTGGATCAGATCTTTCACTTTAACGTAGTATGTTCCTGGTCCGTAGGATTCATCGCGATTCTATTATATCCAGAATTCGCGTCCATGAAAAACATGAGCTCGTGACTTACCGTGGCATCTACCAACTGGTCAATCGTTGGCAGTGGGAAACAATCCTTGGGACAAGCTGTATTTAGATCGGAGAAGTCGATACAGGTCCTCCACTTCCCGTTTGGCTTCGGGGCCAGCACGAGATTGGCAACCCAGATCGGGTATTTTACCTCCCGGATAAACTCGCATTTTAATAACCGAGCTACTTCTTCCTCAAGGGCTTCAGCTCGGACTGTTCCCAAACGTATCCGTTTTTGGGATTTTACATGCACATTCTTGTCCAAATTTAAGGTGTGCATGATTACATTCAGACTGATTCCCACCATATCTTCATGCGACCAAGCGAAGACATCCAGGTTTTCCTGTAAGAAATCAACCAGCTCCTTCTTCCATTTACCGTCAAGATTCTTTCCAATCTTTACGACTCTAGAAACTTCTTTAGGGTCGATGTTTACTTCTTCGAGCTCTTCTATGGCTTGGAACTCTGATCTGTCTTCGCCTACCCGTGGGTCAATGTTGTCGCATTGGGCGACCTCACTATCCCTTTTTTGCTGAGGTTCTTCCGTCCAGTGAGTAACTCCTACTTCCTGGGACCCCTCACCTTTATCATTTAAGACCATCGCTTGCTGCCCGGTTGTGATTGTCCCTTCATAAAAATTCTATAGCATTCCCTAGAAGCGAGCTGATCGCCTCTGATGGTGCATATTCCCACAGCTTAGGGGAATTTCATTGCTAGGTGGCAGATAGAGGTTATGGCTTCAAATGCCATCAGCGCAGGTCAGCCCAAAATCACATTGTATGCAGCTAGACAATTGATTACCACGAACTCGAGCAACTTGGAAACACTTCTCGACTCTTCTCCCAATGTCCCCACTAATCTGATTATCCCGATGGTTGCCGACCCTTCACCAGAAAACTCGTACAGAGTCATCGAGGTCGCCTTCAAATCAATTACAGATAACCCCATTTTTAGATTCACAGAACTTCCGTTATCCACTAGTGTTCTTTGGACCCTTCGGTTGGTGAGCTAAACAGTTAACACTAGTGGATCGTTATGTGGAAATTGGACGTGGCTAGCATCTTCTTCTATAAAAATGATTGGTTGCTTTTCTAATTGCTGCTGTTTCGATAACCGTTGTTTTGGGACGAACTCCACCCCGTTATGGGACTTAAGTTCTTTAATGTACCTCTTTTGAGCCCCACTGCTCATGCCCACCAAATGAGGTCCTCCCGAAATGGTGGTTATATCTCCCCCTACTGTCGGAGGAGGGTCGACCTGATTTGCTTGAGCTCCAGGTTGGCTTGTTGGAGCTTCCGGAACAGGTAGTAGGGTCTGCCCAACGGGCTGACTCGGATTCACCTGATTTTGGGCGTACTGGGCCAAAGGTTCCACCCTAATGAGGGTTTCAATTTCATCCTTCAGCTGTCGGCAATCATTAGTGTTATGACCAATGTCGTTGTGGAACCGACAAACTTTGAGGGATCCCTCTTTGCCCTCTGGTTCTTCAATGGTTCTGGCTTCTTCCATGGAAGGCGACTAGAATTGGCCAAAAATGTGCTCACGTGTATCCGTTAGGTCGATATACGTGGCATAGATAGGCTTGAACTTCTCTATGGGCTTATTTTGCTTCGTCCTGCTCTGGTCGGGTTCACCAATCCCTTTTCTTTTGTTATTCCCCCCTTTGTTATTTTGGGTAACGGTTTGGGTCGTAATTGCCACATTCGTTGCCACTCCAATGGGTTGGATAAGGGGCTGGCTGGTTCCTGCAATAAAGGCTCGTGCCTCCTTGAGATTTATCCACTCTTGAGCCCAAGCTAAGAATTCATCTACGCTCTTAACTCCTTTTCTTTGGAGTTCCTGCCATAGGTCGCCCCCAACGAGAATTCCCGTCCTCGTTGCCATGAGTTTGGAGTTGTCATCAGCATCCCTAGCTCATGCAGCAACATTGGCAAATCTACTCAGATATGCCTTCAACGTTTCGCCAGGTTGCTGCTTTACGTTTTCCAATGAATCAACCTCAACTCGAGCTGCTTGTGAAGCTCGGAATGCTTTTTTGAACTCAGAGGAAAACTTCTTCCGCGAGCTTATGGAATGTCTCTTGTATTACTTAAACCACTGCCTAACTGACCCGACCAGGGTTGCAGGGAACAAAATACACCTTAGGTCAAGCCCGACATTGTGGGCCATCATCATGGTGTTAAACATTCTGAGGTGATCTGACGCATCTCCATCTCCATCAAATTTCAATAGGTGTGGCATCTTAAAACCCACAGGATATGTCACCGCCACAATATTTGGAGCAAAAAGCTTGAGCTCCTCGTCTGAGTTTCAATTGTCCTTTTCCTTTCCGGACAAGAGTTTTTTCATTTGCCCTTCCATCAAAGCTAGTCTCTCGAGGGTTTGGTCCCTAGTCCCTAGTCCCTAGGTTAGCTGGGGGGTTGTTCAATAACTCCCGTCCTATCATGCACGTTTGATGGGTTATTCTCCCTCCAAGTTCGAGCTTTGTTTTGTGGGGCACTCCCATTATCACGTACTATGGACGGACCTCCCTCTTGTCGAGTATAGCTAATATCTCCATCCCAAACTGGATACCTTCTCTGCGAGTTCAGATGATTGCGCAAATCGGGTTGTGGATCATACCAAGGGCTCTGTGTTAAACTCAAATGATTCCTTAGGTCACTCTCGGACCTACCGCTACGATGGCTTTCGGTCCAGTAACTCCCGTTTGTGAAGCTTACAGCTCACGATTGGGGCCGAGGACTTGGTTCTCGACACGTGTTCGTGGGACATAAGTATTGGCCGATAGGGGAGGATTTCTCCTACTGTCTCCATGAGCTGGAATATCCCATTAAGGACGAGGCCGTGTTGGATGCCTTATAGGTGACGGGAGATGCCTTATTAGTGAGGCTATCCTCGTTCCATCAGGACAGACTAAATTAACCTGCCTCTGTTCTACTCCAATGTCTCTAGTTCTTTGTGCCTGGTGATTCGATCGTGGTGTAGGAGGATTTATTGGAGCATTTTGACTTCGTGAGCTTGTTCCATCCCTTCCTCGTGGACTGTCATGGGCATTCCCAGGGACCTGTAAAGAAGGCACCAAACTTGGGGTTGCAGTCCTGACTGACCGACAAACTTGTTGATGAACCCTATGACGGTCGCTGGGTTGAGCATTCTGGTAATCTCACCCCGCAAGTACAGAACTTGGAGTGGCGATTCTGACTGATCGACTCGGTTTGGATCGATTATTCTTGTGGGACTTATGAGACCCACTTTGCCTCTTTTTGACATTAACGTCAGTTGCAAGAGGGGGTAACCGAGCCAAAACCTCCTCAAACTGCTTGTTTGCCCTAGCGAGATGGCTCCTCAATTGCATGTTCTCCATCTCGACGGCAGTTAGGTAGTCTGGGTTTGGGTTTGGCGGTAATGACGCCAAACTCCTAGTGTTGCCTTGACCCGCCTGTTGTTTTCTAGGACGTTGCTGACTCTCAGGGCCACGTGCGTTCGGAACAGCGGTATGATGGGCCTCCTGCCCACCGAGCTGTTCTATCTCATTGTCATGCATTGAGCGAGTGAACACCATGATGGGAATTGACTGGGATTTTGGTAAAGCACTAATTTCCTCTCAATGAAAGCACCAAACTGTTCACTCGGTTTTTCGCCAACAATGTATTAAGAAATAATAAGGGCAGATTAGTGCTTAATGGTAAACCGTAAAGAAAATAACAAGAATTCACTCAAGAACACAGAACTTTTACGTGGTTCAGTGGTTAAAATCCACCTAGTCCACGAGTCACTATTATTACTATTTCTTTCACTATTTTGGCAGAGTTTGGGTATTAGATAATAATCTTTTTTTTTCCTGTCCAACATTCCCAGTATTTATAGGGGAATTCCATGGACAGGTTTGGGTAACCGCATGAGTCAATCACGCATTTACATAATGTCTATATTCAATACAAATAATTCCCATTTATATGGGAATATGATTTGATAACAGAATAAATATGTTCTTGCTATCTCAGATAATAAATATGATAGTCTGGTCATAAATAAACGTATAAACATATCCCGAGTCTCTAGGGATCCCATAATATGCATCACAGTTGAATCGTCACGAGCTGGATATCTCCTCCAAACTCGTGCTTCGACAGTTATCTAATTCCGAGCGCGTGCTTAACAACCATCGTGTTCTTAGTTCATGATAAACTCAGGACGCCTAACACCATGTCTGATATTTATGAATCCCGAGTTGTCCACGTGAATAATAAGCAGATATTCTACTTGGTTATTTTTCCGTGTATTTATCTGCCAGTTGTACCCGAGCTGAGTGAATGAACTCGCGCTAAAAATAGGGTACAACATAAATGAATGAATTAATTATTCTATTTGAGTGGGAGAAAATAAAATTGGTAAGTAAAAAATATTTATTGATTTATTGAATTTTAAAAGATGATGATGATCATCATCAATTTGAATTTTGAATTTTGAATTTGAAATTAAAATTTTGAAATATGGTTGTCATATTTTTCCTTAAAAAGATAAACACTTTATTTTGTGGGAGATTGATTTTAGTTAAAAAATTATATAAAAGAAAAATACAAAATCCCTATAAAGGGAATAGTGGGTCACGCATGACACAGCCCAGAGACTATGCCATGCGTGTACCACATATACTGATATTGTATAAGTGTAGTTTTTTTATTTAATTATTTAATAATTTGAAAATAGTTTTTCAAATTTGGTAAGTTAAATATTACTATCAAATCCTAAATCATTATGATATTTTATAATATTACTATTATTGTTTGGAATAATAAGGTAATAGAAACATCTCTATATATATGATATAGAATAAAGAGAAGAGAGAATATACAAGAATAACAATATATTACACATATAAGATACAATTCAGAAAAGTTCTTAGAATTTTTGTTAGACAAAAACTCTTTATTTCTTTTTTTTTATTTTAGCCATTCTCAGACCTTAATCCAAGTTCTCATGTGTTGAGAAATACTTGTGATCCCCTAAAAATACAAACCCATGTTCTCTATGTGCCCACATACATCTTGTGATGTAGAGAACACTCTGGAAGATCATGGTTTGAGTGCTTAAAGCTTTGGATAGGAAGATCGAAAAATATACGAAAATACTCAAGGACACTTGATAAGCTTCAAGAGGTAATTGTACATGTTCTTGATTTTTTTTTTTTTTTGTGTTTATATGTTATATATAAATATATTGTATATTTATATATTTGTTGCATGATTAATAATATTGTATGTTAATGTTTCTGGAATGTTTTCTTGGTCATATAAACTGATTATATGATTAATGATTTTTTTTTTAATTTTGTTGCTCTTATACTAATGGGCCCACCACGCAAATTTTGCTGCTCTAAATGTTATTTCCA
The DNA here is from genome assembly GCF_963169125.1 of Humulus lupulus. Classification (NCBI taxonomy): domain Eukaryota; kingdom Viridiplantae; phylum Streptophyta; class Magnoliopsida; order Rosales; family Cannabaceae; genus Humulus; species Humulus lupulus. Next base: position 158,281,961 of record NC_084797.1, on the reverse strand, counting down.
AAAATTGGTACTAGAGTAGTTCATTAATCTATACATATTATTAATTGTTGTGTGGGGTTATATGCATTTTTAAATTATATGTGATATATGTTTGAATGGATGGATGTTTATTTTTATGATGATAAATTCTTAAGGGTTGTTTATAATGGTGCTTTTGCGTTTAGGAATTGTTCTTAAAATTTATAGATGAAATATGTAAGCCATTTTGGGGCATAGGAATTTTGTAATTTTTTGTTTAAAATTTATGAGTAAAATTATGTCGGAGCCCGAGCCTCGAGCTGCTACCCAGCCAGCGTGCGCCAGCCACTGTGCCCCTGCGCTCATGCTTGCGCCCCTACACGCCACCCCTGCGCACCAGCCCGCGCCCCTGCCCCCCCCCCCCCCCCTGTGCGCCCGCCCAGCCGTGTGCGCCTCCCTACCTAGCACCGCGCCCCTGCGCCCAACCGAGCCTCCTTCTGTCGCCGCCCCTTACTTGGTACAACCTAGGGTTTGTGTCAAACAAACCTGAGTGTGTTGTTACCATAATTATTATTAATTATTCATTTAATTAAAAATCAGAAATTAAATTAAAATTATTTTAATTTAGAAATTTCTTTAATTGAAATAATGTTGATAATTTTCCCTAATTAAAAATGTTTTAATTGTTATCTTCCATAATTAAAATTGTTTTAATTAAAATATCCAAAATTAAAATTATTTTGAATTTTAATTTATTAAAGTTAAATTGTTTAATTTTATTTTTGAATTAAATTACCCAAATTCAAATTGGGCATTAGAAACTTTTGGGTGTTAAAACCCAAAGTTTAATTATTGTAAAAGTTTGTTTAAAATAATTAAAAAGTTGTATAATTCAAAATAGATATGGAAAAGGATGACATTGGCTCAACAATACTACATCTCAAGGTTGAAGATCAAAGTGCTCTTTATCAAGCCTTAGTTAGTCTAAGTTACATTTTCATGTATTTTTTGCAAGTGTTGTAATTTTTTTAGAAATACCCAAAAGTTATCATACTCGCTTTTATTTCTTTAATAAATGTCTAAATGTATTTAATATTTTGTCATGCATTATAACAAGCCACTCATATACCCACGCAGTATGCAATAAGCATGCATTGCATTCGTGTAGAAACATGCTATTAGGAACGTCCTATATTTTACTATATGCTTATATTTGATAAATCATATAATAAGAAATTTACTCTTAATTAGTCAAGATGGTAAGCCAAAATTAAAGTTGTTTAATTTGTTGTTTTAATGAAAAATGTTTTATTAAAATAAAAATGATATTCTCTTAGTTAAAGAAAAATTAGAATTAGAATTAAGGACATAATTTTGTTTTGTTTTGCTTAATTCAATTAGTAATTATTAGAATATCATTTGGTAAAAATAATTACATTTATTTATACAACTAAATTAAAAAATATTGATTTTGTGAAAAACACATTTTTCCCAAAATGGTGAGTAGGAGAGGGAGTTATGACAATGTTACACCTAAATTCTGAGGATGAATAAATGAGTCTCAAAATGTAGCGTCGTAAAGCGTAAGCTCAAAAATAACAAGCAGTTGCTGAACACTTGTATCAATGTGCATGATTCCTGACCTGTCCTTATTGGCGATCGAGCACAAGCTTAAAAGGCCCGAGCTTAAGGTACAAGCTCGAAAGAAATAATCTTCTCTGACGCATATGGGTGTTATTCGAACCTTATTCGTAAGCTCGAAGATATTGTTCTCCGAAGATTGAGTTTGATGAAACCACTAGCTGAAGAGGAGGCTGACTCGAATAACGAGCTCGAAGTATTGGTCGATCTCGAAAGCGTGTTAACCTTCCGTACGAGGTCAGCAACGCGTTTTGCACACAATAGTTGTTAGGAGAACCCTATTCCTTAGGGATTCGTTGTTATCTGATATTAAATCTCAATTATCATGGGATATTATGTATTTAATGTATTTATTTACATTTATTTCATATTTGGATAATTGGTTGTAACTTCCCTAAATCAGGGGAATATATTCTCCCAGCCAGGCTTATAAATAGCCTAATAATTTTCATTTGTATTCAGGTAAAAATTGAGAGGGAGAATACTCTATCAAATTGTTCTGAGAAAACTTTGAGAGAGTGTTATGATCAATAATATTGACTCGCGGACTAGGCAAATTTTAACTGCTGAACCACGTAAAAATTCTACTATTCTTTTCTGAAATATAGTGCTCTTCAAATTTAAGTTGATGAAAAAACGGCATCAACAGTTTGGTGCTTTCATTGAGAGCATTAAGCAAATCTTTTGTATTGTTTAATCACAAACCTCCTGCATTGCATCAATGGCCGCCGCAAAAAACCCAAGAGCTGGTGGGTGACCGTTGCCCCAAATACCTGAGGAGCAGACTCCTCAAACTAAGAATTATCCCTGGAGGCCTGGGAAACAACCAATGACAGATCACGACCAAGATGAGGGGAGTGCATCATCTGATTCCAGGGGCCGCCTGCTCCTAGGCCCGACGAGGACCTTTATTATAATCCTGAGAGGTACACTCCCATTGTGGAACTGGAGAATTGCGAAATGTGCCAACAATTTGTAGAGGCCACATGACGCAATGAAGAATTGGCTAGGCATGCTGTTGAGGTCCAGGCGCCACCGTGGAGGCCAAGAGGCGCCCCCACAGGAGAACGACCGCCAGGAGGGCCGAACAAGGGGCCCAACAGACCCAGCCAAGGCCTAGGGCAAACACTAGCAATGATCGCCTTGTGTGGAATGCTTAAGCTAATACTGTTGGTAATTTGACAGAAGAGGTATCTACAGGAACAGGGAATAACCAAGCTCCCCCAACAGCTCGAAATACTAACCCTGAACCTGTTAGAAATAACCCAGGATCAGTCCAGGCCAATTTTGGACCTTCCAGGCCCAACAATGGATGGTCACCACCATTGCCTATATGGCATCCACCGTCTCCCATAAGGCACTCATCACCAATCCAAGAAGCACCCCAGCTTGCTCTTAATAGGAACCGGGCAGGGGAGCATGCACAACAAAGGCCATCTTGAACTTGCAGCCAAGACGAGAATTGTCAAACTCAATCCGAACATGGGGGCGAGCGAGATACAACATGAGGACATAGGGCAGCCTAATCAGCAGGAAGCCATATGTCGAGATCACAGAAAACTGGAGCAAGAGGGCCGATGGAAGATCCTCCTCGCAACCATCGAGCCCCTCAACCAGAAAGAAATATTAGTTTTATGAGTGGGAGTTTGGACCTCACTAGGTATGTGAGTGTATATAATACCGAACCCAAGAATACTGGGAATTATGACAATAATCCTGATCTTCGAGATCATCTGAACCAGAACTAGGGGCCAGCCAATCTCTCAAACCCCGATTTATGTGAACATCTAAACAGTTGAAAGGAACTTGTGCAACCAGTATATGGGAACCAGTATAACCCTATACCGGGACAAGGAGCTGGAGCTTTTATAAACAATAACCAGCTACCCCAAGCACAAGCTCAGCCTCCAATGGACTTGGTCCAGGAGAGAATTAATCAGCTCGAAAGAGCGTTCAGGCTCCTTCAAGATGAAAGGAACAAGGACAAGGCCGATGACTCTGATGAGGAGCTCGAGCTTTTTGCTCCACATATTTCAAACACACCATTCCATTACGGGTTCAAGATATCCCATGTAGCTCCTTTTGAAGGGAACTCAGACACGTACATCCATCTGATCACATTTAACACCATCATGAGAGCCAACAATGTTGGCTACAAGCTCATATGCATGTTATTTCCAACTACTTTTACAAAACCAGCAAAAAATTGGTTCGATAAATTTAGAAGACATTCGATCTCCTCTTGGGATCAATTGGCAAAGGAATTTAATAGACAATTCATGGCCATGTAGGCGTCAGGCCCGAGGCCTCGACCTTGACCAATGTCAAGCAACAGCCGGGATAATCATTAAAAAGCTACTTGGCAAGGTTTAACATAGAGGTGGCGCGAGCCCGTAATATTGAAGATAGTGGTCATCTTATGGTCGTTTGAGCTGGTATATTGCCAGGAAGTCCTCTTTGGGATGATATGCAGAGAAAATCGATAAGAATAATGACTGAGTTCGATAAAACGGCTCAGAGATTCGTCAATGTAGAAGAGGCAAGGTCAGCATTACAACTAAACCCTCAGCCCATTATAACTACTACAACAAATGTTAACACATCCTCGACCTCGGCTACCCCATCAACATTTCGACCTTCAGGAGATAACCCTTCAAAAAGAAATAAAAATGAAGGGAATAACTCAGAGGCGGACGGTGGAAAAAGAAGAAGGGAGATAAGTATTTCTCCATTTATACGGCTTACACCGAGCTCAATGAAACTCGGGAGAATATATTTGCTGCAAATAAGAATCAGGTCCCATTTAGGCGACCTGACCCAATGCAAAATCAGAAGTCAAAGAAAGACACCAACAGTACTGCAGGTTCGACAGGGACGTCGGACACACAACTGATGAGTGCCGACAATTAAAAGACGAGATCGAATGCCTGATCTCGAGAGGATATTTCGGACAATACATAAGAAACTGAAATACCACTCAAGTGCCAGCTAGACAAAGGGCAGCTTTTGCGCAACCTGCACAACTGAATAACACCTCTTGAGCAAGGGAAGATGATCGACCTCCCCCAATAGATTGGGAGGATGTGGTAACCATCTTCAGAGGACCACACCTTACTGGATCAGGCTGAAATGCCCAAAAGAGATATGTGAGTGAGCTCAAGACTGGAGATAGTTCTCCCTACGATCCTCAACCACAAGCTCCAAAGCAACAAAGGGTTAAATCTCAACCCATTACTTTTACAGAAGAAGATGCTTCACATGTTCAGCTTCCCCACAACGACCCTCTGGTCATCACACTTCAGCTTGCCAACAAAAGGGTGCGTAGAGTCCTGATCGATAATGGGAGCTCAGTCAATATCCTTTATAAGCCACTCTAGAAAATATGGGACTCACGCTTCAAGATTTGAAAGCCTGTGCAACGACGTTGTATGGATTTTCATGAGAAGGGATTGCTAACACGGGATCCATCGAGCTCCCATAACCTTGGGAGACTATCCAGTCTTAGTGACCAAGATGATGGAATTCATAGTGATGGACACCCTGTCGCCCTACAATGTACTGCTCGAGGGACCAGCCCTGATTGGGCTGGGGGTAGTGTCATCTGCTAGGCATTTAGCCATCAAGTTCCCGACGTCTAGTGGCATCGGGATGCTCATGGGAGACCAGATCGATGCACGGGAATGCTATAGCATTTCAATGAGAGGAAAGAACCAAACAAGTGCACAAGCACTTGTTGTTAATCGGGAAATGAACGGATTCGTCTTTGAGATCGAGGAAGAGATCGACCCTAGGGTTGAAGAAAAGGTCGATCTCGAACCAATGGAGGAGCTTGAAGAAGTGAAGCTAGATGAGAAAGATGCCACGAGGGTGGTAAAAATAGGGAAAACCCTTTTCGAAACTGCGAAATAGCAATTAACTTGCTTCTTGAGAGAAAACCAGGATTTTTTTTCATGGTCACACTCAAATATTGTAACATCCTACTACCCAGGGACCATTACGGTTTGCATTTTAAATAGTGCTAAACTCGCTAATCGAGTCATTTGGCCATAATCGTGTAACTAAGTATGATTAACGGTTTGGGATTAAAAAATTTGGTTAAGATACAACATTTCACTAAAACGTTTACCATATACATTGGGATCCCAAAATATAATTTAAAGGTCAATTACAAGAAAGTATTTACAACCAGCCGACCTAAGCGACAAAATAGGGTTTAACCCTAGTTCCTCTTTAAACCCTCGTTCGTGGCGGTCGAGCAACCACATATGTACACATCGTCACCTAAGCTCTCCAACTCAAGGATGGTCCAGCTTTCTTTTGCCTTTACCTCACCCACATAGCACCTGTGAGATGAAGCTCAGCAAGAAAACTCAATATGCTTACGAACAAGTAATAACATGTTACTAAATCATGATATGCATGCACTACTACAAAAATTACATGATAAGTCAGTTAAAAACTGACATCTGAATGTTCATAAGTCGGTTGGGAACTGACTTCCCATGCAGTGACTTATGATGTAAAAACATGGTAGGTCAGTTGGCGCCAAACCGACATCTGGTGTAAGACATGGTACGTCGGTGGAAAACCGACATCTGGTGTAAGACATGAGATGTCGGTTGCAAACCGACCTCTAGTGTAAGACATGGTAGGTCGGTTGTACACCGACCTCTGGTGTAAAACATGATATGTCGGTTCACAGGCGACTTATGGTGTAGACATCTATTGTCAGTTTTAGTAGAACCGACTTATGGTGTTTTTTTTCTCTTAAAAAGTGTATTATGCCCAAAACAAATCATTTTTTTTTATACAAACAAACTGAACAAAATAAAACATAGATCACAATAATATAAAATACTAGAATTTGAACTAAGTATCTAAAATAACGAGTCTTAAGTTAATTACAAAATGACTCACATAAGCATTGTAAACTATAGTTAGGCAACAAAAGTGTGTATATCTTCAAGAAAGTCTAAGTTAACATTGTAAGTATATCTCATTAAAAGTCTAAGTTAACAAAAGTGAGTGGACCTATGTAGTACTCATCAAATCCATGACGCATTGTGCCCATTCTTCACGTACTTCATTGATCTCATCCTTTGTGTAATAGTTCTTCCCGCCACACTAAAACAAAATTCACTGCATGAGTTGAATTAATATACTTAATCTTAAGGTAAAGCTAGAACTTTAATAATGAATATTTTCACTTACATTACTAGTTAGCCATCGCATTGAAAACTCATTTGTCACGAAGTCCTTCATTGGTGGAAGGATCTGTTGTATTTTCTAACGCTAACTTAATAAAGTTGTCGACTCCCTCTTCATACTCTTTTGAAAGTCTGTCCTTTGTTATCCAACTCTTATCCATTTCCTAGAAAAAATTCGACAGAGGTTTCCCTAAAATTGGACTAAAATCCTCCTGCACGTAGAAAATTCCCATAACAAATTTTTAGCGCTGTCATATTCCTATTATTACACTATCTTTTTAACTTAAATTTTGACAGAGCTTCCCTATACCAATCAAACAAGAACAATGCAAGCACAACATAATTTAAATATAAGAAAATAAAACATAATTCTAGATGAATTTGGGCAACATTTCCCTTGTAATAGTGACCTAACCATCTGTCAATAGAGAACCAAGCAATTCAAACAACACACAATAAGTTTCTTCCTTATATCTCCGCAGCACACAAATAAATTTCCCAGAAACTACTTCACTAAAACACACAAGTTCTCAACCTTCCATTATCACCGCAACACACAATTTTAATCACAGAACCTACTTCACTATGGATGAATATTTAAGATATTCAAACTCCTCTATCATTTTTATAATAATATTTATAAAAAAAAAAAAAACATCCATACCTCTTGCAATTAACAATAATCAAGCAAATTAATTCACTTGGCAATGATCCTTGCTAATATTTCCACCAAAAACCTACAAAATAAAATTAATCCATAAGCCCCATTTGAAGTTTCTGAGTCAATGAAGCGAAACTGACACCATTTGTTTTATTTATTTATTTATATATTTATTATTCTTTATATTCTATTGCTAACTTATATAATTTATGATTGTCGGAGGCTATTGCTAACTTATTAGTGTCGGAGGCTATTTTGTAAAAAAATTATCAAAACTAGACGAAAGTGTAAAATAACTTCAAAAAATTAACAATTTTATCAAATGACTCATAAATAAATAAATAAAAATAATTGTTAAAAATTTAGAATTATAAAGGTATGATATTTATTAGATTATTGAACATGCATTTAAATATTATGCACAATAAAATAATAATATTTTTTTTAGTAATTAATTATAATTTTGATAATTATGGTCGGTTGGATGTTTAATTATATATTTTGGGTCCACACATTTATGAGTTAGGCATGTGAATGTTATAATGTGCTTATTTTCCTATTTTACCCCTTAAACTAAATAAATAGGCTTGTCATTTTCAAAATTGAACCTCAAAAATAGCAGTGGGAAAATCAGCTTTCATTCAATTCAATTTCACTCTTTCATTATTGTTTTTCAGTTTTTCTCTCATCAATTATTTCAAATAATAAAATAAAATATAATAATAATAAAAACATGTGTTCTTAACGTACATACACAAACTAATAAACTAGCCAAATTGCCTATTGGAGGAATGAAAATAAAACAAGAAAATCAAAATGAAGAGACCTAAGCACGCAAAAAAAGGGGCATCAAGTAATGTTGTGTAAGCTGTAGAAAACATGTATTTGGCATGCTTTCTTCTCTGTGCACTTTCAGAATCAATGATAATGCCACAAAATATAGCTTGCAAGACTAGACCTGGAGCATAAATTATTAAGAATTATCATCATTGAACTCCAAAATAAATTGTCAATATGTCAAAACTGTTTCATAAAGAACAGTTTTTTAAATCACTGCAGTTCTTGTACTGAGCCAAAGGCCAAGCTGGCTCCATCAAGAGCCTCAAATTGAGACAAAAGGGTCAAGCTAATTGGTATCAAACCAGTGAGACTACTGTCATATTCAATAATAAACTATTCAACATTGTAAGATTAGCAAAAGCATGTTAAAGGCAATATGAATCTACTTATCTTCTTTTAATGAAAAGCAAACAGAGAAAAGAGAGAAGAAAACAACTCCTCCTTCACCTCCATTAGGAAAGGTGGCAGATTTACAGTGAGATTAGCTTTAAAGAGAAACTCATTGTCACTGGTCAAAAGGGCTATCTTTTTCTTCACAGCCGTAGTTGTGGGTTTTATGTTAAAAAAACTTCAGCTCTCTCTGGCTATGTTCTGACTCTGTTACAGCAAAATGATCACTTTAAAGGGTACTAGTTACTGAAAGCTCTGACTTTGCTACCTATGCAAAACGACAACTTTGGTGCTTCAGATTATCAGAGCCTCTAATTTGAGAGGACTCCAATAAACCTTTTGGTCTTTTTGGGGGTGTACTATTGTAGTGGATCTGTCTGGTTTTCATCTCTGAAATACTCATTCCATCATTGCTCATTTTGCTATGGATTCTAGTGGTAAACTGATCATTGCCCTTCTATTTTTTCTTATTTATCTATTTTTTCTCTCCTTCTGTTTTGCTGAAATTATTGTCGTTTGGGAGAGATTTCAGTGCTGGGATTTCACGGGAGTGAAGATAGTAAAATGCTGGGACTCAAATTGAGACAAAAGGGTCAAGCTAATTGGTATCAAACCAGTGAGACTACTGTCATATTCAACAATAAACTATTCAACAATACTGTATATGTTACTCATAATAGTAGAAATAACAATAAAGTGCACTCGGTAAAGTCAAGACCAGTTTACTTTCTTATTTAGGACTATAAAAATGTACTGCTAGAAACTCAGCAGGTGTATATCCGTTTCATAAAGAACATGTCAGATGCACTAGTGAGAGATATGAATTTAATATGATTATTTTGAGGTAGAAGAAATACAACTGTTTGACTTTGTTAAAAGGCCAAAGGCTAGCCAAGCCTGAGCATGTTTCTTGGAAATTTTCTTTTTAAGGTAATAAAAGTTTCGAGTGTATAGAGCACTTTTGGCTGCTGAAAAGAGTTACTCTCCAATTTAATTTCCATTCATGATGTGCATACCTGTAAAGAAAGTATTTTCAATACAAGAAATGTGATCTGGTCTTGCTTCTCAAACAAATAAAATAATGAGTACGACTTGTAACAATCTGTTCATGTGTCTCAAACTCTCAGATTATTATGAACCAATCTAAACTAATGAACAGATTATTAAATCTAATGTCACTTTCTTCCATTTAGGATACCCTTTTGCTTCTAGTCCAAACATAACGCTATTGGGACCATTATATATAGTTCAAGGGAGCATATGCATACCCCCAAATTTGAACAGAAGGCTAACCTTGTGATATTCAAGAGTGTCCCCAGCAGCTTTTCGGACATCTACCATGAAGAGAGCTGACGCAACTTTGAAAACCTATATAGAGAAGGATACAACTGATTTAGATGTTATATTTGTACATGTTTATAAGAACAAATAAACACTTAATAAAAAATTTATTGATCAACAAAACCAACCTAAAATAAACAAATACTACCTCCAGAACGACAGCAAATTGTCCAGTCTTGCTTGCAGTTATACTTTCAAGTCTTGTCTATTGGAAATATTAATTTAATTAGATTAAAGAAAATTAAATCATAGTGTTGGCTGATACTTTACTGGACACTCAAACACATTCACACACACATATATATATATATTTATGCACCAGTACGTGTGTTTATTCTACTAAATGCGTGACATATTATAAATTTTTAATGTAATTATCTTACAGGATCAGTAACAATTAGTCATTATATATCTATGGACACAAAACAGAATAAAAGGAACACATAGAGCTTTTTGACTATATATTACTGTAAAAACAAATAGCTTTTACACTTCTCTCTCTGTTATGCTAGGGAAAAGGGGGAGGCTAGCTAACCTTTGGAGGTAGTTTTCCAAAAGCATCTCAATTTCTTCTTCCTCTTCTGCATAAAACAAAACCAAACCAAAATTCAAGTGATAAAACAGTCCAAATTCAACATGTTATACATATGATGTAAGCATATAAATATTACTTAAAGAGCTAGAAGAGCCAAAGAGAAAGCAGCAAGGGAAGCCATGGAGTCTCAAGGACTGATTTCCAGGTCTGTTACAGTAGGGACCACAACAGTTAATAATGGGATTACCTCAGTTACTTCTTCCTTAACTAGCAATGATGCAAGTCCAATAGATCAACCATTTTCGGTAGACTCTACTCCCTCAACTGCTGATATTGAACGAGATATTACCAATCAAAATCCAGTTTCAAGGTTATCAAATGAAGACTGATTTAATCTTCTTATGTATCTGATATGATGTTATCTGACCATGTCAACTCTCATCCACAAAGTTATATTGATAAGTCTATAAAGGCACAGAGCTTTTTCTTAATTTTATCTACTTATTTTAAATGTATAATTCAAGTGAAAAAGGTACATTTTATTTTGGAACTAAATAAAAACACTCCCTAGTCATTTGGACTTGTTCATCACCTTATAACAATTACCATTAATATGGCTTTTCTCTTCAGTTTGAACAGTCACGGCTTTAGAAAGAGAGAGTGTGACAGAATTAATAAGTGGGCTAATTATATCAGAATACAAAATTTTCTTACATTTGTAAATCGAGTTTCAGATATAAATCTTTTCCCAAAAATGAAAACAAAAAAATCAAGGCAAAGGATAACTGTGGCTAACAAGATAACCTAAAAATAAAAAACTTATTCCTCGGCATCACTGACATCCATAGAAGCCCCCTTTTTGTAATCCACCTTGATGGTGTAAAACATGCACCAAAGTGTGCCCCAGTCAATATATGTTTCTCACAATGTCGATATAACAGAGAAACACTTATTTCATTATTACTCTAAAAAACTAATTACAGTACAAATACGAACATCAATTTCGATATATATATATATATGAATAAATATGGAGTGATAGAAAAAGAGACCGACCTGACCGGAGACCGCTGGTGAACAACGCAGTGAGAGATGCTGCCACGACCGGAGACCGCTGGTGAACAACGGAAGGGGCTTTTGCCGAACGGTATGCTGGTGAAGCTGAGTGACCGGAGTTGAGGAGGGAGAGTCGCTGCAGTTTGGGTTGCTGGCGGAATGAAGAAGACGAGAAGAAATTTTTTTCACGGGGGTGTACAGTGAAGAAGAAGAAGAGCGCGGGATACTTAATTTTATTTGTGCTTTTTTTTTTCACCCTAATTTTAACATGTCTCCAATACCAACCGACATATGATGTAGCATCATAAGTCATTTCTAAAACCGACTTATGTTATTAAAATTAAAAATATATAATTTTCTAAAACCGACTGATGTTATTAAAATTAAAAATATATAATTTTAACATGGTAAGTCAGTGCATTAGCAATTGACTTATGATGCAGCATGATATGTCTGTTCTAGAACCGACTTATGATGTTAAAATTAACAAATATATAAGTTTAATATGTTGATATTTTGTTTTAAAATTATAAATCTCTAACTTATTTAGTTTATTTTTTTTCAAATATTTATAAATATGTCATTTATAAATTAAAATATTTTCTTATTAACAACTAAATTAATTTTTTTTTAATTCCAAATAATTAATTAATTAATATTTCAAAAATTATAATATATGTAATATTAATAAGTATATATTTTTTATACTTATTGCATTCACAAATCAATTATATATATGTATTGTTTAATAAAGTAATATATTTTAAAATTCAAATAATACAAAAACAAATTAGACTATCTTTAACAATATATTTTTATAATGACATGATAGGTCAGTCCATAGAACCGACTTACCATGTCACATGAAAAGTCAGTTCCTACACAACCGACATTCCATGTCATTTAAAAAAATATTAATTAAATACATTAAAATATTTATAAAGTTTTTTTTTATTTTAAATTATATATACTATTCAATTAAAATATTTTTTCATTAAAAAATATAATTATTTTTTTATATTATAAATAATTGATTAATTTAATTCATCTATTTATATTTCAAAACATTATAATGTAGATTGAAAATTATAAAAATTTTACATTTATTTCATACACTACTAAATAAATTATTGTATTTAAAAATTCAAATAATTTAAAATAAATAAAAATGTGACATGATAAGTCAGTTCATATAGTACTGACATACCATGTTAGAAATGTAGGACATAGTAAGTCGGTCCACACAGAACTGACCTACCATGATTAACATGGCAAGTCAGTTTTGCAAGAACCGACTTACTATGACATCTTCAAGCATGGGAGGTCGGTTCCTACGTAACTGACCTCCCATGCTTACCTTTGTTATACATGATAAGTCGGTTCTGTGTAAACCGACTTATGAACATGTGGTAAGTCAGTTTAAGCAGAACCGACATCTCATGGCCGATGACTGATGTCTAGATTGTAGTAGTGATGCCTAGCAATAATAGTCTTATTCATGCATGCAAATAAGTGCAGATAATGATTGTGAATCCTGCCCCCTGTATGGATGACTATCAAGTCAATCCTATTCAGATGAATTAACACTTTGAGATTCTAATAATCATACTGGGGCATGTAGCCCTAATCAGATGAGTGATTAACACTTTGAGATTCTCATAATCATGTTGGGGTGTGTAGCCCTAATCAAATGAGTGACTGATGAGTAAGTCACTAACTTAAACCAGATGAGTGATTATGGAGTCACAAATAGATGAGTGACTGATGAGTGAGTCACTAACTTGGGCTCCGCACCCTTAGCCATGTGACGATGCAGTCACCTAGGCCTTCTAGCCCTGGCTCTAAGTAACTAGCCATTAGGCTAGATAAGCACTTTTAGTTTTCATCGAACTTGAGGTCGGTCAAGCATTAATGCTCATGATTAGTCATTCAATGCTTATGTTGATTAGATCTAATCATTTCCCTTGTGTTGAACACATCAGTGTCGTTCTTGACTCTTAATCCAATACCATACAACTCGTGCCGATTTCTGACTCATGGATCAGTGCCATACACAAGTAAGCAATGCAACCAGACATATATCATATGTCAAATATCCAAATGTAGGGCATTCAACATGTTTACTTAACAATCACTAGCATAATTATGATCATTCACATTTACAGAGACTTAACCTCTGATCAATCTCAAATTCAATATTCATGTCATGCCCTAATCACATGTTTCTCATGCATCACATACTAGGTGCAGTTTTCTTACCTCTGGTTCGAACGAGAAATAACAAATAAACGACCCTTGAGAACGATCAATCATTTGAGCCCTTAGCGGTCACCTAGTCATAACCAAATATAGAATCCAATTAATGAAATCAACAATAAAAGGTTCTTGACCTAAACCTCATTCCCGGGACCTCGAATCATACTAAAATGGTTAGTAGATTCGATCTCGAACCTTAGGAATTGAAACCCCAAGCCAAAAACCCATAAAAGTGCCCAAAATATGAATCAGGAAGAATAGGGTAGCGCTACAGCGCTGCTCCCCTAGCACCCCAACACTACAACCAGAACTGACTGGCCTTGGACAGCGCTGTAGCGTCCTCCCTTGGGCATAGCCCTAGGACCAGGCTGAATCATCCCTGGTTCTTCCTCCTTTGATTTCTCCATTTCCAACCCTCAAAACATGCTTCCAAACCTCATTCAAACTCCCAAATGAACCCAAATACCCAACATACAAGTCCTAGGCATCAAAACCTAATCATCCTTTGCTAAAAACTCCCATCAATTCACAACTATCCAACTCAAAATCCCAACTGAAAACCAAATGAAAACAGAGCAGAAAACCAGAGTTTCAATGGCTAGAAACTTACCTCAAGCTCATAATCACACCCTCTTTAATGGTAGAACATAACCCTAGACCATCAAGGTTCAACTCCCTAGCTTGAATATTCAATTGGGTTTCAAAAATTTCAAAGAAAAAAGGAGAGAAGATGATAAACGGGAGGAAGAAGGAAACTATACTCTATTTTTGCAAGTTTCTACAGCCTTCAATGGTTTATATCTATCCTTAGGTGAAAATACTAAAATACCCTTAGGCTTAAATAAAACCCTTAACAGCCACCAAGGGCAAAATCATCTTTTCCCGTCTAACTCGTTAATCATAATTAACACCCTCCAATTCTCGTTATTCCCAATATCCTCAAATGCTAATAAACCATATCCCATTACCCTTTAATTCCCGGTGATGTACTAATTCTCAAATTACCCCAAGACTCACCCCAAGCCTCGAAATTAACTCCGTTATGACCGAACCGATAACTTGCATTCAAAGATCGTCTCATGTCGAATGGCTCGAAAAAATGCACATTATGATGTGGTCTTACTCATAATTCACCAACATCCATGAAAATAAACAAATATGCCCTCAACAGGCCAAATTACCAAAATGCCCTTATAATGAAAAAATGAACCCATATGCATGCATTTATCATCATATAACTCACATAAACATGCATATAATCATTTAATTGCATAATAAATCAATTATGGCCCTCTCGGCCTCCTAATCAAGGTCCTAAACCTTATTAGGAAATTTAGGTCATTACAAATATGGTAGGGATTAATCCGAGCGTTATAAGCCATGCACTCAACATAGATAAGAGTTTCCCTCCGAAGAAAAAAAAAAGGAGGCTCTTGGACGACAATAGGAAGAAAGCCTTGAAAGAGGAGGTCAAAAGGCTAAAGGCAAATCGGTTTATCCGAGATGCTTTCTACCTTGACTGGATAGCCAATCTTGTACTGGTTCCGAAGCCCAATGGCAAGTGGTGAACTTGCATTACACCAAATACCTCTTTCTATAATACATAATTATAAGCTAATTGGAAAAGTATTATAATAGGTAACCTAAAAAGTTAGAAAGCTGTAAAGTTAAAATGGAGGGAAACAAAAAATAATGGCTGGGTAAAGTTAAAATGGAGGGAAACAAAAAAAAAACAAAAGCAAAAACAAACACAAAATATTATCATCGGCTCTCATCAAAAACAAAAAGAAAAAGAAAGGCCTTTTTAACGTTTTAGGGTTAGCCACGATTTCCACTTCTCTTCCCTCCCAACTTCAAAGTAACTCCACTTTTCTTCCCTCTAATGCGCGGCAGGAAGGCAACGCCGCCATCACACTCAGCCATATGAAGGCAGTGCCACCATCTTCACGGGAAGCCGTAACCCTTCAAGAGCTCAAGGTAGCTCTATTTCTCTTTCTCTATCGCTCTCTCTTTCTTTCACTGATACACTCTCTCATTCGCACTTTCTCTGTTTGTTGCAGGTGTGCGGCAGGATGGTGGGGGCTCGCGGCTTTGGGCATGCGGCGGGGAGGTCGATGAGGTCCTCTCTACAGCCAACATTTAAGAGGTCCTACCCTCCCAAACACGTCCTCACCACCAGACCTAAACCATCACCCGGTTCAACCCCCATCTTCATCTCCCTCCCTCCCTCCCTCCCTCCCTCCCTCTCTCTCTCTCTCTAAATATATATATCAGTTTCACTTTACCTGCTTGTCTCTCAAAATTTCCCAAACCCCTTTTGGTTTTTTGATTCTTAAGTTTTCTACTTTGTTTTTTGTTGTCCATTCAATACTGCTACTTGTTCTATTATCGTTTTTGTTGTATAATTTAATTTTTGCTTTTCTGGGTTCTTGTTGATCTCAATTGGCTTTTGTTGTTGTTTTTTCCTGAGCTTTTTTTTCTTTCTGTAAACCCTCCCTGACCTACTTCGAATCATCGTTGAGAAATTTGGTGCTTATCGAGCTCTATGGTTCTTTTTTAGAGGTTGGTATGGTATAGTGTTTGTGGTCACTAATGGAAACAATTGAAATTGCAGCCAAGAACAGTTACTATGATAGTCTGGTACCAATGGTCAGAGATGCTTTTATCTTTGCTGATTTGGTTCGGATCGATTGCCAAGGTCTTGAGAGGAGTGATTACAAAAAAATAGGCTGCAAACTAAGGGTAAATTGTATCCTTTAATTAACATGTCTTTCGCATAAAGATTTGCATGTTGTCTTTACATAATTTCAATGCTATCTTTATATTATTTCAACCCTTGTTTGTTTCTAACCTTCATATAGAAGTCACATGTAGGATTAAGATAAAACAAGGTGATTTAATTCCCACTTTCCATTTAGTTTATGGAATATTGAACTGCCTAATCTACTCATATGTTTGTATTTGCGAGTTATCTTTATTTTCCTTATTCATTAATTTGTAAATGGAAACACTGCTTTAATTTATTTTAGAAGTACGAAAAACATAAAAAAGAGTAAAATTGGTGCTGCCTGTCAACATCAAAATGTTGTCATGTGATTTATTTCTACTGTTGCATCCATTGCCATTATTTCGAGCGTATTCATATTTCTAACTATACCCGGGTGTCATAACTTTGCTTTCCATTTTTCATCCCAATTCATTTGTTAAAGATTTGTAAGAAGAAATTTACATGTTAGAGATAAGCATGATGTCGCACTTGCTCCTAGTCTTCATTTTAGTTAAAACTCTTATCTAAGATTTTTATTTAATGAATTTAGTCATTTACATTATTGTGGAAATGGGCCACTATACTTTACGTTACTCTCTCTCATATTGTTTTATATCTTGAGTTTTTTTTATTTAATTCGATATTGTTGCAGGATCTGGTGCCTTGCATACCAGTAATATTTGATAAGGAGCAGATTGTGGTTTGGAGGGGAAGGGACTATAAGCCTCCAAAGGATGGATACTCTGCTACAATCAGGAATCGGCAGATGACTTAAATATGATCTCTGCTGCAGATGAACATGAAAGTGATGTAGATGACAATGGCAGCCAGCCAAGGTGATTATAATTCATTCCTTTTTTGATGAGTATTGGATTATTGCATTTTCAGCCAATTTCTACCCAAAAAAGAAGAGAAAATGTGTGTTTTCTGGTGACAACTGTCACTGTCCAGCAAATTCCTCCTCCCCCTCCTCGACATATGCTTCCCTCACACCCCCAAGTGATTCAAACCGAACCCCCCGTCGAAAGTGAGATTCCTCTCATTCGGATATCGGCCAAGCCACACGATCAAGACAAGATTCCCGAGGCCTTTCGTGGTATCGTATATGAAACGGTGAGTCACATGGTGGGCCATGCATACAAGGCCAATGCTAGGGATTTTAGGGCCATAGAGGAGAGCAGCCCGGAAGATGTCCTCGAATCTGCTATGGGGATGAACCTCACCATGAGTCCTTTTCCCACTGCTAACCTTTCTTTATTGTGTTTATTATTTTTTTTATTGACTTGCTTTGTTATTTTGCAGTCTGTCTTGGCTCAATACTGAAGCATAGCTCGTGTCAAGGCCAGGAACGAAGAACTTCGAGCTGAATTAAACGTTGCCAGAGCCGCCTTGAGTGTTGCTCAAGAGAATGAGCATGCTGCCAAGGCTGCTCTAATTTCTTCTCAAGAGGGTGAGCAATCCGCAAAGACCGCGTTGTCCACCTCTCAGGCTCAGGTCACGGAGGCGATTCGCCGTGCTGACCAGCTTCAGGCCAAGAATGACGAACTAAAAACAAAGCTAATTGAGGTCGAGGTTAAATCCAAGGAGGAAGCGGCACTGTCTTCGTCAACAATGTAGGAGATGCTTTACCATTGTTGGGCTTTCAACCAAGACGGGAACTTCTCCTTAATGGAGCCCGAGCTATGGGACCCGTATCTTGCTAAATTCAAGATTTGGTTTTCGAGAACCCTTGGAGACTGGCTAGGCTTCCGGAGCAGCTGAGGGAGACGGTGAGGAGGTTACTTCGACGGGGCGAGTTGACGGATCCCAATGACTTTATTCAAGATTTTCTTTTGTAATCATTATCATATATTTTCTAACAATCCCTTGGGATTAAAACAATTGCCTTCAGGCTTAGCTCGGGTTTTTTCTCTTCGATGTGATGATATTTTTCCTTTATTTGAATATACATCTAACTTGTGATCTATTTGTCTTTCCTTTATTATTTTCTCATGTTTATGAATCCTTAGACTTATGTACATTCAAAATCTTAAGGATCAACTTTAGATCGAGATAGATTTTAGTAATCTTAGTTGTATCCAAGAATTTTCTCGCTTATTTGCATCATACCTATTAAGAATCAGGCCTCGGACCTAGTTATATCCAAGGATTTTAATAAAAAAAATTAAAGCTTAGTTCATGCTAGGTTTATTGAAAGCTCGAGCTTTAAAAAACCATTGAATAATCAATTTCTCCAAGCTTCTAAGCTTCGGGCCTGGTTATATCCAGGGTTTTAGATGAATTAAAGCTTAGTTCGTGGTAGGTTTATTGAAAACTTGAGATTTAAAAAGTCGTTGAATAATCAATTTCTCCAAGCTTCTAAGTATTTAATCTTAATAGGCTTAATTTTCTCAAAACTCACCTCGGTTATGTGCCCCTCAAGTAACCAGAATGTATAAACTTTCCTAGTTGCTTTTATAATGTGAGAACACGAGCTTGCAATACTAAAACTAAGAAATGATTATTCAATAATCCATCTGTCATTTATTTGAAATGGCTTTTATAAATAAGCCTTACATTGATGGTAATATTATTGATAATACTTTTTTAAATGAAGAGCATTCCAGGTCCGTGGGACTACTTCCCCATTTAGTCGGGCTATCTTAAAAGTTCCTCCGCGTAAGACTTCTACGATATGGTATGGTCCTTCCTATTTCGAGCCCAACACACCATCCTTAGGGTCTTTATTCGCCAAAAAGACCCTTTGGAGAACAAGATCACCTAATCCAAGTCTGCGTCCCTTGACTTTTGAATTGAAATAGCAAGTGATCTTTTGTTGATAATGGGCGAGTTATAATTGCAATTCCTCTCATTTTTCTTCGATCAGATCGAGGGATGCGCTAAGTAGCTCGTTATTTTGTTCTTGATCAAATGTCCTCTGCCTGTGAGTAGCCACCATTCCCTTAATTGGAAGCATGGCCTTGCTTCTGAAGGTTAGGGAGAAAGGAGTATGCCTCGTGGAGGTCCGGTGAGAAGTTCGGTAGGCCCAAAGTACTTGCAGAAGCTGTTCAGGCCATAATCTTTTGGATTCGTCCAACCTTTTCTTCAGGCTCGCCTTGAGGGTCTTATTTATACCCCCGACCTGGCCATTGACTTGTGGGTATTCTACCGACGAAAAACTCTTCGTTATGTCGTATCTTTCACAAAATTTTGTGAAGAGATCACTATCGAACTGTGTCCCGTTGTCTGACACAATCTTCTTAGGAAGCCCAAATCGACATATGATATTCTTCACCACGAAATCCAGGACTCTCTTTGAGGTGATGGTTGCCAGAGGTTCGGCTTCTACCCACTTCGTGAAGTAATCGATTGCTACCACCGCATATTGAACTCCTCCTTTTCCCATAAGTATGGAACCTATCAGGTCAATTCCCCATGCTGCAAATGGCCATGGGGATGAAATCATTGTTAGCTCAACTGGAGCAGGTCGAGAAACTATGGTGAAACGCTGGCATTTATCGCATTTCTGAACATACGAGATCGAATATTTCGTTAAAGTGGGCCAAAAATAGCCCTATCTCAGTACCTTCAGCGCCAGGTTTTGCCCCCAGCATGATCTCCACAAAAACCTTCGTGTATTTCTTGCAAAATGGTTTTGGGTTCCTCGAGCAGAACACATCGTAGGAGAGGTAACGAATGACCTCACCGATACAGGATTCCATCAACTATTATGTACCGTGGAGCTTGATAAAGTATTTTTCTCGTGTCTTTCCTGCCATCGGGTAACTTTCCAGTCGCAAGAAATTCCATTATAGGAGTCATCCAAGTCGGTCTTATGTCAATCATTCTGACCTCCATTCCTTCTCCTAGTACACTTGGGCTCTCCAGGAACTCCACTGGTACTACATTTAATGTTTCAGTCTCTTTTGTGGTAGCAAGTCGCGCCAAAGCGTCAGCGTTAGAGTTCTGCTCACAGGGTATCTATTCAACAGAGCCAAACTCAAATTCAAATAGCTCCCCTTTTACCTTGGCCAGGTAGGCCGCCATCTTGATGCCTCAAGCTTGATACTCTCCCAATACCTGATTTACCACGAGTTGGGAATCATTATAGTATTGGATGGCTTTTGCCTTCAACTCTCTTGTCACCCTCAGCCCTTCCAGTAAAGCCTCATATTCTGCTTCATTGTTGGATGCCTCAAATCTGAATCTCAAAGCTGTATGAAATCGATGTCCCTCTGGCAAGATTAAGATTATTCTAGCTCCTGATCCATTCTCATTTGACGATCCATCAATGAAGATTTTCCATAATTCCTGCATCGGCTCTCTCATGAGCTCGTCCTGAAAACCGGTGCATTCATCCATAAAATCATAAAGGGCTTGAGTCTTGATGGATGTTCGTGGCATGTATAATATCTCGAACTAGCTAAGTTCGATGGCCCATTTTAAGAGACGTCCCGACGTTTCAGGTTTTTGCAATACATGCCTTAAAGGTTGGTCGGTTAAGACATTGATTGAATGGGATTGGAAATATGGTCGGAGCTTTCTGGAAGCCAAAATTAAACAGAATGCCAGCTTCTCTATCAGTGGGTACCGTGATTCAGCTTCGAGAAGCCTCTTGCTTACATAATACACTGGTTTCTGAACACGGTCTTCTCACTGACTGCATTCTTTGTGATAGCCAAGTAAAGAAATAGAGGTTCTCCAAATATTGATTTGGATAATACCGAGGGTTCTACCAGGTACGTTTTCAGATCGTGGAATGCTTGTTCGCACTCTTTGATCCATTCAAATTTCTTGTTTCCTCTGAGTAAGTTGTAGATGGCAGACACTTGTCAGTGGATTTTGAAATGAAGCGATTTAAAGCTACCACCCTTCTAGTTAGGCTTTAAACTTCTTTATGCGACCTAGGTGAAGGCATTTATAACAACGATCTGATTTTTTCACGATTCACCTCTATTCCCCTTGTATTGACTATGAATCCCATAAATTTTCCAAATGCCACCCCGAAAGTGCATTTCTGGGGATTCAGCTTCATGTCATATCTCGTTAATATCCCAAAACATTCTTCCAAGTTGGATACATGGTTACTGGCAGTCTTTGACTTGACAAGCATGTCGTCGACATACACCTCCATGTTTTTCCCGATCTGGTTAGCGTCCATGAAAGACATGAGCTCGTGACCTGTCGTGGCATCTACCAACTGGTCAATCCTTGGCAATGGGAAATAGTCCTTGGGACAAGCTTTGTTTAGGTCAGAGAAGTCAATACAGGTTCTCCACTTCCCATTTGACTTAGTGACCAGCACGGGATTGGCAACCCAGATCGAGTATTTTGCCTCCCGGATAAACCCACATTTTAGTAACCAAGCTACCTCTTCCTCTAGTGCTTCAGCTGAGACCATTCCCAAAAGTCACCGTTTTTGGGATTTTGCAGGCACATTCTTGTCCAAATTTAATGTGTGCATTATTATATTCGGATTGATTCCCACCATATCCTCATGCGACCAGGAAAAAACATCCAGGTTCTTCTGTAAAACATTGACCAGCTCCATCTTTCTTTTGTCTTCAAAATTCTTCCCAATCTTTACGACTCTTGAAGCTTCTTTGGGGTTGATGTTCACTTCCTCAAGCTCTTCTATGGCTTTAACCTCTGACCTATCTTCGCCTATCCGCGGATCAATGTCATCACATTGGGCGACCTCACTATCCTCTTCTTGTTGAGGTTCTTTTGTCCCAATGATTGACTTCCACCTCCTGGGACTCCTCACCTCTGTCCTTTATGACCATTGTATATTTCCCGGGTTATGACTTTCCCTTCATAGAAATGCTATAGTATTCTCTGATAACGAGTTGGTCGCCTCTGACTGTGCATATCCCTATAGCTGAGGGAATTTTATTTCCAGGTGCCGGATAGATGTTATGGCTTCAAATGCCATCAGTGCAGGTCGGCCCAAAATCGCATTGTATACGGCCAGAAAATCGATTATCACAAACTCGAGTACTTTGGAGACAGTTCGTGACTCTTCTCCCAATGTCACCACTAGTCCGATTGTCCCTATGGCCGCTGACCCTTCACCCGAAAACCCGTACAAAGTCATCGAGGTCGCCTTCAAATCGGATACGGACAGTTATATTTTTTCCAAGGTGGACCTAAGTAAATTTACAGAGCTTCCGTTATTCACCAGTATTCTTCGAACCCTTCAGTTGGCAAGCTACACTGTTACTACCAGCGGATTATTATGTGGGAATTGGACGTGGCTAGCATCCTCTGAAGTGAAAATGATTGGTAGCTTTTCCAGTCACTGTTGTTTCGATAACCATTGCTCCGGGACGAATTCCACCTTGTTATGAGCCTTCAGTTCATTAATGTACCTCTTTTGGGCTCCGCTGCTTATGCTCGCCAAATAAGGTCCTCCTGTAATAGTGGTTATATCTCCCCCTACTATCGGAGGAGGTTCGACCTGGTTTGCCTAAGCTCGGGATTGGCCCATCGGAGCTTCTGGGACTGATTGAGGGTTCTGCCCGTCAAGCTGATTAGGAACTACCCAATTTCGGGCGTACTTGGCCAACAGTCCATCTCTGATGAGAGTTTCAATTTCATCCTTCAGCTGCCAACAATCATCGGTATTATGACCGATGTCATTATGGAATCAGCAAAATTTTGAAGAATCTTTCTTCTCCCTCTGGTTTCTCAAAGGTTCTGGCTTCTTCCATGGAAGGCGATTAGAATTTTCAAGAAAGATATGCTCTCGGGTGTCCGTTAGGTCGATATATGTAGCGTAGATAGGTTTGAACTTCTCCCCGGACTTGTTTTTCTTCGTCTCGCTCTGGTCGCCCTCACCATTCCTCTTCCTTTTGTTGTTCCCCCCTTGGTTATTCTGGGTAACAGTTTGAGTCGTAGCTGCAACATCCGTTACCGCTCCAATGGGTTGGACAGGGATCTGGCTAGTTCCTGTGATAGAAGCTCGTGCCTCCTCCAAGTTTATCCATTCTTGAGCTCGGGCCAAGAATTCATCTACACTTTTAACTCATTTTCTTTGGAGTTCCTGCCATAGGTCGCCCCTAACGAGGATTCCCATCCTCATTGCCATGAGCTTGGAGCTGTCATTAGAATCCCTAGCTCGGGCAGCAACATTGGCAAATCTGCTCAGATATGCCTTCAGCATCTCACCAGGTTACTACTTTACGTTGGCCAATGAATCAGCCTCAACTCGAGCTGCCTGTGAAGCTCTGAATGCTTTTTTGAAATCGGAAGAAAATTTCTTCAACGAGCTTATGGAATCCCTCTTATACTATTTAAACCACTGCCTGGCAGGCCCAACCAGAGTCCCAGGGAACAAGATACATCTTAGATCGAGCCCGACGTTGTGGGCCATCATCATGGTGTTAAACATTCCAAGGTGATCGGATGGATCTCCCTCTCCATCAACCTTTGACATGTGTAGCATCCTAAAACCCACAGGATATGTTGCTGCCGCAATGTTTGGAGCAAAAGGTTCGAGCTCCTCGTCTGAGTCACAATCATCTTTTTCTTTCCCGGACAAGAGTCTTTTCATTTTCTCTTCCATTATAGCTAGTCTCTCGAGGGTTTGGTCCCTAGTTCCTAGGTCAGTTAGGGTTGTTCAACAGCTCCCTTCCTATCATATGTGTTTGTCGGGTTATTGTCCCTCCAAGCTCGAGCTTGGTTAGATGGGGCATTCCCGTTGTCGCATACTATGGGCGAACATCTCTCGTGTTGAGTATAGCTAATATCTTCTTCCCGAGTTGGATACCTTCTCTGCAAGCTCATATGATCTCGCAAGTCGGGCTGTGGATCATACCGAGGACTTTGCGGTGAACTCAAATGATTTCTTAGGTCACTTTTGGACCTGCCGTTACAATGGCTTTCCATCCAATAACTTCCGTTTATGAAGCTTATAGCTCGCGGTTGGGATCGAGGGTCTAGATTCTCAACACGCGTTCATGGGACGAAAATATACGCGGACGGGGGAGGATTTCTCCTACTCTCCCCATGAGATGGAATATCTCGTTGAGGACGAGGTGGTGTTGGATGTCTTACAGGTGACGGAGGATGCCTTATTGACGAGGCTATCCTTGTTCCATCAGGACGAACTAAGTTAACCCGCCTTTGTTCTACTCCAACGCCCCTAGTTCTCTGTGTCTAGTGCTCTGATCATGGCACAAAGGGATTTATTGGAGCATTGTGCCTTCGTGAGCCTGTCCCAGCCCCTCCCCGTGGATTGTCATGGCATTCCTAGGAATCTGTGAAGAAGGCACCAAACTTGGGGTCAAAGTCCTTACTGACCAACTGACATGCTGATGACCCCTGTGATGGTCAGTGCGCCAAACATTCTGGTGATTTCACCTTGAAGGCACAGAACTCAGAGTGGCGGTCCTGACAAATTGACTCGGTTTAGACCGGTTATTCTTGTGGGACTTGTGAGACCCACTTTTCCTCTTTCTGACATTAACGTCGGTTGCAAGAGGGGGTAACCGAACTAAGACCTCCTCAATCTACCTATTTTCCCTAGCAAGATGGCTCCTCAGCTGCATGTTTTCCATCTCGATGGCAGCCAGATAGCCCGGATTAGGATTTGGCGGTAACGACACCGAACTCCCAGTATCGCCTTGACCCGCCGGTTGTTTTCTCGGACGTTGCTGAACATCCGGACCCTTTTCATTGGGAACAATGGTATGATGAGCCTCCTGCCCACTAGGATGTTCCATCTCATTATCATGCATTGAGCGAGTGACCACCATGATGAAAGTTGACTGGAACTTGTGAAGCACTAATTTACTCTCAATGAAAACACCAAACTGTTGACGCGGTTTTTTGCCAACAGTATATTAAGAAATAAAATGGGTAGATTAGTGATTGATAGTAAACCGCAATGAAAATAATAAGAACTCACTCAAAAGCACATAACTTTTGCGTGGTTCAGTGGTTAAAATCCACCTAGTACACATGTCAATATTATTATTGTTTCTCTCTCTATTTTGGCAGAGTTTTGGTATATCAGAATATGGTCCCCTTCCCTATCCAATATTCCCAGTATTTATAGGGGAATTCCATGGACAGGTTTGGGTAACCGTGTAAATAAACCGCATAATTATATATGGTATAAAATTAATACAGATTATTCCCCCTTACATTGGGATATGATTTGGTAACAGAATAAAACGCTCTCATTATCTCGGGTAATAAATGATATAGATATGATATAGCTTGGTTATTAATGAGCATATATAGAATTCCCGAGTCTCTTGAGATCCTTTAATATGCGTTATATCTAGGTCCTCATGAGTTGAATGTCTCACCCGAGCTCGTGCTTGACAGCTATCTAACTCCGAGCTCGTAGTAAATCCAGGACGCCTAATATTGAGTATGATCATTATGAGTCTCGAGTTGTTCACATGGTTAATAACTATATTTTACTTGGTTGTCTTTCCACATATTCAACTCCCAGTTGTACCCAAGCTGGGCAAGTGAACTCGTGCTAAGTTTAGGGTACAACAAAAACCAATATAAATACTTAAAAAATAATGATATAGAATTTTCATAAACAACAACAAAAAAGAACATCATCCATAAAATTTTACTCACAATAGATTGTAAACAATGGTCATAAACACAACTTAAACCATGAAGTAAAAAAAAGTACTTACCCTAAAACTATAGAACAATCATGCACATGCACGACGTAAGATCCCCTGCAATCTTTGCCTTCACACTTTTACTCAAACTAACACCAAACTTTGTTCACAATATATGGATTATAGGAAAATATGAGCAAGGGAAGAACTAAGATGAGAGAAGAGATGATATTTGTTACCTTTCATGTTTTGATATGGGTTTGTGTGTGAAAAGAAATAGTTTACAAATGGATTTTCTTTGTTTTTTTTTCATTTCAGTAGTGTAACCGGGTATGGAAAAGCCATTCAGCTACTCTTACTCCCTATGGCCTGGTATATGTCAGTTACAATTGTCTTTCTAATGCAACATCCCAGCCACACGATCAAGTAATTGAAACCCACTTTAAAACAACAGTCAAGATGCAAAGTTTGACTCTTGCTTGGTAGCCCCTCGATACAAACAAATAAAATAAACGGCTGGGATTCAAGAAAATAATAATAGGAAACGGAAAGACAAAACTAATAAGCTAACTCTCACCTTTTCTTTAAGACTAAAATACAAAAGATAAATTTTTTGAGTGAAACCAGTAAAGAGTAAGTGAAGGCACTCATTGCTTTTAGGCTGGCCCTACTATAGTAGCCTGTCAACTGTCTTTAAAGTGTCAGTTTATTTTGAACACTCAACTCAGCTCCTTAGCCACACGATGGCAAAGTTTAAACTATTAAATACTTCAATGGCCAAGATCTATTTTGCTTAAAACGGCTGCCAACCCTTGAATTAGAAACAACATCTCCTACTGCAGGCAATGTACTACGATGTAATGTCCCAAATTTGCTAATAAGGCTTAGTGTCTTAACTAGCGTGCCAGGAGGGAAATAATTCATTTAATTATGTTATTATGTGGATTAAATGATTATGTGATTAGAAATGCATGTTTAGGTGAATTAAATATCCATGTGGGCCCATTGAGGGCATAAATGTGAATTATATGTGTGTTACACTTGATACCACAAGATTATGGTGATATATTTGTAATGTGTGATCCGAGACGGTCCTAGGGAGCGAAATAGCAAAATATTCACAACGAGGTCGAATACCCGGCTCGGGGTGAGCCTGGGGGTATATTGGGAATATAGCACGAGTTTCAGGTTATCGGGTAACAAGTAGTGAATTAGTGATTATTTAGGTATGCCGGGATTAAATGGGGATCTATAGGACTACTCGAGGAATTAGCGGGATGTGGTTAATGATGAGATTGCCCTAGGTGGCATTAAAGGATTAAGGATATACCTAGGGGCATTTTGGACTATTCAGCTGAGGATAGATTTAAACTAATCAGACCTTCAGAACTTGTGGGAAGCAAAAAACACAACACTCAAAAGAAGTAGAACGTCCTCAGGTCATCTCTCTCTCTCTCTCTCTCTCTCTCCCTCTCTTTGGTGTGCTTGAAGCTTTGGTGAATTCTTGAGGATTTGGCTGAGAATTGAAGCTGGGGACTTGGGGAAAACAAGCTAGAAGTGTTGGGGAATTAGCTCAGGGTTGAAACTGTTAGGAAAACTTATACAGGATCTTTATTTATTTTCATGTATATCTAATATTAAACAAATTAATACGAGATAGCATAAAACATGTTTCTAAAATTGAATTCAAAGAGAAACAAAGAATAGAATACTTACAATATACGCAGCGGAATGAAACAGTCCCTCCTTCAGTTTTTCTAACTCTTGTATCCTCTCTGTCGCAGAGTATTATCAAAAAACTGAACTAGTCCTCTATTTTCTTCACAATCTTCCAATGTATCCTTAGAACCACCTAGACTAGTGTGGGGAATTCTCAACACATGAGATAGATATAGAGAGAAGAAGAGAAAATAACAAAGAGGCTTAGAAAAGGACTTGTGTTTAGAGAGAATCTAAAACTATCAGAAAACCAGTGATTAAAACTTATGTTTTGACTTCTCTCTAAGCACTCCTTTTATAGACTCAATTAGGCCATTTAATTTAATTAAAAAATCAATAAAATAATTTTGAAGCCCTAGGTCGAAATTATCATGGGCTATAGGCCCGTGAAATTTCTCATTTGATTATAAGCCCATTGGACTTAAAATCAAGGCCTGTATTATTTTCTATTGATTTAATTAATTAAATAATTATTTAAATCTTGTTGACAGTGAAATCTCGTCAATGAAATTAGATCGAAAATCTCAAAGATAATTATGGAGATATTTAGATTTAGATAAGAACTTAGAATAATCTTAAGGAAAGGTAAAACACATATCAACAATGGAATAAGCCTTTGTATATTGCACAATAGCCTGAGTGTACAATGATTTTTCCAACCCCTTTGCTGGAGGGGTGAAAGTCTATTTATATTGGAGCTCTAATGGCTCCTGGTACATCGTGGTCCCAGGGGACAAGATGGTACATAGGTACACTGTCAGGGTTGTGGCACAGGTCGTAGTGGTGTTGAAGGAGTGGTGGTCGGCTCTAGTACGTGTCAGGGGCCTACAAAAGTACTCTTGTCTTGGTACAATATTATTCCTCCACTACTTGTCGGGTACGGACCTCATAAGTGGGCTAAGGGAGTCCTCACTATCTACCATTCTCGTACTGCCATTACTTGTCTGGCGTGGACGTCGATCCGTACTCTAATTCCTCTTGGTTAGTAGGTGCATTTCGTACCTGTACTAGCTCTTTGAGTCATACGTGAGTTCTTACTCTCACAAGGCACCTTATTCCCACGAGCTTAATGTATTGAAACCCTTATGCGCGGCCTTGGATGACATGGTTCCAAGATGCCTATGAGGGAAGGCCCTCACAACAACCCTGATGGGCTCAAGGCCCCGATGGGCGCGAGGCACTGATGGGCGCGAGGCTCTGATGGGCGCAAGGCACTGAGGGGTGCGAGGCGCTGAGGGGAGCGAGGCATTGAGGGGCGCGAGGTGCTGATGCACGCGAGGCCCTGATGGGCGCGAGGCGCTGAGAGGAGCGAGGCGCTGAGGGGCGCGAGGCCCTGAGGGGCGCGAGGCGCTGATGGGTGTGAGGTGCTGAGAGGCGCGAGGCGCTGATGGGCGCGAGGCGCTGAAGGGCGTGAGGCCCAGATGGGCGCGAGGCGCTGAGGGGCGTGAGGCCCAGATGGGCACGAGGTGTTGAGGGGCATGAGTCCCAGATGGGCGCGGGGCGCTGAGGGGCACGAGGTGCTGAGGGGCGCGAGGCACTGATGGGCGCGGCCCGTAGGTTCACATCACCTAAGCGCCAGACGGAGGCCGAGACCATCGAGCCAAAGTTGTTTGGGTGCCGCAAGATGCATGTGCAAGATGGTGCTTACGCACGGTGCATAGGTGCGAATCACCTAAGCACAAGACGGGGGCCGCGACAACATGAGGCGCGAGGTGGCTGGAACACTCGCGCGAGACGGCACCTGGGCGAGACCCATAAATGTGTGAGACCATGGGGTTTCCATTGAGGCGAGTGAGGCGAGGTGCATGGGCGGCTGGAGCACCTGTGCGAGGCCCTCCTGGCCAAGACACTGGTGTGCATGCGAGGCCCTCCTGGCCGAGACACCAGCGCGCGCACGAGGCCCTCCTAACTGAGACACCAGCATGTGTGCAAGGCCACCAGCGTGCGCGTGAGGCCTTCCTGGCCGAGGCATCAGTGCGCGGGGATACTTGACCACATGTGAGGCGGGATGGTCCCATTGAGCATGCAGGTCTTGCCAGGCGTAATGGTACGTGGTTCCTTGGCATAAGGTGACTTAGTCTCCAAAAAGGCAGAGACTTACGGGGTTCTAAGAGTTTTGGCCAGAACGTGGTCTCATGAGACCTATGGCACAAGTCCAGTGACATGACTAAGTGAATGTTATCCCTGTGCTCCAACCAGGGACTATAGATTTTTTTCCTTGGTGGATTTTTGGCATCCACACTTGCCCCCCAGTCTACAGGGAGGCCTTTAGGCATTCTTGTAGGCTCTTCTCTTCCTTTTTATTATTCTCTTTTTTTTTTTTTTTTTTTTTTTTTTGTATTTATCATGCTCAAGGTCCTTTGGAACCCACGCGAAAGGGGGTTCGGTAGGTCTCTCTTTGGTGCACCTTGATTGTATCTATAAGGATATGTTGACCCCTTGGGTTCTAGTTATCCTTTTACATACTTTTGCGCGCACTTATTTTTTCTTGCGAGAAGCGTCCTTCTCGTCATTAGGCATAGTACTATTTTTGCAGGCGTCTTCTTTGAGACCCTTTTTGCAAGCGTCTTCTTTGAGACCCTTTTTGGCAAGCGTCTACTTTGAGACCCTTTTTGCAAGCGTCTACTTTGAGACCCATTTTGCGAGCGTCTACTTTAAGACTCTTTTTACAAGCGTCTACTTTTGAGACCCTTTTTGCAAGCGTCTACTTTTGAGACCCTTTTTGCAAGCGGCTACTTTTGAGACCCTTTTTCCAGGCATCTACTTTTGAGACCTTTTTTCCAGGCATCTACTTTTGAGACCCTTTTTGCAAGCGTCTACTTTCGAGACCCTTTTTGCAAGCGTCTACTTTTGAGACCCTTTTTGCAAGCGTCTACTTTTGAGACCCTTTTTCCAAGCGTCTACTTTTGAGACCCTTTTTCCAGGCGTCTACTTTTGAGACCCTTTTTGCAAGCGTCTACTTTTGAGACCCTTTTTGCAAGCATCTACTTTTGAGACCCTTTTTCCAGGCGTCTACTTTTGAGACCCTTTTTGCAATTTTTGAGGTGATCTTCCCTCGGCTCGGGACTTTCATGGCTAGATGGTCTTCGTTCAATCTCAAACTTGGTCAGTGACCCCTCTATCACAACGCACCCTTCTATATGGAATCTTCAGACGTATCGGTTGTAGGGCGACTGGAGAAAGGTTCGCTTTCTTCAACATGCAAGTTCTTACAACCCTCTTCCACCCGTATGTACTTCTGTGCTCTCTCGAAGAAATCATCTAAATTTAAAACTTCTCTTTGGAGCATGTTATCCCATAGCTTGCTCCCTGGATGAACCCCGGCTGTAATAGCCATCTTGAGCTCCGCTTTGGTTAAACTTCCCACCTTTGTTGCTTCTATATTGAACCTATGGATATAGTTCTTCAGACTTTCATTCTCGCTTTGTTTTATGTTAGCGAGGCTGGTAATTGGCATAATGTAATCACGGGCTGCATGGTGTTGCTGAAGAAATCCATCAGAGAATTGCTGCCATGACTTGATTGTTCCTGGCCTTAACCTCTTGAACCACTTGTACGCCACTCCTTTAAGCGTAACGACAAAGCAATGGCACTTTGCCCTGCTGTTAACCCCTCTTAACCTCACTAGGTTATTGACGGAGTCTAAGTGATATTTTGGATCTGTAGTACCCTCGTACGGAGTCATGCGAGGCTCTCTGAAGCGAGTGGGCATTTGCTTAGCCTGGATCTCCCTTGTGAAGGGCGAGTCACGGTCAAATTCTTCGTCATCTTTGTGCCCCCCAAGTGCAGTGGTAATCTTGCCTCGAGGGCTCTACATTTTGGTGTCTAGTCCCCTCCTCTTTTTGCTTGAGGAGTCTCACGGGTCCTCAGACTGAACCCTTGCTTTGGTTGTGTTCCTCGGGGGAACCGCGAGGGGCGCTTCTTTTGAGGTGACTTCTACTTCGTTCTTACGACCATCGTCTTCCTTCCGCCTTTGCTCCTGGGAGCATTTTGTCGGCCTAGGTTCCCCATGGGACCTTGTCGGGGGAGTTTTACTGGTGGAAAGTCGGGTTCTCCCATCGTCTATGGGGACAGTGTTTTCCCCTTTTTCATGCTCCTTCTCTTTACGCTTAGGAAGGGATATGCTTGACTTTCCTTTCAGTAGGTCATTTAAGACCTCCTGCATGTTCTCTATCGTGGTTTCTAACCTTCGAGTCTTTTATGTAACTCTTGAATCTCATCCTTGTAGAAGCGAGTCCTTGAGCTGGAACTTACCGAGTGTACCCCGGGACCCTTGCCTGGCCAGTGCATCAATGGATCTAGGTCATGGTGGCCTGAGCGTGGTGCCACCGGGGGCTGGTGAAGTGGATGCACTGACAGCTCTGAATGACATCTGTCGGGCCGGATAGCCGAGGACGATGCTTCCTTCTCCTCCCTTAAGGGAAGAGGTTCCTCTGGTCTACCTCCATGCTTAGGTGAAGGGGGGTCTTTCTTGGAAGCCCTCCGCTCTACTCCATCCCGGCGAACCTCATCCTCTTGTATTTGCCATAGGCGTTTTGAACGTCTTAGCATCTTTCTTTGTTGGAAGTGATGAAAGAACGTTGGCTTGATGCTTGTTCTTCCCACAGACGGCGCCAAACTGTTGATGGTGAAATCTCGTCAATGAAATTAGATCGACAAACTCAAAGATAAGTATGGAGATATTTAGATTTAGATAAGAACTTAGAATAAGCTTAAGGTTAAGGAAAGGTAAAACACAGATCAACAATGGAATAAGCCTTTGTATATTGCACAATAGCCTGAGTGTACAATGAGTTTTCCAACCCCTTTGCTGGAGGGGTGAAAGTCTATTTATATTGGAGCTCTAATGGCTCCTGGTACATCGTGGTCCCAGGGGACAAGATGGTACATAGGTACACTGTCAGGGTTGTGGCACAGGTCGTAGTGGTGTTGAAGGAGTGGTGGTCGGCTCTAGTACGTGTCAGGGGCCTACAAAAGTACTCTTGTCTTGGTACAATATTATTCCTCCACTACTTGTCGGGTACAGACCTCATAAGTGGGCTAAGGGAGTCCTCACTATCTACCATTCTCGTACTGCCATTACTTGTCTGGCGTGGACGTCGATCCGTACTCTAATTCCTCTTGGTTAGTAGGTGCATTTCGTACCTGTACTAGCTCTTTGAGTCATACGTGAGTTCTTACTCTCACAAGGCACCTTATTCCCACGAGCTTAATGTATTGAAACCCTTATGCGCGGCCTCGGATGACATGGTTCCAAGATGCCTGTGAAGGAAGGCCCTCACGACACCCCTGATGGGCTCGAGGCCCTGATGGGCGCGAGGCACTGATGGGCGCGAGGCGCTGAGGGGCGCGAGGCCCTGATGGGCACGAGGCTCTGATGGGCGCGAGGCCCTGACGGACACGAGGCATTGAGGGGTGCGAGGCACTAAGGGGAGCGAGGCGCTGAGGGGCGTAAGGCGCTGATGGGCGCGAGGCGCTGAGGGGTGAGAGACGCTGAGGGGAGCGAGGCCCTGATGGGCGCGAGGCGCCGAGGGGTGCGAGGCCCTGAGGGGCGCAAGGCGCTGAGGGGCGCGAGGCACTGATGGGCGTGAGGCGCTGAGGGGTGCGAGGCTCTGATGGGCGTGAGGCATTGATGGGCGCTGATGGGCGTAGTCTGTAGGTGCGCATCACCTAAGCACGAAATGGAGGCCACGAGACCATCGAGCCAAAGTTGCTTGGGTGCCGCGAGATGCATGTGCGAGATGTTGCTTGGGCACGGTGCATAGGTGCGAATCACCTAAGCGCAAGAAGGGGGCCGCGACAACATGAGGCGCGAGGTGGCTAGAACACTCACGCAAGACGGCACCTGGGCGAGACCCATAGATGCGTGAGACCATGGGGTCTCCATTGAGGCGAGTGAGGCGAGGTGCTTGGGCGGCTGGAGCACCTGCACGAGGCCCTCCTGGCTGAGACACCAGTGTGCGCATGAGACCCTCCTGGTTAAGACACCAGCACGTGCGCGAGACCCACCTGATTGAGACACCAGCATGTGTGCAAGGCCACCAGTGTGCGCATGAGGCCTTCCTGGCCGAGGCATCAGTGCCCGGGGATCCTTGGCCGCATGTGAGGCGGGATGGTCCCGTTGAGCATGCAGGTCTCGCCAGGCGTAATGGTGCGTGGTTCCTTGGCATAAGGTGACTTAGTCTCCAAAAAGGCAGAGACTTACGGGGTTTTAAAAGTTTTGGCCAGAACGTGGTCTCATGAGACCTTTGGCACAAGTCCAGTGACATGACTAAGTGACTATTATCCCTGTGCTCCAACCAGGGACTATAGATTTTTTTCCTTGGTGGATTTTTGGCATCCACAAATCCTTTATAAAATTAATTATTTATAATTTGAACCTTAATTTAAACTTATTCGTTAATTTAGATACCAATTTATCTTAATTAATAAATCTGCCATGATTTCTCTTTTCTTCTCAAAATTACACAACTCTGTAAAACTATCCAAAATTGACTTGGTCAACTTTGATAATTCTAATTGATGATTAAATCAATTAATTGAGACTAATGAGATGATTTTATCCAAGGTACAATGGGGACCATGGGCCTATGAAATCAAGGTCCAATAAGTTATCATAAATCTAACAAATAAATTTACTAACTTATTAATTCCTCGTGACTCCACTATAGACTCGGAATTGCACTCTTGAATTCATAGAACGCTCTATACAAATATAGATACGCTATTAATTACCCATTGTTACAACCATAATTGTCTCTCAAATCCTCTATAGACGGTCTACAATGAGATAGGACTAAAATACAGTTTTACCCCTCATTGTATTTTATCCTTAAAACACTTAGTTCCTTGTAAATGATATTTCAGTAAACTAATTTAATTACTGAAATGAGATCTCTAACATTTAACACCTTGAACCAAACTAAAAGGAAACCATCGTTTTACTTCTTCATCAGAAGCTATAGATGTTCATATCTATGATTAACACTCCCACTCAATTATACTACCGAGTTCCCAAGATGTAAGTATGGGCTAGTCCGTAGGATAAGCTGGTGACGAACAAGTCAAAGAACTCAAATAATACAATCAGTTAGAATACTAACCACTCAGAATTGAGATTGAATTGACCTATGGTCAACTATATGATATGAATAGAATAGATAATAACGGTATGTTTACTTATCTTATCAACTGTCAATATCGGTCCAGTCCGATGTAACAAATACATCTGATCTTATCTACTTTGCTAATGTTCTGGAAAGAACATAACACTGTAATGTGTAAGTAGATCATATCGTATATTGGCAAGTCAGTGTAAATCCGGTGCACTGACTAATCTTAGGACTAACTTATTTTGAACATATAATCATATTTATATTCCACTGTGATTACGTCACTATAAATAAGAATAGCTATATGCTCGGGATTTAATAGAAGTTTATATTAAACAAATAATCATGAAAATAAAACATGTGAGCAAAGTGATTAACCAAGTCAAAAAATTATTTCTATTCTTTTATTGATAATAAAATGAGATTACAAAGAATTTGGGTTTTAATTAGGGCATAAAACCCCAACAAACTCCCACTTGCACTAATTGAAACTAATGCCTTAATTCTACTAATCCCATTTCCTTGATATGCTTATCAAATGTAGCTTTTGGTATTGTCTTTGTAAACGGATCAGCAAGATTGTCTTCAGTTGCAATCTTCATAACCTTCACATCTCTCCTGGCCACATATTCTCGAATAATGTGATACTTCCTTTCTATATGCTTACTCCTCTTGTGACTTCGAAGTTCTTTCAAGTTGGCTATCGCTCATGTATTGTCACAAAATAACACAAGCAGTTTATCCATTTCTGGAATAACACCAAGATCTGAATAGAACTTCTTTAGCCAGACTATTTCCTTAGCTGCTTCTGACGCAGCTATGTACTCAGCCTCCATGGTGGAATTTGAGATTGCAGACTGCTTTACGCTTCTCCAAATCACACCTCCACTCCCAAGAGTAAACACCATTCCAGAAGTAGACTTCCTGTCATCGACATCAGTCTGAAAATCTGAATCGCTGTAGCCTACAGGGTTTATAACACCACCCCTGTAGACTAACATATAATCCCTAGTCCGTCTCAAATACTTCAGGATATGCTTAACTGCTATCCAATGTTTCAATCCTGGGTTTGATTGATACCTGCTCACTACTCCCACTGCATAGCAGATGTCTGGTCTAGTACACAACATGGCATACATCAGACGTCCAACTACAGATGCATAAGGAACTTTTCTCATTGCATCTTCCTCTTCAGGAGTCTGGGGAGACTACTTCTTTGAAAGATGAATTCCATGGTGGAACGGTAGACGCCCTTTCTTGTAATTTGTCATTGAGAAATGTTCAAGCACTTTATCTATGTAAGCTGCTTGAGATAGAGCTAAGAGTCTGTTCTTTCTATCCCTGATGATCTGGATACCTAGAACATAACTTGCTTCACCCAAATCCTTCATCTGGAATTGAGTGCTCAGCCAATTCTTCACATCTGATAATTTCTTAACATTGTTTCCAATGAGTAAGATATCATCTACATAAAGAACAAGGAATACCACTATTTGATTTTCCTTCAGTTGGTAAACACAGGGCTCATCAATATTTTTTTCAAAGCCATAGGTTTTAATTATTTCATCAAACCTAAGATTCCAGGAACGAGAAGCTTGCTTAAGTCCATAGATGGACTTGTTCAACTTGCAAACTTTTCCTTCTTGTCTATATACTTTAAATCCTTCTGGATGATCCATATAAATGACTTCGTCAAGCTTTCCATTAAGAAAAGTTGTCTTGACGTCCATTTGCCAGATCTCATAGTCGAGAGCGGCTGCTATGGATAGGAGGATGTGAATGGATTTGAGCATGGCTACCGGACTAAAAGTTTCCTCATAGTCAACACCTTCACTTTGGGTATAACCCTTTGCCACTAATCAAGCTTTATAAGTCTCGATATTTCCATCAACACCTCGTTTCTTCTTGTAAATCCACTTGCACCCAATGGCCCTAAAGTCACTAGGTGCTTTCACAAGATCCCAGACAGAGTTTGAGTGCATGGACTCCATTTCTTGTTTCATGGCTTTGAGCCATAGTTCCTTTTCAGGGCTAGCCAATGCCTGTTTGAAAGACAACGGATCATCATCACTAGTGTCACCAACAACCATATTGGTTTCACCATCCAAACCATAGCGAACTGGGTTCCTAGAAACCCTCCCACTATGACGAGGCTCCGTGACTATTTGCTCAGGAATAGTGGTACTTTCTTCATTTAAATCGACTTGCGTCGGTTGGACGTGAAGAGTGGGAATTTCATCATCAACTCGCGTTGATGACGATGGAACATTGGTTGGAGTCAATTCTTTAACCATCTCCTCTAAAACTACTTTGTTGTGAGGTTTGAAGTTCTGGACATAGTCATTTTCCAGAAAAGTAGCATTTGTAGAAGTAAACACTTTCATTCTGAATGACTATAGAAAAGTCCACCCCGAGTACCTTTAGGATAGCCAACAAACATGCAAACTTCAGTTCGCGGTTCTAGCTTTCCCTCCTTTTTCCTCAGGACGTGAGCGGGACACCCCCAGATTCTATAATGGCGTAAACCAGGTTCACGACCATTCCAACGTTCTAAAGGTGTTTTGGGGATTGATTTTGATGGCACGACATTGAGAATGTCATTCGCGGTTTCAATTGCATGTCCCTAGAACGAATTTGGTAGAGTTTAGTAACTAAGCATGCATCTAACCATTTCCAATAAAGCTCTGTTCCGGCGTTCCGCTACACCATTTTGTTGCGGAGTACCTGGGTTAGTAACTTGTGATAAAATCCCAAGTTCAGTTAAATGATCTTGGAACTGCATATCCAAATATTCTCCACCCCTATCAGATCGCAAGATCTTTAACGTTTTACCTAATTGGTTTTGAGCCATTGCTAGGAATTCCTGAAACTTTGAAAATGTTTCTGATTTCCTATGCATTAGGTAAAGACATGAGTATCTAGAGTAATCGTCAATGAAAGTGAAGAAATAATCAAAACCACCCCTGGTTTGTACATTCAAAGGTCCACAAACATCTGAATGCACAAGACCGAGTGGTTCTTTGGCCCTATCACCCTTTGCAGAGAATGGACGCTTGGTCAGTTTGCCTTCTAGACAAGATTCACAGACAGGTAATTCACCTAAGGTGAGTTCCCTCAAAGGTTCGTCCTTTGTAAGTCTTTGAATCCTATCATAGCCAATGTGACCTAGTCTCAAGTGCCATAAATATGTCATATTATCGTTATCGGTCTTTTGACGTTTATTGGTCCTAGGTTTAGCTACTTTGAATAAATCATTATTAAGAACAAGGGGTTCATTAGGTCACAGAATATAAAGCCCGTTTTCCAAACAGGCAATACACAATTGTGATTCATTGAAAGAAATAGATATATTAAAACTTGTGAAAGTCATAACAAATCGTTATAATTGCAACATGGAAACTGAAATTAAATTTCTACTAAAATTCGGAATAAAAAATACATCTTTTAAAATCAAGTATTTATTTCTGAACTTCAGACGAGCTATTCCTCTAGCTTGGACCTTAACGAACGCTCCGTTCCCAACTCTAAGCTTTAAGCCTCCTTCGTCCACTTCCTCCCACGATTCAAGAAGTTGTAAAGAATTACAAACATGGTTAGTAGATCCAGAATCAATAATCCAAATGGATTTATCATCCTTTAAAACACATGTTTCCAAGATAAATGAACTATAATCATTACCTTTGTTTTTATCTACTAGAAACTTGGGGCAATCTCATTTCCAATGCCCCTTCTCTTTGCAGTGAAAACATTTATCTTTACCTTTCTTATTTTTCATGTTCTTCCCCTTAGGCATATGTGCACGTGGTTGTGCACTCATCTTTGCAGCCTTTGCAGGCTTGGGGCTGTTGTTTTGTCCACCTTACCTCTTGTTTCTAGCTTTCGAAGACGAAGCTGGATGAGCTTCAACCTTAGCTAGATCAGCAACAACATCAGTAGTCTTATTTTCACCTCCTTTACTAGGTCCACCCATGACAGGTTCAATAATCTGAAGCTCGTTCATGAGTTGCGTCAGACCATAGTTGAGTTGAGCACGAACGTGCAGACATGGTGCCATCTGAGAATTTACGGTGCCATCACGAACGTGCAGAGACGGTGCTATCCAAGCATTTACGATACCATCACGAGCATTAACGGTGCCATCACTAACGTGCGGACACAGTGCTCATTCTGAGGATTCCTCAATCATGATGAATTCAGAGTTGTCACCAATCAACTCTATGTTGATATTGTGCTTCCAATTAAGGAAGTTTTGTCCAGTGAGTTTCTCCATCGAAAGTTGAGAAATGATGGGTGTAGACACAGACACTACTTAGCTTAAAACTACAAATATAAAATAGAAATCAATCACATTTTCTAAATAAAAATTCTATTCACACAAATTTCAAGAAATAGCACAACATATACCAAAATATGTAAGATATGAGAAAAAATACAAAAAACAATCATATCTCTATTTCTTTAGGTTTTTAACTAATCTATGATATCCTTGTCCCGGTTGGCGAGAGTCAAAAATACCACTAGTTAAATAGAGTTATAAACTCATTTAATAATGGACACCACTATTAACAACCTACTATTCGTTCAAAATAAGAAAACAAAATCTCTTATTTTATGAGCTAGACACACGGTTTCAATAATCATAGATTTAGTTCTAGTAGTCACCGTAGGGGTGAGTCTAGTAGAATTTGACCTATAATTATCTATCTTTCGAAATCTAACCTTGTCAAAATAACTAATGAACACCTTCCATAGGGGAACGAATCAAAGCGCCTCAAGGCCCCATTAAGCTATTGACTATGTTAAACCAACGGTGGAGATCGAATAAAATTCTTAAAATAAGCTCATTATAAAATTAAAAATAGTATTTTTATTATTTATTTTTAAAAAATTAATGACTATGGTTTTCCCAAAAAAAAAATTAAACAGATTAAAATTCTTAAAACCAAAGTCCTATAATTTCCTATTAATTCTAAAGTGTCACATTGAAACAAATTCAATTAATTTAGAATTAATTTGTTGCTAATAAATATTTAGGTTTAACTAATATAATGAACATATACAATTAAGTCCGACTCAGATAAATGGGCCTTAACAATTGGGCTTTTATGGAGGAGGGCTGGGTCTAGTATGTCGTTCCCACTACAAAGGCCCCCTATCTTCCATACAAGGTCCAAAAGACAGGATTTTAAACCTTCGTTTTACTAATTGATTAGACCCACTATAGTCATGCAAAGCAAATGAGTCTTCACAAGTGAAATCACCCACAAGAGAGGAATTTAAACTTTACATTTTCTAATGGGCCCAAATAAAACCTATCATTTTATGAATATTTTATTTGGAAAAATACCATATATCTAGCAAACATATGGACCACTATATGCATCTAAGCCCAATTGCAAAAATAGCACATATAGTGCAATCAGACATGTTATAATTGGATGGGCCTAATCATGTTACTATATGAGCAATTTTATGAATTTATGCAAAAATACCACAATTTATTTCATTTGCAAAAATACCACAATTAATTATCTAGAATTTATCAAAAAATTCAAATTTATTAAATTTTTACAAAAAAAAAAAATAAGTCAATTAAAATGAAATTTATCAACAATTAACAATAGTTAATTTAAATTTCATTTATCAACAATTAACTTGGTTTTAGGTTAATTTGAAAAAAAATATATTAATTTAATTTAAATAGGATTTATCAACAATTAACTAAAGTTAATTTAAATCTCATTTATTTAAAAAAATATTTTATTAATTGGCTGAAAGAAAATGATATTTTTCAAAATTTAACCAATTTTAAATTTTAAAATCAATATCTAAACTATTTTCCAAAAATATCTTGTGTTGTTACAACTATTAGCTAATATTTTAACCATTTTAAAAAAAATAAAATATAAATAGTTATAACAACCCTAAAATATCTCAAAATAGTTAAACAAATTCAAATATCCATAAAAATATCTAACTAACAATATTCAAATTTCAAATAATTTAAATATTAAAAACTATAGAATAAAAAGATATTTATATTTTCAAATAAAGGTTTAATAAAAAAAAATCAAGAATTTAAATGAAAATATCTTAAATATCTTATATTTTAATTCTAATATATAAAAAGATTTAAAATTAAGTTGTTAGTCTATTTTTA
Organism: Humulus lupulus; assembly: GCF_963169125.1. Lineage (NCBI taxonomy): Eukaryota > Viridiplantae > Streptophyta > Magnoliopsida > Rosales > Cannabaceae > Humulus > Humulus lupulus. Next base: position 158,240,746 of record NC_084797.1, on the reverse strand, counting down.
AATTTGAATTTGAATCTTTGTAGAAAATATCTAATTATTTAAATCTCAACTAACAAAAATATCTTATTTAAAAAAAAACAATTTTAAATACAAAACAAATCTGATACTTTTGGCTTTGATTATAAATAATAATTTTTCACAATTCTTAATTTTCTTTAATTTTTTTTTTTAAAAATCAAAAAAAAAAAAATTTGATGAACAGTATTCGTACCGGGTACTGTTCACTGGCTGGGCTGCTGGGCTTGCGCGCGCGGGCAGGCGGGTGGCGCTCGCATGGCAGCCAGTGCTAAAAAATTTCGAAATTTTTTTTTGTGCAATTTTTCCAACCAAAACCATTTTCTAATAATTTTTTAACATGTTTTATACAAAATAAAGCATATATAAAATTAATAGCATAGAAAACACAACAAAATAACCTAAAAATTTGTTAAAAATCACATAAAATCATATATGCTTCATAAAAACATAAAAATCCATCCAATTATTCAAACATATCAAATAATCTAATTTTAAACATGTTCATGCATGAAAATAAAGATTATCAAAGGCTCTGAGGCCAGTTGTTAGGAAAACTTATACAAGATATTTATTTATTTTCATGTATATCTAATATTAAACAAATTAATACGAGATAGCCTAAAACATGTTTCTAAAATTGAATTCAAAGAGAAACAAAGAATAGAATACTTACAATATACACAGCGGAATGAAACAGTCATTCATTCAGTTTTTCTAACTCTTATATCCTCTCTGTCGCAGAGTATTATCAAGAAACTGAACCGATCTTCTATTTTCTTCACAATCTTCCAATATATCCTTAGAACCACCTAGACTAGTGTGGGCAACTCTCAACATATGAGATAGATATAGAGAGAAAAAGAGAAAATAACAAAGAGGCTTAGAAAAGGACTTGTATTTAGAGAGAATCTAAAACTATCAGAAAACCAATGATTAAAACTTATGTTTTGTCTTCTGTCTAAGCACTCCTTTTATAGACTCAATTAGGTCATTTAATTTAATTAAAAAATCAATAAAAATAATAACCATTTTGAAGCCCTAGGTCGAAATTATCATGGCCTATAGGCCTGTGAAATTTCTCATTTGATTATAAGCCCATTGGACTTAAAATCGAGGCATGTATTATTTTCCTATTGATTTAATTAATTTAAATAATTATTTAAATCCTTTATCAAATTAATTATTTATAATTTGAACCTTGATTTAAACTTATTTATTAATTTAGATACCAATTTATCTTAATTAATAAATTTGTCATAATTTCTCTTTTCTTCTCAAAATTACACAACTCTGTAAAACTATCCAAAATTGACCTGGTCAACTTTGATAATTCTAATTGATGATTAAATCAATTAATTGAGACTATCTAGATGATTTTATCCAAGGTACAATGGGGATCATGGGCCTATGAAATCAAGCTCCAATAAGTTATCATAAATCTAACAAATAAATTTACTAACTTATTAATTCCTCATGACTCCACCATAAACTCGGAATTGCACTCTTGAATTCATAGAACGCTCTACAACAAATATAGATATGCTATTAATTATCCATTGTTACAACCATAATTGTCTCTCAAATCCTCTATAGACGGTCTACAATGAGATAGGACTAAAATATCGTTTTACCCCTCATTGTATTTTATCCTTAAAACACTTAGTTCCTTGTAAATGATATTTCAGTAAACTAATTTAATTACTAAAATGAGATCTCTATCATTTAACACCTTGAACCAAACTAAAAGGAAACCATCGTTTTACTTCTTTATCAGAAGCTATAGATGTTCATATCTATGATTAACACTCCCACTCAATTATACTACCGAGATCCCAAGATGTAAGTATGGGCTAGTCCGTAGGATAAGCTGGTGACGAACAAGTCAAAGAACTCAAATAATACAATCAGTTAGAATACTAACCACTCAGAATTGAGATTGAATTGACCTATGGTCAACTATATGATATGACTAGAATAGATAATAACGGTATGTTTACTTATCTTATCAACTGTCAATATCGGTCCAGTCCGATGTAACAAATACATCCGATCTTATCTACTTTGCTAATGTTCTGGAAAGAACATAACACTGTAATGTGTAAGTAGATCATATCGTATATTGGCAAGTCAGTGTAAATCCGGTGCACTGACTAATCTTAGGACTAACTTATTTTGAACATATAATCATATTTATATTCCACTGTGATTACGTCACTATAAATAAGAATAGCTATATGCTCGGGATTTAATAGAAGTTTATATTAAACAAATAATCATGAAAATAAAACATGTGAGCAAAGTGATTAACCAAGTCAAAAAATTATTTCTATTCTTTTATTGATAATAAAATGAGATTACAAAGAATTTGGGTTTTAATTAGGGCATAAAACCCCAACAAACAATGGAGGTAAGGATTCTGGTTTTGAATTTTTAAGTTTCAGCCGTGATTTTGTTAAGTTTTGCTTAGGTTCAAGCTTTGGTCTGATTTTGAGATTTTGAAGAGAATATGAGCTAGTTTTTGGAGTGTTTATACTGACTAAGTTGCCTAGATGAATTTTTTGTTTAACTTTAGGTATAGGGGTTGAATTGGGTGTGATTTGGTGAGTTGAGCTGAGGGAAACGTAGTGGAAATACATGGATTTCTGGGTTTTAGGGGCCTCAGCCTGCATGAACTCAGAGGCTTGGGGCCTCGCATTTTTGCCCAAGCGTCGTAGCGCAGGCTGAGGCGCGCCGCAGCCCGTGTCCCCTTGAAGAGAGCCCAAGGCTCTCTGACTTGAGGTGCACCGCGGGCCTAATGGACTAGGTCGCGACTCAAATAATAAATGTTGGCCAAATGAAGGTTTTAAGCTTGGGAACCCAAATGTTAGGGCTCGGGAAGGATTCTACTACCCTGTTTAGTAGAATCTAATGTCCCAAGGGCTAGTATTTTAATCAAAAGTTCTTAATTGGCTAAGGAATTGATGGATGTCTATTTATTAATGCGTTGTGACTAGTTTTACGCCAGGTCTCAGGTTTAGGGGATCGTGCTCAGGATTGCAGTAATCAATCAGCTTGGGACACAAGTAAGGGAATTGTTTGTGCCCGTAGAGCTATGAAGTGTTTAGTGTTGTGTGTATTTTTTTTATAGCTATTATGTCATACATGTGATTGCGACCGATCGGCAAGATCCAGGAGGGGCAAAGGTCGGGAGCGGTAGAGTTCGGGAACGGCAAAGGTCGGGAGCAGCAAAGGGTCGGGATCGGCATTAAGCATATTGAATGTAGGCTTCCAAGGCGAGACCCTCTAAGGGTATTGTACACACCCATTTGGTTAAGACTGCGAACTCGGTGCCTAATAATGCACCCCGATCGGCGGAGGTCGGTGTACTGTTATGCTACTGTTCTGTTGTGCTGTTATGCCTTTGTGCAATTGTGATGTTATGTTGTTGTACTGTTGTGTATTCCAATAGAAACTTGTAAATTGTTTGTTGTCTTTGATTAAGTATGTATTTATTGAAATAAATTATTGTATGTTGTGCTGTGAAGTTCTCTTGCTGAGCCTCGACTCACGGGTGCTCTATGGTGCAGGTAAGGGCAAGGAAAAGGTCAATCAACCATGAGTTGGAGGGCATGGAGAGGTGTGTACATGTTTGGCCTACCTAGCCGCCACGGCTAGGGTATTTTGAGGAGCGGGTTATAAATGTTTGATTTTGTTGCTTAGGTCGATTGTAAAGTAACTCTTTTAGTTGTAAATATGTTTCTAAATAGTATTTTGGGATCCCAATGTAACACTTTCATGATTTAAATGAATGTCCAACCTTTTATACCAAAATTTTATTTAAATGAGTCTTCATTTTAATTAACCACACTTTTTGGTCTAATACATTGATTAGCGAGCTAATGATACATTTTAAAATCACATGATAATGACTCTAAAATAGTAGGTCGTTACATACAAGATCTGTGGCCTATGTTTAAAACACATAAGATCTACATAATAAGCCAAGTGGTCTTTTGAAAACGCCTCTATAGTGCTGGCGTTTTCAGCACCAACACACAAGAATCCTCCTGTGATGTAAAATACTATAGGAGAGTTCTAGGGTTCAGCCGCAAAAATTGCCTTTTATCTATTACCATTTTTTTTTTTTTGGTGCAGATGTCCAAGGCACATATATTATTAGGTGCTTATAAATATTCCCCTGGCTTATTGTTATCTTGCCACTTGGCAATTTATTTTAAAAATTGCAGCTCATATTAATTTTTTTAGCATCAGTTTATTTTAATTAATTATAATAAAGTATATATTTTATTTTCAAATTGTTGCATAACGTTTTCTTAAATAAATCTAAAAATTAACGGAAAAATAGATTACCATTAAAATTTATAATCTGGAAATTAAAAAAGGAAAAATCGGGGTATATTTTTCTATAAAAACCAAATAATAATAATTTGATATAATTGTGCATAAATTATAAAATGTACAATGGGAGACATTATTTGTAACAAATTAAAAATCAATATGATTTAACCTTTAATGAAGCGTTTGTTTTAATATATTAAGATTAGAATTATGCAACAGAATAAAACAACAATAATAATAAAATAAAATTTCTGAGGAAAATTAAAGGTTTATTTATTAAATCTCTTAACCTTAATACATCATTTTTTTTAGTTTTAACTTTGTAAATTATTTATTATATAGTTGGTAACGAGACCTTTTTTCATAATTTACTTTATCTCCATTTAATTCATTGCAATTTACAAAATAAACAAAATGCATAAACTTTGCATGGTTTGATTATTTTTTACAAGTTGAAAAATCTCAATTTTGAATAAGAGATCATTATCCCTTGAAAAAATAGAAGAAGAGATCATTGCACTGGTCAATAGATTACTAAAAATATGCATTAAAGGATAGTTGGACACTTAAATATGTCTTTCTCATAATTATTATTTATTTATTTTTTTTAAAAAAGTAACTAAGATTGGTTTGTACAATTTTTACCACGAGTCAACAATTAAAGGAAAGTCAAATTTGGAAGTGGGCTTACCTTTAAGGCAGCAGCAGTAGTAAGTTGGATTTCTTTTACATATTTTTGCTTTGATGTGAGATGCATTTTTGCAAATAAATTGCCTAGTGGCAAGTTAACAATAAGTTACATGAACATTTATAAGCACCTGATACTACCTGTGCATTGGACATCTGTACAAAAAAAAAACGACAATATAATAGATGTGTTTTTTACGCCTGTACCCTAGAATTCTCTTATTAATTAATTCTTCTACATGCCCAGATTTGAAATCATCTTCTTCATCATCAGAGAGATTTGAAATTGCCTGAGAGACTCTTTTACATGCAGTGACGTTTTGGGAATTTGGAAAGAATGGAAATCTCAGCTCAACATGCTGGGGAGCTATTCATTTCATTATATAGCAAAATGAGGAATTACACGACTCAATACAACATTGACACGTATAAAGTAAATACACAGAAAGCAATGCATAACAAAATTTGGTTACAACGGTATGATTCAGTGCTATCATTCTTGGGATTCTCTCATTCTTCCGTACACTGATTCTGCCAGCTCATGAGCTGCAATTATCCTTCCAATTCCATTTCTCTAACACCACCCCTCAAACGATATGGTGACTGTGTCACAGTGAGTTTGTCAATGAGGAAATGGAAGCGTGTTGGAGTGAGCCCCTTGGTTAAGCAGTCTGCAACTTGGTCGTGAGATGGCACATACCTGATTTCAAGTTTCTTTTCCAGGACTTTATCTCTTATGAAATGAACATCGAGTTCGATGTGTTTTGTTCTTGTGTGATACACGGGATTGGATGCCAAGGCGCTGTCACTTAAGTTATCGCACCATATGACAGGAACATATGAGCATTTGACTTTTAATTCATTCAGCAGCTCTTGCAGCCATGTCAGTTCAGCTGCCAAGTGAGCCAAAGTTCTGTATTCAGACTCTGTACTAGAGCTTGCCACTACACTTTGCTTCTTTGATGCCCAGGAGATCAAAGAGTCACCCAAGAAAACACAGTACCCTGCTATTGATTTCCTATCATCTGGGCAACAAGCCCAATCCGCATCAGAGAATCCTATTAGTGTCAAATTGGTGCTTGGAGCTATATGTAATCTGTGATACATTGAACCCTTTAAATACCTGAGTATTCTCTTTGCAGCTCCTCAGTGAACATCAGTAGGTTGTTTGAGAAATTGACTCAATTTGTTGATAGCAAACGATATGTCAGGTCTTGTGTGACTGAGATATTGAAGAGCTCCAATAATGCTCCTGTACATACTGGGTTGATTCAATGGTTGTCCATCTATTATGGACAAAGGTTTCCCAGCAGTCATTGGAGTGACACTCGGTTTTGTATTTTCCATTTGTACTTTTTGTAACGGTTCAACAATGTATTTGCCTTGAGATAAGTAGATCCCTGTATTGTCTCTGAACACTTCGATGCCCAGGAAGTAGTGGAGTTGTCCCAGATCTTTAAGAGAGAAGGGAAGTGTTCAGTTTTGTAATGAACAAGTTGAGCTCCATGGAGCTATTTCCTGTTACTACAATATCGTCTACATAGACTAGAACCATCAAAACAAACTTGGTCTGCTTGAGCATAAAAAATGATGAATTTGCCTTTGAATTTTCAAAGCCCTAAAGAATTAAGGTTGCACGAAGTTGGTCATACCAGGCCCTAGGGGCCTGTTTAAGTCCATAAAGAGACTTATGTAGCTTGCATACATGATGTGGTATGTGAGGGTCTTCAAAGCCAGGTGGTTGTACCATGAAAACATCTTCATCAATGACTCCATTAAGGAATGCATTGTTGATAGCGATTTGACGAACTTCCCAGTCATATGTTACAGCCAAAGTTAAAACAACTCGAATTGTAGCTGTCTTCACAACAGGACTAAAAGTCTCACCAAAATCTAAGCCGGGTCTTTGGTGAAAACCTTTAGCAACCAATCGGGCCTTGTATCATTGAAAGCTACCATCTGCATTATGCTTGATTTTAAAGACCCATTTGCACCCTACAACATTAGGAGAATAGGAACTAGGCACAAGTGTCCAGGTTTGATTTCGAGTAAGAGCATCGATTTCTTCCTTCATAGCTAATGTCCACCCCTCATGCTGAAGAGCAATGGCCACTGAAGCAGGAATATGATTGAGTGGAGAAAAGGCAGCTTGTCCAAGGAAAGTGCAGGGTTTAAAAATTCCAGCTTTGCCCCGAGTAATCATTGGGTGTGATGGTTGAACAGGACCTGGAGGAAGAGGAGTAGCAGTAGTACTAATAGCAGGGGAAGCAGATGTATCAAGAAGATCATCAATATCAGCAGTGGCAAAAGGAACAGGTGAGCCTACAGCAGGATGAGGATCACTTACAGATGATTAAGAAGCTGGAGTTGGAGTAACAGGAGAAGTGGATGCTGCAGGAACACTTGCTAAAGTAGGTGCAGGGTCATGAGCTGGAGAGGTAGCAACTGTTGGAAGTGTGAACCAAGAGTGAGGGGTCTGCAAGGTGACAAACTGTTCTGGTTGACGAGTGTTAAAGAAACCAGAGGCACAAGGAAATTCAGATTCATTAAAAATCACATTGCGAGTGATATAGATGCGGCCATGGGGGCTGAGGCATTTATACCCCTTGGGACTTCACTGTAACATAAATTAATGCATTTAAGAGAATGAAATTCAAGCTTGTGGCTCCGGTATGGCCGAATACATGGAAAGCAGGAAGCACCAAAAATTCTAAGGAATTTATAATCTGGAGTTTTGGAGTATAGGACTTCAAATGGAGACTTTCCTTTAAGGACAGTGGTGGGAAGTCGATTGATCAGATACACTGCAGTCTAAAATGCATCTGACCAATACTTGAGGGGCATGTGAGCTTGTGCAAGGAGTGTGAGGCCTATTTCAACAATGTGTCGATGTTTACGTTCGGCCCTACCATTTTGTTCCGAAGTATGAGGGCAAGAATGATGAAAGAATATGTCATTTTCATTAACTAATTGACTGAAAGCTTGGAACTCTCCACCCCAATCTTTTCTAAATTGTTTGATTTTTCTATCAAATTGATTTTCAACAAGTCTTTTGAATTGTATAAAAGCAGCCAAAGCATCTGATTTCTGTTTTAAAGGGAACAGGCAGGTGAATCTAGTGTGATCATCTAAGAAGTGAATGTAATATCTAAAATTAGTATGAGATGCAATTGGGGAAGGTCCCCACAAATCAGTATGTATTAAATCTAAAACATGAGAAGCATGACTATCTTGTAACGCCCTGGTTACCCCAGAACAGTTACGGTGAACTGGAAATTTGACTCATTGCCTGAGTCCTTTGGTTAAAAACGTGATCTAAGTGTTATTAACAGGTTAAGGTGAAAACCAGTAAAAAGGAAAGGATATGTTTCATTGATACATAAAACTGTTCATGGGCCCACAAGAACATTTACAAGTTATTTACAACTCAAAAGGGTCATTACTGTTCCAAAATTTCAAACCCCGCCGACCTAAGCGGCAAAAATAGGGTAAACCCCCTAGTCCCTCTGAGAACTCCTTGGTCGTGGTGGTCAAGCGGCCGCATATGTACACATCACCACCTAAGCTCTCCACTCAAGGCTGGGTGAGCTTTTCTTTTCCTTTACCTACACCACATAGCACCCATGAGCCAAAGCCCAGCAAGAAAACATAGCATTATATGTAAACATCATCAAATGATTATCATTATAATCACACAGAGTTCATAGCTTTCAAACAGGTGAGTGAATATCACTTGAGGTTCTGATAAACCATACTGAGTGACTGACAAACAAGTCACTAATTCAAATGGAAGAGTGGCTGCTAGGTAAGCCACTAGCCTTCAACAGGTTCTGGTAAACCATACTGAGTGACTGACAGGCAAGTCACTATTTCAAGTGGGAGAGTGGCTGCTAGGTAAGCCACTAGCCTTCAAGCGCTTATATTATTCATCGACCTTGAGGTCGGTCCGGCATTAATGCTCTTTGAGTCATTCAATGCAGAAAGTCGATTAGATCTAATCTTTATTAGCTTGCGTCGAACACGCTAAGGCCGTCCTAACTAATGAGTCAGCGCAATGTGACCAGTGCCCAATACCACTGCCGAACCTGACTAATGAGTCACAACTTCACAATTGATACTAGCACCTTTGCCAAATCTGACTAATGAGTCAGTGCCATGCACAAGTGCGCAACATTTGCTAAGTATTCCACATTCAATTCATGTCCACATTTATACAACCAACATGCCTCATGAATAACCATGCATGTCACATTTGGGGTGCAGTTTTCTTACATCTAATTCGAGCTAGAATGAACAAAAGAACGACCCTTGAGAACGGTTTAGCTTTTAGTCCTTTAGTGGTTACCTAATCATAACACATTATAGGATACCATCAATAACATGATAATCAAAGGTTCTCAAACCAATATCTATCCTCCAAGAGATCAATCCAAACTAATCCAAGTAGTAGGGACACTCCCGAGGCCTAAAACTAGGTTCTCGGGGTCAAAACGAGCAAACGGGGTGAAAACTGGGCAAGGGATGCGGCCCTAGCACCTTGGGCCGCGGCCCCCAGAGTTCCCTGAGGCAAGGGCCGCGGTGCCCTCCATCAAGGGCCGTGGCGCCCAGCAGGCACAAAAACTCCACCTGCTTCTTCAAGGCAGGGCCGCGGCACCCCAAGAACAGGGTCGCGGCCCTCAACTCTGGGCCATTCCCAAACACATTTTTATCACTCCAAAGCCTCCAAAAACATACCTAAACATTCCCCAATCATCAAATCAAAGTTCCCAAGCTTCCCAATGTATCAAAACCCTCAAAACCCAAGGTTCAAATGAATCGAAAACTCAACAATTCACAAAGTCCAATTCAAAGCTTAGAAACTCTAAAAACTCAAAACTTTAAACTTAGATTACCTTCGATTAGGTTGTTTTATGTCAAATCCTTCGGTCAAGAAGGTTCTAATCTTTCCTAGGATCGCTATGCCTCGATCCTCGCTCGATTCTGACTCCTAGAACTCAAGATTTCTTCAAATATGCTTCGGGTGGCAAAAATGAACTAACGAAGGAGAACGAGAGGTTTTCTTATCGTACGTTCTATCTGACAGCTACTTCAAGCTTAAGTAACCTCAAATAAAACCTAATGCTCGGGGTCCCGAAAACACCCCCGGGGACATTATAGTCAAAACCTCCATAATTTCACCCTGATCTCAAATATTCCAAATTTATCATCAAATAAACATTCCTATTACCCCAAAATTAACCCCGTTATGACAAAACCGCTAATCCACTAAGAATGACCATCTCATGCTGAATAGCCCGAATATATCTCCATAATAATGAAATCTCATTCACAAATCACATCATGCACCCAAATACGCAAATTTACCCTCAATGGGTCAAATTATCAAAACAGCATAATATTTCAAATGTGGACTCACATGCATGCATATATCATTATATCATAATATAATTTACATAAACATGCATATATTCATTTAATGGCGTAATTAAACAATTACGGCCCTCCCGGCCTACTAAACCGCCACTAAACCATATTGGAGAATTCGAGGCATTACATATCTGAATTTTGAAATGGAAGTGAGTGAGCTTTGCCAAATTGGCAGGCATCACAGAAACTTTGATTTTCATTGATATTAATTTTTACATGAGATAGTTTCAAGACTTGATTCAAAACATGACTGGAGGGATGACCAAGGCATCTATGCCAGGTATCTTTTAGGGAATTCAATGAGGACACACTAGATTTTATAGAGGACTGAGTTGAGACACCAGAAAAGAGAGTTATTGTGGCTGTTGAACTATGATTATGAGTTGGAATGGGGCCAAGTTGGTAGAGACCTTCTTTAAGTGTTCCGTGCAGCACTTCCTTCCCTGTTTTTAGCTCCTTCACACAACAAAAATCAGGAAAGAATTCAATAGAGACATTATTGTCACTTGTTAGCTTTGAGACACTAATAAGATTCTTTGCAATGGAAGTTACATGTAATAGGTCACTTAGCAGTAAAGGATCAGAACCTAAAGTTTGCAAAACACCAGTACCAACATGTTTAATAGGAAGTTTTCTTCCATCACCAATGACCATTTGCTCCTTACCATTATATTATACCTTGTTGTTCACTTTGTCTGCTTCAGAAGTAAGATGATTGGTTGCTCCACTATCGGCATACCAGCTGTCATCGTTTAAGGTCTGTGGAGTTGCAACCATTGCTATCATCTGTCCTTGCTTATCAATATACTGCCGATGCTCATTTGGAGGTGGTTGTCCCATGTAACCCTCATTGTATCTGTTATAACAAACAGCAGCAGAATGCCCGTATTTCCCACAGACTTGACAGGTGGGTCTCAAGTTGTCTCTACCATATCTTCCTCTTCCTCTATTGTTGTTTCCACCTCTGGATTGATTTCCTTGATAACCTCTTGCATTGTTGTTGTAGCCTCGACCAAAGTTATTGTTAAACCCACTGCCTCGACCTGAATACCCTTCTCTCGAGTTTGGGTTAAAAGGCTTCTGAGCCATATTGGCAGAAGGGTTACTCAGAGTCTTGTTAGTGGAGAGACGGCTCCAAGTCTCTCAAGCTTACTGTCGAAGCTGAGAAGAGACCCTTGCAGTTCTTGCCATGAAAGATATGTTCTCTGCTCAAGCAGAAGAACGATTGAGAGGTATTCCATGTCTAGACCAGACAGAACATTGGCTATAAGGTGTCTCTCTGGATAGGGATATCCAGCTAAAGCCAAAGATTCTGCGCACATTCTTTTCATCTTGAGATACTCTGTCATGGATTGAGCCCCTTTGCGAATTTTCTGAAGTTTGGTGTGGAGATCATCCATGTTGGCCTTCAAGTGTGCTCCATACAGCTCCTCCAAGGTTGTCCAAAGAGCTGATGCAGATCTGCCTCCCATTACCTCTGAGGCAATGCTTTCTGACATTGAACCATATAGCCAGCCCATCAATAGCTGGTCATGAACAATCCAAGCTTCGTATTCTGGATTCATTTGCAGCTCAATAGTAATGTCTTCGTTTTCATCTGTCTTCTCCACTGAGATAAATTCAGGTGGACATGGTTTATGACCATTGAGGTAACCTTCCAATCTATGACCCCTGATTATTGTGATAACCATGGTTTTCCATAGAGGAAAATTGTTTCTGTCGAGCTTGGTTGAGAATGGTTGACTCAAAGTATTGCTGAAAGGAGTCGCCAATGTGATTGGGGTAGCAGCCATTGATGAACTCGGCTATACCACGGAGCTTCCCTGTGAGTTTCCGACACCAAGTTTTTCTGGTGGTGTTTGAGTTGCTCGACTTTGTTTAGTCGACATCGGCGGCGACGGTGAACCTGGCTCTGATAGCAAGTGACGTTTTGGGAATTTGGACAGAATGGAAATCTCAGCTCAACATGCTGAGGAGCTATTCATTTCATTATATAGCAAAATGAGGAATTACAAGAGTCAATACAACACTGACACGTATAAAGTAAATACACAGAAAGCAATGCATAACAGAATTTGGTTACAATGGTATGATTCAGTGCTATCTTTCTTGGGATTCTCTCATTCTTCCATACACTGATTCTGCCAGCTCATGAGCTGCAATTATCCTTCCAATTCCATTTCACTAACACATGCCCGTATTTGAAATCCCGAAATGGGTCGACGAATACTTGGAGCAAGTAGAATCCATTTTCAGGCACGAAAGGTGAAGAGTAGATATAACGAAAATAATGGAGGTTTCAATTTGGAAATTTTTTTTATTTCAGCCAAAAAATATTAAAATAATATAAAAGAACCTTGGATTTTATTTTATTTTTCACGTGTTTGAATACATCTAAAAACCTCACTATGCTAAGGGTGTTTTCTTCGCCTGCATACACAAATTCTCCTAAATTAATAACCTTAGATAAAAATATAATTTAATCGAGGTTATTAATTAATTGAGTGTTAATTTACATCGTTTTGTTAATATACTTCATTATTTAGAAGGAAAAAAAAAAGCAAAAATGTAATCCTTCATATCCTATACTCTATATGTACTTTAGTTCAAACAATTTTTATAATTTAATCAAGATTATTAATTTATTGAGATTATACTGTAGATATACTTCATTATTTAGAAGAAAAAAAAAACAGAAATGTAATCTGTCATATCCTTTACTCTATATGTATTTTAGCTTAAACAATTTTTAATAATATTTTTCTTCTCTCTCATTTCTGATTTTCTCATATATTTAAAATAAAAAAATGAAAAATATAATATTTAAATGTTATTAAGAAAAAAAACTAATGTATAGTGAAATTTAAAAATTCTATGTAAAATCAAAAAGGTAAAGTTTCACTAATATATTTTGAAAAACAAAGTAGAAAAGAGTGCTCTAAAAAATTTTAAAGCAAGATTAATTTATAGAAGAATTTATGAGAAATATACATAAGAATATTTCTTGGCAGCTGTAGGCACATGGATGTTAAGTACTAGGAATCACTTACGCACAAAATTGGTCTGTCAAATCATTTTTATTTTATTTTAAAAAAAATTAATTTAAACCTTTAAAAAATAAAGAAAACTTAAAAAAAATAGAAAACATATTTAAAATCATTTTTCAAATAAATAAAATTATAAAAATACTTGAATATTAAATGCTTTTTAATTTGACATTAACATAGGAAACTTTTAATTAAATTAAATAATAATTAAAAAAAAAAGAACAACTCTCCCACCCTCTCGTGTTTTTCACAGCCATCATGTTCTTCTTCTTTCTACTCAGAACGTTGGAGATGGAGGGGAAGATCTGTGAGGAAGCGAGCAGGGACGAGCAGAGATGGGCCTGGGTGGACGAATCGAGGGGTAGGGAGAATGTTGGGGTTGTTGTTGAGGTGGCTTCGTCAACTGGTTCACCAATGGACGAACAGATCTAGGTGGATAATTGGCTTTGGTTGAGGTATCTGGGCTGAAAACATGCTGGAACTAGGCAAGAACAGATCCATAAATTTGTTTAAATGTGTTTGTCCTTTATCAAATTAATTTATTTTATAAATTTATTGAATGTGTTTGCCCTTTGTACCATGAAATACCATGCAGAGTTGCTCCATTATATTCAGGCACGTGCTTAGTGTGTTTGCCAATTTTATAATTTTATATTGTTGTTTCTTATGTTTTCTCTGAGGTACAATTTTTGTTGGATCCCAACCTCAGTTTCTAGGGTGTTGTTTAGTTCGTGTGGTGGCTTGGTTTAGCCTTGTTGTGTATGGGTTGTGCCTTTTGTGTTGTCTGTTGTGCGAGGATATGTCGGAGATCTAGGATGGGATCTGGGTTTGTGGAATAATCATGAGGCATAATTTTGGGTGTATGTTTGGAATAACAATCCGTAAATTTGTGTAGCGTACCAATTTTTTTTATTTGTGTGCATTTTTTTTTTTATTACTTGTTAAGTGTTAGAATTTTATTTTTATTGTTTGAATTGTTTGGTAGAAATCATGTGAATTAAAATTTGTTAATTATTTTATTTAATGGTTTTATTTTGTGAACTTGCTTAGGTTTTGGTTGTGTGCATTAGCATGCATAAGTAGTAGAGATAGTTTTGGGCACTTATGTGTGTGCATGTGCATGGTATGCATGGTGAATGTGTATTAGTTTCCATGCAGAGTAATTTTTATTCTACATTTATTTATTTTATTAATTAAGAAAAAAGAAAAATGAGAGAAATAAAGAGGAAATGTTCTAGAAAGATTATGTTTACACAAGTGAGAAATAGAAAACAAATAAAGAAGTAGTGAGCAAGGAAAATGATTGTCATTTTTGGAGTTCCTATAATTCTGGACTCAGTCACAGTAAAATAGTCATAACTTGAGTTATAGATGTTTGATTTAGACAAATTTGATACTGTTGGAAAGCTAATTCTATAACCTACAACTTTGCAGAAGGAACCAAACCCTAATTCACAAGTTATTAGGGTCAAAATTGAGTCCAAAAGTGACAGGATCTTAGGCTACGAAAATTAGACATTTCCTTATTAGTGTGGTGTGTCAAGGAAGGTAAGAGAGAAGTTAGTGTGCTGTCAATTATCAATGGGATTTAATTGGCTGAATACAATTATTATTTGATTTTATTTTTGATTTATTGTTTATAGGAAATAAAGAATTAATAGAAATTATATTGCCTTTTCTTTATATTTGTAAACCTAGTACACTAAATAGAACCTTAGAACCCTAGAGAGCATTTTGCTCATCTTTTCTCTATACCTCAGTTGCCCACCTAGAGAGAAAGAGAGAGAGTGAGTTCGAAAGAAAGATGAATGAAGAGAGAGGAAGAAGAAGAAGGTCTAAGACTTAAGACTGAAGGGATAGTAAGCACGAATCTAGTCTTGAATTTTATGATTCCATTTTTTCTTCTATTTTCTAAATGCACTACTACAATTTGGACATCAGCCATCGGCCATGAGAGGTCGGTTTTACTTAAACCAACTTAACACACATTCATAAGTCGGTTTATACAGAACCGACTTATCATGTATGTCAAAGGTAAGCATGGGACGTCAGTTGCGCGAGAACCGACCTACCATGTGGACATGGTAGGTCGGTTCTGTGTGAACTAACCTCCCATGCTTGTAGAAGACATAATAGGTCGGTTCATGCAAAACTGACTTACCATGTTGTCATGGTACGTCAGTTCTATGTGGACCGACCTACCATGTCCTACCTTGGTGACATGGTAGGTCGCTACTATGTGAACCGACTTATCATGTCAGATTATAATAATTTTAAAATATATTAATTTATTTAAACAATAAATATATGTGTGTAAGCTATTAGTGTATGAAATAAATGTAAGAAATTTACTTTATTAATATTACATTATAATGTTTCGAAGTATAAATAAATAAATGAATTAAATTAAATTAAATTAATATATTTTAAAATTGTAATAATGTAAGAACAAATTAGACCATCTTTAACAATATATTTGTATAATGACACAAAATCGAACTAACATGTAATTTAAAAAATTATTTAAGACACTACTCTTTTATAAAATTTTCATTTATTTATTTTAAATTATAAATGTTATTAAATTAAAATATTTTTATTTATAAAATATAATTATAATGTAATATTAACATATATAAATTTTACATTATTTTAATTTTAAATATATTAATTTATTTAAACAATATATATATATTTATTTATTTCAGTATGAAATAAGTATAAAACAATATGCTTTTTAATATTACATATATTATAATTTTTTAAATATAAATAAATTAATAAATTATTTGTAATTATAACAAATTAATTTAATTTTTTATAAACAAGAAAATATTTTAATTTAATAGTATTTGTAATTTAAAATAAAAAAACTTTATAAAATAATTTAGAGTATATCTCTTTAATAATTTTTTAGATGACATGGTAGGTCGGTTGTGTGGGAAATGACTTCTCATGTGACATGGTAGGTCGATTGTATAGAACTGACCTACCATGTCATTATAAAAATACATTATTAAAGATACTCTAATTTATTTTATATTATTGAAATTTTAAAATATATTAATTTATTTAAACAATACATATATATAATTTATTTTTGGGTGTGGAATAAGTATTAAAAAATATATACTTATTAATATTATATATATTATAATTTTTGAAATATAAATAAATAAATAAATTATTAATAATTAAAAAAATTAATTTAATTTTTATAAATAAGAAAATAATTTGATTTAATTGTAACGCCCTGGATAGCCAAGACCGCTACACTGTGTGATTATAAAGGTGCAAGACTCGCTAAACAAGTCATTTTAATCAAACGTGTCATTAATTGAGGTGTTCTAGGGTTAAAAGATATTTTGGCCTCAAAAGATACATTTCATAAAGTATAAACCATTTACAGCAGGGATCCCTGAAACCATTTAGTGTTTACAAACAGATTTACAAAAAAACAAAAGTCAAGACAACGTTGGCCCTACTAAGGCAAAACAGGTGATTCCGGTCCTCCTGTCCCTGTAACCTCCTCAACCGTCCCGTGGTGGTTGAGCGGCCTGACATGTACATTCACCCTGCAGAGCTCTCCAATCAGGGCTGATCAATCTTGCCTTTGCCTTTACCTGCACCACGCAGCACCCGTGAGCCAAGGCTCAGCAAGAAAACATCAAACACAGCATAAACATTATTATCAAACAGACATTCCAATAAGCATGATCAGATATTCAATCCACAGCGTATAAGCACACTTCAAGGTACAAGTAACATCATCTATACTCAGATTATTCAACAATCTCATTAATCACATTCATAGCCAAATATAATAATCAATTAATACAAATACTAGGGTCGACACCTTAGGTCGCACCCTCTGTTTAACCCACTGACTTCGGCCCGCTTAAACCGAGCTCAGTGCATAATAAGCTGTCCTCGGATACCAGTGTCCGAGCCGTGCCAATTGCACAAGTTAACCGTGGCACGCTTAGGCCATTGGTTTACAATTTACATGGCATAATACCATTCTTTCAATCATATATATCAGGGAGCCCTTAGTCCCGTTCAAATATTCAACCGGGTGTAGTTTTCTTACCTTTAGCTTCTAGATGAATTAGCTACGGGCGATACTCCTTGAGCGCGATCCGATCCCCGAGCCCTAGCTTAGCACCTCAGCTGTAGAATCGTTTCTCCAAGAATCCCTTGGCCTATCTTCAGAGTTTTAAGCCTCAACTCCACCTTGGCTCTAATTTAACCCTTGATTAGTTCCTTGAGCTAATCCTCTGGTTCAGCCCTTCAATTCCCCCAAGTTTCAGTCAATTTCCCCCTTGAAAATCAGGGTTTTGCCTTTGCTAAGAGAGAGAAGGAGAGAAAGGACGATTTAAACTTGTGTCTACTGTTTTCTAACATATTCCTTAAGTCTATCCTTAAGTTATCAGACTAATCCCAAAGCTCGAGGTACTGGAAACATCCCCGAGGGCAAAACGGTAAAATCCCCCAATAATCCCGCCTAGACATCCTAACCTCAAATATATCTCAAATTATTTATTTTCATCACCCGATAGTCTAAATCACTACCCGATACCTAAAACACTCCTTGACTTATCCAAAGTCAATTATAATGTCCCGTTGTGACTTTTCCCGCTATCTAGCCCTAGGATCGCCTCGAGTCGCCGACTGCGGAATTATCCACATAATAATGTGGTTCTCACATATACAACATGTTTATTTCATATTATCACATAATATCATCAATTATCATACAATATCATTTAAGCACTATTAATCACATAATATCTCATTCAAATAAATATTATTCACTCAAATCCCATTTATGCCCTCCCGGCACACTAATCAAGGCCCTTAAGCCTTATTAGCGAGTTTGGGTCGTTACATTAATGGTATTTGTGATTTAAAATAAAAAAAACTTATTAAACAATTTTAGAGTATCTCTTTAATAATTTTTTAAATAACATGGTAGGTTGGTTGTGTGAGAAATGACTTCTCATGTGACATAGTAGGTCGGTTGTGTAGGAAATGACTTCTCAAGTGACATGGTAGGTCGGTTGTGTGGGAAAAGACCTACCATTTCATTATAAAAATACATTATTAAAGATACTCTAATTTGTTTTTAGATTATTGGAATTTTAAAATATATTAATTTATTTAAACAATACATATATATAATTTATTTGGGTGTGGAATAAGTATTAAAAAAATATATACTTATTAATATTATATATATTATAATTTTTGAAATATAAATAAATCATTATTAATAATTAAAAAATAATAATTTAATTTTTATAAATAAGAAAATAATTTGATTTAATGGTATTTGTGATTTAAAATAAAAAAACTTATTAAACAATTTTAGAGTATCTCTTTAATAATTTTTTAAATAACATGACAGATTGGTTTTAAGATAGTATATTAATAGGAATATGACAACGCTAAAATTTGTTATGGGAATTTTCTACATGCAGGAGGATTTTAGTCCAATTTTAGGGAAACATCTGTCAAAAATTTTCTAGGAAATGGACAAGAGTTGGATAACAAAGGACAGGCTTTCAAAAGAGTTTGAAGAGGGAGTTGACAACTTTATTAAGTTAGCCTTAGAAAATACAATAGATCCTTCCAGAGTTCATTGTCCCTGTAGAAAATATTTAAATTTGAAAAAATTAGACATAATGGAGATAAAGAGTCATCTATACTTTAACGTAATGGACCAAACATATGTTTGTAGATAAAAATAATTATAAGTTTGTAGATAACTTATTTTATAAATTTGACAAAGATATATTTTTTTATGTAGGATTTTATACTTCCAATTAGTGAAAAGAGAGATCAGTCACTTTTTTCATTTTGTTGAGCCAATTTGGTTATCAAATGTTAGATCCACTGAAGAAGAACAAGTCAAATGGGTATCAAAGTGTATGATTGATTCAAATCCGAGTCAGATGTGGTTGTTGCCATATCATAACAGGTAAGTTTTTTACTTTTAGTATTTTGTTAGTGAATATATATAATATTAATAATGAAATGTTTTTGTGTTTCTTTTTAGAAAGCATTGGATGCTTATAATAATTTATTTTGATCACCAATTGTGCTATTTCCTAGATTATCTTCACAATTTTCCACCAGATGAAATTAAATCTCTCATTTCTTGGTAAAAATCTAACCAATTAACTATATACTCTTAAATTCATTTAAAAATTAACAGCATCTAAATGTTTATGTTTTTATTGCTTAGTGTCTTTCAACATTTGGGCACAAATAATGCGAAAACTAAGGAAGTCGCGTGGAGAACTGTTAAGTGTCCTCGTCAACCATTACAATCAGTACAATGTGGATTCTATGTTATGAGGATGATGAAAAACTTCGTGACAAATGAGTTTTCAATGTAATGGCTAACTAGTAACATAAGTGAAAATATTCATTATTAAAGTTCTAGCTTTACCTCAAGATTAAGTATATTAATTCAACTCATGCAATGAATTTTTTTTTTAGTGTGGTGGGAAGAACTCTTACACAAAGGATGAGATCAATGAAGTGTATGAAGACTGAGCACAATGCGTCATGGATTTGATTAGTACTACATAGGTCCACTCACTTTTGTTAACTTAGACTTTTAAGGAGATACACTTACAATGTTAACTTAGACTTTCTTGAAGATATACACACTTTTGTTGTCTAACTATAGTTTACAATGCGTATATGAGTCATTTTGTAATTAACTTAAGACTCGTTATTTTGGATACTTAGTTCAAATTCTAGTATTTTATATTACTATGATATATGTTTTGTTTTGTTTGGTTTGTTTGTATAAAAAACAGGATTTGTTTTGCGCATAATACACTTTTTATTAAAAAAAAAACACCATAAGTCGGTTCTACTAAAACAGACAATAGATGTCTACACCATAAGTCGGTTGGGAACCAACTTATCATGTTTTACACCAGAGGTCAGTGTGCCACACTGACCTACCATGATTTACACCAAAGGTCAGTTTCTGACCGACCTACCCTATTTTACACTAGAGGTCGGTGTGCAACCAACCTACCATGTCTTACACCAGAGGTCGGTGTGCAACCGACCTACCAAGTCTTACACTAGAGGTTGGTTTGGCGCCAACTAACCTACCGTGTTTTTACATCATAAGTCACTGCATGGGAAGTCGGTTCCTAATCGACTTATGAACATTTAGAAGTCAGTTTTTAACCGACTTGTCGTGTAATTTTCATAGTAGTGATGGTTGAAACAAATGGACATGGCAAGGTGTTGTTTCAAAGGTTGATCAAGAGTGGGAAGGATGCTAGGATTTTGGCCACCATTATTTTCAAGAGGTAAGAGTGAAACATTTGTTTTGTCTTCTCATCTGTAGGAGTGTGTTAGGATAATTGTGTTTATTGTTTTGAGTGAATGACTATTGTTTGATGAAGGATTCGACTATGGTATGTTACTTATGCGGTTATTGGAAGCATGATTAGTTCTCTTGAATTGAAAGTCTTTTGTTTTGTACTAATACAACATTCGACAATGACATGTAATTATGATTCTTAGCACATGTTTGGTGAACCTATTAATCATGATAATAACCACTATAGATTTGGGCATGCGTTGTATTGATTGATATGAATTTTTGTTAATATCGATGAGCATATGGACACTACATGTCTTGGCACAAGTATGATTCTAGGCATAGTGCACATTTTCTTTTATCTTTCGTAAGCATGTTATTTGATTCCATGAATATTTACTTATAAGAGCACGCTAGATTATGAGTTTTTGTTTTAAGTTGTAATTTTGTAAACATTTTGTATAAATCTCATTGTAGTAATTGGTCAGCATGCTTGGTCTAGGATCCCACATTATTTTTATACTGTTATTATTTTGTGTTAAGTATGTTTTGGTAATTGGTTATGACTATCCTAAGAAGAAGCAGGGTAGATTTACCAATGTATTGTTGGTGTTCCTTTGCAATGGTCTCGACATGGACATTTATATAGGGTAAAGGTCATGTATTCTTGCTTCTTTTGTGAATGGTAAAAATATGTTTTGAAAACTCATGCCTTAAAATTAATGTGATAATATGATTGCTGATTTTTACTTAATTATATGGATAATTCTTTTAATTAAAAGATATCAAATATATGTTTTAATAATTTATGCCTTAAATTTTATAATTAAAAAATATGACTTTACCATACTTTAGATATGTATTTTCTCATTTATATTCATGCAGATTTTTGTTATAAAATAATGTAGTAAAATTATTTTCTAAAAAGATGACCAAATAAATTATTTGATAAATGAGAGCATAGTTAAATCTTTTTCAACATTTATAATTGTGAATTTTAGACCTATATTGCTTGCTGTTTTTCTTAGTTTTGTAAAAAAAATCTCTTCTAATTAAAAGATAAAGTGTATGTTTTAATGATTTATACCTTAGATTTTATACATGAAAAGATATGGTTCTTTTCCATAATTTAAATAGGAGTATTCTCTTTAAAATATATATGCAGATTTTTCAAAATAACTCATGAAAAATTATTTTAAGATGACTAAAGAATCTATTTAATAAAATGTGTGTATAATTAGCTATTGTTCCAACTTTTAGAAAATTATAAAATTTTGTGACATTGATGTCTTATTTTTTTACAAAGGATAATTTATTTCACTTTTTTCTAAATGGAATAGAGTATTTTGATGAGATTAATTAATTTGTCAAAATTAATTATTTTGTGAGAAATAGAAAAAGGTTGTCATTTATTTATTTTATTTAAATAATAAATGGAATTTCATTATAGCTAAAGAACTAATTCAATAAATTAATTTTTGTGAAATAAAATATAGAATGGAATTTATGACTTAAGAAGGTAATATGGTTAAAGTAACCAAGATAGTAAACTATTCAATCACTTGTTTTTTTAGTAACAATAAAATAAAGAAATAAAATTTACCAACTTTAAAGAGAGTTTTAAGAAACATCCCACATACGCATTGTAACGTCCCAAATTACCTAATAAGACTTAGGGTCGTGATTGGGGGTCAAAATGGCAAATTATGGAAATTATGTGATTATGTGATATATATGTGTATCATTATATGATTATGTGAGTTATATTATAATATGACTTGATATGCATATTTGAGTGTATTAAATATGCATGTGGGCCCATTTCTGATTAAAATGGGCAATTTTCATAATTTGGTCCATTATGGGTATATTTGGCATATGTGTGATATATGTGTAGGACCACATTATTATGTGGATATATTTGGGTTACTCAGGATGAGACGACCTAGGGAGCAAGCTAGTGGGAAAGTCACAACGGAACCCATACTTGACTCGGTGTGAGTCAAGGGGTATATTGGGTATTTAGTACTTTACCAGGTTATTGGATAATGTGAATAAATATTTGATGATATATTGGGAGTTAGTGAGACCAAAAGGGAATTCTGTGGATTTTGACTATTTGGCCCCGGGGACGTTTTTGGGTACCCCAAGCATTGGGATTTGCTTGAGGTTACTTAAGCTTGAAGTAACCTGACAAAATAAATAAGAAGAACGTTCAGTTCTTTCTCTTCCGTTCTCTCATTTAACGCTCGTTAGCGTTTTCAAAGGAAACTCGAGTTTTAGGACTCGGATTCAAGCAAGGTTAGAGTCATAACGATTCTAGGGAAGATTAGAAGCTTGTTAGCCGAAGGATTTAGCGAGAAACTACATAATCAGAGGTAATTTCAAGCTTTGATTTTCTGAGTTTCCGTTTCCTAAAGTTTCTTAAATTTTGAATTTGTATTATGTGTGTTTGATGAGTTTTTGAGTTGTTAGAAGTTTGGGTTTTGATGGTTTTGGGCCATTAAGATGTTTGGGAACTTTGATTTTGGGATTTGGATATGTTTGGATAGGTTTATGGAGGGTTTTTAGATGGGAAAAATGGAGAAAATGGCTGGGTTTGAGGTCTAATCACGACCTTGTTCTTGGGCACCACGACTTATGTGAACCCAGGACCAGGAGGGATTTCTACCTAGGGGGCGCACTGCGACTCTAAGGGGCAAGTCACGGCCTGCATCCTAAAGCCCAAGCAGAGGGCTTACTTGTAACGCCCTGGATAGCGAAGACCATTACACTGTGTGTTTATGAAAGTGCTAGACTTGCTAATCAAGTCGTTTAGTTAAAAACGTGTTATTGAAACTATTGTGGAACTAGGGTTAAAAGATTTTGGTCTTAAAAGTCGCATTTCTTATAAATAAACACTTTCTGTTTACACAGGATCCAAAAAATAATAACATTAAAACCATTTACAAAAGATTCGAGATTTAGATACAGTTTTAGCCATACTAAGGCAAAATAGACAGTTAAGCAATCCTTGTCCTGATCTACTCCTTAGCCATGGCGACCGAACAGCTGACTATGTACATTCAGCCCCGCAGCCCTCCACCTCAGGATTGGTCCAACTTGCCTTTGCCTTTACCTGCACCATGTAGCACCCGTGAGCCAAGGCCCAGCAAGAAAACACAATAACAGAGCATAAGCAATCAACAGACAATCCAATATCTCATATCACATAAGCATGTTCTCAACCACATAAGCATTCATGATAATCAAGTATTCAGTATACTAAACATATCAACTCATATCAATCACCAATTTACAAATGATAACTGGGGTTAGCGCCCTTAGGCTGCACCCTCTGTTTATCCCACTGACTCCGGCCCGCTTAAACCGAGCTCAGTGATTATAAAACTGTCCTTGGCTACCAGTGGCCAAGCCGCGCCCTGTGCGCAAATATTGTATACGACACCCTTAGGCCGTTTATCACATGTCCCATGGCATAATACCATCTATGACATAATACAGATATCGGGAGCACTTAGTCCCATCACAAACATATAACCGGGTGCAGTTTTCTTACCTTTAGATTCGCTAGCTTCGTTCACTTTGATCCTTGAGCACGATCCCTCTTGAGCCCTAGCGCACACCTAGTCACAACCATAGGTCAGATTCATCACCAACCCTCAAGTCCAAAATCTAACCTCGGGACCAATCCCGAGCCCTCAAGAAGTCCCAATTCCACCAAACGGGGTGGTGGAATCGAACCTCGAACCCTGGGCAAAAACCCTTGAAAATAACTCAAAAACCCCTTTCTGGAAACAGGGTAGTGCTACAGCACTCTAAGGAGGGTGCTACAGCGCTACAAACAGAGCCCAAAATCTCCCCAGGACAAATGGCCTAGCGCTACAGCGCCCAAAGGCTAGCGCTGTAGCGCTAGTCACAGACAGCCAATGTTGCACTTTTCCTTCCTGCGATTTCCCCAAGCCAAACCTTACCAAAACTTTTCCAATCCTTAACCAAACTCAAAAACAAGCTTATTAACATACTCCACTCATCCCAAGCATCCCAACCACATAAAACTTAAACACATGCATCCCTAATCTCAAAATTCACCATGGTTGAACCTCAAACTTAGAAACTTCAGCACAACAGTCAAAACCTCATAATTTAAAGCTTAGAATTTCATACCTTGAATGGGGATTCGACCTTAGGTTAGCCTCTACACCTCCTTGGCTTACTCCTCCTCAAACCCTTGGCTTGAATTCCCTAGAGTTCCCATCAAATTCAGCTTAGACACCTCAATTCAATACCAAAACCAGAAACTGAAGAAACTTCAAAGTCTTACCTCAACTTAATGGTTTGTTCTTGCTAAACCCTTTCCAATTCTTCAAGCCAGACCAAGGAATCTAGCCTCAAGCTTTACTCTGGCTTCCCCTGAGTCTCTGCTCCAAAATACCTCAAGAATTGATGGAGATATGCCTAAACCGACCTTGGAAAATACCCTGCTCTTCTTTCCCTTCTTTTCCTTTCTTTTCTTTCCTTTTCTTTCCTTCAGACTTCCATTTCATTCTACAAACTCCACTAAGCATAAAGCCTCAGTTATGCCTATCCTCTATAAGCCCAAATGACCACAATACCCTCCCCTTTAATTCTAACTCCTTTAATCCACCTAGGGGTATTTTGGTCATTTCACCCAATTCCCGCTAATTCCTCGAGTGTCTCTAATATTTACCGCTTATTTCCCGATACCTAATTAATTGCCAATTATATTTCTCTATATCAAAATAGACCCCAATATATTCTCTAAATTCCCATTTATACCCCCAGGCTCGCCCTGAGCCGGGTATAAATCCCCACCACGACTTTTCGCTAACCTGCTCACTAGGATCGTCTTGAATCACAGATCACAGATATATCCACATAATAATGTGGTCTCAACAATTATCACATATATATACAGTTATGCCCTCAACGGGCCAAAATTACCATTATGCCCTTTCTAACCTATTCAGGGCCTACATGCATACTAATACACATAGTCATGCATCTCAGATATTCAAATAGTCATATAGCATACTTTTAATCATTAAATCACATATATTCCAATTATACCCTCCCGGCACACTAATCAAGGCCCTTAAGCCTTATTAGTAAATTTGGGTCGTTACATTACTGTTCTGGGAGGCGCGCTGCGACCTAAAGGGTCAAGTCGCAGCCCGCCTGATCATTTTGGCCAGGTTGGGTTTTTAGTGATGGAAACTTAAACCTAAGGGCTCGAGATTGATCCTACTACCCGGTTTGGTAGGATTCGACGTCTTGGAGGCTAGGACTCAGTCCGGAAGCCTTTATTTACTCATTTTTTATGGGATTGGCTAGGTTATCGCTAGTGGCTCAGAATCAAAGTCATGCTCGAGGGTCATTTATTGGTAACATGTTCTTGGACTAAAGTTAAGAAAATTGCACCTATTATGTGACATACATGATTAGGGCTTGGCCCGATTGCTGGATATAGTTTTGATTGGGCATTGGCCCCTGTAAATGAGCATGATTACGATTATGCATGTGAATGATTGATTAAAGCATGTTGAATGCTTTGTACATGGATATTTGTTATATGATGAATGCCTGATAGCATTATATACCTGAGAAAAGCATTGACTTATTAGTCAAGGACGGCAATAGCATTGAGCGTTGTTGTAAAGCATTGACTTATCAGTCAAGGGCGGCAATAGCACGCTGAGCGCTGATTGTTATGGTTATGCTTAACCAGGAGCGCATCATACACTTGACTGACCTATTGGTCGCGGAAAACTCAGTGCTAGGTACGTTGGACCAACCCCAAAGCTGGTTATACAAAGGATAAGGCAATGGGCACCGGGGTGACTTATTAGTCCCATATCCTAGGGATGGGCCCCAACATTGACTTATTAGTCAAGGACGGCCTTAGCACGGTGAGTACTGGTCGTAAAGCATTGACTTATTAGTCAAGGATGACCTTAGCACAGTGAGTGCTAGTCATAAAGCATTGACTCATTAGTCAAGGACGGCCTTAGCACGATGAGTGCTGGTCATAAAGCATTGACTTATTAGTCAAGGACGGCATTAGCATGTTGAGTGCTGGTTATAAGGCATTGACTTATTAGTCAAGCATGGAAATAGCGTGGAGCGCTGGTCCATATGGTTTAGTCTAACCAGGAGTGCATTACACGCTTGACCAACCTATTGGTCGCAGAAAACTAAAGCGCCGGTACGCTGGGCCAGCTCCAAGGCTGGTTATATAGAGGACGGGGCAAAGGGCCCTGGGGTGACTCATTAGTCTCATATCCTAGGGTGTTGAGCCAATATGATTTATTAATCATGTGTTTGGGTGCTGAGCCCCAGTATGATTCCATAATCATGTATTTTGGGCATTGGGCCCTGGTATGGTGCATTGATAATTTATTTAGGGCAATTGGCCCCATATGACCTTGTAGTAATTTATTTGAATGGTATGCATGCATGAGTAGGATTATTACTGCTAGGCGTGCTTATTATGATTTGGTAATATGTTATGAACTGCTTATGAGCATGTTTAAGTTTTCTTGTTGAGCCTCGGCTCACGGGTGTTGTATGGTGCAGGTAAAGGAAAAATAAAGTTGGATCATCCTTTAGTTGGAGAGCTTAGGTGACGATGTGTACATATGCGGCTGCTCGACCATCACAGTCGAGGGTTTAAAGAGGAACTAGGGTCAAACCCTATTTTGCCACTTAGGTCGGAAGGTTGTAACTCTTTTATTGTAATTAATCTTTTAAATGTATTTTGGGATCTCATGTATACAATAAACATTTTAGTGAAACGTTTGTATCTTTGACCAAAAATTTTAACCCTCAACTGTTAATCATGTTTAGTTACACGGTTATGACCAAATGACTCGTTTATTTAGTTTAACACTATTTAAAATAGACAGTGTAACGGTCCCTAAGTAGTAGGGCGTTACATGCATGCTACATGCAAGTCAATTTCTACGTTCAAATAAATGCCATTTAATTAAATGCATGATTCTGTTTTGCAAACGTTGAGGATTCACTAGTGAACTTAAGATTATTCTTTTATGATTTTATGTGAAATTATTGAATGTTTATAGTGTAGTGCAACAAGTGTCACGTGTGCATGGCCCATGCACACGTGAGGTA
The DNA here is from genome assembly GCF_963169125.1 of Humulus lupulus. NCBI lineage: Eukaryota > Viridiplantae > Streptophyta > Magnoliopsida > Rosales > Cannabaceae > Humulus > Humulus lupulus. The sequence goes on along the minus strand of NC_084797.1, from coordinate 158,212,723 downwards.
TGTATGTTGTGCATGTGTAATCTTATATGATTTTAAGAGGAATGTTTGATTGTGATTCTAGGCTCATTGTGAAGTACCTCACACTTTATTTTTGCTTGGACTTGAGGTAAGGAAGATAGCTAGAATTTTCTATGAATTATGTTATGAAAAGTATGAACTAATATGTTGTAAGAGCTGTTGTGTTATGAAAAGTATGAGCTTCTATGTTATGATATGAGTTATTGTATATATGCTCGTATGTTGTATGAAAATCAGTAGGTTGTTAGCGTGCTGAATGCGATAGAATAAATGAGTTACTAAGGATATGATGCAACTCATAGGGCGGATGCGCCAAGGTTTTTCGAGGACCAGAGTTCCTATTTACCTCATAGAGAAGGTTTTACTGGTTTATGTTTTTGCTGGTTACCTCATGATGTGACATGGACAATAGGGGTGCCATGATCACACGATGTATGCTTATGTTTATGAAGTCTTATGATTATGATATGATTATGATTTATTATGATATTCCATGAGTTTACGATAAGTACGTTGATTGCTTTGTGTTCCTTGTTAATTATTGTATTTTTTTTTTTTGTACTTTCTTACTGGGCTTTTAGCTCACCCCTTACTTTTCCCCTTTCAGGTAGGCAATAGGGTTTCTTCTTGGCATGCACTGTGATGTGGGGAGTTCCAATGTCTTGGCATGTATGACGCGGGGTGTCCATGAACGAATAATGATCTAGTTGAATGCCAAGAAAGTTTTTGAACTTTTATGGTTTATGTTTTCATTACGTCATAGTGGGACTTATATTTTTTTTGTTTTATTTCTGAAATTGCATAAAAACACTATATTTTTATTAATTTCATGTTTTGACAAGGTCCCACTGAACATTTTCTCTAAAATAGTATCTTTCTAATAAATATGAATTGAGCGACGTTTTACAAAGTAAATAGTTTAGGGTGTTCTTACAATTTGTGTTTGGAAGGGGGTAAATTTAATAATTTTGGAATAATAATTCTAAATTTGAAAAACTCATGAATGTTAAGATTGGTTAAATACATAGTAAAATTATTTATGAACAAAGAGGTGCAAAGACTATAACGATTTCACTAAAGTCAACATGAGCAGGTTGACTTTTGTTGTAGGCACTTAAAAATTATATTTTTGGGTCCAATGTGTTTATTTGAAGTATATAAGAGTACCCAAAAATTTTGGAGGCATTTGGAGATGTTTTGGGTCGATGTACGGGGTCAAAAGTCAGTGGAAGGGGCGTTGCATCGCCTGTTGAGAGGCGATGCATCACATGTATCACAATAGCCCAGACAAGTGACGCTTCACCTGCAAGAGGGAGATGCATCGCCTGCCAGGTGACACGTCGCGTGGGTCATCCGTACAGACCCGTACAGTTACGTGTTTTTTGCTCCAAAACTTATTTTAAAATGTTCTAATCTCATTGGTTAAAATCAATGATGGTTGCTACACTATTTAAGGGGTTCATTTGAGATTTTGGTGAATTGATCAATCTCTACTCTCTCTCTCTCTCTCTCTAACTCACAAAGATTACTAGTTTTCTCCAAGCTGTGAAGAGCGTCAAGCCTAAAGTATCCGCATTGACCAATGTCAGGCAACAGCCAGGTAACTCACTAAAAAGATACCTGGAAAGATTCAATATAGAAGTGGCGCGAGCTCGCAATGTCGATGACAACGGTCATCTCATGGCAGTACAGGCAGGGGTATTGTCAGGGAGTCCCCTTTGGGACGACATGTAGAGAAAACCTATGAGGTTGATAGCCAAGTTCAATACTCAGGCTCAGAGGTTTGTCAATGTAGAAGATGTGAGGTTGGAACTCAAGCTAACTCTACCGCCCGTAATAACTACAATGACAAACGTTAACTCAGCCACCACCTCGGCTACGCCCTCCACAGCGCGACCCTCAGAAGATAACCCTTCTAAAAGAAAAAAGAATGAAGGGAGTAACTCAAAGGCTGACGTGAGTAAGAAAAAGAAGGGAGACAAATACTTCTCCATTTATAAAGTGTATACCAAGCTCACAAATACTCGAGAAAATATACTTATTGCGAATGAAAATCAGGTCCCTTTCAAGTGACCTGATGCGATGCGAAACCAGAAATCCAAAATGGATTCAAAAAAGTTATGAAGATTTCACAGGGATATAAGTCATAACACTAATGAATGCAGACAATTAAAGGACGAGATCAAAGGTTTGATCTCGAGAGGCTACCTTGGGTAGTACGTCCAAAATAAAAATCCAACCCAGGCTTCGCTTGGAAAAAAGGCAGCTCCGGTCCAACTTGCTCAGCAGTCTACGACCCCACACGTGAGAGAGGATAATCGACCTCCCCCCATCGATGGAGAAGATTTAACAACCATCGCGGGAGGACCGCACATTGCAGGGTTGGGTAGGAATGCCCAGAAGAGGTATGTCCAAGAGCTTGAAACAGGGGATGGATCTCCCTATGAGCCTGAACCCCGAACTTCGAAACAACAAAGGGTTGAGTCCCAACCATTACCTTCACCGAAAAGGATGCCTCATACACCCAATTTCCTCATAATGACCCTCTCGTCATAACCTTTCAACTCGCCAATAAGAGGGTTCGTCGAGTCCTGATCGATAACGGGAGCTCGGTCAACATCCTCTATAAGGAAACCCTAGAGAAAATGGGATTGTTTGTTCGACACCTAAAGGCATGTGCGACAATGCTATACATATTTTCAGGAGAGAGAATAGCCAGTACGGGGTCTATCGAGCTCCTAATAACCTTGGGAGACTATCTAGTCTCGATAACCAAGATAATGGAGTTCATCGTGGTAGACACCCCTTCCACCTACAATGTATTGCTTAGGAGACCAGCCCTGATCGAGCTGGGGGTAGTTACATCTGTTATACATTTAGCCATAAAATTCCCAACACCCAACGACATTGGGACATTAAAAGGAGACCAATTGGCCGCTTGAGAAAGCTATAGCATCTCGATGAGGTGTATGGGCAAAACTAGTGCGCAAGCACTGGTTATTATTGAGGAAATAAGTGAAGCCATAAACAAGGTCGAAAAAGAGATCAACCCAAGGATAGATGAGGATAGAGCTGATCTCGGGCCAATTGAAGAGCTCGAAGACATCCAACTCGATGAGAAGGACACCACCAGGGTGGTGAAGACTGGGAAGAACCTCCCAAAGAACATGAGATAGCAATTAATCTACTTCATGATGGAAAATAAGGATGTATTCGCATGGTCACATTTAGATATGATTGAGATCAGCCCCAATTTTATAATCCATGTGTTGAACATCGACAAAATCTTCCCTCCAAAGCAACGGAAAAGGAGGCTCCTCGATGACAAGAGGAAGAATGCCTTGAAAGAAGAAGTTGAAAGACTAAAAGCAAATCGGTTTATTCGAGATGCTTTCTACCCAGATTGGATAGCCAACCAAGTTCTGGTCCCGAAGCCCAATGGCAAGTGGCAAACTTGCATTGACTATTCGGACCTCAACAAGGTGTGTCTGAAAGACTGTTTTCCCCTGCCTCAAATCGATCAACTCGTGGATGCTACCTCGGGTCACGACATCATGTCATTCATGGATGCATATTTTGGATATAACCAGATATCCATGCATGCATCCGATCAGGAACACACGAGCTTCATGACTGATAAAGGGCTATATTGTTACAATGTGATAACCTTCGAGCTCAAGAATGTCGGGGCCACATATCAGAGACTGGTAAATTGAATGTTTGCCGAGGAAATAGAAAACAACATGGAAGTGTAGATGGACGATATGCTGGTCAAGTCAAAACACAATTGTAACCATGTTGATGATCTCACAGAGTGTTTTGCCATATTTCAAAAGTACAACATGAGACTCAACCCACAAAAGTGCTCATTTGAAGTATCATCAGGAAAGTTTCTTGAATTTATAGTGAACGCTTGAGGCATAGAGGCAAACCCAGATAAGATAAAGGTTTTAATTGACATGCCTTCACCTCGAAAGCATAAAGATGTCCATATTTTAATTGGGCAAATGGCGGCTTAAGTAGGTTCATATCAAAACCTACAGACAGATGCCTTCCATTCTTTAATCTTTTTGGAGGGGAAAAAGTTTGAATGGTCAAACGAGTGCAAGCTCACTTTTCAAGCTCTTAAAAAACATCTCGCTGAACCACCTATCTTATCCAAACCAGTCACAAGGGAAATATTGTACTTGTACCTCGCTACGACTGAGCATGCAGTTAGTGCAGTACTTGTTCAGGAGGATAAAAAGTACAAAAACTTGCTTATTATGTCACCATAAGGTTACAGAGGGAAAAATTGAGGTATCCATTGATGGAAAATCTGGCCTTGTGCCTAATACATGCATCCCGAAAGCTCCGACCCTACTTCTAAGCACACCCCATACATGTGCTGATTGATCAACCATTGAGGCAAGTATTGTCGAAACCTGAAGCATCCGGAAGACTATTGAAATGGGCGGTCAAACTTGGGCAGTTCGAGATTACGTATCATCCAAGAACGATGATAAAAGGACAGGCCTTGGTGGATTTCATAGTCAAGTGCACTGGAATCTCCAACAAGGAAGTCATAACCCCAGCTTGTGAGCTCTGGAGACTTTACGTCGATGGTTCTTATAACGAGAACGGGTCGAGGGCAGGAATTATCCTAATTACCCTATCAAGAAACAGGTTTCACTCATCCTTAAGGTTTTGCTTCGAGGCCTCAAATAACGAGGTTGAATACAAGGCACTGTTAGCAAGACTTCGAATAGCTTCCGAATTGAAAGCAAAAGCCATTCACTGCTATAGTGACTCTCAATTGGTCATCAACCAGGTCCTAGGAGAATACCAAGCTCGGGGAACTAAAATGGCAACATACTTGGAAAAAGTCAAACCAGCCGTCAGACAATTCAAATTCTATACAATTGAGCAAGTTCCACAGAGAGAAAATTTTGAATGCAAATGCTCTAGATCAACTCGCAACAACCAAGGAAGCTAATACACTTAATGTGGTACTGGTCGAATTACTACCAATACTAAGCATAGTCGAGCCTGACGAAGTCGACCTCAATATGATAGACTCCCAGTCTACCTGGATGAGACCCATAATCGACTTCCTCAAAATTGGAAGCCTCCTAGCAAACCGGAATGAGGCCAGAAAGCTGATGTACAAGATACTAAGATACACTATCTTGGAGGGGAGATTTTACAGAAGAGGATATTCTATGCCATTATTGAGATGTGTAACTCCGCCCGAGGCTAGAAAATTCTTAGAAGAAATCCATGAAGGATTTTGCAGAGATCACAACAGAGGGCATAGTCTATCAAAGAAGGTAATTAGGCAAGGATACTTCTGTCCTACAGTAAGGGCGAATTCATTCGAGTATGTCAAACAATGTGATAAATGCCAATGGTTCACTTCAATCCCACAAGTTCCACCAATCGAACTTACCTTGATGAGTTCTCCATGGCCATTCACAGTATGGGGGATCGACCTCATAGGGTCACTAATAACAAGAAAGGGGGGGGGGGGGGGGTCAAATATGTCGTAGTTGTTGTTGATTACTTCACCAAATGGACCGAGGCCGAACCTCTAGCCACTATCACTTCAAAAAAAAGTCTTGTATGTTGTGGTTAAGAATATAATTTGCATATATGGGATACCAAGGAAAATAGTCTCAGATGATGTAACCCAGTTTGATAGTGAGTTGTTCACACAATTCTGCGAGAAAAATGGGATAATCAAGAGTTTCTCCTCAATAGCTCACCCACAAACAAATGGCTAGGTCAAAGCCGTAAACAAGACTTTGAAGAGCACCATTAAGAAAAGGCTCAAAGAAGCTAAAGGCAGATGGTCAAAAGAACTACCACAAGTCCTATGGGCTTACAAAACAACAAGTCGAACCTTAACAGGACATACCCCCTTCTCCCTGGCTTATGACTGCGAAGCAATGTTCCCCATTGAGGTTGAAATTCCAAAGATCTGACGCGAAGCATACAACCAGACCTCAAACCAATCTCAGCTCAAAGAAACCCTAGACCTAATTGAAGAAAAACGAGAAGAAGCCCAGCTTAAAAATGTTGCATACCAGCAAAGGGCCACAAGATACTTCAATAAGAGGGTTCAAAACAGACACTTTGTATTGGGAGATTTGGTGCTTAGGCGTGTATTTTTGCCACACGAGACCCCTTTGCAGGCGTGCTTGGACCTAATTAGGAGGGACCTTACCAAATTGGATCCACTATTTGACCCGGTGTGTATAAACTAGCGAGATTGAATGAAGAATTGGTTCCGCGAGCTTGGAATGGTGAACATCTATGACCTAATTACCAGTAATATAGGAATGATGTTTATTTATTTGTAACCAAGCTTGTATTTAATTGTTGCTTCTCATTAATAAAGAATTTTCCTTATTCCGATTGTATTTTTATTGTTATATTTTTTGCAATCTCACAAAATTCAATAACCTAATATTTAACAATCATAGGAGATTAAGGGGGTATAAGTGGTATACAATTATACCATAGGCTCAAAAATATAGCATCAATAAAAATAATATTACAATGGATGGATTATTAACCAAACACAAATTAAACAAGTCTGGAACAAACCAACAAACACTAATCAACACAATCGAAAGTTTGAATTCTAGATAAACCAACGAAATTCATAAGTCGAGACAGGGATGGAATTTTTTTCTAAAAGTTTTGACCTCACAACCTCCAGATCATACTTGAGGATGAGGAAAATTTACTATATTTAAGCAAGAAATAACTAGAATATCGAGACTACACGCCAATAAGCAATTTTAAACGAAAATACGTGGTATAAGTAGTGTTCAAACTTGAATATAACGAGGTCGAAATTGTGCAGTCGAATGGACTATGTATGAATATACAAAAGATCAACCCTAAGCACGTCAATGTTTGTATATATAAACAAATATAAAAGTAGGTACTTAATAGTATGCTCGATATATTTTGGACCAGAAATATAATGGATGATATTAAGGAAAACCATAAAAGGTAGATAATGTGCAAAAAGTTTTTCAAGCTGAAAACTTAAAGGCATAAAAAACTACCATAAAAATTTAAGCATTCATAAAATAAATCAAGCTTGAGTTATGATTGTCTTAACCCTAAGGGGCATCAAAAAGTTTAATTACAAAGAAAGTAAAAAAAAATATATGGGTCACAGCCTATGTGTTGGCCTTCAAAGATTGGCAGCTTCGACATCCACCGACCCAGCTTGTTTCATGGGTTTTGCAGCCTCCTCAGCTTCGAGCCTAGCCTCTTCCTCCTCTAATCGAGCTTGTCACTTGTTGACATACTCAATCTCCTTGATGGACAGGAAACTGGTATTGAGGTCAGGATTTGTTGCCCAGATGCGATACATCGCCATGTCGACATCGTTGTCCTTCTTGGTCATGAATTCCTCAAGAAGACGAGCTTTCTCACTCTCTATGAACTCAAAATTGGTCTTATTATCTTCCTTGAGCTTGGCATTCAGGTCCTGGGCCCTCTTAAGCTCTAAGTCCTTAGCCTCCAGCTCTTGTCGAGCCTTTTTCAGGTCGTCTTCTGCCACTGTGCTGGTCATCTTTTGCCCCTGTGCTGGTCATCTTCTGCCCTGAGCTATGCCTCAGAATTTTGAGCATATGTCGTTCTCATCGCAACCTTATGATTTAAGAAAAAGTTGTGCTGGACGAAGGCAAGGAAGTCCTGCAATCAAAAACAGATGTTTAGAGTATGGAAATAAGGGATTGGCATTAAAACGTGGAGTTTATCGATTCTTGATGAAAAACATATCGAAGAAAGCAACTCCCCAATTTTGTCGAAAAGAGTGTTGGCACTCTTGCAGGTAGTTAAGAACACCCACTGGGGAGCCCTGAGGTTGCTGAGGCAGTGTCCCACGTGAGTCAAGGCATCATAACCAAGTTGGACTCTGGAAGTGTCGGCGGCATTGTCGATCACGAACTTGGGAATGTATGTCGAGACAGTGAGTTTGCAGTCTCATATTGGAGAGTGGGAGGGGCGAACTTTCTTCGGCTGGCTTGCAGGAGGAAAAGCCGCAGCCTCTGAGGGCACCAAAGGAACCGTCACAAGGCCCGACTTCGGCCTGCTTTTAGGCCGACGGGGACGCCTCAGATCTTTTGGTGACCTTAGAAGAACAATTTCCCTTTGAGGACACCTGGTTGCGTTTGGCTGACTGAGGAGGTTGTCGAGATTTGAATCCATCTTGCCTAAAAGAGGAAAAAAAAACAAACATTAAAGGTTAATTTTAGTTGAGAAAAGGAAAAATGTATAATATTAACATTAAAACTTCTAAGTAAAAGGAAATGAAGTGGAAGATTCATTTGAGCTCGAGCTCGGGGACTAGGAAATCCCCTATCTTCAGATGAGTATAAGGGGGTTCCATCTCTAAAAGTAGGGGACATCCTTGATAGGTCCCTATAATCATTAGTCATGTATTGGAATGCTATCCCATCCCAGACTTCATTTAAGCTATACATTGTTTGGTACCTCCCTAACCCGCTATCAAACCTATGTACCTTAAGATCTACCTCTGACCAGACCATAAAACTATTATGGGAATCTTTAAAAAGGACTACAACATCGACCCCCTGTCTAAGAAGGGTGGGAGACCACTTGGATGGGTCTAGCACAACTTTACCTCCATCGGATGAGCTCAGTGAGGCCTCGTCTTGTGTGTCAGTCCCTGAGCCTGAGGGTTCGATTGAGCGAAGAGTGAAGGATCGGGAGTGTAAGATTGGAGCTTCTTTTTGGAGGGGAGCTTGGCAGTCGGTACTGGGACGTATTCCCACCTCGTGAATTTGCGAATCTCGACATCGTCTGTAAACTTGCCTTCGCCAAGGAGATCGCACGTCGGAGCCTGTCCTCATGATGGAGATAGTTGAGGGACCGCCGACCATACGGGAGCTTGAGAATCTCTTCTTGGTGTTCTTTCATGTCCTTGGTAGGTTGCAGACGGTGATAGTTGGCTGAACAATTGATTGGAATAAGCATTATGAGATCGAAATAAAAAAAGGAGATCAAACTGAACTATGACAAAAAACTTATGAATTCGTTGAAATGAGTAAAATCTAGACAAACCGAGACCGTTAGTCCAGAAGAATACAGTCTTGAAGTTGGGAGGATGGTTGGGGATGTCCTCGAACAACCTTCTCTCCTTTTGGTAGCTCGAAAGGTGATAAAACCCATCACCACAATGAGCTCGAGGATGATTACTTTTGAGACAGAAGAGATACAGGATCTTGCGTGCCGAGGGTCCATCCCATTTCATCTCGTGGTAGAGCAACCTTAGCGCTACTAGGACTTTGTATGATTTGGACTGAAGTTGGAGCGGGCAATGCCGATGTAGTCAGTGAAATCCCAGAAATAGTCCCTTAGAGATAGGATTGCCCCAGCTCGCATGCGTTCACAAATCCGGGCGTCGAGCTGGATCTTCTTCTCTGGGTTGTTTTCGCCCGGAGCAACACAAATCCTTTCGTTGGAGTTGGCAGGCCCACACACCAGCTTCCCAGTTAGTTTTAGCTCGTGGTAATTCAAGAGTTCTGAAATCTGTCTGGTGGATGTGACGAAACTCTGGTAATGTTCAGCCTCGAACAAAGAGCTCTCTGAGGCCGTGGCAGAAGGGATTTTGGGGGCGGTGTGTGTGGTTAATTGATTTGATGTGCTCTCCATGAAGTTGAAGGAGAGTTCGCATGGAGAAAATGCTATTGTGACCCCACACTTGGGATTTAGCGGGACTGGTCGAATCTCGGGGTCTGGGTCAGGATGCACAACAAATCATAGTCTCTTTCTTTTTCCTTCTTCGACCTCGTTAATTTGACGATGGAAATGGGCACGAATGTCTTCCTGCTCGAGGCACTCTTTGTGTTCTCGGATCAGTCGTTGGTTCCGGGAAAATGGAGATTCAACCTGAGGAGATGGTGGATGGTAGGGAATCCCAAGCTCAGGCCCCCACCGAATCTCTGAAGACTGCGACATCTAACAAGAAAGAAAAAGATGAAGGCTCATTATTTAGAAAGAATAGGAAGAATTAAAGCTTGACAACTCGAGTTTCCAAGCTCGAGATAACAAGATTGCATTAATCGAGCTTGAAGGCTCAAAATAACGAGATTGACGCAAATGCCATAACTGAGCTATTAAAAGTTTGGGGCATCGAGAGTGGATCCACACGAGAGTGGGGTGGTTGCTTCCAGTTTGGGGTATCCCAAAATTCTAGGAAGAAATGGGCAGTTACCCAAAAAGGAGATATCATCGGGCAACATGCGTTAAAACCCTAATTCAAAGCCCTATTTCTTACACTACACGAAATCTATATCATATTACCCTATGATCTAAAAGAAGCCATTTTTACCAGTTTTTTTTCCAAACTCTTGCTTAAACATATCTCTACCCATCAAAACTATACACCTTACAAATCAAAAAACTCATATGCACAGTAAAAATTACAAGAATGTAGCAAGAACCAGGACTGTTTTCTTTTCTTTCATGCATAAAAATGGAAAGAACCATATAAAAAAATAAATAATGAGATTCGAAGAACTTACACAAAGTTGATATGGGAAATGAAGAAATGTCGGATTGAAGGATCGAAATCAAGAATGATGCAACAGAGCCAAACGAACCAAGATTGTTTTGCTTCTTGGGTTTGGAGAACATAACTTTTTTTTTCTGGTTCTGGTTCGAGTTTTCTTTCCGAAAGTTAAGGATGTAAAAGTGGGGATGGAGGAGAAGAATAAGGGTATAAATAGGTGAAAAGGTGGTACTGAGGAGTTGATCTAAACCCTTGAAGTGGATAGAATTGTGATCCAATTGAGTGTGTTTGATTTCGAAAGTTGGCAACAAAAAGGGGAATAGGAAAGGATGTGTGCAGAGAAAAGAGTACTCGAGTACTCTCAGTGTGCAATCCCCTAAGGACATATGTCCACACTCGAGTGTGGTAGGTGGACATGTTTTTCAAAAGTGGATTTCAAAAGTTTCATTCTTATAGGGTTCGAACCAACACTTTTGAGGGGGAAAAATGTTACACCCCGAATTTCAAGATTAGGTAAATGACCTCGAAATATAGGCTCGTAAAAACATAGGCTCGAAATAAATGAATTTCTACATTATACTGGTGGTGATTATCATGGAATGTCGTGGCCGCATGGTTCTAGATCTACCATCATCGTTCGAGCAGGAGTTGCAGGCTCGAAGGAATTAACCTTCTCCGAAGGATGAGCTCTATAGACTTAGGGAGGAGGGAGGAAGCGACAATTGGAATGATGAGCTCGAGGCTATGAGTGGTCTCGAAAGCGCGTTAAAACAATGTTCGAGCTCAATGACACGTTTACCATATGTAAAAGTTGTTAGGAATCTCTATTTCTTTGGGAATAGTTAAGACCGTGTGTCAAATCCCTATTTTTATGGGACTATTATTTAAATAATGCATTTAAGTTGTATTATTATGATGATTCCGATATTTATTTGAATTTAAATATGTGATTGTAACTTCTCTAGATTGGGGGAAGATATTTTCATAACTAGGTCTATAAATAGCCTGAATCTAGTCATTTGTAGACATGCACAATTTTGTACTGGGAAAGACTCTGCCAAATTGCTTTAAGCTTTTGCCCAGAGCTCATAATAACAGTGACTCGTGGATGTAGGCATATTATAAACTATTGAACCACGTTAACAATCTTTATCTTTTCTTTTCTTCCTAAATTAATTGTTTATTGCTCTACATAATTAAGTTGGTGAAAAATGATGTCAACAATAAACTATAGTCCCAACAAAGAATAAAATTATTTAAACTTAAATTAAGTTTTAATTTTATGTTAATGTTGTTTTGTTTCAATTTTTTTTTTATTTGGTTTAGTTTGAATTTTGATTTTTAATTTAATTACAATATGAATTTTAAATATTTTTAATTAGATTTTAAATAATTTTTATTTAATTTTTCAATACTTAGATTAATTTTTAAATAAAAATAAATAATTTGGACCAATTGTATGCTGCAACGTAGACAATCACCTAACACTTAATGTCCAGGTACTTACGTCTGCCAAGAAATGTTAAGAGAATCTATTTTATCTGTAAAAAATATCGTGGGTATTAAAGTAATACAAAACGATAAACTTAGGTATTTTTGTCGCAAATTATTCATTTATATATAATTTTTGAAATACTAATATAATTGTCCAAATAATTTATAATAGGAGTGTAAAGTTGGACATTCAAAATGCTCCACACCCTTTAATGAAATTGATAATTTTATGAAATTAATAAGTATATTTTATTAATAAAAATCATCTCTCCTTAATTTTTTTTACTATTTAAAATTTGACAAATTATTTATTTATTTTAATTTATTATCTCATATATTTATTTAAGCCAACGATTATATATAAAGTTTATATTATTTTGGACCTTGTGTTTTACACCATTAATCATTTGGACCCTCTATTTTGAAAAATTGAGTTCTAGACATCATATTTTGTAAAAAGTTTCAAAATAGGCCCTAAACCCAATTTCGGTATGAGTTTTATTTTCAATATAACCAAAATATCCTCCAATTTTATAATTTGATGAGTTAATTAAATAATTTAAATAGGTTTTAAAATAAAAATAATTAAAATAAAAATAATTAAAATAACATTTTCTCGCCTTCTCTCTAGGGTCTCTTTCCCCTTCCCTAACCTCTCTCTCTCTTTCACTCACAATTTCTCCTTTGGGAGCCGTGGAAAATTTGCCACCACACCTTTGTCGAGAACACATGCACGACCACCAGCTTCCTCTCACTGTCGCTAGCCAGGAACCTGAGTGAGGAAGCTCAATTCAGCCTTATCGTCATCCATGGGAGCTAAGAAAAATGGGCTATTATTCAAAGCCTAACCACTGTCCGTGAAGACAGATTTGAGAGGATCTACCATCAAAGAGGGCACCAATTTGTTGATGGTTTGTCGTTAAAAGTGTCGAAGAAGACGGAGGAAGCTTTATGGAGCCGAAGACTCTCAATCTCAATCCAGCCAGCCCCCCACCCCTCCCAACCCCCACCCCCCTATTTTTTGGTTACTTTTGGTCATTAAGGTGTATAACTTTGTTCAATGTTGTTCTTGGATAATTTGGATTGATTTTTTTATATTATGGTTGTCTTAATATTGTGTTGTGTTAGATTTTCTTTTTGATTTTTCATTAATTAGGGAAGAAGACAAGGAGGAAGAGGAATAAAGAATAAGAAAGAAAAAGTTGAATAATTTTTTTACCAGTTTGACCCCTGTGTTTTGCCCGAATACTCAATTGGCCCCTACGTTTTGTTAAATGACAATTTGTACCCTGTGTTTTGCAAAACAGATCAATTTGGACTCTGAACCTGATTTTGGTCAAAATATTTTTCAATATGACCAAAATGCCCTCATGTGTTTTTAATTATTGAATTGTTTAAATAATCTTAAATATATTTTAAAATAAAAAATAATTAAAAAATATATTACTTAATTAAAAATTTAAAAATATTAAAAAAAACTAAAACCTATTTTAAAATCTATTTTTGTAATATAAGAAAAAATAGAATTTTAAAAAAAATTGATTCTCTAACTTCTTCAAGGATGCATCTTGGTTTTGAATCAAGACATTGTTTTAGCCATAAACTCCATCATTAATGCCTCCAATGAATTTAATTGATCCACTTGTTGAGGTTCTTCTATGATAAAGTCTTGAAAATCCTCAAATGTTTCCCCCCATGGTTCTTGAGTAAAATCTTCAAAAGTGGGCTCCATATGGCTGAAATTATTCTCCAAAACTTGGTTCGTTATTGGAGAATTCAAACAATATCATTCATCGTATTCCACCATGTCTTCCAACATCCAATAGGCTTCATCAATGGATATTTGATAGAAATTGGTGGCACCATCTTCTTTTTCTACCCATTCTCTTGTGGTGGCATGCAACCCATTGAGAAAGACTTCAAGTAAACACTCTCTAGACAAATCATGGGAAGAGAACCTCATGAACAAATTTTGGTATCTCCACCATGCTCTATGTAAAGGCTCTGAGTCATATTGAACAAAGTTAATGAGGACTTGCCGATGAGACATCTTAAGTACCTCGCAAAAGGACCAAACAAACAAAAGAGTAAAATAGAACAAGGAAAAACAAAAATAAACTAATGAAAAATAAGAAACCAAATTGAAAAGCAATTGATTTTTACAAACAAAATTCCACTAAATCAATCCCCGGCAACGGTGTCAAAAACTTGTTGCGAAATTAATTAGAAATATAAATGTGCAAGTGTACATAGTTGGTAAACAAGTAATAAAGTGATAAATGAGTATTGTCTCCACAGGGATTGTGTTAGCAATAAATTGTGTAAAATCAACACTTATCAAATTGGAATAAAGCAAATGATAATGATTTGATTAAACCTAAAAATAAATGAGAAAGTAAACAAAATAAGCAACTGAACAAGAGAGCAAGACAATGAATATGAGCTAGAATTATTGAATCCTTCTAATATCCAATATGGTAATAATGTTGCAGATATGTTATAACAAAATCAGTTTTATTAACCAAGAATTCCAAATAAGTTCATAGGCTTCCGTCGAAGTCACTATGGTTTTATTCCTTTAAATGAACCAAACATATGTCTATGTCAATCCAAATAAAAGAATTCAAATCAATCACCAATTCTATTTATTTATGCAAGACAATAATATATTTCTATACTATCACAAATCACAATTCAAAGAAAGCAATCTTGCATCATTCAAGTCTTGTGTCTATTAATCCTAACCCCTTCGGTATTAAGAATTAATTCAATTACTCACAATTGATGCCCAAACAAAAGCAAGTAGTAATAAACAATAAATACTTGAATGAATAAAACATTGATTCATAAATAACACCATTGCAACAAAATACCAAATTCACATAATAAAATTCATCAACAATTCTAACTACTAAGAAATTAGCTCATGAATAAAATCTGAAAATTATCCATAATAAAACCAAATACTGTCATGGAAAATACAAAAAAAGAAATTAAATACTAAAAGAGGGATTAGAAAATTAAGTCCCAGTGTCCCCAAGAGATTCTCTTCCCTTTTCCTCTTGAAATTTTCTTCTTTTTTTTTCTTTTCTTCTTCTTCATTCGTGGTCTCTCTCCAATGGTGTCTGCTTCATAAAATATTCCCCACGGCTCCCATGAAAAGATGACAGTCATATATATTCATTAGGGTTGTTTCCATTTTTCATTCATGGCTCCCACGTGGGCTTCTCCCTTTAATTCTTTAATTCTTTTTTTGTCATTTAGCTAAATAAGAGTCCATAATATTTAAAGCCCAATTTTTCTTATTTAACACTCAGCTGACATAAACTATTTACTCAAAAAGAGAATAAGTCCAATAACTTAAGTGTAGCACTTTGAACGTGGGTTTGCAAATCACTCCTGCTAGAGTTCAATACTGCGAATTTGCTGTGGCATTGCAGAATTCTTGCTTCCAATTTACTTCTCAATAATCTTCCCAAAATTTTATTTTAGCTCCCAACCACCTTCAAAGAAAAATCAACATTATTGATATACTTTCAATATTTCTCATTAAGGAACTCAAACTAACAAATGAGCATAAACATAATTAAAATAGCTATAAAACACTCTAACACACTCATTTCTTGATTAAATTGTAAGCTTAAAGCAGTAAAATAACTCTATATACTAGAGTTATCATCCATCATCATTTCAGTTCTTGTTGATGAGTTTGCGGAAGCATTCCAACCCCCCAGTGTAGCCCCCACTTTGTACAAACCCAGATCTCGCCCATTTCTTAGATTTGCCAAAATCCCAATCCTCTTGCACGAACCTACCTCAGATTAGCCAAAGTTCCAAGCCACTGAAGTTCTGCACCTATGCAAAATCGACGTCAAAGCTTTGAGATCTACACCCACGTCAAAGTCGCGTGAAGCTCTGAGATCTACATTAATGCTAAAGTCGTCGAAGTTTTAGACTCATACCCATTTTTCTCATCGTTAGTGGAAGAAGAGACCCACACTCGACCCAAGTAGGTAGAAGAAGAAGAGTCGATGGACTTTCGAAAAAAAATAAATTTTTGTTTTAATTATGTATAGTTTTAGTTTTAATTAATTTTTATTTGAGATTTTAATTTAATCAATTAAGTTTAAGATAAAGAGTAAGTTTTAAATTTAATTTAGTTTAGTTTTTTTATTTTAAATTAAATATTCAATTTGTTAAATTAGTTTTATTTTTTTAATATTTAAAACTAATTTAATATTATTTTAAATTCAATAATAAATTAAATATTTCATTTCTTATATTATTTAATCAAATAATTCATAAAGTCGGGGGTATTTTAGTCATATTGAAAAATATTTTGACCAAAATTGGGTTCAAGCTCCAAATTGATTCGTTTTGCAAAATACATGGTCCGAGTAATCATTTAACAAAACATATGGGTTAATCGAGATTCGAGCAAAACACAGGGGTCAAATTGATATTTTCTCTTCTTTTGTTTATGTTTTGAGAACATATTGATTGTTGATGTGAATTATTGATGAATGTATATATTGTTCAATCTAGAAATTTTGAATGTGGATTTTTGGAGATTTTAGATTTAAAATGTGGGTTTGAAAAATTCATATTTGTTTTTTCGTATAGATTTAATTTTTTATTTTAATTTTGTATATTAAAATTATTTTAAAGTTTTAATTAATTTAAATATATTTTAATAATAAAAAAGTAATTTTTATTTGTTTTTATTAATTAATTTATAAAAATAAGAATATTCTGGCCATAGTGAATTTTTTTTAACCAATTTTTGTTTAAAGACTTTTTTTTGAACATTTTAATAAATGCAGTGTCTAAAAATTAATTTTTCAAAATGATAATGAAGCAAAATACACCATATCAAATGATATAAAACCAAATAAATAATATATTTTTCTTTATAAAAAATCAAAACAAAGGAAATTGAAAAGGTACATAATTATAGTTTTTATTTTGAATATTTGGCAAAATAATTTTTTGAGGTCACTTTATAAAATATATATTTTTTATGATTTTTTTTAATAGCATTCTCAATCCACTCAAACTTCTCTAGAAAGTTATTTTCGTAAATAAATATATATTTTCTTTTTACAAAATACAATATCTCAAAAAAAATTATTTTCAATAATACTTATTAGTAAAAAAAAAAATTTGGCGTGCGTTTCCCTGTTTTCTCTCTTCCATGGCGAATCTTCCATGGCGAAGAAGAAGAGAGTGGTTCGAAAGCCAGTAATTCAAACGCCTGATCGAGGTTTGAATGTTGATTTACGTGAAGGAAAAGATGTAGTGTATGATGCTGGTTCTTCAACTGGATTGGATCTAATTGTAGAAGTGGTGAATTCAGGGGAAGTCAGTCAGATTAATAACAGTCGTGAGCTTCTGTCTGGTTCGAAGTTTGATACGAATCTTCAGCACAGCTCGAACTGGGCTAAGGAGGCGGAGTCGAAACTTGAATCTGAGGTAGGCCAGGGTCAATACTAAGAATCAGCAAAGACTCACTGGAAATCCTTTTCTAAGGAGAATATGTTCGCGCGTGATCCAATGCTATCATATTCTGAACCTCTGATAAAGGATGGGATGAAGATAGCTCAAGTGGATCCAGAGGAGGTTGTGATGCAAGCTGCTAACTGGAGTTCGGCTGTTATATGCATGGTTCTGGGAGCAAATCCTCCTATGGCTGTGTTAGAGGGTTTCATCAAGCGAATTTGGGGACACCTTGGGATTGCTCAAGTGGTTAGAATGACTATGGGTTTGATTATGGTTAAATTCAATGATGATGCTACTAGAGATCAGGTCCTGGAGTCAGGGGTGCTTCAATTTAATCGAAAGCCAGTTATCATCAGGCCTTGGTCTACAGATCTGAACACGCTTAAACTTGTTCAATCTGTGCCCTTGTGGATCCAATTACATGACCTAGGTCTTCAATACTGCGGGAACAAGAGCTTAAGTACCTTAGTTAGTACTGTTGGGAAACCAATTATGGTGGATCAACATACTAGAGATCGCACTAGAGTCCAATTCGCTAGAGTATTGGTAGAGATGGACATTACGGACTCACCTCCTCGCATTATTCAATTTCTAAATGAACATGGGCAACTAGTGGAGCAGGGTATAGATTACGAATGGCTTCCTGTGAAGTGTAAGAATTGCTCGGGGTATGGGCACATTATGGCTGATTGCCGTAAGGGGGAAACTGAGAAAAAAGGGAAGAAGAATGATGCCGCAAAGTCTGTTGCAGTTTCTAAAGCACAGGAACTGAAGCCTTTGGTTGAAGTGGAAAAGATTAGTCAAGATTTGCCTCTGAATAACAAAGCTAATGATCATCCTACTCAAGATAAAGAATGGCTTATACCAAAAAGAACAGTGCAATCTAAAGGGCAGGGTACTCTTGTTTATGATAAACCAGATACAGCTAGAGAGGCAGGGAGGCCAACTGGGAATACTTTCAGTGTTTTGCAGGAGTCAGGAACTAGTTTGGAGAAGGTACTAGTGCCAATTGAGGAAAAGGGATCAGGTATTGCTATTACTTGATGATGGATAATTGCAATGTAGCTAGTTGGAATGTTCGGGGTGTAAATAACAAGAATAAACAAAATTCTTTTTTAGAGTTTTGTAGTCTGAATAAAATTGGAGTTGGAGCCTTGCTCGAAACCAAGTTGAAGGATAACAAGATTAAAGAAATGATGATGAATAAATTCAGTAGTTGGGATTATTATAATAGCCCAACCATTGAAGGTCATTTGCTTATTATTTGGAGGAAAAGCTTTGTTAGAGTGATAGTCATTGCTGAATCTTCTCAGTTTGTTCACTGCTATGTGAAAATGTCTAGCCAGGAAGAAGCTTTTTGTGTTACGTTTGTTTATGGTTTAAACACCAATGATGAGAGGAAAAGTTTATGGGTGGATCTATTGAGTCTTAGGTTTCCTGTGAAGCCTTGGCTGCTGCTAGGAGATTTCAATGCAGTGTTCAATTGTGAAGACAGATCTGGTGGGAATCCTATTTCTATTAATGACCTGTCTGATGCTACTTTATGGCAAGCTCAAGTTCATGTGGAAGTGCTAAAAAGATCAGGCTCGAATTTCACTTGGTCTAACAACCAAGATGGCGCTAGTAGAATCTATTCTAGAATAGATCATGCGTTTGCCAATGAGGAATGGCATGATATTTTTCCTAACACTATAGCCCATTTTGCTTGGGAATCTATTTCTGACCATTGCTCGTGTGTGGCTGCTGCTACTATCTCAGAGAAGATCGGGTTTAAGCCCTTTCGTTATTATAAATTTTGGGCTGAACACTCGGAGTTCAAGGAGCTAGTTACTGCCAGTTGGGAGAAGCCTTTGGCTATTAGGGGTTTGAAAGGTATATACTATAAACTCATGAGGTTAAAACATAGCCTTAAGAAGTTTAATAAGGCTACTATCGTCGATGTGGGGATAGCTTACTTTGAAGCTAGAACCAATTTCATTGATGCTAGACAACAGGCCCAAGCTCATCCGAGAGATTTAGCTTACCAAGATATGGAAAAGACTGCTGCTGAGATTTTAAGAAGTAGGGAGAAGATGTACTTCAGTTTTCTGAGACAACGAAGTAAAGTTAAGTGGCTCCAACAAGGGGATGAGAATACTTCATATTTTCACGCCTATTTGAAGAAAAGGAAAGTGGAGAATAGGATAGCAACTTTTGTTACTGACCAAGGTGCCATTAATGATAATTTTACTGAAGTTGTTGATCATTTCTTAAACCACTTTCGTGGTTATATGGGGAGCAGAAACACAACCACTATGAGGCTCAATGTTGAGTGTTTGGAGAAGGGTGCTAGGCTCAGCTTGGAGCAGCAGCTTGCTTTACTTAAACCTTTCTCGAATAAGGAAATCAAGAAAGTTCTTTTCAGTATACCAGATGTGAAATCCCCAGGGCCTGATGGGTATGGATCGGGTTTTTTCAAAACAATGTGGCCTGTTTTAGGAGCTGAAATTTGCAGAGAAATTTTAGATTTCTTCAATACAGGGAGAATGCCTTCTGAGTTTCATGCTACAATGATATCTTTAATTCCTAAGAAGGATAACCCCTCGAGAGCTGTTGATTACCGTCCTATTGTGTGTTGTTCCATAATCTACAAATGCATTTCTAAATTGATGTGTTTGAGGCTTGCGGGAGTGCTTCCTTCCTTGGTCAACCAAAACCAAGGAGCTTTCATTAAGGGTAGATCCATAGCTCACAATGTGATGATATTGCAAGATCTTTTGAAGAATTATAAGAGAAAGACAGTTTCTCCTAGATGCACCATCAAAATAGATATAAGCAAGGCTTATGATACTGTTAACTGGGATTTTCTTGAGGCTCTGCTCAATGCCTTCAACTTTCCTGAAAAATTTGTTCAAAGGGTGATGATATGTCTTTGGTCAACAACCTATTCTATTACTATGAATGGGAGGGTGCAAGGCAGCTTCAAAGGTGAGAAAGGGTTGAGACAAGGTGACCCGTTATCTCCTTTGCTCTTTGTCCTAATCATGGAATACCTGACTAGAAGACTTCAGCTAGCTGCTACTCACTCTTTATTCAGGTATCATCCTATGTGTAAGGGATTAAATCTCATTAACCTCTGCTTTGCAGATGATTTAATCCTTTTCAGCAAAGGTTCAAGGCAGTCAATGTTAGTCATTAAAGAGGTGTTGGATGAGTTCAACAAAACAACAGGGTTACATATCAGCGAGGACAAATCGCAGGTCTTCTTTGGTGGTGTTAATTCTAATGAGAAGAGTGCTATCCTCAGTGATCTTCATCTCACAGAAGGAGTGTTCCCTCTCAAGTATCTGGGGGTGCCTCTTAGGCCTACTAAATGGAAAGCTGAAGACTGTGGCATTATTATCAAGAAAATAAATCAGAGGCTGCATTCTTGGGCTAGTAGGCATTTATCTTTTGCTGGAAGAATCCAGTTTATTCACTCTGTGTTGTTTGGTCTTCGTAACTACTGGATGAGCATCTTTGTGCTACCTCACAGTGTGACTAAGGAGGTTGAGAAAATTTGCAGAGGTTTTTTATGGGGTGTTAATGGTAATAGGAGTAAAATTCATGTTTCCTCTTGGGATAAGGTTTGTCTCCCGAAGTCTTTTGGGGGTCTTGGGTTAAAAAATGGGATTAAATGGAACCATGCTATCCTTGCTAAATATGTCTGGGCTGTCACAGGAAAGAGTGACCTGCTTTGGGTCAAATGGATCAATTCCATTTATCTTAAAGGTGCCCCTTTCTGGTCTTATGTTCTTAAACCAGACACGAGCTGGTACTGGCATAAGCTCTGTCATTTGAGATACCGATTTACAAGATCAGATATTGTAGCTGCTGGTTGTTCGGGTAAATTCAATTCTTCAGCTCTTTATAACAGTTCTTTAACTCAAACTCAGATCTACCACTATTATAAAGCTGTCTGGAATTCTTTGATTATGCCTAAGCACCGTTTTATGTTGTGGCAAGTGGTGAATTCCCAGCTCCTAACTAGAGATAACATGGTCAAGTTTCATCTTGACTTGGGTTCCTTGGACTGCCCTGTGTGTGGTGACAGTGACGAAACTCATGAGCACCTGTTCTTTAGATGTAGCTTGTCTTGTAGAGTAGTTGATCAGATCTTTGATTGGTTAGGCATGATTGCTTGGCCTAAGGATTACAATGGTTGGACTAGTTGGCTGAATCTGAAAATGGCAGGAATGGTGCACTGTATCAATGTTGTTATTCTTGCAGCAATCAACTATTGTATCTGGATTAATAGGAATATGTGTATTTTTTAAGGCTGTTCCAATTCAGTCTCTCATATTGTGAATGGTGTTAAAAATATAGTGAAGTACAGATTACATTTAGTAAAAAATAGAAACTTGAATAGGCTTGAGAGAGATTACTTGATGAGATTACTTATGTAATTAGTTTGTACTGTTTTGTGGAGCTTCCTTTTTAAGAGCTTTTTGGAGGGTGTATATGTTCGGTTGATTAATGAAGTTCTCATTCTTCTATAAAAAAAAAAAAAAAATTATTTTCAGCTATTAAGTTTTTATTTTTTAAAAAGTGAAAACAAAATGAGCTGTAAATGACGATATTATCCCTAAAGCGGAGACGACCTGCGAAAGAGAGGGCTTTTATACTACTGGTGGGTGTTGTTGATCCTAGCGGCAGAGAAGAACAGTGGTGGAACTAGAAGACGAAGAAGAAGAAGAAAGAAAGGTACACCATGGCCAGATCTACGACCAAGGACGCTCAAGCTCTTTTTCAATCTCTCCGTTCTGCTTATGCAGCCACACCCACTAACCTCAAGGTCTCTCTTTCTCAATTCACATCTCTTTCTTTTTGTTTAGCCAAAGTCACGATCTTGACCCAGATTTCCTTCCTCCACAGGTCATAGATCTCTACGTGGTTTTTGCTATCATGACAGCTTTCATTCAGGTAAACCTCGATCTCTATGCTTTTTTGTTTGGTTGAAAATTTTGGAAATTCTTGTTCATATGAATTGGTTTTTGTGAAAATAATTTTTTTCGTCAACCCATGTAATAGACTTGGAAATTCGTAGCATTATTCTTTTGTCATCATTATTGAAGCTTGAAACTTGATTAGATTTTGTTAATTATGTGTCAGTTGTTTCCCATGAGAATTTGTTTCTCTGGTCTGTCCTGTTTGGATGTTAGATCATGAATTCATCTAGGTTTATGTGGTGTCTTTCATAAGTCAATTAAAGTGGTAGCCGGAAGTCAATGATTAACCCTAGCATTGTGTGAACTTTTTAAAATAATCTGAAATTGTGATCTTCATTTTGTTGATGTTTTTTCTGGTTGGCTTAAATATTTGATTGTTCAATTCCCATTTTGCATTAGTCTTGGCTCAGTTGCTTTCGAAGCTCAGGGCCAATATCTCTTTTTGGTGCTTGCTATTGAGATATTGTATTTGAACAATTAAATTTCTTTTAAATTGAACTTCTGTTGATTTGGAAATAGGTTTCATGCAGTTAACCATGGCAGTGATTCTTATTTTTTGCTTCTCTCTTTGCCTGTTAGATGGTTATATTCTATACACGCAATTTTATATAAATGCAAGTTTTTTTTTTCAGCTACTTACAGTTGATTTAAATTCATATGATTCTAACTTTTTGAATCTTATTTACTGAAAAGAAAGTACTGCTAACGTTACAACTTACAATTGGATTTTCAAAGTTTCTATACCATTACCATGGTATTTTTTTAGTCACTATACTAGACCCATGCGCTTGGTCCAGCAAGGTTTTTCAGTTTGACATATTAAATTTAGTTTCTTTGATTATAAAATTGTAATTATGTTATTTTAGTATGGTAGATGAGAAAAATCTTCTTTTCCCATGCATATGGTAGAAGTAATTTTTTAATGTCAGGATTCTCTCTGTAGACATTTGTTAAGGCCATTGATTCCTTTTGAAGTGTAACACTACTACATGCATACGCAAGCTATTGGATGGACATACAATTCCATATGAGGAGGTTTACAAATATATTGATCTTCAACTCTTTTCTATATCTCCTCAAGCCTTCATTTTGATTGGAACCAACATAAATGTTCATATTCAATTTTTGCTCCTTATTGTATTTTGATATATGTGCGAGATAAAATTTAGAAGTATTAGTGGCTTGACTGACCCTTACAAAATATTTTATTTTTTTAAACAGGTAGCTTACATGGCTATTGTTGGATCCTTCCCATTCAATTCCTTTCTTTCAGGAGTGCTTTCTTGTATTGGGACTGCAGTCCTTGCTGGTAAGTAGATTTCATGTATTATATAGCTAAATTATAATCCTCATTTCAACATCATGATGCTGACAAATGATTGCTTTCTGTTCGTAGTTTGTCTTCGCATTCAAGTGAATAAGGAGAACAAGGAATTCAAGGTAAATTTTTGTTTTCGATCATAAACTGGCCATCTTGTGTTTCAATTGATGCTGGTGTAGTTGTGGAAGACAATTTAACACAAACTATTGAAAGAAGATTTTTACAAACTTACTTCAAATTTGATTAAAATCATGTTCCATACATGATTCATTAGCAGTAAAATGAATGTTTTGTTACTCATACTTTATCCATGTCTATGCAGGATTTACCAGCAGAGAGAGCTTTTGCAGATTTTGTTCTCTGCAACTTGGTGCTTCATTTGGTTATAATGAACTTCCTTGGATAAATTAGCATCTTTACCTACTGTAGACAATGAAAATGAGACAACTACTGGTTACTCTTTTTGAAGCTTGTACTGTATGCAACATGAGAATGAAGTTAATGTGGGTCAGAAATTTTGGATTGATATAATTATTAATTTAAGCTACGTAGGGCTGTTTTTTGTTTTTAAAAAAACAAAAAGCCAAAAACCAAAAAAAATCTCGTGTTATGAATTTAAAAATATCATCGAGTTAGATCACTATTTCTCGTTTGATCGCCAGTGAAACATTGTTTTGAACATTCTTATACTGACAAGGTGAAAGTTTCTGATTGATCTAGCATTAGTTAGTGCAATTGAAGAAACTTATCGTATAAAATCAATCGAAGCTACTCCGAGTATGGAACCAACCGAAGCTTCAAACAAAAAAGACAGCGTAGATACTATCTAAACGCCTATACTGCCAGAATTTAGGACATGTTGGCTTTGATATTAGAGCATTTGAGGATACTTTTTTTTTTTACTATATATTGCGGTTTGGTCTATGAAATCTCAATTTTAAGCAATTAAGTTTCCAAATTTGTAATTTCTTTGCAATTAAAGCCTTTTTGCTAATAGAAGTCAACTTTCAAATATTAAATTTGAAGAAATTATTTAAATTAAGGATTTTTTTTGTAATTTTTATAAATCATATAATTGTTCTCTAAGAACAAGTAGAGATTATTTAAATCATAGAAGAGATATATTTTTTTTGTTGTAATTAGAAGAAATAATTTAAATTGACGTTTGACAATAGTTTTTTTTTCTTCTAAATATTATAAGGAAAATTATTAGTTTGACCTTTGTAATTTGCCCAAATCCTAGATTCGGTTATTAAATAAAAAATCAGACTTTGTTTTTTGTAAAATTAAACAAAGTAATACTCTCAATTCTCATTTTGACCAATCTATTTTCAATAGGACTAAAATAACATAAGTTTTTCAATCAATGAATTTATTAAATAATTAAAAATAAATTTTAAAATTAAAAATGAATTTTTAACAAAAGTACTTTTTCTCTCCTCCCACTTCTCAACTCTTCCCTCTCCCGATCTTCCTCACCCTTACCCAGAAAAATATGCATCTCTCTCGCAGTTTCTCCTCCACTTATTCTCTCTCTTTTCTTCACCCTCCTTCTCTTATCGTTTCAGATAGATCGCACTAAGTGTTTCAAATCTGGGGCTCGGTGGCGAAGGGGGCAGAGGTTCAACGGAGAAGGAACCGCCTGCTCTGGACAGAGTTCGATGACGGAGTCGCAGAAGAAGCTCGATAATAACTTTCTGCTACAAATGGCCACCGTCGAGAGGACAGAGGAAGCTCGACAACAGCTTGCTTCATCCCTCCCACTGTCGAGATCTGCATTTGTGAATGGTCGACGTTAAGGAGCTTCGTCCCTCCCATGGTCAGCATCAAGTAGCACGAATCTGGGTTTGAGATGGAGATTAATAGAGGATAAATCTGATTCTTGGGGATTTAGGTTTAAAGGGAGATTGGTCAAAGGATAAGTTTAGTTAGTTGTGATGGTTCTTGATGATATTCTTACCTATAAACACATATTAATCTTCACAATTGTACTAATTTTTTTTATTATTATCATGAAATTATCGAGTAAAGCTCATTGATTTTGGAGTATATTTTTCACCTGATTGAGAACATTTGCAGATTATACATTTTGTTCATATAGATCTGGGTTTTGAATCTTTATATTTATTTGGGTAATTTCAAATCTGAAATTTTGGTATAATTGTGATGATGATGAAAAGTTCTTAAAGAAGGAGATGAATTGTGCTTTGAGAAAATGAATTGATCGTTATTTTTGAGTTTGTTTAATTTTTTGCTTGAAAAGATGAACATGTTTATGTCTGTGTTAATTTTTGCTTATTTAATATAGTTTTCTAATTATCTTTTGATTTAAAATTAATTTAATTTATTTTTAATTATTTAATAAATTCATTAATTCAAAAACACGAGGGAATTTTAGTTGTAATGAAAAATTGCTTGCACGTATCATTTTGTTTTATTTCAAAAATTATAAGATTTGATTTGTCATTTAACAAAATACAGGGGCCGATCAAAATACAGGGGCCGATCAAGTATTCTGGTAAAATACAGGGGCCAAACTGATATTTTTCCATATTATAATTAATTTTCTTTACAAAACTTATCAAAATTAAACATACGTTTGATTTTGGTCTATTTTTATTTTGTATAATAATTTTACACTCATTCAAATTGTATGGAGATAATTTCCCCGAAGTGATGTGACATTATATTAAAAAAGAGAATATGTTGATTCTGAAGAAATATTTGAACAAAAGATGTATGAGTAGATTGATGATCTCTTAACTTTAATCACTTAATTTTGGCATGTTATTTGTTTTTTGAATCTTTTTGTAGAAATTAAATTGCCAGTAACTAGTATTGAAAAAAAAATGCCTACATCGAAAGCACAACAAGAGGAAGCTACAAGCCAGTCTTCATAGGCTGACTATATGCATGAATTACATAAAGTGATGCAAAACATGCAACAGATGAAGGAACAAGATGAGATGCGATTCTGTCTAGCTGAGGAACGACAACAACAAGCTGAGGAACGACACCAAAAGCAGATAGAGGAAATGGCTGCTCAACAAGCTAAGTTGGTGGAGTTGGCAATGATGCGACAGAAGGACATCCATCAAGGGCGAACAAAGAATGCAGTAATAGTACAAGGCAAAGAGGCTCAATCGAAAAATAACCTGGAACATCAAGAAGAGGAGGAAGATGCACTAGAGATCTATGAAGAAAAGGCACAAAAATCACCGTAAAGAGAAAAAGAACAGAGTGGGACTCATACTGCAAAGAGAGTAGAGACATCGATTTCTCAAAGACAATCTCAAGCCCGCCAATCATCGTCAATGCCAATAGTACCCTCTAATTGGAAGGAAAAATGAGAAAGAAGTCCTTGACAGGATGAACAATGCAGGGGGTTTGAAGTTCAATGGATATGGCCAATGAAGCAATTAAAGGAATCTTCAAATTGCCTTTCACTGATTGGATCGTGAATGAGCCAAAGCCAAAAGACTTCATCATGCCAAACTTTGAATAAATTTATGGTAGTTCAGATCCTTCCAATTATATTCTGCAATTCCAATAGAAAATGGCAATGGAGACTGGAAATGAAGCTATGCAATGCAGATTTGCAACTACCTTAGCGGGAGCAGCACTAAGATGGTTGAAACAGTTGAAACCAAAATCAGTGAACTCTTTTGTGGAATTAGGAGAACTGTTTGTGCAACAATATGGAGGGAACACTTAGACACCTATAATAATGGGCAATTTGTACTTAATGCAACAATGATTGAATGAGCATTCGCGAACATACTTGAAGAGGTACTTGAAGTTGGTGCATCAAATCAACAACATGAATAAAACAGTGGTGACAAACTTACTCAGGGAAAGCTTGCAAAAAGGATCGTTGCTAAGTGAAAAACTTTACTTGTACCCACCAAGAGACCTAGCTGACATACAGTTGAGGGCTAAAGGGGTGTTCAAAATATTAGAAATTAGAGAAGAAGAGGCAAGGAGGACCGCACTAATCACCAAACCTACAAAAGGAAATCCACCCCTGAACGACAAGAGAGACAAAAGAAGAGCAGAGTAGCCCTTATTGAATAGGGGAGGCCCAAAACGTGTGCGAGAGCGAAAAAAAATACCCACATATTGAAACTACAGTGCCTGTGGATCAGATCTATACTGAGAACAAAGACAAACCAATATGGAGGGACCTATTCAAGATAAATTTACCCGTGGAGTGGAGGGACTAGAGTAAGTATTCTCAATTCCATAAAGATGTGGGACACACGCTTGCAGAGTGCAGGTCATTATATAATCAGGTGCAGCGCATTCTGAGGACGAGTGGACTGCCTCAATATGTTAAGAATGCACAAAATCCAACGCAACAGTACAGGACTCCACCAAAGTCTCAAGTGCAAATAGTAGCAGAGCAGAACACACAACAACAGGCAGCAACTGCAAATCAACCACAACAACTGCTAAAACAGATACCGATGATATTCGGGTATGTAGAGCCTTCAATAGATAGGGAGGAAAAAAATGAAATTTGAGAAGTGAACAGAAGAGAGGGTGAAGAGAATGCGCTACTTGCACCATACAGTGAACTATGTGTTGGGGTTTTATGCCCTAATTAAAACCCAAATTCTTTGTAATCTCATTTTATTATCAATAAAAGAATAGAAATCATTTTTTGACTTGGTCAATCACTTTGCTCACATGTTTTATTTTCATGATTATTTTTTTAATATAAACTTCTATTAAATCCCGAGCATATAGCTAATCTTATTTATAGTGACGTAATCACAGTGGAATATAAATATGATTATATGTTCAAAATAAGTTAGTCCTAAGATTAGTCAGTGCCCAGGATTTACATTGACTTGCCAATTTACGATATGATCTACTTACACATTACAGTGTTATGTTCTTTCCAGAACATTAGTAAAGTAGATAAAATTGGATATATTTGTTACATTGGACTGGACCGATATTGACAGTTGATAAGATAAGTAAACATATTGTTATTATCTATTCTAGTCATATCATATAGTTGACCATAGGTCAATTCAATCTCAATTCTGAGTGGTTAGTATTCTAACTGATTGTATTATTTGAGTTCTTTGACTTGTTCGTTACTAGCTTACCCTACGGACTAGCCTATACTTACATCTTGGGAACTCGGTAGTATAATTGAGTGAGAGTGTTAATCATAGATATGAACATCTATAGCTTTGGATGAAGAAGTGAAGTGATGGTTTCCTTTTAGTTTAGTTCAAGGTGTTAAATGATAGAGATCTCATTTCAGTAATTAAATTAGTTTACTGAAATATCATTTACAAGGAACTAAGTGTTTTAAGGATAAAATACAATGAGGAGTAAAACAGTATTTTAGTTCTATCTCATTGTAGACCGTCTATAGAGGATTGAGTGACAATTATGGTTGTTACAATGGATAATTAATAGCGTATCTATATTTTTTATAGAGCGTTCTATGAATTCAAGAGTGCAATTCCGAGTCTATAGTGGAGTCACGAGGAATTAATAAGTTAGTAAATTTATTTGTTAGATTTATGATAACTTATTGGAGCTTGATTTCATAGGCCCATGGTCCCCATTGTACCTTGGATAAAATCATCTAGATAGTCTCAATTAATTGATTTAATCATAAATTAGAATTATCAAAGTTGACCAGGTCAATTTTGGATAGTTTCACAGAGTTGTGTAATTTTGAGAAGAAAAGAGAAATTATGGAGATTTATTAATTAAGATAAATTGGTATTTAAATTAATAAATAAATTTAAATCAAGGTTCAAATTATAAATAATTAATTTGATAAATGATTTAAATAATTATTTAATTAATTAAATCAATAGAAAATAATACATGCCTTGATTTTAAGTCCAATGGGCTTATAATCAAATGGGAAATTTCACGGGCCTATAGCCCATGATAATTTCGACCTAGGGCTTCAAAATGACTATTATTTTATTGATTTTTAATTAAATTAAATGGCCTAATTGAGTCTATAAAAGGAGTGCTTAGAGAGAAGATTTACAAGTTTGATAAGTCACAAGTCAGATTTTATGATAGTTTTAGATTCTCTCTAAACACAAGTCATTTTCTAAGCCACTTTGTTATTTTCTCTTCTTCTCTCTATATCTATCTCATGTGTTGAGAATTGCCCACACTAGTCTAGGTGGTTCTAAGGATACATTGGAAGATCGTGAAGAAAATAGAAGATCGGTTCAGTTTCTTGATAATACTCTGCGACAGAGAGGATACAAGAGTTAGAGAAACTGAAGGAATGACTCTTTAATTCCACTGCATATACTGTAAGTATTTTATTATTTGTTTATCTTTGAATTCAATTTTAGAAACATGTTTGAGACTATCTCGTATTAATTTGTTTAATATTAGATATACATGAAAATAAATAAATATCCTGTATAAGCTAATCCAACAACTGGCCTCAGAGCCTTTGGTAATCTTTATTTTCATGCATGAACATGTTTAAAATTGGATTATTTGATATGTTTGAATAATTGGATGGTTTTCATGTTTTTATGAAGCATATTGATTTTATGTGAATTTTAGCAATTTTTAGGTTATTTTGTTGTGCTTTCTATGTTATTAATTTTTATATATGCTTTATTTTGTGTAAAACATGTTAAAAATTAATTATAAAATTGTTTTGGTTTGAAAAATTGCTCAAAATTTTTTTTTGGAAAAATTTGCACTGGCTACCATGCGCGCACGCACACCGTGCGCACTAGCGCGCACCACCCGCGTGCACGCCCCCTGCAGCCGCGCACGCGATGAACAGTACCCCCATGGTACTGTTCATCCAATTTTTTTTATATATTTTTTTAAAATTTAAAGAAAAATAAAATTTGTTGAAATTTATTATTTATAATCAAAACCAAAAATATCTTTTTTGTTTTATCATTTAAAATTGTTTTTTTTAAATAAGATATTTTTGTTAGTTGAGATTTAAATAATTAGATATTTTCTACAAAGATTCAAATTCAAATTTAAAAATAGACTAACAACTTAATTAAATTTTTTTTAATATATTAAAATATTAGAATTATGATATCAGATATTTAAGATATTTTCATTTAAATTCTTGATATTTTTATCAAATCTTTATTTGAAAATATAAATATTTTTTTATTCTATCATTTTTAATATTTAAATTATTTGAAATTTGAATATTGTTAGTTAGATATTTTTATGGATATTTGAATTTGTTTAACTATTTTGAGATATTTTAGGGTTGTTATACCTATTTATATATATATATATATTTAAATGGTTAAAATATCAGCTAATAGTTATAACAATACAAGATATTTTGGAAAATAGTTAAGATATTGATTTTAAAATTGGTTAAATTTTAAAAAATATCATTTTTTTCAGCCAATTAATAAAATATATTTTTTAATAAATGGGATTTAAATTAACTTTGGTTAATTGTTGATAAATCCTATTTAAATTAAATTAATTTTTTTTTTTCAAATTAACCTAAAACCAAGTTGATTATTGATAAATGAAATTTAAATTAACTATTGCTAATTGTTGATGAATTTCATTTAAATTGACTTATTTTTTGTAAAAATTTAATTAATTTGAATTTTTTTTGATAAATTCTAGATAATTAATTGTGGTATTTTTGCAAATAAAATAAATTGTGGTATTTTTGCATAAATTCATAGAATTGCTCATATAGTAACATGATTAGGCTCATCCAATTATAACATGTCTGTTTACACTATATGTGGTATTTTTGCAATTTGGCTTAGATGCATATAGTGGCCCATATGTTTGTTAGATATATGGTATTTTGCTAAATAAAATATTCATAAAATGATAGGTTTTATTTGAGCCCATTAGAAAATGTAAAGTTTAAATTCCCCTCTTGTGGGTGATTCCACTTGTGAATGCCCATTTGCTTTGCATGATTATAGTGGGCCTAATCAATTAATAACAATTAATAAAACGAAGGTTTAAATTCCTGTCTTTTGGACCTTGTATGGAAGATATGGGGTCTTTGTAGTGGGAACGACATACTGGACCCAGCCCTCCTCCATATAAGCCCAATTGTTAAGGCCCATTTACCTGAGTTGGACTTAATTGTATAGGTTCATTATATTAGTTAAACTTATATATTGATTAGCAACAAATTAATTCTAAATTATTTGAATTTGTTTCAATGTGACACTTTAGAATTAATAAGAAATTATAAGACTTTGGTTTTAAAAATTTTAATCTGTTTAATTTTTTTTTGGGAAAACCATAGTCATTAATTTTCTAAAAATAAATAATAAAAATACTATTTTTAATTTTATAATGAGCTTGTTTTAAGAATTTTATTCGATCTCCACCGTTGGTTTAACATAGTCAATAGCTTAATGGGGTCTCGAGGCGCTTTGATTCGTCCCCCTACGGAAGGTGTTCATTAGTTATTTTGACAAGGTTAGATTTCGAAAGATAGATAATTATAGGTCAAATTCTACTAGACTTACCCTTACGGTGACTACTAGGACTAAATCTATGATTATTGAAACCATGGGTCTAGCTCATAAAATAAGAGATTTTGTTTTCTTATTTTGATCGAATAGTCGGTTGTTAATAGTGGTGTCCATTATTAAATGAGTTTACAACTCTATTTAACTAGTGGTATTTTTGACTCTCGCCAACCGGGACAAGGATCTCATAGATTAGTTAAAAACCTAAAGAAATAGAGATATGATTGTTTTTGGTATTTTTTTCTCATATCTTACATATTTTTGGTATATGTTGTGCTATTTCTTGAAATTTGTGTGAATAGAAGTTTTATTGAGCAAATGTGATTGATTTATATTTGTACGCCCTAATTATCCACGGGCTATTAGCGAGCTGAGAAATGACATAATTATATCAGTCACGTGGATGCCACATATCTGGAGCTGCTGTTACCAGGTCCTACCTCTTTAGCTCGAGGTAACTAAAGGCTTTATAAGATTACTAAGGAGTCGGGTCAGAAGTATGGACACCACGGGCTAAGAATACAACAAGCTCGAGGTACGAGCTTGGGTTGGCATCTCTGACCCCTTGTAAAGTCAACCACGCAATGTAAACGTGCATATATCAGACATCACGTGTCTGATATATCCCTGAATTCTCGGACACGTAGCGTAAACGTGCGTGTTCAGGCACCCACGACTGGGTTGGGCCATGCAGCCCATTATCCCCCTTACCTATTGATTAGACCACACTTCATTGTCAGGTTTTAGGAATAATCATGAATGTCACAGAAGTGACATGATGGGTAAGAAGGTCACGGGATGACCCCCCTCGCCAACCCCCAGGTGCCTTCTCCCTATAAATATGGAGACCCTGGGAATTGCAAAGGGTTGGATTCGATTGTGTAAAGAAATACCCTGTAAAGAATATCAGAGAGATAGCAATAATATTGGCTGGTGGACTAGAAGGATTTTAACCTTTGAACCACCTAAAAAAGTATTCGTGTCATCATTTTATTTTAAG
This sequence comes from Humulus lupulus, assembly GCF_963169125.1. NCBI lineage: Eukaryota > Viridiplantae > Streptophyta > Magnoliopsida > Rosales > Cannabaceae > Humulus > Humulus lupulus. Next base: position 158,179,386 of record NC_084797.1, on the reverse strand, counting down.
ATCATTCATCTATTACGGTTCATTACTTAGCACTAATCCCACTCTTTATTCTGTTAATTATCTGTTGGCGAAGAATCGCGTCAACAGCTTGGTGCTTTCATTGAGAGGCTGTTAGATTGGTGCTATCACAAATACCCAACCATGGTGGTCACTCGCTCAAAACATGGTAACGAGGTGGACCAACGTGATGGGCAAGAGGCCCATCATGCCGCCATCTCCGATGATCAGAACCCTGAGGTTCAGCAGCGGCCGAGCAAGCAGCCAATAAGCCAAGATGACATTGGAAGTTCGGCTCCCCAGCCACCTAATTCGAACCCAGATTTCTACACGGCGGTGGAAATGGAGAATGCACAGCTGAGGAGCCAGCTGGCGAAAGCTAACCAGCAGATTCAAGAGGTTTTGGCCCGACTACCCCCTCTTACAACCGACGCTAACGTCGGAAAGAGGCAAGGCGAGACTCATAAGTCCCGCCGGGGTAATCGGTCCAGGCCTAGCCGGTCGGTCAGACCCCCGACGTCAAACTCTACTCCCACATCGCACCACTGGGAGACCACTTTTGAGGATCCACCTAGGGCCGAGTAGCACTACAGCCAATCGGTCCGAACCTCAACTCCCAGCTCACTTCCGCTCTCGAGCGCGCCCAGGAGGGCTCGAGGGAGCTCGCGAAGGAGATCTGGGGAGGGCTCACAGCGACAGCCCGCCCCGGCTAGCCATCCTGTGCCCCACTCAGACCGCTGAGCACAGGACCCGGAGGTTGGTAGAGCCGAGCGGCCCCGATCTAATCTGATCTGCCCTGACGGGACCAGAATTGCATCCCCGGTCAGGCATCCTCCTTCACCGATAAGATACCCATCTCCTCCTCGGCCAGTTCGAGATATTCCAGCTCATGGGAGCAGTAGTAGAAATCCACCTTCCGCAGGACCTTCCCATCGTAGCAGGGCGCCTAGAGAAGTCCCGGATCCTCATCCCCAGAGGCGGGCTCCAAACTTCTCAAATGGGAGCTATTGTACCGGAAGCCGTCGAAGTGACCTTTATGGCGGAGACCTGCGCCAACGCTTGAGCTCGGCGCAAAGTCCTCAAGCCACCCCGAGGGACAACCTCCGAGATCGTCTAAACTCTCAAAGGGGAAACCCGGTGGGAAACGACAGCCGTGCTCGCCAAAGGGAAGACCTGTCTGAGGTACGCAACAGTGGGAACGTCCCATATAACCTATCTCAAGATAGGAGGGACAATAACCCGCCAAACATGTACAATAGATCCGGAGCTGTTGAACAGCCCCGGAACAACCAAGGAAATCAGGACAAAACCCTTGAGCGTCTGGCTCAAATGGAGGAGCTGATGAGGAAGCTCCTATCGGAAAAAGAAAAAGATGAATATGATTCAGGGGACGAACTCGAGCTCTTCGCCCCCAGCATAGCAGCAACGACATATCCACCCGGTTTCCGTATGCCGCACTTGCCCAAATTCAACGGAGACAGGGATCCGTCAGATCATCTGGGTATGTTTAATACCCTGATGATGGCCCACAACATTGGCCCCGAGCTGAGGTGTTTAATATTTCCCTCCACCTTGACTGGGCCGGCCAGACAATGGTTCAAACAGAGTAAGAAACAGTCAATCAACTTGTGGAAAACTTTCTCTACTGACTTCAAGAGAGCATTCCGAGCTTCCCAGGCTGCCCGCGTCAAGGCCGACACCCTGGCAAACGTAAGGCAGCAACCTGACGAGCCTCTGAAGGCTTACTTGAGAAAATTCGCGAACGTCACTGCTCGGGCCAGAGATGCAGATGACAGCTCCAAGCTCATGGCTTTGAGAACTGGGATCCTCGTCGGAGGGGGACTCTGGAAAGAGATACAAAGGAAGGGAGTCAGCACCATAAATGAGTTCCTAAATAGGCCCAGGGATGGATCAACCTGGAGGAGGTGCAAGCCTCAGCTGCAGGAACTAGCCAGGCCCCTGAACAGCCCGTTGGAGTGGGAACGGAGGTCGTGACAGCGACCCCAATCGTTACACAGAATAACCAGTTTGGTGGAGGCAAGAGAAAGGGAAGCGGCGAGGGCAACCAGCACGGCCCAAAGAAGAATAAGTCCGTAGAGAAATTTAAGCCGGTCTACACGACTTATACGGAGCTCACCCATTCTAGGGAGAACATCTTCCTAGCAAATTCTGCTCGTCTTCCCTGGAAGAAGCTGGAGCCGCTAAAGCACCAGAAGGGTAAGCGAGACCCTTCCAAGTTTTTCCGGTTCCACAACGACATTGGCCAAAATACCGATGACTGTAGACACCTGAAGGATGAGATCGAAACTCTCATCAGAGCCGGACCCTTGGCTCAGTATGTGCGGAATAGAGTTCCCGCAGGCCATCCAGCTCTGGAAGTCTCGGCCAGTCAGCCCGGGTCTCGGGTAGATCAGGACGTCCCTCCTCCCGTGATAGGAGGAGAGATCTCCATGATCTCTGGAGGTCCCCATTTGGCTGGCACGAGCAGAGGTGCCCAAAAGAGGTACGTCAATGAACTTAAGGCTCATAATGGAGTGGAGTTTGTGCCTGAGCAGCATCTCCCAAAGCAGCAACGATTGGAGAGGCAACCAATCATATTTACTGAAGGAGATGCCCACCACGTACAGTTCCCTCATAACGACCCTCTGGTCATAGCAGTGCAGCTCGCTAATCGGAGGGTTAGGAGAGTGCTGGTCGATAATGGGAGCCCGGTAAACCTACTGTTCCGGTCCACGTTGGAGAAGATGGGTTTGTCTGTCACCGAGCTGAAAGCAACCTCCATAATGCTTTACGGATTCTCTGGAGAAGGATCGGCGGCAATAGGAATGATCGAGCTAGTGATCACCTTGGGAGAGGGACCTTGGACAGTCTCGAAACTCCTCGAGTTTGTGGTCATCGATTGTCCCGCCGCGTACAATGCCATTTTGGGTCGACCCACACTTATAGCGTTTGAAGCTGTTACCTCCATCCGCCACCTCGCACTAAAATTCCCCTCTTCCACGGGGATATGCACGGTCCGTGGCGATCAACTTGCTGCCAGGGAATGCTACAGCATTTCCATGAAGGGAAAGTTAAAACCTGGGCAGTTAATGATGACCGTCCAAGATGGAAATGAGGAATCTCAGGAACCTTTGCCTAATCCTGAGATTGAAAAACCTCAAAGTGCCGAAGGGGAAAATATCGTCTTAAGTGATGATATTGACCCCAGAATAGGCGAGGATAAATCCGAGCTCTAAGCTATCGAAGAGCTCGAGGAGGTAAATATCGATCCACAGAATCCCTCACGGATGGTTAAGCTCGGGAAAAATCTTTGTGGCAAGAGGAAGGCGGAGCTGATTAAGTTCCTGCAGGAGAACCTGGACGTGTTTGCATGGTCTCATGAGGACATGGTAGGGATCAGCCCGAGTGTCATCATGCACACCCTCCATTTGGATAAGAGCGTGCCTGCGAAATCCCAGAAACAGAGGCGCCTAGGAACAACCCGAGTTGAAGCCCTAGAAGAGAAAGTAGCCCGGCTCAAAAAGTGCGGCTTTATCTGCGAAGATAAGTTCCCGGTCTGGGTCGCCAATCCTGTGTTGGTCCCGAAGCCCAATGGGAAATGGCGAACCTGCATCGACTTCTCCGATCTGAACAAAGCTTGCCCTAAAGACTGTTTCCCCTTGCCAAGGATCGACCAATTGGTAGACGCCACGGTGGAGCACAAGCTCATGTCCTTTATGGATGCATACTCGGGCTATAATCAGATCGCCATGAATCCAGCGGACCAGGAGCACACTAGCTTCATGACCCCAACTAACGTTTATTGTTACAAGGTCATGCTGTTCGGGCTGAAGAACGCCGGAGCTACATACCAGAGATTGGTGAACATGATGTTTGCCAACCAGATAGGGAAGAACATGGAAGTGTACGTTGACGACATGGTGGGCAAGTCAAAAACTGCCGATAACCATGTTTCTGACCTAGGAGAATGCTTTAAGATACTGAGAGAGTACGACATGAGGCTTAACCCGCAGAAGTGCACTTTCGGGGTCGCATCTGGAAAATTCCTGGGTTTCATTGTCAATACCAGAGGAATTGAGGCAAACCCCAATAAGATCAGGTCGTTGCTCGAGCTGCCCTCAACTCAGTCGCGAAAAGACGTTCAAGGCCTGACAGGAAGGGTGGCGGCCCTTAATCGCTTTATCTCTAAATCTATCGATAAGTGCCTGCCATTCTACAACCTGCTTCGGGGGAATAAGAAGTTCGAATGGACCGAGGAGTGTGAACGTGCCTTCCTCGACCTAAAAGCACATCTAGCTGAGCCGCCCGTATTGTCCAAACCAACGGCAGGAGAGCCTCTTTTCCTTTACCTAGCTGTCACAGAAGACGCAGCTAGTGCTGCATTGGTCCGAGAAGAAGACCGGGTTCAGAAGCCAGTCTATTACATCAGCAAGAGGCTTCTCAGAGCTGAATCTTGGTATTCGTTGATGGAGAAGATGGCTTTCTGTCTCATTACGGCCTCTCGAAAGCTCAGGCCGTATTTCCAGTCCCACTCAATACATGTCATAACCGATCAACCTTTAAGGTAGGTTTTGCAAAAACCTGAAGCATCGGGACGCCTGTTGAAGTGGGCTATTGAGCTCAGCCAGTTCGAGATTTTGTACACTCCGTGAATTGCAATAAAAAGCCATACTCTGGCTGATTTTGTTGCAAAATGTACAGGATTCCGAGAAGATCCTGTGGAAGATTCACCCCAGGCCACCTCGGTCTAGGCCTCATGGAAGGTCTTCGTAGATGGCTCATCTAACGAGAATGGCTCCGGGGTTGGAATCATTTTGATATCCTAAGAAGGACATAGATTCCACTTAGTGTTGAGATTCGGATTCAAGGCATCTAACAACGAGGCTGAATACAAAGCTTTACTGGCCGGGCTAAGGGTGGCCCAGGAGCTGAAGGCCAACTCCGTTCAGTGTTACAGCGATTCCCAGCTCGTGGTAAACCAGGTGCTAGGTGAATACCAAGCACGGGGAACCAAGATGGTTGCTTACCTGGCCAAGGTAAAAGTCGAGCTGTCTGCATTTGAACGGGACTGAATCGAATAGATACCTCGGGAGCAGAATGCCAATGCAGACGCCCTCGCAAAGCTCGCTACCTCTGGGGAGATGGAGACTTTGGGGTTAGTACCGGTAGAGTTCTTGGAGAAACCAAGCATAGAAGAAGTCAGGGCGGAGGTCGAGATGATCGACACCAGAACGACCTGGATGACCCCCATCCTCGAATATCTCACCGAAGGAAAGTTACTTGAAGAGCGTAATGACACAAGGTGGGTACTTTACCAGGCTCCAAGGTATACAGTGGTAGATGGGATGCTATACCAGCGTGGACACTCTCTACCCCTCCTACGATGTGTTCTGCCAGGCGAAGCGAAGACCATTTTGCAAGAATTGCATGAGGGTTTTTGTGGAGATCACACTGGGGGGCAAAGCTTGGCCCTGAAGATCTTAAGGCAAGGATATTACTGGCCCACTCTGTCAAAGGATTCGATCTCTTACGTCAAGAAATGTGACAAATGCCAGTGATTCTCCATAGTTTCCCGAGCTCCCCCAGTCGAGCTAAAGATGATCTCGGTCCCGTGGCCATTTGCGGTCTGGGGAATCGACTTGGTAGGCGCCCTCCCTACTGGAAAGGGAGGAGTCCGGTACGCAGTGGTGGCTATCGACTACTTCACCAAGTGGGCAGAGGCAGAACCCTAGGCAACAATCACTTCGAAAAGAGTCCTCGACTTTGTGGTCAAGAGCATTATCTGCCAATTCGGGCTTCCAAAGAAGATCGTATCGGATAATGGAACGCAGTTCGACAACGACCTCTTCACCGAATTCTGTGAGAGGCACGGCATTGTAAAAAGCTTCTCCTCTGTGGCCTACCCGCAGGCAAATGGGCAGGTCGAGGCCATCAATAAGACGCTAAAGGCGGGCCTTAAGAAAAGACTGGATGAAGCCAAGGGAGTCTGGCCAGAACAGCTCCCCCAGGTACTGTGGGCATACCGAACCTCGCATCGAACGCCGACAGGTCATACTCCTTTCTCCCTAGCTTTCGGGAGTGAGGCAGTCCTTCTTGTCGAAGCAAAGGTAGCCTCGCATAGAGTCCAGGCATATGACCAGGACCGCAATCACGAATTGCTCTGCGCGTCCCTCGACCTGATTGATGAAAGACGAGAAGATTCACAGCTCCAGCTCGCGCACTTTCAGCAAAAGATCACTCGTTATTTCAACTCAAAGGTCAGAAAGCGTGCCTTAAGCATTGGCGACCTGGTCCTCAGGAGAGTCTTCTTAGCCAGTAAAGGCCCCAAAGACGGAGTATTGGGATCGAACTAGGAAGGGCCATACCAAATAACCGAGGTCATTAAGGAAGGAACCTACAAGTTAGCTCGGCTTAATGGGGAAGCAGTCCCGCGGACTTGGAACGCTATCCATTTGAAGAAATATTATCAGTGATACCTTTGTAAGGCTTAATCAGAAAGGTCATCTTTTGTTTATTAAGTAATGAGATTTAAATCTTTTTCCATTATTGTGTATATTTGTGGATGTAATCTCAAGTAACCATGAAAGACCCTTTCCTAATTACTTGGGGGGCATATGGTGCCTGGATATAACCAGGTCATCTTAAAGACTTAGAAATTAATTCAAATCGATTGATCGATGTTTTTCTTAAAAAGCACGAGATATTGATAAAGGATTAATGCGAACTAAGTCGTATCCTGGATATAACCAGGTCGTCCTAAAAAACTTGGAAGTTAATTCAAATTGATTGATCGTTGTTTTTCTTAAAAAGCACGAGATATTGATAAAGAATTAACACGAACTAAGTTTTCAAATTAACGTCCTGGATGTAACCAGGTCCTAAAACTTAGAAGTTAATTCAAATTGATTGATCGTTGTTTTTCTTAAAAAGCACGGGATATTAATAAAAAATTGACGCGAACTAAGTGTTTAGAGGCAAAAAGATGTAAATCAATTAAAAATAAAGTTGATAAAATCAATTGTCTCGAGGTTAGAAAACCTCATAATATAAAGTTACAAAAAAAAAATGCTAAGGATAAAAAAGAGGAGAAAGTTCCTAGGCCCCGCCAGGTCGCTCTGTTGAAGACACCACCTCGCCGTCCTGCTCGGTCGCGGCTGGAGTTTCCCCGGTCTCGGAGGGCACCTCTTGTTGAAGGTGAGCTTTGAAATTTTCGAGGAAAGACTCCCACACTTCCGTCCCTAAGAAGGAAAAGTCACCCTCTGGGTTGAAGGCCCAACAGTGGTATAGCATGTTCTCCATGGAGGTGGTGGAGGTCACCTTCTCCGCCGCAAGCGCAGCCTTAGCCTCTTCAACTTCCACCCTCGTAGCGTCCAGGGCAACCTTGGTGGACTCGGCCTCCAGCAGCTTAGGTCGAGATGCGTCCAACTCAGCCTGCGTGGTTCCTAGGGCGTCCTTGGCGTCCTGCTCCTATTTCTTGGCAGTCGCAAGGGTGACCAGAGCAGTCTGATGCTCGCCCCTCATATCCTCGAGCCTGGCCCTAGATCGGGATATGCTCCGGTGAAGAGCCAAAGCACCCTGCAAGACCAAAAGATAATAAGGCAACTGCCTTAAAAAAAAACATGTGATGCATACGAGCAAGGAATACCAATGGCAAGGCCAACTTACCATGAGAGCCATCCCCAGCGAAGACTCCATCACGTTCTCCGGGCTCCTTGTCTCAATCGCCCGCAGGTCCCTCTCGGCAGCATTGTAATAGTGGTCCACGGTGTATCTCGCCGTCTCGTAGACCGTCCCCCAAAAGACATCGGGGATCTTCTCCATGGCCCAGGGATTCACCGGGGCGCGCACCTCGGGGGGAGTAGTTAGCGAGGTCCTGGCGGCCGCCTCCTTTTCCCGACCAAGGACGGGAGGTCGAGGTGGAGGTGGAGCCATCTCCTTTGCGGCAGGAGGGGGTGGAGGCACCTTTTCAATGGAAGAAGGGCCTGGATTCTTTCCCTTAGCCGGGGACTTAGAGGATGTCCCAACGGTCTGCTTCATCAACCGAAGCCTCTTCACCAGAGGCCCGGACGGCGGATTGCTCCCTTGAAACATAGCTCGTAAGTTGTCATCCCCGGCCTATGACATCTCCCCTGTTGAAGCAAAAACAAAAAAGCATTAGAATACATGTAAAAATGTTTGTGTAAAGAAACAAAAATAAAAAGTAAAACAGAGCTCAAGTATGTATTGAAAGGGATTCTACCCTCCGAGCTAGAGGAGGAATCTATGGTCACGACCACCGGCCCCGGAGCTGCAGCAGGGGAGTCTAAGATAACGACTTCGCGGGCTGGAAGAGGCTCTGGGTTCGAATCTGCCTCGGGACTAGACTCTTCTACGTACTGCCTAAGACCCGGAGCTACTACACCCTCCTGAAGGGAGGGCCACGACCGAAGATTGGTCCCGTACTCCTCAAAAAAGGCCGACCTAAAGGCTAGGGTATTATCTATGACTACAGTACCCCTAGGGTGGCTCATGTCATAACCCAGCACGAGTTGGTCAACGCATTGGAGTAGGGTTATGTCGCGGTCTGGGTCATTTCGATGGCGATGAACGGGCTGGCTGGGATTGAACCTAGCTAGCCAAAGGTCTGCGGTGGCCCTATCTAAATCCCTAAACAGATAAGGATTACCTTGGCCGGATGGGCCGACTGCTGCCTCGGATTGGGCCCTCTCCAAGTTTGCTTCTTGGGCGACCTCCAACGCTCGCTTACGCCGCACGAGGGGCACCTCGTCCTCCTCGTCCTCTTCCTCTCCTGCGGCCTCCTCCTCGAGGATGGGCGCCATCTCGCGAGCTGGAGGGAGACCCCGCGGTCTCCTCAAGGCCAAAGTCTGGCCTGGAGAGATTAGCTTGCACGCCAGCATCGTCTCGTCGGACACGAGTTGGCGATAGTCCTTTTCGCTTGGGGGAGCCCTGCCAATGTCTCGTATTGACCCCCAAGGGTCACAGATGTCCGTCCTCATGAAAATGGCTGCATGATTGTTTCTAAGTTAGGAATGAATAAAAGAGGCTAATCAACAAATCAACTTACGAGCTAAGAGTGGAAGGTACTTATGAGGATGGTTGAAATAGTGGTGTTCGCAGTTGCGAAACCCCTTGGACATGAAGAACTGGTCTTTAAAGTCGTTAGGGTGGCTGGGCAGCTCGATGACCGCAGCCGAATTTGGAAAATGGGTCAGATAGTAGAACCCGTCGCCGCGCCCCCGCTGCTCCGGGCTGGCCTTGAGGCAGAAAAAGTAGAGGATGTCTGCCGGTGTGAGGACCTCCCATTCCTACTTCAAGAATAAGTATTTCAGCCTCGCTAACAAATGGTATGAGTTAGGGGGGAGCTGGAAAGGAGCCAGCTTCACGTAATTTAGAAAATCAGCGAAGTACTGGTCCAACAGGAGGAAGGCCCCAGCCTTGAGGTGCTCGTCGCTCCACGCGGCGTACTCCTCATCAAGCGGCGCGCAGCTCCACTCACCTTCAAGGGGAGTTCGGGCGTCTAGGGCACCCCTCCCAATCTCAATGTTGTGGGAAAGGAATATTTTATTCACTTTCCCCTGGCTGGTGACCTTCGAGACGATCCTCTCGGCCTCGAAGAAAGCATCGAGCTCCACCTCGAGCTCCTGCTCCACGGCTGGACCGAAGGTGGGGATTGGGGAGTCTATGACCACCTCCTTCCTTTTGTTGGCTTGCTTGGAAGGTGAGCTGCCAGCACTATTCTTGGATCCGATTTTCTTTGGTCCTATCTGGTCACCTAACGAACAAAAGAAGAAAATTTAGAAAGGACGACCTAAGCATAAGTGTTTGCCCTGATTTTCCCACGGACTGTTAGCAGGCTGAGATACGGCCTAATCATGTCTACCACGTGGACATCCCCAAGACCGGAGCTGCCATCGTAAGATCCTACCTCCTTAGCTCGAGGTAACCTAAAGGGTTGCCAAGATTACTTAAGGACCGAGTCTGGAATCTGAAGGCCACAGATCGAGGGAAGCATCCAGCTCGTGGTACGAGCTGGAGTTGGAGGCTGTGACCTTTTATAAAGTCAACCACGCAAGGTAAATGTGCATATATCAGACATCACATGTCTGATATATCCCTGACTTCTCGGACACGCAGCATGAACGTGCGTATTCTGGCACCCACGACTGGGTTGGGCCGTGCGGCCCATTATCCCCCTTACCTATTGATTAGACCACACTTCATGTGTCAGGTTTTAGGAATTAATCATGAATGTCACAGAATTGACATGATAGGTAAGAAGGTCACGGGATGACCTTCTTACCAACTCTCAGGTGCCCTCTCCTATAAATATGGAGACCCTGGGAGTTGCAAGGGGTTGGATTCTATTGTGTAAGAAATACCCTGTAAAAGAATACCAAGCATATAACAATAATATCGACTGGTGGAGTAGAAGGATTTTAACCTTTGAACCACCTAAAAAACGTAATTGTGTCACCAGCCCATTTTCAAAAGATCATTCATCTATTTCGGTTCATAGTTAAGCACTAATCCCTTCCTCTCATTTTCTTAATTACCTGTTGGTGAAGAACTGCGTCAACAATAAGAAAGAATCTAACGCGAAGTGTTTCCTTTACACAAGCTGAGGTAATCTCAACCCATGGAGAGTGAGACCACGCGGTTTTATGAACACGCGCCTGTGCTCCCAACGGGTCCCCGATTACTCGGAATCTGTGTGTTAGGAGGGTTAGAGTAAAAGTTTTCCTTGGAAGGAAAGTTTCAGTAGGAAAACAGTGCAAAACTGCTTGTGAAGCGTGTCCCCTAAACTACCCAGTTTTGCACCCTAAAAGCTGGTTATTTCAAACAGGCATACAGGAATTCTACCCAGAAAATTTCCTCAGAAAGTGTACCCTATGAGTCATGCTCCTAAATGGTTTTTTCTACGGTCGATTCCCTAGGATAAAAACCTACACGTATCGTACCAACCAAAAACCAGCAAAATACTGCATGCAACTACAGAAACAATTTACCTAAGCAACAGTGAAGGAAAAAATTTAAAAGCATGCACAAACGGAGGACTTACAAAATGTTTTGCTGTGGTGGGGTTGAAAGGGTCGTCTGGGTTGGAATCTTGCTGGGATTGCTGGTACCAGAGTCTCGAAGGAGTTCTCGTGCCTGAATTTTTGGAATGCTGGGAACAGTACTCGGAAGAACGACCTAATTATCCACGGGCTATTAGCGAGCTGAGAAATGGCATAATTATATCAGCCACGTGGATGCCACGTATCCGGAGCTGCTGTTACCAGGTCCTACCTCTTTAGCTCGAGGTAACCAAAGGCTTTATAAGATTACTAAGGAGTCGGGTCAGAAGTATGGACACCACAGGGATAAGAATACAACAAGCTCGAGGTACGAGCTTGGGTTGGCATCTTTGACCCCTTGTAAAGTCAACCACGCAATGTAAACGTGCATATATCAGACATCACATGTCTAATATATCCTTGAATTCTCGGACACGCAGTGTAAACGTGCATGTTCAGGCACCCACGACTGGGTTGGGCCATGCAGCCATTATCCCCCTTACCTATTGATTAGACCACACTTCATTGTCAGGTTTTAGGAATTAATCATGAATGTCATAGAAGTGACATGATGGGTAAGAAGGTCACGGGATGACCCCCCTTTCCAAACCCCAGGTGCCCTCTCCCTATAAATATGGAGACCCTAGGAGTTGCAAAGGGTTGGATTCGATTGTGTAAAGAAATACCCTGTAAAGAATATCAGAGAGATATCAATAATATTGGCTGGTGGACTAGAATGATTTTAACCTTTGAACCACCTAAAAAAGTATTCGTGTCATCATTTTATTTTAAGATCATTCATCTATTACGGTTCATTACTTAGCACTAATCCTACTCTTTATTCTGTTAATTATCTGTTGGCGAAGAAGCGTCAACAATATTTTATTAATAATTTGTAGTTTTAAGCTAAGTAGTGTTTGTGTCTACTCCCATCCTTTCTCAACTTTCGATGGAGAAACTCACTGGAGAAAACTTTCTTAATTGGAAGCAGAATATCAACATAGAGTTGATTGGTGACAACTCCAAGTTCGTCATGACCGAGGAATCTCCGGAAGTTCTAGCTGAAGGAGCTACCAAGTCTGTGAGGGACAAGTATGAGCGTTGGCAGGTGGCTAACAACAAGTCGCGGTACTACAGGTTGACTAGTATGGTCGACACTCTCAAGACAAATATGGAGAATGTCGAGATAGCCTACGAAATCATGGATCAGCTCCAAGACATGTTTGGTGCCAAGTTAGCGCAGACTCGTTTTGAGGCCACCAAGAAATATGCCAATGCTCGAATGGCACCTTCTCAACATGTTCGTGATCACCTGATCAAGATGACAAACTGCTTTAGGAAGCTAAACTGCACGGAGCCATAATAGATGAGGAAACTCAAGTTGGCTTAATCCTCAACAGTCTTTCTCCAGCTTTCCTTCCATTCACCACCAACTATGTGTTGAATAAACTCAACTATGGTCTGGCGCAGCTCATGAATGAGCTTCAGAATTTTGAGTCTATCATGGGTGGACCTAGTAAGGGAGGAGAAAAGAAGACAACTACTACTACTGCTGCTGATGCAGCTAAGGCTGAAGCTAACCAAGCTTCATCTTCAAAAGCTGGAAACAAGAGGAAAGGTGGACAAATAAACAACCCCAAGCCTGCAAAGGCTGCAAAGGCGAGTGCAAACCAAGTGCACAGACGCCTGAGGGGAAAAACTAGAAAAACAAGAAAGGTAAAGATAAATGTTTTCACTGCAAAGAGCAGAGGCATTGGAAACAGGATTGCCCCAAGTTTCTAGCAGCTAAAAACAAAGGTAATGATTATAGTTCATTTATCTTAGAAACATGTGTTTTAAAGAATGATAAATCCATTTGGATTATTGATTCTGGATCAACCAACCATGTTTGCAACTCTTTACAGCTTCTTGAATTGTGGGAGGAAGTGAATGAAGGCGGCTTAAAGCTTAGAGTTGGGAACGGAGTGTTCGTTGTGGTCCAAGCTAGAGGAAGAGCTCGTTTGAAGTTCGGAAATAAATTTTTAATTTTAAAAAGATGTATTTTTTATTCCGGATTTCAGTAGAAATTTAATTTCAGTTTCCATGTTGCAATTAGAACGATTTGTTATGACTTTCACAAGTTTTAATATATCTATTTCTTTCAATGGATCACAATTGTGTATTGCATGTTTGGAAAACAGGCTTTATATTCTGCAACCTAACGAACTCCTCGCTCTTAACAATGATTTATTCAAAGTAGCTAAACCTAGGACCAATAAACGTCAAAAGACCGATAACAATAATATGACGTATTTATGGCACTTGAGACTAGGTCACATTGGCTATGATAGGATTCAAAGACTTACAAAGGACGGACCTTTGAGGTAACTCACCTTAGGTCAATTACCTGTCTGTGAATCTTATCTAGAAGGCAAACTGACCAAGCGTCCATTCTCTACAAAGGATGATAGGGCCAAAGAACCACTTGGTCTTGTGCATTCAGATGTTTGTGGACCTATGAATGTACAAGCCAGGGGTGGTTTTGAGTATTTCGTCACTTTCATTGACGATTACTCTAGATACTCATGTCTTTACCTAATGCATAGGAAATCAGAAACATTTTCAAAGTTTCAGGAATTCCTAGTAATGGCTAAGAACCAATTAGGTAAAATGTTAAAGATCTTGTGATCTGATAGGGGTGGAGAATATTTGGATATGCAGTTCCAAGATCATTTAACTGAACTTGGGATTTTATCCCAACTTACTGCCCCAGGTACTCTGCAACAAAATGATGTAGCGGAACGCCGAAACAGAACTTTATTGGAAATGGTTAGATGCATGCTTAGTTACTCAGCTCTACCAACTTTGTTCTGGGGACATGCAATTGAAACCGCAAATGACATTCTCAATGTTGTGCCGTCAAAATCAATCCCCAAAACACCTTTAGAATGCTGGAATGGTTGTGAACCTAGTTTACCCTGTTATAGAATCTGGGGGTGTCCCGCTCACGTCCTGAGGAAAAAGGAGGGAAAGCTAGAATCGCGAACTGAAGTTTGCATGTTTCTTGGCTATCCTAAAGGTACTTGGGGTGGACTTTCCTATAGTCATTCAGAAAAGAAAGTGTTTACTTCTACAAATGCTACTTTTCTGGAAAATGACTATGTCCAAAACTTTAAACCTCGCAGCAAAGTAGTTTTAGAGGAGATGGTTAAAGAATTGACTCCAACCAATGTTCCATCATCATCAATGCGAGTTGATGATGAAATTACCACTCTTCACGTCCAACCGATGCAAGTCGGTTTAAATGAAGAAAGTACCACTATTCCTGAGCAAACAGTCACGGAGCCTTGTCGTAGTGGGAGGGTTTCTAGGAACCCAGTTCGCTATGGTTTGGATGGTGAAACCAATATGGTTGTTGGTGACACTAGTGATGATGATCCGTTGTCTTTCAAACAGGCAATGGCTAGCCCTGAAAAGGAACTATGGCTCGAAGCCATGAAACAGGAAATGGAGTCCATGTACTCAAATTCCGTCTGGGATCTTGTGGAAGCACCTAGTGACTTTAGGACCATTGGGTGCAAGTGGATCTACAAGAAGAAACGAGTGTTGATGGAAATATCGAGACTTATAAAACTCGATTAGTGGCAAAGGGTTATACCTAAAGAGAAGGCGTGGACTATGAGGAAACTTTTAGTCCGGTAGCCATGCTCAAATCCATTCGCATCCTCCTATCCATAGCAGCCGCTCTCGACTATGAGATCTGGCAAATGGACGTCAAGACAGCTTTACTTAATGGAAAGCTTGACGAAGTCATTTATATGGACCAGCCAGAAGGATTTAAAGTATTTGGACAAGAAGGAAAAGTTTGTAAGTTAAATAGGTCCATCTATGGACTTAAGCAAGCTTCTCGTTCCTGGAATCTTAGGTTTGATGAAATAATCAAAACCTTTGGCTTTGAACAAAATATTCATAAGCCATGTGTTTACCAACTGAAGGAAAATCAAATAGTGGTATTCCTGGTTCTTTATGTAGATGATATCTTACTCATTGGGAACAATGTTAAGAAATTATCAGATGTGAAGAATTGGCCGAGCACTCAATTCCAGATGAAGGATTTGGGTGAAGCAAGTTATGTTCTAGGTATCCAGATCATCAGGGATAGAAAGAACAAACTTTTAGCTCTATCTCAAGCAACTTACATTGATAAAGTGCTTGAACTTTTCTCAATGACAAATTCCAAGAAAGGGTGTCTACCGTCCCGCCATGGAATTCATCTTTCAAAAAAGCAGTCTCCCCAGACTCCTGAAGAGGAAGATGCAATGAGAAAAGTTCCTTATGCTTCTGCAGTTAGAAGTCTGATGTATGCCATGTTGTGAACTAGACCAGATATCTGCTATGCAGTGGGAGTAGTGAGCAGGTATGTAATGACTCGAATTTGCTAATCGGGCTTAGGGCCTTGATTAGTGTGTGCGTGGAGGGCAATAAATGATTTGGTATGCTTATATGTGGATTTATGTGAATATATGATAATGATGCATGTTTAGTTGAGTTAAATATGCATGTGGGCCCCGTCTGGATATTAGGGGCATAAATGTGATAAATGCGATATATATATGTGATATGTTTGTGCAGCACGATCCGAGACAGTCCTGGGGAGCGGTTAGTCGGAAGTCACAACAGGGTTAAGATTCGGACTCGGGGTGAGTCGAGGGGTAATTTGGGTACTAGGTGTGTTATGGGATTATCGGGATATGAAAATAAATATTTGGAGATATATTTGAGGATAGAATGTCTAGGAGGGAATACTGGGGAAATTTACCATTTTGCCCTCGGGGACGTTTTGGTACCTTGAGCCTTGAGGTAACCACATAGACACAAGTTGAATAAGACAAACCTTAGAACTATACAGAACACTTAAGGAACCGACTCATTCTTTCTCTCTAAGCAAGTGGATATCTTCTCTTTGGAGGCTTAAGGAGAACTTGGGAAAAACAGCTAGAAGTTAGAGGAATTCTGCTGGGAAACCTTGGGAGCTAAAGCTTGTGGATTAAGGATCAACTTCAGGGATTGAATTCAGCAAGGGGGTTTTGGAGAGGCTCAAGTTAGAGGACTGTGCTCGGGACATCAGTGCTCGGAGAGCTCGGGACTCAGGTAAGAAAACCCTTGTTCCCATAGAGCTTGTGTGCAGGGCTGAGCCCAATGTGTTTGAAAAGAATTGGTATGCAGGGCTGAGCCCAATATGTTAGAACTGCAGGGCATAGCCCTTTAACTGAATATGCTAGAATTCTGTACTTGTTTGCTATG
The DNA here is from genome assembly GCF_963169125.1 of Humulus lupulus. Lineage (NCBI taxonomy): Eukaryota > Viridiplantae > Streptophyta > Magnoliopsida > Rosales > Cannabaceae > Humulus > Humulus lupulus. The sequence goes on along the minus strand of NC_084797.1, from coordinate 158,163,049 downwards.
CTATGTATGTTATGATGTGAATGATCGGCAAGAGCCAGGAACAGTGTAGACCGAGAACAGCGAAGGGCCGGGAACGGCGTTGGGAGCAGCGTTGAGCATGTGGAGTGTGAGTTTCCAGGGCGAGTCCCTAAAAGGATACCTGGGATATCCTCATGGCATGGTCTGCGAACCCAGGGATTGGTAAACGCCTGGGACGGCTAGGCCGTATGTGTTTAGCCCATTGGTGGCCTGCTTATATGCTTGATATATGTGTTGCATATGTTATCTGTTTGTGGATTTTCTTGCTGGGCTTCGGCTCACAGATGCTCTGTGGTGCAGGTAAGGGTAAAGAGAAGGCCAACCAACCATGAGTGTAGCGGGCGTGAGGCGGCGTGTACATGTTTGGCCAGCTTGGCTGTCACAGCCAGAGGATTTTGGGAGATGCTTGTAAATAAACTTAGATTTTGTCGTTTAGTCGACTTGGTTCAGTTTTTATGTTGTAAATATTTCTAAACTGTATTTTGGGATCCCAAGTGTCAAACTTTTATAATTTTCAATGCTATGGTGTTATTTCTAAAGTCTTTCCTCTGTTTATGGCTCAATTACACTATTTGATCTAAAACCTCGATTAGCGAGTCGAAAGCACGTTTTTAAACTCACTTAGTAACGACTCTAAGGAGGTAGGGCGTTACAAGGTATCAGTTAAACCCAGGACCGGAACATTGGATAGCAGTTAAGCATATCTTGAAGTATTTGAGATGGACTAGGGATTATATGTTAGTCTACAAGGGTGGTGTTTTGAACCATGTAGGCTACACCGATTCATATTTTTAGACTGATGTCGATGACAGAAAGCCTACTTCTGGAATGGTGTTTAGTCTTGGGGGTGGAGCTGTGATTTGGAGAAGCGTAAAGAAGTCTGCAATCTCAGATTCCACCATGGATGTTGAGTACATAGCTGCGTCATAAGCAGCAAAGGAAATAGTCTGGCTAAAGAAGTTCTATTCAGATCTTGGTGTTATTCCAGAAATGGATAAACCGCTTGTGTTGTTTTGTGACAATACAGGAGCGATAGCCAACTCGAAAGAACCTCGAAGTCACAAGAGGAGTAAGCATATAGAAAGGAAGTATCACATTATTCGAGAATATGTGGCCACGGGAGATGTGAAGGTTATGAAGATTGCAACTAAAGACAATCTTGCAGATCCGTTTACAAAGACACTACCAGAAGCTACATTTGATAAGCATATCAAGGAGATGGGATTAGTTGAATTAAGGCATTAGTTTCAATTAGTGCAAGTGGGAGTTTGTTGGGGTTTTATGCCCTAATTAAAACCCAAATTCTTTGTAATCTCATTTTATTATCAATAAAAGAATAGAAATCATTTTTTGACTTGGTCAATCACTTTGCTCACATGTTTTATTTTCATGATTATTTGTTTAATATAAACTTCTATTAAATCCCGAGCATATAGCTAATCTTATTTATAGTATCGTAATCACAGTGGAATATAAATATGATTATATGTTCAAAATAAGTTAGTCTTAAGATTAGTCAGTGCCCAGGATTTACACTGACTTGCCAAGCTACGATATGATCTACTTACACATTACAGTGTTATGTTCTTTCCAGAACATTAGCAAAGTAGATAAAAGCAGATGTATTTGTTACATCGGACTGGACCGATATTGACAATTGATAAGATAAGTAAACATATCATTATTATCTATTCATGTCATATCAGATAGTTGACCATAGGTCAATTCAATCTCAATTCTGAGTGGTTAGTATTCTAACTGATTGTATTATTTGAGTTCTTTGACTTGTTCGTTACCAGCTTACCCTACGGACTAGCCCATACTTACATCTTGGGAACTCGGTAGTATAATTGAGTGGGAGAGTTAATCATAGATATGAACATCTATAGCTTTTGATGAAGAAGTGAAACGATGGTTTCCTTTTAGTTTGGTTCAAGGTGTTAAATGATAGAGATCTCATTTAAGTAATTAAATTAGTTTACTGAAATATCATTTACAAGGAACTAAGTGTTTTAAGGATAAAATACAATGAGGGGTAAAACAGTATTTTAGTTCTATCTCATTGTAGACCGTCTATAGAGGATTGAGTGACAATTATGGTTGTAACAATGGATAATTAATAGCATATCTATATTTTTTATAGAGCGTTCTATGAATTCAAGAGTGCAATTCCGAGTCTATAGTGGAGTCACGAGGAATTAATAAGTTAGTAAATTTATTTGTTAGATTTATGATAACTTATTGGAGCTTGATTTCATAGGCCCATGGTCCCCATTGTACCTTGGATAAAATCATCTAGATAGTCTCAATTAATTGATTTAATCATCAATTAGAATTATCAAAGTTGACGAGGTCAATTTTGGATAGTTTCACAGAGTTGTGTAATTTTGAGAATAAAAGAGAAATTATGGCAGATTTATTAATTAAGATAAATTGGTATCTAAATTAATAAATAAATTTAAATCAAGGTTCAAATTATAAATAATTAATTTTGTACGCCCTGATTTTCCCACGGGCTGATTAGCAAGCCGAGCTGCAGACTAATTATGATTATCTCATGGATTCCCCTAAGACCGGAGCTTCTGTCGTTAGTTCGAGGAAGCCCCAAGGGCTCGCCTCCATTGTCCAAGACTGGAGGAGGCCCCCTGAAGGCCAAAGGTCGAGTCCAGTGTGCAGCTCGCGATACGAGCTGGGTATGGAGCTATGACTCTTTGAGAAGTCAACACACGCAAGGTAAACGTGCATATATCAGGCATCACGTGTCTGATATCCCCCTGACTTCTCGGACACGCAGCAGGAACGTGCGTGTTCAGACACCTGCGATTGGGTTGGGCCGTGCGGCCCATTACTTCCTTACCTATTGATTTGACCACACTTATGTGTCAGGTTTAGGAATTAATCATGAATGTCACAGAATTAATACGACAAGTAAGAAGGTCACGGGATGACCTCCCTACCAACTTCCAGGTGCCTTCTCCTATAAATATGGAGACCTTGGGAGTTGATAGGGGTTGGAAAAAAATAACCTCTTGTAAGAAATACTCTGTAACCAAATACTCAGTATAGATCAATAATATTGACTAGTGGAGTAGAAGGATTTTAACCTTCGAACCACTTAAAAAACGTGTCTTGAGTCACCTCTTTCATCCTCTAAGATCATATATCTGTTTCGGTTCTATATTTGGCACTAATCCCTTTCTCCTCTTCTCTTAATTACCTGTTGGCGAAGAACTGCATCAATAGTTTGGTGCTTTCATTGAGAGGTTTTTCGATTAGTGCTGCTGCAAACATCCAACTATGGTGACTACTCGATCCAGGCATGGTAACGAGACAGAACAACATGATGGGTAGGAGGCTCATCATACTACCATCCCTGATGAACAAGTTCCTGAAGTCCAACAGCGGCTAGGAAAACAGCCGGTGGGCCAAGATGATACCGATAGTTCGGCGCCTCGGCCACCTAATCCGAACCCATGTTATTATACTGCGGTGGAGATGGAGAATGCTCAACTGAGGAGTCAGTTAGCAACAGCTAGCCAGCAAATTCAGGATATCCTGGCCCGATTATCCCTTCTCACAACCGGCGTTAACGTCGGAGAGAGGCAAGGCGAGGCTCCTAAGTCTCGCCGGGGTAACCGGTCCAGGCATAGCCATTCGGATAGACTTCCGGCAGCCAACTCCACCCCTTCATCACACCATCGAGAGGCAAACTTCGAGGAAATGCCTAGGATCGGACAACAGCAATACAATCGTTCGGTCAGGACGTCGACTCCTAGCTCCCAACCATCCTCGAGAACGCCCAGGGGAGCTCGAGGAAATTCCCAAAGGAGATCCGGGGAAGGCTCACGACGTCAGCCCATCCCCGACGACCATTCTGCGCCTTGTCTAGATCGCCCGACGCGGGACCAGCAGGTTGGCAGGGCCGAGAGGCTCCCACCAAACTTGATCCATCCAGACGGAACTAGGATCGCCTCCCCAGTCAGGCATCCTCCATCTCTGATCAGATATCCGTCTCCTCCTTGGCCCATCTGGGACATCCCAGCCTATGGGAGTAGTAGGAGAAACTTGACATCAACTGGACCTTCCCGGCATAGCAGGGTGCCAGGGGAAAGCTCGGGTCGTCACCACCAGAGGCGGACTCCAAGCCTATCCAGCAGGAGCCACTGGACCGGCAGTCGCCGGAGTGATCCCTCTGGGGGAGACCTGCGTCAGCGGTTAAGTTCGGCACAAAGTCACCAAACCACCCAGGGAGGCGACCTTCGAGATCGCCTCAACTCTCATAGAGAGGACCGAGCTAGAGATGGTTGCCAGGCTCGCTCAGGGGGGGCCCGGTCCGAAGTACGTAATGGAGGGAATGTCCCAAATAACCTATCTCAAGATAGGAGGGGCAATAACCCACCTAATATGTACAATGGATCCGGAGCTGTTGAACAGCCCCGGAATAACCAAGGACCTCAGAACGAAACCCTCGATCGCCTGACCCAGATGGAGGAGCTGATGAGGAAGCTTCTGTCAGAGAAAGAAAAAGACGAGTATGATTCGGGAGACGAGATGGAACTCTTCGCCCCAAACATAGCATCAACGGCATACCCATCTGGTTTCCGTATGCCTCACTTGTCAAAGTTCAACGGGGACGGAGACCCGTTAGACCATTTAGGGATGTTCAACACCCTAATGATGGCCCATAACATTGGCCCGGAGCTGAGATGCTTGATCTTCCCTTCCACACTGACTGGACCTGCCAGGCAGTGGTTCAAGCAAAGTAAAATACAATCAATCAGTTCCTAGAAGACCTTCTCAGCCGACTTCAAAAGGGCATTCCGAGCCTCCCAGGCCGCCCGTGTTCAGGCCGACTCCCTGGCTAACGTGAGACAGCAGCCCAGTGAGACTTTGAAGGCCTACTTGAGCATATTTGCGAACGTCGCTGCTCGGGCTAGAGACGCAGATGATAGCTCCAAGCTCATGTCCATGAGAACCAGAATCCTTGTCGGAGGAGACCTATGGAAGGATATACAGAGGAAGGGAGTCAACTCGGTCAACGAATTCCTTAACAGGGCCTAAGAATGGATAAAATTGGAAGAAGCTGAAGCCTCAGCGGCGGGAACCAACCAGGTTCCCGATCAGCCCGTTGGGACGGAGGTCGTGGCAGCAACCCCGGACGTCACGCAGAGCAACCAGTCCGGTGGAGGAAAAAGAAAGGGCAATGGTGAAAACGATTAGCACGACCAAAAGAAGAATAAGTCCATAGATAAGTTTAAGCCCGTTTTCGCGACGTATACCGAGCTCACCCAGTCCAGAGAAAGTATCTTCTTGGCCAACTCTACTCGGGTCCCTTGGAAGAGGCCGGAGCCATTGAAGCACCACAAGGGAAAGAGAGACACTTCCAAATTTTGCCGTTTTCATAACGACATCGGCCACAATACCGACGATTGCAGGCATTTGAAAGATGAGATCGAGACTCTCATCCGAGCCGGTCCCTTGGTTCAATACTCGCGGAACAGGGTCCCAGCGAGTCGACCTGCTCCAGAAACCCCAGCCAGTCAGCCCGGGTCTCGGGTAGATCAGGATGTCCCTCCCCCCGTGGTCGGAGGAGAGATATCCACCATCTCTGGAGGTCCGCACATGGCTGGCATGAGCAGAGGCACCCAAAAGAGATACGTGAATGAACTAAGGGCTCACAACGGAGTGGAGTTCATCCCGGAACAGCGCCAATCGAAGCAGCAGCGATTAGAGAGGCAACCAATCATTTTTACGGAGGAAGATGCAGGCCGTGTCCAGTTCCCTCACAATGACCCCTTGGTTGTAGCAGTCCAGCTCGCCAACTGGAGAGTGAGGAGGGTATTGATAGACAACAGGAGCTCGGTGAACCTCCTATTCCGATCCACCTTAGAGAAGATGGGTTTGACCGTCGCCGAGCTAACGGCAACCTCGATGATGCTGTATGGTTTTTCGGGAGAAGGATCAGCGGCGATAGGGATGATCGAACTGGTGATCACCCTAGGGGAAGAATCTCGGACAGTCTCCAAACTACTCGAGTTCGTGGTCATAGACTGCCCCACTGCTTACAACGCCATTTTGGGCCGACCTACGCTTATAGCTTTCGAGGCTATCACTTCCATTCGACACCTCGCCATGAAGTTCCCTACTTCAGCGGGAACCTGCACTATCCATGGCGACCAGCTCGCTGTCAGGGAATGCTACAGCATTTCCATGAAGGGAAAATCTAAACCCGGGCAGCTGGCTATGGCAATTTTGACTGAAGAGGAATCTTAGGAACCCTCAGCGGACCCTGAAATTGAAAAACCTCAAAGCGCCAAAGGGGGAAATGTCGCTTTGAGTGAGGATATTGACCCCCGAGTAGGCGAAGACAGATCCGAGCTCCAGGCTATTGAGGAGCTCGAGGAGGTGAACCTTGATCCACAAAATCCATCACGGATGGTCAAGCTCGGGAAAAACCTCTGCGGCAAGAGGAAGGCGGAGCTGACTACGTTTCTGCGGGCTAACTTAGACGTATTTGCCTGGTCCCATGAGGACATGGTGGGGATTAGCCCGAGTGTCATCATGCACACGCTTCATCTGGACAAAAGCATTCCCGCCAAGTCTCAGAAGCAAAGACGTTTAGGAACAACCCGGGCTAAAGCCCTAGAAGAAGAAGTAGCCCGGCTAAAAAAATGTGGCTTTATCTGCGAAGCCAAGTTTCCAATTTGGGTCGCCAACCACATGCTAGTTCCAAAGCCCAACGGAAAATGGCGAACCTGCATCGACTTCTCCGACCTGAATAAAGCCTGCCCCAAGGATTGACCAGCTGGTGGATGCCACGGCGAGGCACGAGCTCATGTCCTTTATGGACGCGTACTCAGGCTACAATCAGATCGCGATGAATCCGGCGGACCAGGAACACACCAGCTTCATGACCTCGACTAATGTCTATTGCTATAAGGTCATGCCGTTCGGACTGAAGAACGCCGGAGCTACCTACCAAAGGCTAGTAAATAGAATGTTCGCGGACCAGATTGGTAAAAACATGGAAGTGTACGTTGATGACATGCTGGTCAAGTCAAAGACCGCCGATAACCATGTTTCTGACCTGGAAGAATGTTTTAAAATACTACGAGAATTCGGCATGAGGCTCAATCCCCAGAAATACACTTTTGGAGTCGTGTCAGGGAAATTCCTGGGGTTCATAGTCAATACCCAAGGAATCGAGGCAAACCCCAGTAAGATCAGGTCTCTGCTCGAGCTTCCTTCACCCAGGTCGCGGAAAGATGTCCAAGGCTTAACAGGAAGAGTGGCAGCGCTCAACCTGTTTATCTCCAAATCAACCGATAAGTGTTTGCCCTTCTACAACCTGCTCCGAGGAAACAAGAAGTTTGAATGGACCGTAGAATGCGAAAGCGCATTCCTCGACCTGAAGGCCCATCTAGCTGAACCGCTCGTGCTATCCAAGCCCAAGGCAGGAGAGCCTCTTTTTCTCTACCTGGCTGTCACTGAGGATGCAGCTAGTGCCGTACTGGTACGAGAAGAGGACCAAGTCCAGAAGCCAATCTACTACATCAGCAAGAGACTTCTCGGGGTAGAATCACGATACCCATTGATGGAAAAATTGGCGTTCTGCCTAATCATGGCCTCGCAAAAGCTCAGGCCGTACTTCCAATCTCACTCAGTACACGTCATGACCTATCAGCCTTTAAGGCAGGTTTTGCAAAAACCTGAAGCATCGGGACGTTTGTTAAAATGGGCGGTTGAGCTCAGTTAGTTCGAGATTTTCTACACTCCCCGAACTGCAATGAAAAGTCAGGCCCTCGCCGATTTTGTGGCAGAATGCATGGGATTCCAGGAGGATCCAGCAGAGGGCTCGTCCTAGGTCACCTCGCCCCAATCGTTGTGGAGGATCTTTGTGGATGGTTCTTCCAACGAGAACGGCTCCGGGGCAGGAATCATTCTGATATCCCCCGAGGGACATAGATTCCACTCGGCATTAAGGTTCGGATTCAAGGCCTCCAACAACGAGGCAGAGTACGAAGCTTTGTTGGCCGGGCTGAGGATAGCCAAGGAGTTAAAGGCGAGCTCCGTCCAGTGCTTCAGTGACTCCCAGCTCATGGTAAACCAGGTTCTGGGCGAATATCAGGCGCGGGGACCCAAGATGGCCGCCTATTTGGCAAAGGTCAAAGCCGAGCTGTCCGCATTTGAGCAAGGATCGATCGAACAGATACCTCGAGAACAAAACGCTAATGCAGATGCTCTTGCCAAGCTCGCCACCTCGGGAGAGACGGAGACCTTGGGTTTGGTGCCAATAGAATTCTTGGAAAAACCAAGTATAGGAGATCGGGCAGAGGTCGAGATGATTGACGCTAGGCCGACTTGGATGACCCCCATTCTTGAGTATCTCGTCGAGGGCAAGCTGCCTGAAGGACGTAACGACGCACGGCGAATCTTGTATCAAGCTCCGAGATATACGATGGTCGATGGGGTGTTGTACCGACGCGGGCATTCCCTACCTCTCCTCTGGTGCGTTCTTCCAAGTGAAGCGAAGGCAATCCTGCAGGAAGTTCACGAAGGATTCTACGGAGACCACACTGGGGGGCAGAGCCTGGCCTTAAAGGTTCTCAGGCAAGGGTATTACTGGCCGACTCTGTCCACAGACTCGGTCTCATACATGAAGAAGTGTGACAAGTGCCAGCGATTCGCTGTAGTTGCCCGAGCTCCTCCAGTCGAGCTGAAGATGATCTCATCCCCATGGCCATTTGCCGTTTGGGGGATAGACTTGGTTGGCGCCCTCCCCACTGGAAAGGGCGGGGTTCGTTACGCCATGGTAGCCATCGACTACTTTACTAAGTGGGCTGAGGCAGAGCCATTGGCAACAATCAAGTCTAAAAAGGTGCTTGACTTCGTGGTTAAAAGCATCATCTGTCGCTTCGGCCTGCCCAAGAAGATCATCTCCGATAACGGCACCCAGTTCGACAGCGACCTGTTCACCGAGTTCTGTGAAAGACATGGGATTGTAAAAAGTTTCTCCTCTGTGGCCTATCCTCAGGCTAATGGCCAGGTCGAAGCTGTCAACAAGACCTTAAAGGCGAGCCTCAAGAAAAGATTAGGTAAAGCGAAGGGGGTCTGGCCAGAACAGCTTCCCCAGGTCCTATGGGCATACCGAACCTCGCATCGGACTCCTACGGGTCATACTCCCTTTTCTCTAACTTTTGGGAGTGAAGCAGTCCTCCCCGTGGAGATAAAGGTTCTCTCGTGTAGAGTCCAATCTTACGACCAAGATCGAAACCACGAGCTCCTGTGCCATTCCCTCAACCTAGTTGATGAAAGGCGAGAAGATTCGCAACTCCAGCTCGCCCATTATCAGCAGAAAATCACCCGCTACTTCAACACCAAGGTCAAAAAATGCGCCTTTAGCGTGGGCGACTTGGTCCTGAGGAGAGTTTTCCTCGCCGGAAAAGATCCCAAAGATGGAGTTTTGGGACTGAACTGGGAAGGACCATACCAGGTCATCGAAGTCATCAAGGAAGGAACTTACAAGTTAGCTCGACTTGATGGAGGGGCGGTCCCGCGGACTTGGAACGCCATCCACTTAAAGAAATATTATCAATGATCCACTTGTAAGGCCTGGAAGGCCACTTTTTATGTATCAATGAAAATCAGCTTTTTACGCATATTTGCAAGTGTAATCTTAAAGTAACCACGAAAGACCCTTTCCCAGTTACTTGGGGGGCATATGGTACCTGGATATAACCAGGTCTCCTTAACGACTTAGATGTTGATTCTTATCGATTGACCGTTGTTTTCTTAAAAACGCGAGATATTGATAAGGGTTAATGCTAACTAAGTCCTATCCTGGTTCTAACCGGGTCATAAAACTTAGAAGTTGATTTAAATCTATTGATCGTTGTTCTTCTTAAAGAGCTCGAGATATGGATAAGAGTTAACACAAACTAAGTTTTCAAATTAAGTTCCTGGTTCTAACCGGGTCATAAAACTTAGAAGTTGATTTAAATCTATTGATCGTTGTTCTTCTTAAAGAGCTCGAGATATGGATAAGAGTTAACACGAACTAAGTTTTCAAATTAAGTTCCTGGTTCTAACCGGGTCATAAAACTTAGAAGTTGATTTAAATCTATTGATCGTTGTTCTTCTTAAAGAGCTCGAGACATAGATAAAAGTTAACACGAACTAAGTTTTCAAATCAAGTTCCTGGTTCTAACCGGGTCATAAAACTTAGAAGTTAATTTAAATCTATTGATCGTTGTTCTTCTTAAAGAGCTCGAAATATGGATAAGAGTTAACACGAACTAAGTTTTCAAATTAAGTTCCTGGTTCTAATCGGGTCATAAAACTTAGAAGTTGATTTAAATCTATTGATCGTTGTTCTTCCTAAAGAGCTCGAAATATGGGTTAAAGTTAACACGAACTAGGTTTTTCATTAAATTATAACCGAAATGCTTAAAGGCATAAAAAAGGCGTAACTTAAAAACGTCAAAGCAAATTGTCTCGAGGTGAAAACACCTCATGCAAAGATTACAAAAAGAAATATACTTGAAAATATTCAAAGGCAACAGAGAAAAACGCCCTAAGCTCCACCAGACGGCCCCTGGGAAGTCGCTGTCTCACCCTGCTCCGCCGCGCCAGAGGCTTCCCCAGTCTCCGAAGGCGGTGCCTCTTTCTCAAGGCGAGCTTGGAACTTCACCAGCAAGCGCGCCCAAAGGCTCGGTGACATGAAGGAGAAGTCAGCCTCCGGATTGTAAGCCCAGCAGTGATAGAACAGATCCTGCATGGACTACTCCGAAGTGGTCCGTTCGGCCTCCAGGGTGGCCTGGATCTCAGTCTTCGCAGCCTCGAGGTCTGTCCGCGAGGTGGCAAGGGAGGCCTCGAGCTCTTGGACCTTCGAGAGGGTTTTCTCCAGCTCGGCCTTCGCGGTCGCCAAGGCATCTTCAGTCGCCTTAGCCTCCTGAAGGGAGGCCTGGTGCTCGGCCCTCATGTCCTCGAGCTGAGTTTTGGCCCTGATGATGCTCCAGTGAAGAGCGACGACGCCCTGCGAGAAATAAAAGATAAATTGCCTTAGGAAAAATAGGGCAAAGTGTAAGGGTAAAAGCTTTAAAAAGAAAACAGGGCTACTTACGGTTAGGGTCATACCCATTGAAGACTCCATTACCCCAACCGAGCTCATTGTCTCAATGGCCCAAAGTTCCTTCTCGGTGAACTTATAAATATGGTTGACGGCGTAGTTCGCCGACTCGTACACCGTTCCCCGGAAGGCCTCTGGGATCTTCTCCAGGTCCTGGGGATTAACTGGGATGCGTACGTCGGAGGCCACCACGGCGGGAGTCCCGAGCTCCGTTCCCGCGTCCTGAGTGGCGGCTGGAGCTCACGGAGGAGGTGGAGGCATTTGGCCTGCTCCTGCAGCAGGAAAAATTGCTCCCGTGTCCTGGGCTGCCGGGGTTTTCTCCTTCTCCTTTGCCGGAGACTTGGTAGAGGCCCCAACGACGCTCTTGGACCCCCGGAGCCTTTTCAGTCTTGGCCCGGCTGAGGGGTTTCCCCCGAAGACTGCGCCTCTCAAGCTATCCTCGGGCTGAGACATCTCTTCTGTCAAAACAAAAACATGGTTAGTACAAGTTAGAAACCATACAGACAAGGACAAAGGGTTATATATAAAAAATATGCAGATACTAAGGGAGTCCTACCCCCGGAGCTGGAGGAACCTAGGACGATTACTTCCCGAACTGGCGCAAGTTCTGGGTCCGGTTCTGACTCGGGGCTAGATTCTCCTACATACTGCCTAAGCCCCGGAGCTAAGGTACCCCTCTGAAGTGATGGCCATGTGCGGAGGTTGGTCCCATATTCCTCGAATAGGATCGACCTAAATGCTAGGGTGTTATCTACTACTACGGTACCCCTAGGTCGGCTTTCTTGGTGATCCAGCACGAGCCGGTCGACATAATAGAGCAGAAGTGTGTTCAGGTCCGGATCGCTTCGGTATCGCTTCGGTGACGATGGATGAGCTGCCTAGGATTGAACCTAGCCAGCCGGGGGTCTGTGGTGGCCCTATCTAAATTCCTAAACAAGTAAGGGTTACCTTGGCCAGAAGGACCCGTGGCTGCTCCTGATTGGATCCTCTCCTCGCCCATCCCCTGGGCGACCTCCAAGGTCCTCTTCCTGTTCCTCACGAGCGGAACTTCGTCGCCCTCGTCCTCCTCATCCTCTTCTCTCGCGACCTCCTCCACGATGATAGGTCTGGTGTCACGAGCTGGGGGCAGCCCCCGGGGCCTCTTTAGGTTCAGGGTCTAATTTGGAAAAATTAGCTTGCAGAACACCATCGTCTTGTCCGTCACGAGCACGCGATAATCCTTCTCACTAGGGGGAAAGCCCGCCAGTGTTTCATATTGAGCCCCGAGGGTCACAGATTTCTCTGTCCTCGCGAAAATGGCTGCAAGATTAGTCTGAGTTAAAATGGGGTACGGAGGAGCTAAAATGACACCTAAAGTACGAGCTAAGGTCAGGGAAAACTTACGAGGACGATTGAAGTAGTGGTTCTCGCAGTTCCGGAACCTAGTCGACATGAAGAACTGGTCCTTAAAGTCATTGGGGTGGCTGGGCAGCTCGATGACCGCCGCCGTATTGGGAAACCGGGTTAAATAGTAGAACCCGTCGCCTAGCCCCCGCTGGTCCGGGCTGACTTTGAGGTAGAAGAAATATAAAATGTCTGCAGGAGTGGGGACCTCCCACTCGTGCTTCTGGAACAAATACCTCAACCCTGCCAGCAGACGGTAGGAGTTGGGGGGGAGCTGAAATGGGGCCAACCCCACATAGTTAAGGAAATCAGCAAAATACTGATCAAGTGGAAGGAAGGCCCCTGCCTTAAAATGTTCACCACTCCAGGTCGCGAACGACTCGTCGAGCAGCGCACAGCTCCGCTCGCCTTCTGAAGCAGGTCGGGCCACTACGGACGCTTTCCCCAGGGCGATGTTGTGGGAAAGGAAGATTTTGTTAATCTTCGTTTGGTCGGTGATCTTTGAGACGATCCTCTCCGCCTCAAAGAATGTGTCAGGAGCCACCTCGACCTCCTTCTCCACCGCTGGCCCGAAGCGGGGGATCGGGGAGCTAGGCATCGCCGCCTTTCCTCTGTCCTGCTGGGAGGCCGAGCTGCTGATGTTCTTCTGTGGTGGATTCTTCTTGGGAGCCATCTGGTCGCCTAACGAACAAAAGAAAACATTTCAGAAAAGGCGACCCAAGCATGAGGAAAAGGCAATTATTATTTGCACGAGCTGAGGTAAGCCCAGCCCGTGGAGAGTGGGAACACGCGGATCGATGAACACGCGCCTGTGCTCCCAACCGATCCCCGATTACTCGGGATTCGTTTGTCAGGAGGGTCAGGATAGAATTTTCCTTGGGGGGAAAGTTTCAGTAGGCAGAAAATTGCAAAACCGCTTGTGAGGCGTGTTCCCTAAGCTACCCGGTTTTGCATCCAAAATTCCCAAAACTCCTACCCAGAAATTTTCCCCAGAAAAAGCACCCTGAAACCCATACTCTAAAGCGATTTCCTACAACAAATATACCCTAACTTAAAAAGGATGTCACCCCCCGTATCCACAAAACCCAGTAAAGCCTTGCATGCGGCTACAGTAATTTTTTTTACCTAAGCTACAGTGAAATTCTCAAAACACACAGGGTCAAGAAACTTACAGTATGTGGCTAGGAGGTGGACGAAGGTGTTGCGTTGGTAAGAATTTCGTCGGTGTAGTAACTTCCAAAGCTTCGGAGAAATCTGTGCGCCTAAGCTTCTTGAACGCTGAAAGTGGCAGTAACAGAGTCGAGGGTTTTGTTCTTCTGAAATAAAGAGAGAAGAAGAAGAGGAATTTGAAGCTTGAAATTTTATGAATGAAAGGGTGGCCCGTGCGTAGGGTGGCCACCCCTTTTTATATGCATAAAGGATCACGTATGTATGGCCGTTGGATGACCCTGATGAGGGATCCGAGGCCCTCCACTCGAAATACGAAACGACGGCTGGGCATAGGCTAGGCCATTAAATGCGGTTCTTGTAAGACGTACCGTCACCACCCACGATGTTCCACTTATCAGGCGCCTGCGTAAAAAGTGGAATACGAAGAGTTCATGGGGAAGTCTAAAAGCCCCTACTGTGGTCTTATATACGACGTGGTATACCACGAGCAGGAGCTTGGGGGGCAGATGTACGCCCTGATTTTCTCACGGGCTGATTAGCAAGCCGAGCTGCTGACTAATCATGATTATCTCATGGATTCCCCTAAGACCGGAGCTTCTGTCGTTAGTTCGAGGAAGCCCCAAGGGCTCGCCTCCATTGTCCAAGACTGGAGGAGGCCCCCTGAAGGCCAAAGGTCGAGTCCAGTGTGCAGCTCGCGATACAAGCTGGGTATGGAGCTATGACTCTTTGAGAAGTCAACACACGCAAGGTAAACGTGCATATATCAGGCATCACGTGTCTGATATCCCCCTGACTTCTCAGACACGTAGCAGAAACGTGCGTGTTCAGACACCCGCGATTGGGTTGGGCCGTGCGGCCCATTACTTCCTTACCTATTGATTTGACCACACTTATGTATCAGGTTTAGGAATTAATCATGAATGTCACAGAATTGATACGACAAGTATGAAGGTCACGGGATGACCTCCCTACCAACTTCCAGGTGCCTTCTCCTATAAATATGGAGACCCTGGGAGTTGATAGGGGTTGGAAAAAAATAACCTCTTGTAAGAAATACTCTGTAACCAAATACTCAGTATAGATCAATAATATTGACTAGTGGAGTAGAAGGATTTTAACCTTCGAACCACTTAAAAAATGTGTCTTGAGTCACCTCTTTCATCCTCTAAGATCATATATCTGTTTCGGTTCTATATTTGGCACTAATCCCTTTCTCCTCTTCTCTTAATTACCTGTTGGCGAAGAACTGTGTCAACAAATTTGATAAAGGATTTAAATAATTATTTAATTAATTAAATCAATAGAAAATAATACAGGCCTTGATTTTAAGTCCAATGGGCTTATAATCAAATGGGAAATTTCACGGGCCTATAGCCCATGATAATTTTGACCTAGGGCTTCAAAATGGCTATTATTTTATTGATTTTTTAAATTAAATTAAATGGCCTAATTGAGTCTATAAAAGGAGTGCGTAGAGAGAAGATTTACAAGTTTGATAAGTCACAAGTCAGATTTTATGATAGTTTTAGATTCTCTCTAAACACAAGTCATTTTCTAAGCCACTTTGTTATTTTCTCTTCTTCTCTCTATATCTTTCTCATGTGTTGAGAATTGCCCACACTAGTCTAGGTGGTTCTAAGGATACATTGGAAGATCGTGAAGAAAATAGAAGATTGGTTCAGTTTCTTGATAATACTCTGCGACAGAGAGGATACAAGAGTTAGAGAAACTGAAGGAAGGACTCTTTAATTCCACTGCGTATACTGTAAGTATTCTATTCTTTGTTTCTCTTTGAATTCAATTTTAGAAACATGTTTTAGGCTATCTCGTATTAATTTGTTTAATATTAGATATACATGAAAATAAATAAAGATCCTGTAGAAGCTAATCCAACACTATGTTTCCTCGACTGAATATTATTTCCCAGCACACCCCATCACTTTCATTGAAGATGATTTGAGAAATGTAAGCCTCCCACACGATGACACTCTGGTGATCAAATTGCAAGTGACAAATTGTCAGTTGAGTCGAGTATTGGTAGATGGTGGAAGCAACACTAAACTTCTCTTTTATGATGCCTTTCAAGCCATGGGGATTTCAGAAGAAAGATTAAGAGCATCAATGTTCCCCATCCTTTCTTTCAACAGTACAAAAGTGGCGCCAAAATGAGCAATCGAATTGAAAGTGACAGCTGCTAAGCGTACTCTAGTGGTGGACTTTGTAGTGATCGATTCATACTTCGGGTACAATGCAATTATGGGCAGACTTTGGGTGCACAAAATGGAAGGAGTGGCTTCGACTCTGTATCACGTTTTGCGCTGTTAGTCTCCTTGTTGGACTTACACAATCGACATCAAGGGATGAAAAAAGCAGGCTAAAAAGTGATGCGTGTCGCTGAAAGAAGTAAATCAAGTAGGGTTAGGAGAAGAAGAACAAGAAGATGAAGCATAGCAATTAAAGGGAAAATTACCGGCTTACTTGAAGGCATTCGAAGAAGAAGAAGAAGAGTGTACAGAACCGTAATCAACTGTAGAAAAACTAGAGGAAGTGCAATTAGACGAAGAACATCCTGAGAAAACTGTGCTGGTAATGCTCGGGTGAATAATGAAGAAAAATGATCGTTGGTGGAATAGTTTAAAGAGAACATATTGACCTTTGCATGGACAACAAGGGATATGCCAGGCATGGATCCTGCAGTTATGACACATCAATTGAACATAGACAAACGTTTTCCAGCTATGAAATAGGAACAAAGACAGTTCGCCCCTGAGATAAATCAATTGATAAATGAAGAAGTTGAGCGATTGTTAAAAATAGGGGCGACCAAAGAATGCTTATATCCTACCTGGACATCGAATTCAGTCGTTGTACTGAAAAAGAATGGGAAAAAGCGAGTATGTATTGATTTCACCAACTTGAACAAGCCATGCCCAATGGACAATGTTGTCTAGCTTTTTTGCTAACAACTAATTAAATAAAAGAATAAAGAAATGCAGAAAAAGACACAAGGATTTACGTGCTTCAAATTATTAATTAACCCTTGTCCACGAGACACTTGTATTAGGATGAGAGAAGTTTGGAGGTTTCAAGCTTCTATGGAATTTCTGGCAGCATTTTGGCAATGCTCTGAATACAAAAAATATGAGATCCTTTACAATGTGTGACCTAACTCTCTTTATAGATGGTTGAGGATAGTTTATTCTCTAATGAGGAGTAATGACAATTATTCTCCCTTAATGGAGGATTAACTGAACAATAAGTAATACATTCCATCAGTTAATACGCTGGTAGGCTCAGGCTTATCACAGTGGGCCCAATTACGAGGTTTCAGTCCACTAATTTTTGGGGTAGCATGTCTCTGACAATGTCAGGTGGTAGCTGCACGTCTTCCCATGTTAGACGACATCATAAGACATCCTGTTTGTCGCTTGTACGGACTCGACACCACGATTTGTGCAACAATAAATGTCAGATAATTGCTTGTGGCCCAAGGTCGTTGTGCCTAACACCTGACACTCTACCCCAAGCCCGGAGGAAGAATCTCACAGGCCTAGAGGACTTGACTAGTGGATGTGATTTGGAGAGGACATTCTACATGTGGTTCTCAAGAAGTAGCCTTCTTCGAGTACATACTTCTCCGGAGGTGGTGATCAGGGAATAAAAGGCAAGACTTTCCTTGCGGGGATGTCTAGGCGAGCCCTAAGAGGCTTAGTCAACTTTCGTGAGGACTTAATTACTCTTAATGCATGTCACGTGTCACTGGGTGAAAACACAAACAATAGAAAATTTTCCATTACCAAGGATATATCAGATGGTGGATGCAACTACAAGATATGAGTAGATGAGTTTTCTAGATGTTTACTTAGGGTACAACTAAATCCCAATGATAGAGGAAGATAGAATTCACACATCGTTTAAGACTGAGCGGGGGCTCTATAAGGTGATGCCATTCAGATTAAGGAATGCGGGAGCAACGTACCAAAGGCTCATGAAGAAGATTTTTGCAGATCAGTTGGGTAGAATAATGGAGGTGTACATTGATGATATGGTTGAAAAGTCGAAAATGTTGGGATTTGTGCCCTCAAAGTGTATTTTTGTATGAACAATTGATGTTAATTAAATAAAGTTAATATTTTGCACTCATATTTGTATTTAATTATACATGTCATTTATCATGAAGATTCAATATTATTGATATAGTTTATAATTAAGTATATGAATAATGATATATATATACACACACACAATATGATTTAATTCAAGATAATATTATAAAAATTGTCCATAATCGCTAAATAAAGTGGGAGCATTATTTAATAAAGATTATGAGTACGGTCTATCTTCTGTTTAAGACAATAGTTTATCCAGAGTACTAAGTGTCTTGTAATTTTAATCAAGATGCATGTTTCCTATTATTTTTCCAAAAACATAATAGAAACATAGAATAACATAACATACATATGAAAGTTGGATTCGTAAATTAACATAAACACAAATATGTAGAAACTTATGAATAAACAGCGAAACTGGAACAACTCATTCCTTCAATTTCGCTAACCCTTGATTCCTTTCTATATCACAGTATTATCAAGAGATTGAACTAGATTAGCAACATAGTCTTCCTCACCAAGCCTTTGATCAAGCTAGAACTAGTGTGGGCTGGTTCTCAACATATGAGATAAAGATCTAGAAAAGAAAAAAAAAGAGTGGCGAAAAAATGATTAGACTTTCTAGGTTTTCACTTACCCAATGAATCAACTGAGTCTGACTTCTAAAAACGCTAGATATCATATTCCTTATATAGACAACTTAATGGACTTTATTTAACTTTAAAGTTAAATTGAAATTTAAATTAATTAAAAATAATAAACAAAAAATAAAAGCCTTGGGCTGCCATAAATGGACTTGGGCCCAATCTCTTTATTTTGAATTTAAATCCCAATGGGGCCTAAAATCAAAACTTTTTTATTTATTTATCTTTTAATTAATTAATTAAATCCTTATTCAATTTAACTAATTATAATTTGAAACTTGATTTAATATTATTTATTTATATTGACACCAATTTATCAATATTAATAAATTTGCCCAAAGATTCTCTTTTATTATCTAAATCTCATATCTCTGTAAGATTTTCCAAAATTGACCTAGTTACCTTTAAAAATCCTAATTGATAATTAAATTAATTAATTGAGATATTCTAGATGATTTACTAAAATGTGATACAGGGACTATGGATCCATGAATACAAGCTACAATAAATTTTCGTGAGTTTATTTATTAAATAAATTATCTCACAATTTATTAATTCCTCACGACTCCACTATAGATTCAGAATTGAACTCTCGAATTCATAGAACGTATTTTCCAAACCACAAATACGTTATCCATTGTTATAACCATTACAGTAAGTCAATCCTCTATCGATAAATTACTAATGAGCTGGGTGCAAATTATCGTTATACTCCTCATTTGTATTTTATCCTTAACTCCCACTGAGTCCCTTGTAAATGATAAATTCGTGAACTTAATCACAGATATGAGCGCTTAATCATTTACCCTTTTAGACTAAGCTATTAAGGAAGCCATCTTTTCACCTCTCATACAGAAGCTATAGATTTAGTATCTATGATTAATACTCCCACTCAATTACACTACTAAATCTTTAAGATGTAAGTATGGGCTAGACCGTAGGGTAAGCTGGTAACAAACAAGTCAAAAGATTTAAATAATATAATTAGAAAAATATTATCACTCAAAATTAAGATCAACTTGACCTATGGTCAATGTTGTGACATTGATTGGATTTGATAACAACGATACTTATTTATCTATCAATAATCAATATCGGTCCTAGTCCAATGTACCCATATACATTCGATCTAATCTACTTGGTCAATTCCTTGGATAAGACATCACACCCTGAATGTGTAAGTAGATCATATCATAGATTACCAGATCAGTGAAAATCCAATGTACTGACTTAATTTTAGGACTCGTTCTTTTGAACATATAATTACAATCATAATCCACTATGACCTAGTCACTATAATTGTAACTATTTATATGTTCGGGATTTTATAAATGTTTGTATTATTCCAATAATCATGTAATAAAACAAGCAAGCAACATGGTTGTCAAACTAAATGATTTCTACTACTTTTATGACAATATAAAATTGCGTTACATGTGCATCATGGTTTTATAAGGGCATAAAACCCAACAAACTCCCACTTGCCCTTTTAAAACAAATGGGACATGTTTTTCAAAACCACTTATTCTACATGCTTCACAAGTTTGCTCTATGCTTATATCTTTGTAAAGAGATATGAAAGATTGCCTTCCAATGCTATCTTTATCACCTTCACTTCACTCTTTAGCCACACATCCCCGATAATGTGGTACTTTCTCTCTATATGCTTTGCTCTTTTTGTGGCTTTGAGGTTTCTTTCGAATTTGCTATTGCCTCATTATTGTCACTTGAAAAAAATGAGTGGTTTATCCATTTTTGGAATAACACCGAGATCCGTATAGAACTTCCTCAACCTAACTATTTCCTTAGTTGCCAGAGATGTAGCTATGTACTCAACCTCCAAGGTGGAATCTGAAATGGCAGATAGCCTAATGCTTCTCCAAATCAAAGGTACTGAGATTGTAGACAACCTATCGCTTCTCCAAATTATAGCTCCACCCCAAAGAGTAAACACATTTTTCAGAAGTAGACTTCTTGTCATCAACATCAATCTAAAATCTGAATCTGTGTAGCCTAACAGGTTCAAAGATCCACCCAAATAAACTAACATATTGCCTCTAGTTCGTTTAAGATACCGACCAATTTCTATTGTTCATTTCCAAGGTTTCACTGACACTTGTCACTACTCCCACTGCATAGCAGATCTCCAGTCACAACACACAACATAGCATGCATTAGACTTCTAATTGCAAATGCATAAGGAATTCATTTCATGTTTTCTTTCTCTTGAGGAGTCTGTGGAGACTGCTGCTTAGAAAGATAAATTTCATGCCAAGATGCTAAACATCCTTTCTCAGAATTTGTTAAAGAGTAATGACTAAGCACCTCACCTAGGTAGGCCGCTTGAATAGAGCCAAAATTCAGTTCTTTCTATCGTTGATGATCTGGATACCAAGAACACAAATTGCTACAACGAAATATCAAATTTTGTTTCTAGCCAATTCTTTATTCCTGATAATTTCTTGACATTGTTTCCAATGAGTAAGATATCATCAACATAAAGGATTAAGAACACCACAATGTATTTTTCCTAGAGTTGGTTAATCACAAGGCTCAACTACATTTTGTTCAAAACCATAGGTCCTAATGTTTCCACTAAACCTTAAGTTCCAAGTGCGCGAAGTTTTTTTTTTTTAAGTCCATAGATTGACCTACTCAGCTTGCCGACTTTCCTATCCAACTATTTTGAATCCTTCTGATTGATCCATGTTAATGGTCTCATGAAGATAGCCATTAAAAATGGTTTTTTGATGTCCATTTGCCTTATCTCTTAATCAAGAGTTGTGGCTATGGATAAGATTATACTAATGAATTTTAACATGGCTACCGGAGAAAAAGTTTTCTCTAAGTCGACTTCCTCTCTCTGCCATGAGTCGAGCCTTAAATGTCTCGACCTTTCCATCAGCTCCCATCTTTTTCTTATAGATCCACTTGCACCCCATGGGATTAAAGTCCAATGGTGCATCTACAAGATCTCATACAAATTTAGAGTACTTCAAGTTAAAGATCCATTTCAAACATACCCATTTCCTTTTTAAAGGCCAACAAATCATTGTAATTTGTGTCCCCAACCAACTTGTGGGTTTCACTATCCATCTCATAGGTACTGAGTTCCGAGAAACCCTCCCACTACGACGACGCACCGTAACTTTTTGCTTTGGATTAGTGGTTTCTACATCTACCTTGTTTTCATTGACTTAAGTCGATGAAGATGGAACAATAGCTTATTGTTTTTCATCTAATACTATTTTGCTACGAGGCTTGAAATTCATTATGTAGTCGTTATCCAGAAAAGTAGCGTTTGTAAGGTCAAACACTTTCTTGTCTACTAGACTATAAAACAGACCATCCTGAGCACCTTTAGGATAGCCAACAAACAAGAAAACCTTAGTTCGTTGTTCTTGCTTTCCTACCTTTTTCCTCAGGACATGAGCAAGACACCCCCAAATTCCATAATGACTTAAACCAGGCTCACGACCATTCCATAATTCTAGAGGTGTCTTGGAGAAAGCTTTGAGACGACAAAACATTTAAAAATTGTCGCATGCAGTCTAGGAAGTATGTCTCCATTAAAGAAATGGGTAAGAAGTCTGTAGAGTTGAATAGCTTATCATAGAACACACATTTTCATAAACGTACTCAGCAACATCGCATGCGTGCAAAGTCCCTGGGGAAGTTGATTTAGACAATTTTCCAAGTTCAATTAAATGATTTTGGTTATGATTATCCAAATATCCTCCACCCCAATCATATCGCAAGATCTTTAACATTTTACCTAATTTGGTTTTAAATCCATAGCAATGAATTCTTTGAATTTCTTAACCTCAGAATTCTTATGCTTTAGGTACTTACACGAGTCTCTAGAGCAATCGTCAATGAAGGTGACGAAATACTCGTAACCACCCATCGCTTGAACATTCATTTGTCTACAGACATCTGAATATATGTTTTATTTGAATTTTCCCACATTTTTCAAAACAAAAATTGGGCCACCATTATTCTTATATTTAAAGGTTAAATGCAAAAAATAACTTAATAATGATGCATGATGTAAATATGGAATTTTTTCCTTGTGAATTCTATTCACAAGTGAAGCTCTATGTTACGAGACATCCTGAAAGGGCATCACATGATGGTGAAGGAGTTGGGGTAAGAGAGTCACCCTCACTAGGCGAGGGACTTCGGCCACTCGCCGATCCAAACTTCACCCTCGCTATGCGAGGGCCCCTAGCTGGCCATCCTCGTGCGCCCCATTCCAGCAGGCATTAAGCCTCGTCCACACTCGGAGGAAGAGCGTCAGCCTCGCTATGCGAGGGTGAGGGCTATGTGGAGGTGTCCGTGCTCCTAGCCTCGCGACGCCGCACCTCGGAGGAAGAACATCAGCCTCGCTATGCGAGGGACCCTCGCTATGCGAGGGTGAGGGCTGTGTTGAGGTATCCGTGTTCCTAGCCTCGCGACGCTATGCTCGGAAGGAGGAGAGGCAGCCTCGCTATGCGAGGGACCCTCGCTATGCGAGGGTGAGGGGTGTGTTGAGGTACCCGTGCTCCTAGCCTCGTGTCTATGCGATTCGCATAGGCCGGCCCTGACCCTCGGCACCTCGACTTCTCAAGAGCCTCCTTGGCACAGGCATGGGATCACTTAGGGGAATCTTGTTGATAGGCCAAACGAATTTGGAGCATTTAACGGGAATTGATGAGGACCACCGAGTACGGAACACGTGCGCTGACACGGGGTGTACGGTTATGGAGAGAACAGAGGCACGACCCTATGATCTGCATCTGAGGAGTAGTGGCGGTACAGACCTGTACGAAGAGTGGTGAGACCACTGGGACACCCTCGACCATGCGCCAGAGCCGACAGTACTATGTCCAAGGCCACGACTCTGACACCATCAGGGTAGACACCACTACGCCCTGAGCCACTACTTTATCAGAGTACTTATGTACGTCCCAGTGGTCTGGGACTTGTTTGTATCCTGGGCCAATAGAGCCTCCCCTATAAATAGGCTCCAACCCCTCAGGCTAAGGGGTTGGAAAACTGAATGTAAAAAGGAGACTTATAAAATATATGCTTCTGGTTCTCATGCTTGCCTGATTTTTCTCCTATTGTTTAGAGTTCTTTCTATCTAACTCATAGCTTCTTAGAGTATAGAGATTGAAGTTTTCTAACCATCAATCGTTGACGAGTTCTTACCGTCAACAGTTTGGCGCCGTCTGTGGGAACGTAAGCACCAAGCTACTGTTCTGCCATTACTTCCGGCAAGGAAAAATGCCGAGACGTTCGAAGCGTCTCAAG
The DNA here is from genome assembly GCF_963169125.1 of Humulus lupulus. Lineage (NCBI taxonomy): Eukaryota > Viridiplantae > Streptophyta > Magnoliopsida > Rosales > Cannabaceae > Humulus > Humulus lupulus. Next base: position 158,139,302 of record NC_084797.1, on the reverse strand, counting down.
GAGCCTCGAGAGGTGGAGGTCCACCTTACCGGAGTCCAGCTGAAGGCCTCCATGAAGGATCCACCTCCACCCCGAGACATAGACCCCCCAAGGGACCCTGAGGTTCACCAGAATGACAAGGAGGCCTCGTCTCCAGCCATCCCGCCCGGTGAGAATCCTCCAAGGACAACTACTGCACCACCCGGGAACGCCAACGAGTTCCCTCCTCCCAAACCACCGAAGGTACCGAACTCCGGCCTGCAAGACCCGGGCCCCTCAACGCACAGACGCGATAAACAACCCCGGGTCCATTCCGTGAGCTCAAGTTCTAAATCTCGTTTCTATGAAGAGGAGATTCGTGAACTGCACCGTAAAAACCAAAGACTGGAGACTACCCTGGAGAACATGCAGGAGGTGCTGAATGGCCTGTTGCAAGGTAAGTCGAACATGACCCTGCCCAAGAGGAAAGAGAAGGGTCGGGAAACCACTGTCCCAGTAGACGACGGAAGGACCAGACACTCCACCAGTAACACCCCCAGGGAAAAGCCACAAGAGCATCCTAGACCATCGAGGCCACCCCAGGAGCCAAAGCAAGGGAACAATGGTGGCTCTCGCAACGACGTCGAGGTCACCTCAAAGAGGACGCCCTCAGACCTACGAGAGGAGCTCAACAAGAAGAGGGCGAATAAGAGAACTACCCCTCCTACTGTCCCCCGGGACGGCAAAGGAAAGGAAGATGTCAACCCGTCCATGTTGAGGGACTCCCTAAAGAAGAGGAGGCAAGACCTCGATACGGAGATGAAGAGCCTGCGGAGTAAGATTGTCACCGTGTCTGGAGGGCAGAGCCTTGAGGAAGAGTTCGACTATGAATCGCCTTTCACCAAAGAGATCCAAGCCATTCGACTCCCAGCCAACTTCAAGGAGCCTCATATGACCCCGTATGAAGGAAGCACCGACCCCAAGTACCATCTAGACGCATTCAATGACTTAATGAAGCTGCGGGGGATAAGTAGCGGGGCTAGATGCCACTGTTTCGCAGTCACGTTGAAAGGGCCCGCATACAAATGGTTTAAGAGACTTCGACCGGGGTCCGTCAGGTCTTGGCAACAATTTTCAGACGAATTTCTCCAGCAGCATCATGCCGTGCGTGATTATACAATGCCAGGGACTAGCCTAGCCAATGTAAAACAGGGCGAAAATGAGAGCCTAAAAAACTATATCCATAGGTTCAATATGGAAGCAGCCAAAGTGGGGAGCCTGACCCGCAGAGAGTTAAAAATGGCCATCACCGCCGGGGTGCTTCCGGGAAGCAAGTTGTGGGATAATATGCTCAAGAGGGAAGTCACAGATCTAGATGACTTCTACGAGAGAGCACAGAAGTATATTCATGTAGAGGACGGTCACGCGAACTTAAAGGCGGGAATGGTCGAGTCCCCTGCACAGCCCCCAACCAATGAAGGGTCGAATGGTGCGAAGAAGAAGAGGGCATACGAAGGATCGAGGGATGATCAACATAGAAAACCCAAGCGGGGAAGCGACCATAGGCAAACGGCTTATACTTTCTATACGGACCTGACGGATACAAGGGAGCATATCTACATCACCAACGAGAAGCGGGTTCCCTTCAAGAAGCCCCCACCAATGAGGAAGGATCGGTCCCAGAGGGATCCCAATAGGTACTGCCAATACCACAAGGATATTGGTCACACCACAGCAGAATGTATCCACCTGAAAGAAGAAATTGAGGAACTCATCCGCAGGGGGCACCTAGGTCGGTATGTCAGGAAGGAAAGGCTGAAAACGGAGGACGAACCAGTGCTATCTAGGACGCATAGAGAAGCTCCAGAGATACAGGGGGAAGTGAGAACTATTTTCGGAGGTCCAGGGCTTGGGGGAGATTCCCGGAAAGGACGAGATCGGTATGCTAGAGAAGCCAGGCTAAGTCCACCACCCTGCATTATGAGCTTGGAACAACGACCCCCAAAGAGCTTCAAGGGAGAAAATGACTCGATCACTTTCACCGAGGAGGACGCGTGGGGGGTACACTTCCCCCACAATGATCCGCTGGTGTTGACAGTTCAGTTGGTCAACCAGCGGGTGCATCGAGTCCTCGTAGACAATGGAAGTTCTGTGGACATCTTATATCACCCCGCCCTGGAAAAGATGGGTTTGGGCATCAGGCACTTGAAGCCTTGTCAATCCTCCCTATACGGGTTCACAGGGGACTCGATACAACCTCTAGGGGTGATCGAATTAGCACTCACTATGGGTGAACAACCCCGACAAACCACGATCATAGCAAACTTCGTCGTAGTAGATTGCGCCTCTGCTTTCAATGCGGTATTGGGGAGACCATCCCTAAGAGAATTGAAAGCAATCACTTCAATATACCACCTCACCGTCAAGTTCCCAACTCCTGGTGGGGTAGCGAGTATGAAGGGAGAACAAAGAGAGGCAAGGGAGTGTTATAACACCTCCCTTCACAAGTCAGAGAAGCCATCAGAACCAACAGCGCTGGTGATGCACGGAGGTACAGACCCACAGGGACAAGACCCCAGAATCACGAAAGGCCCAACCAGGTAAGACTAGCAATGAGACTCCCGCGCCTGGTACAAGTAGTAGCTATGCTTAGTTTGTTGCAGGTTATGCTATTTTAGTAGATAAGAATCAAAGAGGTTACCTAGATAACCTCCCAAGTAGATGTAAGCCTTTTACCTATCTATATATCGTTGTAATCCGACTACCATGAATGAAACTGTCTTCCACTTCGTGTGTAACTTACTTCTTTATGCGAATATCAACTAAAGTCCCCGCCGAGATAAATCTCACCAGGTACTTGGGGGGCAGGACGACAAAAGTAAAAAAAAAAAAAAAATTGTCTCTTATATTCACAAGGATTAGCTACCCTTATGAATATCAAGGGATTGGTTCAAAAGGATGACCCCCGACGAAAGGCCGACACCCCAAGAGGTGAGGCTGTAAGGAGGGAATCACCCAATAAGTCTAGACCGGCCATTAAGCCGGCTAGCCCAAAAAGGGTCTTACAAGGGACCCTTGGAAAAAAAAAATAGTACTATGTATAAGGACGAGAAGGACGCTTCTCGCAAAAAGTAACAAGCGCGCGCAAAGAATATAAAAGGACCCCAACAGCCCAACGGGTTAAAGTGTCCTTACAAGCATAACCAAGGTGCACCAGAAAGGTTATCTCCATCAAATAAATAAAAAAAAAAAATGTAATCCACGAACAACAGTGATAAGAGGGACTCATCAGAGCCCCTTAAGCTTGACAAAAAAAAAAGAGAGAAGAAATGGTACAAGGGATTACATAACAAAAGCATACATAGACAGAGTACAAGGGGATCTACGAATCTCCACTGTGATCTTTCCACTCAGAAATCTTCTCGACGGCATGGTCCCCGAAAGGAGATAGGTCAACGGTGGGGTTAGTCCTCCAAACAGCATGCAACGTTTTCCCGATTATGCGATCCTCCACGTTCACAAGCTCAGCCTCAAGCACAGCGATCCTCCCATTCAGAGTTTGGATGGTAGCCTCCAACTGAATGTTGCTCTGAGAGGTTGAGGCAGCCCGGGCCAAGGCGGTATCCCTCTGGCATACCATCTCGGCCAGTTGGCTGGACAAGGCATCCTTCGCAGTCTCGGCCACCGAAAGGTTCCTCAGTGCCTCCTCAAGCTCGTGTTGCAACCGTTGAGCCGATGAAGAGTGGGAGGCAAGCAGCCGATGGTTCAAAATAGAGGCCTGATTGAGGACGAAGATATGAAACAAAGCCTTAGGGGTCAGATGATACACCAGAAGTAATATAAAAGGTATTTATGTGGCTATCATAAATTAATAAACCAAATATTGCGACAGTTACCTGCAAGGAGGCTCGCATATAGGCATTCTCTAGCTCAGCCTCGGGAACATCGTGCAGCGTCCCCCATTCACCCTCAGGAAAGTTTCCCAAGTGATGGCTCATGGCTTCCCCATATTGGCTCGCCAGGGGATGATCTTCGGGAATAGAAACATGAGCTGAGCCGGGGGAGGCGCGAGTGCTTGTCGAGGCCCGTTTTGGCAAGGATGGGGACCGAGAAGGCCCTGACCCGTCCACAGTAGTTCGAGGAGCAGAAGAGTGCGGGGTCGCCTCCTGGGGTAAAGAGACGCCTGTGGATGCCCACCTGGAATGCCCCCTCGGGGGTGAAGGAACCCCATCAAAAGAGGGAATGACAAAATTCCTCCTAGGCATAGGGGGGCAAGGGGCAGGGGCGTCAAAGGCAAACTCACCGCCAGGCGCTAACGGCGACATCCGAGAGGTAGCACCGCCAGTATGACCGTCATCGGCTACACCCTTAGCCCTGCCAGCAACAGAGTACAAGCAGGAGTAGTTCTCAGACACCACAGTCTCCTCAACATCCATATGGTCACCCGGGGAATAGACGTAATCCCTATCGGCTGCTTCATCGTAATTCCTTTCATCGTGACCATATACCCACGGACTCTCAAGTACGGGTGCCACTGGGGGTAAATCAACAGAGTCGGGTGACGCGGGGCGTGGATCCTCAGATTCAGGGGAAATGGAGCATAAGGTAACTTTCTGATCCGGGGTTAGCAGCCCACATAAGTGGAGATTGCTCTCCGTGAAAAGAGCGCTGGCTTGTTTGCGTTCCTTCGGCATAGCCAGGATTTGTATTACCCGGTCATGAGCTGCCCGTTTCAGATTAGGACCGACAACCCCTAAGAGACCTGCCATCGAACGAAAGGAAATTACCACAGTTACAAGAACTATAAAAAAAAGAGGTCGATTAATAAGAGAAATTTCCGGTATATGGGATCAAAGTGATGATAGCCTTACGTGGGGCATTGAAGTTAGAGTATCGGGTCTGCCCACTATAAGTATAGAAGTAGTCTGACTTCCAAGCCCCCCTATTGGAAATAGATCCCTCCAAGAGGGAACTCCCTTTAAGGGCCGCGGCTTTCTGGAGCTGGTAGCACACGGGGGCTGATGTATTCTCCCTCAGGGTGAAGAAGTAATGAACCTCACTTATGGAAGGCCCCCTAGAGTACACCTGATGGTACAACACATACAAACAGCTGAGCATCACCCAGGAGTTGGGGGACAATTGTAGTGGCGCCAATTCAAAGTAGTCCAACACTTTGATGAAGAAAGAGTGGAGTGGCAGAGCTCCACCAGATCGGATTATGGCATCGCTAAACGCCACGAATCCCTTTTGCGGTGCAGACGCGCGTTCCTTGCGCTCTGGTATAACAAACTTGAGGTTCAGGGGTAACTTATGGGCTTTCAGCATGTTGCCCAATTTCTTCAGGGTAACGGTAGACCTTCCAACTTCATCAGAAGTGTCCAAAACTCTCTTCGGCATCTCGGGTACCTGGACAAAGTAAGGAAATTTATGAGCAACCAACTTTCTAAGGGTCCTAGAAGATCCCCCACATGTCCTATGTCTACCAGCTTTTTGCTTAACCCTAGGGCGCAAGACAGGGGACAGGAGAGGGAACGCGGGCGGCACCATGGAAAGGAACTCCGGCTCAACCAATTCATGTCCACCTCCTTCAAAGGAGGAATCCACGTAATCGGGAGACTCGTCATGACAGAAGGAAAAGGGCTCGGGGGGCAAGTTTTCTTCTAGGCAAGCAATTTCGGAAAGGCAATCCTGGAGGGTGGATTGTAGCTGGGAAATGTAAGTCGCTTGCCGGGGGAAGAGATCAGAACCCGCGTCCCCGGGATGGGATTCTAGCTCCCTCTCTAGACAGTCCGCCTTATGTCTAAGATAAGATAATCTCCTAAGGCAGAGCGCCCGCACACCCCCGCGGTTAGAAGGTTTACATGCGTCGACCTCCGATTCGGAGGAGGACAACTCAATAAATTCGACATTAGACGGACCTTCGGGACATCGCCTAGACGCCATGGACAAGCTAAGACTTGAGGGCGTGTGCGCATAAGGGCGACTCAATATCTACAACACGAGTGTGAGGGTATAAGAAAAGGGCCGGTGTATGGGTACTGGAAAGGCTATGCGAAGAAAATGCTAAACTCTGAAGGTTGAATGTCATGCAACCATCAATCTTACTCTCGTATAATCAATGCAAAACGAAAGGGAGAAGAGATGAAAGAGACATACCTGCGGGGATACGAAACTGAGGGGACGCAAGGACAGACTTACAAAGGAGCAGGAGCAAGATCGTAGGAGCGAGGTAATGCCCAGCTTTGCCACGAAGCTAAAAAGAAAAAAGAAAAAAAATTTAAAACAAAAAAAAAAAAAGAGAAGAGAAAGAAAGAAGAATGGAAATAAAAGAAGGGATACCTCAAAAATGCTTCTATTGAGAATAGAACCTTGGAGCTCTTGGAAGAGGCTTAGAGGGAATACCACTAGGCTAAGCAAGTTTTTGTGTAGAGAAGTGGTTTCAAGCCTTGGAGTATTTATAGGGAAAGTCAATGCTCCCTAGCCCTTGGATTTATTTCCCTATAAATGGTGGAGATCAAGAGTATGGGTAACCTTGGGATCCGCGATGGAGGATGATTGGTCCTTATGCAATCTTAGGATCTCTCATGGATGCCCTCAAGTGTTGGGTGACTTTTGTGTTTCTTTGGACGCTCAAAAAAAGAAACACAACCCCAAGCCTCACCTCATGCTTCTTCAAGAGGCGTTGGAAAAATTGCCAAGGCAAAATCCCCCAAGATTGGCCGTGCATGTCAAACAAGAGAAGTGGAGAAAGTCTACAAACACACTTAAAAGTGCACTTATAGACTCGGGGGGAAGTGTAAATATGGAATTTTTTCCTTGTGAATTCTATTCACAAGTGAAGCTCTATGTTACGAGACATCCTGAAAGGGCATCACATGATGGTGAAGGAGTTGGGGTAAGAGAGTCACCCTCACTAGGCGAGGGACTTCGGCCACTCGCCGATCCAAACTTCACCCTCGCTATGCGAGGGCCCCTAGCTGGCCATCCTCGTGCGCCCCATTCCAGCAGGCATCAAGCCTCGTCCACACTCGGAGGAAGAGCGTCAGCCTCGCTATGCGAGGGACCCTCGCTATGCGAGGGTGAGGGCTGTGTTGAGGTATCCGTGTTCCTAGCCTCGCGACGCTATGCTCGGAAGGAGGAGAGGCAGCCTCGCTATGCGAGGGACCCTCGCTATGCGAGGGTGAGGGGTGTGTTGAGGTACCCGTGCTCCTAGCCTCGTGTCTATGCGATCCGCATAGGCCGGCCTTGACCCTCGGCACCTCGACTTCTCAAGAGCCTCCTTGGCACAGGCATGGGATCACTTAGGGGAATCTTGTTGATAGGCCAAACGAATGTGGAGAATTTAACGGGAATTGATGAGGACCACCGAGTACGGAACACGTGCGCTGACACGGGGTGTATGATTATGGAGAGAACAGAGGCACGACCCTATGATCTGCGTCTGAGGAGTAGTGGCGGTACGGACCTGTACGAAGAGTGGTGAGACCACTGGGACACCCTCGACCATGCGCCAGAGCCGACAGTACTATGTCCAAGGCCACGACTCTGACACCATCAGGGTAGACACCACTACGCCCTGAGCCACTACTTTATCAGAGTACTTATGTACGTCCCAGTGGTCTGGGACTTGTTTGTATCCTGGGCCAATAGAGCCTCCCCTATAAATAGGCTCCAACCCCTCAGGCTAAGGGGTTGGAAAACTGAATGTAAAAAGGAGACTTATAAAATATATGCTTCTGGTTCTCATGCTTGCCTGATTTTTCTCCTGTTGTTTAGAGTTCTTTCTATCTAACTCATAGCTTCTTAGAGTATAGAGATTGAAGTTTTCTAACCATCAATCGTTGACGAGTTCTTACCGTCAACACATGACATTTTAATTTTCTTATTAATTGGATGGGCCTAACATGAAAACATAAATGGCATGTTACACAACATTATGCACCATTACATTTATTACCAAAACAAATAAATCAATTGCTAAAATTAATAAAACAATCAATATTCAAAACAATTAATTGAGTTATCAAAATTAATTTTCTTATTAATTTATTACCATAAAGTTTTTCCTAATTGAAAACTTACCATATAATTAATTAAACATTAAATTAATTTAATTGTCTTTAAATAAAATATCACAATTAATTCAAATTTGGATACTTAGATATTTCTTTAGCACAACAAAAAAATATCTTAACTACCTATTATATTATATATATAAACATATATAAGACTTATTATAAAATAATAATTTTTTTAAACTTCATCCGTATACCACAAAAGTTAAGAATAATCAATAATTTTTTTGTTTTTATTAAGGTTGTCGTATAAAACAAAACAAAAATTAAAGTTATCAATTTTTTTACGTAAACCCTAATAGGGTATATATATATATATCATTCAAAAATAAAAATGCAGCCTCCAACTATCAAAAACACTAAAAAAATAGTGCGATTTTTCAATTTACATTCTACCAAGCTTCAATTAAGATCTTATAATGCATGAAAAATAAGACAACTTAAATTAGCAATATGACTCATAAACATTCAAAACTTGCATATAAAATTTCATGTACCATCCAATTAAACTTTTAAAATTAAACATGTACACAAACACATATAATCATGCATTCATAACATTAAGATCTAGGCAACCTAAGCTCTAATGCCAATTGTAGGATCTTGGAATTTAAATCTAGATGCATGCTTCCTATTAATTTTCCAAAAACAAAATAGAGACATAGAATAACATGACATACATATGAACATTAGATTCGTAAATTAACATAAACACAAAGATGTAGAAACTTACGAATACGCAACGGAACTAGAACAACTCCTTCCTTCAATCTCTCTAACCCTTGATTCCTTTTTGTAGTAGAGTATTATCAAGAGATTGAACTAGATTAGCAACACAATCTTCCTCACCAAGCCTTTGATCAACCTAGAACTAGTGTGGGATGGTTCTCAACACATGAGATAAAGATCTAGAAAAGAAAAAAAAAGAGGGTGGCCATGAAAGGATTAGACTATCTAGGTTTTCACTTACCCAATGAATCAACTCAGACTAACTTCTGAAAAACCCTAGATATCATATTCCTTATATAGGAATTTGATAGGCTTTATTTAAATTTAAAATTAAATTAACTAAAAATAATAAACAAAAAATAAAAGCCTTGGGCTACCATAAATGGACTTGGGGCCCAATCTCTTTGTTTTGAATTTAAATCCCAATTAGGCCTAAAATCAAAACCTTTATTTATTTATCTTTTAATTAATTAACTAAACCCTTATTCAAATTAACTAATTATAATTTGAAACTTAATTTAATATTATTTATTTATATTGACACCAATTTATCAATATTAATAAATTTCCCAAAGATTATCTTTTATTCTCTAAATCTCATATCTCTATAAGATTTTCCAAAATTGACCTAGTCAACTTTAAAAATTCTAATTGATAATTAAATCAATTAATTGAGACATTCTAGATGGTTTACTCAAAGGTGATGTGGGGACCATGGATCCATGAATACAAGCTACAATAAATTTCCGTGAGTTTATTTATTAAATAATTTATCTCGCAATTTATTAATTCCTCACGACTCCACTATAGATTCAGAATTGAACTATTGAATTCATAGAATGTATTTTCCAAACCACAAATACGTTATCTATTGTTATAACCATTACAGTCAGTCAATCCTCTATTGATGACTTACTAATTAGCCGGGTGAAAATTACCGTTATACCCATCATTTGTATTTTATCCTTAACTCCCACTAAGTCTCTTGTAAATTATAAATCAATGAACTTAATCACAGACATGAGTGCTCAATCATTTACCCTTTTAGACTAAGCTATTATGGAAGCCATCTTTTCACCTCTCATACATAAGTTATAGATTTAATATCTATGATTAATGCTCCCACTAAATTACACTATTAAATCTCCAAGATGTAAGTATGGGCTAGACTGTAGAGTAAGCTAGTAACGAACAAGTCAAAAGATTTAAATAATATAATTAGCAGAATATTATCACTCAGAATTAAGATCAACTTGACCTATGGTCAACGTTGTGACATTGATTAGATTCGATAACAACGATACTTATTTATCTATCAATAATCAATATTGGTCCTAGTCCAATGTACCTATATACATTCAATCTTATCTACTTGGTCAATACCTTGGATAAGACATCACATCCTGAATGTGTAAGTAGATCATATCGTAGATTTCCATATAAATGAAAATCCAATGCATTGACTTAATATTAGGACTCATTCTTTTGAACATATAATTACAATTTGTAACGCCCTGGATAGCCAAGATCGTTACACTGTGTGTTTATAAAGTGCTAGACTTGCTAATCAAATCATTTAATTAAAAGCGTGTCATTGAAACTATAAAGGAACTAGGGTTAAAATGTTTTGGTCTCAAAAGCCACATTTTCATTAAGAAACATTTCCTGTTTGCATGGGATCCCGAAAATACCAAGTTTAAAGATCGTTTACAAGAAACATAATGTTTAAATACAATATCAAGCCATATTAAGGTAAAACAGACAGTTAGGCCATCCCTGTCCTGATCCACTCCTAGACCATGGCGGTCGAACAGCTGGCTATGTACATTCAACCCCACAGTTCTCCATCTCAGGGTTGGTTCAGCTTGCCTTTGCCTTTACCTGCACCACGTATCACCCGTGAGCCAAGGCCCAGCAAGAAAACACAGCAACAGAGCATAAGCAGTCAACAGACAAGTCAGTATCTCACATTGCATCACAAGTTCTCAACCATATAGTTATTCAGTATAATCAAGTATTCAACATACTAAGCATATAAACTCATATCATATATCACTGCACAAATGCTAACTAGGGCTAACGCTCTCAGGCTGCTCCCTCCGTTATCCCACTGACTCCAACCCGCTTAAACTGAGCTCAGTGAATATTGAGCTATCCTCGGCTACCAGTGGCCAAGCCGCGCCCTGTGCGCAAGTATTGTGTACGACACTCTTAGGCTGCTCTTACATGTCCAATGGCATAATACCATCATTGACACAATACAAATATCAGGTTCACTTAGTCCCATCACAAACATATAACCGGGTGCAATTTTCTTACCTTTCAATTCACTAGCTTTGATCCCTCGACTCCTTGAGCACGATCCCCCTCGAGCCCTAGCGCTCACCTAAACACAACCATAGGCCAAAGTCATCATCGATCCTCAAGTCCAAAACCTAACCTCGGGGCCAATCCCAAGCCCCCGAGAAGTCCTAGTTCCACCAAACAAGGTGGTGGAATCAAACCCCAAACCCTTGGTCAAAAACCCTTGCAAACAACCCTAAAATCCCTTTATGAAAACAGGGCAGCGCTACAACGCTCTTAGGAGGGCGCTACAGCGCTAAAAACAGAAGCAAAATCCCCTTAGCATGCATGGCCTAGCGCTACAGCGCCCAAAGGCTAGCGCTGTAGCGCTAGTCACAGACATACCAACACCAGTTTTCCCTTCCTGCGATTTCCTCGAACCAACCTCAACCAAAACTTCTCCAAACCTTTACCAAACTCAAAAAAAACCTTATGAACATTCTCTATTCATCCCAAGCACCCCAAATACTCAAAACCCAATCACTTGCATCTCTAATCCCAAAATTCACCATAGCTATCCCTAAGCTCAGAAACTCAACAAAACCAGTCAAAACATCAGGGTTAGAGGCTCAGAATTCATACCTTTAATGAAGTCTCGATTTCAAGACAACCTCTACACCTCTTTGGCTTGCTCTCCCTCAATTATTGGCCTGAATTCCCATCAAACTCTGCTTATGCACCATAGTTCAAAAACCAAACCAGAAACTGAAGAAACTATAGAACCTTACCTCAAGTGCTAAGGTGTTCCTGGTAAACCTCTGCCAACTCTCCAAGCCTAGCCTAGGATCCTTGATGCTCAGGCTAACCCAGCTCTCCTCTGAGCTTTGCTCCAAAAATCCTCAAGAAACTGATGTAGGAGGCACAAACCGACCTTAGAGAAAACCAGCTCTGTTTTCTCCCTTTCCTTTTTCTTCCTTTTCCTTCTTTTCTCCCTTTCCTCAGACTTCTATATTTCTCTAAAACTTCAACTAACATAAAGCCTTAGTAGCACTTAACTCCTGTAAGCCAAATGACTATTATGCCCTCCCTTTTAATTCTGACCCTTTAATCAACTTAAGGGCATTTTAGTCATTTCACCCCAATTCCCGCTAACTCCTCGAGTGTCTCTAATATTTACCGCTTGATTCCCGATACCTAATTAATCACCAATAATATCCTTCGATGTCAAAATAGATCCCAATATATTCACCAAATTCACATTTATACCCCTAGACTCACCCCGAGCCGGGTATAAATCCCCGCCATGACTTTTTCGCTACTTTGCTCACTAGGATCGTCTCGAGTCACAGATCACAAATATATCCACATAGTAATGTGGTCTCAACAATTATCACGTATATCAATACAGTTATGCCCATGCTGGCCAACATTACGATTATGCCCTTCTAACCTAATCAGGGCCTACATGCATACTAATACACATAGTCATGCATCTCAAATATTCAAATAATCATATAACATGCTTTAAATCATAATCATGCATCTTACTCATTAAATTCACACATAATTCCCATTATGCCCTCCAGGCACACTAATCAAGGCCCTTAAGCCTTATTAGCGAATTTGGGTCATTACACAATTGTTGTACCCTAATTTTAGCCCTAGTTCATTCACTCAGCTCGGGTACAGAGAAATAACCATTGGAATGATATCTGCTTATTATCCACGTGGATAACTCGAGTTGCACAGTGGTCATACGTGGTGTTAGGCGTCCTGAGATTAACCCGAGCTCAGAATATTAAAATAGTTGTCGAAACACAAGCTGGGAGGACATATCCAACTCGTGGTAACTCTAATATATTGCATACTCGCGGATCCCGAGAGACTCGGGATCCCCTTATACATATATTTATGGCCATGCTGTCATATTTAATATCCCAGATATTAGGAGTACATTTACCTTGTGATCAAATCATATCCCAATATAAATGAGAATTGTTTGTATTAAATGTAATAATGATGTAAATGTGTGATTGACTCACGTGGTTACCCAAACCTGTCCATGAAATTCCCTTATAAATACTGGGAATATTGGACAGGAAAGGGGACCAATATTCTGTAATACCAAAACTCTGCCAAAATAGAGAGAGAAACAACAATAATATAGACTCGTGGACTAGGTGGATTTTAGCCACTGAACCACGTAAAAGTTCTGTGTTCTTGAGTGAATTCATTTATTTTTTCATTATGGTTTATTAAGCACTAATCTACCTTATTATTTCCTAATACACTGTTGGCAAAAAACCGCATCAACAGTTTGGTGCTTTCATTGAGAGAAAAATTAGTTCTTCATCAAAACCCAGTTGATTCTCATCATGGTGCTCACTCGCTCAATGCACGATAATGAGATAGAATAGCCTGGTGGGTAGGAGGCCCATCATACCGTTGTTTCAAACGAGCGTGGCCCTGAGATCCAGCAACATCCAAGAAGCAACTGGTGGGTCACGACGACACTAGGAGTTCAGCGTCATTGCCACCGAATCCAAACCCAGACTACTTAACTATCGTCGAGTTGGAAAACATGCAATTAAGAAGCCATCTCGCTAAGGCAAACAGGTAGATTGAGGAGATTTTGGCTCGGTTACCCCTTTTTGCAACCGACGTTAATGTCGAAAAGAGGCAAAGTAGGTATCACAAGTCCCACAGGAATAATCGATCCAAATCAAGTCGACCAGTCAGAACTGCCACCCCAAATTCTGTACCCGTAGGGCAAGATCGCTAGAATGCTCAACCTAGTGGCCATCATAGGGGTCATCGACATGTTAGTCGATCAGTTAGAACCGTAACCCCAAGTTCAGTGCCTCCGTCACAGGTCCCTAGGAATGCCCATGGCAATCCATGAAGAAGGGTTGGGACAAGCTCACAGAGACAAAATGTTCCAGAAAACCCTCCTACGTCACGATCAGATCGTCAGGCACAGAGAGCTAGAGACAATGGAGTAGGACAGAGGCGGGCTAATCTAGTTCGCCCTGATGGGACAAGGATTTCCTTGCCAATAAGGCATCCCCCGTCACCTATAAGACATTCAATGCCACCTCGTCCTACATGAGACATTCCAACTTATGGAAACAGTAGGAGAAATCCTCCTCCATCTTCCAATACCTACGTCCCACAGACACGTGTTGAAAATCCAGATCCTCGGCCCCAACCGCGAGCTGTAAGCTTCGCAAATGGAAGTTACTGGACTGAAATTCATCATAGTGGTAGGTCCGAGGGCGATCTAAGAAATTAGTTGAGTTCAGCACAAAGCCCTCGGTACGATTCACAACCCGATTTGCGCGATTCTCTGAATTCATAGAGAAGGAATCAAGCTCGGAATGAAGATGTTAGTTATACTCGACAAGAGGGAGGTCCATCCATAGTACCTAATAATGGGAATGCCCCAAAAAACCAAGCTTGAGCTTAGAGGGAAAATAACCCATCAAACGCATACGATAAGATGGGAGCTGTCGAACAGCCCCCAAGTAACCTAGGGACCAGAGATCAAACCCTCGAGAGGCTAGCTCTGATGGAAGAGCAAATGAAGAGGCTTTTATCTGGAAAAGACAAAGACGATTACGACTCAGAGGATGAGCTCGAGCCTTTCACTCCAAATATTGTGGCGGCCACATATCCGGTAGGCTTCAGAATGCCGCACTTGTCAAAATTTGATGGAGATGGAGATCAGTCAGACCACCTCGGAATGTTTAACACCATGATGATGGCCCACAATGTTGGACTCGATCTAAGGTGTATTTTATTCCCTGCAACTCTGGTCAGCCCATCTAGGCAGTGGTTTAAGCAATACAAGAGACATTCCATAAGCTCGTGGAAGAATTTTTCCTCCGAGTTCAAAAAAGCATTATGAGCTTCGCAAGCAGCTCGAGTTGAGGCTGATTCATTGGCCAATGTAAACCAGCAACCTGGCGAAACATTGAAGGCATATCAGAGTAGATTTGCCAATGTCGTTGGACGAGCTAGAGATGCTGATGATAGCTCTAAGCTCATGGCAATGAGGATGGGAATCCTCATCAGGGGTGATTTGTGGTAGGAACTCCAAAGGAAAGGAGTCAAGAGTGGATTAACCTAGAGGAGGCGCGAGCTTCTGTTGCAGGAACCAGCTAGACCCCTGTCTAGCCCGTTGGAGCGGTAACGGACGTTGCAGCTATGGCTCAAACCGTTACCCATAATAACCAAAGGGGAAATAAAAAGAGGAAGGGAAATGGTGAGGACGGCCAGAGCAGGACAAAGAAAAATAAGTCTGGGGAGAAATTCAAGCTTGTTTACGCCACTTACACTGACCTAATGGATACTAGGGAGCGCAATTCTACTCGCCTTCCATGGAAGAAGCCAGAGCCATTGAAGAACCAAAGGGCGAAGATAGATTCTTCAAAGTTCTGTTGATTCCATAACGACATCGGGCATAACACAGATGACTGTCGACAATTGAAGGATGAGATTAAAACTCTCATTAGAGTGTGACCTTTGGCCCAGTACGCATGAAATCGGGTGGTCCCTAATCAGCTCGCTGGACAAAACCCTTCGTCAGTCCCCGAAGCTCTAGTAAGTCAAACTAGAGCTCAAGCAAATTAGGTTGACCCTCCTACGATAGTAGGGGGAGATATAGCCACCATTTCGGGAGGACCTCATCTGGCAGGCATGAGCAGCGGGGCCTAGAAGAGGTACATCAACGAGCTAAAGTCCCATAACGAAGTGGAGTTCGTCCTGGAACAGCGGTTGTCGAAACAACAGCGATTGGAAAAGCAACTAATCATTTTCACAGAAGAGGATGCTAGCCACGTCCAGTTCCCACATAACAATCCATTGGTCGTAACCGTTTAGCTCGCTAACTAGAAGGTCTGGAGGACACTGGTAGATAACGGAAGTTCTGTGAATCTACTTTTCAGGTCCACCTTGGTAAAAATGGGGTTGTCTGTAACTGATTTAAAGGCGACCTCAATGACTCTGTACGGGTTTTCTGGTGAAGGGTCGGCAGCCATCGGGACGATCGGATTGGTAGTAACATTGGGAGAAGACTCCCGAACTATTTCCAAGTTACTTGAGTTCGTGGTAATCGATTGTCCAGCTGTGTACAATGCAATTTTGGGCCAACCTGCGCTGATGGAGTTCAAAGCCATAACCTTTATCCGCCGCTTAGTAATAAAATTCCCCTCAGCTGTGGGAATATGCACCGTCAGAGGTGATCAACTTGCTGCCAGAGAATGCTATAAAATTTCTATGAAGGGAAAATCACAATCCGGGCAGCAAGCTATGGTCATAAATGATGAAGGTGAGGAGTCTCGGGAAGTATAACTTACTTGTGGGACGAAAGAACCTCAACAAGTAGAGGATAGTGACATCGCCCCACGTGATGACATTGACCCACGATTAGGCAAAGGCAGGTCAGAAATCCAAGCCATAGAGGAGCTCGAGGAAGTAAACATTGACCCTAAAGAAGCTTCAAGAGTCATAAAGGTTGGGAAGAATCTAGATGATAAAAGGAAGAAGGAGCTGGTGAATTTCTTATAGGAGAATCTGGACGTTTTCGCCTGGTCACATGAAGATATGGTGTGAATAAGACCAAGTATAATCATGCACACTTTAAATTTGGACAAGAACATGCCTGCAAAATCCCAAAAACGAAGACGCTTGGGAACAGTCCGACCTGAAGCTCTTGAGGAAGAAGTAGCTTGACTATTAAAGTGCGGGTTTATCCGTGAAGCAAAATACCCAGTCTGGGTTGCTAATCCTGTGCTGGTCCTAAAGCCAAACGAGAAATGGAGGACCTGCATTGACTTCTCCGATCTGAACAAAGCTTGTCCCAAAGATTGTTTCCCACTACTAAGGATTGATCAGTTGGTAGATCCCACGACAGGTCACGAGCTCATGTCCTTTATGGATGCGTATTCTGGGTATAACTAGATCGCGATGAATCCTGTAGACTAGGAACATACTAGCTTCATGACCCCAAATAACGTATATTGTTATAAAGTTATGCCCTTTGGGCTAAAGAATGCTGGAGCTACATATCAACTCTTGGTCAACAAAATGTTCGCTAATCAGATCGGGAGAAGTATGGAAGTGTATGTCGATGATATGCTTGTTAAATCAAAGACTGCCGATAACCATGTGTCTGATCTAGAAGAATGTTTTGGGATATAGAGGAGGTATGACATGAAGCTGAATCCTCAGAAGTGCACTTTCGGAGTGGCATTTGGAAATTTTTTGGGATTCATAGTTAACACGAGGGGGATAGAGGCGAATCCTGATAAAATCAGATCGTTGTTAGAAATTCCCTCACCCAGGTCGCGTAAAGAAGTTCGAAGCCTGACTGGAAAGGTGGCAGCTTTGAATCGTTTCATTTCAAAATCTACTGAAAAGTGCTTGCCATTCTACAACTTGCTCAGGGGAAACAAAAAAATTGAATGGACTGAGGAGTGTGAACAAGCATTCCTCGACCTAAAAACGCACCTGGCTGAGCCCCAGTGTTATCTAAGCCTATGTCTGGAGAACCTCTATTATTCTATCTGGCTGTGACCGAAAATGCAGTCAGTGCCGTGTTAGTTTGAGAAGAAAATTGTGCTAAAAAACTAGTATATTATATGAGCAAGAGACTTCTCGGAGCTAAGTCACGCTTCCCATTGATAGAGAAACTGGAATTCTATATGATATTGGCATCCAGGAAGCTCCGGTCATATTTCTAGTCCCATTCAATCAACGTCATGAACGACCAACCTTTAAGGCAAGTTTTGCAAAAACCTGAAATGTCGGGACGTCTTCTAAAATGAGCTATCGAGCTTAGCCAGTTTGAGATATTGTACGTGGCAAGGACTTCAATCAAAAGTCAGCCCCTTGCTGATTTTATGGCTGAATGCACTGGATTTCAAGAGGAGCTCTTGAAGGAACCGGTGTAGGAGTTATGGAAAATCTTCGTGGATGGATCATCAAATGAGAATGGATCGGGAGTTGGGATCATCTTAATCTCCCCAGAAGGGCATCGATTTCATACAACTCTGAGATTCGAGGCATCCAACAACGACGCCAAATATGAGGCCTTACTAGCTGGGCTGAGAATGGCAAGGGAGCTCAAGCTGAAGGTCGTCCAATGCTATAGTGATTCTCCACTTGTGGTTAATTAGGTGTTGGGAGAATATTAAGCTCGGGGTACCAAGATGGTGGCCTACCTGGCTAAGGTGAGGGGAGAACTGTCTGATTTTGAGTATAGTACTGTTGAACAAATACCCCATGAGCAAAACTCTAATGCTGAAGCTTTAGTGCAGCTTGCCACCACCAAAGAAGCTGAGGCGTTGAATGTAGTGCTAGTGGAGTTCTTGGAGAGTCCAAGTGTGACAAAATAAATGGTAGAGGTCAAAATGATCGACACAACACCGACCTGGATGACTACCATAATGGAATACCTTACAATAGGAAGGCTCCCTGACGACAAAAAGGACGCAAGAAAAATACTTTATCAAGCTCCGCGGTAAGTAATAGTGGATGGGACCTTGTACCGACGTGGTCACTCGTTGCCTCTCCTACGATGTGTTCTGCTCGAGGAAGCCAAAACCATTTTACAAGAAGTACACAAAGGCT
The DNA here is from genome assembly GCF_963169125.1 of Humulus lupulus. NCBI lineage: Eukaryota > Viridiplantae > Streptophyta > Magnoliopsida > Rosales > Cannabaceae > Humulus > Humulus lupulus. Next base: position 158,120,625 of record NC_084797.1, on the reverse strand, counting down.
TCTGTGGAGATCACGCTGGGGGGAAAAACCTAGCACTGAAAATACTGAGGCAGGGCTATTTTTGGCCCAATTTAACGAAAGACTCAATCTTGTATGTTCAGAAGTGCGACAAATGCCAGTGTTTCACCATAGTTTCCTAAGCCTCTCCAGTCGAGCTGGCGATGATTTCATCCCCATAGCCATTTGCGGTATGGGGAATCGACCTAATAGGTTCCTTACCTATGGGAAACGAAGGAGTTCGCTACGTGGTGGTGGCGATCGATTATTTCAGGAAGTGGGTGGAAGCCGAACCTTTGGCAACCATCACTTCAAAGAGATTCCTAGACTTTGTGGTAAAGAGTATTATATGTTGGTTTGGGCTTCCTAAGAATATCGTTTCAGACAACAGGACGCAGTTCGATAGTGATCTCTTCACTAACTTTTGTGAAAGATACGGCATAACAAAGAGTTTCTCGTCGGTAGCATACCCGCAAGCCAACGGGCAGGTCAACGCTGTAAATAATACCCTTAAGGAGAGCTTGAAGAAGATACTAGATGAAGCCAATGGATTATGGCCCGAACAGCTCCCATAAGTACTTTGGGCCTGCCAAACTTCTCACAGAACCTCCACGGGACATACTCCTTTTTCCTTAACTTTTGGAAGCGAGGTCGTGCTCCCAATCAAAGCCATGGTAGCCACTCACAGACAAAGGACATTCAACCAAGAATAAAATGATGAACTGCTTAACACATCTCTCGACCTGATTGAAGAAAAACGAGAAGAATCGCAGTTGCAACTCGCCCCTTATCAACAAAAAATCACTCGTTATTTTAATTCTAAAGTTAAGAGGCTTAGATTTTAGACTGGGTGACCTGGTTCTCTGAAGGGTCTTTTTGGAAAATAAGGATCCTAAGGAAGGTGTATTAGGCTTGAACTGGGAGGGACCATATCAAGTTGTTGACGCAGTTCTTCGGCAACAAATAATTATATAAATAAGGAGAGGGATTAGTGCTAAGTGATGAACCGTAATAGATGAATGATCTCAAAGGAAGATTATAACTTGAATACTTTTTTAGGTGGTTCAAAGGTTAAAATCCTTCTAGTCCCCCAGCCAATATTATTGATATATCTCTGATATTCCTTACAGGGTATTCCTTTACAAATTAGGAACCAACCCTTCGCAACTCCCAGGGTCTCCATATTTATAGGGAGAGGACACCTGGGTGTTGGCAAATGAGGTCATCCCGTGAACTTCTTACCCATCATGTCACTTCTGCGACATTCATGATTAATTCCTAGAACCTGACAATGAAGTGTGGTCTAATCAATAGGTAAGGGGGATAATGGGCCGCATGGCCCAAACCAATTGTGGGATGTCTGAACACGCACATTTATGCTGCGTGTCCGAGAATTCAGGGATGGAGTAGACACGTGATGTCTGATATATGCACGTTTACATTGCGTGGTTGAATTTATAAAGAGTCAGAGTTGTCAGCTCAAGCTCGTTCCCCGAGCTTGATGTAGTCTCAGCTCGTGGTGTCCACACTGCTGACCCGATGCCTTAGTACTCACTAAACCTTTGGCTATCTCGAGCTAGAGAGGTAGAGACCTGTAACAACAGCTCCGGGTAGGTGGCTTCCACGTGGCTGATAGAATTAAGCCCTTTTCCAGCTCGCTAATAACCCGTGGATATTTAGGGCGTACACAAGTCATTGAGGTTTTGCATGAAGGAACTTTCAAGATAGCTTGACTAAGTGGGGAAGTAGTCCCACGGACCTGGAACGCCCTACATTTGAAAAAGTATTATCAGTAGTACCACCATCGATATAAGGCTTATTTATAAAAGCCATTTGATTAAATAATAGATGGATTATTAAATAATTTTTCTTTTTTAAGGTTGTATTAGTTTGTGTTCTAATGTTTGTAAAAGCAACCAATGAAGTTTTTACATTCTAGTTACTTGGGGGGCATATAACCCGAGGTTGGGAAAATTAAGCCCGCTTGATAAGATTAACAAACTTAGAGCTTGGAAAAATTGATTATTCAATGACTTTTTAAGAGCTCGAGTTTTCAATAAACCTAGCGCGAACTAAGTTTAAATCATTCAAAACCCTGGATGTAACCAGGTTCAAAACTTAGAAGCTTGGAAAATTGATTATTCAATAGATTTTTAAGAGCTCAAGTTTTCAATAAACCTAGCTCGAATGAAGTTTAAATCATTTAAAACCATGGACGTAACTAGGTCAACAACTTGGAAAGTTGGGAAAATTGTTTAATATCAAGGGCTTGTTAAAGCTCAAGTTATCAATAAACCTACCACGAACTAATTTTAAATGATTACAAACCCCAGATATAACCAGGTTCAAGGCCTAATTCTTAACAAGTATGATACAAATCAACACACAAAACTTGGATATAATCAAGCTCGATAAAATCTATCTCGATCTAAAAATTGATTCCTAAAATCTTGAATGTACAAGTCTAAGGATTCATAAACATGAGAGATAGTAAAGGAAAGATAAATGGATCAAAAGTTAGATGTATATTGAAATAAAGCAAGAAAATTATCTCGAGGAGAAAAATCCTCGAGCGGAGCCCAAAGCCAATTGTTTAATATATATATAAAAAAATTTATTAAACAATTACATACTGTTTAATACAAAAGAGATATCACTGGGTCCCGTTAGCTCGTCCCGAAGATGTGACCTCCTCGCCATCTTCCTCTGCCATTCTAGATGCATCATCAATCTTTGACTGTTCTTGTAAGAGCCGAGCCTTGAATTTTTCAAGGTACGAATCCCACGGCCCGGGTTCCATGAAAGAAAAGTTCCCATTTGGGTTGAAGGCCTAGCAGTGGTACAACATCTCTTCCATGGTTGATGATGACGCCGCCTTTTCTTCTTTGGCTGTGACTTTGACCTCAAGTAGCTTTGCTTTGACCTCATCAACCTCGCCCTGAAGTTGTGCAGTTTGAGACTGGGAGGCGGACAATGCAGTCTTTGTAGCCTGCTCGTTTTTTTTGGAACGAGGCGAGAGCAGCCGTGGCATCATGCTCATTATTCTGAGCAGTCGTCAAAGCAGCTTTGGTGGCCTGTTCACCTTCTTGAGCAGCAGTCAGGGCAGTTTTTGTGGCATTCAGTTTGACCCGGAGCTCCTCATTTCTAGCCCTGGCATGGGCTATGCTGCAGTACTGGGCCAGGGCAGACTGCAAGAGAACAAAACAAGTCAGAGATATACACCTAGTCACAAAAAAAGAGAAAATTTTCACCAAGTAAGGAAAGAGAACTTACAGTGAGGTTCATCTCCATAGCTGATTCCATAACATTCTCTGGGCTACGCTCCTCGATGGTCCTCAGATCCCTCGAGCTGGCCTTATAGGCGTGCCCCACCATATGGCTCGCAGTCTCATAAATGATACCTCGAAAGGCTTCAGGGTTCTTCTCCAAGTCCTGAGGATCTACTGGTATTCAGACGATGGGGGCCGGGGCCTCAGTTTGTATCACTTGAGCCTGGGGAGGCATGAATCGAGGTGGAGGAGGAGGAGGAGGGGGAACCTGCCTAGCGGTAACAGAAGTCACTGAAACTGGTTCCCGAGCTGAGCTCGTGTCTTTCCCCTTAGCAGGGGATTTTGAGGTGTTTCTTGATACATGGGGGTCTTCTTCGTAATCCTAGGCCTCTTTATGATGGGGCCCGAGTCGGCTTTCTTAGCCTGGAATATAGTTCGGAGATTAGGGGCTCCTGGTTGTTCCATCTCTTCACCTGAAAATAACAAAAGGAATTAGTTCACAAATAAAGCTGTCAAAAACATATATAAAGATAGAGAAAACAAAGATCCTACACTCCGGGGTGGGGGAGGAGTCTATTATCACTAGCTCGGGTGTTTTGACCGGGATAGGTACGACCTCCAGCCTTGGAACTAATGGAGGAGAAGGGGAATCTACATATAATATTTCTAGGATCCTAAGGGGTTCAGTTTCAGGTCCTTCCTCGGGGTTGGATTCCTCTACATACTGTCTAAATCAAGGGGCAAATGCACCCTGGAGCAGAGAAGGCCAGGTCCTACAGTTGGTCCCATATTCCTCAAAAATGGCGATTCTAAAGTTTAAGGTGTTATCAACTATGACTGTGCCTTTAGGATAACTATTGTTGTGGCGTACCACTAGGTGGCTACGCACTGGAGCAGGGTTATATTTCAAACTGAGTTATAAGGATGATGGTAGACGAGTTGATTTGGATTAAAACGAACTAACCAAAAATTAGTAACAACCCTATCTAATTCCCTAAAGGGGTATGGGTTACCTTGGCCGGAGGGGTCGGCTGCTGCCCCTGACGCAACTCGTTCTAGATCGAGTTCCCAGACAGCCTCAGGACCCCACCTTTTTCACACTAGAGGAACCTCATCCTCTTCATCCTCCTCGTCCTCAATGGCTGGAAAGGCCTCTTAAGAGGATGGGAGCTCGGGGATCACTGGAAGGGTGGCCCGGGTCCTCAAGGCCAGTGTTTGATCTTCACCGATCAACTTGAAAGCCAACATCGTGATGCCATTCATGACCTGGCGATAGTCCTTTTCATTTGGGGGAAGTCCTGATAGCTTCTCATACTGACCCCATAGGGTCACAGACTTTTCCGTCCTCACGAATATGGTTGCACGAGAAACAAATTCAGTTAAGACATGTACAAAAAAAATGAAATATCTTAAAAGGAATGAAAATTTACGAGCTGAATTCACAAGGATGGAAGACTTACGAGGTTAGTTAAAGTATCGATGTTCATAGTTCCAGAATCCATTTGACATAAAAAATAAGTCTTTGTAGTCGTTTCGATGAATGAGAAGCTCGATGACGGAGGTCGAGTTAGGGAATCACGTGAAGTATTAGAATTCGTCACTGCGTCCCCTTTAGTCGGGGCTTGCCTTGAGGCAGAAGAAATACAGAATGTCTGCCGGAGTGGGGACCTCCCACTCGTGTTTCAGGAACAAATACTTTAGCTTCGCCAAAAGTCTATACGAATTTTGGGAGAGCTGAAATGGAGCAAGCTTCATGAATTCAAGAAATCCGAGAAGTACTGGTCCAGGGGAAGAAAGGCCCCAGTGTAGCGTCCCAAAATCTGCTAATAAGGCCTAGGGCCTTGATTAGTGTGCCTGGAGGGCAATAAGTGATTTATTATATTAATATGTGAATTTGATGAGTATGTGATTAGAAATGCATGTTTAGGTGAATTAAATATGCATGTGGACCCCATTTGGTTATTAGGGGCATGTTTGTAATTTTAGCTCGTTGAGGGCATAAATGCAATACTTATGAATATTATGATCTTTACCACGTGCGAGTGGTCATATATTTGAGATGCACGATCCGAGACAGTCCTAGGGAGCGGTTTAGCTAGGAAGTCACAACGCGACCCGAAACCCGACTCTTGGAGAGTCAAGGGGTATTTCGAGCATTAGACATTTTACTGGGTTATTGGGTTATGAAAATAAATATTTGGAGATATATTTGAAGTCAGAATGTTTAGGAGGGAATATCGGGGAAATTTACCATTTTGCCCTCGGGGACGTTTTTGGTACCTCGAGCCTTGGAGGTAACTTAAGTGGCTTAGGCTAGATGAGACAACTCATAAGAAACACTTAGAATTTTCCTAAATCGACCCTATCTCCCTATCACTCAGTTTCTCTCTCTCTTTGGGAGCTTGAAGGTTGAAGAAGGTTCTAGGGGAATTGAGCTAGGAATTTAGACATCTAAGGCTTGGATTGTGGGAGGAGTAAGCTTGGGAAGTTGAAGAGCAAGTGTGGCCTGAATTCATTCTTGAGGTAAGAAGCTTAGTATTAAATTAACAGAGTTTATGTTGAGTTTTGTTAGAGTTATAAGTTTATGCATGTAAGCTGAATGATGGATCATTCTTGGTTATCTAGATGAGTTTTGTGATTAGTTAGGTTTTGCTTCTAGGACTATTCTAGAACTATTGTGGTGATTAAATTAAGTTGATAGATTAGTTTTGGGGTAAATTGGCTAGATTTTGGTTGTGAAAATGGGGGATTTTTCTGGGTTCGAAGGGTCGGGCCGCGACTCTGTTCTTGGTGAGCCGTGACCCTCTAGATTAGAAGGGAGGCCAGGAAGAGGGACAGATCGCTATAGGTTGGGTCGCGGCGCACATTGGCAAAAATGGGAGGCTGGGCTTCTGGTTGAGGCAGGCCACGACACAGGGCCTTGGGGCCGCGACACTTAGTGGGCTATTGGATCCCGAGAAGGTTTTACACTCGGGATGGATTTTATCACCCAGATTGATAGAATTTAAGGTCCCATAGACTAGAATTATAACCCAAAGTTATTTAATGGATTAGAATTTGATGGGTGGATGTTATTGACACATTGTGACTAGGTTTTCAGCAAGGCTCGGACTAGGGGACTGTGCTTAGAATATCGGTGCTCGGAAAGCTTGGGACACAGGTAAGAAAACTGTTATACCCGTAGAGCAGGGCATGGCCCTATAGTTTGTATTGCAGGGCATAGCCCTATTAATTATGTTTGTATTTTTTTAAGTATTTGTTAAGTTTATGCTATGTACTACATATCTGTAAATGTACGACAAGGACCGGGAACGGTGAAGGACGAGAACGACAAGAGCTGAGAACGGCGAAGGCCGAGAACAACAAGGTCGACTACGGCAAGGGGGCCGGGAGTGGCGTTAAGCACGCAGAGTGCAAGTTGGTAGGGTGAGACCCTTCTCGGATACCTGGAACATCCTCACGATGTAGACTGCGAACCCAGGGCCTGGTAAAGCGCCTGGGATGACATGGCCATTATGTGTTTAGCCCGTTGGCGGCTTTGTTATATGCTGATTGATAGTTATGCATACGTTGGTTGCTTGTGTGGAGTTTTCTTGCTGGGCTTTGACTCACGAGTGCTCTATGGTGCAGGTAAGGGCAAGGGAAAGGTCGATCAACCATGAGTACAGAGAGCGTGAAGCGGTGTGTACATGTTCAGCCTACCTAGCTGCCATGGCCAGGGGTATTTTTTGGGAGACGATATGTATTAAACCTAATTTTGTCGTCTAGTCAACTTTAATCATATTTTGAGTTGTAAATATTTCTAATCAGTATTTTGGGATCCCAAAAGTATAACGTTCTATAAATTCAATGAATGACTACATTTTCAAATTATATGACTTTTATTATAGTTTAGCTACACTTTTAACCTAAAACCTCGATTAGCGAGTTAATTGCACGCTTTAAACTCACTTAGTAACGACTTTAAGGAAGTAGGGTGTTACAACTTGGTATCAAAGCGAGCCAAGGTTTATGGTTCTTGGAGATTGACCGAACATGTATGCTCGCTGTCAGTGACAAGCTCGATTCATGGTTGGTTGGTGATGATTGCATTGTATGCTTGATTATGTGTTTAAGTGCCCTGTTTGCCTGATTATTTTATATAGAGCATGATGAATGTGTTAACATAGGCATGATGCCAGGGCATGGCCCCTTGAGTGTTGTATGCTATTTTTGTATTGTGAACTGCTGTTTATGGTTGGTTGATGTGAACTGGGAGGTGGTTTTGGATGTTGTTATCATACATGATGAGCGCTGTTGTTGATTGCAGGCATATTGTTGAGATGCCTCGACAATCATCCAGACTCCGCGGCATTAGGGCCAAGGATGACAACCAGGGTCAGGATGCTCCACCTGCCCCATAGAATTGGCAACAGTTGTTTTCTGAAATGGAAGCCAGACTGCACCAAACAGAAGAAGAGCTTCGGCAGCTGAGGCAACAGGCCCCTCCATGGGGCACTGGGTTGCAAGTTCAGTAGGCTGTGGCGCCAGTGCCAGTTCAGCCTGTTATGGAGAATAGGTAGGAACCTTTGTATGGGAGGTTCAGGAAGCAGCATCCTCCCACCTTCAAGGGTGGACCAGACCCACTGCGGGCATAGCAGTGGATGAATATGATTTCCTCCATCCTGGATTTCATGAGGGTGGAAGGGAATGAGAGGGTAGCTTGTGCCAGCTACATGTTCAGAGAGGATGCCCGCATCTGGCGGTATTTAGTGACACAGAGAAGAAATGTTCCAGTTATGACCTGGGAAGAGTTCCGAAATTCCTTTAATAAGAAGTATTACAGTGTTGCAGTCTGAGTAGTGAAGGTTGATGAGTTTATCAACCTAACTCAAAACCGGTTGACAGAAACTGAGTATGCTATGAGAATTGACCGGTTGGCGAAGTTCCCACTGAATTTGGTGCTGACTGATGCGGCAAGAAGTGATCGATTTGTATGGGGGTTGAGTGTCATGATCGCCCGTGATGTTAAGATAACTTTGGATCCTGGGACTACTACATATGCTCAGGTAGTGGACAAGGCCCTTACAGCTAAGGGGGCCGAGGATCAGATTTGGAGAGAAGACGCTGCTAGATGCGATGCCAGGAGGACGGTGCCTCCTTTTGCCGGATCTAGTCGGGGTAGTGGCCCCAGTGAACAGAAGAGAGAGGCCCTAGATTCTTTTGTTCCTCCTAGCTCGGATAGGAGGGCACGGGGGGCTTTTAGTGGCCATCAAGGCGGGGGTGACAACTGGAGGAGTTTTCTAGTGTGTCCTCGATGCAGGCGACGACATTAGGGATAGTGCAGGATCAGGGCCTGCTTTATTTGTGGGAGTGTCAATCATCTAGAAAAGGACTGCCCATAAGCCAGGAAAGAGGAGCTGAAGCAGGGCGACAGTCTCTCTCCTGCTAGAGTGTTCACCTTGACTCAGACTGAGGCAGAGGCTATCCCCTCAGTTGTGACAGGTTAGATTTCTAGTGCTGGTTCTTCTAATACTGCATTGATTGATTCAGGAGCTACTCATTCATTTGTGTCTGCTAGAGTGATAGACCATCTGTGTAGACCTGGTGATTTGTATGCTAAGGGTTTTCAGACTTTGTTGCCAACTGTGGAACTAGTAGTCACTAAGAGATCGATTAGAGCATTGCCAGTAGAGATAGACGGTAGAGAGTTGTCTGTTGATCTGATTGAGTTGGTGATGGATGACTTCAATATGATTCTAGGGATGGATTGGTTATCAAAGTATGGGGTGACGATTGACTGCAAGCGCAGGATGGTGACTTTTGAATCAGAAGGGGAGGTACCCTTTGTATTTGTGGGGATAGTTAGTTGATCGCGAGTACCTATGATTTAAGCACTGAAGGTTAGAGACCTGATGCAGGAAGGTTGCATAGTATTCCTAGTGAACATTGTGGATACCTCTAGGGTTGTGTCGGTTGGACCGAGTGAGACTAGATTGGTATGTGAGTTTCTAGATTTATTTCCAGCAAATTTACTAGGATTGCCGCCACAATAGGAGATCGAGTTTGTTATAGAGTTGGTGCCAGGGGCGGAGCCAGTATCTAGGACACCTTATAGAATGGCTCCGGCAAAGTTGAAGGAATTGAAGATTTAGTTGCAGGAGTTATTGGATTTGGGGTTCATCAAACCGAGTTTCTCCCCATGGGGTGCTCCAGTATTGTTCGTTAAGAAGAATGATGGATCTCTTAGGATGTGTATTAACTACAGGGAGCTGAACAAATTGACCATTAAGAACAAGTGCCCACTACCTAGGAACAATGATTTATTTGACCAGCTACAGGGGAAGATGGTGTTCTCCAAGATTGATCTTCAGTCAGGTTACCATCAGTTAAGGATTAAAGAGGAGGACATACCAAAGACCGCTTTCTGTACGAGATATTCACACTATGAATTCCTGGTTATGTCATTTGGATTAACCAACACCCCAACAGCCTTTATGAATATGATCTTCAAGGACTATCTGGACAAATTCATGATTGTGTTCATTGATGACATACTGGTATACTCTCAACCAGAGACAGAGCATGAGCAGCATTTACGCCTGATATTACAGTAGTTGAGAGAGCATAGGTTATATGCCAAGTTTAGTAAGTGTGAGTTTTGGCTATCACAAGTCACGTTTCTAGGCCATATTGTCAGTAAGGAGGGGATTCTGGTTGACCCGAGTAAGATTGAGGCAGTGAGGGATTGGCCTAGACCGAGCAGCGTCCCAGAGGTTAGGAGCTTCCTAGGATTGACAGGGTATTATCGGCGGTTTATTGAGGGGTTCTCTAGGATAGCCACACCATTGACTGAATTGACGAGGAAGAAGACTAAGTATGTGTGGACAGATAGGTGTGAGAACAGTTTCAAGGAATTGAAGCGGCGACTAATCACCGCTCCAGTGTTGAGTCTGCCGACAGACAATGAGAAGTTTGTTATGCTTCCAAACAGGGTTTAGGGTGTGTGCTGATGCAAGCCGGAAAGGTGATAGCCTATGCATCGAGACAGCTAAAGGAGTATGAGCAAAGATATCCTATGCATGATCTGGAGTTGGCAGCGGTGGTATTTGCACTTAAGGTTTGGAGACATTATTTGTATGGTGAAAAGTGTGAAATATACACTGACCATAAGAGTTTGAAGTACTTCTTTACTCAGAGGGAACTGAATATGCGCTAGAGATGGTGGCTGGAATTGGTAAAGGATTATCATTGTGATATCCTATACCATCCTAGGAAGGCTAATGTAGTGGCTGATGCATTGAGTCGGAAGGGCCCAGGACAATTGTTCAGTTCGAGACAGATATTTGATAAGTTAGCTGAGGAGATGACTAGAGCAGGTATAGAGTTGGTGGTTGGTCAGTTAGCGAACATCACTCTTCAGTCTACACTCCTTGAGAGGATCAAGGAAGTGCAGAGGGAGGATCCCCAGTTGAGAGGGTTCAAAGAGAGTGTCTTAGTCGGAGCGGCTAAGGGCTTCTTTGTAGCGACCCAAATTTGCTAATAAGGCTTGGAGCCTTGATTAGTGTGCCTGGAGGGCAATAATTTTTATACTGTGTTACTCTGTGTGAATTTAAATGATTATGTGATTAGAATGCATGTTTAGGTGGAATAAATATGCATGTGGGCCCCGTTTCATTGTTAGGGGTAAATTGGTAATTTTAGCCCGCTGAGGGCATAAATGTAATATATATGGGAAATTTATGATATAATGGTGATATAACTGTGATGCTCATTCCGAGACGGTCCTAGGGAGCTAATTAGTTTAAAAGTCACAACGAGATTTAATACCCGGCTCGGGAAGGGCCTAGGGGTATTTTGGGAATTTGTAAGTAATGGTTAGTGACATTTTGGTAACTTGAGTGACCATTTGTAACCATTAAGTATAACTATTCTAGGTGAGAAAATGGTATATTTGTAAGGGATGTGAAATGTCTAGGATGCCCTTGAGGTCTAGTTAGAAAGGGAATTAGATGGAAGGGTAAAATGGTCTTTTGGCAACAATTTAGATAAGTTTGGCTGAGATGAAAAAGTCATTCACGTTTTTATACTTAGGCAAATTCTGTTTTGGCTGAAAGAGAAGGGAAAACTAAGAACCTAGAAGGAAAAGTGGAAAAGGAAGGGAGTTGGTAGTTTGAGGCTTAGGAGGAGAATCAAAGTGGCTTGAGGCGACTAAAACCAAGTATAGGCCAAGATTTTCTCAGAGGTAAGAATTTATCTCTGTTTTGTTAAGTTTCTAAGCTTGATTTTTAGAGTGTGGGCATGAAAATTGAAAGTTGGTTTGTGGCTGGTTTGTGTGGGAATTCAGTTTGAGAAACAAGAGGATTTAGCTTGAAGCTGGAATTGAAGGAAGCTTAAGGTCGAATTCTCCACTTGAGGTAAGAATTCTATGTAATTCTGAGGTTTGTTTCTGGTGTGGTTTAAGAATTTTGAAGCATGGTTTAAGTTTTATAAGCCTTGGTTTAAGTTTCTGGTTTACTGGTTTAAACTACTGAAATTTGAAACCAAAGTGTGAATTATAGGTGTGATTATGTGTTTGTGCTTGTTGTTGGTGTTTCTAGGTTGCTAGATGGTTTATTTGAGGTTTTGGATTGATTTTGGGGTTTAGGTATGCATTGGGGTTGAATTGGGAGTGTTATGGCTCGAGGAAAATGCAGGGGAAAACCTAGAATTCTGGGTTCGTGTAGGGGCGCCGCGACCTTGTTCTTTGGTGCCGCGGTGCAAAGCAGCATCAGGCATCAGGAGCCCTTCTGGGCGCCGCGGCCCTCAATGGGTAGTGTCGCGGCGCTAGGCTATTTTTGGGTAGGGGAAATTTTCCATTTTAGGGCTTTTGCCCAGGGGGCTCGGGGGATGTTTCCGCTACTTTGTTTTGGGAAATTGGAGGTCCCGGGAAACGGTTTTGGATTGGTTAGTATTAAAGAATGTTTTAAATGTGTTGTGACTAGGTTTTCAGAGAGGCTCGGGTTAGAGAACCGTGCTCGTGACTTTGGTGCGTAAGAAGCTCGGGACACAGGTAAGAAAACTACTGTTTCCCGTAGAGCACGAGTTGTAGGGCTCGACCCTGTATGACTGTGTTGTGGGGCTTGACCCTTTGATTGAGTTTATGAATGCTTAGCTTATTGATTAGCTTTATCATATGTGAATGTGTTGATTGTACGACATGAGCCGTGCACGGTGAAGAACGATAACGGCGAAGGCCGAGAACGGAAATGGGCCGGGAACGACGATAGGCACGTGGAGTGCAAGGTCGAGAACGGCAATGGGCCGAGAACGGCGATAGGCACGTGGAGTGCAAGGCCAAGTGCGGCAAGGGGCCAGGGCCAGAAGCAGCATTTAGCACGCGGAGTGCGAGTTGCTAGGATAGATCCTAAAGGATACCTGGGATATCCTCACGGTATAGACTATGAGTCCAGGGCATGGTAAGGCGCCTGGGATGGCGTTGCCGTATGTGTTTAGCCAGTTGATGGCTTGTTTAACTGATAAGTGTTGATATGCATATGTTATCCGTTTGTGAGTTTTCTTGCTGGGCTTCGGCTCACGGGTACTCTGTGGTGCAGGTAAGGGCAAGGAGAAAGTTAATCAATCATGAGTATGGCGAGTGTGAAGCGGTGTGTACATGTTTGGTCAGCCTGACTGCCACAGTCAGGGGCATTTTTGGGAGATGAATGTATAAAACTGGATTTTGTCGTTTAGTCGACTGTGTTTATATTTTGAGTTGTAAATATTTGTAAACTGTATTTTGGGATCCCAAATGTTAGACTTTTATAATTTTCAATGAAATGAGATTGCTTTCAAAGATTATGACTTTGATTTTAGCTTAGTCACACTTTTTCTATAAGAATCTCGTTTAGCGAGTTAATTGCACGATTTAAACTTACTTAGTAATGGCTCTAAGGTAGTAGGGCGTTACATTCTCTATCTCGGAGATGGGACTACTGAAGTACAAGGGTCAGATCTGTGTTCCGATGGATTCTGATATCCGGTGAGAGATCTTAGATGAATCTCATACCACTCCCTATTCTTTACATCCAGGTACAACGAAGATGTATCAAGATTTGAGAGCCTTGTATTGGTGGTCAGGAATGAAGAGGGACGTGGTGGATTATGTGGCCATGTTTTTAACTTGTCAGTAGGTAAAGGCTGAACATCAGAGGCTAGCAGAGTTATTGCAGCCTCTAGGGATTCCAGAGTGGAAGTGGGAGGATATCACCACAGACTTCGTGGTTGGTTTGCCGAAGACTGTGGGACAGCATGACTCAGTGTGGGTGATTGTGGATAAGTATACCAAGTCCGCCAACTTTTTACCTGTCAGGATGACTTATACTGTGGAGCAGTATGCTGAATTGTATGTGAAGGAAATTGTTCGACTTCATGGGGCTCCTAGGTCGATAGTATCTGACAGGGACCCCACATTTACCTCCAAGTTTTGGGAGAGTCTGCAGAAGGCTATGGGCATGCAGTTGCAGTTTAGTATCGCTTATCATCCTCAGACGGATGGACAATCTGAGAGGATGATTCAAATACTAGAAAATATGTTATGAGCATGTGTGCTGGATTTTGGGGGATCTTGAAGTAAGTATCTCCATTTGATTGAGTTTTCGTACAATAACCATTATCAGGCGACTATCGGGGTGGCTCCATATGAGATGCTATATGGGAGGAAGTGTAGATCACCTATTCATTGGGATGAGACGGGTGAGAGAAGGTACTTAGGTCCTGAGATGGTTCAGAGGACCAATGAGGCGATTGAAAAGATTAGAGCTCGGATGCTCACCTCCCAGAGTCGCCAGAAGAGTTACTCGGACTTGAAATGCAGGAGTGTACAGTTTCAAGTCGGTGATCATGTGTTTCTTAAGGTTTCTTCCTTGAGAGGGGTGAGACAGTTTGGTGTTCGGGGCAAGCTGAGCCCTAGGTTTGTTGGCCCCTTTGATATTCTGGAACAGGTTGGAGAGGTAGCTTACATATTTTCGATGCCTCCAGCTCTATCAGGGGTTCATGATGTATTTCACGTATCTATGCTTCGAAAGTATGTATCAGATTCTACACATGTACTGAGTTATGAGAACTTGGAGCTGGACCAAGATTTATCATAAGAGGAGAAGCCGATTAAGATTCTTGACCAGAAGGATAAAGTCTTACGGAGCAAGACCATCACCTTAGTGAAAGTGCTGTGGAGGAACAACGAGATTGAAGAGGCGACATGGGAACTTGAGTCAGATATGCGGGAGTGGTATCTCGAGTTATTCAAGTAATTTCAAGGATGAAATTTCTGTAAGGAGGGGGTAGTTGTAGCTTCCCAAAATCTGCTAATAAGGCTTAGGGCCTTGATTAGCGTGCCTGGAGGGAAATAAGTGATTTATTATATTAATATGTAAATTTGATGAGTATGTGATTAGAAATGCATGTTTAGGTGAATTAAATATGCATGTGGGCTCCATTTGGTTATTAGGGGCATGTTTGTAATTTTAGCCCGTTGAGGGCATAAATGAAATACTTGTGAATATTATGATCTTTACCACGTGTGAGTGGTGATATATTTGAGATGCACGATCTGAGATAGTCCTAGGGAGAAGTTTAGCTAGGAAGTCACAACGGGACCCAAAACCCGACTCAGAGCGAGTCAAGGGTATTTCGAGCATTAGACATTTTACTGGGTTTATTGGGTTAAGAAAATTAATATTTGGAGATATATTTGAAGTCAGAATGTTTAGGAGGGAATATCGGGAAAATTTACCATTTTACCCTCAGGGGAGTTTTTGGTAGCCCGAGCCTTGGAGGTAACTTAAGTGGCTTAGGCTAGTTGAGACAACACATAAGAAACACTTATAATTTTCCTAAATCGACCATATCTCCTTATCACTCGATTTCTCTCTCTCTTTGGGAGCTTGAAGGCTGAAGAAAGTTCTAGGGGAATTGAGCTAGGAATTCAGAAATCTAAGGATTGGATTGTGGGAGGAGTAAGCTTGGGAAGTTGAAGAGCAAGTGTGGCCTGAATTCATTCTTGAGGTAAGATGCCTAGTATTAAATTAACAGAGTTTATGTTGAGTTTTGTTAGAGTTATAAGTTTATGCATGTAAGTTAAATTAACAGAGTTTATGTTGAGTTTTGTTAGAGTTACAAGCGCTTATAGAATTCATCGAACTTGAGGTCGGTCCGGCATTAATGATCTTTGAGTCATTCAATGCAAATATCGATTAGATCTAATCTTTATTGGCTTGCATTGAACACGCTAAGGCCGTCCTAACTTATGAGTTAGCACTGTGTGACCAGTGTCCAGTACCATTGCCGAACCTGACTAATTAGTCACAGCTTCACAGTTGATACTGACACCTTTGCCTATTCTGACTAATTAGTCAGTGCCACGCACAAGTAAGCAATGCTACCAAGTATATGTCATATGTCGAATATTCAAACGTAGGGCATTCAGCATGCTTACTTAACAGTTGCTAGCACAATTACGATCATGCACAAACACAAAGACTCAAGCTCTGATCAGTCTCACAGTCAATATTCATGGCATGCCCTAATCACATGTTTCTCGTACATCACATGCATCACATTTAATCATCCAGCATGCCTCAATAATAACCATATGCAAATGAGCAAGATTGCTAAGCATTCAATATGCTATCAATGTTTACATTTAAACATCCAACATGCATCAAGAATAACCATGCATGTCACATATGGGGTGCAGTTTTCTTACCTTTGGTCCAAGCATAGGTTACCAATAAATGAGGTACAAGTACGATCCTAATTCCAAGCCCCTAGGGATAACCTAGTCACAACTATGATATAAAACCTCATCAAAATGAGTAAATAAATACTTCCAAATCCAACCCAAGCCTCCGGGACATCGAATCCCACTCAACTCGGTAGTAGGATTGATCCCAGGCCCTTAGAGTTAAGTTCCCCTCACAAAAACTCATTTTTGTCAATTTTTCCCTTAAGGGTCGTGACCCTCCATGGACCATGCCGCGGCTCGCCCCCCTGGCAGAGCCTATCACCACCTTCATCAAGCTAAGGCCGCGGCCCAACCTCGCACCAGCCTAAAAACCTCGTTTTCTCCTTTCTAAAACCTTCCAAAAACCTATCCAAACATCTCCAAACTCAAATATCAAAGTTCCCAAACATCCCCATGATCCAAAACCCATAAAACTCAAGTCTCAAATCAATTAAAAACTCATCAAAACACAAAATCCAATTCAAGCTTAAAAACTTTTAAAAACTTAAAACTTAAAACTTGAATTACCTCCAAGTGAGTTGTTTCCAACTAAATCCTCTAGCTAATAAGCTTCTAATCTTTCCTAGGATCGCTATGCCTCGATCCTCGCTTGATTCCGAGTCCTAGAACTCAAGTTACCTTTGAAAATACGATCAGGAGACGAAAAGGAAACTTAGAGGGAGAGAGAACGTACAGAACGTTCTTTTTATTCTTTTAAAAGGTTACTTCAAGCTTAAGTTGTAACGACCCAAAATCACTAATATGGCTTAAGGGCCTTGATTAGTGTGTCGGGATGGCATAACTGGTTTATGTGTGAATTTATTGATTTAATGCATGATTACATGATAAGCATGCTTGTATGATTATATGAATATAAACCTGATTAAATGTTATACTTGTGAGAACCACATTATTATGTGGGTAAATCTGCAGTAGGCGACTTGAGGTGATCTTAGGGAGCTAGATAGCGGGAAAGTCACAATGGGGCTTAATATCTGACTTTGGACAAGTCAAGGGTTGTTTCAGGTATCGGGTGGTTATTTAGATTATCGGGTTATGAAAATAAATAATTGGAGATATATTTGAGGTTAGGAAGTCTAGATGGGAATATTGGGGAATTTTACTATTTTGCCCTCGGGGACGTTTCCGGTACCTCGAGCTTTGGGGTTAGCTTAATTGCCTAAGGATATACTTAAGGAGTAGTAGAAAACAGTAGAACATAATAAGACCGACTCTTTTTCTCAGCCCTTTTCTCTCTTTTCTCTCACAAGGAAAAACACTGAAAATTTTAGAGGAATTCAGTGGATTGAAGGAGTGATTTGGAGACTTAGCTCAAGAATCATCCAGGGAATTTAATCAGTACTAAGGTAAGAATTGAATTCCTTTATTTTTGGTTAGAAATTCTGAGTTATGGCTGAGTAGTGAGATAGTTGTGATTTTGATGTTAAAGGCAGAATTAAGGTGGAAAAGCTTGGGAATTGATTTGGATTTTCCTTAGAGAAGTGGTTATGCAACTGAGGTAAGCTCTAATCTAAGGTTTAATGGTTGAGTTATAGTGTTTTCATGGCTGGGTTTTGTGTTCTTAAGTTAGAAAGTTTCAGTAATTGAAATGGGTTTTTGATGGGTTTCTAGCCTAGGTTTCAACTGGGTTGTGTTATTGGAATCTTGTGGGAAGTTTTTGGATAATTGAGTTGTGGAATTAGGGTAGTTTTGAGTGAGTTTGCATGAGGTTTGAGAGTTAAAAATGGAGGTTTTTCTGGGTTCGAAGGGGTCGGGCCACGACATAGTTCTTGGTGAGCCATGTCCCTTCGAAGCTGATGTGTGCGGAGGAAGGAGGGCGGGTTGCGGCATGGTCTGAGTAGGGCCGCGACCCTTAGCTGTTTTTGGGCATTGGGAGGCCTCTGGTTGGGGCCATCCTGCGTCATGGGTGGCTAATGCCGTGACCCTTAAGGGATTTTGGGATTTTGAGATTCTAGGCTTGGGAATTTAACCTAGGGTGCTCGAGATTGAATCTTTTACCATGTTTGGTGAAGTTTAATGTTCCGGAGACTAGAACTTTGTCTAGAAGCTCATTTAAGATTGTTGATGGTATCCTTTATCTTGGTTGTGACTAGGTGCTAAGCTAGGGCTTGGGGATCGGATCGTGCTCAAGGAGCATCGCTCGTAACTAGTTCACTTGGAAGCCAAAGGTAAGAAAACTGCACCCGGTTGTGTATTTGTAATGGGACTAAGGGTTCCCTAATATGTATGCTTTGAAAAGGATGGTATTATGCCATGTAAATAGTAAACCAATAGCCTAAGAGTGCCAAAGGTTACACTTGCGCACAAGGCGCGGCTCGGCCACTGGTAGCCGAGGACAGCTTATTATGCACTGAGCTCGGTTTAAGCGGGCCGGAGTCAGTGGGGTAAACAGAGGGTGCAGCCTAAGTTGTCAGCCCTAGTTATTATGTGATTTGACTGTTATTAATGATTGGTTGCGTCTTTGATTCTGATTACATGCTGTGTGATTAATGTGGAATATTAAGTGGTTGATCATGCTTGATGAATTATTCTCTAGATATGATTGTTGAGATGTGTAATATGTTTTCTTGCTGGGCCTTGGCTCACAGGTGCTACGTGGTGTAGGTAAAGGCAAGGGCAAACTTGATCAGCCCTGACTTGGAGAGCTCTATGAGCGGAATGTACATGACCAACTGCTCAGCCGCCACGGTTGAGAGGATAACAGGAACAGAAAAGCTATAAGTGTCTATTTTTCCTTAGAGTGGCTGATGATAGTCTGTATTTTGGAAATTCTGTAATCAACTTTTAAACACGGTTCCTTTTTGGGATCCCATATGTAAATTGGTTTAAGTATATGACATGTATCTTTTGAGACCAAAACCATTTTATCCTTAGCACATTTATGGTTTAGTGACACGTTTTGACTAAATGACATGATTAGCAAGTCCTGCACCTTTATAAGTACACAATGTAGCGGTCCTGGCTATCCAGGGCATTACATAAGTAGCCTCAACCATATCCTAACACTCGGGGTCCCGAAAACACCCCCGGGGACAAAATAGTCAAAATCTCCTGAATTTCCCCCTGATCTTACTAACTCCCAATTTATCACCAAATATTCATTCCCATTACCCAATAACTCGGTAATGCTCTAAATACCCCTTGACTCATTCCGAGTCAAGAATAAATCCCGTTGTGACTTTCCCACTAGCTTACCTCCTAGGATCGTCTTATGCTGAGTAACCCTGGCATAACCAAATAATAATAAAGCACCACACACATATCACATATATGCCAAATATGCCCGAAATGGCCAAAATATGAAAATCACTCAATTACTCAAAAATGAGTTCACATGCATATTTAATACACCTAAACATGCATATTATCATTTAATAACACAATAAATCAATTATGGCCCTCTCGGCCTCCTAATCAAGGTCCTAAACCTTATTAGGAAATTTGGGGCATTACAACTATCCCCTCCTTACAGAAATTTCGTCCTCGAAATTTATCTGAACTGCCGGAATATCAATTCCACACAACTAATCCCAATTTCCCAAGTCATTCCCTTGACCTCACTGCTTCTGTAACATTTCCTTAACCCAAGGTATCACTTTGTTCTTTAGAACCTTATTATTTCTGTCTCATATTTGGACTGGCTATTCTTTATATGATAACTTAGCCTCAATCCCCCGATTCTCATAACTCAACTCATGAGTTTCTTTCAACCCATGTCCTCAGCATGGAAATACAAAATACACTGTATATACCTGACAATGCCAAACATAAGGTCGAACCAAAATCAACCTAACTAGTCCTATCCAGGACTCAAACTGTCATAACAATCTAGGGCTTAACTTGCCCTTAACTCCTCACCCCTTTCCACGGTGATACTTCTAAGGAAGATACAATCTTCTACCTGGAACTCTATGTTCCTACTTTTCAATTCAACAAAACTTTTCCATTTATTCTGAGAAGTGAGCATCCAAGCTTCACCCTCTAATAATCCCAATAGTCCCCTGAACCACCTCAGGATCCAGATATTTAACATCTCGCCCATCTTATTCCAATGAATGAGTGACGAACACGCTCTACTATACCTTATCTCATAAGGTACCTTTTCAACACTGGATAACTCTCTTCCTCTCTCGAAGAGATCTGAATACTGACCAGCTGTGCTACTTATCCTTACTGACAAAAATAAACTCACTTGGACTGCTGGTCCATAATGACTCAATGCCAACCCATACTAGTCCACTAACTAGGCAATCCCACCGCGAAACCCATCGCGATACTTTCTTATTTCCATTATAAAATACTCAAAGGCTACAATGGCCTTGCTAATTCCTGATACTCTGTCTTGACCTGCTAACAGGTTAAGAACTTTACCACGCATTCCATTACATCTCTCTCCATCCAGGCCACCACTATAAAGCTTTCATATCTTGTTACATTTCCATGATGCCTGAATGAAGAGAATAAATGAATAGCATGAGATTCATCTAGAATCTCCCAATTAATCTCGGTGTCCATCGGATTCCAAATCCGACCCTATACCACAATAAATTTCATATCTGACACTGTACAACTCTTAGCTAATCCAGCTAAGACTTTCCGTTCAATCTTTCTTATGTGTGGTTCACTTAGTTATTTTCCTTTTGATCTTCTCTGAGATAATAATCTCAAACATAACACTGGCCCACCAGAAACTCTACTCTAGTTCTAGTAAGATGCTTTAACCAACATATTGCTTAGGCAATTACTTTTCTCTGTCACTGAGATGTCACAACAACCCACTAACTGATTCTGTTCTGCAAGAAGACTCAGAACTATTTCCCAAGGCACCTGTAATATCCTTACCACCCCAAGGACACTCCTGCCCCTAAGGCGTTCCCTAAATGTAGAGTCTAAGAACTTTACTTAGCTAGTTAGATAGTAGTATTATAGTATTTATAGCATTATCTTTGTAATTGTGGATTTTTGGTTCAGACCGGGAATTATTTGGACACTCATAGTAGTACTTTTAGATTTTCTAAGTTTAACCTATAGTTTAAGAATATTAATGTTAACCTAAGGTTTGATTATATGACTGATATTAAAGATAATATTTATTATACTATAAGGTTTAGATAAGGACCAATAGGATTTTAAGCACATGTTATGTATGGATGATTAAGGATTAAGTATTTTGAGATTAAATTTAATAAAGGTAAAAGTTTGAATGCTATAAGGTCAATCAGTAGCTTTGAATACGTTGAGGGCTTAGTCAAGGCTGTTTACTCCATTCAAACTTAGCTAAAAATGTGTAATTTTGTGTTTAATTAATCAGCGTGTGTCGATATATCACAGCACGTAGATACGGAAAACACGAGACGATGCACGACAGCCTCGGGCATACTGGCGTAGGCGATATATCGCCTACAGGGGGCGATATATCGCCTCCTTCAGTATATTTCAAAAGTTTTTGAATTCTTTTTCCTTTCAGCCATTCAACCTCTTGATAAGTCCAGCATCTTTTCAACGAGTCTTCAGCCTCTGCTGAACGATTATTCAAATTATTTTCACCTAAAAAGCTATTATTTTTATTCAAGTAAAATTAAGATCCTTTCATTCCTAAACTCTATAAATAGGACCTAGTACCCAGCCATTATTCATCTTTTGCTCTAAGTTCAGAGGCTGCAAGTGCTAAGTGAGTGTGAGAGTGTAAACACCTGGGTTGGGGAATCATAAGCTTGATCATCATAAGCTTATCAAACACTTTGGGAAGTAAGGTTTTATAGTATTTCGGTTTGAGGTGTAGATTGGTCTTACAAGTCTTCAAGGTAACCCAAAACTCTAAGTTCATTTCTGTACTTGTTCTTTTAAGTTCTCATAGTCTTCTAACCTTATTCTTATTTTGGTTAGGAAATCTAAGAACTTGCACATAAGTTTTTGGTAAGTATGTTTCTCCAAGGTTTAGTCCTTCCATTCCTTTCATTTCTCTTTTTCTTCTATAGACTCACCTTTTCTTAATGGTTATTAGGAGTGTTCCAAAAGTCCCAACGCTGTCCTCTTATCCCGGTAACTTTGGTAAGGAAAATAGGATAGAATCTATATGTTATATGCTTGTGTTATCTTATGTTTTATGTTATGAAATATGTTATAAAATATATTATGAATATGTATGTTTGTAGGCTTGGGCATATGACCCATAGGACTAACAAGACCCCAAATAGGTTATGGGCATATGACCTACTTAGCTAGCAGGACCCCATTAATCTCATGGGCATATGACTTGTTTAGTCTATGGGACCCCAAGTAATAATGGCCATTATAGTATGTGTATGTAATAAGTGTTATGTTATGTCTTTATGTTTATTATGAAATTTATGTACATGATGTATGTGTTAGATTTTTCCTTGCTGGGCATTAGGCTCATTCCTTTTTGTTTTATGTGCAGGAAAATAGCTTTAGTGGCGGTAAGGTTTGTGGATGCTTGGAGATTGTGTATCGATGATGAATGGAGTCAAGGAGTCGAGAGTTCGATTTCGAGGATGTAGTCATTTGTTTATGGTCTTTATATGTATTTTCCGCACTTACTATGTAATCCCTTTATTTTATAAATCATGTTATGTTTTGTTTTTCAAACAATGGGATCCCATATCCTTCTTGGTATTTATGTAAGTAACTCTTATTTCTATAAGTTTTCTAATAAAATTATGGTATTTTCGCAAATGTAAGTTTTAGTAAGAATTTGTATGTATAGTTTCGTTAATGGTCCAAGAGTCTAGAATAGTTGGGTCATTACACTAACCTTGGAAAATTTCTGTTGAGAAAATACCACAAATCATTGTCCAAGACAATCACAAATCCCATTCAAATAATCCTTTGAATGCTCTGTTCATCTGATTCATAAACACTTGGCATTCGACAAATTCTTAAGACATACTTAGCACTCCCAGTGCTCTTATCTGATACAAACAAAGTCTTTTAGATAACTTCCTCTCTGATCTCTAACTGGTCCTAACCAGATCCAAGATCCACCTTAGAGAATTCCATCTTACTCACTAGTTGAACCTTTAATTCCTACAACTCCGCTGAGCCATTCAAAGCAATGCCCTAAAATCTGTTTCCATTCCTGGCACCAATCCAGTCACCATACTATCTCTCCATATAAAAGAAACTTTGGAAAACCTCCTGGAAACACATCCAGAGCTTACGTACTAATCCAGTCTGTCCTGACTCCACTGGCACAATCTAAATGGTATCCACCACACCAGCTAAGAGTTCTATGGACCTCTCTACCATACAACTCTAGCTCTCAATATAGATGTCATCAACATACTAAATCTATGCACAGTGCCAACTGTGACAAGGCTTTCCACTCTCAAGCCCAAGAGTTACTATTATTTCCTTACTATTTAAAATTGCCCCACACTTGGCTAACCAATCCATATCCTAGATCATACCAAAGCCAGTCATAACCAGCTTTATCAAAACCACTGATGAGTCCTTTCTTCTTCTTTTCTCACAATCCAATTCATCTCTTAAATCACCCGTTCGGTATTGCCTTCCCATCATAACATAATCATGTGATCTGCATAACAACTCTATGCTTCTCTATATGCAACAATAAAGAAACAGCATGGCACCAAAACCAGTCAGCATAACTCAAAACTCAGAACTAGAAAACTGATCTATCACCCTTGAGGAACTAGTCTCAGTCTCAAATTCCAACTGCAACGGAATGAACACTCGAGCTGGGGTCGAGCTGTCCATCCCCTTTTGCTCATCCTTCCTCCGCATTGGGCAATCCTTCTTATGATGTCCAAACATATTACATGAGAAACATGCCCTTGCTCGGCATTCTCCTAGATGATGCCTTTTGCACCAAGCGCATATTGGATATGTCTTCTGACTTTCCTTTTTACTTGCTCCAATAAGTGGAGGTACCACTATCTGAGCTCCGTGCTCCCCAACACTTTTCTTCTCATTCTTTATGCTTTCAACAACAAGAGCCTTCTCTACCACCTGAGCATAGGTAGAGATTTCATGCAATGGGGCAACTCTAATGCCCTAAGCTATTCCAGGATTCAATCCCTGAACAAACCTTTCCTTCTGAGATACATCTGTGGGTACCATGTCTAAAGCAAACTTGGCCAACCCATCAAATCTGTTAACATACACTGCTATTGTTCCATTACCCTGAATGAGATTCAAAAACTCATTCATCTTAGAAGTCTTGACTACATCACAATAATACTTCTCATTAAACAGCTGCCTGAATTCTTTCCAGTCCATCACAGTTGTGTCTCGTGTTTAGGATACTACCTCCCACCACGTCCGGGCATCATCCCACAATACACATGTCGCACAAGCCACCCTATCGTGACCTACCAGCCCCATACTATAAAGAATGGAACTGATCATGGCCATCCATTGCTCAGCTCCGAATGGATCAAGGCCTCCCTCGAAGACTAGAGGGTAATATTCCTGGAAACTTCCACAGAGAAATTCCCATCTGTTCTCAACCCTAGGCTGAGCCAAAGCTGGTGCCACTCCTGGCACAACAAAGGAAGAGGTGCTCCCCAATAGATTCTACTGTTGCTTTAGACACCTAATCTCTTCCTCATGCCTCTGTAATCTTGATTGCAAATCTGTGATCATCTACTAAAAATTCATAGTAGCAGATGAAGAATTGATACCCTGGCTATAACCCTCAGCCTCTGTATAACCACCACCAGGCCTCATTATCTGCCTTGGATATAAACCTGCTGTTTGAATCTGCAATCAATAACTAGACCCATTAATCATGATGAGCATATCAAGAGTTTTCCCCACGAGATCAATCTTACTACACCATAATCTCAAACCACTTGTAGTGCTATAAAAACATGCCCATGTCATTCATACATCAATCATAATCCCTGCTATTCCTACATTCATACCATGCCTCCAACTCCAGCATGCAAATATTACAATTATATATTCATGGAGTAGGTAATCATATGATCACAATAATATACATAATCACGGAGCATATAATCATATAGTCAAGAGCAAGGCTCTATCAAAATCTCATGCTCCCTAATACAATGTGCATGTAAAGCATTTACATTCTATTTAAGCAGTTAAGCACATAACTACAGAAATAGTTACCATTCCCTGAGTGAAGCTATCTTTAGTGACGAGTGTACATGCCCAGCTTGTCTTCAGGAACCATAAACCTTGGCTCGCTCTGATACCAAGTTGTAACGCCCTAATCTCCAGGGACTGTTACGGTGCACATTGCAAATAGTGCTAAACCCGCTAATCGAGTCATTTGGCCATAAACGTGTAACTAAGTATGATTAGCGGTTTAGGGATTAAAAATTTCGGTTAAGATATAACGCTTTACTAGAACATTTACTGTATATATTGGGATCCCAAAAATATAATTTAAAGGTTTATTACAACAAAATATTTACAACCGGCCGATCTAAGCGGCAAAACATGGTTTAATCCTAGTTTCTCTCCTTCAAACCTCGGCCTTGGCGGTCGAGTAGCTGCATATGTAAACATCGTCACCTAAGCTCTCCAACTCAAGGATGGTCCATCTTTCTTTTGCCTTTACCTGCACCACATAGCACCCGTGAGCCGAAGCCCAGCAAGAAAACTCAATATGCTCATGAACAGTCATATCATGATATCAAATCATATCTGGCATGCCTAGCAAACATAGCTCAATTCAAGCATGCAAATAATCTCATATAATGCTGGGGAATCGAGGATAAGAAATCCCGCTCTCCTGATTGGATGACTATTAAGTCAATCCTAATCAGATGAGTGATTTAACACTTGAGGTTCTGGTAAACCATATTGAGTGACTGACAAGCAAGTCACTACGGGGATCAGTACCCAAAGCCATGCAAATGATGATTAAAATGATCATACAGAGCTTATAGCCCTGAGCAGATGAGTGAATATCACTTTGAGGTTCTGTTAAACCATAATGAATGACTGTCAAACAAGTCACTATGGCGCTCGGTGCCCATAGCCGTGTAACGAAACTGTTACCTGGGCTTTCCTGCAGTGGCTCTAACCAGATGAGTGACTGATGGGTAGTCACTAGCTTAAACAGATGAGAGACTGATGGGTAAGTCTCACAGGCTCAACACCCACAGCCATGTGACTAAATAGTCATCGTGGCTCTAAATGACTAGCCTTTGTCTAGACAAGCGCTTATAGAATTCATCGAACTTGAGGTCAGTATGGCATTAATGCTCTTTGATTCATTCAATGCAGATATCGATTAAATCTAATCTTTATTGGCTTGCGTTGAACACGCTAAGGCCGTCCTGACTTATGAGTCAGCACTGTGTGACCAGTGTCCAGTACCACTGCCGAACCTGACTAATTAGTCACAGCTTCATAGTTGATACTGACACCTTTGCCAATTCTGACTAATTAGTCAGTGCCATGCACAAGAAAGCAATGCTACCAAGTATATGTCATATGTCAAATATTCAAACGTAAGGCATTCAGCATGCTTACTTAACAGTTTCTAGCACAATTATGATCATGCACAAGCACAGAGACTCAAGCTCTGATCAGTCTCACAGTCAATATTCATGGCATGCCCTAATCACATGTTTCTCATGCATCACATGCATCACACTTAATCATCCAGCATGCCTCAATAATAACCATATGCAAATGAGCAAGATTGCTAAGCATTCAATATGCTATCAATGTTTACATTTAAACATCCAACATGCATCAAGAATAACCATGCATGCCACATATGGGGTGCAGTTTTCTTACCTTTGGTCCAATCACAGGTTACCAATAAATGAGGCACAAGCACGATTCTGATTCCAAGCCCCTAGTGATAATCTAGTCACAACCATGATATAAAACCTCATCAAAATGAGTAAATAAATACTTCCAAACCCAACCCAAGCCTCCGGGACATTGAATCCCACTCAACTCGGTAGCAGGATCAATCCCAGGCCCTTAGAGTTAAGTTCCCCTCACAAAAACTCATTTCTGGAAATTTTTCCCTTAAGGGCCACGACCCTCCATGGACCATGCCGCGGCTCGCCCCCCTGGCAGAGCCTATCACCACCTTCATCAAGCTAGGGCCGCGAGCCCTAGAACAAGGCCACGGCCCAACCTCGCACCAGCCTAAAAACCTCGTTTTCTCCTTTCTAAAACCTTCCAAAAACCTATCCAAACATCTCCAAACTCAAAAATCAAAGTTCCCAAACATCCCCATGATCCAAAACCCATAAAACCCAAGTCTCAGATCAATTAAAAACTCATCAAAACACAAAATCCAGTTCAAGCTTAAAAACTTTTAAAAACTTAAAACTTGAATTACCTCCAATTGAGTTGTTTCCACCTAAATCCTCTAGCTAATAAGCTTCTAATCTTTCCTAGGATCGCTATGCCTCAATCATCGCTTGATTCTGAGTCCTAGAACTCAAGTTACCTTCGAAAATACGACCAGGAGACGAAAAGGAAACTTAGAGGGAGAGAGAATGTACAAAATGTTCTTTTTATTCTTTTAAAAGGTTACTTCAAGCTTAAGTAGCTTCAACCATATCCTAACACTCGGGGTCTCGAAAACACCCCCGGGGACAAAATAGTCAAAATCTCCAGAATTTCCCCTTGATCTTACTAACTCCCAATTTATCACCAAATATTCATTCCCATTACCCAATAACACGGTAATGCTCTAAATACCCCTTGACTCACTCCGAGTCAAGAATAAATCCCGTTGTGACTTTCCCACTAGCTTTCCTCCTAGGATCATCTTATGCTGAGTAACCCTGGCATAACCAAATAATAATAAAGCACCACACACATATCACATATATGCCAAATATGCTCGAAATGGCCAAAATATGAAAATCACCCAATTACTCAAAAATGAGTTCACATGCATATTTAATACACCTAAACATGCATATTATCATTTAATAACACAATAAATCAATTATGGCCCTCCTGGCCTCCTAATCAAGGTCCTAAACCTTATTAGGTAATTTGGGGCATTACAGAGGCACTTAGTGGGCTATTGGATCCTGAGAAGGTTTTAGGCTCGGGAATCCAAAAGTTAAGGCTCGTGATGGATTTATCACCTGGATTGATAGAATTCAAGGTCCCGGAGGCTAGAATTATAACCCAACGTTATTTAATGGATTAGAATTTGATGGATGGATGCTGTTGACATGTTGTGACTAGGTTTTTAGTGAGGCTTGGACTAGGGGACTTTGCTCAGGATACCGTTGCTCGGAAAGCTTGGGACACAGGTAAGAAAACTGTTGTACCCGTAGAGCAGGGCGTGGCCCTATAGTTGTATTATAGGGCACGACCCTATGTGATTGTGTGCAGGGCGTAGCCCTATTAATTATGTTTGTATTTGTTAAGTTTATGCTATGTGCTGCATATCTGTAAATGTGCGGCAAGGGCTGAGAATAGCAAGGGCTGGGAACGGCGAAGGCCGAGAATGGAAAAGCCGAGTATGGAAAGGGGGCTGGGAGCGGCGTTAAGCACGCGGAGTGCAAGTCACTAGGGTGAGACCTTTCTCAGATGCTTGGAACACCCTCACGGTGTAGACCGCGAACCCAGGGCCTGGTAAAGCACTTGGGACTGCATGGCCGTTATGTGTTTAGCCTGTTGGCGGCTTTGTTATATGTTGATTGATAGTTATGCATACATTGATTGCTTGTGTGGAGTTTTCTTGCCGAGCTTCGGATCATGAGTGCTCTATGGTGTAGGTAAGGGCAAGGGAAATTTCAATCAACCATGAGTATGGAGAGCGTGAAGTGGTGTGTACATGTTTGGCCTACCTGGCTGCCACGACCAGGGGTATTTTTTGGGAGATGATATATATTCAACCTAATTTTGTCGTCTAGTCGACTTTAATCATATTTTGAGTTGTAAATATTGCTAAACAATATTTTGGGATCCCAAATGTATAACGCTCTATAAATTCAATGAATGACTACATTTTCAAATTATATGACTTTTATTATATTTAGCTACACTTTTAACCTAAAACCTCGATTAGCGAGTTAATTGCACGCTTTAAACTCACTTAGTAATGACTCTAAGGAAGTAGGGCATTACACCCAGCCATCAGGTGTTCATCACTCCAAGTCGTGAAGTCGTTTTGGAATAGGGAACAATTCCGTTCCCCTTCGAACGCAGGTCGGACGAGGAGAGTTCCAATTTCAACCTCTGTGTTGTGGCTCAACATAATCTTATTTAACCTCCCATGAGTCATAATCTTTGAGATGATATGCTTAACCTCGAAGTATGCGTTGGGATCAACCACGAGCTTCTTCTCCACCACCAGACCAAAGTGTGGGATGGGAGATTCTAGGGCGATCTGCTTCCCCTTCTTCTTTTGTTGAGAGGACGAGCTCGAGGCATTCTTCTTTGGGGTTTTCTTCTTTTGTGGAGCCATCAGATCGCCTAACGACAGAACGACCTAATTAGTAGGTGACCTAAGAGGATCTAAAACTGTGACACGAGAGTACGAAAAGGGAAATTTTTTACTTTTGTTATATGAGCTAAGGTTGCCTTTAGCCCCATTGCATGATGCCACGCGATATCCTCAGCTACGCGCCTCGGTTTCCCAACAGACCCCTGATATTTAGGGATCCATGTGTCAGAAATGTCAGACCACTACTTTCCTTGGGAGGCAGTTTAGTGCAAAACCACCCAAGAAAACGTAACCTCTAAGCTATCTGGTTCTAAACCTAAAAATCCTTCATTTCCCTTACCCCGAATGGGTATTCTTTAAATTAATTCACCATTAGGATTACCCATAAATTTCCCAGTTTTATGAACGTCCTATTTCTAATATATTTTTGGACTCACCAGTTGAACCAAAAAACATTTAGAAATAGCCTACCATTGACTACAATAAGTGTTGCGGATGAACATGGTGAAGAACATAAATTCCATTGGGTAAAAAGAAAAAAAAACTCTTCAAACTAAAGAAGGAGATACTTATAGGAAGTGTGTTTGTCGACGGTAAAATGCAGACTCGGCAACGAGAAGCTTCGGGAAAGCTTCTGAATGTTTGGGCACAATGAACGGTTTTGGGGATACTAGGAAAGAAGGGAGGTTTCAGAAGTTCAGAAAAATGAAAATTTTAAATGCAAAGGTGGTGAGGTTTGAAATTTGGTTATCCTATTTTTACGTAAATTATGGAAATTAATTTGGGCCATCCAGTTGGGTTAGTTCAAGATCTAAGGGCCAAGATTAAATAGACCAAATAGTTGCAAAAAGTTGACAAGACAATTATTGCAGTCCTCAAAACCCAAACAGACGCCCATTGCGGTACACCATGTATCCAGTACTCAAGTAGTGGGCAGGCATGGTTTTATGTAACAGAAGTCTAAAAGCCCCTACTATGTATGTTAGAAAGTGACGACGTCATACAGGAGCAGGAGCTTGGGGGGCAAATGTTGTACCCTAATTTTAGCCCAAGTTCATTCACTCAGCTCAGGTATAGCTGGAAAATAAATATACGGAGAAATAACTAAGGGAATGATATCTGCTTATTATCCATGTAGACAACTCAAGTTGCATAGTGGTCATACGTGGTGTTAGGCGTCTTGAGATTAACTCAAGCTTAGAATATTAAAATAGTTTTCAAAGCACGAGTTGGCAGGAGATATCCAGCTCGTGGTAATTCTAATATATTGCATACCCGCGGATCCCTAGAGACTCGGGATCCCCTTATACGTATATTTATGGCCAGGCTATCATATTTAATATCCCAGATATGAGGAGTACATTTACCTTGTGATCAAATCATATCCCAATATAAATGGGAGTTATTTGTATTAAGTGTAATAATTATGTAAATGTGTGATTGACTCACGCGGTGACCCAAACCTGTCCATGAAATTCCCTTATAAATACTGGGAATATTGGACAGGAAAGGGGACAATTATTCTGTAATACCAAAACTCTGCCAAAATAGAGAGAGAAACAACAATAATATAGACTCGTGGACTATGTGGATTTTAACTACTAAACCACGTAAAAGTTCTGTGTTCTTGAGTGAATTCATTTATTTTTCATTACAGTTTATTAAGCACTAATCTACCTTATTATTTCATAATACACTATTGGCGAAAAACTGCGTCAGCAACAATCATAATCTATTGTGACCTAATCACTATAATTGTAACTATTTATATGTTCGGGATTTTATAAATGTTTGTATTATTCCAATAATCATGTAATAAAACAAGCAAGCAACACGGTTGTCAAACTAAATGATTTCTATTACTTTATGACAATATAAAATTACGTTACATGTCCATCATGATTTTATAAGGGCATAAAACCCAACAAAGTGTAGCAATGCAAAGTGATAGAGGTACCGTATACAATATCGATTGTATTGAGCTGGGACACAATGAAAGAAATAACTTATGATAATCTCCATTAAAATATAGAAGTTCAACATTTTTCAATTGATAGTTGTTTGAGACTTGACCTCAATCGTGAAGTGAATAATGAACTCCTATTTGTGCTTTTATGACTTTTGACTTATTGGGTAAGGTTCAGTATTCCTACGATCGAATTCCTGATATCTTGGAGTCATAGAATTGCAAGTGGCTGGGAACATACTTCACAGATATGGAATCTGATCCTTACTTAAATAAATGCATATTAGTTGTTCCTTTTAGTGTTGATTCGGGGCTTGAACATAGAGCGCTCAATTTCTGTTAGAGAACATAAATTTCATTATGTAATTAAATTTATAGAATAATGTTCATTATAGGATCAATGGAACTAATTGATAAAGACATAATTAGAGAGGTTAGCAAACATTAAGACCTAGCTTTAATTATAAACAATGTACTAGCAGAGGGTCATAACTCATGCAATGACTAAATCAATGGACGACTTTATAGTTATAGTGTAGTAATCGAGGTTACCTTTCTCTTAGACCTCTTTATTTATGTGATTATAAGTTATCTTTATTTTATAGATTAGATTTAACTTGAGTTGTGGTGAGAGAATAAGGTTTAGTTTTTTTTTTTTAAATATTTAGTGGTTATAATTATTATTATAGCATAGTATAGATTTATGGTATTAGTAGCCTTGTTTGTGGGAAAATGGGTGATTGCGTAAGAATAAATTAATTATGGTATAACTCCTACAACTTCAGTTATGTTGATTTTACTACAGGTGAGTCCAGAGTTTCGAGATTTAGGTAGTTAGAGGTTGAGATATTTTTCCTAGGTAGTTTGATGTTAGATTATTCCTCAATTATTTAATAAAAATATTAATAAGATAATTTAGAGATATTTTCTATAGAAGTTAGGATTCTATTTTATTTGGATTATAGTTAGAATGAAATTAAGATTTTTGAGAGCCTACAAATAGAGCTTATTCCTTCTCATTTTTTTTCATTAATTCTTTCTCTTCTTGAGACCCTCACCCACACACACTCTCTCTCTCCCTATTGTTGTCGTGCACCACCATAAAAACACAAGCCCTAAGTCCAAAATCATCATCACCATCATCTCTTCATATCTTTGAAACCCTAGTACCCAAAGAGACCACACGACCAAGGTTATCTTTCTTATTGTCAAAACCCTACAAGCAAGCATTTAAGGATCTAGAGTTTTTCTTCAAGATCAAGGTTGAGGTATAGTTAAGTTTTGATTGTGTTTGAGTTTTAGATTTATTTGTTTATGTTTTAATAATGGTATTATGTTTATGAAATATGGTTTTAAGTGGGATTAGCATATAACAGACTCAAGTATAGTTTCTATCCACCACACTCAAGGTAAGGAAAATTAGGTAGTTTAGTTTTTGACCTAGTTTATGTTTTGTATGACTTAACATTTCAGGTACAATAATGAGGTAAGTGTGGCTGGACCTAAGGTGTCCAATAATGTATGACAGACTTATGTCTGGTAGGCTCGGATGCCAAAATTTTATGACGGACCTAAGTTGATGTTCAATGTATGACAAACTTATGTCCGGGGCTTAATTGCCACCCCTGTATAAGCACTTATCTTTTTCTTATACCTGTCTTGTTATTATAACTTATGACTTAGGATATATTTTGATCTTGTATGATTAGTATAAATTAATGTTGTTATGAACTCTTGTATGAACTGATTGTATGATTGTTATGACTATGTGATTATATGATTTATTATCTATGATGTGTTTATGACTAATGTTATGATTGCAGGATATAATTTATGATCTAGATCTATATGTGATTTTTTAGTATAACAGTGATATAGGATAGATCATGACCTTGGTATCTGTTATGAATATAATATTGCATGTGAAATTATTCGTTTGGGCTTAGAAGCTCATTCCTTTCTTTTATTTTTGTAGAATAAGTTAACCTTAGATGACTGGTGGCGAGCGAATTCCAAATAGCAAGACTGGTGTGAATATACGGGGGCCGTACAGCCGCGTGTTATTTTCTTGGGAAATTATGAACTCTATGATTTAATGTTGCCTAATTTTAATTTTATTTTATTGTGAAGACTATTATTTATTTTTCCTAACCCCGGGTTATATTTATTCTAAATTATCTATAAAGAAGGCAATACTTTTTTACGATATGTTAATTTTTCAACATCTTTATTTTCTACAATTATAGCTAGAGTTTAGGGTGTTACATATAACTTCTAAAAATATAAGACTGTAGTTTTGAGAGTTCAACAATGAATTTCTACTGGAATAATTCATAGTTAATAAATTAATTAAGTAACTAAGAGTTAGTGAAATTAATTAAATTATTGGAGCTTCAACCAATGAGTCCATACTGTCCCCGTACTAGCTCGGTAACACATAGGTAGGATTTTGGTATTAAAATGAAATAATTAAAAGTTATAAAGTATTATTTTTAATCTAAAAAATTAATATTATTTGTGAAATAATATTTAAAATATTATATATGAAATAATAATTAATGGAAAATAAATTTTGTTGTACCCTAAAATTAGCACGAGTTCAATTACTTAGCTCGGGTACAACTGGCAAATAAATATGTGGAAAAATAGCCAAGTTGAATATCTGGTTATTAATGATGTGAGTAGCTCGAGATCCAATCCAGTTCGTACACAATATACAGGTTATCATCTGACCTACACTTAAGGTAACAATCGAGTTCGGGACTCAGAATGGTCAGATCCAACTTTGGGCACTCTGAAGTTACTACGGGCTCGGAGTCAGGTAGTTATTAAACACGAGCTCAGGTGAGATGTTAAGCTCGTGAGAACCTAGACATACCACACACTAAAGGATCCCAGGAGATTCGGGGATTCTTTATACGCTCATTAATGACCTAGATGTATCATATACCTGTCATTTATTATTCGAGATAGCAGGAGTATATTTATTATGTTATCAAATCATATCCCAATAAAAATGGGAACAATCTGTATTAATTATATACCTTATTTAATTACGCGATTTATTTACACAGTTACCCAAACCTGTCCATGGAATTCTCCTATAAATACTAAGAATATTGAATAGGAAAGGAAAGACTTTTGGTATTGTCGAAACTCAGTAGAAATAGAGCGAGAAAAGTAATAATATTGACTCGTGGACTAGGTGAATTTTAACCAGTGAACCACGCAAAAGTTCTATGCTTTTGAGTGAATGTTTATTAGTTCATTACGATTTATAATTTAGCACTAATCTACTCGTTTAATTTCTTAATACACTGTTGGCGAAAAACCGCGTCAACAAAATTATATCGATAATTTTGTGAAATTAATTTTTTATTGAGAATTAATTTAATCATATTTAATTTTGTGGTATAATTGTATACTGCTTAAAATAATATGATAAGGGCCTAACAAATAATATTTTATAGAGATAAAATATCATTGGGCCCAAAACCCTCTAGTTGGTGTGGCCCACGCATAGGCCCAATGAGATTAGGGCGAGGTCTTCTTTTTATTGTTATATATATAGAATATAACATCAAGAGAGAGAGAGAAAAAAGACATCAAATGCATTTCACATTATTTGCTAAGAGAGAAAAATAGAGAACTTTGTTCTCTTTGTATTGTGAGAAGAACACTCTCTCATGTGTTGAGATTCAAAAGTGTGTTCTTGTGTATCCTACCAAATAACATAGATATCCACCTGTCTCATTCTCTTTCTGCGAGCCATGCTATGGAAGATGGTGGGTTAGGAGGCTAAGACGCTATTTGTTCTACGCATGTTCTACATCTAGAAAAGGTATTCGTAATCTTCTATTTTTATTCAGATTCATGTCGCATGAGAAAGTTCCCATTCTAATTATGATTCCTAAGTGATTCGTTCTTATGCTTTAATAGTTGTTATTATCACATTGAAATGTTATTACATGCTTCCGCTGCACTGTCAATCACATGATCTAAAACAAACAATTGGTACCAGAGCCATGGTTGAGATCATGTGTCATGAATCTGATCTGTGTTTATTTTGAATGTATGAACACATAGAGCACATGTTTTACGAGTGAGCTTAAGGAATATTCTTATTTCTTATATTTTTTTATTATGTTTTATGGATGTGATGAATGAGATTGTTCGTTAACTATATGCTTATCTTCGTTTTTGGTTTTGTTCTTAATTTTTGAATTAGATTCATTGAACACCATATTGTTTTGTTGGGTATAGGTTCTATGTAATTATTTAAATTTATAGTTTTTAGAATTTGTGTTATGTTCTTGTATCAGATGTTATTCAATAGATGGAATAGAACTAAAATTATTTTTAATTTTTTTAAAGATTATTGTAATCGAATTAAAAAAAAAAACTGATCAATGATTTGATCATTAGTTCATGCGCGAAATGCATATTCCATGGTGTAGAATTTTTGCAATAAGAGAATTAACTCTTGATGTGTGCCGTACAGTATACATAGACACATAAATTTGATCAAGATCATATTTGATGATCTTTTTGGTCTTGCTGTGATGCCATGATGCACATTAACTTGTTCCATATTTATGCACATTAAGTGCAGTAAACAAGTTGCGTGATGCAATATTGAAGGAGAAAAAGTTTTTTTTTTGTTTTATCTTAATTAATTAATAAGATTAGTTATTTAATTTAAAATTTAAATATATATATTTTAATATTTGATGTTAAGATATTTATGAGAATAATTATGTTGCTAGTTGAATGACCCAATCTTTTTTGTTTGACAAAAAAAATATATTATCCTTAAGTTGGTGATGATTACCAAATTCAAATTCAAATTTGATTTAATTAATTATCTTATTAAGTAATTAATTTCAAATTTTGAAAATTAACTATATTAATTAATTTATTTAATTAATTAATTTATTACCAAATAAATTATTAATTGTTAATTTTGGGAAACAAGAAATTTATATCTTAGTTCAAAATTAAGAAAGTGAATTGTTCACTTTTTTTTAATTTTGTTATTGGGAAGATTTGACTGTTAAATTAGTTAAATACATTATTTGTGAAACAAGATTATTAGTATTCGTTTTTAATGAAAAATATTTGATTTATCCAAATCAAATATTGGTTTTAGAAACCACTAAGAAGATTAATAATTAATTTGTCATTTAGAAAAATGATTTTTTTGAACAACTTAATTGGAGTCAAAATTTATTAGTTTATAGAAACTAATTAATTATTAAATAAATATAATTTGAGTAATTATAATCCCAATCATTCCCATTAAATAATAGTATTTTTAGAAACTATCAATTATTTATTTGAATAATTATGAATTATTTTCCCCAAAATTC
The DNA here is from genome assembly GCF_963169125.1 of Humulus lupulus. Lineage (NCBI taxonomy): Eukaryota > Viridiplantae > Streptophyta > Magnoliopsida > Rosales > Cannabaceae > Humulus > Humulus lupulus. Next base: position 158,083,865 of record NC_084797.1, on the reverse strand, counting down.
GGTAACATTTTTGGAGACTATTAGTTATTAATTAATAATTTATGAAATTATTATTTTAATTAACAAATGTTTAAGAAACTTTGATAAATCCTACTTTTGGAAATTATGTCATCTCATTTAGAACCTAGGGTTAATGTTTGAGTGTGCAGTCCCGGATGCACACAAGAAAGGATGAAGCTCATGGAGATTACAAGAAGCCTTGAAGCCCAAGGGATTCCTTGGTGTATTTTTATAATTTCGTTTAACAAAGAGAACCGGATCAATACCTTTATGTTTAATTATATTGTATGATTGGTAACATGTTGATATGATCACTTCACATGCCATATAGAATAGGAACGCCCACTCATTGCATCATTAAAATTGCATGCTATGTATGAATGTTAATTTTTAAAATTAACATGTCTCCTAGGATAGAAAAGTAGTATAATTCTTTTTCTACCATAAATGAACACAAATAATGTGAATTAGATTTAAGTAGTTAAATTTGGTAATGTCACATTAATAGCATGTCTAGATTACCTTAATATGTTTTAAGATTATTAATGAGTTTAATAACTAGGAAAAACATAGTTTAGAATTAATTAGTAACTGTTAGTAATTATTCTAAATTTGGTAATCTTAGAATTTTATGAGTTAAATTTGGATTGCATAAGTGATTTAAATTTAATAGTTAAATTTTGGTAATAATCACTTAGTAATTAAATTATGAGATATTTTAATAGAAAACCTTTTATTTCAAAAATAGTGAGTGAGAGAAGGTTATAAGGCGCTATAACATACAATCTCTACTATTGGTTGGAAAGCGTTGGTTCTAGTCAGGGCCTCGAGAAAGCTTTGCTTTCGTCCTACTTATTAGAAGGTGTTTTGGATAGGATTTTAACAGGTAGTCCTCTTAGCGATAGGGATTTAATATGTATTCCATGTTTGACCTATTCTATCAACGACACTCATGAGTTAAGTCAAGAAACCTGAAATAGTTGGTCACACTCACAAAAAAAAATAAATCCGCCCTAGCTGGATATATTTTTGACCAAAATAATGGTAATTATTTATTATAAAGATATGAGATATTTTGACATAATTGTTAGAATTTATGTCCTAAAAGCATGTACATACATTTTATTGATTTAAATAAAAATACAATTTTATTATATTTGAAGTTTCTAATTATTGTTTGAATGTTATATTTTGACATAATTGTCAATGTTCACTCTTGGTGGATGAGTTGTAGTATGGAGAAGTATTAAACAATCTAGTATTACAGATTCAACCATGGAAGCTAAGTATATAGCGACTTGTGAAGCAGCTAAGGAAGCAGTTTGACTTAGAAAGTTCTACATAGATCTTGAAGTAATTCCAGATATGGAGAAGTCACTAATCCTGTATTTTTGAAATAGTAGAGCAGTAGCTAACTCTAAGGAATCCAGAAGCCACAAGAGAGGATAGCATATAGAAAGGAAATACCATCTGGTTAAAGAGATTGTGCACCGAGGAGATGAGTCTGTATTTTGAGGCTTAAATTGTTGTTATGGGCTTTATTCATTTGTGGTGGTTGTTTTAGTTTTTTTGTTTTATTTTTGTTTGTCTTTTGTGTTGTTTACTCAAGGGCGAGTAAATGTTAAGTTTGGGGAGATTTGTTAGGTTCATTTTAGGTTTGTTTTAGAGAATATTTTAGGTTATGTTTTTAGTTATTTAGGATTGTTTTGTGAAGATTTACGCTTGTTTTCTTCTTGTTTCAGGTTTTAATGTTCAAGTACATAATATGTAACGTCTCGTGTTTTGAACACACGCTAGTAGCCGGTTGGAGCCGGTGAAGAATTATATGGAATATTATTTTGATAAATGATATTATATGAATTTGTGATGATTTTTAAATTTTTATAGTCGCTGTGATGATCTGGTAAATGATCTAGCTTTATGCAAAGAAAGATTGGTCTCAGACTAAGGAGTAAACCCCAATGGAAGAAAAATCTTGAATTAAATAAAATAGGAAATACTATGGCATAAAAATATTAATTTTGTCTGGCAACTGAGACTTTATAGTCGAGCAAATAAATTTAAGAAAAATTGATTGAGGTTTGAATTCCAATCAACCGGGCTTAAGAATGGTGATTTCTTGCTCGGGCCTCTAAGGACATTTTGATCAATTTGATAAAATAACAAAAATTATGTGATATGTGACAAATTTTATTTTTGGGTCACATTTAATTTAATTAATTAAGCTTGGAGATATTTAAAACTATAGGGTAAAACTTAAGGGAATTTTAGATAAGTAAAATTACCAAAGGGCCCTCGAGTGTCTAAGGAGAGAGGTAAAAATGTGCAAGGGCATAGAGGTCTTTTCCAAGGGAGGAAAGAGAGTGTGGTGGGCAGCAAGGCTATGCTCTAGGGCTCTCAAGAGCCTAGGACACCTACCCTAGGGGAAGAGTAAGAGCCTTACCCCACTCACAAGTTAAACCATAATCATTTTTTTTCTCTTACAATTTGAATCATTTTCTCACAAAATTATTTTCTCTCAAGAAAACACTCTATCTTCCATTACCTCTCCCAAACCCGAAACCTTAAAGCCCTCTACCCCTCCATTGCTGCAATCTTTTCTCTCCACAAGCTAAGACACTCACCCCCCATTGAAGAAGGGAGAAGCTCAAGAACATTTGTGTAGAGTAAGTTTTGAAACCTCATTCATCTTCCCTTCCAATTTTCTTCTTCAAACCTGAAACCCTAAGGATGTATTATGCATGGATGTGATCTAATATCCATGTATGACATTGATCTTGTGTTCTAGGGTTCAAGGGAAGCTTGTACTAGTTGGATCTCAAAGGGTGAGCTCTTTGGTGATCAAGTAAAAGCAAGGTAAGAGGTCCTGGTAGTTTGCAAATTTGGCCCTCATCTAAGTCTTTGTACCCTAAATCTTTCTAAAAATATGCATGTGGGACTTTGGGGCTTGATTTGAGAGTGTAGAGCACAAGGGAGAGTTTTGAGAAGCTAAGGAAAACACATCTCCAAGTTAGAAGAAATCTATGGTTATTCTTTGAGTTTTGTGTTAATATTTGTAGATCTGATTGTATAGGTTATTTTAATGGTTTTGGAGCTTATTTTATGCTTAAGGTTGAGATTGTGTGATTTGATGATTTGCATGCATACATGTGGCTAGGGTTATGCTAGAAATGCTTGTTGTTGTTAAGTTTATGAAAAAAATGCATGCTGCCAAAATTTCATGGTCTGGCTTCCAATGGTTCAGATCGCACTCTACTGCCTCTTTTTGTGAATTTTTTTTTTAGTTTCATATTTATTTGTGAGTACTTGATGATAGGCTTTGGAAAATCGTAAAAATGTATTTTTAAACCCAAGTTATGCACTTTTGGTATTGTGATGCAAATCTGGAAAATTCTGGGTAGCATGCACTGCCCATATTGTTTTGACTTTTGAACAGTTTTACTTATCAAAAAGCTATGAAATTTGGTATGGTGTTAGCTGAAACATGTATAAGGGTCACTATAAAATTTTAGAGGAAAATGTGTTATGGTATAAGTGATATTATTTTTCAAAGTTTTCCCTAAAATCTGGAAATAAAACTTCTGGGCAACAAGCACTGCCCAAATTGATTTAAACATTTTGATGGATTTTATTTCTCCAAAAATTATGAAATTTTTAAGGAAGCCAATTTATACATGTATAAAGATCTCTGTAAAATTTTAGAAAGAAATGGGCTATGGTGTAAGAGAAATAAATTTCCAAAGTACCTTAAAATATTTTAATGGGTTTTGCCATCCCAAAGTTTATGAAATTTTAAAGTAAATTATTTAAGATGCATATCAAGACCCCTGTAAAATTTTAGAGAAAACTGTGCCACGGTTTATGTAATGCCCCAGAATCCCTAACGTGGTTTAATGGCTGGATTAGTAGGCTGAGAGGGCCATAACTGTTTAATTATGCTATTAAATGATAATATGCATGTTTATGTGAATTATATTATAATATGATGTTATATGCATGCATGGTGGTCCACATTTAATTACAGGGGTGTTTTGGTAATTTGGCCGTTGAGGGCATAACTGTATATTTGTATGCATGTCGGTGACATATTGTTGAGACCACATTATAATGTGGGTTTGTTCGAGCTATTCGGCATGAGACGATCTTGGAATATTAATTAGCGGTCTAGTCATAACATGTTTAAGTTCAGGGCTCGGGATGAGTCTCGGGGTGATTTTAATGATTAGAGCGTTAACGGGAATTAAATGGTAACAGGATATAAATTATTGGTGTTTGAGATTATCGAGAATAGCGGGAATTGGAGAGCGTTAATTATGATTAACGAGATAGGTGGGAAATACCAATTTTGCCCTTGGGAGCCTTTAGAAACCCTTATTAGACCTAGGGGTATTTTGGTCTTTTCACCCCTAGGATAGATATAAGCCATTTTAGGCTGTGAAAGAAGAGAAAAACAGAGTATCACTTGAAGCTTCTCCCGTACCTTCTTCCCTTCAACTTTCTTTGTGATTTTTGAGCCATCCTTGAGGATTCAAGCTTGGGAAGTAAGCCTTGGGAGTTTGGGAGTGTGCTCCACCATTGAAGAGCATCATAATCTAAGTTTGAGGTAAGTTTCTAGCCATTGAATTCTCTGGTTTGCCCTGTTTTAGTTCTAATTTGCAGTTGAGATTTCTAAGTTGAATACTTGGTTTTGTTGGGAGTTTTGGCTAGGGTTCTTATGGTTGTGATGTTTGGGGTATGTGAGGATGGTTTTTGTGTTCATTTGGCATAAAAAATGGGATTTGGAAGCATTGGAATCGAGTTAGAACTGAAGGAGTCGAAGAAGGAAGTTTCAGGAGGAAACTGGTCTTGGGGTAGCGCTACAACGCCCATCAGAGGGCGCTATAGCGCTACATAGGATGGTTTCTGGGCAGTTCGGGGTTCTAAGTATAGCGTTGGGGCACTATTGCGCAGCACTGTAGCGCTACTCTGTTCCTCCAGAATCCCGTTTTGAGTGTTTTTAAGGGTTTTTGGCTCGGGGTTTTAATCCTTGAGGCCCGAGATTGAATCTACTCACCATGTGGGCATGTTTCGAGGTCCCCAGGGTGGGGTTTAGGTTAAGACCCTTCCAATGTTGATTTTCATTAATGGAGGTTATAATTGGTTGTGATTAGGTAACCGCGAAGGAACCAAAAGGTTGATTGTTCTCAGGAGTCGTTCTTATTATATTTCTCGCTCGAACAAGAGGCAAGAAAAATGCACCCTGTGTATATGACATGCGTAATTGTTGTTGAGGCATGTTGGTTGATAAATGTGGACATTGATTGCATATTAAATGCTAGCGGATGTTGTTTACTTGTGTATGGCACTGATTAGTCAGGGACGTCATTGGTCGCTTATCACTGACCTAAGAGTCAGAAACGACATAAGCGTCCTGAATGCAGGGCCGAATGAAGATTAGATCTAATCGATATTAACATCGAATGACTCTAAGGCATTAATGTTGGACCGACCCTAAGGTTGATGAAACTTATAAGCGTTGACTAGTCTAAGCTAGTTATCCAGAGCCAGGGCCTAAGGCCTAGGTGACCGTTTGTCACATGGCTAGGGAACGATGTTCCAGGGTTATGACTCTATGGTCATGAGGAAGGTTATGTTGGTGACTAGTCACCAAGCACCTATCATGTTTAAGATAATGAAAGGTTCACTTATCTGTTAAGCCCCAGTGACCCTATCGTCACATGGCTAAAGGGAGTTGTACCCACTTTAGTGACTTTTCCTCTGTCACTTACCTGTTTTGGACTGGAAGTCTTGGATAATTGTTATGATCATTGTTGACATTATATCATGCTATATTGTGTTTTCTTGTTGGGCCTTGGCTCATGGGTGCTATGTGGTGCAGGTAAAGGGAAAGAAAAGCTTACCCAACCTTGAGTGGAGAGCTTAGGTGGTGATGTGTACATATGCGGCCGCTTGACCACCACAGCCAAGGAGTTCTTAGAGGAACTAGGGGGTTTACCCTATTTTTGCCGCTTAGGTCGGCGGGTTTGTAAAGTTGAAACAGTAATGACCATTTTGAGTTGTAGATAACTTGTAAATGTTTTTATGGGCCCATGAACAGTTTCATGTATTTAATAAAATATATCCTTTCCTTTTTACTGGTTTTCTACCTTAGCCTGTTAATAACACTTAGATGCACGATTTTAACCAAAGGACTCGAGTAGCGGGTCAAATTTCTGGTTCACCGTAACTGTTATGGGGTAACCAGGGCATTACAGTTTAAGAGAACTAAGTTTTCCCTAAAAGTGATTTCGAACCTTAACGAAAAGTTATTTTTGGGAGGTTAGTGCTCCTAACCTAAAACAATTTTTGATGCGAGACTTTTGCCTAGTTCCCATCCTTATGAGACAGAATATGTGAACGATAGTTTAAGGCTTTTGGTTAAAAAAACTCAATTTAGGGCAAAAGCTTAAAAAGAGGAGTTTATCACTTTAAAACATATAATGACATTAAAATTTTGGAAATGAAAATAAATAATTCTTTGCAAAGATAACTAAGGATTTGGAGATTTAACCAATCCCAAATCAACTTGAGTTAATTTAAAAGTTAATTTTTACCATTATATAAGTTAAGGGTCCAATTACCCTTCTTTTAAAAAATAACTCAAAATGAGATCTTAGGTTATGGATAAAAATGGTAAAAATGGGAGTTTGAGTTTTGTAGAATCTTTTAGAGAAAGGGGTAACATTGTCAGATATTATTTGTAAAGGGGCAAAAAGTGGTATTTTGTTAAATGATAGAAAACGGTAAACTTTCGCAAGAGGACGACAAGTTGGTATTTTTCTAAAGATATGAGTTGAGCAGAACTCATTTTTTCTAAAACCAAAATACGAATTATCCGATAAGAGAGTTCTTTATTTAAAGAATATTAAAAGGCACAGCACGAAGAACGTGTTGCGGTGATGCCAATTTTCTTATGATACTGTAAAGATTGAAACGAAATCCAACCTTATACACATGAAGTGTATAAGAGGCTATAATATAGAGTCTCTAAGAATTTATTTCATGTAGCTATCGTGGAATATTAGCTATAAGAATATGCCATAGTTTAATCCAAGTACATTGTATTAATTACAGTAACCGCAAAAAGGGAAAACGAACAACGGTGTTAAAGATCTAGCTGGGAACTAAGGAGTCCAAGTATGTTATCCTTTCTCTTTCTTAGCTACAACATGAATACACTAGTGTGTGCTTGTAGTAGTAGATTACACTAGTTTTGTTTGGGTCATTAAGACCAGGGTATGCTTAATGCCTACTCATGCAATGATTTTGCATTATGTGGCTAAATGGTAAGTAGGTTTGGGTTAGAGCCAGAACCCTAGCGTAATATAGTCTGGGTGGAGCCAGGAAACGGTAAGCTAAAGTCCGGGTCAGAGCCCAGATATGTTATAAATATAGTCCGTGTTGGAGCCAGGACATGGTAAGAATATAGTTCGGGTTGGGGCCAAGACATAAATGCTGGAACTGGGTTGAGGTCGGATCCCTTGCTGTTAATCTATTGATTAGTTATGATATGTGTTATATATCTTGAATATTTTGGGAATTTTTGAGTGCAAGTTATTGTGATATGTGTGAACTTGGTTGTTAGAAACAACTAGAGTATTTATTTCAGATACAGTTATATATCTTGAATGTCTAAGATTTTATGAGTACAGGTTGTTAGTATATGTATGAAAATTGGTTGTTGGGTGCAACCAATGTGGTTGATTTTCTTTTATTGCTATTATTGAGAATTGTATGATAGGGTTGGAACTTATCCAATACCCTAATGACCGGTAGCTATATCTACCTTAGGTCGACCCGTTACTGGGTTTAGTATACTTGTGTTGTAAGGCTATTCTTACTAAGTGTTTTTTCTTGCCTACTTGTTTCATGTTGTAGGTAAGTGCAAAAACAAAGTTGAGTAGTGAGTGCTGTAGTCTGCTTGCGAAAATGTACATGTGGCCTGACCTTGGGAGGTTTTTGATGGAACACCATTTTAAAAAGAAAAAGCTTGGAGCTTGTTATTTCATTTATGACATTTTGTTTTGCTACAACTCTGTGGTAGAGTATTTGTAATTCTATTTGCTAAACTAAAAGTGTGCGCACAGAGTCGTTTCTTAAAAGTTTTTTTTATAAGGATTTTCGGTACAATGATTTAAAATAAAAGTTTAAATTTCCGCATGTTTTTGGTCTTGTATGTTTTGGGTCGTTATATAATATGGAGTGAAATGAGAAGAAACATGTTAAATATGATGAATAAGATGGATTTAGTGTCAATTGTGAAGTTTCAAGACATTATGTGTGGAAAATACTACATTGAAGATGCTCAACACCCGTAGTTTATGCTCTGTAATGCAAATCTAAAACTTTAAGACGCATTTTGACCATGATTTCTTCACTTTCTGGAAATACTTCTAGAAATATAAGTCTTATATATTTCTCTTAGCTTTCCATATCTTTTTTAATCATTTCATTCGGAGATATATTGAGGGAGTTATGATTAAAATATGATGAGTTGACGTTGCAGGCAGTTCGAAACGAGTTTCAGTTTTATTCTATACAATTAGTGCCCCAATGCTAATATATAACGCCCCTGCACTAGCGAAGTCAGAGAGCACAGTTCCAGGAAGTGTGAAATAGCACCCCTGCGCTACGATCTGTACGATTTTCGTGAAAAGCAAGCAGATGGCATTTTATGGGGGCAAGAAGGTCTTTTGTCTCTAGGGTTACTATAAAAGCTTAATTTTGGGTGATTTAAATCACTTCTGGCCACTGGAAATCAAGAGGATCTTGGAGATCAAGATTGGAAATTTCTTCAAGAGTTTTTCTTTTCTTATTCTTTAGTTTCTTTTTCTTATGTTCTTTTCTGAATCAATGGATGTTATGAATCTAATTGTTGACGGTGAGAACTCGTCAACGAAGTTAAGTTGGAAAAATTATCGAATTGAAATTGCTAATTCGAAAGCTATGAAAACTTGAACGATGACTCAAGAATAATGGAGTAACAACAATGGAGAATTCAGTATCTCATTCACGCTAATGTCTCTGTTACAGTAAAATTTTCCAACCCCCTCTCAGGTGGCCTTCGAATTTTATTTATAGTAGGCTCTAACGGCCTTAGGTACATAGTGGTCCAGGGGACCAAGAGGTACAGACGTACTGTACCAGGGAAGTGGCTTCAGAGGTTGTGGCTGTACATCCCGTACAGGAGCAGGTGTCAGGAGGATGTCTCCACTACCTGTCTGTACCCCTTCCTGAGGCGTGGTAGCAGGCGTGTTGGCGCAGGAGGTAGTGGTGTCGGCTCTGACCTATGGCCGTAGACGTACGGACCACGATCCTCACTGGTACCGGCATCCGTACCTGGTACCTGGTCGTACAAACATGTCTCCTTTGACTCACACTAAGCATAGGGACTTGGAAATGTGAAAAAGGGGATCTTCGGTGTCCGTATTGGCCGTGGCGCTGAATAGGGGTCTTGGGCCCATACACGTTAAGTCATGGGGCGTCGGCCTCCTGAGAAGATTATGGGCTGATGGACCTCCCGGGGCGTGCGCGCGCGGGACCTTGCGCGGCCTCGCGCATGGGGCGCCGTAGACGGCCCCGCGGCATCCCTCGGCCCTGCGCATGGGCATGGTAGGAGTGGCCCAAGGGCCTCGCTGAATAGGGCGCCCCGCCCTATGTTGGCCTCGTGGAACAAGGGTATCTTGCCCCTAGGGTGGCCTCGCTACACAAGGCACCTCGCCCTCTAGGATGGCCTCGCTACATAAGGCGCCTCGCCCTCTACGATGGCCTCGCTACATAAGGCGCCTCGCCCTCTAGGATGGCCTCGCGGAAAAAGGCACCTCGCCCCTAGGGTGGCCTCGCTACATAAGGCGCCTCGCCCTCTAGGATGGCCTCGCTACATAAGGCGCCTCGCCCTCTACGATGGCCTCGCTACATAAGGCGCCTCGCCCTCTAGGATGGCCTCGCGGAACAAGGCACCTCGCCCCTAGGGTGGCCTCGCTACATAAGGCGCCTCGCCCTCTAGGATGGCCTCGCGGAACAAGGCACTCGCGAGACGGGGTGGTCTCGCGGATCGGGGGGGGCTCGCCACTCGGTGGCCTCGCGGGAGGCGACTTGGGGGCCTCGCGGAAGAGCATTCTCGCGAGACGGGGCGGTCTCGCGGATCAGGGGGGGCCTCGCCACTTGATGGCCTCACGGGAGGCGACTTGGTGGCTACCTTGCATTTCCCTTTGATGAGATTATGAGCATCAACACTTGCCCCCCTGGTCTAGGAGAGGGCCTTAAGGTGCTCTTGTAGACTATTCATCTTGGTTCCTATAAATAGGCATTCATGCATGGCTTAATATTTACACCTTACCTCCTTGGCTTAGTGGTGGTTAGACCCTTGCTCCTTTCAAGAGGTAAAGGGTTCAATCCCCCACAACCACACTTTCTCTATTATTTCATCACTTTTCCATTTTTTCATTGACATCATTTTTTTTTTTTTTTTTTTTAGCTAGTTCCTTGGTGTGTATATTTTTGGACTAACACACACTTCTGATTAATTCTTGCAGACGCGCGTTTTCAACGCTCTGGTGCTTTTCGCCTTCCAACCTTACTTGGACTCCGACTTCGTTCTTTCAATTGCTTGAGGTATATTTTCTTTCCTTCTCCCATTTATTTACTTATTTTATCGGATTCACACCAACAATACTTGGGATGGGGTACGTTAGCCCGAGCTCGTTTTGACCATACGCGCGCCCCTCCTCTTTCTTGTTACACATATACCTTGTAGTAGTCCATTTAGGGCGTTTGCACCTGGGGGTATTAAGCCTGTTCCTTTGTGTTTTGTAGTATCCCCCTTGTTTAAACGTGACCTCCTTTTTGCTGTCGGGACGCGGTTTCATGGCCAGTGAGGGCCCGTCCGACATACCCTCGAGGGCTGAGTTTATCGACCTGTCTTCAGATCCTGAGTCCCCTGAGGGCAGCCCTTACCAGGACTATGAGTCTTTGAGGCAAGCCCGCATTCGCCACCTTGAGTGCATGGCTAATCTTAGGCATAAAATTTGGGTGGTAGAGAGCGAAATTGACTCGGTGTCGAGGGGAGACGGAGGACCTTCACCCCCGGGCCTTAGCGACCATATAGCGCGTCTTAGGACGGCTCTTTTTGAATTGCGGTGGGAGTTAGAGTTTATGGAGGGACACATTCCGCCAGAACCTCCCACTCCCTCTTCGCCTGATGACGATCACGGGGCTATCAACTCCTCTCCTCAGCCCCTAGTCTCCGTTGATCCTGGCTTAGCGCTTCCGCCATCGCTCCCTCGATGGAAAACCCTTGCTAGGAAGAGAAAATGGAGGGTTAAGTGCTCTGCCTCTTCCTCACATGTTTCTTTTGATTTTGCAGATATGTCGAAGGTACGCAGACAGGTGTCCGTCCAGGAAGAAGACGACGCCCCCCTACTGGCGTCCAGCCTAGTGTCCAATATGTCTTCGAACAAACTGAAGACCATCGTGAAGCGCTACCGAACTCCTCCAGAATACGCCTTGCATGTTCCTCAGGAGACCTGCCGGGCCGACCGCCCTGAGAAGGGCTTTGTGGCTTTGAGTGAGCAGATTATGAAGGCGGGTGGCACCGTTCCTCTACACCCGTTCTTTGTGGCGGTTCTCAACTATTTCGATTTGGCCCCTCTCCAACTGTCACCCAACAGTTGGTTGACTTTAAGTTGCCTCTTTCTTTGGTTCAAGAATAATGAGCAACGCGCCCCGACGGCGCAAGAGGTGCATTCCTTGTACAACCTTATTGGGGTGCACAATTCCAAGGGCTTCTATTACTTGCAGAAGGCCAATAGTGAGCTACCCTTGATAGATGGCTCAGTGTCTAACCCAGGGTCCTGGAAACAGGATTTTTTCTGGGTACAGGGGCCTCTTTCAGTTCGTGAAGGCTTTCGCGCTGAACCTAGTAAGTATCCAGTCTTTTTCTTTTTCTTATTAGAACTCACCATTTTGCACTCTCGCTTGTACTGATATTGGTGCGGTTCTTGCAGGGCAATTTGCTGATCCCTCGGTCATCGGGTCGGAGGCGGAGGCGATAAACAGACTCATTGCAGCAGACCCCGCCCTGAAGAAAGCAGCAGTCCTATTTACCATGACGAATCTCAATCGCCACCAATTGTCTCCGGTCTCTAACCCCAAGTTCCTATGGTCAATCACCGGGTCTAAGAAGGTTGTGGCTACGCCGGCTGGGCCATCACTGCATGAAGATGAGGCTGAGGTGGAGATGGAGGATGCCCCCCTGTCCCCCAGGGGACATCCTCCTCATGACTCCCATGACCAGGACACGGCCTTTCACCCTCTAGGTCCGCAGGCCGCGGCAGGATGCTACGCCTCTCCTGGTTGCGGTGGTGGCGATGCCTTCCCTCCAATTCATCATGATCTCGGCATACCGGCTGCTGATTTCGTCGGGCTCGCGGAGCCCCCTGCCGATGCACCAGAGTCTCAATTTTTCTCTTCTGCTGCGCCTCCTCCTGCCTCGGCGAGTGGGTCGTCTGTCCCAGTCCAACCAGATGCTCCTAGCGTGGGGGCAGAGGCTTGGGTGACCAGGATGGCCTCAGTTTATGGGCAGCGTTTCGTTCCAATAGCTGAGAGTCTCCCTGTCTCCGACTGGAGGGGCCTAGGGAACGTGACTCAATCAGACCTCGGGGAGATGCTAAGGCGTGCTGCGGCCTGGGTGAGGCTTTTCACTTTGCGTTGATTAGTATTATGCATAGATGCACCTGTGTTCTTCTTTTTGTTACTTATTGCTGATGCCATTGGTTTTCTTGTGCAGGTCTATATCGTGTCTCTTCGACATGCTGACTCAACTGGCATCCTTTCCGCATCTACCACTGAGAGGGACGGCCTCATAGTCCAGGTCCAGGAGCTCGAAAATGAGCTTAGCGCAACCAAGGTCCAATTGTCAAAAGCCCGGACTAAGTACACCAAGTCGGACTTGAAGAATGAGCAGCTGAAAGCTAAGATCAAGGTGCTGAAGGGCAAGGCTAAATGTTTGGAGCGCGAGCTCAAGGAGGCCAAGATCGCTGCATCCGGGTCGCATGAGATGGTTGTTCGACAGGGGACTGAAGTTGAGGCCCTTAGGACTGAACTACAGTCGGCTCAGGAGAAAGTCGCTTCCTTGGAGGCGGAGAAGGCTGTAATCGAGCGCAAGTCTATAGACCGGGCTCTTTACAATGTGTGGAAGCAGGATCCCAACTTCGACTTCTCCTCTTTTGGCGAGCAAGCTGTTGCCCGAGCGGCCTGGTGGAGTGCCCACTACAGGAGGCCTTGAACTAGTTTCGCTCCTTTTTTTTTTTTTTGTAACGTCATTACTAGTGCTACTTTTCTGTTAGTAACCCTTGTATTGTCTTGAGAACTCCTTTCTTTTTTATGTATGAATACATGTGATGTTGTTGTTTATTTCTTGTTCTACTGCACTTGAGGCCCTTTTATGCCTGTATGACGCGGTTTGGTTGGTTCCCTTCTTTTATTTGTCAGGCTGGAGGTCCTTTGGATCCCATGTGAGAGGGTTCACTGGGACCTCTTTTGGTGCCCCTTGGCGGTTTTTGTAAGGATATTTTGACCCCTTGGATCTTAGCTATCCTTTTGGGTTTTTCTTGCGCGCGCTTATTATTTCTTTGCGAGAGGCGTCCCTCTCGTCCTTTTGCATAGTACTATTTCGGCAAGGGTCTTTTTTGGGACCCTTTTTGGCTGGGCGGCTTGGTGGCCGCTCCAGACTTATTAGTGTTGTCACTATATATATATTTTTCTTTCGTAAGGCCTTTTGGCCTCCTTGATGTTCACGAGGGTAGCTAATCCTTGTAAACTCAGGGGAGTAAAAAGACCTTGCAAGGCCTCCCCTGAGTTTACAAGGATTAGCTACCCTCGTGAACATCAAGGAGGCCAAAAGGCCTTACGAAAGAAAAATATATATATAGTGACAACACTAATAAGTCTGGAGCGGCCACCAAGCCGCCCAGCCAAAAAGGGTCCCAAAAAAGACCCTTGCCGAAATAGTACTATGCAAAAGGACGAGAGGGACGCCTCTCGCAAAGAAATAATAAGCGCGCGCAAGAAAAACCCAAAAGGATAGCTAAGATCCAAGGGGTCAAAATATCCTTACAAAAACCGCCAAGGGGCACCAAAAGAGGTCCCAGTGAACCCTCTCACATGGGATCCAAAGGACCTCCAGCCTGACAAATAAAAGAAGGGAACCAACCAAACCGCGTCATACAGGCATAAAAGGGCCTCAAGTGCAGTAGAACAAGAAATAAACAACAACATCACATGTATTCATACATAAAAAAGAAAGGAGTTCTCAAGACAATACAAGGGTTACTAACAGAAAAGTAGCACTAGTAATGACGTTACAAAAAAAAAAAAAAGGAGCGAAACTAGTTCAAGGCCTCCTGTAGTGGGCACTCCACCAGGCCGCTCGGGCAACAGCTTGCTCGCCAAAAGAGGAGAAGTCGAAGTTGGGATCCTGCTTCCACACATTGTAAAGAGCCCGGTCTATAGACTTGCGCTCGATTACAGCCTTCTCCGCCTCCAAGGAAGCGACTTTCTCCTGAGCCGACTGTAGTTCAGTCCTAAGGGCCTCAACTTCAGTCCCCTGTCGAACAACCATCTCATGCGACCCGGATGCAGCGATCTTGGCCTCCTTGAGCTCGCGCTCCAAACATTTAGCCTTGCCCTTCAGCACCTTGATCTTAGCTTTCAGCTGCTCATTCTTCAAGTCCGACTTGGTGTACTTAGTCCGGGCTTTTGACAATTGGACCTTGGTTGCGCTAAGCTCATTTTCGAGCTCCTGGACCTGGACTATGAGGCCGTCCCTCTCAGTGGTAGATGCGGAAAGGATGCCAGTTGAGTCAGCATGTCGAAGAGACACGATATAGACCTGCACAAGAAAACCAATGGCATCAGCAATAAGTAACAAAAAGAAGAACACAGGTGCATCTATGCATAATACTAATCAACGCAAAGTGAAAAGCCTCACCCAGGCCGCAGCACGCCTTAGCATCTCCCCGAGGTCTGATTGAGTCACGTTCCCTAGGCCCCTCCAGTCGGAGACAGGGAGACTCTCAGCTATTGGAACGAAACGCTGCCCATAAACTGAGGCCATCCTGGTCACCCAAGCCTCTGCCCCCACGCTAGGAGCATCTGGTTGGACTGGGACAGACGACCCACTCGCCGAGGCAGGAGGAGGCGCAGCAGAAGAGAAAAATTGAGACTCTGGTGCATCGGCAGGGGGCTCCGCGAGCCCGACGAAATCAGCAGCCGGTATGCCGAGATCATGATGAATTGGAGGGAAGGCATCGCCACCACCGCAACCAGGAGAGGCGTAGCATCCTGCCGCGGCCTGCGGACCTAGAGGGTGAAAGGCCGTGTCCTGGTCATGGGAGTCATGAGGAGGATGTCCCCTGGGGGACAGGGGGGCATCCTCCATCTCCACCTCAGCCTCATCTTCATGCAGTGATGGCCCAGCCGGCGTAGCCACAACCTTCTTAGACCCGGTGATTGACCATAGGAACTTGGGGTTAGAGACCGGAGACAATTGGTGGCGATTGAGATTCGTCATGGTAAATAGGACTGCTGCTTTCTTCAGGGCGGGGTCTGCTGCAATGAGTCTGTTTATCGCCTCCGCCTCCGACCCGATGACCGAGGGATCAGCAAATTGCCCTGCAAGAACCGCACCAATATCAGTACAAGCGAGAGTGCAAAATGGTGAGTTCTAATAAGAAAAAGAAAAAGACTGGATACTTACTAGGTTCAGCGCGAAAGCCTTCACGAACTGAAAGAGGCCCCTGTACCCAGAAAAAATCCTGTTTCCAGGACCCTGGGTTAGACACTGAGCCATCTATCAAGGGTAGCTCACTATTGGCCTTCTGCAAGTAATAGAAGCCCTTGGAATTGTGCACCCCAATAAGGTTGTACAAGGAATGCACCTCTTGCGCCGTCGGGGCGCGTTGCTCATTATTCTTGAACCAAAGAAAGAGGCAACTTAAAGTCAACCAACTGTTGGGTGACAGTTGGAGAGGGGCCAAATCGAAATAGTTGAGAACCGCCACAAAGAACGGGTGTAGAGGAACGGTGCCACCCGCCTTCATAATCTGCTCACTCAAAGCCACAAAGCCCTTCTCAGGGCGGTCGGCCCGGCAGGTCTCCTGAGGAACATGCAAGGCGTATTCTGGAGGAGTTCGGTAGCGCTTCACGATGGTCTTCAGTTTGTTCGAAGACATATTGGACACTAGGCTGGACGCCAGTAGGGGGGCGTCGTCTTCTTCCTGGACGGACACCTGTCTGCGTACCTTCGACATATCTGCAAAATCAAAAGAAACATGTGAGGAAGAGGCAGAGCACTTAACCCTCCATTTTCTCTTCCTAGCAAGGGTTTTCCATCGAGGGAGCGATGGCGGAAGCGCTAAGCCAGGATCAACGGAGACTAGGGGCTGAGGAGAGGAGTTGATAGCCCCGTGATCGTCATCAGGCGAAGAGGGAGTGGGAGGTTCTGGCGGAATGTGTCCCTCCATAAACTCTAACTCCCACCGCAATTCAAAAAGAGCCGTCCTAAGACGCGCTATATGGTCGCTAAGGCCCGGGGGTGAAGGTCCTCCGTCTCCCCTCGACACCGAGTCAATTTCGCTCTCTACCACCCAAATTTTATGCCTAAGATTAGCCATGCACTCAAGGTGGCGAATGCGGGCTTGCCTCAAAGACTCATAGTCCTGGTAAGGGCTGCCCTCAGGGGACTCAGGATCTGAAGACAGGTCGATAAACTCAGCCCTCGAGGGTATGTCGGACGGGCCCTCACTGGCCATGAAACCGCGTCCCGACAGCAAAAAGGAGGTCACGTTTAAACAAGGGGGATACTACAAAACACAAAGGAACAGGCTTAATACCCCCAGGTGCAAACGCCCTAAATGGACTACTACAAGGTATATGTGTAACAAGAAAGAGGAGGGGCGCGCGTATGGTCAAAACGAGCTCGGGCTAACGTACCCCATCCCAAGTATTGTTGGTGTGAATCCGATAAAATAAGTAAATAAATGGGAGAAGGAAAGAAAATATACCTCAAGCAATTGAAAGAACGAAGTCGGAGTCCAAGTAAGGTTGGAAGGCGAAAAGCACCAGAGCGTTGAAAACGCGCGTCTGCAAGAATTAATCAGAAGTGTGTGTTAGTCCAAAAATATACACACCAAGGAACTAGCTAAAAAAAAAAAAAAAAAAAATGATGTCAATGAAAAAATGGAAAAGTGATGAAATAATAGAGAAAGTGTGGTTGTGGGGGATTGAACCCTTTACCTCTTGAAAGGAGCAAGGGTCTAACCACCACTAAGCCAAGGAGGTAAGGTGTAAATATTAAGCCATGCATGAATGCCTATTTATAGGAACCAAGATGAATAGTCTACAAGAGCACCTTAAGGCCCTCTCCTAGACCAGGGGGGCAAGTGTTGATGCTCATAATCTCATCAAAGGGAAATGCAAGGTAGCCACCAAGTCGCCTCCCGTGAGGCCATCAAGTGGCGAGGCCCCCCCTGATCCGCGAGACCGCCCCGTCTCGCGAGAATGCTCTTCCGCGAGGCCCCCAAGTCGCCTCCCGCGAGGCCACCGAGTGGCGAGCCCCCCCCCGATCCGCGAGACCACCCCGTCTCGCGAGTGCCTTGTTCCGCGAGGCCATCCTAGAGGGCGAGGCGCCTTATGTAGCGAGGCCACCCTAGGGGCGAGGTGCCTTGTTCCGCGAGGCCATCCTAGAGGGCGAGGCGCCTTATGTAGCGAGGCCATCGTAGAGGGCGAGGCGCCTTATGTAGCGAGGCCATCCTAGAGGGCGAGGCGCCTTATGTAGCGAGGCCACCCTAGGGGCGAGGTGCCTTTTTCCGCGAGGCCATCCTAGAGGGCGAGGCGCCTTATGTAGCGAGGCCATCGTAGAGGGCGAGGCGCCTTATGTAGCGAGGCCATCCTAGAGGGCGAGGTGCCTTGTGTAGCGAGGCCACCCTAGGGGCAAGATACCCTTGTTCCACGAGGCCAACATAGGGCGGGGCGCCCTATTCAGCGAGGCCCTTGGGCCACTCCTACCATGCCCATGCGCAGGGCCGAGGGATGCCGCGGGGCCGTCTACGGCGCCCCATGCGCGAGGCCGCGCAAGGTCCCGCGCGCGCACGCCCCGGGAGGTCCATCAGCCCATAATCTTCTCAGGAGGCCGACGCCCCATGACTTAACGTGTATGGGCCCAAGACCCCTATTCAGCGCCACGGCCAATACGGACACCGAAGATCCCCTTTTTCACATTTCCAAGTCCCTATGCTTAGTGTGAGTCAAAGGAGACATGTTTGTACGACCAGGTACCAGGTACGGATGCCGGTACCAGTGAGGATCGTGGTCCGTACGTCTACGGCCATAGGTCAGAGCCGACACCACTACCTCCTGCGCCAACACGCCTGCTACCACGCCTCAGGAAGGGGTACAGACAGGTAGTGGAGACATCCTCCTGACACCTGCTCCTGTACGGGATGTACAGCCACAACCTCTGAAGCCACTTCCCTGGTACAGTACGTCTGTACCTCTTGGTCCCCTGGACCACTATGTACCTAAGGCCGTTAGAGCCTACTATAAATAAAATTCGAAGGCCACCTGAGAGGGGGTTGGAAAATTTTACTGTAACAGAGACATTAGCGTGAATGAGATACTGAATTCTCCATTGTTGTTACTCCATTATTCTTGAGTCATCGTTCAAGTTTTCATAGCTTTCGAATTAGCAATTTCAATTCGATAATTTTTCCAACTTAACTTCGTTGACGAGTTCTCACCGTCAACACTAATTATGATCTAATTTTATTTTCTAGGGTTTTAATGTAGTCTCTTGATACTTTATTATTAGTTAATGCAATCCCTATGATTTCTATTTCTTCATTGTGATCTATTCAATTTTGTGCTTAATGAATGTGAATAATTCGATGTCGTTATTTGCTTTACTTTTGAATTTAATTCAAAATCTGAGAGGTGAGAGTTAATTATGCTATAGTTCAATAGACAATGATTTTGATATAGGAAGAGAGTACCTATATGGTTTGTGTAGCTTTTAGGATTTTTATTCTTAATGCTTTCCTTATGTTTAGAATTTATCATAGAGATGTAGAAAATTCACATATAGGTTGAGAGATTTATATATCTTAATAAGTATATAGATCACTTTACTAAATCCTCTATCACGATAAAGAAATAATTGTAGAAATTGTATTGATGAAATAATAAAGTGGATAGATGATGAAATTAAATGCTGTTGGTTTTCATCCATTGAATTAATTTTTCTTTTATTTGTTAATTGTTAGTTTTGTCAATTCATGAATCTGTTATTGATATTCATGAATCTAAGTTTTATTAGCCAAATAGAGTTGTGAAGTTAATTATTGGTAGTTAATAACAATCTTCGTGGGACGATACCCTACTTATCTCTATCATTACTTGTTTACGATTGTGTATACTTGCACATTGGAATTTTTCCAGCAAGTTTTTGGCGCTGTTGCTGGGGATTGAAAATTATTAATATCAAAATAATTAATTTCTATTCTAATTTGGTTGTTTTACCTTCATAATTCTAACTTGGTTTGTGTCTTAATTTTCTAATTTTAGGTAGTATTAGTTTATGCGAAGCAAATAAGTTGATAGTTTGAACAAAAAGGAGGTAAGCGTCTCGCTGATAACATAAAACAAAGCACTTTTGGGAGGCAACCCAATTTATTTTCATGTTTATATTTTGTTTTTGTTTTGTATTCTTGTTTTCGTGAAATTTTGCAACCTAAGGAGGACAATAATGTTATTTTATTTATTTAAACATTGGGGACAATGTCTAGATTGAGTTTGGGGGAAGGGACTTGACTTTTGTTGTTTCGCTCATTGTATATATATTTTAGTTGTCTATGTTTGGTGTTTGTTTAGCTTTTGGTTAGGTTTATGTTTTGTTTATGGTGTTAGTGTGAATCAAGTTGACAATAATTAGCCAATTACAATATGTTGAACGATGTGCTGTATAAATTGAATGAGAATGAAATTATAAAAATCTGTGTACTTGGTTGAATATTTCTTTTCACTTTCACTTTATCTACTTAAATATTTGAGAGCTTGGTCATAATTTTAAAAAATGTTTGTGATTGAATATTATTTATTCTTGTTGAATTTTTAAATATAAAAATAAGATTGAAATTGGTTTTATCCTAAAACTTGTTTGCTTGTTTTTTGAGACAAAATCCTAGATTATGCATGCTAAGGAGATGATTCAGGCAATTCTTTGGAATGATTAACCCTTTCAAGCCAACCTTGATGTATTAAAATCCATAGTTACCCAAATTTTGAGCCTAATGTGAATCTTTTTGTTGTTTGACACTTATTTTGAGCCTCTTTGAAACTTTGTTATTATCCTTCCCTTTGATTTATACCATGAGCATATGAAAAGTGATTGGAGGATGGTTTGTAATGGGGTTTTTATTTGAAAATTTGAGTTAATAGAAGAAGAAATATTGAGAGATAATTTTTTTTTTTGAAAATGAACTACACTCCAATTGAATATACAAATAAATAAGTTTTGGGGAGTGTAGTATCATTAGAAAACATTGAAAAAAATAAAGAGGATCCGAGCCTCAAGACAGCTGCACGCACGCAAGGCCCGAGCCCTTGCGCCCAACCACAGGCTTGAGCCTCTGCACGTCCGTGCGCCTGCCCAGCTAATGCGCTCTCCTTGACCCATGCCATCTGATTTGCCACCTGATGTGCGCAACCCTTGTGCCTAAGTGCCACGCCAAGCCCCTTGTGGCTCACCCTCCATGCTGCCGGCCCTATCCCTAGGGCACCATTTATGGTGCCCAACAAAATCCTTATTTTTGTGTTGATTATCTTTTATTTAAATGATTTTTTAAATTGTTTGAATTTGAAAAATTAATTATCTTATTTTATTTGTATTGAAAAATAAAATATCTTTTAAATAATTCTTTGAATTTGATTCTTTTAATTATTTAAATTTAACTAAATTAAAAAGATGACAAAAAATGTTATTTAATTAAAAGTTAGTTTTAATTAAATAAATTAATTATAAAATCAGTTTCTAATTTATTATTTGGGCCAAATAAATTCCTAAGAATTATAAAGATGGGCCAATAAGAGAAGATAAGCAATCTTGGAGTCTTGCAAATAAGTATATGAAATTTTATAGTTTTATTTTTATTTTTCAAAGTGTTGTAAATTTATAAATACCCAATTGTACTTGGTTCATCATTTATTGTTTATTTATTGTATTTACTTAAATAAATATTAATTAATGTTTGATTGATAACATGATCATGCATTAGTCAATTACATGCCATTCATGAAACCCCACACAATTTTTGATTAATCATGCATCTTTTAGAAACATGATTATCTAGGATTATCCTAAGTGTTTATATGAATTGTTTTGATTAATCATGCGTCTTCTTCGGCGCTGGCGTAGTTAGATCTGTTGATTTCGGCTACCTCGATATCCCAAATCACTTGGAAACTATTCCCATGTGCTCCAGAACCTAAAATCTTGAAACTCCAACCCAAAAATATGCTTGCAACCCCTCGGATCAAAGTCTTCTTCTCCAACGCCTGTGTACCGCCAATAATGGAGCTCAAAATTGGTTTTTCTTGCTATGGATCGTTTCAGCCCATTTCTTCACGGTCAAATTGATTCTTAGAGTCCCCTAAGCTTTTTTGTCACCAACCATGCACACCATACACTCTTAAACACCCTTAAATCTAAAACTATCCAAGAATATGCATTTTCTTGGATAAAAATGGTGAATCACAAACTTGGACCTTATAATTGTTTTTCCCACACTCAAAAGGTTTACTTCTTCTCCTAGAATGATTCTAGAATGTCCAATACCACCCATAATTTCCCATGTGCAAGAACTCAAAAATTTCTTCTCTTTTTCTTAAAAAATGATAACTACATTCTCTCTCTTTGACCTTTGCTTCCCTCTTTGTTTCCACAATTCTTTCCTTCGGAAACTCATGGTAACCACGATTTAGTAAGGTGCAACTCAAGGTTGAAGTTTGAAGTGTGTAGACCCCCTTTTCAAGGAATTTATTTATTTTAAAATAAATAAAACTATAGTTCCACATCTGATGCTATCAGTTAAGTTTGAATTTGACCCATTTCTTTGTGGTTTTTTTAATCACATAAAATAATTAGAATAAAGCCTCTAAAATTCCCCTTGAACAAATCCCAAACTTAAGGGTATTATGGTCTTTTCACAAATTCAATTAGTTATTTATATTTAATTCAATTAAATAATAATAATATTATGGTAAACCAAAAATTACACATCATAAGATAAAATATTTTCATGCATATTATTATTACTATTATGCCCATAATAATAATTTTCAATTAATTAAATAACAACTTAACCCGAGCCGTTATTTATTTACTTGGCATTATACTCATGCCATAATTCCACAAAAATTCAAACATAAGAAACCATGAATTTTATTGTCATTGGAATCATACATATCCAATTTTACAAAAAAATATGCAAAAAGACAAAAATGCCCTCAGTGGCGAAATTACAAAATTACAAAGAAAACTTTTATGAATGGTTATCTTAATGAAAGTATCTATATGATATAACCAGAAGGGTTCATTAAGTATGGGGAATATCATAAGGTGTGCAAGTTGCTGTAATCCATTTATGGATTAAAGCAAGCATCTAGATCATGGAGTATCACATTTGATGAGACTATTAAAACATACGACTTCGAATAGAATGTCGTCGAAGCATGTGCGGATAAATATATCAAAGGTAAAGTGATGGTTTTCTTAGTTATTTACGTGAATGACATTATGCTCATTGGTAATGATGTATAGACACTATCAAACATGAAGAAATGGATAGTTGAAAAGTTCCAATGAAGGATTTGGGCGAAGTGAGCTATGTTTTGGGAATCCAAATCCTAAGGGTTAGGAAGAACAAACTCTTGGCACTTTCTCGGGCTAATTATATAGACAAGGTGCTTGAAAGGTTCTCTATGGAGAATTCCAAGAAAGGACAGTTACTGACCAGACATGGAATTGCTCTTTCCAAAGAGCAATGTCCAAAGACACCTCAAGAGGAAGAGGTCATGAGAATGTATCTGTAATGCCCCGAAATCCCTAATGCGGTTTAATGGCTGTATTAGTAGGCCGGGAGGGCCATAACTGTTTAATTATGTCATTAAATGATAATATGCATGTTTATATGAATTGTATTATAATATGATGTTATATGCATGCATGTGGGTCCACATTTGAATATTATCGTATTTTGATAATTTGGCTCGTTAAGGGTATAATTGTGTATTTAGGTGCATATTGTGATTTGTGAATGAGATCCCATTATTATGGAGATATATTCGAGCTATTCGGCACGAGACTGTCCTATCTAGTGGATTAGCGGTTTCGTCATAACAGGGTCAATTATTGGGTAATAAGAATGTTTATTTGATGATTAATTGAGAGTTATTGAGATCAGGATGAAATTCTGGAAGTTTTGACTATAATGTCCCCGGGGAGGTTTTTGGGACCCCGAGCACTAGGTTGTATTTGAGGTTACTTAAGCTTGAAGTAGCTTGTCAGATAGAACGTACGTTAGAAAACCTCTCGTTCTCTTCCCGTAGTTCATTTTTACCGATCGAAGCATTTTCAAAGAAATCTCGAGTTCTAGGAGTCAGAATCGAGCGAGGATCGAGGCATAGCGATCCTAGGAAAGATTAGAAGCTTCTTGATCGAAGGATTTGATGAGAAACAACCCAATCGAAGGTAATCTAAGTTTAAGTTTTGAGTTTTTAGAGTTTCTAAGCTTTGAATTGGACTTTGTAAACCGTTAAGTTTTTGGTTTGATTGAGCCTTGGGTTTTGATGGTTTTGGACCATTGGGAAGCTTGGGAACTTTGATTTGATGATTTGGTAATGTTTAGGCATGATTTTGGAGGCTTTGGGATGTTGGAGAACGAGTTTGGGCATGTTCTGGGTTGGCCGTCGCGGCTCTGTTCTTGGAGTGTCGCGGCCCTTGTTTCAGAGGTGGCTGGGGGCCACGGCCCAAGGTGCTAGGGCCGCAACCCTTGAGCAGGGTTGAGCTCGGTTGTGTGTTTTTACCCTGGGAACATAGTTTTAGGCCTCGGGATTTTTCCTACTACTTGGATTAGTTTGGATTGATGTCCTGAAGGCTAGATATTGGTTTGGGAACCTATGTTGATCATTTTTATTGATGATTTCCCGTGTTTGGTTATGACTAGGTGACCGCTAAAGGACTAAAGGTTGATCGTTCTCAAGGGTCGTTCTTTTATTCATTCTAGCTCGAATCTGAGGTAAGAAAACTGCACCCTGTGTATATATGACATGCGTGATTGTTATTGAGGCATGTTGATTGATAAATGTGGACATGGATTGCATATTAAATGCTAGCGAATATTGTTTACTTGTATATGGCACTGATTAGTCAGGGACATTGACCTAAGAGTCAGAAACGGCATAAACGTCCTGAACGCAGGCCGAATGAAGATTAGATCTAATTGATATTAGCATTAAATGGCTTTAAGGCATTAATGCTGGACCGACCCTAAGGTCGATGGACTTATAAGCGCTTGGCTAGTCTAAGACTAGTTACTCAGAGCCAGGGCCTAAGGCCCAAGTGACCGCTTGTCACATGGCTAGGGAACGATATTCCAGGGTTATGACTCTATGGTCATGAGGAAGGTTACGTTGGTGACCAGTCACTATGCACCTATCCTGGTTAAGCTAATGAAAGGTTCACTTACCTGTTAAGCATTGGTGACCCTATCGTCACAAGGCTGAAGGGGGTTATTCCCAATTTAGTGACTTTTGCGACTGTCACCTATCTGTTTTGGACTAATAGTCCTGAATGATTATTATGATCATTGTTGACATTATATCATGCTATATTGTGTTTTCTTGCTGGGCCTTGGATCATGGGTGCTATGTGGTGCAGGTAAAGGGAAAGAAAAGCTCACCCAACCTTGAGTGGAGAGCTTAGGTGGTGATGTGTACATATGTGGCTGCCTGACAACCATGGCCAAGGAGTTCTTAGAGGAACTAGGGGGTTTACCCTATTTTGCCGCTTAGGTCGGCGGGTTTGTAAATTTGAAACAGTAGAGACCATTTTGAGTTGTAAATTTGATTCATTAGAAATTGGACAGGTAAGGAAATTTCTGCTTGAGTTACGAAATTATTTAAAAATGAATAAACCTCAATTCCAAGAAATCATATCTTCTCTTGTAAACGTTTTGATAAGCTCATGAGCAATTATATACTTAATAAAATATATCCTTTCCTTTTTGTTGATTTTCCACCTTAACTTGTTAATAACACTTAGAGCACGATTTTAACCAAAGGACTCGGGTAACGGGTCAAATTTCCGGTTCACTGTTCACCGTAACTGTTCTCGGGTAACCTGGGCGTTACACTATCCCTATGCTTCAGTAGTTGGGAGTCTAATGTATGCTATGTTGTGTACTAGGCCCGACATATGCTATGCAGTAGGGATTTTAAGTCATTATCAATCAAATCCTGGTTTGGAACATTGGATTGTAGTAAAGCACATTCTCAAGTATCTTAGGAGAATAAGAGATTATATGCTTATATACTCAGAGGTGAGCTAAACCCTACTGAATACACTGATTCTGATTTCTAATCAAAGAAAGACAGTCATAAGTCAATGTCTGGGTCAGTGTTCACTCTTGGTGGAGGAGTTATAGTCTAAAGAAGTATTAAACAATCTAGTATTGCATATTCAACCATGGAAGCTGAGTATATAGCGACTTTTGAAGTAGCTAAGGAAGAGGTTTGGCTTAGAAAGTTCTACACTGATCTAGAAGTAATTCCAGATATGGAGAAGCCCCTAATCCTTTACTTTGAAAATAGTGGAGCAGTAGCTAACTCTAAGGAACCTAGAAGCCACAAGAGAGGAAAGCATATAGAAAGGAAATACCATCTGGTTAGAGAGATTGTGCACTGAGGTGATGTGACAGTTATGAAGATAGTGTCAGAATAGAACCTAGTGGACCCATTACCAAGACTCTTCTTGCAAAGTCGTTTATGGGTCATGTGCGCAAGATGGGTTTAAGGGAGATGCCTCACTTGCTTTGAGGGAAAGTGGGAGATTGTTAGGATTTGTGCCCTAAAAGCATGTAATGACATTTTATTGATTTAAATAAAAGTACAATTTTATTATATTTGAATGTTATAATTACTGTTTGAATAATTTATATAAATATCAATAAAATTATGTATTCATTTATGAGGATATGATATTGTATTAGTACGAGAGAATTAAGATCATATACAATGAATAAAATAGTCAGTAACAGATTAAAGTAAGGAGTCTTTAATGAATGGTTACTAGAACGATTTACTAAGCATGCAAGATGCAAGTAATCTAGATTCGAATTACTAGTGTGAATATACATCTTGGTAAAGGTACTGTATATAATAGAAATTATATATGACATGAACGCTATGAATTAACTATCTTTAGAAACTTACCGTTTTCCATAAATATTTAATTATTATCATAATAGAAGATCATTTGTAGATCAGTCTAAATCCTGAGTAGTCATGAACTCTTGTTTATGCTTATTGGACCTTTTGATTCACTCATTAAGGTTTCTTAGTATAATGAGGCTAGCGACTTTTGTTTTGGAGATTCAATATCATGAATGGCTGGGAACATTATTTACAATATTGGAATCCATACTTTCCTAACGAATTGAATATTGGTTCCCTTAAAGGTTAATTCTGGAATTGAATAGTTATTGAGCTCAAATCTATAATTTGATTATAGATTAATTATTCGCTAGTGAATTAGTGGTACTTAAGGAACAAGAGGTAATTAGAAGGGTAAAACGATAATTTTGACTAACTCTAATTATCAAACCAATAATTGGAGGACAAAACCACATTTATTGATTATATCAATGGACTACAAATAAAACTCTATAAGTATAATTATATAAATACTTAGAGTGAAATTCCATATTTATAGTGGAGTAACCATGGAATTAATAAATAAGATTACTAGATTAAAGAATTTGATTAATAATCTGGTTTATTGGAGCTTCGTAATATAGATCCATGGTCTCCATGTCACCTCTGTCCTACACTGTCAAGGATAAGAATGTCATAAGGAAGATTTGTAGAGAGTAGGACTGAATTGCAAATGAATTAATTTTCTAGGGCGAGGAAATAATTATGTGATAATTATGAGTAATTGATTAATTATGAATTAATTAATTATTTAACTATATATTTTTTATTTTGAAAAACTACATGTTAAAATAAATATTAATCATGTTTGGATTGACATAGAGAGATATTAATAATTATCTTATTATAAGATATTTATTTATTTATTTAAAACTGATATTTTAAGATAAAGTTAATTTTGAATTAAGTGATATTTATTTTAGGATAAATATATTATCTTAAATATTAATTAAAAAAACAAATTAAAGATCAGGGAAGGACAGAGAGTGGCTCACGCCACACTCACTACATAGTGAGTTTGTGGTGCCACTCTTCTAGATTCTTATCCTTGGGATTTGAATTTTGAATTTTAAATTAATTTGTTTATTTAATTAAGTTTAATTATTCTCTTGAAATAAGATTTAAATTAAATAAGTTGTAACTGGTCAATTTTATTTTAAATAAAATAACGATTAATTAAATTAGTTAATTATCGTATAAACCTGAAATAAGCGATATATTTAGAATAAGTTTAAGAAATTAATTTTTAACATCAGACTCTCTCAAGAAAGAAATGATAGAATATCCTAAACCTGAAATTCTAGAAATTTCTATAGCCTCTCTCTTCTCAAACCTCTCTAGATCTTACTAAAGAGTTCTAAATCAACCTTTGAACCCTATGTGCTCACACACATCCTTGTGTGTTTGAGGATTGACTTGGAAGGCTAAGGTGTGAGCTTTCAGAAAGGATAGGAAGATCGTTGATTTATACGAAAATATTCAAGGACACTCGATAGGCTACGAGAGGTAATCTCTACTCCTTTTATGTGTTATTTAATATATCTATATATGTATGATCTTGGCTGGTATTAATATTTTTTTAAAAGATCCTATTTCACTGCATATTCTTAATTTTTCTAATTTAATACCAACAAATATGACAGTGACAGAATATGCCTTAAAGTTTGATAGGTTGACCAAGTTTGCCTCTAACTTGGTGCCAACCGATGCGGCTAGGAAATAATGTTTATTCAGGGGCTGAACTCCATGATAGCCCGAGACGTGAGGATTACATCTATACCTGGAGTCACTACTTATGCTCAGGTAGTAGAGAAGACCCTTACTGCTGAGGGTGCTGAGGACAAGATATGGTGTGAGAGTACCGCTAGGCGCGACGCCCAGAGGGTGGTACCTCTGTCTACTGGATCTGGTAGAGGTGGAGGCCCTAGTGACTAGAAGAGAAAGACTGAGATATATTTGGTGCCCCTAGTTCAGACATGAGATTTTGGGGTACTCAGGATGGCCGTCAAGGCAAAAGTGAGAACTTGAGAAGTTATCTGAAGTGTGCTAGGTGCAGGAGGCGTCACTTGGGAGAATGTTGAGCCAAGGAATGTTTCTCGTGTGGTGTGCATGTCCATCTAAAGAAGTATTGCTCACAGTTGAAGAAAGAGGAACCGAAGTGTGGTGACAACCTGGTTCCAGCCCGAGTGTTTACGTTGACGTAGTCAAAGGCTGAGGCTAGTCCCTATGTAATGACTGGTCATATTTCTAGCACTGGCTCCTCTTATACTATATTGATAGATTCTAGTACTACACATTCTTTTGTATCCAGTACAGTGATAGACGGACTCTATAGACCTTGTGATTTGTGTGTTTTGGGGTTTGGGGCCTTGCTGCCTACTGGGGAATTGGTAGTCTCAAGGAGATGGGTCAGATCACTTCCAGTAGAGGTAGATAGTAGGGAGCTGTCTGCATATTTGATTGAATTGGCGATGAAGGATTTTGATATGATCTTAGGTATGGATTGGCTGGCTAAGTATGGAGCGGCCATAGATTGCAAAAGAAGGATGGTGACTTTTGAGACCGAGGGAGAGGATCCATTTGTATTTATAGGTGCTATGAGCTGGCCTCGCATTCCTATGATTTTAGCATTGAAGGCTAGAGATCTATTACAAGGAGGTTGCATAGGATTCCTAGCTAGTGTGGGGGATAGCACTAAGGTCGTACTAGTTGGACTTGAAAAGACTAGATTGGTCAGTCAGTTCTTAAATGTGTTCCTAGAGGATCTTTCGGGATTGCCGCCACATTAGGAGATTGAGTTCGTTATTGAGCTGGCACCAGAAACAGAACCAGTATCCAGGGCACTGTATATAATGGCTCCAGAGGAATTAAAGGAATTTAAGGTATAACTACAGGAGTTACTTGACTTGGGGTTCATCAAGCCTAGTTTCTCACCATGGGATGCACCAATGTTGTTTGTGAAGAAGAAAGATGGGTCATTAAGGATGTGTATCGACTATAGAGAGTTGAATAAGCTGACCATTAAGAATAAATATCCACTGCCAAGGATTGATGATTTGTTTGACCAGTTTTAGGGTAAGACTATTTTCAAAGATTGATCTTCGATTTGGTTATCGCCAGCTGAGGATCAAAGATAAGGATATCCTGAAGACAACCTTTTTCACGAGGTATGGGCATTATGAATTTTTTGTTATGTCCTTTGGACTGGCCAATGCCCTGGAAACATTCATGGATCTGACGAACATGGTGTTCAAGGATTATTTGGACAGGTTCGTAATTATGTTCATCGATGATATTCTAATATACTCTTAACCAGAGACAGAACATGAGAAACATCTTTGCTTGGTATTATCGAGATTGAGGGAGAACATGCTATATGCCACGTTCAAGAAGTGTGAGTTTTGGTTACCTCAGGTGACATTTCTTGGTCATATTGTTAGAAAGAATGGGATTATGGTGGATCCGATTAAGATAAAGGCAGTGGGGGATTGGCCAAGGCTAAGGAGTGCCTCAGAGATTAGGAGTTTCCTTTGTTTGGTTCGATATTATTGGCATTTTTTGGAAGGGATTTTGAGGATTGCAACCCTATTGACTGAGTTGACACGTAAGAACTTGAAGTTTGTTTGGTCTAGTAGGTGTGAGAACATCTTTTAGGAGTTGAAGCGTCGATTGATTACTGCTTCAGTGCTTAGTCTTCCTTCAGATCAAGAAAATTTTGTGGTTTATTGTGATGCTTCGAGGCAAGGGCTAGGTTGTGTTCTGATGCAATTTGGTAAAGTAATTTTTTATGCCTCAAGATAGTTGAAGGAATATGAGCAGTGGTATCCTACTCATGACCTAGAGTTAGTAGAACTGGTATTCACACTGAAGGTGTGGTGACATTATCTGTATGGGGATAAGTACGAGATTTGTACTGATCATAAAAGTTCGAAGTACTTTTTTACATAGAAGAATCTAAATTTGAGGCAAAGACGTTGGTTGGAACTGGTGAAAGACTATGATTGTGAGATTCTCTATCATCCAGGGAAAGCCATCGTTGTAGCATATGCTTTGAGTCAGAAAGGTCCGAGGCAGTTATTTAGTTAGAAAATGATATCAAGAGAGCAGGAATAAAGTTGGTGGTGGGCCAGTTTGCCAACATTACTTTACAGTCTACACTCATGGAGAGGATAAAGGAGGGTCAGATGGGAGATTCCCAATTGGTAAGCACAGAGAGGATGTCCTAGCTGGAGTGGCTAAGGACTTTACTAATTCTATGATGGGTATACTGAGGTACAAGGATCAGATTTGTGTTTCAATGGGTGTTGGTGTTAAGCGGGAGGTTCTGAATGAGTCTCATACAACTTCGTACTCGCTGCTTCCAGGCACCAGAAAGATGTATCAGGATCTGAAATCTTTGTATCGGTGGTCAGGAATGAAGAAAGATGTAGTTGGATATGTGGCTAAGTGTTTAACTTGTCAGCAAGTAAAAGTTGAACACCAAAGGCCAGCGGGGTTACTACAGCCTTTGAGTATCTCTAAATGGAAATGGGAGGACATCACCATGGATTTTTTAGTTGGGTTGCCACGTTGGTGGGTCAGCATGACTCGGTATGGGTGATCGTGGTTCGATATACCACGTCCACTTTGAATTATACCGTGAATCAGTATGCTGAATTGTATGTGAGAGAGATTGTACATCTTCATGGGGCTCCGAAGTCTATAGTGTTAGATCAGGATCCCACTTTTACTTCCAAGTTCTAGGGAGGCCTGCAGAAGGCTATGTGGACACAGTTGAAGTTCAACACCGCTTATCATCCTCAGACTGACAGACAGTCTAAGAGAATGATTCTGGTATTAGAGGACATGCTTCAGACATGTGTACTATATTTTGAGGGGTCTTGAAGTAAGTATCTTGCCTTGACTGAATTTTCATACAACATCAGTCACCAGTCAACGATCAGAGTAACTCCATATGAGATGTTGTATGGTAGGAAATGTAGATCACCCATTCACTGGGACGAAATAAGTGAAAGGAAGTATTTGGGTCCTGAAGTGATCCAGAGGACCAATGAAGCTATTGAGAAGAATAGAGCTTGAATGCTCTCCTTCCAAAGTAGACAGAAATGCTACGCTGATCCTAAGCATAGGAACACATAGTTCCAAGTTGGGGACTACGTTTTTCTCTGAGTTTCACCATAGAAATGAGTAAAACAGTTTGGGAAGAATGGCAAGTTAAGCCCTAGGTTTGTAAGACCTTTTGAGATCCTGGAGAGGATCGAGCAGGTAGCTTACAGACTGACTTTTCCCTCAGCTCCATCGGGAGTTCACGATGTGTTCCACGTGTCGATGCTTCGAAAGTATGTATCAGATACGACACATGTATTGAATTATGAGAATCTTGATTTATAGACAAATTTATCATATGAAGAGGGACCATTTGAGATTTCAGATAGGAAGGACAAGGTCTTGAGGAGCAAGACTATTCCTCTGGTTACAGTATTGTGGAGGAACATCAAGGTAGAGGAAGCGACTTGGGAGTTAAAGTCAGATATGTAGGATCAGTATCCCAAGCTGTTCAGGTAAATTTCAAGGACGAAATTTCTATTAGGAAGGGATCGTTGTAGCGTCCTGAAAATTCTAATAGAATTAAGTATCATGATTAGGGTGTCAGGAGGACACGTGGGGTAATTATGTGTTAATTAAGTGAATTATGTGATTGAGTATGCAGGATTATGTGTATTAAATTTGCTTAAAGACCTGCTTTTCTTAAAAATGGGCATTTTTGTAATTTCAAGTCATTGAGGGTATAATTGTAATTTTATATGCTGTGTGCTTGAGACCACATTATTATGTGGATATATTTGTGATATTCGGCACGAGTGGATCCTTTTAAGCAATTTAGCAGAAAAGTCACAACGTTGATTTATACCTGGCTCGGGGTGAGCCAAGGGGTATTTTAGTAATTTCACACATTTTGGGAATTATTGGCTCATGATTTATTGTTGGGAAAAAATATTGGGGTTGGAAGATTAGTGAACTAAATTGGGAATTAGAGGTTTTGACTTTGAACTTTGAACTTTGAGTTTGCATTAGTTGTAATTGTTTGTGATTGATCGGCTAAGGGACTGTAATCAGCAGTAAACATTTGGAATGTAGGTCGTTATGGTCGGGCCACTATGGGGTGCGGTATGAACCTATTCGACATAAGTCGTTATAATTGTTGAAAAGTTAAATTGAATATGTTTATGATCAGTGAATTATGTATTTGATGTTAATGTTTATTTGAATACTTGTTATATCTGGTTGCGTTTTCTTGTTGGGCCTTGGCTCACAGGTGCTTTATGGTGGACGTAAGGGCAAGGGGAAACTAGAACAACCATGAGTTAGAGAGCTCTAGGGGAAATGTGCACATACTCAGCCTGCTTGGCTTCCACAGTTGAAATATATTTTGAGGAACTTAGGATGTTAGTCGAGCTTTGCCGCTTAGGTTGATTATTTTTGTAACTTTTGATATAATTGTATTTTTGTTTAAATCCTTTTGGATCCCTTGTGTATATTCAAATCTTTTAAATGTGAAGTCAAAATTCCATTGACCAAAATTTTTAGTACGTGAACCATATTTAAACTTAATTACACTTTTGAGTCCAAATGACTCGCTTAATGAGTTAAGCACTATTTTAAACACACAGTGTAACAGTCCTAGATTATTAGGGTGTTACAACAATGGCACTTAAAGAGGGTAGCGTTAGGTTACAACTTAAGAATTTCCTATAAAATAATGCACTCTCAAATCGTGATATACACCAATAGTTTTACAAAAAAAAAAAAAAGCAAAGGCCAAACTAGTCGGCTTAGGATTCTTAAAATTCTCAGATTCTCAGAAAGTATTAAACCATGATTCAGTTTTGTCGATGGATAAAGTTAGTCATTTGAGTTAACTTGATGTTAGCTAATCGAAGGGCCCGATTGAGAAGAAATGAGATAGGAACACAAACGAGAGTTTGGCGACGGAGAAGACGATGGTGCAAACAAGAATTTTTTTTTACAAGAAGAGATATCAGTACTGAGAAAATGGGAAGTCGTGATAGACTTGTGCATGTGAAGACCAATAAGGCCTGAGCATGCACAGTAAGAAAGCACCCCCCACCCCCACCCCCCCCGAGCAGCTAGAACACTCCCAACTTCTAGTCTAGGTTGCGCCTCTTGAGAGAGAGGCATTGGTAAGACAAAAGAAGGTATTTCAGCAGAGAACGCACTCCTGCTTGCCCAATGCTTCCAGTGAGGATGCTTCAACACATGCATAAGGAGATCTACACTACGGGAGAGTTGTCGCAGCTGCCAAATGGAGGCATGGTGAGAGTGGAAAGATGAGGATGAACAGAGTAAGTTCTCCATCAACTCATTCATTTTGGCAAAGCTTTCCCCGGATGGTGGAGCGTAAATGCTGAAATCTGCTTTGTAACAACAGACTTCCATTTAGCACAACTCTACCTGACTATTCTCCCATCAGGTAGTGGCCAAAAGCTAGTACACCCTAAGTGACAGCTATCCATGACTAGGGGAGTGCCCATCATCCATTATGCCCAAATGCATGCATGTAATGACCCACTAATCTAGACTTTTTGGACCATTAACGAAACTATACATACAAATTCTTACTAAAACATACATTTGCGAAAATACCATAATTTATTATAAACTTGTAGAAACAAAGGTTACTTTCATAAAATTAAGTAGGATATGGGTACCCATTGTCTTTAAAACAAAAATAACTTAAAGTGAAAAGAGTTACATAGAAAATGCGGAAAATACATGTAAAACCATAAAAAAGGTAAAATGAGACTACATCCTCGAATCGAATAACGCTCGGCCCCTTGACTCCATTCACCATCGATACACATCCTCTAAGCGTCACGAATCTTACCGCCTCTAAAGCTATTTTCCTGCACATAAAACAAAAGGAATGAGCCTAATGCCCAGCAAGGAAAATCTAACACATAGTCATACACATAAATTTCATAATAAACGTAAAGACATATCATAACACTTAATACATACACTTATTATAATGGCCATTATTACTTGGGGTCCCATAGACTAAACAAGCATATGCCCATGAGATTAGTGGGGTCCTACTAGCTAAGTAGGCATATGCCCATAATCTTTTTGGGGTCTTGTTAGTCAAATAGGGCATAAGCCCAAGCCTACAAACATACACATTCATAACATATTCATAGCATGTTTCATAACATAACACATAAGATAACATAAACATAAACATATAGATTCTAGCCTATTTTCCTTATCAAAGTTACTGGGATATGATGGACTGAGTTGGGACTTTTTGGAACACTCCTAAAACCATAATGAACAAGAGTGAGTCTAAAGAAGGAAAAGAGATGAAAAGGAATGGGAAGACTAAACCATTGAAAGTCACACTTACCAAACTTATGTGCTCAAGAACTTAGATTCCCTAACCAAAATGAAGATTAAGGTTAGAGATTGAGTAGAAGACTATGAGAAAGAAAATAACATAATACAGAAATGAACTAGAGTTTTGGTTACCTCAAAGACTTGTAAGAACAATCTACACCACAACCGAAATACTATAGAACCTCACTTCCCAAAGTGTTTGATAAGCTTATGATTTTCCCAAACCAGGTGTTTGCACTCTCACACTCACTTACCACTAGCAGCTTCTGAACTTAGAGCAAAAGGTGAATAATGGCTGGGTACTAGGTCCTATTTATAGAGTTTGGGAATGAAAGTATCTTGATTTTACTTGAATAAAAATAATGGCTTTTTAGGTGAAAAATATTTGAAAAATCGTTCAGCAGAGGCTGAAGACTCGTTCAAAAGATGCTGGACTTATGAAGGAGTTTGAATGGCTGAAAGGAAAAGAATTCAAAAGTGTTTGAATTTATGCTGGAGGAGGCGATATATCGCCCCCTGTAGGCGATATATCGCCTGGGCTAGTATGCCCGAGGTGACCGTGCATCGTTTCGTGTTTTCCGTATCTACGTGCTGCGATATATCGCCCCCTATAGCTGCGATATATCGGCACACGCTCAATATTTAAACACGAAATTACACATTTTTAGCTAAGTTTGAACGGAGTAAACAGCCTTGACTAAGCCCTCAACGTATTCAAAGCTGCTGACTGACCCTATAACATTCAAACTTTACTCCTTATTAAATTTAATCCTAAAAAATACTTAATCCTTAATCACCATTCATAACATGTGCTCAAAATCCTATTGGTTGATATCTAAACCTTATAGTATAATAAATATAATCCTTAATATCAGTCACATTAATCATACCTTAGGTTAAACTTAATATTCTTAACTATAGGTTAAACTTAGAAAATCTATAAATACTACTATGAGTGTCCAAATAATTCCCGGTCTGAACCAAAAATCCACAGTAACAAAGATAATACTATACATACTATAATACTACTAAATAATTAGCTAAGTAAATTTCCTGGACTCTACAATTCTCCCCTACTAAAAAGAATTCTGTCCTCGAAATTTACTTACCAAATAACTCCGGATACCGGCCTTGCATGTCCTCCTCCAACTCCCACGTGGCCTCGCGTTCAGAACTATTGCTCCATAGGACTTTGACTATAGGAAAGCTCTTGGACCGTAACTGATTCATCCATCTATCTAGGATGCTAATTGATCGTTCCTCGTAACTCAAGTCTTTCTGGAGCGCTATCGTATCGTACTTGAGGACGTGAGATGGGTCTGACACATATTTGCGTAGCATCGAAATGTGGAAGATGTTGTGACTATCGGCTAGTGCTGGCGGTAGGGCTAGTCTATATGCAACTGGTCCCACTTTGTCCAATATCTCAAAAGGACCTATGAATCGGGGACTAAGCTTGCCTTTCTTCCCAAACCGCTTGATACCTTTCATAGGAGATATCTTCAAGAAGACTTGATCTCCAACTTGGAACTCCACATCGCGTCGCTTGGTATCCGCATAGCTTTTATGACGGCTTTGAGCAGCAAGCATACGCTGTCTAATAAGCGCTACTGCTTCTTGTGCTTGTCTAACAGCTTTGGGCCCTAGAAGCTGCCTTTCTCCTACCTCGTCCCAGTGCAACGGTGATCGGCACCTTCTTCCATATAACAACTCATAAGGTGCCATTCCGATCGTCGACTGGTAGCTGTTGTTGTACGAGAACTCGATCAGTGGTAAGTACTTGTTCCACGATCCTCCGAAATCAAGTACACATGAGCGTAGCATATCCTCTAAAATCTGAATCGTACGTTCGGACTGCCCATCTGTCTGAGGATGGAAAGCTGTACTAAGACTTAACTTAGTACCCATGGCTTGCTGTAAGCTTCTCCAAAATCTTGACGTAAATACTGATCCTCTATCTGACACTATCATCTTGGGGATTCCATGCAATCGTACAATCTCTTGGATGTAGATGTCTGCATATTGGTTTGCCGTATATGAAGTCTTAACAGGCAGAAAATGAGCCGACTTGGTTAGTCTATCTATGACTATCCAAGCGGAATCATGCTGCTTATTTGTCTTTGGCAGACCTGTTACGAAGTCCATGGCTATATCGTCCCACTTCCATTCCGGTATGCTAAGCGGTTGCAATAATCCTGCAGGCCGCTGATGCTCTGCTTTCACTTGCTGGCATACCAGACACTTAGATACATACTCCATTATGTCCTTCTTCATTCCTGGCCACCAATAGACTGCCTTGATGTCATGAGTCATTTTGGTAGACCCTGGATGAACTGAGTACGGGGTATTGTGCGCTTCTTCTAGGATCGTCTTCTTAATACTTTGATCGTCTGGCATGCATACCCGATCCTTATATCTCAATAAACCTTGACTGGATATTGAGAAATCTGTAGTCTTGTCTTCTCTGACTGCATCCATGTGTGCTGCTAGTGTGTCGTCATGCCCCTGACCAATTCGTATGTCCTCTAGCAGATTCGATTGGATAGACAAGTTAGCCAGCTTGCCTACAATCTCTTCTATTCTGGCACTGATAAGCTCCTGCTGTAGCGGTTTTTCAATTCCGGATAAGGCTGCTAAATTCTCATAGCTTTTCCGGCTGAGTGCATCGGCAACTACATTTGCCTTTCCCGGGTGGTATAGGATTTCGCAGTTGTAATCCTTTACTAACTCTAACCACCTGCGCTGCCTCATGTTGAGCTCCTTCTGCGTAAAGAAGTATTTTAAACTTTTGTGGTCCGTGTAAATCTCGCACCGTTCTCCGTAAAGATAATGGCGCCAGATTTTTAACGCAAAGACCACCGCTGCCAACTCCATATCGTGAGTTGGATAGCGTTGCTCATACTCCTTTAACTGATGTGAGCCATAGGCTATCACTTTGTCGTTTTGCATCAGCACGCATCCCAATCCTAGCTTTGATGCATCACAGTAGACAACGAACTTGTCGTTGGGTGTTGGGGAACTAAGTACTGGTGTTGAGCAAAGCTTATCCTTAAGCAACTGGAAGCTTTCTTCACACTTATCGTTCCAGTTAAACTTTTGTTGCTTCCGGGTCAGGTTGGTGAGTGGAGTGGCTATCTTAGAAAAGCCCTCTACAAACTTTCTATAATAACCTGCTAGCCCTAAGAAGCTTCTTACTTCTGACGCGTTCTTTGGCCTAGGCCAATCCTTCACGGCCTCTACCTTCGATGGATCTACTGCAACTCTGTCTTTTGATATGATGTGCCCGAGGAACGCCACTTGCGAAAGCCAAAATTCGCATTTCTTGAACTTGGCGTAGAGTTTATGCTCCTTCAATCGCGTCAAAATCATCCTCAAGTGTTCCTCGTGCTCTCCTTCATTCTTGGAGTAATTTAAAATGTCGTCGATGAACACAACGACGAATTTATCCAAGTAGTCTTTGAAGACCCTATTCATTAAGTCCATAAACACGGCTGGTGCGTTAGTAAGACCAAAAGACATAACCAAGAAATCGTAATGTCCATAACGAGTCCTAAAGGCTGTCTTAGGAATATCTTCTCCCTTTACCTTGAGCTGATGATACCCGGACCGTAAATCGATCTTAGAAAATACAGTCAC
This sequence comes from Humulus lupulus, assembly GCF_963169125.1. Classification (NCBI taxonomy): domain Eukaryota; kingdom Viridiplantae; phylum Streptophyta; class Magnoliopsida; order Rosales; family Cannabaceae; genus Humulus; species Humulus lupulus. The sequence goes on along the minus strand of NC_084797.1, from coordinate 158,045,231 downwards.
GCATCGGAGTTGATCGAACAAATCGTCAATCCGAGGTAGCGGGTACTTGTTCTTAATTGTTACTTTATTCAGCTCACGGTAGTCTATGCACATGCGCATACTTCCGTCCTTCTTCTTCACGAATAGTACCGGAGCTCCCCATGGTGAATGGCTTGGCCTAATGAAACCCAAGTCTAGGAGTTCTTGTAGCTGCGTCTTTAACTCCTTGAGTTCCGTAGGTGCCATCCGGTATGGTGCCTTAGAGATAGGCTCAGTGCCTGGTACTAATTCTATCGTGAAGTCTATTTCTCGAGTTGGCGGCAATCCTGGCAAGTCATCGGGGAAAACTTCTGGAAATTCTTGTATAACCCGAACATCTCCAACTTTAAGTGATGTCTCCTTCTCCACATTCGTGATGCTGGCTAAGAACGCTTGGCATCCTTTCTCCATCATTCTCTGAGCTTTGAGAGATGACATTAACGGGGTGCGTAGTCCTGAAGCTTGTCCCATGAAGCACAGTTTCTGGCTGTCAGGAGTCTCGAACATCACCTTCTTGCGTCTGCAGTCGATCGTTGCGCCATGCCATGCTAGCCAATCCATGCCTAGGATTACGTCGAAGTCTTTGATCACCAGCTCTGTCAGGTCTCCTTCTAGTTCCTTGTCCTCAATCTTGATTGGTACGCCTCGTACAATTCGTGATGATAGAACTACTTTGCCCGAAGGCAACTCGGTTGCAAACCTAGTTCTAAATCTTTCACTAGGTTTGTCTAGTTTATCTATCATTCCTAACGAAATATACGAATGAGTGGCTCCCGAATCAAATAATACATGACATAAATTATTGAGGATGGAAACCTGACCTATGATCACCTTGTTGCTAGCATCCGCCTCTCCTTGGGTTAAAGCAAAAACCCGAGCAGGAACCATATTTTCATCCTTCTTTCCTTTTGGCTTTTGCTGAGGACATTCTTTCTTGCGATGCCCCTCTTGACCACAATTGAAACACTCCTTGGTGTTGGCATGGCATTCTCCGGGGTGCTTCTTCTGACATTTGGCACATGACGGGTATTCCACGTAGCCCGACCTATTTCCCCCATTATTTGGTCGTGCCATTTTATTGTTGTCAGACTGCTTGTTGTCAGGATGCCTTCTCTTCTGTCCGTTACCATTGTTGTTGGACTGATTGTTGCCGCTATTGCTAGACTGATTGTGGTTTCGACTGGCCTGAGGTTGGCTCTGCTGTCTGGGTTCAGGCTTACTGGCTTCTTCTTTGCTTACGTTGACCTGTAACCTTTCTACTTCAATTGCCGTCTCAAGAACATCGGCATATGAAGTGTTTCCCGGGTTTGCTAGCTTCACCCCCATCTCGATCTTTGGTCGGAGTCCTCTCACGAATTTGTTCACCCTCAGATAATCGGTTGGAACTAACTCTGCTGCGAACTTGGCTAGGCGGTCGAACTGACGAGCATATTCTGCCACTATTAAATTCCCTTGCTTCAGATTGGTGAACTCCTCAAGTCTCGTAGCAAGTACCGCTGAATTGTAGTACTTCTTGTGGAAGAGCTCCACAAATCGGGTCCACGTCATGGTGGCAGCATCGTGGGATTGCTGGACCAAATCCCACCATATCCTGGTATCCTTCTTGAGCAAGGAAGAGACGCAGGATATGCGATCCGCATTACTGAGATTCATGTGGGCTAGAATTGGCTCCACATTCCTTAGCCATTCTTCTGCTTTAAAGGGGTCCGTAGTCCCTTCGAAGTTCGGAGCGTGCTGCTTGCGGAACCTCTCGTACACTGGCTCCATGTGTTGTACTGGATACGGCGCGTAATTCGTCATAGGCCATCCCCCATACGGACCAACTTGCTGGGGTGCTGGGGCCATTTGCTGTGGCTGCTGTTGTGGTTGTGGCGGTGGATGAGGCTGAGATTGAGCCTGTTGGCGTTGTTGCTGCAGAAGTTCCTCGACTTGCTGTCACAGTCTGGCAATCTCTGCAGTGTTGTCAGCTGGCTGTGCCGGCGCATTGCGGCGAGCAGTAGCACGCACTCCCCTTCGGCGAACTGTTGGAACCGCATTGGTCGCTGGAACATCGTTAGCGGCGTTTCCGTTGGTGCGTGCAGATCTTCGGAGAGACATCGTAGCAGAGTTCTAACAGTTGAAAGAAACATGTTAGAACTTTTCCTAATAGGCTCTAAGGCAAAAACTTATTCTACAACAAACATATCTCGGACCTATTTATTATGACTTATGAAAAATTATATACGTCTTTATTTATTATTTAGAGTGGGTTTCTATACTTAGAAAAACAAGTCATCTTTATTTTCTAAGTGTGTTTCTACTCATCCTATATGACTTAATTCTCAGGCTCGAAACTTATCTTTGTTCCAAAGTTAACCATATTGAGGGAGGGCTGGGATCAGTAAAATCGTTCCCACTGCTATGGCCCCCTAACTCTCAATAAGGAAACTAGGTTCATTGATTTGTATCCACCCTCACCGAACTTAGTCATTATTCATTTTATTTAGTATTTATTATGATTGCAAAAATAAAATCAAATTCATACATGATATTCAAATAGCATGCTATTCATTTGGAAAAAATTTCACTTATTACAATCAAAAGTAAACAAATAAAAACTACTAATCTAAAAATCGGGATCTTCTACATCCGATTTGTCATCTAACATATCATCATCTATTTGTTCATAATCATCATTGTCATGAGCATCAAAATGCCCTCTAGGAAGGTTTATGAGAATCCTATTCTTTTGCTCATAGGTGAATTGAAACTCAAATTTTGCGGTGAACCTAACTAAGAGGAAATAGTATCTCATCGCTAATGGTAATTCATCCTCCTCATGCATCTCTTCCCATATTTCTTCTAAAGCTGCTATTACAGGATGGAAATCTTTAAATAGCCTAATCACTAGTACATATTGTTCTGTTGATCTTAACATTATTTGCTTAGCCTCTTGAAGGCCACCTATCTCTTGGTGAAACAAAAGCAACCTTCGAGTGATCCTTTCTAGGGCTCCTAAGGTGTTTCTTGGCTCCCTTATTCTTTTTAAGGCCTTAATGGCTCGGATGTCTTGGTAGGTTAAAGCTCCGTTCATTCTTAACTGAAACATAAACACTAAAGGTGTTAGCTATACACATAAGTAACATAACTAGTAACTTAAACACTTACTTGGCGGTCAGATTCGGAGCTTTGAGCGTGTGTATCGTGGAGAACTTCATGCGAAGGAACCGTTTCTCTGATACCAACTGTAATGACCCACTAATCTAGACTTTTTGGACCATTAACGAAACTATACATACAAATTCTTACTAAAACATACATTTGCGAAAATACCATAATTTATTATAAACTTGTAGAAACAAAGGTAACTTTCATAAAATTAAGTAGGATATGGGTACCCATTGTCTTTAAAACAAAAATAACTTAAAGTGAAAAGAGTTACATAGAAAATGCGGAAAATACATGTAAAACCATAAAAAAGGTAAAATGAGACTACATCCTCGAATCGAATAACGCTCGGCCCCTTGACTCCATTCACCATCGATACACATCCTCTAAGCGTCACGAATCTTACCGCCTCTAAAGCTATTTTCCTGCACATAAAACAAAAGGAATGAGCCTAATGCCCAGCAAGGAAAATCTAACACATAGTCATACACATAAATTTCATAATAAACGTAAAGACATATCCTAACACTTAATACATACACTTATTATAATGGCCATTATTACTTGGGGTCCCATAGACTAAACAAGCATATGCCCATGAGATTAGTGGGGTCCTACTAGCTAAGTAGGCATATGCCCATAATCTTTTTGGGGTCTTGTTAGTCAAATAGGGCATAAGCCCAAGCCTACAAACATACACATTCATAACATATTCATAGCATGTTTCATAACATAACACATAAGATAACATAAACATAAACATATAGATTCTAGCCTATTTTCCTTACCAAAGTTACCGGGATATGATGGACTGAGTTGGGACTTTTTGGAACACTCCTAAAACCATAATGAACAAGAGTGAGTCTAAAGAAGGAAAAGAGATGAAAAGGAATGGGAAGACTAAACCATTGAAAGTCACACTTACCAAACTTATGTGCTCAAGAACTTAGATTCCCTAACCAAAATGAAGATTAAGGTTAGAGATTGAGTAGAAGACTATGAGAAAGAAAATAACATAATACAGAAATGAACTAGAGTTTTGGTTACCTCAAAGACTTGTAAGAACAATCTACACCACAACCGAAATACTATAGAACCTCACTTCCCAAAGTGTTTGATAAGCTTATGATTTTCCCAAACCAGGTGTTTACACTCTCACACTCACTTAACACTAGCAGCTTCTGAACTTAGAGCAAGAGGTGAATAATGGCTGGGTACTAGGTCCTATTTATAGAGTTTGGGAATGAAAGTATCTTGATTTTACTTGAATAAAAATAATGGCTTTTTAGGTGAAAAATATTTGAAAAATCGTTCAGCAGAGGCTGAAGACTCGTTCAAAAGATGCTGGACTTATGAAGGAGTTTGAATGGCTGAAAGGAAAAGAATTCAAAAGTGTTTGAATTTATGCTGGAGGAGGCGATATATCGCCCCCTGTAGGCGATATATCGCCTGGGCTAGTATGCCCGAGGCGACCGTGCATCGTTTCGTGTTTTACGTATCTACGTGCTGCGATATATCGCCCCCTATAGCTGCGATATATCGGCACACGCTCAATATTTAAACACGAAATTACACATTTTTAGCTAAGTTTGAACGGAGTAAACAGCCTTGACTAAGCCCTCAACGTATTCAAAGCTGCTGACTGACCCTATAACATTCAAACTTTACTCCTTATTAAATTTAATCCTCAAAAATACTTAATCCTTAATCACCATTCATAACATGTGCTTAAAATCCTATTGGTTGATATCTAAACCTTATAGTATAATAAATATAATCCTTAATATCAGTCACATTAATCATACCTTAGGTTAAACTTAATATTCTTAACTATAGGTTAAACTTAGAAAATCTATAAATACTACTATGAGTGTCCAAATAATTCCCGGTCTGAACCAAAAATCTACAGTAACAAAGATAATACTATACATACTATAATACTACTAAATAATTAGCTAAGTAAAGTTCTTGGACTCTACAATGCAAACTGCCCAAATGTATAAACATTTGGGAAGTAGATGGAAGGCAAGCAAGAAAAGTTTGAGTAGCAGAAGCAATCATTGTTGTGCAAAAGGGACAAGTTATACATACCACATTTTGATGAAAATCGACGCGATTATTAATGGAATTAAAAAAATTCTTGTTTAAATTTGAGAAAACTTAAATTTGGACATGATTGAGCCTAATCAGGTTGACCGATGAATGATAAGTTTTTTTATGATAATTTTTTTTACGGATGCTAACATGCCTATGTGCTTCAAAGAACACTTGCATTTTGGTATCACATCAAGCCTTTGACAAGAATTAATGCACAAATATCTCAACTAAAAACTTTGCAGAATGCACAAAGAAAGTAATATCACCTAGAAAAAATGATGTCTAATTGAAACATATCGAGGTTCACATTGAAAGTGAATTATAGGTTGTGCATAGTTGAAATCGTTGAAGGAAAAGAGCACGTCAAAATATATACAAGCAGGCATAATACAAACAATAAAGTAGAGTTGAGGATATCGCATTTGAGCAAATGGAAGTATGATGATGAGACTTTTGTAATATTTCATTACTTGATTTATAGGAAGTGCATGACAGTTCAGATAAAAACAACAACAACAACAACAACAACAACAAAACATGCACAACAAGGTTACGAAAAACTATTTCGTTAATGAGTCGATTAATGGTATCTATGTCTAAGCAATGAACGAGCAATGCGGGGAGATGTCCTACACGCATACTTAGAAATAACATTTTGTAAAGCCTCTGAGCCAAGCTAGTAGCCCCCGACTGACTATGCAGTATGGTAGGCAACCGTTCAGCATGCATTGAAAAGTTTACGAAGCAGCAAGCCAATACCCTCTATAGAAAATCCTGCTCAGACGATGGGATGAATACCATGGTCAACACATTCAACCTGATAACCTATCTTTATGATTCAATCTACTATAATTATTGTGAACAGTGGAGGAGTACTCACAAAGGGGATAGTAGTGTAATTACATGGGAGTGACTCCTCCCATCGATACTGAACATGAGTATTGCCTGGGGAAAACGACCTAAATGGCCTGTGCAGACTTCTATCATAGTAAGAATATGTATAAAAAATAGATGAATAGAAGTAGTAAACAAAAAATAAAGACACAAAAACTGAGATTGAGAAGGGATAAAGAGAAAATAAGATTATTAGGATGAACGTATGACAAAATGAATATGTCTTAAGCCAATCCTAAACAACAAAAAAAAAAGTACTATCTTGTTCAGAAGAGAAAAAAAACAGAAGTTACAGTAAATGGTAATTAAACTCTTTCTACCATCATCCCCTTGAGAGGTTCCCATTTCAAGAGGTGGCACACTAGTATAGTCAAATTGTGCAAAAAATTTCAGCAGAGGGTGATTTGGTCCGGTCTCAGATGCAGGATCTCTAATGTTGTCAACAACATCATGGATGGCTCCTACAACAGTTGGATCACCTATTGTTTCTTCCGCAAAAGTCTGGGGGCGTCTGTCTCACTAATCTAGCATGGTGCGCCGTTAGCATCATAAATAAACCTAAGAGTGTAACGCCCTAAAATCTAGGGACCGTTACGGTGCACATTTTAAACAGTGCTAAACTCGCTAACCGAGTCATTTGGCCATAATCGTGTAACTAAGTATGATTAGCGGTTTAGGATTAAAATTTTTGGTTAAGATATAACGTTTCACTAAAACGTTTACTGTATACATTGGGATCCCAAACATATAATTTAAAGGTCTATTACAAGAAATATTTACAAGTAGCCGATCTAAGCGGCAAAACAGGGTTTAACCCTAGTTCCTTTTTCAACCCTCGGCCGTGGTGGCCGAGCAGCCATATATGTACACATCGTCACCTAAGATCTCCAACTCAAGGATGGTCCAGCTTTCTTTTGCCTTTACCTGCAACACATAGTACCCGTGAGTCGAAGCCCAGCAAGAAAACTCAATATGCTCATGATCAGTCATAACATGTCATCAAATCATAAGGTGCATGCCTAGCAATAATAGCCTTAACCACCCATGCAAATAAGTTCTGATAATGATGAGTATATAACATCAACCGATGATCATAATAATCATCAATGGCTTTTAGCCCTAAATAGAAGAGTGACAGTTGTAAAAGTCACTAAGGTGGGTTCCGTTCCCACTAACCCCGTGACGATACAGTCACCTGGGCCTTACAAATAAGTGATCCTTTCACTAGCTTAAACAAGATAGGTATTTGATGAAATAGTCACCAACATAAACCTACCGAGTGACCATAGAGTCAACAACGTGGGATTTCGTTCCCTTAGCCATGTGACAAACAATCACCTAGGCCTTTGGCCCTGGCTCTGAGTAACTAGTCATAGACTAGACAAGAAGGGAGTGACCATAGGGTCACAACTGTGGGTACCACTCCCTTAGCCATGTGACGATAGGGTCACCTGGGCCTTTGGCCCCGACTCTGAGTAACTAGTCATAGACCTAGGAAAGTGCTTATAATTTTCATCGAACTTAGGGTCGGCCCAGCATTAATGCTCCATATGAGTCATTCAATGCCGATGTTGATTAGATCTAATCTTTTATCGGCTCTGCGTTCATGACGCTTATGCCACTTTTGACTCTTAGGTCAGTAACACACACAAGTAAGTAATGCTACCAGGCATATATCATATGTCAAATATCCAAATACATGGCATTCAACATTTTTACTTAACAATTGCTAGCATAATTAGAATCATGCACAAACACAGAGACTCAAACTCTAATCAATCTCACATTTAACATTCATGGCATGCACTAACCACATGTTTCTCGTGAATCACATGCATCACATTTAAACACTCGACATGCCTTGATAACAACCACGCATGTCATATATATATAGGGTGTAGTTTTCTTACCTCGGGTTCGAGCAAGAATTAGTAAAAGAACGACCCTTGAGAACGATCAATCCTTTGATCCTTTAGCGGTCACCTAGTCATAACCAAATATGGAATCCTATCAATAAAATAAATCATAAAAAGGTTTAAAATCTAAAACCTCACTCCCGGGATCCATCCCGCATTCTCGGGACTCCCAATCACCCAAACGGGGTAGTGGAGCCATCCCCCAACCCCCAAAATCATCCAAAACCCCAAAAATGGGTTTGCTAGAAAGTGGACTAGTGCTGGGGTGCTTCTTGGTAGTGCTGGGGCGCTGCCCCAAAATAGAGAGAGTCCCACTCTCTACCCTGCCTAGCGCTGGGGCGCCAGAAGTGGCATTGAGGCGCCAGAAGTGGCGTTGAGGCGCCACTTGCAGACAAGAAAAATCTCTGGTTTTCTCCCCTGCGATTCCCCTGAAAACCAAGCTTCAAAACCAATCCCAAACATCATCCAAATCTATATTTTAATCCCAAAACTTCATTCATACTACAACCTCATCAAAACCCAAGAAAACTTCTCCAAAAACCTCATTGAATCCCCAACTATCCACTTCAAAATTCTTAGCTGAAACTAATAGAAAAACAGGGTATAAACCCAAGATTTTCATGGCTGAATTTATTACCTCAAACTTGATTCAGATCCTCTTCAATGGTTGAACCAAGGTCCTAAGCCATCAAGCCTTGCTCTCCTAGCTTGGATCCTCAAGTAGGGTTAACAAATTAGAAAGGAAGAAGAAGAGAAGAATAGGTACGGGAGAGAGATGAGATAGGATGGTGATGATGCTCTATTTTTTTTTCTTAAGCTTTCTACAACTTTTGAATGATATATATCCTTAAGGTCAAAAGACCAAAATTCCCCTAGGTTATTTAAAGTCCTCTCAAGGCCACCAAGGGTAAAACCGTCCTTTCCCACCTATCTCGTTAATCATAATTAACACCTTCCAATTCCCGTTATTCTCAAAATTCTCAAATACCAATAAATCATACCCCATTACCCTTTAATTCACGGCAATGTTCTAATCCTTAAATCACCCCGAGCCCCGAAACTAACCCCGTTATGACTAGACTGATAACTTGCATTCCATGATCGTTTCATGCCGAATGGATCGAACAAATCCACATATTATGTGGTCTTATTTTTAATTCACCCACATGCATGAAAATACACAATTACGCCCTCAACGGGCCAAATTACCAAAATGCCCTTATAATTAAAAATGGGCCCATATGCATGCATTTATCATCATACTATAATATAATTCACATAGACATGCATATCACCATTTAATAACATAATAAATCAGTTGTGACCCTCCCGACCTCCTAATCAAGGTCCTAAACCTTATTAGGAAATTTGGGGCATTACAAAGAGGGTCTCTTGCTTCCCTGAGCATCTGAATATGCTTAGCTGGGTAATTGATCCCAAAATCTACCAACTTTTCAATATATGCATTGACACTATAATTGCCTACAGTCAGGCCCACATCTGCACAGTAGGAATGAAGTAGGTCTTGCTTGTGTTTGAGGCTTTTGTTATCACACTGAATCAAGTAGTCCAAGTAGTACGCTACATCAGTCCTACCTTGAATACTCATTTTCTGCTCAGTGCGATACCTATCCAAAATACGAGCTCTTATCCACTCCAGGTAGCTCTTGTCTAGCTCCTACACAGTAATTTAAACAATCATAATTAAGTACAAGAATGTGGAATTTATGAAAAAAATATGGTGAAAACTAAGAAGTATAAGTTAAATACTAGTTTCACCTTTTCTAAACCTTGAACCCTCGCATTCAAAGATGATATCTCGTTTATCAAGACGTCTCAATTAAGTGGTCTCTAAATAGCTGCTCAACACTTTGATAGCCTTGTTTAGTTTCATTGTAGAAGAGGCAATAATCTCATCTTTTTCTTTGGAAAATTCTTTCATGATATTTTCATTGGTGGTTAGTTTGTCAACTTCTAATTGAAGCATTGTGTTCTTCAGCTCAAGATTTCCCAATAAGTATTTTCTTTCAGTACAGGTAGTTCTCAAATTTTGCATAACAATTTTGTGTGCCTCGTTTGTCTTCCTCATTTTCACCTTCAACTGTTCAGGCTTCTTGTCAAGATCACAGTGTTTTTGCTGCCAATCGCCATTGGAAGCTAGTTTTGACTCGAGTTCTTGACATTTACTTTCAAATTCTTCACATTTGGTTTTAACTGCGTCAACATTCTGCATGGCAGCTTCATTACGTTTCAATGCAGATTGTGCTTCGAGTAGAGCTTTCCTACTACCACCCACACAGTTGAGTAGGGTCTTGATAGTAAACCTATGTAACACAATGTCCATCGTGTAACAATTATTAAGAGAAACTACGTCCACATCGCTACAGGAATTACACAATTTGTGATTATATTTAGCATGCACGTGTTAATACACACAATGAGTTTCCATAAGCACGAATACAGAATGGTAAAGGCCTTATACATTCGTGATTGAGAATCAAGTATAAAAATTGAACAAAAAAAAAACCTAAAATTATTACAATGGTTAGGTGGGCATCAAACTACTCTTGGATGAAGGTCGTTGATAGTGTACTCCCCACTTGAAAAGCAGTAGCTGGGAACTGCATACGTGGGACTTGCAAGATTTTCCCCTCATCAAATAGGGAACCACAGAAAACTCTGAATGATTGGATTGCCTTAGGGTGCGCAGTAGAATGTTGACTCGTATCCTGGTCAGAGTTACCAACCCTTAGTCTTACAATCGCATCAATCTCTATTAGCGCAAATGATGAAATTAGGGGAAGAATGGGGCAGGGTACACCAAGGCTGACATCCATGGTTGAGATATCAACACAGTGGCTAATAATAACAGGAGCAGTGTGCAGCTAAAATGTTGGAGGATGACGTAGCACAAATGATAACAATAACACTTGAAGAATGACAAAGCTCGGGGAAGTCTTGAGATAAGTGCAAATCTTGGAAATCTTCTATAGTTAAGTCTCTTAAACTTTCGTTAGGCATCAAAGGAAGGAAGGTTGGATTGCTAAGCATAGAAGAATTTAGGTGCTGCTCAAGAGCACGGCAAGGAGTGGGATACTCAACTAGAATCGAAGAACTAGGTTGACAACTAACAAGGTTATCTGAGATATCAAATGGAGCAGTTTTAGTTTGTAGAGAAAATGTCAAGACAGTGATAGATTTGGGAGACAAATTTTATGGAGAAATCATTTGAGGTAGTTTGGTTGGGAGATAAATTGAAGGAAGTAGGGCAGGAACGTTGGAAAATGGTAAACTTTCCAATTCAGTGGAAACGTCAATAGTTCTTGTAGATGACACGACATGTTGAGGGATAATCGATGTAGTAAAGATGACATAGTCCAAAACAGTAGCAGAGCCTGGACTAAGGAGTGGAGAATAAGCTGAACTTATGGGATAAGGCTGAGAGAAATTCGAGCCAGTATGGGGGGCAGTGATGCTCCTAGCTCATGCCAACATATTGGAGAGTTTTGGATTGATCTGCCTTTCTTTGTCAAAACTAGGCAAAATGGTAGCTAATGGTGTAATTTAGGTGATGGGGAATTTGGTAGGCTAGGTGGCAAAGTACTAGTTGATGACGCAGAAGGAGAAAGTTCAACAAAAGCTTAAAAAATTATAGAAAGTTTTGAGCATTTTGATGCAAGTAAAAGCTTAGGAGAATCAATTTTGTTCACTTTTTTAGCCAATTGTTTACCCTTGGTAGCACCAAAACTAGAAGATTTAGGATGCTTTTCCCTATGTGCTGTCGTTTTTCTCTTAGACCTCCGAGCATAAGGAGAAGGGGAAATTGTAAAGTCCTCAGCATCAGGGTGTTAAGTTGTATTGGAAACAACGACAAGCGAAATATCAGTAGTTGATGGACTAACAACAATAGTATTTTGAGGGGCAGAGGTCTCTGCAGGGTCAACATCGCCAGTAAAAGTGTGAGAGCGGGAAGGGGAATGAACGATTTGAGCATAACCATTATCAGAACCCTGCTCAGAGTCAGAAGAATCTTCCTAAGCCTCACTTTACTATGCAAAGCTCTAATAAATCATAGTTTAGAGCCTAATCAAATATGTCAATGGCAAGTGAGAAAGAGTTTAGATCGGCTTGGTAAGATGACACGCGCGCGAGGTAACAGTCGAAGAATTGTTACTCTCTCTCGTTGTCACGATTGACTAAGAGGAATGTTGTCTAACAATCAATGGGATCATCCTTGTGCTCATAGATGATTTTGTATTAGCAAAGTTATGATTCTTGGTTTTTTGACCATCCAACATTTGTAGGCCATTCAATCTCTGACAATAAGGAAAATCGAAGAACAAAAAATTAATCATAAATCTTTGAGGCAAAAATTTAAAAATGAAAGTTAGTGCAAGTAAAGAAATTGACCTTCTTGGATCACACAAGACAGAACAAAAATGTCCTTAGGCCAGTAAGGGGGATACCAATTGACCCCAATGACCAAAAGGAGCTTATCCCAACCTTTATTGACTATAGGGCGATCTTTGAACATGAAGTGCCTCTTCTTGGGGGTGAGATAAAAGGTAGCAAATGATTGGTATTCAAGCACTCGATTGTGTAGAGTCCACGAAAAGCAGCACAAGATGTCTTGAATAAAAATTGAGGTTTTGCATAGCGTGCCCACCATAACAGCCCTTCAAATAGCCTGGGCAGCATTAGGGACCAACTACATCAAGTGAATCCCAGTAATGGCAAGGAGAAGCACGAGAATGGGATGATTGGAAATCGATGGGATTCTAGATGCTTGGACCCGATAATAATTTCGTCTTGGGAATAGATGTTTTTGTAACACCATTTCTTGAGTTCTTCATTGCTCAATCTTCTAATAGTAATTCAGGGAGGGAATGTGCATTTTCGTTAAAGTTCGCTAAATGTGTAACGTCCCAAATTTCCTAATAAGGCTTAATGTCTTGATTAGGAGGCCAAGAGGGCAATAATTGGATTAATTATGTGTTTATGTGATATGTGTATATTATTATGTGACTCAAGTGAGTTATATTATGATATGACTATGTTTGCATGTTTAAGTGTATTAAATATGCATGTGAGCCCGTTTCTTATTAGAAGGATATTTTTGTAATTTTGATCCCTTGAGGGTATTTTTGTAAATATATGTGTTTTGTGATTTAGACCACATTATTATGTGGATATATTTGAGTTATTCAGAACGAGGTGATCCTAGTGAGAAAATTAGTGGTTTAGTCACAACGAGGCTAAATACCCAACTCGGGGTGAGCCTACAGGTATTTTGGTAATTTAGTAAATTACCGGGGATTATCGAGTAATGGGAATATATTGGTGATTAATTGAAATATTGTGTTAATTGAGGATTAGTGGGAAATGGCAAAAGACCATTTTGCTCTTGAGGGCATTAAAGGACTAAGGTATAGACTAGGGGTGTTTTGCTCTTTTCTTGCCTATGGTTTGACTTAGGCTAGAGGAAGCCTTTAGAAAATCAAGAAAAAAAATAACCAATAAACCCTCAGCTTCTTCTCTCTCTCTCTTTCTCTCTCTCTCTTTTGTTTTCTCTCCATCCCTCTTAGTTTGGTGAAGTTTTGAAATTTTGAGAGATTGGCTTGGTAATTGAAGAAGTTTGGAGCTAGGAATTGGATTAGGAGCAGCTTAGGGGTCGAATTACACAACCGAGGTAAGATTCTTTGCTCTATTTTTGCTAAGAATTCTGGTGGCTTAAGTTGTTTTCTCGAGTTTTAAGCTTATGGTTGGGTTTTGAATTGGAGTAAGGTTTTGACTTAGTCTTAGGGTTGTTTTTTTTGCCTATGTTGTGTTATTGAGAGTCTTAGGCTCAATTGGGACTTTGGTACAACTATCAGATGGATTTGGGGGGATTTGGCTCGGAGAAAAATGTTGGAAATCTGGGTTCACGAGGTTGCACTGTGACGCTGTTCTTGGAGTGTCGCGGCTTGTATGGACTCAAGGGAGTTGGGGTTCTTCTGAACCGCCTTAGCACCGTGCCTAGTGGGCTGCGCCGCAATGCATGTCCAGTGAAAACAAGTCCAGGGTTCTCTGTCTTGAGGCGCACCGTGGCCCTTCAGAAGTGCATCGCGACGCTCATTGGGAAGAATTATCCAAGTAAGGTTTTGAGTTGCGAGGACTCAAACCTAAGGGCTCAGGAAGGATTCTACTACCCGATTTAGTAGAATTTGAGGTCCCGGAGGCTAGTTCTCGGTCTGGAAGCCTTTATTTAGTAACTATTGATGGATATCCTCTATTATGGTTGTGACTAGAGTACCGCTAGGGCTTGGAAGGGGATTGTGGTTGAGGGTCCTTTCTATTTATCCAGTGCTTGGACCAAAGGTAAGAAAACTGCACCATGGGTTATGATTAGGGCTTGGGCTCCTGTGAATGAGCATGATTATGATTATGCCTGAATGCTTTGTATCTGGATAATCGTTAAATAATTTATGATAGTCTTTATTATTTGATTGAAAGGCTTGACTTATTAGTCAAGGGCGGCAATAGCACGATGACTGCAGGTTGAAAGGCTTAACTTATAAGTCAAGGGCGGCAATAGCGCGCTAAGCGCAGGCTGATATGGTTAGTCCTATCAAGGATCGTGGTATACGCCTGACCGACCCTATGTTCGCTTGGAACATAAAGCGCTAGGTACACTTGGCTAGCCCTAAGGTTGGTTATACAAAGAGTAGGGCAACGGGCCCCGGGGTGACTCTAAAGTTAATTATCTAGGGTAACGGGCCCTGACGTCACTCTAATGTCACTTATCTAGGGCAACGGGCCTCAGAGTGAATCTATAATCACTTAGCTAGGGCAGGGGGCTCCGGTGTGACTCTATATTCACTTATCTGGATTGAATGCATGCACGAGTACGGTTATTACTGCTAGGCATGCTAATTATGATTTTGTAATATGTTATTAACTGCTTATGAGCATGTTTAAGTTTTCTTGCTAACCCTTGGCTCACGGGTGCTATGTGGTGCAGGTAAGGGAAAAGAGAAGCTAGACCAGCCATGAGTTGGAGAGCTTTGGTGGTGGTGTTTACATATGTAGCTTGCACGACCACCAAGGATGGGGATTCACAAAGGAACTAGGGTTGGACCCTAATTTTGCTGCTTAGGTCAGCTTATTGTATTCTTTGGAATTGTAAATGACCTTTTAATGTTTATTTTGGGATCCTGTATGTAATCTTTAACTTTTTAATGAAATGATTACTTCTTTTGACCAAAAGCTTTAACCCTAACCTGTTAATTACCTTTAGTTACACGTTTATGGCCAAACGACTCGATTAGAGAGTCTAGCACTATTTAAAAGTACACAGTGTAACGATCTTGGCTATCCAGGGCATTACAACTTGGTATCAAAGTTGCCAAGGTTCCTAAAGTTTGGCTGGGCATGCACACTCACCACTAAAGACAAGCTTGACTAAAAGTTGTGTAATGGCCCAACTACTCTAGACTTTGGACCATTAATGACTACTATACATAGACACTAATTTTTAATAAAACTCACAAGTAAAATAATCATAACTTCATTTAAAACTTGTAAGACCAATGTTAAACTACATAAAATTTAAAGTAGGATATGGGATCCCATTTTAAAAATAAAAACATAACATAATTTTAAATAAATGGATTACATGACAAAGTGTGGAAAATACATATAAAATTTAAAGAAACTTCATCCTCGAATCGAACGCTCAGTCCATCGATTCCATCCCACCTCAATACACATCCCCAAGCTTCCAAGGACCTTTCCCACCACCAAAGCTATTTTCCTGCACATATAAACATAAAGGAGTGAGCCTAATGCCTAGCAAGGAAAACCTAACACGTAAACCATATACATAAAATTCATAACGCAACATATAATAAAACATATCATAAACATATGTCACACATACTATAATGGTCATTATTACTTGGGGCTCGTAAACTAAACAAGTCATATGCCCATTAGATTTGTGGGGCTTGCTAGCTAAGCAAGTCATATGCCCATAAATTTATTGGGGCTTGTTAGTTATACAAGTCATATGCCCAAGTCTACAATCATACATAATATAACATATAACATATAACATAACACATAAATCATAAGATAACACATAACATAACATATAAAATCCTATCCTATTTTCCTTACCAAAAATAATACCGGGATATGAGAACAGGATTGGGACTTTGGAATACTCCTAAAAACCATCAATGAAAGGGTGAGTATACTAAAGAAAAAGGGATGAAAATAATGAAAGAACGATACCATTGAAAGATACTTACCAAGAACTTTATGTTCAAGATCTTAGATTTCCTAACCTAGAATAAAGAATAAAGTTAGGATGTTGAGTAGAAAACTATAAGAACTTAAGGAAAACAATACCAAAATGAACTAGAGTTTGGAATACCTTGAATGCTTCTATGACCGATCTAAACCTCGAACCGAAATGTGCTATAAATCTTACTTCCCAAGTGTTTGGTAAGCTTATAATGATTAAGCTTATAATCCCCAACCCAAGTGTTTAAACTCTCAAGTACTCCTAGCAGCTTGCAGCCTCTGAACTTAGCTTGATAAATGAATAAATGGCTGGGTACTAGGTCCTATTTATAGAGTTCAACAATGAACAGATCCTCATTTAACTTCAATAAAATAATGGCTTTTTAAGTGAAAAATATTTGAATTATCGTTCAGCAGAGGCTGAAGACTCGGTCAGAAAGATGCTGGACGTATCAAGAGGTTAAGGAATAAAATGAGAACGATTTTAAAAACATTCAAAAATCCATCAAAGGAGCCGATATATCGCCCCTAGTAGGCGATATATCGCCTGGGCTAATATGCCCGAGGCTCGTCGAGTTGGTCGTGCGAAGTTACGTGTTTTTCGTATCCCCGTACTGCGATATATTGCCTCCTATAGCTGTGATATATCGACATACGCTGAATATTTAAACACAAATTTGCACATTTTCAGCCCAATTTGAATTGAATAAACATCCTTGACTAAGTCCTCTAACGATTTCAAAGCTGTTGATAGACCCTAGGATATTCAAATATTGATCTTAATAAACTTATTCCTCAAAAATACTTAATTATCATTAAACATACACAAGACAAGTGTTACTATCTTATTGGGTCTATCTAAACCTTATAATATAATAAATATCACCATCAATATCAGTCATATTAATCAAACCTTAGGTTAAAATCAATATTCTTAAACTATAGGTTAAACTTAGAAATTCTACAAGTGTTACTATGAGTGTCCAATTAAATCCCGATCTGAACCAAAATCCACAGTCATAAAAATACTACAATTATTACTATTGCTACTACTATCTAACTAGCTAAGTAAAGTTCTTGGGCTCTTCAAGTTGGGTAACTATTTACGTGGTTATGTGTTTAACTACTTAAATAGGATATAAATGGCTTATTTGCCTGCCTTATTAGGAAGCATGATATATTATGATTGAGCCTTGCCCTTGACTGCTGTGTGTTTGATAAATACATGCTTATTAGCACTGTTAATATTGGTAAATGTTAAAGAAATGCTTATTAACATCGCTATTTGCTTATAAATTCTAGAAAATACTTATAAGCATTGTTATTTGCTTATAAATGTCAGGAAGTGCTTATTAGCACCATTTTTTAGTATGAATACGAATCGACATGCTTATTATCATGATTGTTGAGTGTGAATGCTTGTTTGTTCGATCTTGGATTGTAGGGCGGAAATAGGTATTGTTATTACTACCTAATAGTCCAAATTGGTTACTACAAAGATAAGCTTGGAAGTATGCTTCCAAGATAGTCAGATGCCAAGAAATAAAGGCCTAGAATGATAATCATGGCCAGGCCTCTCCACCAGCTCTAGAGAACTGGCAGTAAGCGCTTGCTAATATGCAAGCTAGATTACAAAGGCATGAAGAAGAAATATGTCTATTGAGACAACAACAAGTTCCAGCAGGGAACATTCTACCAGTGGTGCCACCTACGTTTGTACCGGCAATAGTACAGCCGTCGGAGGCTGAGAACAGATAGGAGCCCCTTTATGAAAGGTTCAGAAAGCAACACCCTCCAGTTTTTTAGGGTAGTATAATGTCCGAGCAATGGATGAGCATGATTACCACTATCCTGGACTATGTGAGGGTAGTTGGTAATGAGAGAGTGGCTTGTGCCATGTATATGTTTTGGGAGGATGCCCAAATTTGGTGGGAAGTGATATCCTAGACCAGGAATGTGAAAACCATGGATTGGGAAGAGTTTAGAACTGTATTTAATGAAAAGTACTCCAATGATGCAATTAGGGTTGCAACGGCAGAGGAATTCAATAAGTTGCTACAGAAATATATGTCAGTGATAGAGTATGCACTGAGGTTTGACAGACTGACCAAGTTGGCTGCAGACTTGGTGCCCATTGATGGGACAAGGAAGGAAATGTTCCTTCAAGAGTTACAGCCTATGATAGCTCGAGATGTTCGATTTACCACTGTGCTTTCGGTGATGAGATATGCACAGATTGTAGAGAAAGCCCTTACGACTGAGGGTGCAAAGAATAAGATATGGTGTGAGAACTCAGCCAGAAAAGATATTAGAAGGATGGGACCTCCATTTATAGCCTTTGGTAGGGGCGGAGGCCCTAGTGACGAGAAAAGGAAGTCTCCAGATACCTTGTCAGTTGCAGGCCCCGATAAGAGGCCAAGGGGTATAGAGATATGCCGCCAGGGCAGCAATAAGGTCTAGAGGACCTACCTAGAGTGTGCTAGATGTAGAAGGCACCATGTGGGAGAGTGTCGGGCAAAGGCTTGCTTTTTGTGCGAGATAGTGGAACACAAAAAGAGATATTTTCTGAGAGAGAAGAAAGAGGAACTAAAGAAAGGGGATGGTTTGACTCCAGCTCGAGTGTTCGCATTGACGTAGGCAGAGGCTGAGGCTTGTCCCTCAGTAGTGACAAGTTAGCTTTCTAGTGTTGGAACCTCGTATACTGTTTTGATTGATTCTGGTGCTACACATTCCTTTGTTTCTCGTAGGATAATTGATAGACTGTGTAGACCATGTGACTATTATACTGTGGGGATTGAGACTTTATTTCTCACTGGGGAGTTAATAGTCTCTAAGAGATGGATCAGATCATTGCCAGTAGTGGTTGATGGCAAGCAACTTCTCCTTGAACTTGTTTAGTAGTATTTGCCTTCTTTCCTTTGCTCGAACCACCATCAACAATCCTCTTTGAAGGATTTGGTGATCGTTGCATAGGAAAAATAGGAATATCTTTGATTATCACGAACTCGATGTTGTCCATAATCAACACCATGTTGATGTTGGACAAACATTTCAGGAGGTTCTTACCATAGAGTAACCTTTTAGAGATTAGAGAGAGTATGTGGTGGGAAGCCTAGAGCTACGATTACAACCAAGTAGAAATCAATGCATTGCTTGAGAAACATTTATTCATTAAATTTTTAGAAATAACGTAACATACAAAATGTTTTGAGATAAGCAAAATACAAAAACACGTATCTTCTATTTCTCAGGTACTTTAACTAGCCATGAACTCATGTGTCCCGGTAGGCAAGAGTCACAAATATTCACTTAGTTAAATAGAGAAACATCTCAATTAATAAAACATCATAGACTTTTATTAACTGCCTATCCATCCGATCAAAGTAAAAAAAACTCATGTGTCCCAGTAGGCGAGAGTCACAAATATTTTTTACTTTATGAGTTTTATCCACAATTTCGATTATTATAGACTTAATTCCTACAGTCACCGTAGGGATGAGTCTATAAAAGGTCCATCTATAACCATCTATCCTAAGAAATTTAACCATGTTAAGAAGTCCAGTGAACACCTTCCGTAGGGAGACAAAATCAAAGCCCCATGAAGCCCCACTGAACTCTAACCTTGTTAAATCAATGGTGAAGATCGAATTCAATTTTTTAAAACTCATTATTAAATCTTTTAGTATTTTATTCTTTTTGAAAAATATCAACTTAGGTTTGCCAAATTATTAAAATAATCAATAAACCATAGTTTATAATTTTCCCATTGATTCTAAAATTACCATTGAAAATTAATTAAAAAAATAGAATTAATTTGTTACTAATCAATTATTAGGTCCAAAAAAATTAATCTAATACAATTAAGTACAACTTAGGTAAATGAGCCTTAACAATTCGATGTTGGATGGAGGAGAGCTGGATTCAGTATGTCAGACCCACTACTAAGCTTCCCTAACTTCCATACAAAGCCCAAAAAGACAATAATTTGAACCTTTGTTTTATTAGTTGTTATTTAATTGATTAGGCTCAATATAGTAATGCAAAGCAAATGAGCCTTCACAAGTGGAACCACCCACAAGAGATGAATGTAAACATTACTTGTTCAATTAGGACCAAATAAAACCTAACAGTTTATGAAAGTCTTATTTGAGTTTTCCCACATTTTTCGAATACAAAAATTGGGCCATCATTATATTTATATTTAAAACCCAAATGCAAAAAATAATTTAATAATGATGCTTGATATGTTAATAATTGGATGAGCCTAACATGTTGCTCTATAAACATGTATTATTAAATTATGAAAATATAGAACTCATTAGAATAAATTCAATATAATTAATTAAACAAGTTGCAAAATACTAAATTAGTTAAAATAGAATTTATCAAACAAAAATAAATTTCAAATAATTAATTTAAACTAGGTTATTAAAGTGTTAAGAATGACAAGATAAAATATTTTAACCAATTTTAAAATATCAAAATATCTTTTACTCAAATTTAAAATATCTAGAATTATCTAATAACCAATTTCAAATATTTTAAACAATAAAAATATCTTAAATAATCAGATAACTAATATTAATATTTCATTTATAACAAAATAAAAAAAATATCTTGATTATCGGATAACTAATTCAAAATATTTTAAAAAGCTAAAATATCTAAACTAATGAGATAATCAATTTTAAACTTAACTGCACAAATATCCAATTTAAAAAAATTAATTTTTTTTTTGCGAAAAAGTGACACCGCGGGGTTCGGCACCGATGCCATACGGATGTCCGTACAGATCCGTACGGTCGGGATCTCAATGGCTCCTTCATCAGTCCAAAAAAAATTTTTTAGAAAAATCTATGCAGTTTTTCAATTCCAAAACAATCCAAAAAAATTCAAATTATTTCTAAATTTACATAACAAAACAAAAACATGCACCAATAACATGTACCATCCAATTAATACCCTAACATATCAATCAATTTCATACATGTTCATTCATGAAAATAAACTAGCAACCTATGACTGTGATGCCAATTGTAAGATATACATATTACACGATCTTTGTTTATTTTACATGTAATTTACATATTATCAAACAAACATGTAAATTCTTAGAACATGCTCCTATAAAATTGATACAAGACAGAGTAAAGTAAAGAAACTTACATTACACAGCGGAACTGGAACAACTCCATCCTTCAATCTCTCTAACCCTTGATTCCTTTTTGTAGCAGAGTATTATCAAGTGATTGAACTAGATCAACAACACAGTCTTTCTTACCAAGCCTTTGATCAACCTAGAACTAGTGTGGGCTGGTTCTCAACACATAAGATAGAGATCTAGAAGAAGAAGAAGAAGAAGAAGAGAATGAGTGGCCAAGAAAGAATTAGGTTGTCTAGGTTTTCACTTATCCAATGAATCAATTGAGACTAACTTTTGTAAACCCTAGATATTATATTCCTTATATAGGCAACTTAATGGGGATTTATTCAAACTTAAATTTAAATTTAAATTAATTAAAATTAATTAACAAAAAATAAAAGCCTTGGGCTCCCAGAAATGGACTTGGGCCCAATATTTTTGTTTTGAATTTAAATCCCAATTGGGCCTAAATTCAAAACTTTTTATTTATTTATTTTTAATTAATTAATTAATTAAATCCTTGTTCAAATTAACTAATTATAATTTGAAACTTGATTTAATATTATTTATTTATATTGACACTAATTTATCAATATTAAAAAATTTACCCAAAGATTATCTTTTATTCTCTAAATCTCATATCTCTGTAAATTTTCCAAAATTGACCTAGTCAACTTTAAAAATTCTAATTGATAATTAAATCAATTAATTGAGACATTCTAGATGATTTACTCAAAGGTGATGTAGGGACTATGGATCCATGAATGCAAGCTACAATAAATTTCCGTGAATTTATTTACGAATAATTTCACTACCTTATTAATTCCTTGTGACTCCACTATAGACTCGAAATTGAACTCTTGAATTCATAGAACATATTTTTCAAACCATAAATACGTTATCCATTGTTATAACAATTACAATCAATCAATCCTCCATCGAAGACTTACTAACGAGCTGGGTACAAATTATCGTTTTACCCCTCATTAGTATTTTATCCTTAATTCCCACTAAATAATTGTGTTTAAATAATAATAGTAATTTTAGCTTTACTTTTAAGACCATAGAAGTCTACAAGAAGCTTATTTTCTTTATTGTTGTAAGTGTAAGTATTTTGAATCATTTTATAGAAGTGGGAAAAATAAATGTTTACTTTCTGAACAATGTGGGACTTAGCATTTTTTTTTAGTTTTGGAAACTTGTGCATGTATTAAATACTACTAACAATATATTCTAAACAATTAAATTTTTTGGCTTGGATGGTTTGGTGAACTTTATATTAACTTAAATGTAGGGGTTCAAACCTTTGCACCCTCATTTCTATAAACAATTTTTTTTAGAAAAAATCACAGCCCGGTCCGATTTAATTGGTTTTAAAAAATTAGAAACCGTGACCAAACCATTAAAGTTGAACGATCCGGTTAAATCGAACCATCGGAAACGATTTCACCGGTTATGGTTTTTGGCGGTTTGGTGCGATGCGGTTTGAGTTCCAAACCACATTTGTGGTTTATATGAACACCCCTAGACAGTGGGTTAGCATAATTCAGTGTGGGTTATCGTGGACCGATACACCAAATCAGCTCACTTCTTACGAGTGGGGACAACTTATACAGTTGACCACTATGCAGTTCTCTATGTGAGAAGACAATGCGTCTTCATGGGGGCACCAAAGTCGATTGTGTCAAATCGGGACCCCACATTTACTTTCAAGTTCTGGGGAAGCTTATAGAAAGCAATGGGTACACAGTTGAAATTTAGTACAACTTATCATCCTCAGACAGATTGTCAGTCTGAGAAGACAATTCAGATATTGGAAGACATGCTTCGGGCATGCGTTTTGGACTTTGAAGGGTTCTAGAGTAAGTATTTGCCTTTGATAGAATTTTCCAACAATAACAGCTATCAGTCAACCAATTGAGTGGATCCTTATGAGATGTTGTATGGTAGGAATTGTAGATCGCCCATTCATTGGGATGAGATGGGTGAAAGGAAATACTTGGGTACTGATGCAGTTCAGAGGACCAATGAGGCTATTGAAAAGATTAGAGCTCTGATGCTTGCATCACAAAGTAGATAAAAAAGTTATTCAGATCCGAAGCGCAGGAATGTGGAGTTCTAAGTGGGAGACAACATCTTCCTTAGAGTTTCATCATTGAAAGGGGTGAAGAGATTTGGGAAGAAAGGCATGTTGAGCCCTAGATTTGTAGGATTTTTTGAGATCCTAGAGAGGATTGGTCAGGTGGCCTATAGGTTGGTCTTACCTCCAACATTGTCAGTAGTGCATAATGTATTTCATATTTTGATGCTTCAGAAGTATGTATCAAATGAGGCTCATGTACTGAGTTACGAAGACCTAGAGCTGCAAGCAGATCTTTCATATGAGGAACAATCAGTCCAGATATTAGAGAAGAAGGACAAGGTCCTGAGAAATAAAACCATACCTTTGGTTAAGGTATTATGGAGGAACAGTAAGGTCGAGGAAGTGACCTGGGAATTGGAGTCGAATATGCGGGATTAGTATCCCGAGCTGCTCAGGTAAAATGTCGATGATGAAATTCTTGTAAAGAGGGGATAATTATAACGTCTCAAATTCCCTAATAAGGCTTAGTGTCTTGATTAGGGGGGTGGGAGGGCAATAATTGGATTAATTATGTGTTTATGTGATATGTGTATATTATTATGTTAATTATGTGAGTTATATTATGATATGACTATGTTTGCATGTTTAAGTGGATTAAATATGCATGTGTGCCCGTTTCTTATGAGAAGGGTATTTTCGTAATATTGACATGTTGATGGTATATTGGTAAATATATGTGTTTTGCAATTTAGACCACATTATTTTGTGGATATATTTGAGTTATTCAGAACGAGGCGATCCTAGTGAGCAAATCAGCAGTTTAGTCACAATGGGGCTAAATACCTGGCTCTCGGGGTGAGCCTAGGCGTATTTTGGTAATTTAGTACATTACTGGGGATTATCGGGTAATGGAAATTTATTGGTGATTAATTGGAAATATGGTGTTAATTGAGGATTAGTGGGAAATGGTGGTAAAAGACCATTTTGCCCTTGAAAGCATTAAAGGACTAAGGTAAAGACTAGGGGTGTTTTGCTCTTTTCTTGCTTATGGTTTGATTTAGGGTAGATGAAGCCTTTAGAAAATTAGAAAATAGATAACTACTAAACCCTCAGCTTCCTCTCTCTCATTTTTTCTCCCTCCCTCTTAGTTTAGTAAAGTTGTGAAACTTTTGAGAGATTAGCTTGCTAATTGAAGGAGTTTGAAGCTAGGAATTGGATTAGGAGCAGCTTAAGGGTCAAATTACACAGTTGAGGTAAGATTCTTTGCTATGTTTTTGCTAAGAATTTTGGTGGTTTAAGTTGTTTTCTTGAGTTTTAAGCTTATGGTTGGGTTTTGAATTGGAGTAAGGTTTTGGCATAGTTTTAGTGGTGTTTTTGTTGCCTATGTTGTGTTATTGAGAGTCCTAGGCTCAATTGTGACTTTAGTACCACTTTGGGATGGATTTAGGTGGATTTGGCTCGGAGAATTTTTTTGGAAATCTTGGTTCGCGGGGTTGCACCAAGACGCTGTTCTTGGAGAGTCGCGACCCATATGAACTTAGGGGCATTGGGGTTCTTCAAAACTACCTTAGCACCGCGGCGCCTGGTCGGCTACGCCGCTGCGCGTGTCCAGTGAAAACAAGTCTAGGGTTCTCTGCCTTCGGGCGCACCGCGACCCTTCTGGGGTGCGCCACAACGTTCATTGGGAAGAATATCCAAGTGAGGTTTTGAGTTGTGAGGACTCAAACCTAAGGGCTCGGGAAGGATTCTACTACCCAATTTTGTAGAAATCGAGGTTCCGGAGGTTAGGATTCGGTCTGGAAGCCTTTATTTACTCAATATTGATGGATATCTTCTATTGTGGTTGTGACTAGGGTACCACTAGGGCTCGAAAGGGGAACGTGCTTGAGGGTTGTTTCTATTTATTCAGTGCTTTGACAAGAGGTAAGAAAACTTCACCCTGGTTTATGATTAGGGATCGGGCTCGTGTGAATGAGCATGATTACGATTATGATTATGGGTTTGATTGTTTGATTAAGCATGCTTGAATGCTCTGTATCTGGATAATTGTTAACTG
Source organism: Humulus lupulus (assembly GCF_963169125.1). Taxonomy (NCBI): domain Eukaryota; kingdom Viridiplantae; phylum Streptophyta; class Magnoliopsida; order Rosales; family Cannabaceae; genus Humulus; species Humulus lupulus. The sequence goes on along the minus strand of NC_084797.1, from coordinate 158,019,591 downwards.
ATTTATGTTTTCCTATATTATCTGATTGAAAGGCTTGACTTATAAGTCAAGGGTGGCAATAGGGCATTGAGCACAGGCTGAAAGGCTTGACTTATAAGTCAAGGGCGGCAATAGTACGCTAAGCATAGACCGATATGGTTAATCCTGTCTAGGAGCATGGTATACGCTTGACCGACCCTATGGTCACTTGGAAAATAAAGCATCGGGTACGCTTGGCCACCCCTAAGGCTGGTTATATAAAGAATAGGGAAACAGGGCCCCGGGGTGACTCTACAGTCACTTATCTCGGGCAACGGGCCCCGAGGTGACTCTACAGTCACTTATTTAGGGAAACAAGCACCGGGGTGACTCTACAGTCACTTATCTAGGGGAGCAGGCCCTGGCTTGACTCTATAGTCACTAATCTAGATTGAATGCATGCACAAGTAAGGTTATTACAACTAGGCATGATAATTATGATTCTGTAATATGTTATTAACTACTTATGAGCATATTTAAGTTTTCTTGCTGAGCCTTGACTTGCGGGTGCTATGTGGTGCAAGTAAGGGAAAAGGGAAGCTGGACCAGCCATGAGTTTGAGAGCTTCGCTAGTGGCGTGTACATATGCAACTTACTCGACCACCATGGTCGGGGATTCATAGAGGAACTAGGGTCGAACCCTAATTTTGCTGCTTAGGTCGGCCTATTGTATTATTTTGAATTATAAATGACCTTTTAACGTTTATTCTGGGATCAGTTATGTAATCTTAAACTTTTTAATGAAATGATTACTTCTTTTTACCAAAGATTTTACTCTAACTTGTTGGCTACCTTCAGTTACACGTTTATGGCCAAATGACTCTATTAGAGAGTCTAACACTATTTAAAAGTACGCAGTGTAATGGTCTTGGCTATCCAGGGTGTTACAAAAGGCCTCTGCATACTTTTCTTTGTTAGTTTTTGGACTTTTAGTAGTCCTACTAGAATAAATTGGGGATGAAGTTTTGGTAGGACTCTTTGAAGAGTGTTTAGATGCCATTGATGATCAATTTTCTGAAAGAGAAGAAGACCTAACAATGGCTGAAGATGGTGTTGAGATTAGTGTCCTTTAAAGCATATGTATTGAACAATGTTTTATGAAATAAATAATTGCAATGAATTTTTAGCATATATTGATTGCTTATTATTATTGATAGATTAATATTATATGAATATCAGAAAATTCCCAAATTCGTTATTGTGACCACAATCTTGCTTTAATATGAGATGATTAAGATTGTAGGAACAAATTTAAATAGTTTGTAGTAAAACAAAGTTATATGGAATCTTTGGATTAATTACTGTAAGTATGGTTGACTAGTATTATGAATACATGTAATCTTGATTCGGATTACTGATATAGTTGGACATCTTAGTGAAGGTACTTTGTATAAAGTGGTTATGCATGAACAAGACCCAATATGTTATGAATATCTAATAATATCGTTTACTTTATTAATATTAATTTAACATATCAATAAGATGATCATATACAAACTGATCTTAATCATGAAGTTATTATGAACGTCTTGTTTATGTCATATGAGGTCTTTTATTCACTCGTTATGGTTTGTCAAAATAATCAGGCTGAAAATTTTTGTTTTCGAAACTCATTGATGTAAATGGATTGGGACATAATATATAGATATGGAATCTATACCTTTTCGAGAGGAATTGAATAATGGTTCTCTTAAGGGTTGGCTTTTGGAACTGAAAGGTTATTGAGATCAAATTCATAAATCAATTTATGAATTAACCTTCACTAGTAAAGTTTAATGGCACTAAAGGAAACAATATATAATTAAAGTGGTTAAATGGTAATTACCCTGAGAAGGCTCTATCAACACTATTCAAGGTAAGAGTTGAAATTGGAAAAAATCTTGAAAATGACATATTTGAAAGAAATTTGTTCTTTGAGGTCAAATATGTAATTGAGACAAATTAATTAATTAATATAATAAAATTTGAAATTAATATAATTTTTTTAAATTATTTTTGTAATAAAATATGGATTTTTGAAAATGACTATTTAAATAATTAAGATAATTAATTTTAAATTAATTAGTTTTATTTATTTAAATAATGTGAAAAGATATTTATGATAATTTAAATTGGATTTGAATTTGAAATGATATTTATTTTTTAATTAATGTGATAAGATAAGTTATGAGGTTTAGATATTTTTGAATAAATAATAATTAAAAGAAACTGGTTGGAACACATCCCTGAAATCAGGGATGTGTTACACGCCATGCACTATAGTTGGTGTGTAACAAAGTCCAAGAATGGATCTTGGATATTTCTTTTATTTATTTAATAATTAGTTTATACTTTGAATTTAATTAATTCTTTTATAAATCCATCAGATGGAAATAGTTTCACAATACGCTTAATAGAGACAAGATTCAAAAGCTTTTCATAGAGAAAAAAAGACATCGTATTATTTTTCTCTATGCTTAAAAATTGTCTCAGACTTAATATTCCAAGATCTCACGAGTCAAGTACATCTTGTGAATCAAAATATTTCCCACTATTATCCTACGTTCCCACACACATCTTGAGGTGTAGAGATACATCTTGGAACATCTTGGTTTGAGTATTCAAGAGGCTGTTTTGGATTGGATGTTCGTTGGAGGTACTAAAAGATAGTGAGGAATCTTGATTGTTCTACAACTAGTAAATACTCATATTTTTCTTTCTGTATGATTAATATTTTCATATTAATTGATTCGTTATTGAAAGATTGTTTAAATAATTTTTTTTGAAATCTCTGGGCCCACCACCCCGTGCTTTTTGCTGCGCATATGGTAAACCAGTTACCAACAATTGGTACCAGAGCGACCATTAATATCTGCATACACTAATTGTTGTGTGGGTGTAATATGAATTCTTATATTATTGTAATATGTGATGAATGGATGAATGTTTGTTCTTAAGAGTCGTTAATTATATGGTATTTTGGGTTTAGGAATTGTTCTTAATTTTTTATAGATATGAAAAATGTAAGCCATTTGAGGCATAGGATTTTCTTAATTTATTTTTTTGCAAATTTTAAATTAATCAAATAATCCTCCCGAGCCCCAAGTAGCAAGACCAACGCTCAGGGCGCTATTGCCGCCCTTGACTTATAAGTCAATGCTTTCGACCAGCGCTCAACGCTATTGCTGTCCTTGACTTATAATTCAAGTCTTTTTTAATCAAATAATGCAAACATACATACATTAAATAAAAATTATCCAGATACATAGCATTCAACGTGCTTAATGAAACAATCACAAGCATAATCATGCACATTTACAGGGGCCTAAGCCCTAATCAAATCTATATTCAACAATCGAGCCAAGCCTTAATCACATACATCACGTATTGGGTGCAGTTTTCTTACCTTTGATCCAAGAAAAAGTTAAATATGAACGACCCTCGAGCATGATCCTGCCTTGAGCCCCGTCAGTAACCTAGTCACAACCATAAGTAGTAATCTCGTTAAGATTCAATCCCAAAAACAAACTCCGAGACCACCCTCCTGGTCATTTACCACCACTTTTCACCAATCTTCAAACTATCTCATAATTTCCCAGTTAATTCCAATATCCTCAAATACTCATCAAATAATATTCCCATTACCCGATAATCCCCAGTAATGCACTAAATTACCAAAATACCCCTAGGCTCGCCCCGAGCTAGGTATTTTGGGCTTGTTATGAATAAACAACTAATTTGCTCACTATGTTCACCTCGTGATGAATAACCCAAATATATCCACATAATAATGTGGTCTCAATCAATGCACTCACATATATATACAAGTATGCCCTCAACAGGCCAAAATTACTAATATGCTCTTTTAATAAGAAACGGGCCCACATGCATGCAAATACAATCATATTATAATATAACTCACATATTTCATTTATTCATGCATCAAGTCACACAATAATGAAAATAATCAGTTATTTCCATCTTGGCCCCCTAATCAAGGAACTAAGTCTTATTAAGGAGTTTGGGACGTTACAACTATCCCCTCCTTACAAGAATTTCATTCTCAAAATTTTACCTGAACAGCTCGGGATACTAATCCCGCATGTTGGACTCTAATTCCCAGGTCGCGTCCTCGACCTCGCTGTTCCTCCACAATAACTTAACTAAAGATATGGTTTTGTTCCTCAGAACCTTGTCCTTCCTGTCTAGTTTTTGGTGGTTGTTCCTCACAGGAGAGATCTGCTTGTAGCTCCAGATCCTCGTAACTCAACACATGAGTCACGTCTGACTCATACTTCCGAAGTGTTGAAATATGAAACACGTTGTGTACAGTCAACAGTGCCAGAGGTAAGGCCAATCTATAGGCCACCTGACCGATCCTCTCCAGGATCTCAATCGATCATACAAATCTTGGGCTCAGCTTGCCCTTCTTCCAAAATCTCCTCACCCCTTTCCATGGTGAGACTCTGAGGAAGACATAGTCTCCCACTTGGAACTCCATGTTCCTGCGCTTTGGTTCTGAATAACTTTTCTATCTACTTTGACAAGCGAGCATCCAAGCTCTGATCTCCTCAATAGCCTCATTGCTCCTCTGACCCGTCTCAGGACCCAAGTATTTCCTTTCTCCTGTCTCATCCCAATGAATGGGCGATCTACATTTCCTACCATATAGCATCTCATAAGGAGCCACCCCAATGGTCGACTGATAGCTGTTATTGTAGGTGAACTCTATCAAAGGAAAATACTTACTCCAAGACCCTTCATAGTCTAACGCACATGCTCGCAGCATGTCCTTTAATATCTTAATCGTCCTCTCAGATTGTCCATCTGTCAGAGGATGATAAGTAGTGCTAAATTTCAACTGTGTACCCATAGCCTTTTGCAAACTTCCCCAAAACATGGAAGTAAATGTGGGGTCCCGATCTGACACAATCGACCTCAGAGCCCTAGAAAGGCGCACTATCTATCTCACATAGAGATATGCGTACTAGTCAACTATATAAGTCGTTCTCACTGCTAAGAAGTGAGCTGATTTGGTGTATCGATCAATGATAACCCACACCAAATCATGTTGACCAACAGTCCTGGATACCCAACTAAAAAGTACATTGTGATATCCTCCCATTTCCACTTTGGGATATCCAGAGGCTGTAATAGCCTTGCTGGTCTCTAATGCTCGGTCTTGACCTGCTGACATGTCAAGCACTTTGCCACATATTCTATCACATCCTTCTTCATCCCAGGCCACCAATATAGTGATCTCAAATCTTGATTCATCTTCGTGGTGCCTAGATGCAAAGAGTAAGGGGTAGTATGAGATTCATCTAGAATCTCCCGTCTAATAATAATGTCCATTGGAACACAGATCCGACCCTTGTATCTCAACAAGCCCATATCTGACACTGTATAGTCCCTAGCTACTCCAGCTAGGACATCCCCTCTGATCCTCTTTAGTTATGGATCATTCAACTGACTTTCCTTTATCCTCTCTAGGAGAGTAGACTGTAGTGTGATGTTTTCTAATTGGTCCACCACTAATTCTATTCTAGCTATAATTAGGGCTAGAGATCTATTGAAAGGTGGTTGCATAAGATTCTTAGCCAGTGTGGTAGATACCACTCAGGTCATGCCAGTGGGACAAGAGGAGACTAGATTAGTCTATGAATATTTGGATGTGTTTTCAGAGGAATTTCCAGGGTTGCCGCTAAATAGAGAGATAGAATTTGTTATTGAACTGGCACCAGGGACGGAGCCAATGTCTAGGGCACCTTACAAAATGGCCCCGGTAAAGTTAAAAGAACTAAAGGTACAACTGCAGGAGATGTTAGACTTGGGTTTTATTAGACCCAGTTTCTCACCATGGGGTGCCCCAATCTTGTTTGTAAAGAAGAAAGATTGGTCTCTGAGGATGTATATTGACTACAAAGAACTGAACAAGTTAACAATCAAGAACAAGTATCCTCTGCCAAGGATAGATGATCTATTTGATCAATTGTAGGGTAAAATGGTATTCTGAAAGATAGATCTTCGATCTGGTTATCCCCAGCTGAGGATCAAGGAGAGAGATATACCGAATGCTTTCTTTCATACCAAATATGGGCATTATGAGTTCTAAGTCATGTCTTTTGGGTTGACTAATGCGCCAACTACTTTTATGGATTTGATAAACAGGGTGTTCAAAGATTACATAGACCAGTTTGTGATCGTCTTCATCGATAATATTCTGGTTAATTCTCAATTAGAGTCAGAACATGAGCAGCATCTCAGGTTGGTTCTACAGAGACTGAGGGAACATAAACTGTTTGCAAAGTTTAAGAAATGTGAGTTTTGGTTACCTTAGGTAACTTTCCTTTGTCATATTGTCAGCAGGCATGGGATCAAGGTGGACCCAGCCAAGATTGAGGCAGTCAGAGATTTTCCAAGGCCAAGGAATGCCTCAGAGATTAGGAGCTTCCTTGGATTGGCATATTATTACAGGCATTTTGTGGAAGGGTTCTCAAGGATTGCAACTCCATTGACTTGACTGACATGCAAGAATCAAAAGTTTGTGTGGTCAAATAAGCATGAGAACAACTTCCAAGAACTGAAGCAGAGATTGATTACAGCTCTAGTTCTGAGTCTTCCAACTTATCAGGAGAAGTTCATGATATCTGTGATGCCTCAGATCAGGGTTTGGGTTGTGTTCTTATGCATTCGGGGAAGGTTATTGCATATGCATTACGTCAGTTGAAAGAGTATGAACAGAGATACCCCACTCATGATCTAGAGTTGGCAGTAAGGTAGAGGAAGCGACCTGGGAGCTGGAGTCAGATATGCAGAGTCAGTATCCTGATCTATTTAGGTAAAATTTTGAGGAAAAAATTCTGTAAGGAGGGGATAGTTGTAACATCCCAAATTCCCTAATATTGCTTAGTGCCTTGATTAGGGGGCCATGAGAGCAATAATTGGTTTATGGTAATATTATTTGATAATATGCATGATTATGTGAGTTATATTATTATATGGCTGTTTTTGCATGCATGTGGGCCCGTTTCTTATTAAAATGGCATTTTCATAATTTTGGTCCATTAAGGGCATATTTGTATATTTGTGTATATATGGATTGAGACCACATTATTATGTGGATATATTTGGATTATTCGGTACGAGACGATCCCAACGAGCAAAGTAGCAGTTTGGTCATAACGAGGTCAAGTACTGTGCGCGGGGCGAGTCTAGGGGTGATTTGGTAATTTAGTACATTAACAGGGTTTCGGGTAATGGGAATAAATGTTTGGTGATATATTTGGAGATAGTTGAGACTTATTTAAAGAAATGGTGAATTGTAGTGGTAAAAGACCAAAATGGCCGTAATGGAATTAAGTGGCAAATTAGGGGCTTAAGGGCAATATGGTCATTTTAGTATCAAAATTAATGACTTAGTCACTTTCCCTTGGCTGAAGGAAACCTCAAACAGCAGCAAAATAGAGCACTCCCTCCCTCTGTCTCTCTCGGTTTATACTCTCTCTATCTCTTGATAGTTTTGATTTGGAAGCTTGGGACTAGGTATTGGTATTGCAGCAACATAAGGTCGTCCATAGCATCCAAGGTATTGAATATGATGTGCAAGTATACACAATCTATTCAAGTAATAAAATAGTAAGTAAAGTATCATTCCTACAAGGAATATCAACCAATTACCAATAATTGCTATTAAATTTCTATTTGACTGTCGAAAATAGAATGATTTTTAAACTAATACTTAAAATTGAAATAAACTTTGCAATAATAAAGATTGCTTTAATAATTAAAAACCTAGGGTATTAACTTCATCAAATTTTCATTCTATTAAATTTACTAATCAGTTCTAAATCTCTTCTTTCTATTCTAATAGCAGGTTAACAACAATCGATTCCTATTATTTTTCAAGAAATAAGATCTAGACCTACATGTAGGTTTTCTACATCTCTATGATAAACTTAAACACATAGCAGACATTAAGCATAGAAACCTAATTGCTACACAAGCCATACAGGTACTTTCATCCAATATGTAACCTATGTCTATATAACAATATCATATTCAATTCGCATCTTTCAAATTATGAATCAAAATCATAAATAAAGCAAATATTGATCAGGTATTTACTAGCATTAGGCAAACATTATATAGATTAGAATAAAGAAGAAGAATCAATAGAACATCATAATAACATTAAATAGAAATCCAAGTGACTATATTAACCCCTAGATAGATGATTTAGTTCATATGAGACATGACTAAAACAACAAAATAATTATTCAGAAACATAAAATCCAAAAGCTTGAAGAAGAATTAAAAATATGAAATTGCAGAAAAAAATGCCTCAGAATCAAAATTGCTCTCTAAATTTCTAATAAAAAATCTGAACTCCTCCTAATTAAAACCTAGAGTCTAAATTTATACAAAAAAAAAAAAAGAATTCCTCTTTTTTTTTTTTTCAAAGGCAGGCCGCGACTTGGCCTTTCTTAGGTCGCAGCCCGTGTCTTTTTTTGTAAGCACTTCACCATTCGTCAGGATATGCAGGCGATGCGACCCTCTTCACCCAAGTTGCAGGCCATCTCCATGCGTCTCCTAGATTTTCCTCTGTCTCTTCTAGTGTCGCGACTCTCTTGACCAAGTCGCGACTCTAATTCCTCACAGTAGATTATGTAGCATCTGACTTTGCTAGAGTCGCGGCCCTTAAGCCCATGGCGTGGCTCTAATTATATTTTTTCTTCTTCAGAATTTGACCAATTTAAATACTTCCTTCATCAACTTCATCAAAAACTCCTTCTAGCTCCTCCTTAATGCCAATTTGACTCAAACAACCACCAAAAGTTCCATTTTTCCACCATTTTTTCTCTTTTCACATTTACCTCATGATCCAAAGCACCGACCTACAACAAAGACAAACACAAGCATAATCTTGAACAAAACAAACATAAAGACTCAAGATTACCACAAAAACACATTCTAAAACGACACTAAAATGGAATTATCAAACTCCCCCAAACTTACTCTTTGTTCGCCCTCAAAAGACAAAAATCATAACCTAAACAACCAACACAATTGAATCAAGCCGACAACAATAATTCACGCCTCAAGCTATGATGACTATAATTCAGAATTTCTATAATTCCCCAAAATCCCTACTGAGGTTTAATGGTCGGATTAGTAAGCTGAGAGGGCCATAAATGATTTATTATGCCATTAAATGATTATATGCATGAATATGTGAATTATATTATTATATGATGATAAATACATGCATGTGGGTCCACTTTTCATTATATGGGCATTTTGGTAATTTTTCCTGTTGAGGGCATATTTGTACATTTTAATGCATGTTGGTGAATTATGGATGAGGCCATATTATTATGTGGATTTGTTCGAGTTATTCGGCATGAGACAATCTTTGAATACAAGTTAGCAGTTTGGTCATAACGAGGTTAATTTCGGGGTTTGGGGTGACTCTCGGGGTAATTTGGTGTTTAGTACATTACCGAGAATTAAAGGGTAATGAGATATGATTTATTAGCATTTGAGAATATTGGGAATAATGGGAATTGGAGGACGTTAATTATAATTAACGAGATAGGCGGGAAAGGACGGTTTTACCCTTGTTAGGCTTAAGAGGGAATTTAATGACCTAGGAGCATTTTGGTCTTTTGACAATGGGATAGACTTAAAACTAAAAGGCTTTCAAAAACTGAACCTCTCACGATCATCATTTCTCCTTCTTCTTTCTTTGAATTTTTGAAGTTCCAATTCAGGATTCAAGCTAGGGAATCAAGCCTTGAGGGATTCTAGCCATGGAAACTCTGGTTGTACTCTATTTTCCATTTGATTTTTAGTTGGGATTCTTGGATTTGATAGTTGAGAATTCCAGGAAGTTTTTAGCAAATTTTGATTGGGTTTTGATGCCTAGGACTTGTAGAATGGGTATTTGGGTTCATTTTTGAGTTTGGTTGCGGTTTGGAATCAGTTTTTGAAGACAGTAATTTGGAGAACTCGAAGGGGAAAAACCAAGGCTGAATCACCCTAGTTCTAGCGCTACAGCACCCAAGGGTGGGCACTACAGCGCTGTCCAAGGCAAGTCAGCCCTGCTTGTAGCACCATGGCGCCAGGGGGGCAGTACTATAGCGCTACCCTATATTTCCAGGGTACTATTTTGGGCACTTTTGAGGGCTTTTGGCTCAAGGTTTCAATTCCTAAGGCTCGGAATCGAATCTACTAACCGTTTGAGTAAGATTCAAGCTCCCAGGAGCGAGGTTTTAGATCATGAACCTTTTGCTTTTGATTTTATTGATGGAGTTCCATATTTGGTTATGAGTAGGTGACCGCTAAGGGAACAAAGGATTGATCGTTCTCAAGGGTTTCTCTTTTATTGTTCCACGCTCAAACCAAAGGTAAGAAAATTGCACCCAGTATGTGACATGCATGATTATTGATGAAGCATGTTGAGTGCTCTATATGTGGACATTGATTGCATATTAAATGCTTAGTATTTTCGCTCATCTATGTATGGCACTGACCTATGAGTCAATAATCAGCAATGGTGTCATCATTGATTATGAAGCTGTGACTTATTAGTCAAGTTCAGCAGTGGTACTGAGCGCTGGTCATATGGTACTGGCTTAGGAGTCAAGAATGGTATTAGCGTGTTTAATGCAAGCTGAAAAGATTAGATCTAATCGACATAAGCATTATCATCATAAGCATGAAATGCTTGACCGACCTTAAGTTCGATGAAAACAAAATCGCTTGTCTAGTCTAAAGGCTAGTTACTTAGAGCTAAAACCAAAAGGCTAAGGTGATTGACATGTCACATGACTTAGGGAGCGGATCCCCAGAGATGGACTTATTAGCCATCTATTTAAGGAGTAGAACCCTAGAGATGTACTTATTATTCATCTATAAAGGGAACAGATCCTTAGAGGTTGACTTATTAGTCACATGCCCAAGTTTGTGACTCCGTAGTCACCCATCTGATTAGGGTGTAGAGCCCTAGAGAAAGACTTATTAGTCATCTATTCAGAGTATGACTTAATAGTCACTTATCTGATTGGGCTGCAAGCCCCATAATGATTATCAGAATCTTTATTGATCTTCACTTATCTTATTAGGGCTACAAGTCGAGTATGATTATCATAATCATCAATTGATATTGAATATTTGAATTAATGAGTTTTCTTGCTGAGCCTTAGCTCATGGGTGCTATGTGCTGCAAGTAAAGGAAAAGAAAAGCTCACCCAACCTTCAGTGGAGAGCTTAGGTTGCGATGTGTACATATGTGGCCACTTGATCACCACGACCAAGGTGTTTCTCAGGGGAAGTAGGGGTTAACCCTATTTTTGCCACTTAGGTCGGCGGGTTGTAATTTTTACACTGTAATGACCATCTTGGATTGTAAATAATGTTGTAAATGCTTTTATGGGCCCATGTACAGTTTTATGTTTTAAGTAAAATATATTCTTTCCTTTTAATGAGATTTTTCACCTTAGCCTATTAATAACTTGTTTAGCGAGTTAAGCACTGTTTGAAGTTCACAGTAACAATCTTGGAGTAACCAGGGCGTTACAACTTGGTATTAGAGCGTGCCAAGGTTTAGGGTTTCTATAGACTAGCTGGGCATGTACATTCGCCACTGAATATAAGCTCGACTCATTGTTTGGTAATTATTTAAATGGTTATATGTTTAATTGCTTAAATAAAGTATAAATTCTTTACTTGTCTACATGAAATGTATTAATAAGGCTGAGCCTTGACTACTGCATCATAAGCAAGAACGTGCTTATTAGTACTGATATTGCTAGAACATACTTATTAGTATTGTTCATTGTGAATTATTAATTGATACATGTTAAATGCTATGATCATGTATCCATTTGTATATCTGTATAATTGTGGAATATGGGTGATTACATGCTTGTTCTTGGATCGTGAGGCAGCAAGAGGATTAGTTATCACTGCCTAATTGGCTGCATTGATTGTTTCAGCATAGTATAAATTATTAGAATGATTCTAAGACAGAAAGATTCACCAACTGGCCAGGAAGATCAAGGCCAGAATAATAGACAGGGTCAAGAGAATGACCAGAATCAGATTCCACAGCCACCTCCTGATAACTGGCACTAGTTGTTTAATGACTTACAGGCCAGAGTATTGAGGTAGGAAGAAGAAATCTGCCTCCTGAGACAACAACAAGTTCCTGCAGGGTCTGCCAGAGGCACCACTTGTATTGGTGCCAACAATTGAGCAGCTGCCTAAGGCTGGAAACAAATGGGAACCTCTTTATGAAAGGTTCAGGAAACAGTAACCTCCAGTATTTGAGGGTAGTGCAGATCCAGCTAAGGCTGAGCAATGGATGAGCATGACTACCACCATCCTTAACTTCATGAGGGTGTCTGGCAATGAAAGGGTGGCTTGTGCCACATACATGTTTCGGGAGAATGCCCGAATTTGGTGAGAGGTTATATCCCAGACTAGAAATGTTAATGCCCTGAGTTGGCAAGAGTTTCAGACTTTGTTTAATGAGAAGTACTACAACAATGCCCTCAGGGCTGCAAAGACTGAAGAGTATATTAGGTTACTTCAGGGGAGTTTGACAGTGACTGAATATGCCCTAATGTTTGATAGATTTGCAAGGTTTTCCATGGAGCTGGTGCCCACTGATGGGACCAGAAGGGAGAGGTTTCTCCAGGGGCTACAACCTAGATTAGCCCCGGATGTTCGTATCACCATTATGGCTGGAGTTACTGCTTATGCACAGGTGGCAGAGAAGGCGCTCATAGCTGAGAAAGCAGAAAACAAGATCTGGTGAGACAATGCAACCAGAAGAGAGTTGAGGAGGACATGTCCTCCATTTGTGGGTTCAGGTAAGAGTGGAGGCCCCAGTGATCAAAAGAGGAAGGTTCCTGATACCTTCCCAGCTCCAGGTCCTGATAGGCGACCATGAAGTATTACAATGGACCGCCAGGGTGGCAGTGAGGCCTGGAGTACTTATCCAGGGTGCCCTAGGTGCAAGAGGCGCCATTTGGGGGAGTGTAGGGCAAAGGCCTGCTTCTTATGTGGGGTAGTGGGTAATTTCAAGAAAGACTGCCCAAAAGCAAGAAAGGAAGAACCTAGAAAGGCGGACAACTCGGCCCCACCTCGAGTGTTTGCATTGACTCAAACAGAAGCTGCGGCCTCACCCTCAGTAGTTACAGGTCAGCTTCTTAGTGTCGGAACCCCTTATACTGTTTTGAATGATTTTGGTGCTACACATTCTTTTATTGCTAGTAGAATTATTGATAGAATTTGTAGACCATGTGATTATTATGCTGTGGGGTTCGGGACCTTATTACCCACTGGGGAGTTAGTAGTATCCAGGAGATGGGTCAGATCTTTGCTAGTGATAGTGGAGGGTAGAGAGTTGTTAGTGGATTTGATAGAGTTAGTTATGACTAACTTTGACATGACTCTAGGTATGGACTAGTTAGTGAAGTATGGGTAAACTATAGATTGCAGAAGGAAGATGGTCACCTTTGAGCCTGAAGGTGAGGATCCTTTTGTGTTTGTTGGTACTGTGCATGGACCTTGTATACCTATGATATTTGTTTTGAGGGCTAGAGACCTATTGCAAGTAGGTTGCATAGGATTATTAGCCAGTGTGGTTGACATCACTCAGGTCATGCTAGTGAGACCAGACTAGTTTGTGAGTTTCTGGATGTGTTTCCAGAAGATTTACCAGGGTTTCCACCACACAGAGAGATTTAGTTTGTGATAGAACTGGCACCAAGGATGGAGCCAGTCTCTAGAGCACCTTACAGAATGGCCCCAGCTGAGTTAAAAGAATTGAAAGTACAATTGTAAGAACTGTTGGACTTAGGTTTTATTAGACCTAGTTTCTCACCTTGGGGTGCGCCAGTTCTGTTTATGAAGATGAAATATGGTTCTTTGAGAATGTGTATTGATTACAGAGAACTGAACAAGTATCATTTCCAAGGATAGGTGATCTGTTTGATCAGTTGCAAGGTAAAAGGGTATTCTCAAAGATAGACCTTCAATCTAGTTATCATCAGTTGAGGGTCAAGGAGGGAGACATACCAAAGACTGCTTTTCGCACTAGATATGGGCATTATGAGTTCTTAGTCATGTCCTTTGGATTGAATATTGCCCCAGCTGGTTTTATGGATTTGATGAACAGAGTGTTCAAGGATTATTTGGACTAGTTTGTGATCGTCTTCATCAATGATATTCTGGTTTATTCTTAGTCATAGTTAGAACATGAGCAACATCTGAGGTTGGTTCTACAGAGACTGAGGGAGCACAGACTGTTTACAAAGTTCAAGAAGTGTGAGTTCTGGTTATCCCAGGTATCTTTCCTTGGGCACATTGTCAGTAAGGAGGGGATTAAAGTAGATCCAACCAAGATTGAGGTAGTCAGAGATTGGCCAAGGCCAAAGAAGGATTTTGAGGTGAGAAGTTTCCTTGGATTGGCAGGTTATTACAGAAATCTCACGGAAGGGTTCTCAAAGATTGCCACGTCATTGACTGAGCTGACATGTAAGAACCAAAAGTTTGTGCGGTCAGACAGGTGTGAGAACAACTTCTAGGAACTGAAGCAAAGGTTGATTACAGCTCTAGTTCTAAGTCTTCCAACAGATCAGGAGAAATTTGTGATATACTGTGATGCCTCACATCAAGGTTTGGGTTATGTTTTGATGCTGTCAGGAAAGGTGATCGCTTATGCCTCACGTCAGCTGAAAGAGTATGAATAGAGATATCCCACTCATGATTTAGAGTTGGCAGCTGTGGTCTTTCCCTTGAAGGTATGGAGGCATCATCTTTATGGGGAGAAGTGTGAGATCTACACTAACCACAAGAGCCTGAAGTACTTCTTCACGCAGAAAGACTTGAATATGAGACAAAGACGTTTGCTGGAGTTAGTAAAAGATTATGATTGTGAGATCTTGTATCATCCAGGAAAGGCCAACATGGTAGCTGATTCTTTAAGCCGGAAGGGTCTGGGACAGATTTTAAGTGCGAGCCTGATAGCCAGAGAGTTGGCAGAAGATATGACCAAAGCTGGTATAGAGTTGCTAGAGGGCCAGTTGGCCAATTTTACGCTACAGTCTACATTGTTGGAAAGAATCAAGGAAGATCAGTTGGGTGATCCATAGCTGATCAAGATTAGAGATGATGTTTTAGCTGGAGTGTCCAGAGATTATACAGTGTCTGATTTGGGCTTGTTGAGGTACAAGGGTCGAATATGTGTTCTGTTAGACACTGCTATGAGACGAGAGATTCTGGATGAATCTCATACTACACCCTACTATTTGCATCCAAGCACCACGAAGATGTATCAGGATGTGAGATCATTGTATTGGTGGCCTGGGATGAAGAGGGATGTAGTGGAGTATGTGGCTAAGTGCTTGACATGCCAACAGGTCAAGGCTGAGCATTAGAGGCCAGCAGGGTTATTGCAGCCTCTAGACATCCCAGAGTGGAGATGGGAAGACATCACGATGGATTTCAAGGTGGGGTTACCCAAGACTGTTGGTCAACATGACTCAGGATGAGTTATTGTGGATCGATATACCAAGTCTGCTCACTTTCTACTAGTGAGGACTACTTATACAGTTGACCAGTATGCAGATCTCTATGTGAGAGAGGTTGCGCCTCCATGGAGCACCAAGGTTGATCGTGTAACGACCCAAAATCGCTAAGAAGGCTTAAGGGCCTTGATTAGTGTGCCAAGAGGGCATTAATGGAATAATTGTGATTTAAATGAGTAATTATATGTTTAGTAATGTTTATATGATAATTGATGATATTATGTGGTAATGTGATATGTATATATATGTGATAAATGTGAGAACCACATTATTATGTGGTAAGTTTGTAGGGCATGACTCAAGACGATCCTAGGGTCAAATAACGGGGGAAAAGTCACAATGGGGCTTAAGATGTGACTTTGGACAAGTCAGGGGTATTTTAGGTATCGGGTAGTGAATTGGACTATCGGGTCATGAAAATAAATATATGGAGATATATTTGAGGTTAGGATGTCTAGGCGGGAATATTGGGGGATTTTTCCATTTTGGCCTCGGGGACGGTTCTGTTGGTTTTTATTGATCAAATCAGAGATTATGCGCAGCGGAACAACAATCAAATTATCAGATTAATCCAATAAGAATTCTAGATCTACTTCTTCACACTAATATATATATTGAATCAAGGACAAGAATAGAAAAATTACCTCAGGTCCTTCCTTTCTGCTATCTTTTCGTATGGCTGAATCCTTGAGATCTCACACCAAGATCTTCCAAAATGTTCTCAGTCACACAAAGAACGAGTGTGGGCTCGCTATACAAATAATAGGCAATAACTATTTATCAGATGTTCTCAACACATGAGATCTGATAAAGTTTGGACCTAGGTTTTGTGAAGAACAATGACCTTTGTTTTTGTCACTGTTCTCTTTCTCTGAGAGAATCCTAGATATTTTTCTATCCCTGAAAAATTACGTTCTGTGAAAATTGATATCAAATATTTAATAATATCCAATATATTAAAATATTTGTTATTTTAAACAAATTCAAAATAACTGATCAGTTATCAGATTTTTGTTTAAATAATAATATTTTAATCATATTAAAATATCTCATTATTTATTTAATATTTAAATAACTAAAATTGTGGAATCAAGAGACTAAGCCCATCTCTTATGCGTGTAGCACAGTGCCTGTGCACTGTGCCACACGTGTACCATATGCCTGTGCAGGCATGTGATTTTTCCTAATTTTTATTATTATTTAAATACCAAAAATCCCAAAAATAAATTAATTCAAAATTAATTATATTTTTGTTAAATCAAATAATTAATTAATTCTTAATTAATTAATTACACATAATTAAACAATAATTATGTTTGATACATAGAAAAATATTTTACTTATCACATAAGTCCTTTTTGCCCATTTTTGCATTTGCCTTTGACAGTGATTGTTTGAGCCATTTCGGGGACCATGGACCTATAACATTAAGCTCCAATAAATTGAAACTAAATAATTAAACTCTTTAATTATAATAGTTAATTTATTAATTCTGATATTACTCCACTATAAATTCAGAATTGCACTCTTTATGTTATAGATATACTTTTACAGAAATCTTTTTCTTAAGTCGTCCATTAATATAACCATCTTACAATAGTTCAACCCTCTAATTAATTAGTTCATAAATTAGAATGGGAGAATTACCATTTAACCTTTCTAATTTACTTCTTCTTCCTTAAGTACCATTAATTCACTAGTGAATAATTAATCTATAATCTAATTATAGATTTGAGCTCAAAATCATTCAGTTCCAGAATTAACCCTTAGGGGAACTAATATACGATCCGTTAGGAAAGATTAGATTCCGTATTGTTGATACATGTTCCCAGCCATCCATGATATTAAATCTCCAAAACAAAAGTCATTAGCCTCATTCTTTGAAGAGACCTTAACGAATGAATCAAAAGATTTAATAAACATGAACATGAGTTCATGAACACTCAGGATTTAGGTTGATCTATAAATGATCATCTGTTATGATATGAATTACAAGTCTTTATTGTTAAATGGATTTTGGATAAAGACTCTAATTCATATCGGTCCATGTCATATATAATCATATTATATAAAGCACCTTTACCGAGATGTCTTACCACATCAATAATCTGAATCTAGATTATTTGTATAATTATGATACTCAGTAAACCGTACTTACAACTCCAATTAAAGAATTCCATAACTTTAATTTGTCATTGTTGACTATTTTTATTCATTCATGTGATCTTAATTCTCTTGTACTAATACAAGATCACATCCTCAATAATGAATATGGAGTTTTTCTGATATTTACAAAATTATTCAAACAATAATTTAACAATCTAAATATTACAATAATAATAAACCATTGTATTTATTTATTCATAGAAAAAACAAATGTCTTTACATGCTTTTAGGACACACTCCTAACAATCTCCCACTTGTACTTAAAGCAAGTGAGGCATTTCTCTCAATCCCATATTACGTGCATGACCCTCGAATTGCTTTTGCAGGAAGCGTCTTTGTAAATGGGTCTGCAAGGTTGTGTTCTGATACGACTTCAAAATGGACACATCTCCTCTATGTACGATTTCTCTGACTAACTGGTATTTGCGCTCTATATGCTTTCCCCTCTTGTGGCTTCTTGGTTCTTTTGAATTAGCCACTGCTCCACTGTTGTCACAGTAAAGAACAAGTGGTTTCTCCACTTCTGGAACAACTTTCAGATCGGAGTAGAACCTTTTGAGTCACAGAGCCTCTTTAGCTGCTTCACAAGCCGCTATATACTCGACTTCTATGGTGGAGTCTGCAATGCTGGTTTGCTTAATGCTTTTCCAGTCCTCCAAGAATAAACACTGATCCAGAAGTCAATTTCTGACTATCTCTTTCTTATTGAAAATCAGAATCAGTGTAACCAATGGGGTTCAGGTCTCCACCTGAATATACAAGCATATAATCTCTATTATTTCTAAGATACTTGAGAATATTCTTCACTGCAATCCAATGACTCAATCCAGGATTGGATTGATAACGGCTGACTATCCCTACTGCATAACAAATGTCAGGTCTTGTACACTACATGGCGTACATTAGACTGCCTACTGCTGAGGCATAGGGATACTGTCTCATGTCTTCCTTTTCCTGAGGTGTTTTGAGACACTACTCTTTGGAAAGGAATACTCCATAATGGGTTGGCATATCACCCTTTTTGGAGTTTTGCTTATTAAAGCGTTTTAGCACCTTATCAATATAAGTTGCTTGAGACAGTGCCAAAGTTTTGTTCCGTCTATCTCTAAGAATCTTAATGCCCAGAACATACTTGGCTTCTCCCAAATCTTACATTTGGAATTGTTCAGCTAACCAGTTCTTTACATTTGATAATGTCTTTACATCATTCCCAATGAGTAGGATATCATCAACATAAAGAACGAGGAATACTACTAAACCATCTTTGATTTGTTTATTGACACAAGGATCATCAACATTTTTTTCAACAACGAAATGTTTTTCTTGTGTCATCAAATCTAAGATTCCAAGATCTAGAAGCTTGTTTGAGTCCATAAATGGACCTAAGAAGCTTTGCAAACCTTTTGCTCTTGACCTTTTAATTCGAACCCTTCTGGTTGAGACATGTAAACAGTTTTGTCAAGGTAGCCATTCAAAAAGGCTGTTTTGACATCCATTTGCCAGATCTCATAATCCATGCACGTAGCTAAGGACAAGAGTATACAAATGGATTTTAGCATGGCCAATGAAGAAAAGGTTTCTTCATAGTCAACCCATTCTTACAGGAGAAAAGGTTTCTTCATAGTCAACCCCTTCTTTCTGTGTGTAACCTTTTGGCTACAAGCCTTGCTTTGAAAGTCTCTACTTTCCCATTTGCTCCTCTTTTCTTCTTGAATATTCACTTGCAACCAATGGGTTTGATATTCTCAAGTGGATTTTCAAGAACCTAGACAGAATTGGAATACATTGATTCCATTTCTTGGTTCATGGCTTCTTGCCATTTGTCCTTGTCAGAATGATTCATTGCATTTTCAAATGTCAATGGATCGTCTTTATTTGTGTCAAACACAAGCATTTGAATTTCGTGTTCATAGCATGTTGGTTACTTATTAACCCTCCCACTGCGACGAGGTTCTCTACTATTCTGACTAGAACTAGCAGTTTCCTCTTGCCGTTTTTCATTGGTTATTGCTGGTGACTTTGCGACTTCATTTTAGACCATCTCCTCCAGTACAATCTTACTGCAAGGTTTGTGGTTATTAACATAGTCATACTCAAGAAAAGTTTCATTTGTCAATACAAATGTTTTATTTTTATTTGGACTATAGAAAATTCCACCTCTAGTCTCTTTGGAATATCCCACAAACATACACACTTCAGAGCGTGTTTCCAACTTCCCGGTCTTTCCTTTAAGCACACGTGCACGACACCCCCAAATTCTAAAATGGTGTAAACTAAGTTTACAACCATTCCATAATTCTATGGATGTCTTTTGGATAGACTTAGGTGGAACATAATTCAATATGCATAGAACACATTGAATCAAATAGCCCCTGAATGACAGTGATAATGATGAGAAACTCATCATTCATCTAACCATATCAAATAACATTCTATTCCGACTTTCTGAAACATCATTTTACTGTGTTGTTTCAGGTGTAGTGAGTTGGAATTGAATGCCATGCTCACGTAGATGGTTCTTGAATTCACAATCCAAGTACTCTCTTCCTCGATCAGATCGAAGTGCTTTTTAGTGATTTACCTAATTGCTTTTCAGCCTCTGCTTGAAATTCTTTGGACTTTCCAAAAGTCTCAGATTTTCTTTGCATTAATTATAGGTAACCATATCTTGAATAATCGTCAATGAAAGTGACGAAATATTCACAACCTCCTCTTGCTTGTACATTAAGTGGATTACTAACATCCATATGTACTAGCTGAAGTGGTTCTGTGGCTCTTGAACCTTTAGTAGAGAAAGGTCTTTTGGTCATTTTGTTTTCTAGACAGGATTTACAAACAGGGAGAGATCCAATAAATGGTTCTCCTAAAGGACTATCCTTTACAAGCCTATTTATTTTGTCTAGACCAATATGGTCCAATCTCAAGTGTCACAGATATGTTTCACTATCAGAATCAGTTTAATAGATCTAGGATAATTCAAAAAATTATAAAAATTTGTCATTCAATATAAGTATGTAAACTTTGTTTATCCCAATACATTTGCATAACAAATAAATAGATAATATCTTTAAATAATAACTACTTTATTAATAAAAGAAATAAATGTTATGCAAAAATAGAAATAAGTTTCCAAACATTAATAACCAAAATTATTAACTATAAACTAAATTTCTAGACTGTAGTTTTCTTTGTTTAAAGAAATCTAAAATTTCTAAAACAAAATAAAGAAATTTAAATTGTTCAACTAACAATAAAATTACTAAATAAAAACTATTGCTCTTCAACTTCTCCAGCTCCTTACTTGCTACCAAAATCCTCATCAGTCTCTTCCTCCTTTTCAGGGTTCTGATTCTGCAAAAGGAAAGACAAAAGAAAAATAGATTAGTGGCATATATTTTGAATCTAATATTCAAAAAATTTGAATATGATATTCATAATCTTTGAATCAATTATTCAAAGTTGAAAAATATATGTAATCTTATTTACCTTTTTCGTTTGATATAAACGATGACACTCAGCATAGACTTCCTCTGTCATTGCTCGCCACATCTCATGGGCTAAGTCATAGTGTATATATTTTTCCTTTGTTTCGTCAGGCATGGTTGAAAGCATGCAATAACATGCCATACGATCGGATTTCATCCAATCTGCATATTTTTCTTCTGCTTCATAGCTAGTAGCCAGAGGTGGTTCTGTTGGAGGTTTTTCACAGACAGTTGACATCATCTTCTTATAAGAAAAAATAGTCAACATGCCTCGAAACCAGTATTTCATATTTCCAGGTTCAAAAACCAAGGATTTGAGAAAGGCATCGGTGTGTAATTCACCAATAGACATTTTTCTGGTAATAAATAAGTGCAAATAAATATTATTATTATATTTAGAAAAATAAATATCAAAGTTTCGGAAATTAAACGTGATGCATGAGTACAATTAAAACACATAAAATAAAGATTAATTTCCACGATAAAATTTTCTAACAATTAAAGTGCCGCCTTAGGGTCGGTCAAATTAATTTTAGAGAATTTATAAGACATTCTTATCTTTATTGTTTAATACTTAAAATAACTCTTTATTTTCTCTTTTAAACATTAAAGTACCGCTTAGTTTGGTCAAGTTATGATTATCCACTCTCAAGCTTAATCATAACTTTGTGAGTGTAACCCATTATTTCGGAGTTCATGACTTAACTTAGAACATGCCGCCTTAGGGTCGGTCAAGCCTAAAATACATCATTAGTTCCTATCTATGTAAGAAATATAACCTTGCTATTGATATGTCCAGACACCTTCCTTAGGGGGACGAAAACAAAGCCGTCGCGAGGCGCTATTCATATCTCACGGTGTTATATTAATAATGGAGACCATGGGTTATGTTTGAGATATCAACCCTCTCCTACTCACTATTTTGAAATAAGTGTTTTTAACCTAATTAATTATAGTTTCTTTAAACTTTATGAACACAATTAAAATTGGAAAGAAAGCGAGTTTCTAGGTCCACGTCCAATTTTAAATTACCAATCATGTTCATCTAAACTTTACTAAAAAACACTTTTTAAAATAAAGTTGGTTTAAAGAAATTAAGTCATAAAGACTTAAAAAAAATTGGTGTGATATTTTACTAAGTTTTCAAAATAAAACTAAGTAATTTACATGCAATTGATTTCACAAAACAATTCATATAAACATATAGGACAATCCTAATAATCATGTTTCTACTAATGAGATGCATGATTATAACTGTGTGGGTTTTCATGTATGGCATACAATGCATGAACATGTTATCAATCACATTAACCACATGAATATAATTATTTAAATAAATAAATAAACAATAAATGTTGAACCGGGTGCTTTTGGGTATTTCTAATTTTACAACCACTTTATAAAATTAAAATAAATAAAATAAAATGCCTTGATCTTCATTGGGCTTCTTTACTTTACTGTCGGTAGGATTTGTGGCATTGTTGGTCCAGAATAATAATAAGAAAACAATTTTCAAATTATTTTGATTAATTAAAACAAACTATTAAATAATCATTATTTTTGTTTTTCCTTTTAATTAAAACAACTTTTAATTAAAACTGAAATTAATTTAAATTAAAATCTGTTATTTTAAAAAAATAAATTTTAAATAAGATATTCAAAAAAGTTTTTTAAGACAACAAAAATATCTCATTATTTAAATATCAAATTTCAAAAATAGGATATTTAAACATTGTAAAATTTTAAAAATAAAAGATTAATTTCAGAAAAAAAAAAATTCTGGACCGTCAGGCGGGGACACACGGCATCAAAACGGGGCCGCCGGGGCTAGACCGTACGGACACGTCCGTACGGCGTCCGTACGACGTCCGGCAGCGGCTCGGAGGTCGGCCTCGGAGGTGCGGTGGATGAGTTCTGAATTCCGAGCTCCGTTCTGACTTTTGTGTGATCGGAATTACAATTTTATGGTGTCGAAAACCAAATAAAATTACATAAATCCTATGCCCTTTAATGGCTTACACAATGATCTAATCATAAACAAATCCTAACCCAAAAACACCATACAATTAACGATTCAACATTCCCACGCATTCAATCACATTAAGCCATCCATTCATTCATCAAAATAAATAAATGCATAAAATTAAACCCACACAGATTCAATACATATATATGTAAAGATGGCTCTGGTACCATTTGTTGGTTTTTATTGATCAAATCAGAGATTATGCGCAGCGGAACAACAATCAAATTGTCAGATTAATCCCATAAGATTTCTAGATCTACTTCTTCACACTCATATATATATTGAATCAAGGACAAGAATAGAAAAATTACCTCAGGTCCTTCCTTGCTGCTATCTTTTTTCGTATGGCTAAATCATTGAGATCTCACACCAAGATCTTCCAAAATGTTCTCAGTCACACAAAGAACGAGTGTGGGCTCGCTATACAAATAATAGGCAATAACTATTTATCAGATGTTCTCAACACAGGAGATCTGATAAAGTTTGGACCTAGGTTTTGTGAAGAACAATGACCTTTGTTTTTGTCACTGTTCTCTTTCTCTGAGAGAATCCTAGATATTTTTCTATCCCTGAAAAATTACGTTCTGTGAAAACTGATATCCAATATTTAATAATATCCAATATATTAAAATATTTGTTATTTTAAACAAATTCAAAATAACTGATCAGTTATCAGATTTTTGTTTAAATAATAATATTTTAATCATATTAAAATATCTCATTATTTATTTAATATTTAAATAACTAAAATTGTGGAATCAAGAGACTAAGCCCATCTCTTATGCGTGTAGCACAGTGCCTGTGCACTGTGCCACACGTGTACCATATGCCTGTGCAGGCATGTGATTTTTCCTAATTTTTATTATTATTTAAATACCAAAAATCCCAAAAATAAATTAATTCAAAATTAATTATATTTTTGTTAAATCAAATAATTAATTAATTCTTAATTAATTAATTACACATAATTAAACAATAATTATGTTTGATACATAGAAAAATATTTTACTTATCACATAAGTCCTTTTTGCCCATTTTTGCATTTGCCTTTGACAGTGATTGTTTGAGCCATTTCGGGGACCATGGACCTATAACATTAAGCTCCAATAAATTGAAACTAAATAATTAAACTCTTTAATTATAATAGTTAATTTATTAATTCTGATATTACTCCACTATAAATTCAGAATTGTACTCTTTATGTTATAGATATACTTTTACAGAAATCTTTTTCTTAAGTCGTCCATTGATATAACCATCTTACAATAGTTCAACCCTCTAATTAATTAGTTCATAAATTAGAATGGTAGAATTACCATTTAATCTTTCTAATTTACTTCTTATTCCTTAAGTACCATTAATTCACTAGTGAATAATTAATCTATAATCTAATTATAGATTTGATCTCAAAATCATTCAGTTCCAGAATTAACCCTTAAGGGAACTAATATACGATCCGTTCGGAAAGATTAGATTCCGTATTGTTGATACATGTTCCCAGCCATCCATGATATTAAATCTCCAAAACAAAAGTCATTAGCCTCATTCTTTGAAGAGACCTTAACGAATGAATCAAAAGATTTAATAAACATGAACAGGAGTTCATGAACACTTAGGATTTAGGTTGATCTATAAATGATCATCTGTTATGATATGAATTACAAGTCTTTATTGTTAAATGGTTTTTGGATAAAGACTCTCATTCATATCGGTCCATGTCATATATAATCATATTATATAAAGCACCTTTATCGAGATGTCTTACCACATCAATAATCCGAATCTAGATTATTTGTATAATTATGATACTCAGTAAACCGTACTTACAACTCCAATTAAAGAATTCCATAACTTTAATTTGTCGTTGTTGACTATTTTTATTCATTCATGTGATCTTAATTCTCTCGTACTAATACAAGATCACATCCTCAATAATGAATATGGAATTTTTCTGATATTTACAAAATTATTCAAACAATAATTTAACAATCTAAATATGACAATAATAATAAACCATTGTATTTATTTATTCATAGAAAAGAAAATGTCTTTACATGCTTTTAGGACACACTCCTAACAGGTTCTGGCACCCCAAGCCTCGGGATTAACTTAACGAGTAAGATAGACATAAGGAAGCCTTTAGAAAATATAAACTGACCTTATTTTCTAAGTCTTACCTTTCTACTCTCTCTTAAGGAAAACAAGGGGAAGAAACACAGAAACTTAAAGAGAATTTGCTAGAATTCAGCTGGAGTTTGGAGGATTGAAGGAGGGTGATTTGGAGGCTTAGCTCAGGAGTAAATCAAGAACTAAATCAGGGTTAAGGTAAGCTTTTAATCTTCTTCTCTGTGGTTAGAATTCTGGGTTTTGGTTAAGTGTTGAAGCAAACATGGTTTTGATGTCTTAAGGCAGAATTGAGGAGGAAACTTGGGGACTTAGCTTGGCTTTGGCTTGGTGAAGTGGTTCATACGAAGAGGTAAGTTTAAACTCAGGGTTTAGAAGTTTTAAATTGGATTTGAATGGCTTGTTTGAGTGTTTATAGCTTTAGAATTTCATAAATTTAAAAGAGAAGGTTAGTGTGTGTTAGGCTGTGTTTTCTGTGGAATTATGTTGTTTAAGTCATGCTAAAGGAGTTGGGATTAATTGGTTGTGAGTTGGGGAGCTTTGGGATGGTTTAAGGTGAGGTTTCAAGCTTAGAAATGATGGGTTTTCTGGGCACGAAGGGGAGGGCCGCGACTCTGTTCTAGAGCGCTGCGACCCTAGGATGAAAAAGGGCCAAGGAGGCTCGGCCATGGGAGGGCGCCGCGGCGCCTAAGGCAAGGGCCGCGGCGCGTGTTTTGTTCAGCATGGGCTTGGTTCTGTTTTGAGGCTAGGGCCGCGGCTAAGCTTCAAGGGTCGCAACCCTTGGTTGCACACATGAATTTTTTAGGGTTTTAGGCATGCGAAAATGGTCTAGCATGCTCGGGATTGGTTTCACCACCATGCTTGGTGGAATTTGGATTCCTGGGAGTTAGTTTTGTAACTGGAAACCTATATCTGAGTATTAATGGAACCTTATACTTTGGTTGTGACTAGGTGATAAAGGCTTAGGCTCGGGAACAGATTGTGCTTGAGGGGCGTGGCTCGTAGTCAATAACTGTACAGACTAAAAGTAAGAAAACTGCACCTGGTTGAATATACGTGTCGGGACTAAGGGCTCCCTATTGTAAACGCTTGAAACAATGGTATTATGCCATGCAAGCCATTTAGTGAACCAACGGCCTAAGGGTGCCAAGGGTTTCACTAGCGCACAGGGCACGGCTCGACCACTGGTAGCCGAGGATAGCTTATTATGCACTGAGCTCGGTTTAAGTGGGCCGGAGTCAGTGGGTTAAACAGAGGGTGCGGCCTAAGTTGTCGGCCCTGAATATTATGTGATATGAGTGTTATATGTGATAGATTGTATCTTGAATCTGATTGTATGTGCTGAATATCTGTTGTGGATTATCTGATGGGAATACATGCATAATGAGTTAATTGTCTGTTATCATTGATTGAGTTGTATAAGATGTTTTCTTGCTGGGCCTTGGCTCACGGGTGCTACGTGGTGCAGGTAAAGGCAAGGGAAAATTAGACCAGCCTTGATTGGAGAGCTCAGCGAGCAGAATGTACATAGCCAGGTGCTCGGTCGCCACGGTTGAGGTCTAGGCAAGGACGTGAAACCTGAAGACTGTCTGTTTTGCCTTAGTATGACTAGTGAATACTCATGTACTTTTGGGAGTCTGTAAACTTATTCTAACTTTGCTTTCTTATGGGATCCCATGTTTACTACAATTTAAATATATGAAATGAGTCTTTTGAGACCAAAACCTTTTTAACCCTAGCTCTTACAGGTTTAGTGACACGTTTTTGAGATAATGACTTGATTAGTGAGTCTTGCACCTTTATAAGTACATAGTGTAACAGTCTTGGCTATCCAGGGCGTTACAACTTGGTATCAGAGCATCCTAGGTTTAAGGGTTCCTGAAGACAACCTGGATATGTACATTTGCTGCTGGAGACAAGCTCAAATCAGGGTTTGGTAATGTGCATATGTGTGTTTATGTGCTTATGTGCTTGAGATGAGCTATGAATGTTGTTATTTACTGAATTACTAGGAAGCATGAGATACTGATAGGGCCTGGCCCTTGACTTCTATGTGAAAATATTTAGGCATGTTTATTAACATTGTCGTGCATGTAAATGAGTATATGGATGATTAATTGTATATAGTGCATGGATGCTTATATGTGTTGGTTATCTGTGGGTGATTATGCTCTATTGTTGGGTTTTGGAGAAGCTTTTACCCTGTCACCATGGTCTGACCGTCGAGTCGTTATTTGCAGATTGACTTGGATAGCTATGCGTCCAAGAAAATTCGCACGACTAGCCAACACTAGGTCCGGGACCGGTAGTGATGGTCAGGGTCAGACTCCTCCGCCAGTCCCTGAGAACTGGCAACAATTAATGGCAGAGATGCAGGCTCGATTATTGAGTCAGGATGAGCAGATTCGTCTTCTGCGACAGCAAGCTCCATCAGGGAGTGCTGCCCCTATAGTACCACCTGCAGTGGTATCAGGTGTGTAGCCTGGGGAGGTTGTTAACAAGTGGGAACTGTTATATGAGCGGTTCAGGAAGCAACAACCCCCAATTTTTGACGGTGGACCGGATCCGTTGAAAGTCGAGCAGTGGCTAACCATGATTACAATAATTCTGGATTTTATGAGAATTGAAGGGCAGGATAGAGTGGCTTGTGCCACTTATATGTTGAGGGAGGATGCCCGCATTTGGTGGGAAGTTGCATCGCAGACCAGGGATGTTACCACTTTGACTTGGGAAGGTTTCAAGGATTTTTTTTGCCAGAAGTACTACAATGTTGCTGTCAGAGCAGCAAAGGTTAATGAGTTTGTGAGTTTGGTACAGGGCAAAATGACTGTTACTGAGTATGCCCTGAAATTTGATAGGCTTGCGAAATTTGCACCAGATCTTGTGCCTACTGATGCTGCTAGGCAAGATCGTTTTATCAGGGGGCTTAATGCTATGATAGCTCGGGATGTCAGGATCACAACGGTACCTGGAGGAACAACTTATGCCCAGGTCGTTGAGAGGGCTTTTACCGCTGAGGAAGCAGAAAACAAGATATGGAGGGAGAGCGCGGTGAGGCGTGAGGGCCGCAGAGCGATGCCTCCTTAATCAGGGGCAGGTAGGGGCGGAGGCCCCAGTGACTTCAAGAGGAAGATTCCTAGGAGGGGTCAGGGTGGCTACCAGGGTGGTGGTGAGGCATGGCGGACCTATCCAGAGTGCCCGAGGTGTAGAAGACGCCATCTGGCGAGTGTCGGGCCAAGGCATGTTTCGTGTGTGGGTCAGTGGGGCATCTCAGGAAAGACTGCACAACAGTGAAGAATGGTGAAGTGGGAAAGGTGGATAGCTTGACTCCAGCTCGAGTATTCACCTTGACTCAGGCAGAGGCTTAGGCTAGTCCCTCGGTAGTGATAGGTCAACTTTCTAGTGCTGGCTTTCCTTTTACAGTATTGATTGATTCTGGTGCTACACATTCTTTTGTTTCTAGTAGAGTGATTGATAGACTGTGTAGACCTAGTGAGTATCGGACCGCAGGGTTTGGGACTTTGTTGCCTACAGGGGAATTGGTAGTCTCTAGAAGATGGGTTAGGGTACTGCCAGTGATTGTTGATAGTAGGGAACTCTCGGTGGATTTGATTGAGTTGGATTTGGAGGATTTTGATATGATCTTAGGGATGGAATGGTTGGCTAGGTATGGGGCTACAATTGATTACAGGAAGAAGATGGTTACTTTTGAGCCTGAGGGCGAGGACCCTTTTGTCTTTGTGGGTGCGGTGTCTGGACCCCGCGTACCTATGATCTCAGCGTTGAGAGCCAGAGACTTGTTGCAGGGGGGATGCATAAGTTTCCTGGCCAGTGTGGTGGATGCCACTAGAGTTATGCCGGCAGGGCCGGGAGAGACCAGGCTGGTGTGTGAGTTTTTGGATGTCTTCCCTGAGGATCTACCAGGGTTGCCACCGCGTAGGGAGATACAGTTTGAGATTGAGTTGGCACCGGGGACAGAACCAGTATCAAGGACACCGTACAGGATGGCACCAGCAGAATTGAAAGAGTTGAAAATACAGTTGCAAGAACTTTTGAATTTGGGGTTTATCAGGCCTAGCTACTCTCCATGGGGTGCTCCAGTGTTGTTTGTTAAGAAGAAGGACGGAACTTTGAGGATGTCCATTGATTACAGAGAATTGAACAAGTTAACTATTAAGAATAAGTATCCTCTACCAAGGATTGATGACTTGTTCGATCAGCTGCAAGGTAAGACGGTGTTCTCAAAGATTGATCTTCGATCTGGTTATCATCAGCTAAGGATCAAGGACGAGGATATACCGAAGACGGCCTTCCGGACACGATATGGGCCTTATGAGTTCTTGGTCATGTCTTTTGGTTTGACCAATGCCCCAGCAGCTTTTATGGATCTGATGAACAAGATGTTCAAGGACTTTTTGGATCAGTTCGTCATTGTCTTCATCGAAGACATTTTGGTATACTCCAGTTCAGAGGCAGAACATGAGCAGCACCTCCGACAGGTTCTACAGAGGTTAAGGGAGCATCAGTTGTACACCAAGTTTAAGAAGTGTGAGTTCTGGCTACCAGAGGTGACCTTTCTTGGACATATAGTTGGGGCAGAAGGGATTAAGGTGGATCCGTCCAAGGTAGAAGCAGTTAGAGATTGGCCGAGGCCGAGGAGTGCCTCGAAGGTGCGGAGTTTCCTTGGGTTAGCTGGTTACTACAGGCGGTTTGTAGAGGGGTTCTCGAAGATTTCTTCACCGATGACAGAGTTGACAAGAAAGAATCAGAAGTTCATTTGGTCAGAGAAGTGTGAGAACAGCTTTCAGGAATTGAAGCGACGACTTATTTCTGCGCCTGTGTTGAGTCTTCCTTCGGAGGAAGGGAGGTTTGTGGTCTACTGTGATGCGTCGAGGTTGGGTTTAGGCTGTGTGCTGATGCAGAATGAGAAGGTTATAGCCTATGCATCTCGATAGCTGAAAGAGTATGAGTAGAAGTATCTGACACATGATTTAGAGTTAGCGGCAGTGGTGTTTGCACTGAAGGTATGGCGTCATTATCTGTATGGAGAGAAGTGCGAGGTATACACCGACCATAAGAGTCTGAAGTATTTCTTCACCCAGAAGGATCTGAATATGAGACAGAGATGTTGGTTGGAGTTGGTTAAGGATTATGATTGTGATATCCTTTATCACCATGGGAAAGCCAACGAGGTGGCAGATGCATTGAGCCGGAGGGGCCCAGGACAGTTGTATAGTTCTACTCAAATCTCGAGAGAATTGGCTGATGAGATGGTCAGGGCAAAGATAGAACTGGTGGTGGGCTAGTTAGCCAATATCACTTTGCAGTCAACCCTGTTAGAACGGGTCAAGGAGGGTCAGTTGACAGATGTGCAATTACAGGACACTAGGCAGCAGGTTTTAGCGGGAACGGCTAAGGATTATTCAATTTCAAAGACAGGTTTGCTCCGATATCAGGGACGGATATGTGTTCTGGCGGATGAGAGGATTAGGCGTGAGATATTGGACGAGTCTCACACTACGCCATACTCACTTCATCCGGGTACCACGAAGATGTACTAGGATCTACGAACATTATACTGGTGGCCCGGGATGAAGAAGGATGTAGTTGAGTATGTGTCTAGATGTTTGACGTGTCAGCAGGTTAAGGCTGAGCATCAGCGACCAGTGGGATTGCTTCAGCCTTTGGGTATCCTAGAGTGGAAATGGGAGGATATTACGATGGATTTCGTGGGAGGATTACCCAGGGCAGTTGGACTTCATGACTCGGTGTGGGTGATAGTGGATAGATACACCAAGTCAACTCATTTTCTACCAGTGAGGTCAACTTATACCGTGGAACAATATGCAGAGCTGTATGTGAGGGAGATAGTTCATCTCCATGGGGTTCCAAAGTCTACTATATCTGATCGAGATCCTATCTTTACCTCTAAGTTCTAGGGAGCTCTGTAGAGAGCCATGGGGACTCAGTTGAAGTTTAGCACAACTTTTCATCCTTAGACTGATGGACAGTCTGAGAGGATGATTCAGGTATTGGAGGACATGCTTAGGGCATGTGTGATTGACTTCGAGGGTTCGTGGAGTAAGTATCTCCCATTGATTGAGTTTTCATATAACAACAGTTATCAGTCCACGATTGGAGTGGCTCCTTATGAGATGTTATATGGAAGGAAGTGCAGATCGCCCATTCACTGGGATGAGATGGGTGTGAGAAGGTATTTGGGGCCAGATATGGTTCAGAAGACTAACGAGGCCATTGAAAAGATTCAAGCTAGGATGCTTGCCTCGCAAAGTAGACAGAAAAGCTACGCTGATCCTAAGCGTAGGAACGTGGAGTTCCAGGTTGGGGACCACGTGTTTCTGCGAGTTTCACCATTGAGGGGTGTGAGGAGGTTTGGAGTGAAAGGCAAGCTGAGCCCCCGGTTTGTTGGACCATTTGAGATCCTAGAGAGGGTTGGACAGGTGGCTTATAGGCTGGCCTTGCCACCGTCACTATCAGGAGTTCATAACATGTTCCATGTATCTATGTTGCGAAAGTATGTTTCGGATACAACACATGTGCTAAGGTATGAGGACTTAGAGCTACAGGCAGACTTGTCCTATGAGGAGAGACCAGTTCAGATTTTGGATCGGAAGGACAAAGTTCTGCGGAATAAGACGATTCCGTTAGTGAAAGTATTATGGAGGAATAGCAAGGTCGAGGAAGCGACCTGCGAGTTAGAGACGGCGATGCAGGATCAGCATCCCGAGTTATTTAGGTAAATTTTGAGGACAAAATTCTCAGTAGGAGGGGATAGTTGTAACAACCCAAAATCGCTAATAAGGCTTAAGGGCCTTGATTAGTGTGCTAGGAGGGCATTAATGGAATAATTGTGATTTAAATGAGTAATTATATGTTTAGTAATGTTTATAAGATAATTGATGATATTATGTGGTAATGTGATATGTATAAATATGTGATAAAAGTGAGAACCACATTATTATGTGGTAGGTTTGTAGGGCACGACTCAAGACGATCCTAGGGTCAGATAGCGGGGGAAAAGTCACAACGGGGCTTAAGATGTGACTTTGGACAAGTCAGGGGTATTTTAGGTATCGGGTAGTGAATTGGACTATCGGGTCATGAAAATAAATATATGGAGATATATTTGAGGTTAGGATGTCTAGGCGAGAATATTGGGGGATTTTTCCATTTTGGCCTCGGGGAC
Organism: Humulus lupulus; assembly: GCF_963169125.1. Classification (NCBI taxonomy): domain Eukaryota; kingdom Viridiplantae; phylum Streptophyta; class Magnoliopsida; order Rosales; family Cannabaceae; genus Humulus; species Humulus lupulus. Next base: position 157,986,987 of record NC_084797.1, on the reverse strand, counting down.
GGTTCCGCACCCCGAGCCTTGGGATTAACTTAACGAGTAAGATAGACATAAGGAAGCCTTGAGAAAATATAAACCGACCTTATTTTCTAAGTCTTGCCTCTCTATTCTCTCTCAAGGAAAACAAGGGGAAGAAACACAGAAACTTAAAGAGAATTTGCTAGAATTCAGCTGGAGTTTGGAGGATTGAAGGGGGGTGATTTGGAGGCTTAGCTCCGGAGTAAATCAAGAACTAAATCAGGGTTAAGGTAAGCTTTTAATCTTCTTCTCTGTGGTTAGAATTATGGGTTTTGGTTAAGTGTTGAAGCAAACATGGTTTTGATGTCTTAAGGCAGAATTGAGGAGGAAACTTGGGGACTTAGCTTGGCTTTGGCTTGGTGAAGTGGTTCATACGAAGAGGTAAGTTTCAACTCAGGGTTTAGAAGTTTTAAATTGGATTTGAATGGCTTGTTTGAGTGTTTATAGCTTTAGAATTTCATAAATTTAAAAGAGAAGGTTAGTGTGTGTTAGGCTGTGTTTTCTGTGGAATTATGTTGTTTAAGTCATGCTAAAGGAGTTGGGATTAATTGGTTGTGAGTTGGGGAGCTTTGGGATGGTTTAAGGTGAGGTTTCAAGCTTAGAAATGATGGGTTTTTTGGGCACGAAGGGGAGGGTCGCGACTCTGTTCTAGAGCGCTGCGACCCTAGGATGAAAAAGGGCCAAGGAGGCTCGGCCATGGGAGGGCGCCGCGGCGCCCAAGGCAAGGGCCGCGGCGCGTGTTTTGTTCAGCATGGGCTTGGTTCTGTTTTGAGGCTAGGGCCGCGGCTAAGCTTCAAGGGTTGCAACCCTTGGTTGCACACATGAATTTTTTAGGGTTTTAGGCATGCGAAAATGGTCTAGCATGCTCGGGATTGGTTTCACCACCATGCTTGGTGGAATTTGGATTCCTGGGAGTTATTTTTGTAACTAGAAACCTATATCTGAGTATTAATGGAACCTTATACTTTGGTTGTGACTAGGTGATAAAGGCTTAGGCTCGGGAACGGATTGTGCTTGAGGGGCGTGGCTCGTAGTCAATAACTGTACAGACTAAAAGTAAGAAAACTGCACCTGGTTGAATATACGTGTCGGGACTAAGGGCTCCCTATTGTAAACGCTTGAAACAATGGTATTATGCCATGCAAGCCATTTAGTGAACCAACGGCCTAAGGGTGCCAAGGGTTTCACTAGCGCACAGGGCGCGGCTCGGCCACTGGTAGCCGAGGACAGCTTCTTATGCACTGAGCTCGGTTAAGCGGGCCGGAGTCAGTGGGTTAAAAAGAGGGTGCGGCCTAAGTCGTCGGCCCTGAATATTATGTGATATGAGTGTTATATGTGATAGATTGTATCTTGAATCTGATTGTATGTGCTGAATATCTGTTGTGGATTATCTGATGGGAATACATGCATAATGAGTTAATTGTCTGTTATCATTGATTGAGTTGTATAAGATGTTTTCTTGCTGGGCCTTGGCTCACGGGTGCTACGTGGTGCAGGTAAAGGCAAGGGAAAATTAGACCAGCCTTGATTGGAGAGCTCAGCGAGCAGAATGTACATAGCCAGGTGCTCGGCCGCCACGGTTGAGGTCTAGGCAAGGACGTGAAACCTGAAGACTGTCTGTTTTGCCTTAGTATGGCTAGTGAATACTCATGTACTTTTGGGAGTCTGCAAACTTATGCTAACTTTGTTTTCTTATGGGATCCCATGTTTACTACAGTTTACATATATGAAATGAGTCTTTTGAGACCAAAACCTTTTTAACCCTAGCTCTTACATGTTTAGTGACACATTTTTGAGATAATGACTTCATTAGCGAGTCTTGCACCTTTATAAGTACATAGTGTAACGGTCTTGGCTATCCAGGGCGTTACAGATCATGTCAGATCGGGACCCCACTTTCACTTCCAAGTTCTAGGGGAGTTTACAGAAGGCCATGGGAACGCAGTTGAAGTTCATTACTACTTATCATTCTCAGACAGATGGACAATCTGAGAGGACGATCCAGATATTAGATAACATGTTGCGAGCATGTGTGCTGGACTTTGGTGGGTCCTGGAGTAAGTATCTACCTTTGATAGAGTTTTACTACAATAACAGTTATCAGTCTACCATTGGGGTGACACCTTATGAGATGATGTATGGTAGGAAATACAGATTTCCAATTCATTGGGATGAGATAGGAGAAAGGAGATACTTAGGTCCTAAGGTAGTCCAGAGGACCAGTGAGGCCATTGAGAAGATTAGAGTTCGGATGATTGCTTCTCAAAGTAGACAGAAAAGTTATGCAGATCCCAAACGCAGGAACGTGTAGTTCCAAGTGGGAGACTATGTCTTCCTTAGAGTCTCGCCATGGAAAGGGGTGAGAAGATTTGGGAAGAAGGGAAAGTTGAGCCCTAGATTTGTAGGTCCACTTAAGATCTTGGAAAGGATTGGTCAGGTGGCTTACAGGTTGGCCTTACCACCGACATTGTTGGTCGTGCATAACGTATTTCATTTTTCAGCTCTTCGGAGGTATGTATCTGATGTGACTCATGTTTTGAGTTACGAAGATATGGAGCTTGAGACAACTCTCTGCTATGAGGAATAGCCAGTCCAGATACTAGACAAAAAGGACAAGGTCCTCAGGAAAAAAAAGCGATACCTTTGGTTAAGGTATTATGGAGGAACAACAAGGTCAAGGAAACGGCCTAGGAGTTAGAGTCAGATATGCAGAATCAGTATCCCAAGCTGTTCATGTAAATTTCGAGGACGACATTTCTGTAAGGAGGGGATAGTTGTAATGCCCCAAAATCCCTAATGAGGTTTAATGGTCGGATTAGTAGGCTGGGAGAGCCATAATTGATTTATTATGCCATTAAATGATTATATGCATGAATATGTGAATTATATTATTATATGTTGATAAATGCATGCATGTGGGTCCACTTTTCATTATAAGGGCATTTTGGTAATTTGGCCCGTTGAGGGCATATTTGTATATTTTAATGCATTCTGGTGAATTATGGTTGAGGCCACATTATTATGTGGATTTGTTTGAGTTATTCGGCATGAGACGATCTTTGAATACAAGTTAGCGATTTAGTCATAACGGGGTGAATTTCGGGGCTCGGGGTGAGTCTCGGGGTAATTTAGTGATTAGTACATTACTGGGAATTAAAGGGTTATGGGATATGATTTATTATCATTTGAGAATGTTGGTAATAACGGGAAATGGAGAACATTAATTATAATTAACGAGATAGGCGGGAAAGGACTGTTTTACCCTTGTTAGCCTTAAGAGGGAATTTAATGACCTAGGGACATTTTGGTCTTTTGACCATGGGATTGTAACGCCCTACTACCTTAGAGCCGTTACTTAGTGAGTTTAAAATAGAAATCGTGCTTTTGACTGACTCTAAGTGGTTTCTAAAACCAAAAGTGTGAGTAAAACAGAGTTTAAGGCTGTACTCTTTGCAAATGTTTAGTTTCATTGAAAACGTTAAGTATCAAACATCTGGGATCCCAAAATAAGGTTTACAAAATATTTACAATTCAAAAATAGATTTACACCAGGTCAGCTATCAAAAGAATGGATTAATACAGCCATTTACAAAATGCCCCCAACCAAAGCAGTCGGGCAGGCCGAACATGTACGCGCCGCTCCCATGCTCTCCATACTCATGGCCGGTTGACTGACTCCTTGCTTTTACCTGCCACACGGAGCACCCGTGAGCCGAAGCCCAGCAAGAAAACCCAAAAAGCACATAACATATGCAGATAATATCACTGGCATAATTCACTGATAAATAGGAAATCATTAATTAAACAAGCACGGCCATGCCGCCCCAGAGGCCTTACCAAAGCTTGGGGTCTCGGTCATTACCGTAGGATAACTCATGTATCCCTTGGGTCCCACCCTCGCTATAGCATCCCATGTGCTGAGCGTTACTTCTGGCCCCGCTGCCGTACCCGGCCTACGCCGCTCTCGGCCTTAGCCGTTCATTCCATTACAATCACACATATAACACATTCAGAAATAACCATTCAAACATACAATAATTTATCTAAGATTACACATTCGCACACAACACAATCTAGGGCCGCGCCCTGCAATCACACAGTGGGCCTATGCCCTATTCTCAGGTGTTTCGGTTTTCTTACCTGTATTCCGTGCTTTCCGATGCACCACGATCACGAGCACGGTCCACTAGCACGAGCCTCTCCGAAATCCTAGTCACAACACACATAAAACACTTTCAATACTAACCAAGCCCAAAACCACTTCGCGGGACCAATCCCGCACTCCCGGGACCTCTAAATCCATAAAGCAAAGTATCAGAACCATCCCCCGAGTCCCCGAGAAAAATCCCTAAAAACTCAACTTTTGGGCTTCCAAAATGGCCTAGGGCCGCGGCACACCCATCAAGGGCCGCGGCGCCCAGCGACCTGGCCCCCATCCTGAAGCCTCCTCGCGCCGCGGCGCTCCTTCGCGAACCCAGATTTTCTAGGTTTTTCCTGCATTTTTTCCGAGCTTTAACCTCTCCAAATCACCCCAAACCAATACCTAAACCCCAAAACTCAAATCCAAACCTCAAATAAACAATCTAACACCCTATAAACACTAGAATCAAGACGAAAACATCAACACACCCAAGATCCACACCTTTGATCTCAACTTTCAGCAACTAACCCAAAACCCATGAAAATCTTAACTCAAGCATTAAATTCCTCAAATCAACACAGAAAACAAACTTAAACAAGCATAAGATCCTTACCTCAAGAGTAGAATCCACCCTAAAAGTTTCCTTGATCTCTCCTAGACTCCCACTTCTCCTTCTCTTCTTCTTCTTTTCTTTTTGCTTGCCCTAGCCTTTCTCTCCTCTTCTTTTCCTTCTCTTCTAATTTTATCAAAACACTAAGTGATTCAATGCCCAAACCGTATACCCCATATACCCAGCTGAAGCTTGCCTATTTGCCTTGCCAAAAGACCAAATTACCCCTTCCTACTAATCCTTCTTAGCTAAACCTTCAAGGGCACTTAAGTCTTTACACTTTCATTTCAATTCTACCACTTTCTATCTTAAAACTTGTTACCCACAGCAGTTACAAATGGTTACCCAGGTTACCCAATTACCCATAACTAACCACTCATTCTCAATTCAACTTATAAGATTCCCGAAGTACCCCTAGGCTCCTCCCGAGCCGGGTACAACATCCCGTTGTGACTTTTAGACTAAATGGCTCACTAGGACCGTCTCGATGCGTGCATCCTGATAAAAACACCACCTCACATGGCACAATTCACGTAGTACAATTATCACAGTTATGCCCTATCATGGCCAGATTACAATCATGCTCATTATAAGACAATCAGGTCTACATGCATACTAATTCACATAGCCATGCATCTCAAATAATCAATTAGTCATATAACGTGCATTAAATGATAATCATGCATAAAACTCAATAGAAACACACACCAAATCCCATCATGCCCTCCAGGCACACTACTCCAGGCCCTTAAGCCTTAATACTGAATTTGGGGTCGTTACAGGGATAGACTCAAAACTAGAAGGCTGTAGAAAACAGAAACAAAAACAGAGCCTTTTTCTTCTTCTCACGATCATCATTTCTCATTCTTCTTCCTTTGAATTTTTGAAGTTCCAATTGAGGATTCAAGCTAAGGAATCAAGCCTTGAGGGTCTAGGATTGTGTTCTACCATTGAAGAGGGTTCCATCTTGAGCTTGAGGTAAGATTCTAGCCATGGAAACTCTAGTTGTACTCTGTTTTCCATGTGATTTTCAGTTGGGATTCTTGGATTTGATAGTTGAGAATTCAAGGAAGTTTTTAGCAAAGTTTGATTGGGTTTTGATGCCTAGAACTTGTAGAATGGGTATTTGGATTCATTTGTGAGTTTGGTTGAGGTTTGTAATCAGTTTTTGAAGATTGGAATTTGGAGAACTTGAAGGGAAAAAACCATGGCTGAATCACCCTGGTTCTAGCGCTACAGCGCCCAAGGGTGGATGCTACAAGTCTTTCCAAGGCAAGTCAGCCCTGCCTGTAGCGCCAGGGGGATAGCGCTACCCTATATTTCCAGGGTACTATTTTGGGCACTTTTGAGAGTTTTTGGCTCGGGGTTTCAATTCCTAAGGCTCAGGATCGAATCTACTAACCATTTGAGTACGATTCAAGGTCCCGGGAGCAAGGTTTTAGATCATGAACCTTTTACTATTGATTTTATTGATGGAGTTCCATATTTGGTTATGATAGGTGACCACTAAGGGACCAAAGGATCGATCGTTCTCAAGGGTCGTTCTTTTATTATTCCACGCTCGAACCAAAAGTAAGAAAACTGCACCCAGTATGTGACAAGCATGGTTATTGATGAAGCATTTTGAGTGCTCTATATGTAGACATTGATTGCATATTAAATGCTTAGCAGTTTTGCTCATCTGTGTATGGCACTGACCTATGAGTTAGGAATCAGCAATGGTGTCAATATTGATTGTGAAGCTGTGACTTATTAGTCAAGTTTGGTAGTGGTACCGAGCGTTGGTCGAATAGTAGTGGCTTATGAGTCAAGAACGGTATTAGCGCGTTTAACGCAAGCCGAAAAGATTAGATCTAATCGACATAAGCATGAAATGCTTGACCGAACTTAAGTTCGATGAAAACAAAAGTGCTTGTCTAGTCTAAAGGCTAGTTACTTAGAGCCATAGCCAAAAGGCTAAGGTGATCGACATGTCACATGGCTTAGGGAGCGGATCCCCAGAGATGGACTTATTAGCCATCTATTTAAGGAGCAGAACCCTAGAGATGGACTTATTAGTCATCTATATGGGGAACAGATCCTTAGAGGTTGACTTATTAGTCACTTGCCCATGTTTGTGACTCCATAGTCACCCATCTGATTAGGGTGTAGAGCCCTAGAGAAAGACTTATTAGTCATCTATTCAGAGTATGACTTAATAGTCACTTATCTGATTGGGCTGCAAGCCCCAGCATGATTATCAGAATCTTTATTGATCTTCACTTATCTTATTAGGCCTACAAGTCGAGTATGATTATCATAATCATCAATTGATATTGAATATTTGAATTAATGAGTTTTCTTGCTGAGTCATGGCTCACGGGTGCTATGTGGTGCATGTAATGGAAAAGAAAAGCTCACCCAGACTTGAGTGGAGAGCTTAGGTGGCGATGTGTACATATGCGGCCGCTTGATCACCATGGCCAAGGTGTTTCTCAGGGGAACTAGGGGTTAACCCTATTTTAGCCGCTTAGGTCGGCGAGTTGTAATTTTTACACTGTAATGACCATTTTAGATTGTAAATAATGTTGTAAACGCTTTTATGGGCCCATGTACAGTTTTATGTTTTAAGTAAAATATATCCTTTCTTTTTGAATGAGATTTTTCACCTTAGCCTATAAATAACACCTAGATGCACGTTTATAACCAAATGGCTCATTTAGCGAGTTAAGCACTGTTTAAAGTTCACAGTAATGGTCTTGGAGTAACCAGAGCATTACAATTTCAGTCAAACATTCTTTCAATTCACTTAAGTCTAAACAAAAATAAAAGCTCTCAAAAATCATGATTAATAAATTAAATGCATTCGAATCAATTCATGCTCACCAATTTTTTTCATTACAATCAATTAATATCATTATCCCATAAGCTTGCTATACTTACTAATCTCCACTAATGTAGACAACACATGCTCAGAAATCAAAAGGACTTTCATAGCTTATAATTTAAAGGGCTTAGTAAAGGTAGATGAAAAAGTCATTTAGGCTCAATTATACCATAAGCACCCAAACCAAACAAACCAATCTTGTATCAACTTGCAAACCCCAAACTTATTTCATTTCATTTTTTTTCTAATGATACTACACTCCCCCAAACTTATTTCTTTGAATTTTCATTCTGGAGTGAAGTTCGTATTCAATATACTTTTTCTTTCTTCTCGTCAATTTATCTTCGTCTATTGACACGAATTTCCAAATATAAACCCCACTACAAACCATCCCCCAATCACTTTTCATATTCTCATGGTATATCAAAGGGAAGGAAAAATAACAAATTTTCCAATAAGCTCAAAATAAGTGTCAAACAAAAAGAATCAAATTAGGCCAAAAATGGGGTAACTAGGGATTTAATAAATCAAGGTTGGCTTGAAAGACACTAATGGTTCAAAGAATTGCTTAAATCATCTTCCTAAACATGCATCATCTAGGATTTCATCTCAAATAACAAGTAAACAAGTTCTAGGATAACAACATTTTCATATTTTTTTTTCAACATTCAGCAAGCATAAAAATTTTCCAATTACACAAAATTTATTAAAAATCATGATTAAGCTCTCAATTATTTAAGAACATGGTAAGAAATATTCAACCAAGCACACATATTTTTATAGCCTCATTACCATTCAATTTATACAACACATCATTCAATTATATTATCATTGGCTAATTATTGTCAACTTGATTCAACTAACGTCCTAAACAACCTAGAAAAAACATAACAAACACAAAACAACACGACTAACACAATAACATAATATATACAAAATAATAAATCCCTTCCCCCAAACTTAACCTAAACATTTTCCCCAATGTTTAAATAAAAGCTAAGGAAAAGAAACTTACCTGACACCTCAGACTGCTTCAAATGATACAGATTAAGATGGTGAATCGAAAATGGGGAAAGAAAAATTCTAGGTTAGCTAATAATTCACTATGTTGGAGCCTGAAGCAGCGTTGCAACTAAAATTAGTCTCATATTTAATATAAAATAAAAATAAATACTCAAAATACTAAAATTAAAGCGTTCATAATCCAAAACTTAAATAAAACTAATAAATAAAAAAATGCAAATAAAAAATTGGAATGCCTCCAAATGCATTGTCGTTAACGTCATTTAGCCGGATGCTTGTTTTCTTTCATATTTCAACTTGGATCAAGTCCACCCCTCACATCCTTGAGAGCCATAGTATCATGAGTTGGTCCTCGTTCCTTGTTATTATAAATTGGTGGAACTTTACCCTACTCATGTAACATTCGAATCCTCTCACTAAAGCACATTTTTAAACGATGACACACTTTTCGCATTACACTTTTAGCCATGGATCTTTGATTAGAGACTTCCAACTTGTTCTCTCCTCGTTTTACAACTTCAACTCTACAACAAGTTGGAATTTCCTTTGCTACAAAAACATTAAATATTACCTCCTCTTTTTGCACTCGTAGCTTTAATTCACTCTTTTGTACATCGATTAAAGCCCTACTAGTAGCCAAGAATGGACTTCCAAATATTATTGGAATATTTTCATCTTCCTCCATATCAAGAATAACAAAATCTGCAGGGAAGATGAATTTGTCCACCTTTACTTATACATCCTCAATAAGACCCCTAGGATACTTTACTGAGCGATCAACCATTTGCACAGACACGGAAGTAGGTTGAGCTTCTCCCAATTTTAACTTTCTAAAAATAGATAGAGGCATTAAATTCATACTCGCCCCCAAATCACATAAAGGCTTGGTTTCTACTGAACCCCCTATAGAGCATGGAATATTGAAACTATCGGGATCTTTAAGCATGGGAGGTAGCTTCTTTTGAATTATTGCACTGCACTCCTCAGTAAGTGCCACTGTCTCATAGTCCCCCAGTTTCCTTTTCTTTGACAAAATTTCTTTCATAAACTTCACAAAGCTTGGCATTTGTTCAAGTGCCTCAGCAAACAGGATATTGATGTGTAGCTTTAGCAAGATATCTAAAAATTTAGAAAAATTCTTATCAAGCTTATTCTTTTGAAGCCTCTGAGGATATGGGATCTTTATATCGTGATCTATACTTATTTTTGGCTGCTTCTCTAAATTCTCAGTAACATTTGACCCACTTAACTACGTCTCCTTATCATCTACTTTTGTCTCATTAAACTCCTTGCCACTTCTCAAGGATATTACATTGCTTGGTAAGTTCCCTTGAGCACGGTTTGTTATCAAAGTAGCCAACTTCCCTAATTGAGTCTCCAAACTCTTGATAGATGCCCTAGTTTCTATCATGAACTAGTTCAGTACATCAGGTTGTTTCATATGTGTTGGCTGATGTGGTTGTGGCTGTGGAGGCGGGTATTTGTAGTGTTCCAGAATTTTACTTAACTAGATAGTAGTAGTAGTTAGCATAGTTTGTAGTATGTTACTTTCTGTGGATTTTAATTCAAGGCGGAACTTAGTTGGAAACTCATCTCAACAGTTATGGATTTTATAAGTTTAACCTATAGTTTAGAAATATTAATTATAACATAAGGTTTGATTAATATTGCTGGTCCTAGAAATATTATTTATTATAACCTAAGGTTTAGATAGAATTATTAAGAGCATGACACTTGTCATAATCATGCATATTAAGGATTTAAGTATTTTTGATGAATAGTTTAATTTAAAGAAAGATCTAGAAGCTCTAGAACCTTCCAGTAGTTGTTAGGATCACGTTTAGACTGAGTCAAATCTATTTAATCAATTCAAATTATGCTGAAAAAGTGCAAATACGTGTTTGATATATCAACGTATGCCGATATATCGCAGCTATAGGGGTCGATATATCGCTTGCGGGAGATACGGAAAACACGCGACTTTGCACGAACGAACAAACGGGGCTCGGGAAAATGGTCTGGGCGATATATAGCCCACGGTAGGCGATATATTTCCCCTGGGAGTGCATTTTTGAATGTTGTGGATTTTTAAATTTAAAAATAGCCTTAACCACTTGGACTTGTCTTTGAACGATTTGACCGAGTTCTGGGTGTCAGTTGAACAAAAATTCAAATCTTTTTCATTTTATATTCATTTTTTTATTCAAATTAAAAGGGGTTAGTTTCACTCCTTGAACTCTATAAATAGGACCTAGTACTCCGCCATTTTCTTCATTCTTCAAGCATTCTTCAGAGCCTTCGAGTTGCTAAGGTTACTATAGAGAGAAACACTTGGGTTTTTGGGTTAAAAGCTTTATCATTCTAAGCTTTTCTAAACACTTAGGAAGTAAGATATAGAGTTATTTTGGTATCGAGGTATAGATCAAGTCATAAGATCATTCAAGATATTCTTATCCTTAAGTTCAGTTTTTCATAGTTCTTTAGTTTTCTTTTATTTTCTTTCAGATCCTAACTCTTGTTTATGATTCTTGATTAGGTGTTTAAGTTTCTTGAAACTTAAGGTTCTTTTCAGTAAGTTTCTACTCGATTGGTTTAGTTTTATTTTCATTTCTTTTTCTTTAGAAACTCACCATTCTTATTGTTGGTTTTAGGAGTGTTCCAAATCCCATTTTTGTTTCCATATCCCAGTTTTGGTAAGGAAAATAGGTTATATTATATATGTTTGTATGTTTTATGCTATGATATGTATATGTATAAATATGTTGTAGTCCTTGGGCATATGACTTGCTTAGATAGCAAGCCCCAAGAATATGTTTTGTAGTCGCTTAGGCATATGACTTGCTTAGATAGCAAGCCCTAAGAATTTTTATCATTTTCATGGTTTAGAGTTATGATTTACCTTACCTCGATTAGTAGACAGAGGACCTAGATGGGTTATCATATACTACCATGTGATCTAACCTACCTCGATTAGTAGATAGAGGACCTAGATGGTTTTATCACATGCCATGTTAATGAGTTAATGGCCATTAATATTGTAGTCCTATATGTTATATGTTTTTATAGTCATATGTTTTATAGTATATGTATGATATAATATTATGTTTATGATTTATGATATATGTTGTTAGTAGATTTTCCTTGCTGGGCATTAGGCTCATTCCTTTATTTTTAGCTTGATGCAGGAAAATGAATATGGAAGGCGGAAAGATTCATGGAAGCTTGGCTTGTGTGTTGGGAATGAATGAATTGAATGGATTGCGTGATGATCGAGGATGACGTTATTTTTAAGTCTTTTGAATTATGTTTTAATGTATTTCTGCAATAATTATTTAATTAATTTAAGTTTGTTTTTATGTATTAAACAATGGGTACCCATACTGTATTTTATATTTCATATTTTACTTTGTATTGTGCACAATATTTATTTTGGGGTTTTAAATAAAGTTATGTTATTTCTTATGTATGTTTCCCAAAATAATTGCTCTGTCTAGTAGTTTTAATGGTCCAAGGTCTTAGAAATAGTTGGGTCATTACAGTATTGTGGCTGACTTTGAGGGAAAGGTTGTTGTGCAGCTTGATTATTTGTCCATGAGAAGTTAGGGTGATTCCTCCACCCTTGGTTATATGACATCGAAAAGGGGTTGTTGGTTGGTCTTTGAAAATTTCCTATAGCTTGGACTTGCTCCATAGTTATATTATCCATATCCACGCTAGACACTAATTTAGTGGATGAGCACTCCCACATGCCCCAAAAAAACTCTGAACTTGCATGGTTTGGGCTGATAGGTTGCTCTGTTGTAACTGCTTTGTTAAAACTGCCACTTGCACTGTAAGCATGGAAATAACATCCAATTCATCATACCACGGGATAGTTGTAATGACCCACATTCCCTAATGTGGCTTAATGCCTGGATTGGAGGGGGCAAGAGGGACATAATTGATTTATTATGCAATTAAATGATTATATGCATGATTATGTGAGTTATATTATTATATGATGATAAATGCATTCATGTGGGTCCACTTTTCATTGTAAGGGTATTTTGGTACTTTGGCCCGTTGAGGGCATATTTGTATATTTTCATGCATGTTTCTGATTTATGGTTGAGGCCACATTATTATGTGGATATGTTCGAGCTATTCGGCATGAGACGATCTTAGAATGTAAATTAGCGGTTTGGTCATAACGGGATTAATTTTCGGGCTCGGGGTGAGTCACGGGGTAATTTGATGATTAGTACATTACAGGGAATCAAAGGGTAATGGGATTTGATTTAATTATTATTTGAGAATATTGGGACTAATGGGAATTGGAGGACGTTAATTATAATTAACGGGATTAGAGGAGAAATGACACTTTTTCCCTTGGTGGCTGTTAAGGAAATAAGTTAGGCTTGGGGGAATTTTGGTCATTTGACCTTAGGATATATTTAAACTAAATGGAAGGCTCTAGAGAATAAGGCAGCAAAACAGAGACTCTCTTCCTCTACCTCTCGATCCTTTCTTCCTCTCTTTTCCTTTGAATTTTTGAAGCTTAGATTGAGGGTTCAAGCTAGGAGATCAAAGCTTGAGGTTCTAGGCTAGTGTTCAGCCATTGAAGGGAAATTCTGAGTTGGAGGTAAGGTGTCAGCCATAGTTTTTCTAGCTTTTGCTTTGTTTTCTAGTTGGTTTTTAATTGATACTTTGGATTGAATAGATGGGAATTCGATGAGGTTTTAAATGGATTAAAGCTTTAGTTCTATTAGTTGAATGTTGGGTAAGTTGTGGTAATGCTTGGGCGTGATTTCTGAGTTGATTGGTGAAGGTTTGCGGTTGGTTTGAATGGAGAAAATGGCAGGGGTGCTGTGTTCGTGGGGTCAAGTCACGACTTGGCCCAGGCAAGTTGTGACCCACCCCTGGTACCCAGCCAGAGTACTCTCTGACTTGGGGGCGCGCCACGACTCACTAGGCCAAGTCGCGACCCACCCCTTCCTATTGTGCCAGGTTGGAGTTTTCAAGGGTTTTAGGCTCAGGGTTTCAATTGTTAAGGCTCGGGATCGAATCTACTAACCGTGTTAGTAGGATTCAAGGTCCCAGGAGTGAGGTTTAGACCATGAACCTTTTATGATTTATTTTATTAATGGAATTCCATATTTTGTTATGACTAGGTGATTGCTAAGGGACCAAAGGATTGATCGTTCTCAAAGGGTCATTCTTCTATTATTTCACGCTTGAACCAAAGGTAAGAAAACTGCACCTAGTATGTGACATGCATGGTTATTGATGAGGTATGTTGAGTGCTCTATATGTGGACATTGATTGCATATTAAATACTTAGCAGTCTTGCGTACTTGTGAGTGGTATTGACTTATTAGTCAGAATCGGCAATGGTGTCAGTATTGAATGTGAAGCTATGACTTATTAGTCAAGTTCGGCAGTGGTACCGAGCACTGGTCGTATGGAATTGACCTATGAGTCAAGAATGGTATTAGCGTGTTTTAAGCAAGCCGAAAAGATTAGATCTAATCGACATAAGCATTATCAACATAAGCATGAAATGCTTGACCGACCTTAAGTTCGATGAAAACAAAAGTTCTTGTCTAGTCTAAAGGCTAGTTAGAGCCAGAGCCAAAAAGGCTAAGGTGACTGATATGTCACATGGCTTAGGGATTGGATCCCCATAAATGGAATTATTAGCCATCTATTTAAGGAGCAGAACCCTACAGAGGGACTTATTAGTCATCTATACAGGGAACAGATCCTTAGAGTTTGACTTATTAGTCACCTACACAGCGTGTCACTCAATAGTCACTTATCTGATTGAGTTGTAAGCCCCAACATGATTATCAGAATCATTATTGATATTCACTTATCTGATTGGGCTACAAGCCCCAGTATGATTATCATAATCATTTATTGATATTGTATACATGCAGTAATAAGTTTTCTTGCTGAGCCTTGGCTCACAGGTGCTATGTGGTGCAGGTAAAGGGAAAGAAAAGCTCACCTAGCCTTGATTGTAGAGCTTAGGTGGCGATGTGTACACATGTGGCCGCTTGACCACCACGGCCAAGGTGTTTCTCAGAGGAACTAGGGGTTAACCCTATTTTTTCCGCTTAGGTCGGCAGGTTGTAATTTTTACACTGTAATGACCCTTTTTGGATGTAAATAACTTTGTAAATATTTTTATGGGCCCATGTACAGTTTTATGTTTTAAATAAAATATATCCATTCCTTTTGATCACAATTTTTCACCTTAGCCTATTAATAACACCTAGATGCACGTTTATAACCAAATGACTCGTTTAGCGAGTTAAGCATTGTTTAAAGTCCACGGTAACGGTCTTGGAGTAACCAGGGCATTACACACCTTCTTTGTTTGTCCCCTTTCAGTTGGCCACTGGTAGTTATTCATTTCCATCTCCTCTATCAATTCATACGCCTCATTAGCACTCTTTCTCATGAACGTACCTCCTACTGCAGCATATATTATGGTACAAGTAGTACCATTCAACCCATTATAAAAATTATGCACTAGCATCCATTTCTCTATACCATGATGTGTGCACTTCCTTAACAACTCTTTAAATCTTTCCCATGCATCATACAATGATTCCCCTTCTATTTGGTAGAAATTATTAATTTCCTCTCCCAACTTTGCAGCTTTTGCTGGAGGGAAAAACTTTGCTAAGAACTTCTGGGCTAACTCCTCCCATGTTGTAATAGAATTAGCTTGCAGTGAAATTAGCGAACTCTTCGCCCGATCTCGTAGAGAGAATGGGAATAATCTAAGTCTAATAGAATCGTCACTCACCCCATTCATCTCAAATGTTGCACATAGCTCCAGGAAATTGGTTATGTGAAAATTAGGATCTTTTATGGGCAACCCCCCAAACTGAACAGTAGACTGCACCATTTGTAATATTGTTGGCTTAATCTCAAAATTATTTGTAGCAATAGTAGGGTGTCTGATGCATGAATGCACTCCTGTGATAGTAGGAAGTACATAGTCTCTAAGCGTCCTTGGTCCTCGTTCCACTGAAACCTCAACAAGATTTGGGATATTATTAACATTAGCAGCATTGTTTGTTGCATTTCCTTGATTCTCATCCATGGCAAAATCCAGCCATTTCTTTATCTTTCGGTTTTGTCTGCACGTTCTCTTAATTTCAAGATCTAACAGTATGAGTTCCTTTTTTCTACTTCCCCACATATACCAATAATTCCTAAAACACAATACAACCTCAATCTGAATGAGTACAAAAAGAAAAAAAAAACCGAAATAGAAAATAAAACTATTAATTTTGATATTGGATATTAGTTCCCGACAACAGGGTCAAGAACTTTATCGGTAAAATATGATTTGCAAGTATACACAATCAATTCAAGTAATAAAATAGTGAGTAAAGTATCGTTCCCACAAGGACTATCAACCAATTACCAATAATTGCTTTTAAATTTCTATTTGGATGTCAAAAATAGAATGATTTTTGAACTAAGACTTAAAATTGAAATAAACTTTACAATAATAAAGATGATTTAATAATTAAAAACCTAGGGTATTAACTTCATCAAATTTTCAGTCTATTAATTTTACTAATCAATTCTAATTCTCTTCTTCCTATTTTAATAGCAGGATAACAAAAATTGATTCCTATTCTTTTTCAAGATATAAGATCTCAATCTATATGCAATTTTTCTACATTTTTGTGATAAACTTAAACACATAGCAGGCATTAAGCATAGAAACCTAATTGCTACACAAGCCATACAGGTACTTTCGTCCAATATGTAACCTATGTCTATATAACGATAGCATATTCAATTCGCATCTTTCGAATTTTGAATCAAAATCATAAATCAAGCAAATGTTGATCAAGTATTTACTAGCATTAGGAAAACATTATATAGATTAGAATAAAGAAGAAGAATCAATAGAACATCATAATAACATTAAATAGAAATCCAATTGACTACATTAACCCCTAAATAGGTGATTTAGTTCATATCAGACACGACTAAAACAACAAAATAATTATTCAGAAACATAGAATCCAAAAGCTTGAAGAAGAAATAAAAATGAGAAATTGCAGAAAACAATGTCTTAGAATCAAAATTTCTCTCTAAATTCGTAATAAAAAATCTGACCTCCTCCTAATTAAAACCTAAAGTCTGAATTTATACCAAAAAAAAATGAATTCCTTTTTTTTTTCAACGGTGGGCCGCGACTTGGCCTTTCTTAGGTCGCGGCCCGTGTCTTTTTTTTAAGCACTTCACCATTCGTCAGGATCTGCAGGCGCCACGGCCCTCTTCACCCAAGTCGCAGCCCGTCTCCATGCGTCTCCTAGTTTCACCTCTGTCTCTTCTAGCGCTGCGACTCTAATTCCTCTCAGCAGATTATGCAGCCTCTGAATTTGCTAGAGTCGCAGCCCTTAACCCATGCCGCGACTCTAATTCTATTTTTTTCTTCAGAATTTGACCAATTTAAATCCTTCCTTTATCAACTTCATCAACAACTCCTTATAGCTCCTCCTTAATGCCAATTTGACTCGAAAAACCACTAAAAGTTTCATTTTTCTACCATTTTTTCTTCTTTTGCGTTTAGCTCATGATCCAAAGCACCAACCTAAACAAAGACAAACACAAGCATAATCTAGCACAAAACAAACATGAAGACTCAAGATTACCACAAAAACACATCCTATAACGACACTAAAATGGAGTTATCAAGTTTCTGAATTTTCTGGTGGTGTTCTTAGTGTTCTTGAGTTTCAAAAACTCAAGTAGTGATTTTGAGTATTTGTGGTGATTTTTGTTGCAGTATTATGTTTTTGAGTTATGTTGGAGGTACTATAGCTGCTTTGTAGTCTGTTTCTAGGATTGGGACAAGTTTGGGGTCGGATTTGAGGTTTGAGATTCGAAGAACACGAAGAGAAAAACCCATAATTTCGGGTTCTTTGGCAGTGGCACTGTAGCGGCAGATGGGTGGCGCTGTAGTGCTGGTCGGGTGGTTGGCTCCCATTTCTGATTGTGGTACCGTAGCGCCTGGTAGGCAGCGGCGTACTATTTTCCAAGGCAAGAATTTTTGTACTTTATGGGGTTTTGGCCAGTTGGCTCAGGGGACGATTCCACAACCCTGTTTGGCGGGATTGGAGGTCCCAAGAGCGTGGGATTGGTCCCGGGATTGGGTTTTGGAACTTAAACTCATTGAAACACCATTTATGGTTGTGACTAGGTTACCACTAGGCTCGGGATAGGATTGTGCTCAAAGGTCATTTATATATAACTTATGCTCAGACCAAAGGTAAGAAAATTGCACCCAGTATGTGCTATGTGTGATTATCTGTTGATTGGGGCTGAGCCTGTTATGGAACATAGTTATCACTATGTTGGTATCTGATTGCCTCAAATATATGATCATCATGTATGCATACTTGAATTATCTGAAGTATGCCTTTCTATAGTTGTATATGTATCTGTATTTGTATATGCATCTATAGCAAGATATCTGAATACTTGTTAGATCCTTGACTTATTAGTCAAGAGAGTTAATAGCGCATTGCGCACTAATCGAAAGCCTAGGGGCCGATCAAGGACATACTATTACATTGACTGGCCCTATCTTCACTTGAAAAATAAAGTGCTTGGCTAACTTTATGGCTAGTTACTCTAAGCAAGGGAAAAAGGGTCCCTGGGTGACTCTATGGTCACATAGCTAGGGCAAAGAGCCCCAGGTTTACTCTATGGTCATCTATTCAGGGCAAAGGGCCCCAGGTTGACTCTATTATCATCTGATTAGAGTTACGGGCCCCAGAATGATTCTATAATCATTTATTTGTACTTGTATGCATGCATGAATAGGTTATTATTGATGGGCATGCTAGATATGCATCTAAATCTGTATATATTGTTCATACACTTGTATTAAGATTTCTTGCTAGGCCTTGGCTCATGGGTGCTATGTGGTGCAGGTAAAGGGAAAGGAAAATTGGACCAACCATGAGTTGGAGAGCTTAGGTGGCAATATGTACATATGATGTCACTTGACCGCCACGGCCAAGGTTTCTCAGAAGAACTAGGGTTAAACACAATTTTTCCCGCTTAGGTCGGCAGATTGTAACTCTTGAGTTGTAATGATCATTTTGGAACTATAACAACTTTGTAAACGTTTATTATGGGATCCCATGTTCCTCTAATAAACACCTTGGCCATTGTGTTCAAGTGGTCGAATATGTACACATCACCACCTAAGCTCTCCACTCAAGGCTGGCTGAGCTTTTCTTTCCCTTTACCTGCACCACATAGCACCTGTGAGCCAAGGCTCAGCAAGAAAACTCATTACTGCATGTATATAATATCAAATGATGATCGTGATAATCATACAGGGCTTATATCCCTAAACAGATGAGTGGATATCACTTCAAGGTTCTGGTAACCATGCTAGGGCTTGCATCCCTAATCAGATAATATCAAAATTTTGATAATCATGCTGGGGCGTGTAGCCCTAATCAGATGAGTGACTGATGAGTAAGTCACTAGTTTAAATCAGATGAGTGACTGATGAGTCAGTCACTAACTTTAACCAGATGAGTGACTATGGAGTCACAACTTGAATCAAATAAGTGGCTCATGTGTGAGTCATGAACTTGGGCTCAACACCCATAGCCATGTGACGATGCAATCACCTGGGCCTTCTGGCCCTAGTTCTAAGTAACTAGCCATTAGACTAGACAAACGCTTTTGTTTTTCATCGAACATAAGGTCGGTCAAGTATTTCATGATCAGGACGATAATGCTTATGTCGATTAAATCTAATATTTTTGGCTTCCGTTAAACACGCTTATAACGTTCTTGACTCATAAGCCAATATCATACGACCAGTGCTCAGTACTACTGCCGAACTTGACTAGTAAGTCACAGTTTCACAACCAATACTGACACCATTGCCGATTCTTGACTCATAGGTCAGTTCCATACACAAGTAAGCAAGAATTGCTAAGCATTTGATATTCAATCAATGTCCACATATACATCACTCAACATGCCTCATGAATAATCATGCATGTCACATATGGGGTGCAGTTTTCTTACCTCTGGTTCGAGCGAGCAATAATACAAGAATGACCCTTGAAAAGGATCGATTCCTTTGATTCCTTAGTGGTCACCTAGTCATAACCAAATATTTCTCAATCAATGAAAATGAGCAATGAAAGGTTCTTGACCTAAACCTCACTCCAGGAACCTTGAATCGTACCCAAACGGTGAGTAGATTTGATCATGAGCCTTAGGAATTGAAAACCCGAGCCAAAAACCCTCAAAATTTCCAAAAATAGAAATCTGGAAAAGCAGGGTAGCACTGTAGCGCTGCCCCCCTAGCGCCCCAGTGCTACAGGCGGAGTTGAATGGCCCCTGGCTAGCGTTTTAACGCCCATACCTAGGCACTGTAGTGCTACAACCACGATTTTCAGCCCTGGTTTTTCCCTCCTTCGACTTCTCCATTACCAACCATCATGAATTGATTCTAAACTTCACCTAAACTCACAAAAGAACCCCAAAAAAATATATACAAGTCCTAGGCATCGAAACCTAGTCAATCTTTGCCAAAAACCTGATTGAATCCCCGACTATCCACTTCCAAATATCAACTAAAAACTAATAGAAAAACATAGCAAAACCAGAGTTTTAATGGTTACAAACTTACCTCAAGCTCAGTATAGAGCCCTCTTCAATGGTGGAACACAACCCTAAGCCCTCAAGACTCACTTCCCTAGCTAGGTTCCTCAAATGGAGCTCAAAAATCCAAAGAGAAAAGGAGAAGAAATGGTGCCTGGCAGAAGAAGAAAACAAACTCTGTTTTGGTTAAGTTTCTACAGCCTTAAATGGTTATATCTATCCTTAGGTCAAAAGACCATATTGCCCCTAGACTTAAATAAAACCCTTAACAACCACCAAGGGCAAAATCATCATTTCCCGCCTATCTCGTTAATTATAATTAACACCCTCCAATACCCATTATTCCCAATATTCTCAAATGCTAATAAATCATATCTCATTACCCTTTAATTCTCGGTAATTTTCTAATCCTCAAATTACCACGGGACTCACCCCGAGCCCCGAAATCAACCCCGTTATGACCAAACCGCTAACTAGTATTAAAAGATCGTCTCATGCCGAATGGCTCGAACAAATCTACATTATAATGTGGCCTCATCAATAGTTCACCAACATGCATGAAAATACACAATTACACCCTCAACAAGCCAAATTATCAAAATGCCCTTATAATGAAATGTGGACCCACATGCATGCATTTAACATCTTATAATAATATAATTCACATAAACATGCATATAATCATTTAATGGCATAATAAATCAATTATGGCCCTCCCGGCCTACTAATCCGACCATTAAACCTCATTAGGGATTTTGGGGCATTACAATGTGTGTATAAATACATCAAAGGAAAAGTGGTGGTTTTCTTAGTTCTTTACATTGATGACATTTTGCTCATTGGGAACAATGTAGAGAAATTGTCAAACGTAAAGAAGTGGTTAGCTAAAAAGTTCCAAATGAAAGATTTGGGCGAGGCGAGCTGTGTTCTGGGAATCCAAATCCTAAGCGATAGGAAGAACAAGCTCTTGGCACTTTCTCAGGTTAAATTATATAGGTAAGGTGCTTGAAGGATTCTCTATGGAGAATTCCAAGAAATGTCAATTACCAACCAGACATGGAATTGCTCTCTCCAAGGAACAATGTCCCAAGACACCTCAAAAAGCAGAGAATAGGAGAAAGTATCTGTAGAGTCCAAGAACATTACTTAGCTAGTTAGATAGTAGTAGTAGTAGTAGTAATTACTAGTAGTAGTTATAGTATGTTTATTATTGTGGATTTTGGTTCAAGCCGGGACTTGGTTGAACAGTCGTAGGAACACTTGTAGATTTTATAAGTTTAACCTATAGTTTATTAATATTAATTATAACATAAGGTTTGATTAATATAGCTGATTATGAAGATGATATCTATTATACTATAAGGTTTAGATATACCCAATAAGATAATGACACTTGTCATGTGCATGATTATTAAGAATTAAAGTATTTTTGAGGAATAGTTTATTAAGAGTAATATTTGAAAACCCCAGAGTCTGCCAACAGCTTTGAAATCGTTACAGGACTCAGTCAAAGTTGTTTACTCAATTCAAATTAGGCTGAAAAAGTGTAATTACGTGTATAATATTTCAGCGTATGCCGATATATCGCAGCTCTAGGGGGCGATATATCGCCACTCGGGGAATACGAAAACACGTGAACTTCGCACAAACACTTCGACGAGCCTCGGGAATATGAGCCCAGACGATATATCGCCTACTAGGGGTGATATATCGGCTCTAAGGCATGATTTTTGAACAATTTTGAAACTGAACTCATTTTATTCCATAACCTCTTGATAAGTCCATAATCTTTTTGACCGAGTCTTAAGCCTCTGATGAATGAATATTCAAATGTTTTCCAATTAAAAAGTCATTATTTTTATTCAAGCTAAATGAAGATCTTTTCATTCTTGAACTCTATAAATAGGACCTAGTACCCAGCCATTTATTTCATTCTTCATGCTGAGTTCAGAGCCTTCAAGCTGCTAGGTTTACTTTAGAGTATTCAACACTTGGGTTGGGGTTATAAGCTTTATCATTCTAAGCTTATTAAACACTTGGGAAGTAAGGATAATAGTGTTTATTCCGATATCGAGGTGTAGTTCGGTTATAGTACATTCAAGGTATTCCTATTTCTAGTTCCTTTCTGTATTGTTTCATTAGTTTTTATAGTTTTTCTCTACTCAATTCCTAACTCGTTGTTTTCATTCATGGTTAGGCATCTAAGTTCTTTGAACTTGAGGTTCTTGGTGGTTTAGTTCATTCCTTTTCATCTCTTTCTTTTAGAATACTCACATTTCTATTAATGGTTTTTAGGAGTGTTCCAAAATCTTGTCCTTGTTCTCACATCCCGGTATTTGGTAAGGAAAATAGGATAGTATTATATGCTTATATGATTATGCTATAGTATGTTTTATATGTTATGATATATGTTTTGGGGCTTATAGTTGCTTAAATAGCAAACCCCAACACTTTTATGTTTTTGGGGCTTATAGTTGCTTAGCTAGCAAACCTCATTATTTTGAGGCTTATAGTTTATTAGTTAGCAAACCCCAATAGTTACCATGTACATGGGTTAGAATTATGATATATGTTATATGTTTATAGCTTATGTTTATGTATATGTTTCATGCTTGTAGTAGATTTTCCTTGCTAGGCATTAGGCTTATTCCCTTGTTTTATATGTGCAAGAAAATAGTTATGGCGGCTTGGGATTGTGTATTGAGGGAGAATGGATTCGGTGGACTGCGCGAACGATTCGAGGACGAAGTTGATTTTAGTCATTTCTGTTATGGTTTATATGTATTTTCCGCACCTGATTTTGTAACAAGTTTTGTTAAAGATTTAGGTTATGTTTTATTTCAAATAATGGGATCCCATATACTACTCCGATTTTTTATGTATTTCGACATTCCCTTTATAGATTTTAATAAAGTTATGACTATTTCATATGTATGTTTTCTTAAGAATAGTGTCTATGTATAAGTAGTTTTTATGGTCCAAAGTCTAGAATAAGTTGGGTCATTACAGTATCCCTATGCTTCAGCAGTGGGGAGTCTGATGTATGCTATGTTGTGTACTAAGCCTGACATATGATATGCAGTTGGGATTGTAAGTCATTATCAATCAAATCCTGGTTTGGAACACTGGATTGCAGTAAAGCACATTCTCAAGTATCTTAGGAGAACGAGAGACTATATGCTGGTATATTAAGGAGGTGAGTTAAACCCTGCTGGATACACTGATTCTGATTTCCAATCAGACAAGGGTAGTAAAAAATCGACATCTAGGTCAGTGTTCACTCTTGGTGGAGGAGTTGTTGTCTAGAGAAGCATTAAGAAATCTAGCATAGCTAATTCAACCATGGAAGTCGAATACATAGCGGCTTGTGAACATCTAAGGAGGCGGTTTGGTTGAGGAAGTTCTTCACTGATCTGGAAGTTGTTCCAGATATGGATAAACCACTAATCCTATGTTGTGACAACAGTGGAGCGGTAGCTAATTCCAAAGAACCTAGAAGCCACAAGAGAGGGAAGCATATAGAAAGGAAATACCATCTGGTAAGAGAGATTGTACACCGAGGTGATGTGATTGTTATAAAGATAGCATCAAAACAGAACTTGGCTGGCCCGTCACTACAAGAAAAAACAGTATTCATAACACTTAAAAACTGCTAACCGGGACTATTGATAGCACTTCTGAAAATGCTAACGTAGCCCATGTTATTAAAAGTCCAGTCTTTTCTGTAACAGTTTTTGAATGTTTGTTCGGTGTTATCTTAAACTATTCAATAACACATTTTTAGGTGCTATAATATTCAAATAATAACACTTAGATAGAGTTTTTGATTATAAATTTTAAGTTTAATCTTGTACTTTTTTCATAACACTTTTCAACTGTTATATTTGATTATTTTGATAACATTTTTAGTTTGTTATATTATATAAACCATAACGATTTTTTACGCTTATAATATGTTTTTAAATCATAACATATAGTAATAAAATTTTAAATTTTATTTTGATAAGTATACTTATAT
Source organism: Humulus lupulus (assembly GCF_963169125.1). NCBI lineage: Eukaryota > Viridiplantae > Streptophyta > Magnoliopsida > Rosales > Cannabaceae > Humulus > Humulus lupulus. The sequence continues at coordinate 157,962,659 of NC_084797.1, read as the reverse complement.
GGTTTTTTTTAATTAAAAGATTTTCATTATTGTATTTTGATAAAAAAAATTCAAAATTAATCATAAAATGTAATTCTCAATAGATTGATAAACCATAAGTATTACATTAAACAATAACTAATTCAAACCATGAATGTGTCTACTTCATGAGATCTTAGTTCTAACTTAAGTTTGAAAGCATAACATAATAAATTTTTATAATCTTGAACAATTCTTACTTCAAAAATGAAAAATAGAAACATTACAAGATACACAAAAGTAAACCATGCGTGAAACTTGCTCCATCCTTCAATTCATCATCCTTTGTGCACTTGTCTTTGTTGCGAGTCCATTTGTTTAGCTACAACAAAATTTAAATAAGTAATGCTTCAACTTAAAGTTATAGTAAACTAAAAGAGTACATAAAAAATGTTAATTACCTAATTATAACTTTATCAGCTGGCCATGCAATTATACTACCTATAGCATCTTCTATAGTAGACATAATTGTTGAAGGCCTCCACAGAAATGCATCATTCTTTCTCACAAGATCTATCCCCACTTTCATAGCACTAGGCCCAAGAGGAACATGGTGAACCTCATCCTTTGGGTCACTTGAGATAAAATAACCTTCTGCAATAATTTCTCCAGATCCAATCCAATCTAATATTTTGCATTTTGAGCCAAATGTGTGGTTCTTGACACTCTAACAATATATCAATATAACAAATTCAGCAACAGTAAATGATTTTATATTGAATATTATATGTTTTAGATTTTATCATTTTCATATAATTAGTATCATAATTACCTGAGTGGAATGAACATGAGAATTTGATTGAACATTGACATTTGATTGCTCCTCGCTCTGAGTAGATGTATTCTATTTACAAGTAAGATAGAAAGACATGAATTCAACATCAAAATTAAAAAAAAATACAAAAGTAAAGACTAACCAAAAAATTAAACATGAATCTTAGTTATTATTGCAATTCAGCCACATGAAAATATAGTTTCAGCATCAAAATACTTACTTGATTTTTCATTAAAGAAACAATGAGTTGCTCCATGTGTTGCATTTTGTCTTTCAAATCTTTGCATTGACCTTCTATCTTCATCAAATGGTCATCTCTTTCTGACACAATTTGCAACTTTGACCGAGTAACTCCTCTTCCGAAAGCTCTCATGTATGAATTTTTTTCAGGACCAAGGACTTTTGTGAGGATGTCTTCATTAACACTTGTAGTTGAAGACATAGCAGGATCTTTCTTATATTCTTCAACCAAATCCTTCAAAAATAAATAGTATCAATAAATGTATTCAAACAAATGAGTAAGTTAAAACTAAAGTCACATGATTTTGAAAGGGCAAGGTGTATACAAAAGCTTCAGCCACTTCTGAATTTACTGGTTCGCCATTTTTCTTCTTATGTGCTTTGGTCCAAACATCAACTCTAGAAGGTGTTGTATTGGTTTCACTATGGTTCATCTATCAAAATAAGAAAATAAATTAAAAAAATATCTAATTAGTATCAAATACAGTAAGTTACTAATTTTACTAAGCTAGCACTAATTAAATCCCTAATTCTTATTACCTATTGAAGCGTAGCCAATTTTTATCCAACATGATCACCAATTTAGTTGTCCTGTTCTAACCAACAAAAAGCAAAATTTTGATAAGTCTATGTAATGGTAAATATAAAATTGTATCAACCAAAATATACTATATGATTTGATTTTTAAAATTACTTGATTTTGAGTTCAGAAATGAATTTAAGCTGTTTATTTAGTCTTATTGCTAAACTTGAGATAATTCTGGCATTTCCAATCCTCATCTCAAAGAAATATTATATATATTTATATATATATAAAGAGTATTGTGAGTTCAAGAATTTGATATCTATTTCAATATGGTAGTTTGAGGGAGCTTCTGATGAGGGAAATAAAAGAGTTAGTATATGGGATACATTTACAAAACAACCAGGTGAGAACTTCAAAAAAATTGTTCGATAACTTTTAAGTAATGCATAATTTCTTTTCTAAGCATTAGATGAAGATTTATTGGTTGATGTTTGTTACTTGTATGGTATTACAGGGAGAATTTTAGACTTGAGTAATGCAAACACAGCTGTTGATCAATATCATAGATGAGGGAACATATAAAAATAAATAAATAAATAAAAAGGTTGCTCAAATTTGTTGACATCTTGATTTTAATTTTGGACTTTAGCTGAGAAGACTTTGAGACCATATTATGAGGTCAGTTTTGTTTTCCCTTAGACCATTCAGATTGTGCTGTTTTCTATATCAGATTCTAAATCTCTAAAAGTAAAAACAGATAAAAAAAAAGTAAAAAACATCAAAAGCCTCTGAAGTTTCCTATTGATCCTACTTTCTGTGTTGCCTTGCTTCTAGGCAACTAAGGGATCTCTATACTAATACTAAACTCTTTGATGCCAAAGCACCTCCACACACATGAACCAAATAACCAATACACAAATACAACAAACAAATGACAAAACTCTGAAAAATTAATGCAGAAACGCAAACAAAGAAATACAGAGATCCTACATCCAATCCAAGGTTGGGAGTTTAGCTCCCTACTCTTTCCACTGTGAATGAAGAATAAAGAATTTTCTCTCAGCTCAAGGATTTTTTCAACATTTATTTTTTCGATGAAAGAGTAATAGCCTTTATTTTATATAGGCAAGTACATTACAAGTAAACAAATGGCTGACCAATGAGAAAATAACAGCTGTAACATAAGCCACAATGCCAATTCCAAAATTGGTCTCTTTCTAGGCATAGCAACTACCCTTTAAACTTTTAATAAGGGATTAGTATATGTCTAACATACACAGTTTTTTTTAAGCAAAATAAACATGTTCACATGAAACTGAAAGATAGAGGAGCTCAAAAGGAGAAATGCCACTAAGTTGAAGGGTCACAATAAAATTGAATTTTTCTGTAATCTATTGAGTGAAATAGTGAGTAAAAAATAAATTATAGAATTGGTTAAGTTGATGCTAACTCTGGTCATAATACAAGGCAATAATAGAAATCAAAACATAGTATTTATATCAAATAATATCTCATAGAAATTCTTCTCTTCTGCTGTTCAGATGAGAAAGCTATTAGACCAAAAAGAGACACCTTTAAACAAATATACATATTATAGACCAAGCCATGCTAAGTGAAGCTAATTTCAGCAACAAAAATTAACAAGTTCTTCTATTATAGCTAACAAAATATAAGCAACAAAAATATAATTTTGGACTTTAGCTGAGAAGACTTTGATACCATATTATGAGGTCATTTTTGTTTTCCCTTAGACCATTCAGATTGTGCTGTTTTCTATATCAAATTCTAAATCTCTAAAAGTAAAAACAGATAAAAAAAAAAAGTAAAAAACATCAAAAGCCTCTGAAGTTTCCTATTGATCCTACTTTATGTGTTGCCTTGCTTCTAGGCAACTAAGGGAAAGAAACAAAAAATGAACAAATAATTCCTGCTGTACACTAAGCCATATGGTCCTACACACCTAGATCACTCACTGATAGTAACTATTTTTTTTCTATGAATTATTTTTGTATTTAGTATTGTTAATATGATTCTTCTTACTGTTAGGAACGAGTTTCCTAATACACAGCGGAAAGGTGGTGGGGTTGGCCCAGTGTACAACAAAAATTTTGTAACATATTTAAACTACCTTTAAATATGCGGATCCATTAATATACATACATTAATCATAAGCAAGATAGTGATAGAAATCATACCTCTTGAAGCCTATCAAGTGTCCTTGCTATCTTCTCGTATTTAGAACGATCTTCCTATCCAAGCCGCTCCACATACTCACACCAAGATCTTCCAAAGCGTTCTCTACACCTCAAGAAATGTGTGGGCACTTAGAGAATGAAGGATAGTTTATTTGTGATTCTACTTGATGTACTCAACACATGAGATCAAGAGAATAGGCCTGAGAATGGGTTCTTTATTTTCAGGGAGAGAAAACTATCGTTCTATTTTCACAGAGCGAAATTTTGTCAGAGTAGTCTCACTCTCTTCACTTCTCTTATCTGAATAATTTTCTGATCAGTCATACTTAACAGAAAAAATTCAAAATTTAAAAATTAAATCTATAACCATTTTACAATTTAATTTTTAATTAATTAATTATTCCATTAATGAAAAAATCCAAAAACCAATTTTCAAATTATCCATTAATTAATTAAATAAATAAAAAAAATTGAAAATCCCATCCCTGAAAAACACTGGTGCTACACGCCATACACAGTCCTGGACTGTGTGTGAACGTGTAGCTTCCTAATTTCTAGGGATATTTGTTTTTCAAATTTTATTTAATTATTTATTCAAATTACTTTGTCAGATAAGATCTAACAACCTGATAACTAATTCAAATTTGAATTCAAATTAATTATCTTTTTAATTAATTATCAAATATAATTAATTATTTGAATAAATATTAATCTTTTAAATTCAAATCCAATTTGAACTTATCAGATTATTTTCTCCCACTCAAATAAAGATATTTAATTAATTCTACTAATTAATTAAACCCAAATTTTCGAAATTAAATATTTAATTTATTATACTTTCGAAAATTATAATTAATTAATTATTTAATTAAATTTCAAAAATTATAATTTAATTATTTAATATAATTTCGAAAATTATATATAATAATTAAATATTAATTAATTTGGTTAACTACAACTAATTTGTAATTAATTAATTAATCACTATTATCATATAATTGCATATTTGGCCTGAAGAACAAATTTCTTCCTAAATATGTCTTTAAACTATTTTCCCTTCATATCAACTCTTACCTTGAACAGTGTTGATAGAGCCGCTATGGGGACCTATGGACCTATAATTCCAAGCTCCAATAAATTTGAGATTATTAATTAAACTCTTTAATTAAATAATCTTAATTTATAAATCTCATGATTATTCCACTATAAATATGAGACTGCACTCTTGTAATTATAGACATTTCATTTACTGAGTACTTTATAATCATAAAGCGTCCATTGATTTAATCATTGCATACAACTTGACCCTCTAATAATGGCTCGTAATTAATCGGGAATCAAATTACCGTTTTACCCTTTTAATTATGTCTTGTTTCCTTAAGTGCCATTGACTCTACTAGTGAAGGTTAATTCATAACTAAATTATGAATTTGAGCTCAATAACCTTTCAGTCCCAAAAGTCAACCCTTAAGAGAACCATCATTCAATCTCTTGCGAAAAGGTATAGATTCCATATCTGTATACTATGTCCCCAGCCATCTATGTTAATGAGTTCCCAAAACAAAAGTTTCTAACCTGATAATTCTGACAGACCCTAACAAGTGAATCAAAGAACTCATATAACATAAACAGGAGTTCATAGTAACCTCATGATTAAGATCTATTTGTATATGATCATCAGTTGATATATTTAATTAATACTTCAAAACGGTATTTAACTAAGTATTAATGAACATATCTGGTCTAGTTCTATATATTCTCAATATATAAAGCACCTCCACTAAAGTGTCCTACCACACTAGTGATCCGGATCTAGATCACATGTATTCATAATACTAGTGGACCGTACTTGCAGTAATTAATCTAAAGATTCCATAACTTTATTTTACTGCGAACTATTCAAGTTCATTTATCTCAAACACAATCCTCTCGTACCAATATGTGTTTGAGATCACATATATGAACTTAGGAATTTTCCTTATATTTACATAATATTATCATAGAATAATATAGTCCATAAAATATATGCATAACAAATTCAATTTATTTATTTATTTCATAAAAACAATGTCCACTACATATGCTTTCAGGGCACATTTCCAACACTTACAAGTTTAGTTCATACGATATTTCTATTTTATGAACTAAGGGAGGGAAAACTATTAGAACACAGGAGAAAAGTGAGGTATTTTATTTTTATTTTATATATTTTTATGTTTGATATGCTATTTGTATTAAATTAATTGTTGTTGGAACTAAATCTGTTGATATGCTCTGTTTGTAAAATTAATTTTATTGGCTCTATTGTTCAGATAAACGTTTCTTAGGATTGGGATTCAGCTATTTTGTGTTCCTTTTTTGTTTAACTAGGAGTGTACGAGACTCTTGAGCTAAGGGATGGAGGATAAGACTCTTGTGTTCCTTTTTTGTTTTGATAAGTAAAGGTAGCCATGTTTTCCTATATCATATTTAAATGTGATTATTTGATTTTTATTTTTGCTGATTTTTCTACAATGTGATTAAATGTATTTTATTATTGTAATAACAAAGATGCAACATATAAAAGGAGTTGTTTTAAGCAGTTATGGATTATGGTTTTAGTTCACCTTAAGATTTTTCAAGTTCACTTTGTATTTAGTTGATTGATGACTAAATTTCTATGGTTTCGATTTTCCCCACATGGGTTTCGATTCTACTTTCAAATTTCTATGGTTTTTGAAGTTTATTAGATATACATCAAATAACTAATAGAAAATCAGAAAACATTCCAGCCATATTTATTAACCAACCATCAATCATTATCAATTCAAAATATTCAATCAACACACAAGTTTTCTTCCTTATCTCGCCGCAGCACACAAATTTCTCAGAACCTACTTCACTAATACACACAAGTTCTCAACCTTCCGTTATCACCGCAGCACCCAATAATAATAATCTCAGAACCTACTTCACTATGGATGAATATCTAAGATATTCAAACTCCTCTAAAATTTGCAAAGTATTTTAACAAAAATTAAAGAAAACATACCTCTTGCAAACTGCTGCAAATAAAGTTCCCTCCAATTCTGAATTTCTGAAAGAGTTAAAGAAATTTAGAAACTTGTGTAGAGAACCCAATAAATCAAAAAGTCATGTCACAATTATCTCATATTGAAAGAACAACATGCTTATAAGATCAAAATAAAAATTACATGAACAAAGACATAGATATTATTTACATACTCAAATGATCATTGATTAAAAAATATAATAACCTCCTTTAGTTCAGCTCTTATTCTGTTTTTTTTTTTTTTTTTTTAACAAAGAAAACTAAACCATCTTATAGATTTCAATGCTCAGAAACCACTGTCTCTATGATCACTCATTCTATGATATTTCGGATGTTGGTAGCTAAGTCAACAAATTATACATAGTAAACAAATTATACATAGTAGCTAAATAAATTTCTAAAATGTCCTTGTCCCCTCCACTACTATATGCATATCTACTCATCTTTGAACTTGTACTAATGAAAGCTGGTTTTTTCTCCTGTGCAGGTCATTCTGAGTCCTTTGGTTGATAGCTTTAAACTTATTAGAAGCTAAAGAGAAGCTTCACTAATGGTTTTTCTCTTGTAATACAAAATTTACAAGACATGTAATATGTCTTGATGATAAACTTTTGAGTTTGGTGAGATGAGAAGATGATTAATTGTAAGGCTAATGTGGTATTTTCTATACAACGGTTGACTTTACCTTAATTGGATCTCTCTCTCTATATATATATAATTTAACTTGTGGTATAATTATTGGTAGACTAAAGTTTCATTTAAAGCCACGTGGGGCAAGATTTGTTATCACAAATGGCATACATTCACTGACTTTTAATCTAAGGTCTTCAGTAAAAAATAAATAAAAATTAGGAGATTATATTAAGATTAGCCAACTTGAATACTAATTAAGTTAGATATTCCAACAATGTGATCTGGGAAATTAATGACAATGGTGTACTATGTAGATGTAAACACTAATAACACTCTCATTCTTACAATGACAATAACATGGGCCATACCCTTATTATTATTATATTGAAGAAAGAAAATAATAATTGAATTAGAAATAAATTGAGACAACATTTCAGCGTCTGATTAGGTGGTTGGAAGATATTAATATACACAGTAAGCTGCAGGTTTTGGCATGCATCAACCAATCTTTCTTATTTGTGAGTTCAAAACTGCATAGTTAATACACGCTACTTGAGTCATACAAGCAAGATAACATGACTAGTGTATATATGGATACACGACTGTTATGTATTAGAGGACTTAGGAATTTAAGTACATAAAGAACAATTGAGTATAGTATTAGGTTAACAAAGTTTAGGTAAAACAGAATGTGATATGGCTGTGTGATAACAGTAGAAATTAGGGCCAGCAGATACTTATATCGAGCCCATTACCAACCAAACTATAGTGTGGATCTACACATAGACAATCCTTAACAAATAAGATGGTGACCGAGGCTGGACCACAGCCATCACTTTATAACTGAGTAGGAAACGAAATTTAACTTTGTAATGCTACAGTTCCTAAATCTCAGGAATATGCACAAGAATGCTAAATGTGCATCGCATAGGAAAAATAAGCTTACCAAAAATGCAGATATGACAGTTGTAACAGAAGCATCAATGAATCCCTCCCAAGTTTTTTTTGGAGATGATTTGATCAATGGGGTTCTTCCAAAAAAGAACCCAAAGAAATATGCAGCAATGTCGTTGATAACTATAAGTGTTGCTGGACTGGGAGAAGAAACCTACATGCATATTTGACGGTGCATCAAGAAAGAGAAACAAGATTTGGAAAAAAAATAAAAAAGATTCTACATTGAAGACACATAAAGATCAAATTTGGGGAATAACAATCTTACATAAATAAGCTCAGCATTTCCATAAAATATTAAGCACGTAATTAGTGAACACAAATTATAATATCAGACAGGTCTGAGGAAAGAATTTATTACTTTTATAGCCTTCTAAAGATATTATACAAGACCCTTCACAGTTCTCATTTATAGAGGATATAAAAAAATGTAATAAGTACAACCATCATGTAATTTCTTGATCATTATCGATACTAAGGATCCATGGGAAATCAGTACCTTCAGTAAATCTATCTCTTGCTGTAAAGTTACGTGGGCGTGAGGCAGAGAACTCGTGAGGCAGAGAACTCGTGAGGCAGCGTGACTTCGTGAGGCAGAGAAAGAGCTCGACTCTGGAGCGAGTCTTCGTGAGGCAGAGATGAGTTGAGGGCGGAGAGACTTTGGTGAGGGCGGAGAGACTTCGTGAGGGCGGTGAGGCAGAGATGAGTTGAGGGCGGTGAGGCAGAGATGAGATGAGGGCGGTGAGGGCGGTGAGTCTTCGTGAGGGCGGAGAGGGCTTCGTGAGTGAGAGATAGAGGCTGAGAGAAAGGGTAACTTAGAGAAAGGCTGAGAGAAAATCTGAGAGAAAGGGAATTTGGCATAAATTCATTTTGCCGCCTGGGATTTTAGTCATATGGCGCCAAAAATTTTAATCCCCACTATTCATATGCTATTCTTTAATGTAATATATACTCAATATTGTTGTAGTGCGTTAACCAAGACACTTTCTACAAAGTCGTTCATGGGCCACGTGTGCAATATGGGATCAAGGGTGATTCCTCACTTGCTTTGAGGGCAAGTGGTATATTGTTAGGATTAATGCTCTAAAAGCATGTAAAGACATTTTATTGGTTTTAAATAAAAGTGCAATTGATTATATTTGAATGTTATAATTATTGTTGAATTAATTATATAATAATATCAAGAAAATTCCCTATTCATTCATGAGAATATGATCTTGTATTAGTACGAGAGAATTAAGATCATATATAATGAATAAAATAGTCAGTAACATATTAAAGTAAGGAATCTTTAATGAATGGTTACTAGTACGGTTTGCTAAACATACGGGATGCAAGTAATCTAGATTCGGATTACTGACGTGGATAGACATCTAAGTAAATGTGTTGTATATTATAGATATTATATATGACATGACCGATGAGAATTAATTATCTTTACAAACTTGTCGTTTGACGTAAAGATTTAATTCTTGTCATAATTGATGATCATTTGTAGATCAGTCTAAACCCTAAGTAGTCATGAACTCCTGTTTATGTTTATTAGATATTTTGATTCATTCGTTAAAGTCTCTTAGAAGAATAAGGCTAACGACTTTTGTTTTGGAAATTCAATAACATGGATGGCTGGGAACATGAATTACAATAATGGAATCAATGCTTTCCTAACGGATCAAATATTGGTTCCCTTAAGGGTTGATTCTGGAACGGAATAGTTATTGGGCTCAAATCTATAATTAGATTATAGATTAATTATTCGATAGTGAATTAATGGTACTTAAGGATCAAGAGGTAATTAGAAGGGTAAAATGGTAATTTTGACCAGCTCTAATTAACGAACCAATAATGGAGGAAAGAACTACATATATTGATTATATCAATGGACTACTAAAGAAAACTCTATAAATATAATTCTATAAATACATAGAGTGCAATTCCATATTTATAGTTGAGTAATTATGGAATTAATAAATAAATTTTTTAGATTAAAGAGTTTAATTAATAATCTGATTTATTGGAGTTTCGTATTATAGGTCCATGGTCCCCAAATCACCTCTGTCCTACACTGTCAAGGGTAAGGATGTCAAAAGAAAGATTTTTTAAGAGAAATGACTAAATTGCAAAGGAATTAATTTTCCAAGGCAAGGAAATAATTATTTGATAATTTATGGGTAATTGATTAGTTGTGAATTAAATAATTATTTAACTATATAGTTTTTATTTTAAAAAACTATAGGTTAAAATTAATATTAATCTTGTTTGGAATAATATAAAGAGAGAGAATAGTAAATCTTATTTATAATATGATGTTTATTTATTTAATTTAAAACTGATATTTTAAGATAAAGTTAATTTTGAATTAACTTATATTTATGTTGGGATAAATATCTTGTCATAAATGTTGATTAAACAAACAAATGAGAAAATTAGGGCAATCCTAATAGGGTTGGGCGACACACGCTGTATAGTACAGTGTGTGGCGCCTAACATCAAGGATTTTTGTCCCTAGGATGTGAATTTTGAATTTCAAATAAGTTTGTTTAATCAATTACTTAATTATTCCTTTTAAATATGATTTAAATAAATAATTAAATAAAAATATCTAATTAGTTTTTAATTTGAATTATATTTTAATTAAATAAATATTATTTAATTAGATTAAATATTTTTATAAGTTTGATAGTACGTTACTTTCAGGATAAGGAATTATTATTATTATTTTGAATAATAAAAATACAGACTCTCTCTCTAAAGCGATAGTTTTCTCTAAACCTGAAAACTATTATAAACCTTCTCTCTGTCAAAAACTCACTAGATCACATGTGTTGAGTACATCTAGGGAGTAACATAAATCAGCCTTTTGAATCCTACGTGCCCACACACGTCCTTGTGTGTTTGAGGATTGGTCTAGAAGATCAGGGTGTGAGATCTCAAAACACTAGATAGGAAGATCATTGATTTATACAAAACGACTTATGAACACTTGATTGGCTACAAATGGTAATCCTTGATCTATTTGTATGTGATTTAATATTTATATATATGTATGATCTTGGCTGGTATTAATATTTATTAAAATGGGTCCATATATTTCGATGCGTACCTTTGATTTGATCATTTAATACCAACAAAAATAGTATAAGAGGTTCCAGCACTAGAAAGTTGACTTGTCACAACTGAGGGACTCGCCTCAGCTTCTGCCTGTGTCAGTGCGAACACTCGAGCTAGGGTCGAGCTGTCCGCCTTCCTTGGTTCTTCCTTTCTTTCTCTCAGGAAATCCTTTTTTAATAGTCCCACTATCCCACACAAGAAACAAGCCTTCGCCCGGCACTCTCCCACATGGCACCTCTTACATCTAGCGCACTCTGAGAAGGTCCTGTAGCCCTCATTGTTGCCCTGGCAGCCTATCTGAATACCACGTGGTCACCTGTCAGGGCTTAGAGTAGAAAAGGTGTCTCGAGCCTTCCTTTTCTTATCACTGGGGCCTCCACCCCTACCTGAATCCATGAATGGAGGTCCCATCCTCCTGGTGTCTCTCCTGGTCGCGTTCTTGCACTAGATTTTGTTCTCTGAGCCTTCTGCAGTAAGGGCTTTCTCTACTACCTGTGCATGTATTGTCACCCCATGCACAGTGGTAATGCGGACATCCCAGGCTATCATAGGTTGTAGCCACTGAAGGAATCTTTCCTTCCTTGTCCCATCAGTGGGCACCAAATAGGCAGCAAACTTGGCCAATCTATCAAACCTCAGTGCATATTCTGACACTGACATATTCCCCTGAAGCAATTTACTGAACTTTTCAGCCATTGCAGCCCTAACTGCATTGTTGTAATACTTTTCGTTGAACATAGTTCTAAACTCTTCCCACTCCAAGGTATTAACGTTCCTGGTCTAGGATATCACCTCCCACCAAATTCGGGCATCCTCTCGAAACATGTATGTGGCACAAGCCACCCTCTCATTACCAACCACCCTCATGAAATCCAGGATGGTGGTAAGCATGCTCATCCACTGCTCGGCCTTAGTCGAGTCTATACTGCCCTCAAAGACTAGAGGGTGATGTTTCCTGAACCTTTCATAAAAAGGTTCCCATCTGTTCCTCGCCTCAGGTGGCTACTCTACTGTCGGCACCAACACAGGTGGTACTTCTGGAAAAATGTTCCCTAGAGGAACCTGTTGCTGTCTCAGGAGGCAGATTTCTTCTTCCTGCCTTAATAATCTGGCTTGCATATCAACAAGCACTTGCTGCCAGTTCTTAGGAGCTGGCGATGGGGTTTAACCCTGATTATCATTCTAGCCCTGTTCTTCCTGACCAACTAATAAATCTACCTGCCTTCGAAGCATAATTCCAAGCTTGTGCCTTGCTGCAGTAATCAATTCGGCAAGTTAGGTAGTCATAACTAAACTCTTTCCACCCTATGGTCCAAGACCAAACAAACAAACATTCACACACAAGAATCATGCTAATAAGCATGTCGGTTCATATTCATACTCAAACATGGTGCTAATAAGCACTTTCAGACATTCATAACCAAATAACAATGCTAATAAGCAATTTCTGGCACTCATAAACAATTAACAATGCTAATAAATATTTTCTAACATTCATAGACAAATAGTGATTCAAATAAGCATTTCTTTAACATTTAATAGTGATAATAAGCATCTTCCTAGCATACATGTATCTAAAACAGCGCTAATGAGCGTGACCTGGCCTACATGTCCATATAAAAACTCTAATAAGCATTTTCCTTGCATTCACAAGCAATGACAATGCTAATAACCACATCTTCATCATTCATACAACAATCAAGGGCTAGGCCCTATCAGAATATCTCATGCTCCCTAGTAAGGCAGGCAGAAAAAGGCATTTAAATCCTATTTAAGGGCGGACTAGACCCACTGCGGGTAGAGTAGGGGATGAATATGACTTCTTCAATCCTGGATTTCATGAGGGTGGAAGGGAATGAGAGGGTGGCTTATGCCAGCTACATGTTGAGGGAAGACACATGAACACGTTGTGTCCCAGAGGAGGGATGTGGTAGTTATGACCTAGGAGGAATTTAGGGACATCTTCAATGAGAAATACTACAGTGTTGCAGTCCAAGCTGAATGGTGGATGAGTTTGTCAACCTGACTCAGAACCAAATGGCGGTTACAGACTGAAGTTTGACCGGTTGGCGAAGTTCGCGCCGAACTTGGTGCCCACTGATATGGCACGGAGGGATTAGTTTGTACTGGGACTGAATGTCATGATATCCTATGACGTCAAGATAACACTAGACCTGAGGACTACCACCTATGCACAGGTAGTGGAGAAGGCCCTTACAGCTAAGGGGGCCGAGATCAGATTTGGCGAGAGGGTGCAACTAGGCGTGATGCTCGGAGGATGGTTCCTCCTTTTACTGGTTCTATCCGGGGTAGTGGTCTGAGTGAGTAGAAGAGAAAGGCCCCAGAATATTTTTCTCCTTCTGGTTCAAATAGGAGGGCACGGGGTGCTTTCAGTGGTCGTTAGGGTGGGGGAGACAACTGGGGAGTTTCCAAGAGTGTCCTCGGTGCAAGCAATGACATCAGGGAGAGTGTAGAGTCAGTGCCTACTTTACTTTTGGGAGTGTTATTCATCTGAGGAATGACTGCCCACAAGCCCAAAAAGAAGAACCGAGAAGAGTGACAGCCTCACTCCAGCTAGAGTATTTACCTTGACCCAGACTGAGGTTGAGGCTACTCCCTCGGTCGTGACAAGTCATAGTTCTAGTGTCGGTTCTTCATTTACTGCATTGATTGATTTTGGAGCTACTCATTTGTTTGTGTCTGCTAGAGTGAAACATCGTTTGTGTAGACCTTGTGATATGTATGCTAGGGGATTCAGGACTTTGTTGCCAACAGGGGAATTGGTAGTCTCTAGGAGATGGGTTAGGGCAATACAAGTAGAGACAGACAGCAAGTTGTCTGTGGATTTGGTTGAGTTAGCAATGGATGATTTTGATATGATTATGGGGATGGATTGGTTATCAAAGTATGGGGCAACGATAAACTGCAGGCAAAAAATGGTGACCTTTGAACCAGAAGGGGAGGTACCCTTTGTATTTGTGGGGACAGTTACTGGACCACGAGTACCTATGATCTCGACACTGAAGGCTAGAGACTAATACAAGAAGGTTGCATAGAATTCCTAGCGAACATAGTGGATACCTCTAGGATTGTTTTGTTTAGACCGGATGAGACCAGATTAGTATGTGAGTTTCCTGATGTGTTTCCAGTAGACCTGTCAGGGTTACCACCACACCGAGAGATCGATTTCATCATAGAGTTGGCGCCAGGGGCGAAGCCAGTATCTAGGACACCTTATATAATGGCTCCGACATAGTTGAAAGAATTGAATATTTAGTTGTAGGAGTTATTGGATTTAGGATTCATCACACTCAGTTTTTCGCCATGGGGTGCTCCAATGTTGTTCATTAAGAAGAAGGATGGGTCCTTAAGGATGTACATCGATTACAGAGAGCTGAATAAGTTGACCATTGAGAACAAGTACCCATTGCCCAGGATCGATGACTAGTTTGACTAGCTACAGGGGAAGACAGTATTCTCTAAGAATGACCTTCGATCCAGCTACCACCAGCTATGGATTAGACAGGAGGACATACCAAAGACAGCATTTCGCACGAGGTATAGACATTATGAATTCCTGGTCATGTCCTTTAGATTAACCATTGCCCCAACAACTTTTATGGACTTGATGAATAGTGTCTTCAGGGATTATTTGGATAATTCGTGATCATATTCATCAATGACATACTAGTGTTCTCCCAGTCAGAGTCAGAGCACGAGCACCAACTTCGTTTGGTACTACAACGGTTGAGAGAGCATTGGCTATATGCAAAGTTCAGCAAATGTGAGTTTTGGTTGCCCCAAGTAACATTTCTAGGCCACATAGTGAGTAAGGAGGGGATTCTGGTTGACCCAAGCAAGATTGAAGCAGTGATAGATTAGCCCAGGCCGAGCAGTGTACCAGAGGTTAGGAGTTTATTGGGATTAGCAAGGTACTATCGGCGGTTCATTGAGGGATTCTCCATAATAGCCACACCATTGACTGAGCTGATGCCTAAGAAGATAAAGTATGTCTAGACATATAAATGTGAGAACAGTTTCAAGGAGTTGAAGCAGCGATTGATCACCGCTCCAGTATTAAGCCTGCCATCACACAATGAGAAGTTTGTAGTCTACTGCAATGCTTTGAGGAAATGTTTGGGGTGTGTATTGATGCAAGTTGGAAAGGTGATAGGCTAGGCATCGAGACAGGTGAAGGAGTATGAGCAGAGGTATCCCACTCATGATCTGGAATTGACAGCGGTGGTATTCGCACTAAAGGTTTGGAGGCATTATCTGTATGGAGAGAAGTGTGAAGTATACATTAACCATAAGAGTTTAAAGTATTTCTTTACTCAAAAGGATCTAAATATGTACCAAAGGCATTGGCTGGAATTGGTAAAGGACTAAGACTGTGATATTCTATACTATCCTAGGAAGGCCAATGTGTTGGCTGACACGTTGAGCCGGAAGGGCCCAGGATAGTTATTCAATGCAAGGCAGATATCGAAAGAATTAGCTGAGGAGATGACTAGAGCATGAATTGAATTGGTAGTTGGACGGCTAGCCTATTAATATCACTCTTCAGTTCACGCTCTTTGAGAGGATCAAGGAAGTGCAGATAGAGGATCCGCATATGAAGAAACATATGGAGGATGTCTTGGCCGGATTGGCTAATGACCGTTCTATTTCAGAGATGGGTTTACTGAGGTATAAGGGTCAGATTTGCTTCTTATGGATTCCAGTATCCAACGAGAGATTTTAGATGAGTCTCATACTACTCCCTACTATTTACATACGGGTACGATAAAGATGTACCAAGATCTGAGAACATTGTATTGGTGGCCAGGGATGAAAAGGGACGTAGTGGATTATGTGGCCAAGTGTTTAACCTGTCAGCAGGTGAAGGCTAAACATCAAAAACCAGTAGGGTTGCTGCAGCCTTTGGGGATTCTGAAGTGGAAATGGGAGGATATCGCCATGGACTTCGTGGTTTGATTACCGAAGACAGTAGGGCAGTATGACTATATGTGTGTGTGATTGTTGATAGGTACACTAAATCAGCCCACTTTTTTCCTGTTAAGACAACCTATACAGTGGAGCAGTATGTAGAATTGTATGTGAAGGAATTTGTGCGACTTCATGGGGCTTCGAGGTCGATAGTATCTGACAGAGACCCCACCTTCACCTCCAAGTTTTGGGAGAGTCTGCAGAAGGCTATGGGCACACAGTTGCGGTTTAGTACCTCTTATCATCCTCAAACAGATGGAAAGTCGAAGGGGACAATTCAAATACTAGAGGACATGATACGGGCCTGTGTGTTGTATTTTGGGGGATCTTGGAGTAAGTATCTCCCTTTGATAGAATTTTCATATAATAACAGCTATCAGGCGACTATCAGAGTGGCTCCGTATGAAATGTTATATGGGAGGAAGTGCCAATCGCCCATCCATTGGGATGAGATGAGTGAGGGAATGTATTTAGGTCATAAGGTTGTTCAGAGGACAATTAGGCGATTAAGAAGATTAGCTCTCGAATGCTCACCTCCCACAGTCGACAAAAGAGTTACTCAGACCTGAGACGCAGGAATGTAGAGTTCAAGTCAGTGATCACGTATTTCTCAGAGTTTCTCCCTTGAGAGGGGTGAAACGATTTGGAGTGAGAGGCAAGTTATGCCTGAGGTTTGTTGGCTCCTTCGAGATTCTAGAACGGGTTTGGGAGGTAGTCTATAGATTGGCAATGCCTCCAGCCTTATCAGGGGTTCACAACGTATTTCATGTGTCCATGCTCTGGAAGTACGTATCGGATTCTACACATGTGTTGAGCTATGAGAACCTGTATCTGGATCAAGACTTTTCTTATGAGGAGAAGTCGATACAGATTCTAGACCAAAAAGATAAAGTCTTGTTGAACAAGTCCATTGCCTTAGTGAAAGTTTTGTGGAGAAACAACATAGTGGAAGAGGCAACTTGGGAGCTTGAGGCTGAGATGCGGGATCATTATCCCGAGTTATTCAAGTAAAATTCGAGGATGAAATTTCTGTAAGGAGGGGATGGTTGTAACGTCCCAAATTTTCTAATAAGGCTTAGTGTCTTGATTAGCGTGTCAGGAGGGAAATTATTGATTAATTATGCTAATACGTGGATTAAATGATTATGTGATTAGAAATGCATGTTTAGGTGAATTAAATATGCATGTGGGCTCATTTTGGTTATTAGGGGCATATTTGTAATTTTGGTTCATTAATGGCATAAATGAGAATTATATGTTTGTTGTGCTTGGGACCACGTGATTGTGGTGATATATTTGGGATGTGTGATCTAAGACGGTCCTAGGGAGCGAAATAGTCACAACGGGGTCGAATACCCGGCTCGGGGTAAGCCGAAGGGTATTTTGGGAACATAGCACATGTTTGGGGTTACCGGGTAATGGGTAATTATTTAGTGATTGTTTAAGTGAGTCGGAAGTAAATGGGGATTTATAGGAACACTCGAGGAATTAGCGGGATGTGGCAATTGACGGGATTTCCCTTGGTGACATTAAAGGGTTAGGGATAGACTTAAGGGAATTTTGGACTTAGGAAGCTAAAGATAGACTCAAACCAAAACAGGACTCTAGAAACACTCTCAAAATCAGCTCTCTCTCTCTCTCTCTCTCTCTCTCTCTCTCTCTCTCTCTCTCTTTCCCTTATGTTTCCCTCTCTCTCTCTCTCTAGGTCTTTGGAAGGGTCTTGGGAACCTTGAAGGAATTTGCTCAGAAATTTGGAGACTTGAGGCTAGGAGTTAAGGATTTGCAGTTGGAGGTATTGGGGAACTAGGTCAGGGTCGTAATTAACACAAAGGCAAGGTTTAGAGCAAGCTTTTTTGTAAATTTCTCTATTTTTTTTTTTAGATTTTTGTGGTTTGGGATTTAGGCGATTGAATTTGGATTGTGAAGAGGTTTTGTTCAGTTTCTTTGGGTTTATGTACTGCTCTGAGTGTAGTGTAATTTATTTGGGACTCAATTCTGGCATTAGATTGTGTTTGGGTCGATTTGCAGGAGGTTTAAAAATCTGAAAATGGTGGAAATTCTAGGTTCATGTGGTCGCGTCGCGGCCCGCGTGAACTCAAGGTCCTTGGGGGTTCGCTGAATCTGTTGGGAATTGTGCCCTTAAAGAAATTGTAGTAGACAATGGTTTTAATGAAATAAATGAATTAATTGAATTATTGTATGTATGTAGCTTATGTACTATATTATTGCTAATAATATTAATAAAATATCAGAAAATTCCCAAATTCATCTATGTGGTCTCAATCTCATATTTGTATGAGAGGATCGAGATTGAGATAATGACCTTAAATAGTTTCAATAAAATAAAGTTATGGAATCTTTAGATTAATTACATCTAGTACGGTCCACTAGTATTATGAAT
Organism: Humulus lupulus; assembly: GCF_963169125.1. Taxonomy (NCBI): domain Eukaryota; kingdom Viridiplantae; phylum Streptophyta; class Magnoliopsida; order Rosales; family Cannabaceae; genus Humulus; species Humulus lupulus. The sequence continues at coordinate 157,943,765 of NC_084797.1, read as the reverse complement.
ACATGTGACCTAGATCTGGGTTACTAGTGTAGTAAGACACTTTAGTGGAGGTACTTTGCATGTTGAGAGTATATAGAGCTGGACCAGATGTGATTTAACAATACTTGTTTAAATATCATTTTGTAGTATTATAAAACACATCAACTGATGATCATATACAAACTTATCTGAATCCTGAAGTTTCTATGAACTCCTATTTATGTCATTTGATCATTTGATTCATGTGTTACGGTTTTTCAGAATGATCAGGCTAAGAACTATTGTTTTGCGGACTCAATGATGTATATGGCTGGGGACATAGCTTAACAGACATGGAATTTATACCTTCTTATAGATTGAATGATGATTGCCTATTGGGTTGGCTTTTGGAACTGAAAAGGTTATTGATGTCAAATTCATAATCAGATTATGAATTAACATTCACTAGTAAAGTCAATGGTACATTAGGAATCAAGATATAATTAAAAGGGTAAAATGATAATTTTATTCCCACTTAATTATGAATCATCAATAGAAGATTAATCTGTATGTAATGGTTATATCAATTGATACTTTATGGTTACAATAAAGTACTCAGTAAATATATGTCTTTAATTCTCAAGAGTTCGGTCTCATATTTTTAGTGGAATAATCATGAGAATAATAAATATGATTATTGAATCAAAGAGATTTTGTTAATAATCTTTTATTTATTGGAGCTTGGAATTATTGGTCCATAGGTCCCCGGGGCGGCTCTATCAACACTAATTAAGGTGAGAGTTGATACAAGGGTTAAACTGTGAATGAGCTATTTGAGAGAATATTTATTCTTCGGGATAAATGTGCAATTATATGATAATTGAAGTTGCACAATTTATTATTGCATTTGTGAAAATTTTGAAATTGTGTAGAAAATGAAGAAATTGATTTTAATCAATTATTTAAGTGTGAATAGATAAATATGAATAGTCAAGATTGATTTTAATATTATATTTATATAATTAATAATAAGATGATAATGGAAATTCAAATTTTGAATTTTGAATTTTGAAATTTAATTTGTTATCTTTTCCTTAAAAAGATGATACCTTATTTGAATGTCTAATTATTAATTAATTAAAATAAAAACAGCATGAAAAATCAAATCCCATTTTCAGGGATATGCCACACACATAGGGCTTAGACTGCTCTATGCGTGTGGCACTTCTGATGTAATTAGATATTGGTTTTTATTTTTATTTTAAATTAATTAATAAAATATTTTAAAAGGGGTTTGAAAATGGAATGTTAGACTTTGTCTTTTATCATTATTATTATAAAAGATTATTGGTTTTTATTATTATTATTATGGTAATAATGTCTATATATTCTATATGATAGAAAAAAGAAACACAAGTTTTTATAGAGAAGAAAAACTATCATCTATTTCACAAAACAAAAACTTTTCTCTCTAGCCTAAATCAAGAGTTGAGAATACTTTTGATTTGCAAAATTGATCATTGTTCTCTATGTGCCCACCCACATCTTGAGGTGTAAAGTGTTGGGAAAACTTATACAGAATCTTGTTTATTTTCATTAGATATTATATTAAACAAATTAATATGAGACAACCTAGAACATGAATAATGATAAGAACACTTACATTATACGCAGCGAAATGAAAGAGTTATTCCTTCAGTTTCTCTAACCCTTGTATCATTTCTTTCGCAGACTATTACCAAGAAAATGAACCGTTCTTCAATTTTCTTCACAGTCTTCCCATGTATCCTTAGAATCACCTAGACTAGGGTGGGCAATTCTCAACACATGAGATAGATACAGAGAGAAGAAGAAGAGAAGAGAAAAAATGAGGCTTAGAAAAGGACTTGTGCAGTAGAGAGAATCTAAAACCTAATAGATCTTCTAATCTTCTCAGAAACCTTGTGTCTGTCATCTCTCACTTAGCACTCCTTTTATAGACTCAATTAGGCCATTTAATCTAATTAAAAAGTCAATAAAATAATATATAATATCTACCCTAGGTCGAAATCATCATGGGCTTTAGGCCCGTGAAATTTCCCATTTAATTATAAACTCGTTGGACTTAATATCAAAGCCTGTATTATTTTCTATTGATTTATTAATTAAATAATTATTCAAATCCTTTATCAAATTAATTATGTATATTTTGAACATTGATTTAAACTTATTTATTAATTTAGATACCAATTTATCTTAATCAATAAATCTGCCATAATTTCTCTTTTCTTCTCTAAATTACACAACTCTGTGAAACTATCCAAAATTGACCTGGTCAACTTTGATAATTCTAAATGATAATTAAATCGATTAATTGAGACTATCAAGATGATTTTATCCAAGGATCAGTGGGGACCATGGGCCTATGAAATCCAGCTCCAATAAGTTATCATAAATCTAACAAATAAATTTACTAACTTATTAATTCCTCGTGACTCCACTAAAGACTCGGAATTGCACTCTTGAATTCATAGAACACTCTATAATAAATATAGATATCTTATTAATTATCCATTGTCACAACCATAATTGTCACTCAATCCTCTATTGTAATGACTGAACTATTTCTAAGACCTTGAACCATTAAACCTACTAGACATGGCTACTATTTTGGGAAACATACATAAGAAATAACATAATTTTATTTAAAACCTAAAATATTGTATCAAAAGCAAGATAATACAAAAAATATAAAATGTGATAGATATGGTATGGGATCCCATTGTTTATAAAACATAAAACATAAACTTTAATTCAATTGTTCAAAAACTATGTGCGGAATTACAAAAGAAACATAAGTCAAAAGACTAAATAACGTCATCCTCGATCGACACGCATTCCATTCATCCTTAACACACAAGCCAAGTTGCCATGAATCCTTCCGCCTTCCATATTCATTTTCCTTCATCAAGCTAAAAAAATAAAGGAGTGAGCCTAATGCCCAGCAAGGAAAATCTACTAAAAGCATACATCATAAATCATAAACATAAGACTATATCATAAACATATACTATAAAACATATGACTATAAAAACATATATCATATAGGACTACAATATTAATGGCCATTAACTCATTAACACGTCATGTGATAAACCATCTAAGTCCTCTGTCATGGTAGTATATGATAACCCATCTAGGTCCTCTACTAGTCGAGGTAGGGTAAATCATAACTCTAAACCATGAAAATGATAAATAATCTTGGGGTTTGCTATCTAAGCAACTATAAGCCCCAAATTACTACAAGACATATTAATACATATATATACATATCATAACATAAAACATATAATAACATAAACATACCATAACATAAAAATATAAGCACATAAAATCTATCCTATTTTCCTTACCAATAGCCGGGATATTTGGGAACAAGAACGGGATTAGAACACTCCTATAAACCAAAAGTAAGAATGGTGATTATCTCTAAAGAATAAAGATGAAATGAGAACTAAACCATCAAGAAGAAACTTACCAAGAAGAACCTTAAGTTTCAAGATACTTAAATACCTAATCAAGAATCATAAACAAGAGTTAGGATCTGAATAAAAGAAAACTATAGAATCATAAAGAACTGAACTTAGGAATAAGAATACCATGAATGAACTTATGAATTTATTTAAACCTTAATACCGAAATCTCACTATATCTCACTTCCCAAGTGTTTAGAAAAGCTTAGAATGATAAAGCTTTAACCCAATTCCCAAGTGTTTCTCTCTATAATAACACTAGCAACTTGGAGGCTCTGAAGACTGCTTGAAGTATGAAGAAAATGATTGAGTACTAAGTCCTATTTATAGAGTTCAAGGAGTGAAACTAACCCCTTTTAATTTGAATAAATAAATGATTATAAAATGAAAAATATTTGAATTTTCATTCAACAGACGCCCAAAACTCAGTCAAAATCGTTCAAAGGAAGGTCCAAGTGGTTAAGGGCATTTTTAAATTCAAAAATCATCAAAATTCAAAAATACATAACCAGGGGTGATATACCGCCTACCCTGGGCGATATATCGACTCCACTATAACGCCCTGGGTAACCAAGACCGTTACACTGTGTGTTTAAAATAATGCAAGACTTGCTAATCAAGTCATTTAAACAAAATGTGAATCTAACGTCATCAACGGATTAGGAATAACATATTTTGTTCATAGACAGGTTATTTTCATTAAAAATGACAGTTTAATACATGGAAACTCAAAATAGGGTTTAGATGACATATTTACAACAAATTCCAGAAGTTATAAATAACTCAGGCCACTCTAATGGCAAAATACACATTTTAGGTTTCCGTCCTTGTACAATCCCTCGACCGTGGCGGCCGAGCAGCTGACAATGTACACCTTGCCCCCAGAGCTCTCCAACTCATGGTTAATCCAACATACCCTTGCCGTTACCTGCACCATGTAGCACCCATGAGCCAAGGCCCAGCAAGAAAACATGATATCATAGCAAGATCAATATAAATAACCACAAATTCCATAAAACGTAACCAAGTATTCAACGATTCATAACATTTTCCTATTCAGTGATAACAATCGACAAATCACAATTTGTTGTCCAGATAATCAACATTTCATATTCCATCAAATTAACAACAATTATCACATTCATAATCAACAGTTCACCACAACCATTACACAATATTCAAGGTCGACTCCCTTAGGTCGCACCCTCTATTTAACCCACTGTCTTCGGCTCACTTAGGTCGCCCCCAATGTTATACCCACTGACTCCGGCCAACTTAACCGAGCTCAGTGATTAATAAGTTGTCCTCAGCTACCAGTGGCTGAGCCGCACCTTGTGAGCAAATATTGATTCCGGCACTCTTAGGTTGTTTATCATATGTCCCCATAGCATAATACCATCTCATGACATCATATTCAAGTATAGGGAGCTCTTAGTCCCATTATATTCAAATAGTTTATCACAATCACATAATAATGCATACAAACATAGGGAACACTTAGTCCCAACCTAACCACATAATCGGATGCAGTTTTCTTACCTCTTGTTCGAGTGAGAAATATGTTACGAACGACCCTTTAGAACGATCGATCCTTTGATCCTTTAGCGGTCACCTATTCATAACCAAATATGGAATCCAATTAATGAAGATATCAATAAAGGGTCTTAACCTAAACCTCACTCCCAGGACCTCGAATTGTACCCAAACGGTGAGTAGATTCGATCTCGAGCCTTAGGGATTGAAACCCCGAGCCAAATACCCTTAAAAATACCCAAAATATGCATCTGATAAAACAGGGTAGCACTACAGCGCTACCCCCCTAGCGCCCAAGCGCTACAACCAGGGACATTTTTCCCTGGCTAGCGCTGTAGCGCTACCCTCTGGGCGCTATAACGCTAGGACCAGGCAGACATGGCCCTGGTTCTTCCTCCTTTGAATCCTCCAGCTCTAACCTGATTCAAAAGATCCCAAACACCATTTAAACCCCCAATTGAACCCAAATACCATATATACTAGTCCTAGGCATCATAACCTAACCAAGCTTTGCCAAAGACCCCATTGAATGCTCAACTTTCAAACCCAATATCTCAACTGAACTCATTAATAAAACAGAGCAGAAAACCAGAGTTATAATGGTTAGAATCTTACCTCAAGCTCGATATGAACTCCTCTTCAATGATGGAACAATTCCCTAGATCCTCAACACCTGATTCCCGAGCTTAATTCCTCAAAAGAAGCTTCAAAATTGAAGAAGAAAAGGAGAAGAAATGGCAGTCGGTTGAAGCAAGAGGAGGTGCTCTATTTTCTTAAATCTTCTACAGCTTTCTAGTTTTAAGTATTGATATATATCCTTAAAGGTAAAAAGACCTAAATGCCCTCAAGTTTAATTAAAGTCCTTAACAGCCACCAAGGGCAAAATCATCATTTCGCACCTATCTCGTGAACCATAATTAACACCCTCCAATTCTTGTTATTCTCAATATTCTCAAATACCAATAATTCATATCCTGTTACCCCTTAACTCCCAGCAACGCTCTAATCACCAAATTACCTCGAAACTCACCCCGAGCCCTGAACTTAATCCCGTTATGACCAAACCGCTAACTTATACTCCAAGATCGTCTCATGCCGAACAGCTTGAACATATCCACATTATAATGTGGCCTCAACAATAGCTTGCCAAAATGCATACAATTATACAATTACGCCCTCAATGGGCCAAATTACCAAAATTCCCTCATAACAAACTTTATACCCATATGCATGCATTCATCATCATATAATGTGATCCACATAAACATGCATATAATCATATAATGGCACAATAAATCAATTATGGCCCTCCTGGCCTCCTAATCAAGGTCCTAAACCTTATTAGGAAATTTGGGTCGTTACAACTATCCCCTCCTTACAGAAATTTCGTCCTCGAAATTTTATCTGAACTGCCCGGAATATAAATTTCGCACAACTGATTCTAGTTTCCCAGGTCATTCCTCGACCTCATAGTTTCTAAAACATTACATTAACTCAAGGTACAATTTGTTCCTCAAAACCTTATTCTTTCTATCTCATAACTAAACTGGCCATTTCACATAGAATAACTCCATCTTCAACTGCAAATCCCCATAACTCAACACATGAGTTTCTCTAACCCATGTCCTCAACATGGAGTACAAAATACACTGTGCACAACTGTAATGACCCAACTACTCTAGACTTTGGACCATTAACGAAAACTATACATAGACACTAATCTTTAATAAAACTTACAAGTGAAATAATCATTACTTCATTAAAAACTTGTAAAAACAAATGTCAAACTACATAAAATTTAAAGTAGAATATGGGATCACATTTTTTTTAAAAGAAAAACTTAACATAATTGTAAATAAATGAATTACATAATAAAGTGCGGAAAATACTTATAAAACCATAATTAAAGAGACTTCATCCTCGAATCATACACTCGGTCCTTTGACTACATTCCGCCTCAATACACATCCCCAAGCTTCCAAGAACCTTTCCCGCCACCCAAGCTATTTTCCTGCACATATAAACATAAAGGAGTGAGCCTAATGCCCCGCAAGGAAAATCTAACACATAAACCATATACATAAAATTCATAATTACAACATAAAACATACCATAAACATATGTTACACGTACTATAATGGCCACTATTACTTGGGGTCCTATAAACTAAACAAGTCATATGCCCATTAGATTTGTGGGGCTTAATAGCTAAGCAAGTCATATGCCCATAAATTTATTGGGGCTTGTTAGTTGTACAGGTCATATGCCCAAGTCTACAAACATACATAACATCACATAAATCATAGGTTAACATAGCACATAAATCATAAGATAACACATAACATAACATATAGAATCCTATCCTATTTTCCTTACCAAAAATACCGGGATATGAGAATAGGTTTGGGACTTTAGAACACTCCTAAAAATCATAAATGAAAGGGTGAGTATACTAAAGAAAAGAGATGAAAGTGATGAAAGAACTATACCATCAAAATATACTTACCAAGAATCTTATGTTCAAGATTTTAGATTTCCTATCCAAGAATAAAGAATAAAGTTAGGGTGCTGAGTAAAAAACTATAAGAACTTAAGGAAAATAATACCAAATGAACTAGAGTTTGAAATACCTTGAATGCTTCTATGAACAATCTAAACCTTGAACCAAAATGTGCTATAAACCTTACTTCCCAAGTGTTTGGTAAGCTTATAATGATTAAGCTTATAATCCCCAACCCAAGTGTTTACACTAACCTAGCAGCTTGCAGCCTCTGAACTTAGCTTGATGAATGAATAAATGGTTGGGTACTAGTACCTATTTATAGAGTTCAAGAATGAAAAGATCTTCATTTAACTTGAATAAAATAATGACTTTTTAAGTGAAAAATATTTGAATTATCGTTTAGCAGAGGCTGAAGACTCGGTCAAAAAGATGCTGGACTTATCAAGAGGTTAAAGATTAAAATGTGAACGTTTTCAAAAACATTCAAAAGTATACTAAGGGAGCCAATATAACGCCCCTTGTAGGCAATATATCGCTTGGGCCAGCATGCCCGAGGCTCGTCGAGGTGCTCGTACGAAGTTACGTGTTTTTCGTATCCCCGTACTGTGATATATCGCCCCCTATAGCTGTGATATATCGGCATACGCTGAATATTTAAACACGAAATTGCACATTTTAAGCTTAATTTGAATTGAGTAAACAGCCTTGACTAAGTCCTCTAACGTTTTCAAAGCTGCTGACAGACCCTAGGATATTCAAATATTACTCTTAATAAACTTATTCCTCAAAAATACTTAATTATCATTAAACATACACATGACAAGTGTTACTTTCTTATTGGGTCCATCTAAACCTTATAATATAATAAATACCACCATCAATATCAGTCATATTAATCAAACCTTAGGTTAAAATTAATATTCTTAAACTATAGGTTAAACTTAGAAAATCTACAGGTGTTACTATGAGTGTCCAAATAAATCCCGGTCTGAACCAAAATCCACAGTCATAAAAATACTACTACAATTACCATTATACTACTATCTAACTAGCTAAGTAAAGTTCTTGGACTCTACAACAACCAACAGTGCCAAAATTGTTGTCCACTTAAAAGTAGCCTAACTGATCCTTTCCAGGATTCAAATGGTCAACCCTGGGTGAACTGAGTATGGGGGTATCGTGTGCTTCTTCTAAAATCTTCATCTTAATCCCTTGATCATTCGGCACGCATACCTGATCCTTATATCTCAAGAACCCCTGCCCTGATATTGAGAAATCTGTGGCCTTGCCTTCTTTAACTGCAGCTATGTGAGATACTAATGTGTCATCATGCCCTTGCCCGATCCGTATATCTTCTAATAGACTTGACTGGATGGACAAGTTAGCCAGTTGACCAATGAATACTTCTATTCAAGCATTGATCAACTCTTGCTGTAGCGGCTTTTCTATTCCAGCTAACGATGCTATACTTCCATAACTCTTCCTACTTAGCGCATCAGCAACTACGTTTGCTTTTCCCAGGTGGTATAGGATTTCGCAGTCATAATCCTTTACTAATTCTAACCACCTGCGCTGCCTCATGTTGAGCTCCTTTTGAGTGAAGAAATACTTTAAGCTTTTGTGATCCATATAAATCCCACACCGTTCTCCATAAAGATAATGGCGCTAGATTTTCAATGCAAAGACCACCACTGCCTACTCCATATCATGCGTTGGATAGCGTTGCTCGTATTCCTTCAGCTGCCTCGAGGCGTAGGCTATCACTTTGTCATTCTGCATCAGCACACAACCCAAACCTTTTTTCAATGCATCACAGTAGACTACAAACTTGTCGTTCGGTTTCAGTACACAAAGTATTGGTGCTGAGCATAGCTTATCCTTAAGCAACTGGAAACTTTCTTCACACTTATCCATCCAGTTGAACCTGTGTTGTTTCCGGGTCAAGTTGGTAAGTGGAGTGGTCATCTTAGAAAAGCCCTCTACAAACCTCCGATAATAACCTGCTAGCCCCAGAAAACTTCTTACCTCTGACGCGTTCTTAGGTCTTGGCCAATCCTTCACAGCCTTTACCTTAGTTGGGTCTACAGCAACTCCGTCCTTGGATACTATGTGGCCGAGGAACGCTACCTGTGAAAGCCAAAATTTGCACTTCTTGAACTTGGCGTAAAGTTGATGCTCTTTCAATCGCAACATGGTCATTCTTAAATGTTCCTCGGCTCAACTTCGTCCTTTGAATACACCAAAATATCATCGATGAATACTACGATGAATTTGTCCAAGTAATCTTTAAAGACCCTATTCATTAAATCCATAAATGCGGCTAGAGCGTTGGTAAGACCAAAAGACATAACTAGAAACTCGTAATGTCCATAACGAGTTCTAAAAGCTGTCTTGGGAATATCCTCTTCCCGCACCTTGAGTTGGTGATACCCGGACCGTAAATCGATCTTTGAAAACATGGTTGCTCCTCAGAGTTAATCAAACAAGTCGTTGATCCGGGGTAGCGGGTGCTTATTCATAATCGTCACCTTATTCAGCTCGCGATAATCTATACACATATGCATGCTTCCGTCCTTCTTCTTCACAAATAGAACTGGTGCTCCCCATGGCGAATGGCTTGGTCTAATGAAACCCAAGTCTATGAGTTCTTGTTGTTGCGTTTTTAACTCCTTGAGTTTGGTAGGTGCCATCCGGTATGGTGCCTTTGAGATAGGCTCGGTTCCTGGTACTAGTTCAATTGTGAAGTCAATTTCCCGAGTTGGCGGCAACCCTGGTAAGTCTTCAGGAAATACTTCTGGGAATTCTTTTATGATGCGGATGTCTCCAACCTTTAGTGGTGTTTCCTTTACCACATCCCTGACGTTGGCTAAGAATGCATGATATCCTTTCTCTATTATTCTCTGAGCTTGGAGAGATGAAATAAGTGGTGTACGTAGTCCTGAAACCTTTCCCATAAAGCATAGTCTCTGAACGTCAGGAGTCTCGAACGTCCGTTGCTTACGTCTTCAGTCGATGGTTGCACCATGCCTTGCTAGCCAATCCATTCCAAGTATTATGTCGAAGTCTTTGATTTCTAATTCTGTCAGGTCTCCTTCTAGTTCTTTGTCCTCAATTTTGATCGGTACGCATCGTACTATCCATGATGATAGGACTACTTCACCCAAAGGCAATTATGTCACAATCCTAGTTCTAAATCTTTCACAAGGTTTGTCTAATTTCTCTATCATTCCTAACGAGATATACGAGTGTGTGGCTCCCGAATCAAATAATACTAAACATACATTATTGAGGATAGGAATCTAACATGTGACCACTTTATCACTAGCTTCAGCTTCTCCCTAGGTCAAAGCAATGACTCTGGCTGGAACCATCTTGTTGTCCCTTTTCTCTTCTTGCTTGAGCTGGGGACATTCTTTCTTTCGGTGACCTTCCTGACCACAATTGTAGCATCCCTTGGTGTTTGCTCAACACTCACCAGGATGTTTCTTTTGGCACTTAGAGCACTGCAGGTATTCTACATAACCCGACTTACTACCTCCATTGTTTTTCCGTGCTATTTTATCGTTGTCAGACTGCTTATTGTCAGGATGCCTTCTCTTCTAACCATTATTGTTGCTATGTTGATGGTTGTTGTTGTGGTGGTTGTTCTGACCATTCTGAGGTTGACTCTGTTTTTTAGGCTCAGGCTTACTAGCCTCCTCCTTACAAACATTCGCCTGAAGCCTTTCTACTTCTATAGTCGTTTCTAGAGCATCGACATAAGTAGTAGTTCCAGGGTTTGCTAGCTTAACCCCTAGCTCAATCTTTGGTATGAGTCCTCTTACAAACTTGGTAACCCTCAGAAAATCGGTTGGGACCAGCTCTGGAGCAAACTTGGCTGGTCGATCAAACTATCGAACATACTCTGCTATCGATAAGTTACCCTATTTCAGACTGATGAACTCCTCAACCCTTGTAGCGATGACTGCCAAGTTGTAGTACTTGTTGTGGAACAACTCCACAAATCTTGTCCATGTCATGGTGGTGACGTTATGAGTCTGCTGAACTAGGTCCCACCATATTCTAGCATCTTTCTTTAAAATAAATGAAACGCAGGATATGTGATCCGCGTTGTCGAGGTTCATGTGCGCTAGAATCAGCTCTACATTTCCAAGCCATTCTTCCGCCTCGAAGGGGTTTTTTGTCCCTTCAAAGTTTGGAGCGTGTTGTTTACAAAATTGCTCGTAGATTGGCTCCTTGTACTGAGCTGGGTAAGGCGCATAGTTCGCCATTGGCCATCCCCCATAAGGACCTACTTTTTGGGGTGCTTGAACCGTTGTTTGAGGTTGCGATTATGGCTGAGTCTGAGTCTGAGTCTGTGGCTATGGCTGGGCCTGCTGTCGTTGTTGCTACAGCAATTCTTCCACTTTTTGTCGAAGCCTTACAATTTCTGCGATGTTGTCAACCGGAGGCAGCGATGCACTTCTGTTAGCATCAGTATTGGTAACAGGCGCTCCCCTTCTGCGAATTGGAGTGGCTTCATTAGTCTTATGAGCAGCGCTGGAGGCATTGGCATTCGTGCGTGTAGACCTTCTGAGCAAGATCATCAGCAGAGTTCTAACAGTAAAAAAAACATGTAAGAACTTACCCTAATAGGCTCTACGACAAAAACTTAGGCTAAGCAAACGTAACTCGGACCTATTAATTATGATTTCTTATGAAAAAAATTATATAAGCCTTCTTTATAATTGGGTGTGTTTCTATACTTAGAAAAATAAGCCATCTTTATTATGTCTAAGTCTATTTCTAATCATCCTATATGACTTAATTCTCAGGCTTGAAACTCGTCGCAGTTCCAAAGTTTACCATATTGAGGGAGGGGTGGGATCAGTAAAATCGTTCCTACTACTATGGCCCCATAAACTCTCGATATAGAACTTGGTCCATTGATTTGTATCCACCCACACCGAACTCAGTCATTTTATTTATTTAAATTTATTATGATTGTAAAAAAAATCAAACTTATACATGTCATTCAAAAAAATAACAATAATATTCATTTGGAAAAAGGTTTTCACTAAATACAATCATAAATGCAAAAATAAATAAATAAAGAAATAAACTAATCTAAAAGTCACGATCTTCTACATCTAACCCTTCATCTAACATATCATCATCTATCTCCTCATAATCATCATTATCTTGAGCTTTAAAATTTCCTCAGGGAAGATTCGTAAAGATTCTATGTTTTTGCTCATTAGTGAATTGAAATTCCATCCTAGAGATGAACCTAAGTATGAGAAAATAATATCTCATAGCTACCGGTAATTTATCTTCATCACCTATGGTCTCCCATATTTTTTCTAATGCTGAAATTACAGAAGTATAATCTTTAAAAAGCCTAATTACTAAGACATATTGCTCCGTAGCTCTCATCATGATTTGCTTAGTAGTTTGGAGATGAACTATCTCCTTGTGGAATAAGATTAATCTCCGAGTGATTCTTTCCAACACTCCTACTGTACTCCTTGGCTCTCTAATCCTTTTTAATGCCTTAATAGCTCAGATATCCTCATAGCTCAAGGCTCCATCCATTCTTAATTAAAAACATAAGGACTAAAACGTTAGCTAATATCATAAACATAATAACTATAACATAAACACTTACATTGGCAGTTAGATTCGAAGCTTGAGCATGTGTATCAAGGAGAACATCATGCATATGAGTTGTTGCTCTGATACCAACTGTAATTACCCAACTATTTCTAAGAAATTGGACCATTAAAACTACTAGACATGGCTACTATTTTGGGAAACATACATACGAAAGAACATAACTTTATTTAAAACCCAAAATATTGTATCAAATACAAGATAATATAAAAATAAAAAATGTGATAGATATTGTATGGGATCCCATTGTTTATAAAACATAAAACATAAACTTTAATTCAATTGTTCAAAAACTATGTGCGGAATTACAAAAGAAACATAATTCAAAAGACTAAATAACGTCATCCTCGATCGACACGCATTCCATTCATCCTTAACAAACAAGCCAAGTTACCATTAATCCTTCCACCTTCCATATTCATTTTCCTTCATCAAGCTAAAAAAATAAAGGAGTGAGTCTAATGCCCAGCAAGGAAAATATACTAAAAGCATACATCATAAATCATAAACATAAGACTATATCATAAACATATACTATAAAACATATGACTATAAAAACATATATCATATAGGACTACAATATTAATGGTCATTAACTCATTAACATGGCATGTGATAAACCATCTAAGTCCTCTATCTACTAATCGAGGTAGGTTAGATCACATGGCAGTATATGATAACCCATCTAGGTCCTCTACTAGTCGAGGTAGGGTAAATCATAACTCTAAACCATGAAAATGATAAATAATCTTGGGGTTTGCTATCTAAAAACCTATGAGCCCCAAGCGACATAAAAGATTGGGGTTTGCTATCTAAGCAACTATAAGCCCCAAATTACTACAAGACATATTTATACATATATATACATATCATCACACAAAACATATAATAACATAAACATATAAGCACATAAAATCTATCCTATTTTCCTTACCAACAGCCGGGATATTTGGGAACAAGAACGGGATTAGAACACTCCTATAAACCAAAAGTAAGAATGGTGAGTATTTCTAAAGAATAAAGATGAAATGAGAACTAAACTATCAAGAAGAAACTTACCAAGAAGAACCTTAAGTTTCAAGATACTTAAATACCTAATCAAGAATCATAAACAAGAGTTAGGATCTGAATAAAAGAAAACTATAGAATCATAAAGAACTTAACTTAGGGATAAGAATACCTTGAATAATCTTATGAATTGATTTAAACCTCAATATTGAAACCTCACTATATCTCACTTCCCAAGTGTTTAGAAAAGCTTGGAATGATAAATCTTTAACCACAGACCCAAGTGTTTCTCTCTATAGTTACACTAGCAACTTGGAGGCTCTGAAGACTGCTTGAAGAATGAAGAAAATGACTGAGTACTAGGTCCTATTAATAGAGTTCAAGGAGTGAAACTAACCCCTTTTAATTTGAATAAATATATTATTATAAAATGAAAAATATTTGAATTTTCGTTCAACAGATGCCCGGAACTCAGTCAAAATTGTTCAAAGGCAGTTCTAAGTGGTTAAGGGTACTTTTAAATTAAAAAAAATCAACATTCAAAAATACAAAACCAGGGGCGATATATCGCCTACCCTGAGCGATGTATCGGCTCCACCCTAATCCCGTTCCCTGTTCGTACATTCGTGCAAAGTCGACGTGTTTTCTGTATCTTTCGCAAGCGATATGTTGGTCCATATAGCTGCGATATATCGGCATACGTTGATGTATCAAACACGTATTTTCACTTTTTCAGCATATTTTGAATTGATAAAACAGCTTTGTCTGAGTCATAATATGATCCTAACCATTTTTGGAAGGTTCTAGTGTTTCTAGATCTTTCTTTTATTTAAACTATTCATCAAAATACTTAATTCCTTAATAAACATGATTATGACAAGTGTCATGCTCTTATTGGTTCTCATTGCATCTTCCTCTTCAGGAGTCTGGGGAGACTGCTTCTTTGAATGATAAATTCCATGGCGGGATGGTAAACGTCCTTTCTTGGAATTATTCATTGAGAAACGTTCAAGCACTTTATCAATGTAAGCTGATAATCTGGATACCTAGAACATAACTTGCTTCACCCAAATCCTTCATCTGGAATTGAGTGTTCAACCAATTCTTTACATCTGACAATTTCTTAACATTGTTTCCAATGAGTAAGATATCATCTACATAAAGAATCAGGAATACCACTATTTGATTTGCCTTCAGTTGGTAAACACAAGGCTCATCAATATTTTGTTCAAAGCCATAGGTTTTGATTATTTCATCAAACCTAAGATTCCAGGAACGAGAAGCTTGCTGAAGTCCATAGATGGACCTATTCGACTTGTAAAAATTTCTGTTACGACCCAAAATCGCTAATAAGGCTTGGGAGCCTTGATTAGTGTGCCGGGAGGGCATAAATGGGATTAAAGTGAATAATATTTATTTGAATGTGATATTATGTGATTAATAGTGCTTAAATGATATTATATGATAATTGATGAAATGATATATATGTATGAGATATGTGTGAGAACCACATTATTATGTGGATAAGTCAGCAGCTGGCGACTCGAGGCAATCTTAGGGCTAGATAGCGGGAAAAGTCACAACGGGGCATTATAATTGACTTTGGACAAGTCAAGGAGTATTTTCGGTATCAGGTAGTGATTTAGACTATCGGGTGATGAAAATAAATAATTGGAGATATATTTGAGGTTAGGATGTCTAGGCGGGATTATTGGGGGATTTTACCGTTTTTCCCTCGGGGACGTTTCTGGCACCCCGAGCTTTGGGATTGGTCTAATAACCTAAGGATATACTTGGAAGACTTTAGAAAATGCTAGAAAAAAAATGTAAACCGACCCTCTCAGCTTTCTCTCCTTTCTCTCTCCTAAGGAAGAAGAGTAACTCTGAATTTTCAAGAGAATCAAGCATAATATTTGGGAATTGAAGGGAATAATCTGGAGGATTAGCTTAGGAACTGATCAAGGATTGAGATAGAGCCAAGGTAAGCTTTGAATTTTTGTTTCTATGGTTGGGAATTTTGAGAAAATGGCTGAGTTTTTAATGGTTGTGGTTTTGGTATTCAAGGTTGGATTTGAGGCTGGAATCTTTGAAGTTAGGTCAGGGAACTCTTGGAGAAACAATTCTACAACTGAGGTAAGGTTCAATTCAAAGTTTGATGGTTGAATTTTAGAGTTTCCATGGCTGGGTTTGTGTTTTTAAATTAGGAAGTTTCAATAATTGAAATGGGTCTTTGATGGGTTTCTAGCCTAGGATTCAGTTGGGTTGAGTTGTTGGAATCTTATGGGAAGTCTTTGGATAATTGAGTTGTGTATTTGGGGTGGTTTTGAGTGAGTTTGCATGAGGTTTGGGAGTTAAAAATGGTGGTTTTTCTGGGTTCGAAGGGGTCAGGTCGCAGCATGGTTCTTGATGAGCTGCGGCCCTTGGAAGTTGAATTGTGCTAAGGAAGGAGGGCGGGTCGCGGCATGGCCTAAGGAATACCGCGGCCCTTACCTGTTTTTGTGCCCTTGGAGGGTTCTGTCTGGGGCCATGCCGCGGCATGGATGGCCCATGCCGTGTCCCTTAAGGGATTTTGGGATTTTTAGATTTTAGGCTTGGGAATTTAGCCTAGGGTGCTCGGGGTTGAGTCTTTTACCATATTTGGTGAAGTTCAATGTTCCGAGGACTAGAACTTGGTTTAGAAACTCATTTAAGATTTTTAATGGTATCCTTCATCATGATTGTGACTAGGTGCTAAGTTAGGGCTCGGGGATCGGATCGCGCTCAAGGAGTATCGCCCGTAACTAATCCATCTAGAAGCTAAAGGTAAGAAAACCACACCCGGATGAATATTTGAACGGGACTAAGGGCTCCCTGATATATATGACTGAAAGAATGGTATTATGCCATGTAAATTGTAAACCAAAGGCCTAAGGGTTCCATAGTTAACTTGTGCAATTAGCACGGCTCAGACACTGGTATCCGAGGACAGCTTATTATGCACTGAGCTCGGTTTAAGCGGGCCGGAGTCAGTGGGGTAAACAGAGGGTGCGACCTAAGGTGTCGGCCCTAGTATTTGAGATTGTTGATTATTATATTTGGCTATGAATGTGACTAATGAGAGTGTTGAATAATCTAAGTATAGATGAAGTTATTATATCTTAAAGTATGCTTATATGTTGTGGGTTGAATATTCTGAACATGCTTACTAGAACATCTGTTTGAAAATATTGTATATGCTGTGTATGTTGTTTTCTTGTTGGGCCTTGGCTCACGGGTGCTGCGTGGTGTAGGTGAAGGCAAGGGCAAGACTAATCAACCCTGATTGGAGAGCTCTGCAGGGTGACTGTACATGTCAGGCCGCTCAATCGCCACGGTTAAGGAGATTACAGGGACAAGAAGACCAGAACCTTGTATTTTGCCTTAGTATGGCTAATGTTTACTCTTAACCGTTGAATTTTGTAAACCAACTTTTGAACATTATACTTATGAGGATCCCTTCTGTAAATGGTTTATAATCTATAAAATGTTTCTTTTGTGGCCAAAATCTCTTTTAGCCCTAGAACACTTTAGCTAATGACACGTTTTGAGTAAACGACTTGATTAGCAAGTCTCTCACTTTTATAAACACACAGTGTAGCGGTATTGGCTATCCAGGGCATTACAACTTGGTATCAGAGCATCCTAGGTTTAAGGGTTCCTGAAGACAGGCTGGACATGTACATTCGCTGCTAGAGACAAGCTTAAATCAGGGTTCAGTAATGTGTATATGTGCCTATGTGCTTATGTGCTTGTGATGAGCTATGAATGTTGTTATTTACTGGATTATTAGGAAGCATGAGATACTGATAAGGTCTGGCCCTTGACTGTCATGTGAGAATATTGAGGCATGTTTATTAGCATCACCGCGTATGTGGATGAATATTTGAATGATTAATTGTATATTGTGCATGTATGAATGCCTGTTTTATAGTTATTGCGTAGTGAGATTGGAGGCGTGCTTACTAGCAGCCAGTGCAGGAGAATGGATGCTTATATGTGGATTGTTTGTGGTTGGTGATCTTGGAAATGCTTTTACCCTGTCATCATGGTCTAATTGCCGAGTCGTTATTTGCATATTGACTTGGATAGCTATGCGTCCAAGAAAATCTACACGACTAGCCGGCACTAGGTCCGGGACCAGGGGTGATGACCAGGGCCAGACTCCTCCGCCAGTGCCTGAGAACTGGCAGCAGTTAATGGCTGATATGCAGGCTCGACTACAGAGTCAGGATGAGCAGATTCGTATTCTGCAAGCTCCATCAGGGAGTGCTGCCCTTATTATACCACCTGCAGTGGTACCATTTGTGGAGTCTGGGGAGATCAGTAACAAATGGGAGCCGTTATATGAGTGGTTCAGGAAGCAGCAACCCCCAATCTTTGAGGGTGGACCAGATTCATTGAAAGCCGAGCAGTGGCTAACTATGATTACCGTAATTCTGGACTTTATGAGGATTGAGGGGCATGATAGGGTGGCCTGTGCCACTTATATGCCAAGAGAGGATGCTCGTATCTGATGGGAAGTGGCATCGCAGACTAGGGATGTGACTACATTGAGTTGGGAAGGTTTCAAAGATTTGTTTGGCCAAAAGTATTATAATGTTGCTGTCAGAGCAGCAAAGGTTAATGAGTTTGTGAGTTTGGTTCAGGGTAGTATGACTGTTACTGAGTATGCCCTGAAATTTGATAGGCTTGCGAAGTTTGCACCAAACCTTGTGCCTATTGATGCTGCTAGACAAGATCGTTTTATCAGGGGGCTTAATGCCATGATAGCCCGGGATGTCAGGATCACAACGGTACCTGGAGGAACAACTTATGCCTAAACCGTTGAGAAGGCTCTTACCACTGAGGAAGCGGAGAATAAGATATGGAGGGATGGTGCAGCGAGAAGGGAGGTTCGTAGGGCGGTGCCTCCATATTCTGGGTTTGGTAGGGGCGGAGGCCCCAGTGACTTCAAGAGGAAGACTCCTAACACTTCAACCGCTGCTGGTCCTGATAGGAGGGGTCGGGGTGGTCAGGGTGGTCGCCAGGGTGGCGGCGAGGCATGGCAGACCTATCCAGAGTGTCCGAGATGTAGAAGACGCCATCTGGGAGAGTGTCGGGCCAAGGCTTGCTTTGTGTGCTGAGTAGTAGGGCATCTCAGGAAAGACTGCCCAACGGTGAAGAAAGGTGAAGCGGGAAAGGTGGATAACTTGACTCCAGCTCGAGTATTCACCTTGACTTAGGCGGAGGCTGAGGCTAGTCCCTCTGTAGTGACAGGTCAGCTTTCTAGCGCTGGCTTTCCTTTTACAGTATTGATTGATTCTGGTGCTACACATTCTTTTGTTTCTAGTAAAGTGATAGGTAGATTGTGTAGACCTAGTGAGTATCGGACTGCAGGGTTTGGGACTTTATTGCCTACCGGGGAACTGGTAGTTTCTAGGAGATGGATTAGGGCACTGCCAGTGATGGTTGATGGTAGGGAACTTTCGTTGGATCTAATCAAGTTAGATATGGAGGATTTCGATATGATTCTGGGGATGGACTGGTTGGCTAGAAATGGGGCTATGATTGATTGCAGGAAGAAGATGGTTACTTTTGAGCCTGAGGGCGAGGACCCTTTTGTGTTTGTGGGTGCAGTGTCTGGACCCCGCGTACCCATGATTTCAGCATTGAGAGCCAGAGACTTGTTGCAAGGGGGATGCATAGGTTTTCTGGCTAGTGTAGTGGATACTACTAGAGTCATGCCGGCAGGGCCAGGAGAGACCAGGTTGGTGTGTGAGTTCTTAGATGTGTTTCCTGAGGATTTTCCAGGGTTGTCGTCGTGTAGGGAGATCCAGTTTGAGATTGAGATAGCACCGGGGACAGAACCAGTATCAAGGACACCATACAGAATGGCACCAGCAGAGTTGAAAGAGTTGAAGATACAGCTGCAAGAACTTCTGGATTTGGGGTTTATCAGGCCTAGCTACTCTCCATGGGGTGCTCCAGTGTTGTTCGTTAAGAAGAAGGACAGGACTTTGAGGATGTGCATCGATTACAGAGAATTGAACAAGGTAACCATTAAGAATAAGTACCCTCTACTAAGGATTGATGACTTGTTCGATCAGTTGCAAGGTAAGATGGTGTTCTCAAAGATTGATCTTCGATCTGGTTATCACCAGCTGAGGATCAAAGATGAGGACATACCGAAGATGGCCTTTCGGACACGGTATGGGCATTATGATTTCCTGGTCATGTCTTTTGGTCTGACCAATGCCCCAGCGGCTTTCATGGACTTAATGAATAGAGTGTTCAAGGACTTCTTGGATCAGTTCATCATTGTCTTCATCGACGACATTTTGGTATACTCCAGTTCAGAGGCAGAGCATGAGCAACATCTCCGATAGGTTTTACAGAGGTTGAGGGAGCATCAGTTATACGCTAAGTTTAAGAAGTGTGAGTTCTGGCTACCAGAGGTGACCTTCCTTGGACATATAGTTGGGGCAGAAGGGATTAAGGTAGATCCGTCCAAGGTAGAAGTAGTTAGGGATTGGCCGAGGCTGAGGAATGCCTCAGAGGTGCAAAGTTTCCTTGGGTTGGCTGGTTACTACAGGCGGTTTGTAGAGGGATTCTTGAAGATTTCTTCACCGATGACCGAGTTGACAAGAAATAATCAGAAGTTCTTCTGGTCAGAGAAGTGTGAGAACAGCTTTCAGGAGTTGAAGCGACGGCTTATTTCTACACCTGTGTTGAGTCTTCCTTCGGAGGAAGGGAAGTTTGTGGTCTACTGTGACGCATCGAGGATGGGTTTAGGCTGTGTGTTGATGCAGAACGAGAAAGTTATAGCCTATGCATCTCGACAGCTGAAGGAGTATGAGCAGAGGTATCCGACTCATGATTTGGAGTTAGAAGTAGTGGTATTCGCACTGAAGGTGTGGTGTCATTATCTGTATGGAGAGAAGTGCGAGATATACACTGACCATAAGAGTTTGAAATATTTCTTTACCCAGAAGGATTTAAATATGAGGCAGAGACGTTGGTTGGAGTTGGTTAAGGATTATGACTATGATATCCTTTACCATCCTGGGAAAGCCAACGTGGTGGTAGATGCATTGAGCCGGAGGGGCAGTTGTATAGTTCCACCCAGATCTCAAGAGAATTGGCTGATGAGATGGTTAGAGCAAGGATAGAACTGGTGGTGGGCCAGTTAGCCAATATCACTTTGCAGTCGACCCTGTTAGAGCAGATCAAGGAGGGTCAGTTAGTGGATGTGCAGTTGTAGGAAAATAGGCAACATGCCTTAGCGGGGACAGCTGAGGATTATTCTGTTTCTGAGATAGGTTTGCTTCAGTATCAGGGGCGGATTTGTGTTCCGGCTGATGAGAGGATCAGGCGAGAGATACTGGATGAGTCTCACACTACACCATACTCACTTCATCCGGGTACCACGAAGATGTATCAGGATCTACGGACATTATATTGGTGGCCCGGGATGAAGAAGGATGTAGTTGAGTATGTGTCTAGATGTTTGACATGTTAGCAGGTTAAGGCTGAGCATCAGCGACCAGCGGGATTGCTTCAGCCTTTGGGTATCCCAGAGTGGAAATGGGAGGATGTTACGATGGATTTCGTGGGAGGATTACCCAGGACAGTTGGACTTCATGACTCGGTGTCGGTGATAGTGGACAGATACACCAAGTCAGCTCATTTTCTACCAATGAGGTCAACCTATACAGTGGAACAGTATGCAGAGTTGTATGTGAGGGAGATAGTTCGTCTCCATGGGGTTCCAAAGTCTATTGTATCTAATCGAGACCCTATCTTTACCTCTAAGTTTTGGGGAGCTCTATAGGGAGCTATGGGGACTCAGCTGAAGTTTAGCACAGCTTTTCATCCTCAGACTGATGGACAATCTGAGAGGACGATTCAAGTATTGGAGGACATGCTTAGGGCATGTGTGATCGACTTTGAGGGTTCGTGGAGTAAGTACCTCCCATTGATTGAGTTTTCATATAACAACAGCTATCAGTCCACGATTGGGGTGGCTCCTTATGAGATGTTATATGGAAGAAAGTGTGGATCGCCCATTCACTTGGATGAGATGGGTGAGAGGAAGTATTTGGGGCCAGATATGGTTCAGAAGACTAATGAGGCCATAGAGAAGATTCGAGCTAGAATGCTTGCCTCGCAAAGTAGAAAGAAAAGCTACGCTGATCCTAAGCGTAGGAACGTGGAGTTCCAGGTTGGGGACCATGTGTTTTCGCGAGTTTCACCATTGAGGGGTGTAAGGAGGTTTGGAGTGAAGGGCAAGCTGAGCCCTCGGTTTGTTGGACCTTTTGAGATCCTAGAGAGGATTGGACAGGTGGCTTATAGACTGGCCTTGCCACCGTCGCTATCAGGAGTTCATAATGTGTTCCATGTCTCCATGTTGCAGAAGTATGTTTCTGATACGACACATGTACCAAAGTACGAGGACTTAGAGTTACAGACAGACTTGTCCTATGAGGAGCGACCAGTTCAGATTTTGGATCGGAAGAAGAAAGTCTTACGGAATAAGACAATTCCGTTAGTGGAGGTGTTGTGGAGGAATAGCAAGGTCGAGGAAGCGACCTGGGAGTTAGAGACAGCGATGCGGGATCAGTATCCCGAGTTATTCACGTGAATTTCGAGGACGAAATTCTCATTAGGAGGGGATAGTTGTTACGACCCAAAATCGCTAATAAGGCTTAGGAGCCTTGATTAGTGTGCCGGGAGGGCATAAATGGGATTAAAGTGAATAATATTTATTTGAATGTGATATTATGTGATTAATAGTGCTTAAAAGATATTATATGATAATTGATGATATTATATGATGATATGATTTATATGTATGAGATATGTGTGAGAACCACATTATTATGTGGATAAGTCAGCAGCTAGCGACTCGAGGCGATCTTAGGGCTAGATAGCGGGAAAAGTCACAACGGGGCATTATAATTGACTTTGGACAAGTCAAGGAGTATTTTAGGTATCGGGTAGTGATTTAGACTATCAGGTGATGAAAATAAATAATTGGAGATATATTTGAGGTTAGGATGTCTAGGCGGGATTATTGGGGGATTTTACTGTTTTGCCCTCGTGGACGTTTCCGGCACCCCGAGCTTTGGGATTGGTCTAATAACCTAAGGATATACTTGGAAGACTTTAGAAAATGCTAGACAAAAAGTGTAAACCGACCCTCTCAGCTTTCTCTCCTTTCTCTCTCCTAAGGAAGAAGAGCAACTCTGAATTTTCAAGAGAATCAAGCATAATATTTGGGAATTGAAGGGAATAATCTGGAGGATTAGCTCAGGAACTGATCAAGCATTGAGATAGAGCCAAGGAAAGCTTTGAATTTTTGTTTCTATGGTTGGGAATTTTGAGAAAATGGCTGAGTTTTTAATGGTTGTGGTTTTGGTATTCAAGGTTGGATTTGAGGCTGGAATCATTGAAGTTAGGTCAGGGAACTCTTGGAGAAATGATTCTACAACTGAGGTAAGGTTCAATTCAAAGTTTGATGGTTGAATTTTAGAGTTTCTATGGCTGGGTTTATGTTTTTAAATTAGGAAGTTTTAGTAATTGAAATGGGTCTTTGATGGGTTTCTAGCCTAGGATTCAACTCGGTTGAGTTGTTGGAATCTTGTGGGAAGTCTTTGGAAAATTGAGTTGTGGATTTGGGGTGGTTTTGAGTGAGTTTGCATGAGGTTTGGGAGTTAAAAATGGTGGTTTTTCTGGGTTCGATGGGGTCGGGCCGCGGCATGGTTCTTGATGAGCCGCGGCCCTAGGAAGTTGAATTGTGCTGAGGAAGGAGGGTAGGTCGCGGCATGGCCTAAGGAATGCTGCAGCCCTTACCTATTGTTATACCCAGATTTCGAGCCATGAGAATTGTGACCTCGAAAGCTGGATTCATAATGAATGAACTCGTAAAGTCTGGAATATGTTCGAAATCTAAACATCGAGCTTGCGAAGCAGAGACGACTTCGAAGATGGCAGCCTCGAAATCCTCACGAGCTCGAAAGGTAGGCCCCGAGGTGCATCTGTTCTCAGGGATGACCTCGGATCAGGGGCTCCGAGCCTGACACGCGTATGAGCTCGAAGTCGTGTGGCCTCGGGAGATGTTATAGCTCGAAAGTCAATAGGAAACCTGGGATAATAGGGCCTTGGTGATATAGGATAATAACTTTGAATATCCTAATGAGTCATCTATAAGAGACGCGGTCTACATTTATTACTGTAAATCCCCTACAATCAAGGGATATTATTTGATCAGTTATACGCCCCCTGGTCTTCAGGGGACGTTTCCTTTTATATCGGATTACAGGCATTTGATGCCATTTAATTTATTTGCATATAAAGAGTAACTACCCGAAATATGTGGGATAGTATTCTGAAATCTTCTCTATAAATAAAGAGGTCATGCACCATTGTAAAGAGGGAATTTTTGTGATCTTGAGAGAAAACTCTGAAGAATTCATCCTTGAAGAATTTTCAAAGATCATCTTGAGTTTAATAACAAAGACTCGTGGACTAGGCAGATTTAATTGCTGAACCACGTAAAAAATCGTGTTTGTATTATCATATTTTTATTGGCCATTACTGATTATTGTTTACGTGCTCTTCTTTCACTGTTGACGAAAAACGGCGTCAACAGTTTGGTGCTTTCATTGAGAGCCTTAAGCATTCAGTCTCTGAGTAAGTCATGGCCACTAATAATCAGAACGCTCCTGAAGAGAATTACCCAAGACGTCCTGGGAAACAACCAATGGAAAACCCAGATGTCGAAGAAAGAAGTGGATCTTCCGATTCTCGGGGAGCACCTGCTCCACCAAGGGATGAGGATATGTATTACAATCCTGAGCGGTATGTTCCCATTGTGGAACTTGAGAACTGGCAACTGAAACAGCAGTTGGCGGAGGCCAACAAACAGAATGAGGAGTTGGCAAGGATAGCCGCAGAGGCGCATGTGGCTCAGCCCCCGCCTCCGCGTGAAAACCAAGCCCCTCCTCCAAGGGACGTACACGTTCCTCCCCGTAGACCCCGTGGGCGCCCACGGAAAGATGCTGCCATAAGAAGGTCGACTCAACCTCCGGCACCAGCAGAGCCATCCGCTCCCCCTAGGCCCCAGAGAAGTACTCAGGCTAAGGCCCCGGTTAATCCACCTATGGAAGTACCTGCGGAAATTGAGAACAATAGAGCCCCTGCAGAGGCTCGAACTCAAACCCCTGGGAGCGCACCAAATGCAACCAACCCATCTCAGGCAAACTCCGGACCGTCTAGGCTGCGAAATGGATGGCAGCCACCGTCACCCATACGGTTCCCTCCATCACCAATAAGATATCCTTCGCCCCCTCGCAGGAATGCTCAACCAGTTCGAGATCAGGGCGAAAGGCGTGCGGGAGGGAGACAAGGAAACAGGGAAGCTTTCCAGGAGCGGAGAGGCGCCCCATCAGAAAGAAGTCAAACATCTCGGTCTCGCACGGCGGAGACGAGGCGGCATGGAAGAAATCCATCTCGAAATAACTATGCGACGAGTTTTACCAGTGACGACTCTGGAGATACCAGGTCGGTCAGCAAGCATGACCGAGGTTGTAAGAATACTGGAAGCCGCAGAAATCGCCCCGACCTGCGAGAACACCTGAATCAGAGTCGGGGTAATGTTGACCCGATAAATCCGGACCTAAGGGATCGCTTGAATAGGCATAAAGATCCCTTACGGAGGTGCGAGCTTGGAATTGTGATCGATGACAACCGATTCCAGACAGTACCTCTCGCGGACCCAGTCTAAGAAAGAATTGATCAGCTTGAAAAGGCCTTTAGGCTTTTGAAAAACGAGCAAGAGCATGATCGATATGAAGACTCTGACGAGGAGCTCGAGCCGTTTACTCCCCATATTTCCAACACTCCATTTCCCCAAGGGTTTCGGATCCCCCATGTCCCAACGTTTGAAGGAAAGACCGACCCATACAGTCATCTGAGTACGTTCAACACCATAATGAGAGCCAGTAACATGGGTTACGAGCTCAGATGCATGTTGTTTCCAGCATCATTGACGGGACCAGCCAAAAGCTAGTTCGGAAAATATAAGAGACACTCAATAACTTCTTGGGAGAAGCTATCTAAAGACTTTAAGAAGTAGTTCAGAGCCATGATGGGGGTTAGACCAGAGGCATCAACCCTAACTAACGTTCGGCAACAACCGGGCGAAACGTTAAAAAGTTACCTAACAAGGTTTAATCTGGAAGTTTCCCGAGCTCAGAACGTAGATGACAGTGGACACCTAATGGCTGTCCAAGCCAGAGTAATGCCAGGGAGTGACCTCTGGGACGATATGCAAAGAAAACCGGTGAGGTCCATAACCGAGTTTAACAGACGGGCGCAGAGGATTGTCAATGTAGAGGAAGCGAGGTCGACACTTAATGTGACTTCCCGGCCCGAAACTACAACGATAAACGTCAACTCTGCCTCAACCTCGGCAGATCCAGCAGCTGCAAAGCCTGTTGCAGAAAACCCCTCCAAGAGGAAAAAGAACGAAGGGAGTAACCCCGAAGCCGAGGGAGGAAAGAAAAAGAAAGGGGAGAGATATTTCTCCATGTACAGAGTGTACACCGAGCTCAACGAGTCTCGGGAGAACATATACCTGGCCAATGAAAACCAGGTCCCCTTTAGGCGTCCAAACCCGATGAGAAATCAAAAGTCCAAGAGGGACTCCAGTAAGTATTGGCGATTTCACAGAGACACCAGACATACTACCGATGAATGTCGACAGCTGAAAGACGAGATCGAAGGATTGATCTCGAGAGGTTACTTCAGACAATATGTCAAGAACCAGAGTACTAGTCAGGCGGCCACGAGCCAGAAAGTAGCCGCGCCTCCACCCGCACAAAACAATAATTCTCGAGCTCGGGAAGAAGAAAGGCCCCCGTCGATAGATGGAGAGGATGTAATAACCATCTCGGGAGGGCCTCATCCCGCAGGAATGGGCAGGAATGCCCAAAAGAGATACGTTAACGAGCTGAAAACTGGGGATGGGTCCCCCTATGAACCCGAACCTAGGGCTCCAAAAAGCTAGAGAATTGAAACACAACCAATAACCTTCACTGAGGAAGACGCGTCCCATGTCCAATTTCCTCACCATGATCCGCTGGTCATCACTCTCCAGCTGGCCAATAAAAGGGTCCACCGAGTTCTCGTAGACAATGGGAGCTCAGTCAACATTCTCTATAAAGCAACCCTTGAGAAGATGGGACTCTCCCTTCGCGACCTAAAAGCGTGTGCAACTACTTTATACGGCTTTTCAAGAGAAGGGACCGCCTGCATGGGATCCATCGAGCTCCCCGTAACCTTGGGAGACTACCCAGTCTCGGTAACCAAGATGATGGAGTTCGTGGTAGTAGATCTACCATCAGCCTACAATGTGCTGCTCGGGAGACCCGCCCTGGTCGGGCTGGGGGCAGTCTCATCAGTAAGGCATCTGGCCCTTAAGTTCCCAACCCCTAGCGGCGTCGGAACATTAAAGGGAGATCAATTGGCTGGGAGGGAATGCTACAACATTTCCCTGAGAGGAAAGAAACAGACAAGCGCACAAACACTCGTCATTATTCAAGATAAAGACGGGACAGTCTTAGAAATTGATGAAGAGATCGACCCAAGGGTTGAGGAGAAATCTAACCTCGAACCCTTAGAAGAGCTCGAAGAAATTCAGCTCGAGGAAGCCGGTCCCTCGAAAAAGGTGAAGGTTGGAAAACACCTCCAAGATGAGACGAAATAGCAACTAATTTGCTTTTTGAAGAAGAACCAGGATTTCTTCGCGTGGTCGCACTCGGACATGGTGGGAATAAGTCCGAATATAGCAAGCCATGCACTGAATGTAGACAAAAGCTTCCCTCCAAAGCAACAAAAGCGAAGACAGCTGGACGAAGAAAGAAAGAAGGCACTAAAGGAGGAGGTTGACAGTTTGAAGGCAAACTGATTCATTAGGGATGCCTTTTACCCTGACTGGGTAGCCAATTCGGTGTTGGTCCCAAAACCCAATGGAACGTGGCGGACCTGTATTGACTATTCAGACCTCAACAAAGCTTGCCCGAAAGACTGTTTTCCGTTACCAAGGATTGATCAGCTCGTGGATGCCACGGCAAGGCATGGCCTGATGTCCTTCATGGATGCCTATTCTGGATATAACCAGATTCCCATGCATGCCCCTGACCAAGAACATACGAGCTTCATAATGGATAAGGAGCTATACTGTTACAATGTCATGCCATTCGGGCTCAAAAATGCTGGGGCCACATACCAGCGGCTCATGAACATGATGTTTTCAAAACAGATAGGCAACAACATGGAGGTTTATGTTGACGACATGCTTGTCAAGTCTCAACTTAACAATAACCATGTTGATGACCTCGAAGAGTGCTTTGGCGTGCTCCGAAAGTATAACATGAAACTGAATCCTCAGAAGTGCACTTTCGGGGTATCATCAGGAAAATTCTTGGGCTTTATCATGAACGCTTGTGGAATAGAAGCTAACCTCGACAAGATCAAGGCCCTGATTGACATGCCCTCACCTCGAAGACACAAGGATGTCCAAAGTTTGACCGGCAGGATGGCGACCCTAAGTAGGTTTATTTCGAAATCTACAGACCGTTGTCTCCCGTTTTTCAACCTTTTGAGGGGAGGAAAGAAATTTGAATGGACAGAGGAGTGCGAGCTGGCATTCCAGGAACTTAAAAAGCACCTCGCTGAACCCCCCATCTTATCAAAACCTGAAATGGGAGAAATACTATACCTATACCTTTCCACCACCGAACACGCAATAAGCGCAGTACTCGTTCGAGAAGAAGAAAAGGTACAAAGACCTGTTTACTACATCAGTAAAAGATTACTGGGGGCAGAGTCAAGATACCCCCTGATGGAGAAGCTGGTGCTTAGCCTAATTCATTCGTCTCATAAACTCCGCCCCTACTTCCAAGCGCATCCCATCCATGTGTTGACTGATCAACCACTTAGGCAAGTCTTGTCTAAACCAGAAGCTTCAAGTCGACTTCTTAAATGGGCTGTTGAGCTCAGACAGTTCGAGATCACCTACCACCCGAGGACGACCATTAGGGCACAAGCATTAGCGGACTTTATAGCGGAATGTACTAGTATGACCAACGACGAAGTCATAACCCCAGCCCACGAGCTGTGGAAACTATACGTCGATGGCTCATCCAATGAAAATGGATCGGGGGCAGGAATCATTTTGATTACCCCCGTAGGAAGCAGATTTCGTTCTGCCTTTGTAACGCCCTACTACCTTAGAGCCGTTACTAAGTGAGTTTTTAAGACAAAACAGTGTGCAATGAACTCGCTAACCGAGGTTTTGAAACGAAAGTGTGACTAATTAAAATTTAAGGCTGTAATCTTAGAAAATGCGTCGTTTCATTTAAAACTGCTAGTATTAAACATTTGGGATCCCAAAATGAGGTTTGAAAACTATTTATATCTTGAAATAAGTTTACAGTCGATAAATCATAAAATCATAGATTATTACAGCCATTTTCAAATAAACCCCCAACCAAAGCAGTCGGGCAGGCCAAACATGTACGCGTCGCTTCACGCTCTCCGTACTCATGGTTGGTTGACTCAGTCATTGCCCTACCTGCAACACAGAGCACCCGTGAGCCGAAGCCCAGCAAGAAAACTCATGCAGAACATAACATATGCAATGTATACAGCTTATCATAACAAATAATCCTCAAACAAACAAGTCAACCATTAGACTAAACAAACACGGCCATGCCGCCCCAGAGACCTTACCAAAGCCCTGGGGTATCGGTTCTCACCGCGAGGATAACTCATGTATCCCTTGGGTCCCACCCTGAATATAGCATCCCATGTGCTAGGTGTTACTTTCGGCCCACGGCCGCCCCGGCCTACGCCGTACTCGGCCCTTGCCGTTCATTTCATCATAATCACACATATAATATAACACAACAACATGCAATCAAATATTAATTCATTTAAGTCTGCACCCTAACATGTGATGCAATATAGGGCCGCGCCCCGCAATCATACTATGGGCCCACGCCCTATCCTACGGGTGTTATAGTTTTCTTACCTGAATTCCGAGCCTCCTGATGCACTAAAGCCGCGAGCACGGTCCTCAAGCACGAGCCTCACCAACAACCTAGTCACAACACACAAGAAACATCCCTCAATACTAATCAACCCAAAACCACTTCCCGGGACCAATCCCGCACTCTCGGGACTCCCAAATCCCTAAAACAATTCACCGGAAACATCCCCCGAACCCCCGGAGCAAAAGCTCAAAAATGCAACTTTTGATGCCCTGAAAATGGCCTTGTGCCGCGGCACAAGAAAGTTGTGCCGCGGCACCCATCAGACAGGGGCTCCTCGCCGCGGCACGAAAAAGCTGTGTCGCGGCACGCCTTCGCAGACCCAGAATTCTGGGTTTTCTCCTGCGTTTTCTCCGAGTTAAAACCTTCCCAATTCATACCAAACCAATACCCAAACCCCAAAATCAAATCCAAACTTCATATGACCCCTCTAACAACCCATAAACATCATCAAAGCAATCAAACACACAATCAAATCCCCAAAATCCACATCCTTGATTTAAATTTCAGAAAATTAAAAACTCAAAGTTCAAACTTAAACCATGCTCAAATCTCTTAACCCATAACATAATCAAGTCTTAAATGTGTATAAACTCCTTACCTCAAGTAGAGAATCCCTTCCCAAGCTCCCTTGATTCATCTCCTAAGTCTCCAAATTTCAGCTCCTTCACTTCTCTTCTTCTTCTTCTTCTTCTCATTGCCCTAACTTTTCTTCTCTTTGGTTTTTCTTCTCTTTGGTTTTTATCAAAACCAATCAATGCCAAGCCCCAAACCGTGTACCCCCTATAACCCAGCTGCCATAAATCAATTTCCCAGCCAAATGACCATTTTACCCCTCCTTGCCTATCCTTTCCCAACTAAACCTCAAGGGCACTTAAGTCCTTTTACTTCTATTTCATTTCTACCATTTTCTACCTAGAACTTGTTACTCTCAGCAGTAACTAATGGTTACCCAGGTTACTAAATCTCCAATAACCATTACCCGCTAAATCTCAACTTAACCATAAAATTCCCGAGGTACCCCTAGGCTCCTCCCGAGCCGGGTATAGAAATCCCGTTGTGACTCTTAAGTTAAATTGCTCTCTAGGACCGTCTCGGCACGTGCATCACAAAATAACACCACACTCACGTGGTACAAATCACGGAATACAATTATCACAAATATGCCCTCGGCGGGCTAAAATTACAATTATGCCCTTCAAACACAATCAGGGCCTACATGCATACTAATAGACATATACATGCGTCTAAGATAAATAAATAGTCAAATAACATGCTTTAAATAATAACCATGCATTTAACTCATAAAATCACACATAATTCCCATCGTGCCCTCCTGGCACGCTAATCAAGGCCCTTAAGCCTTATTAGCGAATTTGGGTCGTTACAACTATCCCCTCCTCATAAAAATTTCGTCCTCGAAATTTACTCAAACACATCAATCAGCAACCCGCAATCTGACCATAATCTCCAAGGTCCATCGCCTTACTTTAGTTCCCACCAACGCTCTTTCAGGAGAACAATCTTGGCTCGCAAGATCTCGTCTAATAGCCATACTCTCGATAGCCCCTCATTAACACCGCAACCCTGCAGAAGCCCAGGGTCTGCCTAGATTACAATGACCAACTCATTGTCTTATTCCTGATTCCATAGATACTCAAACGTCATCACCTCTACTAGGTGGGATCATCTTGTAGGCCCCGCTCGCCTAACACCTAGTACAACTTCGAAATTTTATGTTGAATCAAGGGTCAGAACTCCCCCTTCTTTCTTTGAACGCCTCACCGATCCTGGTCTGTTAAACGCGGAGACGCGGCTCTTTATTCTTCCAAATAGGCAGACACTCCTGCCTTAAGAAGTTCAACGACCTACTTGTCTTTCTCTCTGAACTAAAGCCAAACTGTAGTATTCACCATCCTTCACCTCTTATCAAGCCCTATGTCGCGCTACATCAACAAGACACCAGCAACTGCCATCACGACTTACTTCCCAGGGATTACACTTCCCTTAATACCTCAAGTCTTCGCCTACTCAGCGCTTAATTCTTTAAGATCTTTGATAAACTTTCAGACAACCATTCCACTTGCAATCAACTGATAATTCCAGGTTCCCACTCTGTTCTTTTCGTTCTTTAAATCCATTCCCACAATTTAAAATATCATAGGGCCTCAATTCAATGTCATCGACATTCTATCGCGAAACCAGCTCACTTGCCCCAACAACATTAACTCAAACAACCGAGTTAAAACTTTTCATGTCCAAACACCTTACTTAAGGTCTATTGTGGTCTATCCCCACGATGCACCACCACATCACCTAACGCTTCAGGGTCCAAAGGAAATCACTAGGTTCTGTCACCCGCTCAACCCTC
This sequence comes from Humulus lupulus, assembly GCF_963169125.1. Taxonomy (NCBI): domain Eukaryota; kingdom Viridiplantae; phylum Streptophyta; class Magnoliopsida; order Rosales; family Cannabaceae; genus Humulus; species Humulus lupulus. The sequence goes on along the minus strand of NC_084797.1, from coordinate 157,911,116 downwards.
CCGGTACGACGTACCCTAGGAGGTGGGATGATGTCCATTCAAAATCCTCATTCAAAACCATATCCCACCTGGATCCTTCACTCGATCCTGGTATCCCACTGTACCACCATGACAGGGTCCTTCCCTGTTTCAACTCAAGTCAACACTTCGGATTCCATAGCTCAGTGACTTTCACCAGCTAACCCTCACCTATTAACATTATGCTGCTCTCAGTCGTTGCTTTGACCACCCCATTACAATCTATGGCGCTCTTCCCCGACTGACACACGCCTCAAATCCAGGAGTTCCGCCTCCAATTATATCTCCCCTCGCTCAATCGAGGATTTCAAACACTGATCGTCCGTCTGTTACTTTTCACCACATCTGGGTCTCAGCGCTAACCTTCTTACTAATACCCAACACTCAAGTATCTTATGCCATACACAACAGTCGACTTAACGTTCCAAGTGTATCAACCATGATTCATTCTGTCGCCCCCCGCAAGGTTCAATCCATCCTCGCGTCAATTTATTCCTGGGCGTGCCCAACTCGTGATGCACTCCCACATTTCCATAACCCTACCATAGATCATGTCCTTTATGAAATCACTCTTTACTTAACCAAAACACACGCAAATTCCATCATTACCCGATACTAAACAACCTTACCTTATCTTCTGAATTTCTTTCTGATTTGACACCACTCAGTCCGTCTAACCTCGAGTTTTACTGATCTCCTCATATCTGATGTAGTTGTCTCCGGAGGTACTTGTGCAATGGATGACGCGCTTACCAGTCTTGTTATGCTTTCTATTCTTCAGACGTTCTTCATTAGCTTCTTTGTGGCTTCAGATCAAATCTTATCGTACCTGTCCTTTCTCCTTGTAGCTCTAATCTGAGTATTCCTGACGACGCTCAAACTAACAATCCGTAGAACCTTACCTGAGACTCTGCCTTCTGGGTGCAAACATCTTTCGCATAGTCACTTGCTCACCATTTCCGTCTGGGAGTAATCCACATGTACTGCTCGTGAACTTGAAGGGAACTTGCCTGAACCATTCTTGTATCCTCTACTTAAAGAACTTACCTGTGCTGCCGTAGCTTGAACCAAATCTAGAATCTTTGTTACCAACTCCTCGCACTTTACTCAGTTCAAAACAAAATTCCTGAAATGTCTCTTTCCTTGGTTTCCAACTGGAAATTAACAGGTCATAGATCCACTCTTGGAGACATCGTCCTACCTTGTATCCAACATCGTACTTTTCGTCCTACCCCGACGATGCTAACAACCCCCGTAGTATAACACAGTGGCTACACCAGGCTCAAATTCCTTCGATTGTTTCAATAGGCTTTCTATCAGCCAAAACCGTCTTTTACAACATTCCTTAAACCAATCCTATCTGTAGTCTGACCTTGAAGTATTACCTAAATCTTTCTGTGCATAACCATATAGCTTTCCCACTGGTCAGCTCTGTCTCCTTCACGTACTCCAGATGATATCCACAACAATCCATCTGTCAGAGCTTCTAATTCCTTCTCAATAAGCATTACTGTCCTTAGCCTCTCAAATGGCACCAATGAGGCAACCTCTCTATGTCCATCACCCTCTCGGAGCATTCACAGCACCGAGTCCTTCCAGTTCGTTATATGTCCAAAGCATAAACCATTCCGTAAAATACTCATCCTCGAGGAATCGGCCTCGAACTACGAATGTAGCGAGGCATTCAAGTTCTCCGTTCCCTCGCCACGGGAATTCCATTCTATCGTACTGAGTCATCCCATGCAGACGTCATGCCCTCGCCTGACCTCCTCTCAGGTGGCATCCTCTCCCTCACGCATACCAATAACCTCCCTGGTTCCTATCGCCATCTTGGTAACTAGCTTCTCACTCATGTTTCTTTCCAAACTCAAATTAGGTGCCCAAGCACTGTCTAGGGACCTTCTACTGCAAAATTGAGAATCCGACCTCGCTGCGTTCTATCAACACAAGCACCATCTTATCAATCAGACTTTTCCCCCCTTTTTGGCAAACCAGAAGCCATAGAACTATCCCGGATTCCTTTAACTCGATTATCACGAATCTAACCTTACTGATTCCATCCAAAGAAGCACCGCCCTTGCGGCTCTAGCACTCATGCTCTATACATCAACCATCAGTTCTTCAAACAATATGGCCCTCTCCGCCATCCAAATGCAGACAAAAACTCTTTCCTCAAAGCAGCCCAAATGCCTTAGACTATTCCAGATCTCATGTCCTTAAATGGGTCGCCACCAATTCCAGATACATCCATCTGTATAACTTCCTGAAATGGACTACCCGCTTTACCAAACCCATTGAATTACGCTGTTGCTACCCTAACAGTCCGAACCGAACTTATAAGCCCACCAGTCTCCATGGTTCTAATCATGTGTTTAAAATCTCTTCTAACCATTCATCATCTAGGTTCTTTCCAACCCATTAAGCCAGTACCTCAGCCCGAGTACCAATTCCAGGCATCCCTCTGCCTCAACATTTAACACAACCCTCGAATCAGGATCTCTTATCCTCTTAACCAAGGGTGGAATTAACTCTGCTCGTCTATTGATAAGTCCCTTGCCAACTCGAGCTCTCCTCAAAACCCGAGGATGACACCCCTAAAACCTCTCATATAATACCTTTATCTGTCCATACCTCACAGTAAACCAACACTGGTCACCTTTACTGTTAAAGCATATAAATCAGCTATTTCCCCAGAGAAATCCGCTGTTCTTCTATCCCATCTCAACTAACAAACTCCACAGCCTACTCACACACTAGTGACTCACTGCTGCTGCTTTCAGGGATAACTGGAGATCTCAACTCCAACTTATATCTAGAATCCCCTTTCAACACAATATCAGGTCCACAAAACCCTACTAGGAACAACCAACACGAGTTCATCTGTCGAAACTAACCAAACTCCTGAACTCAGAGGTTCATACCCTGAACCAAACCACAACTAGATCCGAACATCTACAGGTATAATGCACACACAAGCATATACTAGGTCAAATCCACAATGATATACATTTAGCTACCAGATTCAATCATCACTAAGTATATCCATACTCACCATGCTTCATACAAGCCAATATACAGATATAACATATGAATTTCATCCAGCAAATTAATCGCATATACACAAAACGCGAACCAATATGCCAATATTCATCCATATACATCATAATGTCATTCAGCATGCATTAATCTCAACATGCAATAGTCAAGGGCCAGGCCCTCTCAGTATCTCATGCATATGTTATTTCATCTATCATGCTCCATATAAGTAAACAGGCAAACAGGGCATTCAAACATATGTTCAACATATCAATCAATCACACCAACCAACCCTGAGTCGAGCTTGTCACTGACAGCGAGCGTACATGTTCGGTCGATCTCCAGAACCAATAAACCTTGGCTCGCTCTGATACCAAGTTGTAACGCCCTACTACCTTAGAGCCGTTACTAAGTGAGTTTTTAAGACAAAACAGTGTGCAATGAACTCGCTAACCGAGGTTTTGAAACGAAAGTGTGACTAATTAAAATTTAAGGCTGTAATCTTAGAAAATGCGTCGTTTCATTTAAAACTGCTAGTATTAAACATTTGGGATCCCAAAATGAGGTTTGAAAACTATTTATATCTTGAAATAAGTTTACAGTCGATAAATCATAAAATCATAGATTATTACAGCCATTTTCAAATAAACCCCCAACCAAAGCAGTCGGGCAGGCCAAACATGTACGCGTCGCTTCACGCTCTCCGTACTCATGGTTGGTTGACTCAGTCATTGCCCTACCTGCAACACAGAGCACCCGTGAGCCGAAGCCCAGCAAGAAAACTCATGCAGAACATAACATATGCAATGTATACAGCTTATCATAACAAATAATCCTCAAACAAACAAGTCAACCATTAGACTAAACAAACACGGCCATGCCGCCCCAGAGACCTTACCAAAGCCCTGGGGTATCGGTTCTCACCGCGAGGATAACTCATGTATCCCTTGGGTCCCACCCTGAATATAGCATCCCATGTGCTAGGTGTTACTTTCGGCCCACGGCCGCCCCGGCCTACGCCGTACTCGGCCCTTGCCGTTCATTTCATCATAATCACACATATAATATAACACAACAACATGCAATCAAATATTAATTCATTTAAGTCTGCACCCTAACATGTGATGCAATATAGGGCCGCGCCCCGCAATCATACTATGGGCCCACGCCCTATCCTACGGGTGTTATAGTTTTCTTACCTGAATTCCGAGCCTCCTGATGCACTAAAGCCGCGAGCACGGTCCTCAAGCACGAGCCTCACCAACAACCTAGTCACAACACACAAGAAACATCCCTCAATACTAATCAACCCAAAACCACTTCCCGGGACCAATCCCGCACTCTCGGGACTCCCAAATCCCTAAAACAATTCACCGGAAACATCCCCCGAACCCCCGGAGCAAAAGCTCAAAAATGCAACTTTTGATGCCCTGAAAATGGCCTTGTGCCGCGGCACAAGAAAGTTGTGCCGCGGCACCCATCAGACAGGGGCTCCTCGCCGCGGCACGAAAAAGCTGTGTCGCGGCACGCCTTCGCAGACCCAGAATTCTGGGTTTTCTCCTGCGTTTTCTCCGAGTTAAAACCTTCCCAATTCATACCAAACCAATACCCAAACCCCAAAATCAAATCCAAACTTCATATGACCCCTCTAACAACCCATAAACATCATCAAAGCAATCAAACACACAATCAAATCCCCAAAATCCACATCCTTGATTTAAATTTCAGAAAATTAAAAACTCAAAGTTCAAACTTAAACCATGCTCAAATCTCTTAACCCATAACATAATCAAGTCTTAAATGTGTATAAACTCCTTACCTCAAGTAGAGAATCCCTTCCCAAGCTCCCTTGATTCATCTCCTAAGTCTCCAAATTTCAGCTCCTTCACTTCTCTTCTTCTTCTTCTTCTTCTCATTGCCCTAACTTTTCTTCTCTTTGGTTTTTCTTCTCTTTGGTTTTTATCAAAACCAATCAATGCCAAGCCCCAAACCGTGTACCCCCTATAACCCAGCTGCCATAAATCAATTTCCCAGCCAAATGACCATTTTACCCCTCCTTGCCTATCCTTTCCCAACTAAACCTCAAGGGCACTTAAGTCCTTTTACTTCTATTTCATTTCTACCATTTTCTACCTAGAACTTGTTACTCTCAGCAGTAACTAATGGTTACCCAGGTTACTAAATCTCCAATAACCATTACCCGCTAAATCTCAACTTAACCATAAAATTCCCGAGGTACCCCTAGGCTCCTCCCGAGCCGGGTATAGAAATCCTGTTGTGACTCTTAAGTTAAATTGCTCTCTAGGACCGTCTCGGCACGTGCATCACAAAATAACACCACACTCACGTGGTACAAATCACGGAATACAATTATCACAAATATGCCCTCGGCGGGCTAAAATTACAATTATGCCCTTCAAACACAATCAGGGCCTACATGCATACTAATAGACATATACATGCGTCTAAGATAAATAAATAGTCAAATAACATGCTTTAAATAATAACCATGCATTTAACTCATAAAATCACACATAATTCCCATCGTGCCCTCCTGGCACGCTAATCAAGGCCCTTAAGCCTTATTAGCGAATTTGGGTCGTTACAGCCTTGTGATTCAACTTCAAAGCGTCGAATAATGAAGCCGAATACGAGGCTTTGCTGGCGAGGCTTCGTATAGCCAAGGAGCTCAAAGCTAAAGCAATACATTGCCACACCGATTCCCAGCTCGTGGTTAACCAAATCCTAGGAGAATACCAGGCTCGTGGCACGAGAATGGCAGCTTATTTGGAGAAGGCAAAATCCACATTGGAGTGTTTCGAATTTTATACAATCGAACAGGTTCCCCAAGAGCAGAACTCATATGTAGATGCCTTAGCTCGGCTTGCCACATCCGCCGAAAATGAAGAATTGAACGTTGTGCCCATAGAACACCTATCGGCACCTAGCATTAACGAGCCAGAGGAGGAAGATGTGTGTATGATCGAAACAGAGCCTACCTGGATGACCCCAATAGTTGAATATCTCGAGAGCGGAGTCCTTCCGAAAAATCGAAACCAGACTCGAAAGTTAATGTATCAACTTCCCCGTTACACCATTTTGGACGGAAAGCTATACAGAAGGGGATATTCCATGCCATTACTTCGGTGCGTAACTCCACCCAAAGCTAAGAAGATCATTGAAGAAATTCATGAAGGGTTCTGCGGAGATCACACCGGGGGGCATAGCCTATCCAAGAAGATCATACGCCAAGGATATTTCTGGCCTACTATTAAAATAGATTCTTTCGAATTCGTGAAGAAATGCGACAAATGTCAGAGATTCGCCACAATTCCCTCAGCTCCACCATCCGAGCTGACCATGTTGATTTCCCCATGGCCTTTCGCGGTATGGGGAATCAACCTCATAGGCTCCCTCCCAACTGGCAAAGGCGGGGTAAAATATGCTGTAGTCGCCGTGGATTACTTCATGAAGTGGACGGAGGCTGAACCATTGGCAACAATAACTTCAAAAAATATCCTTGATTTCGTGGTAAAAAACATCGTATGCCGATATGGGGTGCCGAGGAAGATTGTATCCGACAACGGAACCCAGTTCGATTGCCACTTGTTCACCAACTTTTGTGAAAAGAACGGCATAATAAAGAGTTTCTCGTCAGTAGCTCATCCTCAAGCGAATGGCCAGGTCGAGGCTGTGAACAAAACTCTCAAGAGTTCTCTAAAGAAAAAGTTGGAGGAGGCGAAGGGACGATGGCCCGAAGAATTGCCCCAAGTCCTATGGGGATATAGAACCACAGCTCGAACATCAACGGGGCATACCCCGTTCTCTCTAGCATACGGTTGCGAGGCAATGTTGCCTATTGAGGTCGAAATCCCAATAATCCGAACTCAAATTTACGACCAAAATTCAAACCACACTCAGCTCGAGGAAACCTTAGACTTGATTGAAGAAAAGAGAGAAGAAGCTCAGCTGAGAAACGCTGCCTACCAGCAACGAGCTACCAGGTATTTCAACAAGAGGGTTCGAGATCGAAAGTTCGGAATGGGAGATCTGGTATTGAGACGCGTATTTTTAGCAACACGAGATCCAGCAGCTGGTGTGCTCGGGTCGAATTGGGAAGGACCATACCAGATAGAGTTAGTCATCCGACCCGGTGTTTACAAACTAGCAAGATTGGATGGGAGCCTGGTACCGCGAGCATGGAATGGCGAACACCTAAGACCTTACTACCAATAGTATAGGAAAAATGTTGCCTGTAACCATGATTTTCTATCTGTATTAATTTGTCTACTTTTGAATTTCATCAAATAAAGATCTATTTCGTTCAATATGTTATCTCTTTTTATTTTTGCAATCTCTCTTAATTTAATAACCTATGGTCACACTCATAGGATATTAAGGGGACATTATGGGTATATATACCATTAGCTTAAAAAATAAAATAACATGCACGAAAAACATAAAAGTATTTGGATGTAACCAGATACGCGAGCTTAGATAGTTTGGACATAACCAAATTATCAAAAACATAAAAGTATTTGGATGTAACCAGATACGCGAGCTTAGATAGTTTGGACATAACCAAATTATCAAAAACATAAAAGTATTTGGATGTAACCAGATACGTGAGCTTAGATAGTTTGGACATAACCGAATTATCAAAACATAAAAGTATTTGGATGTAACCAGATACACGAGCTTAGATAGTTTGGACAACCAAATTATCAAAAGATAATAACGTTTGGATTTAACCAAATGTGCAAACTTAACAGGTTTGGAGCAAACCAGCTAAAACTAATCGACGATAAGTAGGAACCTAAACCTACTTCGAGATAAGTTCGAGGCTGGAATATCTTAAAGGAAAATAGTTTCGAACTCATAACCTTGGAGTAATAACCGAGGACAAGAAAAAGTAACTAAGCAATAAGATATAACTAAACCATTCACATTACATACCATACAAGTACTTTCGGGTCCATGGTTAAAGTAATATCCAACCTTGATGAATAACAAGATCGGAAGCGGATAATCGAGCAAGCGATGCATGAATACATCGAGTCTCGAGCCTAAATCCAAACTATGTTTGTATGAATAAATAAACATAAATGATTCATCAATATAAAATGTGCAAAATATTTCAAGCCAAGAAATGTAAAGCATATATAAGTCAATATAAAAATAAATTGTATCAGCCCTGTGGGCATAAATTAAAGTAATTACAAAAATAAGGGGACACAGCCCCAAGATAAGATTTCCCCGAGATCAGATTCAAGAAGGAGGAGTCTCCTTGGCCTTCTCAGCATCAGCAGCACTGGACCCCTCAGGACGAATAGCATGACTATCCTCCTAAGCACCTTCAGAGGCGGCCTCCCGAGCAGCCTCTTCCGCCTCGAGCCGAGCATTCCACTTATCCAGAAGCTTCGCCTCTAGAGGACCTAAGAAGCTGGTATCCAGGTCTTCGTTGTTGGCCCACATTCTGTACATGGCTGAGTCAACCGCCTGGTCCTTCTTCTCCTTATATTCAGCAAGGAGACGAGCCTTCTCGCCCTCAATTATGTCAAAGGTAGCAGCCTGATCTTCTTTTAGCTTTTTGTTAGCCTCTTAGAGCCGAGCGTTCTCCTTCTCAAGCTCCGCGAGCTTGGCATTCTCTTTCTCGAGCTCCGCGAGCCTAGTATTCAGCCTCTCAAGCTTGGACGCTTTGGCCTTAAGCTCCTTGGCTCCTACCTCAAGCTTTTCATTTGCTGCCTTCATGTCGTCACTCGCCTTGAGTTGAAGATCCTTTGCCTCCTGAGCATAAGACTTTCTCGAGTGGATCTCGTTATTCAACCTATAGTTGAGCTGGGCAGTAAAGGCAAGAGACTGACAAAAGAAAAAACCGTCATTAACGCCAGGACTGTGTAAATATAACTAAGTAGAAGAAAACTTACCGCGGCATCGAGCTCGATACTCTTCTCATAGAGGGCAATGCAATCTCGAGTGTTGTTCAGGTATTGCCATTGAGGAGCCTTGAGACTGCTGAAGCTCTGGCCGATTCGGGACATGACATCTGAGCACAACATAGACCCATGGGATCCAGTCGCGTTGTCAATTACATACTCATCGACATGAGTAGAAACTGACAGCTTCTGAGCTCGAGAAGCAGAAGGCTTTCTAGGAGCTGGACCAAGGGATGGCTGGACCGCTACAGGAAGCTGGGTCTCAGCCATAGTGGAGGCACCAACCTGCAAGGTCAGCGCCACTGCAGAGGCACCGACCTGCGAGGTCGACGCCGCTGTGGGAGCACCAACCTGGGAAGCTGTCGCCGCGACGGAGCTCATAACAGGCGGAGCAGGAGGAGTTTTTTCGGACCTCCTGGGGACTTTGGTGGGCCGATCCACCTTTCGCGACCCCGCCCTGGGACACTTGCTCCTCTTGGCACCACCACTTTCGATGATGTTGTCAAGGTCGGAATCCATCTTGTCTGCACGAGTCACGACGCAAGGTGAATCATAACAAAAAGAAGGAGTAGTATATAAAGTGATTCAGTATCGCACAGATATACAAAGCAATGATAGAAGAAACCTAACTGGAACTCTCCCCCGAGCTCGAGCTCGGGGACCATGAGATTCCCCCATCTTCAGAAGAGGCGGGGGGAGTACCTTCCCTATAGGTGGACGTCAACCTCGAAAGGTCCCTATAATCATTGGTCCCATATTGGACGGCTATCCCGTCCCACACCTCGTTCAGACTGTACATGGTGTCATACCTCTCGATCCAACTATCAAACCTATGAACTCGGTCGTCTACCCAAGTCCATATGTAGAAGTGGTCTCTATCATCCGGACATAAAACTAACCTATCGGGTTTATGTTTTAATAAGGTGGGGGACCACATTCTCGAGCTAAGGATGACTTTACCTTCTTCATCCGAGTCTGAGCTCGAGGCTTCGTCGTTAGCCTCATTCCCCGATGGCGGACTCCTTCGGTGAGCTGGAGGTGGAGGCCCCACCTCTCTCCTCAGAGGGAGGATGCCTGTGAGAAAAGGCACCTGCTTCCAATGATCATACTTGTTATTGGAACAGTCTGAGGTGGATTGGCCATCTCCCAAAAGCCCGCAAGCTCGGAGCTTACTCTCATGTAAGAGGTACGAGAGAGACCTCCGGCCGTAAGGGAGTTGGAGCAGAGTCTCTCTATGCTCCTTCATGGCGTCGTCGGGTGTAGGGCGGTGAAAATTGGCTGGAAAATAAGACACATTGCAACTAAGTACGAACCTATAAATAAGAGCCCGAGCACAGAGATAAAGAAGATTGGAATACTTACGAATCCGCCTAAATGAGTAGCATCGAGATGGAGACAAGCCATCTGTCCAGAATAAGGCTTTTTTGAAATCAGGTGGATGATTAGGGAGATCCTCAAACACCTTTTTCTCTTTGGGATAGCTCGAAAGGTAGTAAAAGCCATCTCCTCCCCGAGCTCGGGAGGGATTACTTTTCAGACAGAAGAGATATAAAATCTCCTGCGACGAAGGCCCCTTCCACTTCAGCTCGTGGTATAACGACCTCAGGGCAGACAGAACCCTGTAAGAATTGGTGTTGAGCTGGAACGGAGCCAACCCAACAAAATCTGTGAATTCCTTGAAAAAAGACTTCAAAGGCAATAGCGCTCCTGCCTTCATGTGTTCCTAACTCCATGCTGCGTACCTTTCCAATCCCTGGGGCATAGCAGCTACGTTCGCTAGCGGTCGGAGCTCGACATCTCAAGGAGCTTGACAACCTGAGGCCATGGAAGGCCAGAATATCAGTTATCTGATTTATCGAGGTAACCAAGCTCCAATAGTGCTCGGCCTCGAAGATTTCTCTCCTCGGTTGCAAGGTAGAAGGCTCCCCCATGAGTGAAAATTGGAGCTCTCCCGGGCTGTACGCAACGGTCACTGTCAATTTAGGGTCGAGTGGGATCGGCCTGGGCCCTAAATTGGATTCTAGATAAATAGCCTCTCGAAGGGTCCTCCTTTTCTTCTCTATGACCTCGTCAATTTGGCGGTGATAATGAGCTCGAATATCCTCCTGTTCGCGAGCGAGATCGTACTCGCGAATTCGACGTTGATCCCGAGCAAACAACGACTCCGGGCTCGGGGTTTTGGGTGAGTAAGGGATTGCCAGAAACGACCCCCACCGTCTTTCCAGATTCTGTGACATCTAGCAAGAAAGAAAAAATGGTGAGGGCCATGCATGCAAGAGTCCAAGAATTACGAGCTTGACAGGACAAGCTTGGAAGTTTAAGAACAAAACGAGCTCGATACTAAGACCCTATTAAAGAGTCAGAATGCGTATTCTACGGGAAAAAGGAGGAGTGGGCATAACTTTTTGAAAATCCTGAAATATCAAGGAATAAAGATGGCGGTTATTCAGAAAAGGTAACATTGGGTATCGTGCATTCTTTAAAACCAAGATTTTGTACCCAAATATCTTGGTGTGCAAGATACGTCTTTTAAATTTTGAAAACCCAGAAAAAAGAGACCATGTTTGGGTTTGTTCTACATATAAACTGGATTTAGAACCAGTAATGGGAAAATCTAAATCTAAATACCTATTGGTCGAAGCATCCTAGAATATCCAACTGCGAAATGAACTAGTGCATTCCCAGGAACAAAAACAGCAAAGCCAAAAACTGATAAAAATAGATATACATATCAGATACTTACACAATGAAGGCGATTGCAGAAAAATTGTCGACTGAAGGAGAGGCTGCAGGTATGTGCTCACGGTCTCGAACAGACTGACGGTCCTCTATTTCTTCGGCTGAGAAAACATGCACAAGCAAGAAGTTCCCAGGGAGAGTTTCTGGTTTTGTTTTTGTTCTTTCCTTTGATGAACGAAAAATAGAAGGAAGACGATGAATGGGGTCTTACATATAGACAGTAAAAGGGGATTAATCTGGGACATTGAATAAAATCCTTGCAAGATCCAACGGATAGGGATTACTGATATGATGGTACCAGAAAGGTGGTAGACGAATGATCGTGGGCAGATTTCCAAGGTACTCGAGTGCCCTGAATAGGCAATACCCAACTGACACGTGTCCATTCTCAAGTATGTGACGGTACGGTTCCCGAAGAAAGTAGTTCAAAAGTTTCCTTCTCATAGGATTCGAACAAATACTTTTGAGGGGGCAAGATGTTATACCCAGATTTCGAGCCATGAGAATTGTGACCTCGAAAGTTGGATTCATAATGAATGAACTCGTAAAGTCTGGAATATGTTCGAAATCTAAACATCGCGCTTGCGAAGCAGAGACGACTTCGAAGATGGCAGCCTCAAAATCCTCACGAGCTCGAAAGGTAGGCCCCGAGGTGCATCTGTTCTCAGGGATGACCTCGAATCAGGGGCTCCGAGCCTGACACGCGTACGAGCTCGAAGTCGTGTGGCCTCGGGAGATGTTATAGCTCGAAAGTCAATAGGAAACCTGGGAGAATCGGGCCTTGGTGATATAGGATAATAACTTTGAATATCCTAATGAGTCATCTATAAGAGACGCGGTCTACATTTATTACTGTAAATCCCCTACAATCAAGGGATATTATTTGATCAGTTATACGCCCCCTGGTCTTCAGGGGACGTTTCCTTTTATATCGGATTACAGGCATTTAATGCCATTTAATTTATTTGCATATAAAGAGTAACTACCCGAAATATGTGGGATAGTATTCTGAAATCTTCTCTATAAATAGAGAGGTCATGCACCATTGTAAAGAGGGAATTTTTGTGATCTTGAGAGAAAACTCTAAAGAATTCATCCTTGAAGAATTTTCAGAGATCATCTTGAGTTTAATAACAAAGACTCGTGGACTAGGCAGATTTAACCGCTGAACCACGTAAAAAATCGTGTTTGTATTATCATATTTTTATTGGCCATTACTGATTATTGTTTACGTGCTCTTCTTTCACTGTTGACGAAAAACAGCATCAACACCTGTTTTTGTGCCCTTTGAGGGTCATGTCTGGGGCCATGCCGCGGCATGGATGGCCCATGCCGGGTCCCTTAAGGGATTTTGAGGTTTTAGGCTTGGGAATTTAGCCTAGGGTGCTCGGGGTTGAGTCTTTTACCATATTTGGTGAAGTTCAATGTTCCGAGGACTATAACTTAGTTTAGAAACTCATTTAAGATTGTTAATGGTATCCTTCATCATGATTGTGACTAGGTGCTAAGCTAGGGCTCAGGGATCGGATCGCGCTCAAGGAGTATCGCCCGTAACTAATCCATCTAGAAGCTAAAGGTAAGAAAACCACACCCGAATGAATATTTGAATGGGACTAAGGGCTCCCTGATATATATGACTGAAAGAATGGTATTATTCCATGTAAATTGTAAACCAAAGGCCTAAGGGTTCCATAGTTAACTTATGCAATTGGCACGGCTCGGACACTGGTATCCGAGGACAGCTTATTATGCACTGAGCTCGGTTTAAGCGGGCCGGAGTCAGTGGGGTAAACAGAGGGTGCGACCTAAGGTGTCGGCCCTAGTATTTGAGATTGTTGATTATTATATTTGGCTATGAATGTTACTAATGAGAGTGTTGAATAATCTAAGTATAGATGAAGTTATTGTATCTTGAAGTATGCTTATATGCTGTGGGTTGAATATTCTGAACATGCTTACTAGAACATCTGTTTAAAAATATTGTATATGCTGTGTATGTTGTTTTCTTGCTGGCCCTTGGCTCACGGGTGCTGCGTGGTGTAGGTAAAGGCAAGGGCAAGACTGATCAACTCTGATTAGAGAGCTCTGCAGGGTGACTGTACATGTCAGGCTGCTCAACTGCCACAGTCGAGGAGATTACAGGGACAAGAGGACCAGAACCTTGTATTTTGCCTTAGTATGGCTAATGTTTACTCTTAACCGCTGAATTTTGTAAACCAACTTTTAAACATTGTACTTATGGGGATCCCTTCTGTAAATGGTTTATAATCTATAAAATGTTTCTTTTTGGTCCAAAATCTCTTTTAGCCCTAGAACACTTTAGCTAATGACACATTTTGAGTAAACGACTTGATTAGCAAGTCTCTCACTTTTATAAACACACAGTGTAGCGGTCTTGGCTATCCAGGGCGTTACATTTTCCTTCTTGTCTAGCTACTTTAAATCCATCTGGCTGATCCATATAAATGACTTTGTCAAGCTTTCCATTAAGAAAAGATGTCTTGATGTCCATTTGCCAAATCTCATAGTCGAGAGCGGCTGCTTTGGATAGGAGGATGCGAATGGACTTGAGCATGGCTACCAGACTAAAAGTTTCCTCATAGTCCATGCCTTCTCTTTGGGTATAACTCTTTGCCACTAATCAAGCTTTATAAGTTTCGATATTTCCATCAACACCTCGTTTCTTCTTGTATATCCACTTGCACCCAATGGCCCTAAAGTCACTAGGTGCTTCCACAAGATCCCGGGTGGAATTTGAGTACGTGGACTCCATTTCCTGTTTCATGGATTCGAGGCATAGTTCCTTTTCAGGGCTACCCATTGCCTGTTCGAAAGACAAAAGATCATCATCATTAGTGTCGCCAACAACCATATTGGTTTCACCATCCAAACCATAGCGAACTGGGTTCCTAGAAACCCTCCCACTACGATGAGGCTTTGTGACTGTTTGCTCAGGAACAATGGTACTTTCTTCATTTAAATAAACTTGCATTGGTTGGACATGAAGAGTGGGAATTTCATCATCAACTCGCGTTGATGACAAGTTGATAGCGATGGAACATTGGTTGGAGTCAATTCTTTAACCATCTCCTCTAAAAACTATTTTTGTAATGCCCCAAAATCCCTAAAGAGGTTTAATGGTTGGATAAGTAGGTCGGGAGGTCCATAATTGATTTATTATGCCATTAAATGATTATGTGCATGTTTATGTGAATTATATTATAATATGATGTTAAATGCATGCATGTGGGTCCACATTTGATCATAGGGGCATTTTGGTAATTTGGCTCGTTGAGGGCGTAATTGTGTATTTTCATGCATGTTGGTGAACTATTTTTGAGGCCACATTATAATGTGGATTTGTTTGAGCCATTCAGCATGAGACAATCTTTGAGTGCAAGTTAGCAATTTGGTCATAA
This sequence comes from Humulus lupulus, assembly GCF_963169125.1. Taxonomy (NCBI): domain Eukaryota; kingdom Viridiplantae; phylum Streptophyta; class Magnoliopsida; order Rosales; family Cannabaceae; genus Humulus; species Humulus lupulus. The sequence goes on along the minus strand of NC_084797.1, from coordinate 157,895,968 downwards.
CGGGGTTAAGTTCGGGGCTCGGGGTGAGTCATGAGGTAATTTGGTGACTAGAACGTTGCCGAGAATTAAAGGGTAACGGGATATGGTTTATTGGTATTTGAGAATATTGGGAATAACGGGAATTGAAGGGTGTTAATTATGATTAACGAAATAGGTGGGAAAGGACAATTTTTCCCTTGGAGGTTGTTTAGGGTTTTAATTAGGCTTAGGGGCAATAAGGTTTTTATCGCTAAGATATATATCAGCCATTGAAGGCTGTAGAACCTTGCCAAAACAGAGTCCCATTTTCTCTTCTCCCATACATCATTTCCTTCTCTTTTTCCTTAGGATTTTTTAGCTTCTTTTGAGGATTCAAGCTAGGGAAGTGGACCTTGAGGGCTTAGGATTGTGTTCCACCATTGAAGAGGATTCTAAACTGATCTTGAGGTAAGGTTCTAGCCATTAAAACTCTGGTTTGCTCTGTTTTCGTTTTGGATTTCAGCTTGGATTTCTAGGTTGGATAAGGGGAATTGATGGGAGTTTTTGGCTAGGGTTACTTGGGTTATGATGCCTAGGACATGTGTAGATGGTTTTTGGGTTCATTTGGGAGTTTAAAAGAGGATTGGAAGCTGGTTTTTTAGGTTGAAAATGGTCGTGTCGAAGGATGGGAAAATCAGGGTTGAAAACCCTGGTTGTAGCGCTACAGCGCCCATCACTGGGCACTACAGCGCTAGCCAGGCACCTTTCTACTCTGCCAATAGTGTTGGGGAACTAGGGGGTAGCACTTCCAAATTCTTGTTTTAGGCACTTTTGAGGGTTTTTGGCTCGGGGTTTCAATTCCTAAGGCTCGGGATCGAATATACTCACCGTTTGGGTACAATTCGGGATCCCAGGAGTGAGGTTTAGGTCAAGACCCTTTTATTGTTTATTTTCATTAATGGAGGTTATAATTGGTTATGACTAGGTGAACGCTAAGGAATTAAAAGGTCGATCGATCTCAAGGGCGTTCTCTTACTATTTATCGCTCGAACCAGAGGTACGAAAACTGCACCCCATATGTGACATGCATCGTTATTCATGAGGCATGTTGAATGTTTAAATGTGGACATTGATTGCATATCAAATTCTTAGAAAATCTTGCTTACTTGTGAATGGCACCGACTTATTAGTCAGAATCGAAAATGGTGTCAGAACTGACTATGAAGATGTGACTTATTAGTCAAGTTCGACAGTAGTACTAAGCACTAGTTGTATGTTATTGACCTATGAGTTAGGAGCGGCATAAGCGTCATGAACGCAGAGCCAAAAAGATTAGATCTAATCTACATAAGCATTGAATGACTCATCATGAGCATTAATGCTTGACCGACCCCAAGTTCGATGAAAACTAAAAGCACTTGTCTAGTTCCATGACTAGTCACTCAGAGTCAAGGCCAGAAGGCCCAGGTAACTGCATCGTCACATGGCTAAGGGTACAGAACCCACACTAGTGACTCCATGGTCACTCATTTGGTTTACATCAGTGACTCGTTCATCAGTCACTTATTTGGCTTAAGCTAGTGACTCGATCACTCATTTGTAAAGGGTGAAGAACCCACATTAGGGACTTACACATCTGTCACTCATCTGTTTAGGGCTATAAGTCATGTATGATTATCATGATCTTCATTTGATATTATATACATGTAGTAATGAGTTTTCTTGTTGAGCCTTGGCTCACAGGTACTATGTGGTGTAGGTAAAGGGAAAGAAAAGCTCACCCAGCCTTGAGTGGAGTGCTTAGGTGGCGATGTGTACATATGCGGCCGCTTGACCACCACGGCCAAGGTGTTTCTCAGAGAAACTAGGGGTTAACCCTATTTTTGCCGCTTAGGTCGACGAGTTGTAATTTTATACTGTAATGACCGTTTTTGAATTGTAAATAACTTGTAAATGCTTTTATGGGCACATGAATAGTTTTATGTTTTAAATAAAACATATCCTTTCCTTTTTTATTGGTTTTCCACCTTAACCTATTAATAACACCTAGACGCACATTTATAACCAAATGACTCGATTAGCGAGTTAAGCACGGTTCAAAGCTCACAGTAACGGTCTTGGAGTAACAAGGGCGTTACAATTTTGCTGTGTGGTTTGAAGTTTTGGACATAGTCATTTTCCAGAAAAGTAGCACTCATAGAAATAAACACTTTCTTTTCTGAATGACTATAGAAAAGTCTACCCCGAGTACCTTTAGGATAGCCAACAAACATGCAAACTTCAATTCGCGATTCTAGCTTTCCCTCCTTTTTCCTCAAGATGTGGGCAGGACACCCCCAGATTTTATAATGGTGTAAACTAGGTTCACGACCATTCCAGCGTTCTAAAGGTGTTTTGGGGATTGATTTGGACGGCACGACATTGAGAATGTCGTTCACGGTTTCAATTACATGTCCTTGGAATGAAGTTGGTAGAGTTGAGTAACTAAGCATGCATCTAACCATTTCCAATAAAGTTCTGTCCCAGTGTTCCGCTACACCATTTTGTTGTGGAGTAGTCGGGGCAGTAAGTTGTAATAAAATCCCAAGTTCAGTTAAATGTTCTTGGAACTGCATATCCAAATATTCTCCACCCCTATCAGATCGCAAGATCTTTAACGTTTTACCTAAATGGTTCTGAGCCATAGCTAAGAATTCCTGAAAGTTTGAAAATGTTTCTGATTTCCTATGCATTAGGTAAAGACATGAGTATCTAGAGTAATCATCAATGAAAGTGATGAAATACTCAAAACCACCCCTGGCTTGCACATTCAAAGATCCACAAACATCTAAATGCACAAGTCCAAGTGGTTCTTTGGCCCTATCACCCTTTGCAGAGAATGGACGCTTGGTCAGTTTGCCTTCTAGACAAGATTCACAGACAAATAATTCATCTCAGATGAGTTCCCTCAAAAGCCCGTCCTTTGGAAGTCTTTGAATTCTATCATAGCCAATGTGACCTAGTCTCAAATGCCATAAATACGTCATGTTGTCATTTTCGATCTTTTGACGTTTATTGGTCCTAGGTTTAGCTACTTTGAATAAATCATTGTTAAGAGCGAGGGGTTCGTTAGGTCGTAGAATATAAAGCTCGTTTTCCAAACATGCAATACACAATTATGATCCATTGAAAGAAATAGATATATTAGAACTTGTGAAAGTCATAACAAATTGTTCTAATTGCAACATGGAAACTGAAATGAAATTTCTACTAAAATCCGGAATAAAAAATACATCATTTAAAATTAAAAATTTATGTCTGAACTTCAGACGAGCTCTTCCTCTTGCTTGGACCGGAACGAATGCTCTGTTCCCAACTCTAAGCTTTAAGTCGCCTTCGTCCACTTCCTCCCATGATTCAAGAAGCTATCAAGAGTTACAAACATGGTTAGTAGATCCAGAATCAATAATCTAAATGGATTTATCATTCTCTAAAACACATGTTTCTAAGATAAATGAACTATAATCATTACCTTTGTTCTTCGCTGCTAGAAACTTGGGGCAATTTCATTTCCAATGCCCTTCTCTTTGCAGTGAATATATTTATCTTTACCTTTCTTGTTCTTTTTCTTCCGCTTAGGCGTCTGTGCACTTGGTTGTGCACTAGTCTTTGCCACCTTTGCAGGCTTAGGGTTGTTTTTTTGTCCACTTTTCCTCTTGTTTCCAGCTTTCAAAAACGAAGCTTGGTTAGCTTCAGCCTTAGCTGGATCAGCAGCAGTAGTAGTAGTTGTCTTCTTTTCTCCTCCCTTACTTGGTCCACCCATGATCGACTCAAAAATCTGAAGCTCGTTCATGATCTGTGTCAAACCATAGTTTAGTTGAGTACGAACGTATGGAGATGGTGTCATCCGAGCATTGCATATTTCTTTGTGGCCTCAAAAAGAGTCTGTGCTGATTTGGCACTAAACATATCTTGGAGCTGATTCATGATTTCGTAGGTTGTCTCGACATTCTCCATCTTTGTCTTGAGAGTGTCGACCATACTAGTCAACATGTAGTACCGTGCCTTGTTGTTAGCCGCCTGCCAACGCTCATATTTATCTCTTACAAACTTGGGAGCTCCTTCAGCTGGAACTTCTGGGGATTCCTCAGTCATGACAAACTTGGTGATGTCAGCAATCAACACGATGTTGATATTCTGCTCCCATTTAAGGAAGTTTTCTCCAGTGATTTTCTCCATCAAAAGTTGAGAAATGATAGGAGTAGACACAGCCATACTTAAAACTACTTATTATCAATAAAATAGAAATCAATAACATTTTCTCAATAAAACTTCTATTCACTCTAATTTCAAGAAATAGGACAACATATATCATAAATATGTAAGATATGATAAAAAATACCAAAAATAATCATATCTCTATTTCTTTAGGTTTTTAACTAATCTATGATATCCTTGTCCCAGTTGGTGAGAGTCAAAAATACCACTAGTTAAATAAAGTTGTAAACTTATTTAATAATGGACACCATCATTAACAACCTACTATTCGGTCAAAATAAGAAAAAAAAATCTCTTATTTTATGAGCTAGACCCATAGTTTCGATAATCAACAAATTTAGTTCTAGTAGTCACCGTAGGGGTGAGTCTAGCAGAATTTGACCTGTAATTATCTATCTTTCGAAATCTAACATTGTCAAAATAACTAATGAACACCTTCTGTAGGGAGACGAATCAAAGTGTCTCAAGGCCCCATAAAGTTATTGACCTTGTTAAATCAATGGTGGAGATAGAATATATAATTCTTAAAATAAGCTCATTGTAAAATCACAAATAGTATTTTTATTATTTATTTATTTTAAAAAATTAATGACTATGGTTCTCCAAAAAATTGAAAAAGTTAAATTTTTAAAACCAAAGTCCTATAATTTTCTATTAATTCTAAAGTTCACATTGAAACAAATTCAATTAAATTAGAATTAATTTGTTGCTAATCAAAATTTAGGTTTAACTATTACAATGAACTAATACAATTAATTCCAACTCAGGGAAATGGGCCTTAACAATTGGGCTTGCATGGAGGAGGGCTGGGTCCAGTATGTTGTTCCCACTACAAAGGCCCCCATACTTCCATACAAGGTCCAAAAGACAGGAATTTAAACCTTCGTTTTATTAATTGATTAGGCTCACTATAGTCATGCAAAGCAAATGGGCCTTCACAAGTTGAACCACCCACAAGAGAGAAATTTAAACTTTACATTTTCTAATGGGCTCAAATAAAACTTATCATTTTATGAATATTTTATTTGGCAAAAAAAGCATATATCTAGCGAACATATGGGCCACTATATGCATCTAAGCTCAATTGCAAAAATACCACATATAGTGTAAACAGACATGTTATAATTGGATGGTCCTAATCATGTTATTATATGAGCAAGTCTGAATTTATGCAAAAATACCACAATTTATTTCATTTGCCAAAATACAACAATTAATTTTCTAGAATTTATCAAAAAATTTCGAATTAATTTAATTTTTACAAAAAAAAAGTCAATTTAAATGAAATTTATCAACAATTAACTTAGTTTAGGTTAATTTGAAAAAAAAAATTAAATAGGAGTTATCAACAATTAACCATAGCTAATTTAAATCCCATTAAAAAATGATATTTTTCAAAATTTAACCAATTTTAAATTTTAAAATCAATATCTTAATTGTTTTTCAAAAATTATTGTGTTGTTACAACTATAAGCAAATATTTTAACCATTTAAAAAATATGTTAATAGTTATAAGAACCCTAAAATATCTCAAAACAGTTAAATAAATTCAAATATCCATAAAAATATCTAACTAACAAATTTCAAATTTCAAATAATTTAAATATTAAAAACTATAGAATAAATAGATATTAATATTTTCAAATAAAGATTTAATAAATAAATAACAAGTATTTAAAAGAAATATCTTTAATATCTGATATTTTAATTCTAATATTTTAATATATTAAAAGATTTAAAATTAAGTTGTTAGCATATTTTTAAATTTGAATTTGAATATTTGTAGAAAATATCTAATTATTTAAATCTCAAACAACAAAAATATCTTATTTTAAAAAACATTTTTAAATGATAAAATAAATTTGATATTTTTTTCTTTGTTATAAATAATCAATTTCATAATTTTAATTTCCTAAAAAACATTAAAAAAATTATGGATGAACAGTACCCGTGGGTACTGTTCATCGTGTGCACAGGTGTGGGTGTGCGCGCGCGCGAGGGGGGCTAACTGCCGAGGGTGTGTGCACACAGGGGGGACACGTGCGTGTGGGTAGCCGAGCCAAATTTTTCAAAGAAAAAAATGTGCAATTTTTCAAACCAAAAATGTTTTCTAATTAATTTTTACCATGTTTTACACAAAATAAAGTATATATAAAAATTAATGGCATAGAAAACACAACAAAATAACCTAAAGATTGCTAATAATCACATAGAATTCAATATGCTACATAAAAACATGAAATCCATCCAATTACTCAACACCTCAAATAATTCAATTTTTACCATGTTCATGCATGAAAATAAAGATTACCAAAGGCTTTGAGGCCAGTTGTTGGGAAAACTTATACAGGATCTTGTTTATTTTCATGTAGATCTTATATTAAAAAAATTAATATGAGACAACCTAAAACATCTTTCTAAAATTGAATTCAAACAGAAATAATGATAAGAACACTTACATTATACGCAGCAGAATGAAAGAGTCCTTCCTTCAGTTTCTCTAACCATTGTATCCTTTTTGTCGCAGAGTATTACCAAGAAACTGAACTGTTCTTCAATTTTCTTCACAGTCTTCCAAAGTATCCTTAGAATCACCTAGACTAGGGTGGGTAACTATCAACACATGAGATAGATACAGAGAGAAGAAGAATAGAAGAGAAAATTTGAGGCTTAGAAAAGGACTCATGCAGTAGAGAGAATCTAAAACCTAATAGATCTTGTCAGAAACCTTGTGTCTGTCATCTCTCACTTAGCACTCATTTTATAGACTAAATTAGGCCATTTAATTTAATTAAAAAATAAATAAAATAATAGATAATATCAGCCCTTGGTTGAAATTATCATGGGCTTTAGGCCCGTGAAATTTCTCATTTAATTATAAGCCCGTTGAACTTAAAATCAAGGCCTATATTATTTTCTATTGATTTATTAATTAAATAATTATTCAAATCCTTTATCAAATTAATTATTTATAATTTGAACCTTGATTTAAACTTATTTATTAATTTAGATACCAATTTATCTTAATTAATAAATCTGCCCTAATTTCTCTTTTCTTCACTAAATTACATAACTTTGTGAAACTATCCAAAATTGACCTTGTCAACTTTGATAATTCTAATTGATAATTAAATCAATTAATTGAGACTATCTAGATGATTTTATCCAAGGTACAGTGGGGACCATGGGCTTCTGAAATCCAGGTCCAATAAGTTATCATAAATTTAACAAATAAATGTACTAACTTATAAATTCCTCGTGACTCCACTAGAGACTCGGAATTGCACTCATGAATTCATAGAATGCTCTATAACAAATATAGATACGCTATTAATTATCCATTGTTACAACCATAATTGAACTCAATCCTCTATAGATGGTCTACAATGAGATGGGACTAAAATACTGTTTTACACCTCATTGTATTTTATCCTTAAAACACTTAGTTCCTTGTAAATGATATTTCAGTAAACTAATTTAATTATTGAAATGAGATCTCTATCATTTAACACCTTGAACAAAACTAAAAGGAAACCATCATTTCACTTCTTCATCACAAGCTATAGATGTTCATATCTATGATTAACACTCCCATTCAATTATACTACCGAGTTCCCAAGATGTAAGTATGGGCTAGTCTGTAGGGTAAGCTGGTAATGAACAAGTCAAAGAACTCAAATAATACAATCAGTTAGAATACTAACCACTCAGAATTGAGATTGAATTTACCTATGGTCAACTATATGATATGACTAGAATAGATAATAACGGTATGTTTACTTATCTTATCAACTGTCAATATCGGTCCAGTCCGATGTAACAAATACATCTGAACTTATCTAATTTGCTAATGTTTTGGAAAGAACATAACACTGTAATGTGTAAGTAGATCATATCGTAGATTGGCAAGTTAGTGTAAATCCGGTGCACTGACTAATCTTAGGACTAACTTATTTTGAACATATAATCATATTTATATTCCAATGTGATTACGTTACTATAAATATGATTAGCTATATGCTCAATATTTAATAGAAGTTTATATTAAACAAATAATCATGAAAATAAAGCATAAGAGCAAAGTGATTGACCAAGTCAAAAAATGATTTTTGTTCTTTTATTGATAATAAATGAGATTACAAAGAAATTGGGTTTTAATTAGGGCATAAAACCCCAACAAAGAATATCGTGGAAGATCTAGGTGTGAGTACTCTAGTAAGGATAGGAAGATCAAAATATATACGAAAAGATTCAAGGATTCTTGATAGGCTACAAGAGGTAAATTGTTTTGTATTATTTTTCCATATACATATTATATATATATATATATTGATTAACATATTGCATATTAAAGGATCCTCATATAAAGTTGATTATATGAAAATTTTTATTGTATACCATTACCGCAGTTTCCGTTGCACACTAGGAACTGTTCCTAATAGAATCCCCTTAGCGCCGCGGCCCTAGGTAGGGCGTGCCACGGCGTGTGTCCAGGAAAATTCATTCTTGGCTCTCTGACTTATAGAGGGTCGCAGCCATAATTGTTTGGGCGCTGCGATCCTAATTGTTGTGGCGTCGTGGCTCTAATTGGGTGCACCGCAGCGCTATAGGAAATTATGGCCAATGTGGGGTTTTATGCTCGGGAACCCAAATCTTAGGGCTCGGGCAGGGTCCTATGTAGAGTCCAAGAACTTTATTTAACTAGTTAGATAGTAGTATAATAGTAATTGTAGTAGTATTTTTATGACTGTGGACTTTGGTTCAGACCGGGATTTATTTGGACACTCATAGTAACACTTGTAGATTTTCTAAGTTTAACCTATAGTTTAAGAATATTAATTTAACCTAAGGTCTGATTAATATGATTGATATTGGTGATGATAAATATTATATTATAAGGTGTAGATAGACCCAATAAGAAAGTAACACTTGTTATGTGTATGTTTAATGATAATTAAGTATTTTTGAGGAATAAGTTTATTAAGAGTAATATTTGAATATCCTAGGGTCTATCAGCAGCTTTGAAAACGTTAGGGGACCTAGTCAAGGTTGTTTACTCAATTCAAATTAAGCTAAAATTGTGTAATTTCATGTTTAAATATTCAGCGTATGTCGATATATTGCAGCTATAGGGGGCGATATATCGTAGTACGGGGATACGAAAAACACGAAACTTCGCACGATTGCCTCGGGCATGCTAGCCCAAGCGATATATCGCCTACAGGGGGCGATATATCGCCTCCTTCAGTGTATTTTGAAATTTTTTTGAAAATGTTCTCAATTCAAATCCTTAACCTCTTTATAAGTCCAGCATCTTCCTGAACGAGTCTTTAGCCTCTGCTGAACGATAATTCAAATATTTTTCACTTAAAAAGCCATTATTTTTATTTGAGTTAAATGAAGATCTTTTCATTCATAAACTCTATAAATAGGACCTAGTACCCAGCCATTTATTCATTCATCAAACTAAGTTCAGAGGCTGCAAGTTGCTAGGTTATTGTGAGAGTGTAAACACTTGGGTTGGGGATTATAAGCTTGATCATTATAAGCTTACCAAACACTTGGGAAGTAAGGTTTATAGCACATTTCGGTTCAAGGTTTAGATTGGTCATAGAATCATTCAAGGTATTCCAAACTCTAGCTCATTTGGTATTATTTCTCTTTAAGTTCTTGTAGTTTTCTATTCAGCACCCTAACTTTATTCTTTATTCTTGGATAGAAAATCTAAGATCTTGAACATAAGGTTTTTGGTAAGTATATTCTTAATGGTATAGTTCTTCCATTCTTTTCATCGCATTCTCTTTAGTATACTGACCCTTCCATTTATGATTTTTAGGAGTGTTCCAAAGTCCCAAAACTGTTCTCATATCCCGGTATTTTTGGTAAGGAAAATTGGATAGGATTTATGTGTTATATGATTTATATGTTATGATTAATGTTATCTTATGATTATTTGTTATGTAATATGCTATAATATGTATAATTGTAGACTTGGGCATATGACCCGTACAACTAACAAGCCCCAATAAATTATGGGCATATGACTTGTTTAGCTAGCAAGCCCCACTAATCTAATGGGCATATGACTTGTTTAGTTTATGGGACCCCAAGTAATAATGGCCATTATAGTATGTATGTGACATATGTGTTATGATATGTTTTATGTTACATTACCAAATTTATGTATATGGTTTATGTGTTAGATTTTCCTTGCTGGGCATTAGGCTCACTCCTTTTATGTTTATATGTGCAGGAAAATAGCTTTGATGGCGGGAAAGGTTCTTGGTAGTTTGGGCATGTGTATTGAGGCGGAATGGAATCGAAGGGTCGAGAGTTCGATTCGAGGATGAAGTTTCTTTACTTATGGTTTTATGTGTATTTTTCCACACTTTATTGTGTAATCCCTTTTTAATTACAATTATGTTATGTTTTGATTTTAAAATAATGGGATCCCATACCCTACTTTAAATTTTATGTAAGTTTAACATTTATTTTTACAAGTTTTTAATAAAGTTATGATCATTTCACTTGTAAGTTTTATTAAGGTTTAGTGTCTATGGATAGTTTTCGTTAATGGTCCAAAGTCTAGAGTAGTTGGGTCATTACATCCTAATACCCAGTTTTGTAGGATTCGAGGTCTCGGAGGCTAGAATATTGATTCAAAGTTCTTAATTGGTTTAGGGCTTGATGGACGTTTATCATTATTTTGTTGTGACTAGGTTTTTCATCAAAACTCGGGTTTAGGGGACCGTGCTCGGGATCGCAGTAATCAGTCAGCTCGAGACACAAGTAAGAAAACTATTTGTGCATGTAGAGCAGGGCCTGGCCCCATTATTTGTGTATCAGGGCATGGCCCTATTATTTGTGCTTAATATATATATGCGTGTGTGTGTATGAATACGTGTAAATGCTATGCTTTGTGGTGCATGACTATGAATGAACAGCAAAGGCCGAGAACGACGAAGGCCGAGAACGGCAAAGGCCGAGAACTGCGAAGGCTAAGAACGGCAAAGGTTGGGATCAACGTTAAGCACGCTGAGTATAGGCCGCGAGGGCGAGGCCCTCTAGGGTGTTGTTTCCACCCGCTCGGTGAAGACCGCGAACCCAGTGCCTAGTAAAGCACCTGGATCGGCATAGGCCGCTATATGTTTAATTTGTTGACTGCTTATGTTGTATATTATTGGATTAAATTGTGATATGTTATGCATTGAGTTTTCTTGCTGGGCTTTGGCTCACGGGTGCTCTATGGTGCAGGTAAGGGAAAGGGAAAGGTCGACCAACCATAAGTTGGAGACTGTGGAGCGACGTGTACATGTTCGACCTACATTGCTGCCACGGCCAGGGTTGTTTTGAGGGATATGTTGTAACAGTTGATTTTTTCGCTTAGGTCAACTATATCTAAATTTTTTAGTTGTAATACATTTTTGAAATAGTGTTTCGGGATCCCAAATGTATAAATTTTATGATTTTAATGAATTTCCAAATATTTTATAACTAATGTTGTCAATTTAATCACACTCTTAATCTAAAACCTCGATTAGAGAGCTAATGGCACATTTATAAATCATATGGTAACGGCTCTAAGGTAATAGGACGTTACAACTTGGTATCAGAGCATGTCAAGGTTTATGGTTCCTAGAGATCGACCGAACATGTACACTCACTGGCAGTGACATGCTCGACTCAAGGTTAGTCGGCATTAAATGAACTATGTGTTTATTTGCTTGTCTGAGTTGCCTTGTTTTCCTGAATGTTATAGATAGATCATGATGAATGTGTTTATATATGTATGTTGCCAAGGCACGACCCCTTGATTGCTTTATGCTGAAGATGGGACTGGGAGGTGGTTTTGGATGTTGTTATCATGCCTGATGTGCGGCATCATTGATTGCAGGGATATTGCAGTTATGCTTTGGCGATCGATCAGACTCCGCGGCAATAGGGCTGAAGATGACAACGAGGGTCAGGACCTTCACCTGCCCCACATAATTGACAATAGTTGTTTGCCGAAATGGAAGCCAGACTTCAATGAACAGAAGATGAGCTCTAAGATTTGAGGCAACATACCCCTCCTTGGGGTATTGGGTTACAAATTCCATATGTTGTGGCACCAGTGCCAGCCCATCCTGTGATGGAAAACAGGTGGGAGCCTTTATATGAGAGGTTCAAGAAGCAGCATGCTCCCACCTTTGAGGGTGGACCAGATGCACTGCGGGCAGAGCAATGGATGAATAGACTTCTTCCATCCTAGATTTCATGAGGGTGGAAGGGAATGAGAGGGTGGCCGGTGCCAGCTACATGTTGAGGGAAGAACCCCCATCTGGTGGGACGTTGTGTCCTATAGGAGGGATGTGGTAGTTATGACCTGGGAGGAATTTAGGGACATCTTCAATGAGAAATACTACAGTGTTGCAATCTGTGCTGCAAAGGTGGATGAGTTTGTCAACCTAACTCAGAATCAGATGATGGTTACAGAGTATGCACTGAAGTTTGACCAGTTGGCGAAGTTTGCGTCGGACTTGGTGCCCACTGATATGGCATGGAGGGATCGGTTTGTACGCGAGCTCAACGTCATGATAGCCCATGATGTCAAGATAAAACTAGACCCAAGGACTACCACTGTAATACCCTGGATAACAAGGTCGTTACATTGTGTGTTTAAAATAGTGCAAGACTTGCTAATCAAATCGTTTGGATAAGAACGTGTTTCTAAAGTCAACTGACAAGTTAGGGTTAAAAGATTTTGACCGTATAATGGTTGACTTTCATTAAAATAGGAGTTTGATACATGGGATCCCAAAAATAATGTTTACAAGGCAGTTACAACCCTCAAAAGTAAATACAACTCCACCCAGCCTAACTGGAAAAATACAAATTTTTGGCTCTAGTCCCTCTAAATCCCTCGGACGTGGTGTTCGAGCAGCTGCCAATGTACATACCGCCGCCAAAGCTCTCCAACTCATTGCTGGTCCAGCTTCCCCTTGCCTTTACCTGCTAGCCAGTTCAATTAATAGCATAATACAAGTGCTAAACTAAGCAACAATAATAGTTTAATCCAAACATATAAATCAATCTTAATACAATTAATTAGGTGTCAGCGCCCTTAGGTCGAGGCCTCTAGTTATTTAGCTGACCTCGACTCGCTTAGGCCAAGCTGCATTCAGTACAAATAACATTAGCTCTAGCTCCCTTAGGCTGGACTTTCACATCAAACATATCATACATATAAGTTGTGAACCACGCAATCGAAAGTGGCACGACTAACCTGCCTATCTAGATATTTCCAATCACAATACATTTATGATCTCACATACATTCATTTACAGGGGATCTCAACCCCAATCACAACTCGGGTTCAGTTTTCTTACCTCGAGTCCTGAGCGGAGGATGTGGAGCGGTCCCAAGCACGATCCTCAATCCCGAGCCTTAACGGTAACCCTTGATGATGATGATGACCCTAAGCTGCACCTCAACCAATTCTAGCTTTAATTCTCCAGTCCCTAAGCTTAAATCCTTAAGCTTTCTCTTCCAAATCTTCAAAGCAGTCACGGCACAAGAGAGGGAGAGAGAAAACGTGAGTGAGAGAGAGAGTGCTGAGAGTTTTCTGATATATTCTAGCCAAATCCTAAAACTTTCAAACTATATCTCTTAACCATAAAGACCAAAATGCCCCTTACAATAACTCAGCCCCATTGTTGCCCATAAGGGCAAAACGGTCATTTGCCCCGTTTCCCGCTAATTCCTCAAGTCGTCCTACAAATTCCCAATTAATCCTGACATGCCCAACTAATCACGAAATACTTAACTGTTACTCAATAAATCCCAAATATACGTTAAACTTCCTAAAATACCCCTAGGCTCACCCTGAGCCGGGTGTTAAACCGTGTTATGACTATTCCGCTAATCCGCTCACTAGGATCACCTCGAGCCGTATACTACAAATATATCCACATAATAATGTGGTCCCAACCATTTAACACATATAATCACATTTATGCCCTCAACGAGCCAAAATTGCAAATCTACCCTTATAAACAAGAACGAGCCCACATGCATATTTAATACTCATAAACATGCATATAAATATATATTCATATTATCATATAAATCATGCATGCCACATAGTCACGCATTTAATCAGTTAATCACACATATATCTGATTATGCCCTCCCGGTCGACTCTAGCTCCTAGGTCGCGTCCTCGACCTTGCTATTCCTCCATATGACTTTAACCAGAGGAATCGTCTTGTTCCTCAGAACCTTATTCTTCCTGTCTAGGATCTGAACTGGTCACTCCTCATATGACAAATCTGTCTGTAGTTCCAGATCCTCATAACCCAACACATGGGTCATATCTAAGACGTACTTTCAAATCATTGAAATGTGGAACACATCATGAACTTCTGCTAATGACGGTGGCAGAGCCAATCTATAGGCTACCTGCCCGATCTTCTCTAGGATCTCAAAAGGTCCTACGAATCTAGGGCTCAGCTTGCCCTTTTTCCCAAATCTCCTTACCCCTCGCAATGGCGAAACTCGCCGAAATACGTGGTCCCCTATATGGAATTCCACATCCCTACACTTAGGATCAGTGCAACTTTTATATCTACTCTACGAAGTGAGCATTCGAGCTCGGTTCTTCTCAATAGCTTCATTAGTTTTCTGAACTATCTCCAGTCCCAAATATTTTCTCTCCCCCATCTCATCCCAATGAATGGGCGATCTACACCTCCTTCCATACAACATCTCGTATAGAGCTACTCAAATCGTTGATTGATAACTATTGTTGTACGATAACTCAATCAATGGGAGGTACTTACTCCAAGACCCCTCAAAGTCTAGCACACATGCTCTCATCATGTCCTCCAATATCTGAATTGTCCTCTTAGACTGCTTGTCTGTCTGAGGATGAAAGGTTGTATTTAACTTCAACTTAGTTCCCGTAGCCTTCTAAAAACCACCCCAAAACATAGAGGTGAATATGGGATCCCAGCCCGACACTATAGACTTAGGAACCCCATGTAGTCGTACAATCTCCCTCACATACAGCTCTGCATACTAATCCATAGTGTAGGTCATCCTCACTGGCAGAAAGTGAGCTAACTTAGTGTACCTGTCCACTATCACCCACACCAAGTCATGTTGCCTCAGTGTCCTAGGCAGTCCTCCTACAATATCCACAGTAATATCTTCCCACTTCCACTCGGGAATACCCAAAGGTTGTAACAACCCCACTAGTCGCTGGTGTTCAGCCTTTACCTATTGACAAGTTAAACACTTGGCTACATACGCAACCACATCCTTCTTCATCCTAGGCCACAAATACAAATTCCATAGATCCTGGTACATCTTCATGGTTCCTGGATGAAGTGAGTATGGTGTAGTATGGGATTCATCAAGAATCTCTCATCTAATACCCACATCCATCGGAACACAGATCTGATCCTTATACCTCACCAAACCCATCTCAGAAATGGAATAATCCTTAGCCACTCCAACTAGAACATTCCCCCTAACCTCCTGCAACTGTGCATCACCTATCTGGCCTTCTCTTATCCTCTCCAAGAGGGTAGACTGCAAAGTAATATTGGCTAACTGGCCCACAACCATTTCTATCCTCACTCTAGTCATTTCCTCTGCCAACTCGTTCGATATCTGCTTCCAGCTAAACAACTGTCCTGGGCCCCTCTGGCTCAAAGCATCTGCAACTACATTGGCTTTTCCTGGGTGGTAAAGGATGTCACACTCATAATCCTTCACAAACTCTGCCAAAATCTCTGTCTCATATTTAGGTCCTTCTGGGTGAAGAAGTACTTTAAACTCTTATGATCGGTGTATATCTCGCACTTCTCTTCATAAAAATAATGTCGCCATACTTTCAGTGCGAATACCACCGCTACTAGCTCTAAATCATTGGTAGGGTATAACTGCTCATATTCCTTCAGCTGTCGTGATGTGTAGGCAATAACTTTCCCACTCTGCATCGACACACACCCTAATCCCAGTATCGATGCATCACAATACACCACAAACTTGTCCTCATCTGAAGGAAGACTCAGCACCAGAGCAGTAATCAATCATCGCTTCAATTCCTGGAAACTACCCCCGCATTTGTCTAACCATAGGAACTTCAGATTCTTTCGCGTCAACTTAGTCAATGTTGTGGCAATCTTCGAAAACCCTTCCATGAACTGACTGTAATATCTAGCTAATCCAAGGAAACTCCTATCCTCTGAGGTGTTCCTTGGCCTCGACCAATCCCTAACTACTTCTATCTTGGTCGGATCCACCTTAATCCCATCTCCAATGACAATATGTCCAAGGAATGTTACCTCTGGTAACCAGAACTCACACTTCTTACATTTAGCGTACAACCGATGCACCCTCAATCTCTGGAATACCCGTCGGAGATGCTGCTCATGCCCTACCTCTGAACAAGAATATACCAGGATGTCTTCGATGAAGGCAATCACAAACTGATATAAGAAATCCTTGAACACCCTGTTCATCAGATCCATAAATGTTTCTGGGGCATTGGTCAATCAAAACGACATGACCAAGAACTCATAATGCCCATACCTCGTGCGGAAGGTCATCTTTAGAATATCCTCGTCCTTGATCCTCAGCTAGTGATAACCATATCGAAGATCAATCTTCGAGAATACCGTCTTGCCCAGCAACTGATCGAACAGGTCATCTATCATTGGTAGGGGATACTTATTCTTGATAGTCAACTTGTTCAACTCCCTGTAGTCTATACACATCCATAGATTCCCATCCTTCTTCTTCACAAATAAAACTGAAGCACCCCACGGTGAGAAGCTAGGTCCAATAAATCCCAACTCTAGTAGCTACTATAATTGTATCTTTATCTCTTTTAGCTATACCGGAGCCATCATGTGTGGTGCCCTCGACACTGGTTCTGTACCCAGTGCTAACTCAATGACGAACTAAATCTCCCTATGCGGCGACAGTCCCGGTAAATCGTCAAGAAACACATTCAAAAACTTTCATACCAGTCTAGTCTCTCTTGGCCCCACTGGCATAACTCTAGTGGTATCACACTTGCTAGAAAACTTACACAACCTCCTTGTAATAGGTCTCTAGCCCTCAATGTTGATATCATCGGAATGCAGGGTCCATACATAGTACCCACGAAAACAAACGGGTCTTCACCCTCTAGCTCAAAAGTTACCATCATTTTCCTTCAATCTATAGTGGCCCCATATCTAACTAGCGAATCCATCCCCAAGAACATGTCGAAATCATCCATACCCAACTCAATCAAATCTACTGATAATTCCCTACTGTCCACCATCATTGGCAGTGCTCTAATACATCTCTTAGAAACTACCAGTTCCTCTCTAGGCAGTATAGTCCCAAACCCCGCAGTATAATACTCACTAGGCCTACACAATCTATCAATCACTTTACTAGAAACAAATGAATGTGTAGCACCAGAGTCAATCAATAGATTATATAAAGAGCCAGCACTAGAAAGCTGACCTGTCACTACTGAGGGACTAGCCTTAGCCTCAGCCTCTGCCTGTGTCAAGGCGAACACTCGAGCTGGAGTCAAGCTGTTGCCTTCCCTGGTTCCTCTTTCTTCAAGGTCGGGCAATCTTTCTTGAGGTGTCCAACCACCCTGCACAAGTAACAGGCCTTTGCCCTGCATTCGCCCAGATGGTGCTTCCTGCATCTAGAACACTCTGGGTAGCTCCTCCACATCTCACCGCCTCCCTGGCGGCCACCCTGAACACCCTAACCCTCCTATCAGGACCAACAGTTGTTAAGGTGTTAGGGGTCTTCCTCTTCTGATCACTGGGACCTCCGCCCCTACCAAACCCTGTAAGTGGAGGTACTGCCCTGCGAACATTCTGTCTCGCATCATTCTCCCTCCAAATCTTGTTCTCTGCCTCCTTAGCAGTGAGGGCCTTCTCAACCGCCTGGGCGTAAGTTGTCTCCCTAGGTACTGATGTGATCCTCACATCCCAGACTATAATAGCATTAATCCCTTAAACAAACTTGTGCTACCTAGCTGCATCTATAAGCATTAGATCAAGTGCAAATTTTGCTAGCCTGTCAAACTTCAGGGCATACTCAGCAAGTGTCATACTGCCTTGTATCAACCCAGTGAACTCTTTCACCTTTGTCGCACTGATGACAATACTTTAGTATTTCTTGTTGAACAAGTCTCTAAACCCATCTCAACCCATAGTAGAAACATCTCGAGTATGTGATGTTACCTCCCACCAGATGCAGGCATCATCACGAAGCATATAGGTGGCATAGGCCACCTTGTCATTACCTTCCACCCTCATGAAGTCCAGAATGGAGGTAATCAAACTCATCCACTGTTCAGCCTTAAGTGGATCTAGTCCTCCCTCAAAAGTTGGAGGATGCTACTTCCTAAATCTTTCATAAAACGGTTCCCACCTATTCCCAATCTCAGGTGGCTGTACAACTAGTGCCACAACAGGTGGCAAGTTAGGTGCATCACTCCCTGGCGAAGCCTACTGCCTCAGAAGGTGAATCTCTTCCTCCTAACTCTGAAGTCTAGCTTGCATATTAGCAAGCAACTATTGTAAGTTCTCAGGAACTGACGGAGGGTTCTGGCCCTGCTCATCATCTCTAGCCTCAACCCCAATGTCGGCTAGTCGAATTGATCACCTTGGAGGCATAACTCTCCAAGTTTATCTGCAATCAATGACAGGACTAGTCAAGCAATGATAACAGGCTTATAATAATCCCACGGTCCAACACCGAAACTAAACCAACATCACACAGTTATAATGCAAGCAAGCATTCAAACAACCATTCGCATACAGTAGCAATGCTAATATGCATGCCTTATCATATTCACATAGCAGTCAAGGGCCATGCCCTATCAGTATATCTCATGCTTCCTAATAATCATGCAGATTAAGCATTTATATTTCATTTTAACACCCAAACATATAATCACATATATGGTTACTGAACCCTGAGTCGAGCTTGTCTTTAGCGACGAGTGTACATGCCCAGCCGGTCTTCAAGAACCCTTAAACCTAGACTGCTCTAATACCAAGTTGCAACACCCTGGACAACCAAGACTGTTACGCTTTGTGTTTAAAATAGTGCAAGACTTGCTAATCAAGTCGTTTGGATATAAACATGTTTCTAAAGTCAACTAACAAGTTAGGGTTAAAATATTTTGATCGTATAATGGTTTACTTTCATTAAAATAGGAGTTTGATACATGGGATCCCAAAAATAAGTTTACAAGGCAGTTACAACCCTCAAAAGTAAATACAACTGCACCCAGCCTAAATGGAAAAATACAAATTTAGGCTCTAGTCCCTGTAAATCCCTCGGTTGCGGCAGTCGAGCAGCTAGCAATGTACACACCGCCCCCAAAGCTCTCCAACTTATGGCTGGTCCAGCTTCCCCTTGCCTTTACTTGCACCATGTAGCACCTGTGAGCCAAGGCTTAACAAGAAAACTCAATTCAACAATCATAGATAACAACAGAGTGTACATAGTAAACTTTAGACCAACCAGTTCAATTAATAGCAGAATCCAAGTGGTAAATTAAGCAACAATAATAGTTTAATCCAAACATATAAATCATTCTTAATACAATTAATTAGAAATCGGCGCCCTTAGGCCGAGACCTCTAGTTATTTAGCTAATCCCAGCTCGCTTAGGCCGAGCTGCGTTCAGTACGCATAAAATCTGCTCCGGCTCCCTTAGATCGGGCTTTCACATCAAACACAACATACATATAAGTTGCAAAGCATGTAATCAAAAGCGACACGTACTAACCTGCCTATCCAGATATATCCAATCACAATACATTTATGATCTCACATACATTCATTTACAGGGGATCTCAGCCCCAATCACAACTTGGGTGCGGTTTTCTTAACTCGAGTCCTGAGCGGAGGATGTGGAGCGGTCCCGAGCACGATCCTCAATCCAAATCCTTAACAGAAACCCTTGATGATGATGATGATGACCCTAAGTTGCAACTCAACCAATCTAGCTTTAATTCTCCAATCCCCAAGCATAAATCTTTAAGCTTTCTCTTCCAAATCTTCAAAGTACTCAAGGCACAAGAGAGTGAGAGAGAAAACGTGAGTGAGAGGGAGAGAGTGCTGAGAGTTTTCTAATATATTCTAGCCAAATGCTGAAACTTTCTAACTATATCTTAACCATAAAGACCAAAATGCCCCTTACATTATTAACTCAGCCCCTTTGTTGCCCATAAGGGCAAAATGGTCATTTGCCTCATTTCCTGCTAATTCCTCAAGTTGTCCTACAAATTCCCAATTAGTCCAGACATGCCCAAATAATCACCAAATACTTAACCTGTTACTCGATAAATCCCAAATATACGTTAAACTTCCCGAAATACCCATAAGCTCACCCCGAGCCGGGTATTAAACCTAGCTATGACTATTCCACTAATCCACTCACTAGGATCGCCTCGAGATGTATAAGTCAAGTCTTTCTTAATCAAATAATGCAAACAAACATACATTATATAACAATTATCCAGATACAGAACATTCAACATGCTTAATCAAACAATCACAAGAATGATCATAATCATGCACATTTACAGGGGCCCAAGCCCTAATCAAACCTATATTCAATAGCCGGGCAAAGCCCTAATCACATACATCACGTATTGGGTGCAATTTCTTACCTTTGATCCAAGCACAAGTTAAATATGAACGACCCTCGAGCACGATTCTTCCCCGAGCCCTAGCGGTAACCTAGTCACAACCACAAGTAGTAATCTCGTTAAGATTCAATCCAAAAAAAAACTTTGGGACCACTCTCATGCTCTCGGGACTTCCAATCCCACCCAACAGGGTGGTGGAACCATCCCCCGAGCCCCCAAGTCCTTCCCAAGCCCTAAAATTGGGTTTTGCTGAGATTGGTATAGCACAGGGGCGCCCAACCAAGATAGAGAGCCCTCAAGACTTCCCCTGCATAGTGCAGGGGTGCCCAACACAAGCGCAAGGGTGCCCAGACCCAACAAAGAGCTCCCCAGCCTTCCCCTGCATAGCACAGGGGCACTCCCCTACAAACCCAGAAATCCTAGGTTTTTCCACTTGCATTTTCCCCAAACTCAAACCACCAAAATCCAACCTAAACACAACCCAAACTTATAATTCAGTTTTAGAACATAATCAATACATTAAGACCAACAAAACCCAAGCTTACACTTGATCAAAATCCCACCAAAACTCAAAACCCACACTTGAGCTTCAAAGCTCAAGAACACCTTAAGGACATGAAGAATTTGCAGCAAAACTCAGAGAATTCTTACCTCAAACTTTTAGGTTGCAATCCTAAGTTGTCCCTTAGCCAAATCCTAGCTTCAACCTTCCAATTCCTGAGCTTTCCTTCCTCCAAAATCACAAAATCATCTAAGTTCTAAGAGAGAAAGAAAGAGAACACATAGAGAAAGAAAGAGAGAGAGTTGAGTGAGGTTCTAAGCTGAAAGTGTTTCCTTGGTTCCACTAGCCTCTGGACTAACTGAGTATATCCCTTCCTTATGCTAAGAAAATGACTAAAATACCCCTCTAGTCAAACTTAGGTCCTTTAGTGCCCCCAGGGGCAAAGTGGTCATTTACCACCACTTTTCACCAATCTCCAAACTATCTCATAATTTCCCAGCTAATTCCTATATCCTCAAATACTCATCAAATAATTTTCCCATTACCCAATAATCCCTGGTAATACACTAAATTACCAAAATACCCTTAAGCTCACCCCGAGCCGGGTATTTTGGCCCCGTTATGACTAAACCGCTAACTTGCTCGCTAGGATCACCTCGTGTAGAATAACCCAAATATATCCACATAATAATGTGGTCTCAATCAATACACTCACATATATATACAAGTATGCCCTCAACGGTCCAAAATTAATAAAATGCCCTTCTAATAAGAAACGAACCTAGATGCATGCAAATACAGTCATATTACAATATTACTCACATAATTCATTTATTCATGCATCAAATCACATAATAATGCAAGTAATCAGTTAATTATTTCCTGGCCCCCTAATTAAGACACTAAGCCTTATTAGGGAATTTGGAACATTAAATAGTCGTCCTAAGTGACAAAATTGGACTTTTATACTCTAAGTCCCACGAAATATCCCTACTGTGGCAGCCGAACATGTAAGCACTGCTCCAAAGCCCACCAACTCATGGCTGGTAGACCTTTCCTTTGCCCTTACCTGCACCATAGAGTACCTGTGATTCAAGGCCCAGCAAGAAAACCCCACAAGGCATAATAATGATCACATTTCAAATAAACAATAATTAGCATGCTTTGTAGTTTATAAACATATTCATTCCAATTGTATAAACAATTAACATGTTTCACAACTTATAAACATACTCAATTTAAACACATAAATCATCTCACAGCCATCCCAAGTGGCCCTGCCGAGCGAGGTGCGTCTCTCAGCACCGAGTTTACGACCTATGCTGGGCAAGTGTGTACAACACTCCACAGTGGTCCTGCGCAATCACAACCTACATTCTGCATGTATTTCCAAATACAGCCCAAGTCGATCAATCACAAACATATATGATGCAATCAATGCAACAACCACATATATAGAATGGGGTACATAACCCTAACTCAGCTTTCAAGTAAATAGCTATAATGTTACATAACAACATTGGGGCTCGTGCCCTACTCTATGTGCTTGTGTCAGTTTTCTTATCTCAATTCTTATGCTGAAGATTGAGCAACCTAGAGTATGATCCCCTTTCAAGCCTTTTGAAACCCTAGTCACAACAATTATCGTACACTCATTAAAAAAATCCAACTTCAGACTCAAGGGATAAACCCTCATGTTTGGACCCCTTAAACTCACTTAATACGCTAATGGAATCATCCCTCAAACTCCGAACGGGTCCACAAGACAAAACTAAAATTCTCGTTTGAAACTAATTAAAATCAGAAAAATGCCATTTATGGGCACCTGGCGCGGTTGCGCCTGCCCCTAGGCACGGTCGCGCTCATTGAAAGTTTAGAGGTTCCAAGGCACTGGGGCGATCACACTAAGGACCCAGAAACGTGAATTGTGACCCATATTCTCCAATGTCCCCCTACGAATACAAAACCCCAAACTCGACCAAATTTGACCCAAAATGAAACTTCCAACCAATTTTGTACAAAAACTCAACCCTAAAATAGATATGCACCCTAAATGATCCTAAACAACAACAACCTATTATGAAATTTTAGATTCCAGACCGATATTCAAAAAACTAGGGCCAAAAATCCCCAAAAATCAAACC
Organism: Humulus lupulus; assembly: GCF_963169125.1. Lineage (NCBI taxonomy): Eukaryota > Viridiplantae > Streptophyta > Magnoliopsida > Rosales > Cannabaceae > Humulus > Humulus lupulus. The sequence goes on along the minus strand of NC_084797.1, from coordinate 157,872,438 downwards.
AATTCATGGTGTTCAATGGGGATTTAAGCTGCAAAATAGTTGATAAAATTCTTTCTAAAATTATCCTAACCATTCAAACAACCTAGCTCATCAATATTTGAAAATTAAACAAACCCCCAATTCCTTTCAAAAACAAGTGAAGAACACTAAGAAGAACTCATGCCTTTGCTGTGATTTTGGTTTTCAATGGTAAAAGCAAACCCTAGCAACTGTAAATTCCACTATAAGACTTTAATTTCTCAAAACTTTAGAAGGGGTTAAAGGATTTGGCCATGGGTTCTTGAGAGCTTTTGATTTGGAAATAAATTAATAGCATATAAGGAGAGAGATGAGAGAAAATGTGAAAGTGAAAGGAAGGAGAAATTATCATCAGATTTCCTCTTTTTTTTTTTTTACCAAAAGACTAAAATGCCCCTCTTATTTAATTACCCACTTAATCAAGGCCAAGGGAAAAATGGTAGTCCCACCACTATTGCTAATTACCCCACTAATCCACAATTATTCAACTAATGTCCATTAACCATTAAATTTTCCACTAACTAATTTTTATTTCACCAATAATCCCAAAATATTAAAATTCTCAAAATATCCCTAGGCTCGGCCCGAGCTGGGTATTTATCCCCATTGTGACTTTTTCGCTAAAATTGCTCGAAAGGATCCACTCATGCCGAAAATAACACATACCCACATAATAATGTGGTCTCAAAGCACATAACACATAATATTTACAAATATACCCTCAACAGGTCAAAATTACAAAAATGCCCATTTCTAACAAAAGCAGGTCTTTAAACACATTTAATACACATAATCATACATACTCGAATATATAGTCATATAATCCACATAAATTACAATCATGCCCTCTTGGCATGCCACTTAAGGTACAAAACCTTATTAGGAATTTTGGGATGCTACACACATAGCATGTGCTCATTCGATACACAAGGGATGAGTTATAGTGTTTCTAGTACAACTGGGTGTCTGCATAAAATTATTTTGAGAAGGGGTCATCCATGGTAGGTAGATTTTTTTCTTAATCCCCCATCCTTTTCTTTTGAAAGAATTAACCCTTTTTTATCCCTTTTTCCCAATGTTATCATGTAACCTAACCCAATTCCTATTTTCGATTTCTTTCTTTTTTTATCAATGGAGCCATTTGCTATGCTTAAGGGTCAATCTACTAGTGCGAGATATTGGTTAGTTGTGTTGTTATTGCAAGGAAAGGAAATTTGGGCTCAAATTTTAGAGGGTAGTTCGAAGATGAAGGCAAGCAGTCTATGGTTCTTACTTTTGATAAAGGGGTCCCCATGTTGAAGCAATATATGTAGGGAATATATGGCTTTATTCTTTGCAAATCAACAATTGTAATGACCCAACTACTCTAGACTTTGGACCATTAATGCTACTTATACATAGACACTAATCTTTAATAGAACTCACTAGTGAAATAATCATAACTTCATTAAAACTTGTAAGACAAATGTTAAACTACATAAAATTTAAAGTAGGATATGGGATCCCATTGTTTTTAAAATGAAAACATAACATAACTTTAAATAAATGGATTACAAAATAAAGTGCGGAAAATACATATAAAGCATAGTTTTTAAAAGACTAGGAAGCGACTTCATCCTCGACCGAACGCTCAATCCATCCATTCCATTCTGCCTCAACACACAACCCCCAAGCTGCCAAGAACCCTTCCACCACCATAGCTACTTTCCTGCACATATAAACATAAAGGAATGAGCCTAATGCCCAGCAAGGAAAATCTAACACATAAATCATATACATAAAATTAATATCAACATATACTAAAACATATCATAAACATATGTCACACATACTATAATGGCCATTATTACTTGGGGCTCGTAAACTTAACAAGTCATATGCCCATTAGATTTGCGAGGCTTGCTAGCTAAGCAAGCCATATGCCCATAAATTTATTGGGGCTTGTTAGTTATACAAGTCATATGCCCAAGTCTACAATTATACATAATATAACATATAACAAAGGAAGGTGAGTATACTAAAAACAAAGGGATGAAAATAATGAAAGAACTATACCATCGAAAGATACTTACCAAGAACCTTATGTTCAAGATCTTAGATTTCCTAACCAAGAATAAAGAATAGAGTTAGGATTTTGAGTAGAAAACTATAAGAACTTAAGGAAACAATACAGAAATGAACTAGAATTTGGAATACCTTTAATGCTTCTATGACCGAACTACACCTTGAACTGAAAAATACTATGAACCTTACTTCCCAAGTGTGTATTAAGCTTATAAAGTTAAAGCTTATATTCCCAACCCAAGTGTTTAAGCACTCAAAATTAACATAGCAGCTTGCAGCCTCTGAACTTAGCTTGATGAATGAATAAATGGCTGGGTACTAGGTCCTATTTATAGAGTTCAAGAATTAAAAGATCTTCATTTAACTTGAATAAAATAATGGCTTTTTAATTGAAAAATATTTGAATTATCGTTCAGCAGAGGCTGAAGACTCGGTCAGAAAGATGCTGGACTTATCAAGAGGTTAAAGATTATATTAAGCTCGGTTTCAAAAACATTCAAAAATCATTCAAAGGAGGCGATATATCGCCTGGGCTAATATGCCCGAGGCTCGTCGAGTTGGTTGTGCGAAGTTACGTGTTTTTCGTATCCCTGTATTGCGATATATCGCCCCTATAGCTGCGATATATCGGCATACGCTGAATATTTAAACACGAAATTGCACATTTTCAGCCTAATTTGAATTGAGTAAACAGCCTTGACTAAGTCCTCTAACGATTTCAAAGCTGCTGACAAACCCTAGGATATTCAAATATTGATCTTAATAAACTTATTCCTCAAAAATACTTAATTATGATTAAACATACACATGATAAGTGTTACTTTCTTATTGGGTCTATCTAAACCTTATAATATAATAAATATCACCATCAACGTGTGAACATCTTAACCATTATATTTAACCAATCTCAGCATTCCCCCACTTGGTTAAATATAATCCTCTCTTCTTAGCTTAACAGTTTTGGTGCATAAAATAAAGTATCTTTTTATTTGAACTTTATCTTAGTGAAAGTATTACAAAGCCTTATCAAAGTTATTGGTGTCTTAAAGATTGAACCAAGTACACCTTAATGATAAAATCGGTAACACCACACACACCTCCACTTGACCATTCATTTTCCCATTTGTCTTGCTTAGAACTCATATGGTCATGTGCTCATCCATTTCATGAACTTTCCAGGGAGATACTTCAACTCCCATGAGAGGCGGCACCACCTCTAAGTTCTCATAGGTGAAGTTATTACAACATCTTTACTACCTTTAGAAATGTTTGTTGCGTATAACTAAACTTCATTAAAAGCCTTAGGCTTAACCCTCACTCGGTAGCAACCAACACTAACCATCCTTGGATGGAACTCATGATTTTGTTAGTGTTGAAACTATTCACCTAATAACTTGTTCTTACCCTTGATGTTCACAATTTTGGAGTTGGGTTGCCATCATTGGTGAATATATTATTCTAGGAGTTTTAGTCTCATCCCTTTAGAAGTAGAACTTACTAACCTCTTCGTAAGAGGTTTTGTAAATGGATCCGCTAAGTTCTCACTTGTGTTAATATATGAAATCGATATGATTCCTCCACGAATCAATTGTCTCACATACTCATGTCTTAGACGTATATGTCTAGACTTCCCATTATATACGCCATTATATGCTCTATGTTAGGAGTGTGTCCTAAAAGCATGTAAAGACATTTGTGTTTTTCTGTGAATAAATAAATACAATGGTTCATCATTATTGTTATATTTAGATTGTTAAATTATTGTTTGAATAATTTTGTAAATATTAGAAAAATTCCATATTCATTATTGAGGATGTAATCTTGTATTAGTACGAGAGAATTAAGATCACATGAATGAATAAAAATAGTCAACAACAACAAATTAATGTTATGGAATTCTTTAATTGGAGTTGTAAGTACGGTTTACTGAGTATCATAATGATACAAATAATCTAGATTCGGATTATTGATGTGGAAAGACATCTCGGTAAAGGTGCTTTATATAATATGATTATATATGACATGGACCGATATGAATTTAAGTCTTTATCCAAAAAACCATTTAACAATAAAGGCTTGTAATTCATATCATAACTGATGATCATTTATAGATCAACCTAAATCATGAGTGTTCATGAACTCCTGTTCATGTTTATTAAATCTTTTGATTCATTTGTTAAGGTCTCTTCAAAGAATGAGGCTAATGACTTTTGCTTTGGAGATTTAATATCATGGATGGCTGGGAACATGTATCAACAATATGGAATCTAATCTTTCCTAATAGATCGTATATTAGTTCCCTTAAGGGTTAATTCTGGAACTGAATGATTTTGAGCTCAAATCTATAATTAGATTATAGATTAATTATTCACTAGTAAATTAATGGTACTTAAGGAATAAGAAGTAAATTAGAAAGGTAAAATGGTAATTCTTCCATTCTAATTTATGAACTAATTAATTAGAGGGTTGAACTATTGTAAGATGGTTATATCAATGGACGACTTAAGAAAAGATTTCTGTAAAAGTATATCTATAACATACAGAGTGCAATTCTGAATTTATAGTGGAGTAATATCAGAATTAATAAATTAACTATTATAATTAAAGAGTTTAATTATTTAGTTTATTTATTGGAGCTTAATGTTATAGGTCCATGGTCCCCAAAATGGCTCAAACAATCATTGACAAAGGTAAACACAAAAATGGGCAAAAAGGACTTATGTGATAAGTAAAATATTTTTCTATGTATCAAACATAATTATTGTTTAATTATGTGTAATTAATTAATTGAGAATTAATTAATTATTTGATTTAACAAAAATATAGTTAATTTTGAATTAATTTATTTTTGGGATTTTTGGTATTTAAATAATAAAAAAATTGGGAAAAATCACATGCCATCACAGGCATGTGGTACACGTGTAGCACAGTGCTACATGCATAAGAGAGTGTGTTCAGTCTCTTGATTCCACAATTTTAGTTATTTAAATATTAAATAAATAATGAGATATTTTAATATGATTAAAATATTATTATTTAAACAAAAATCTGATAACTGATCAGTTATTTTGAATTTGTTTAAAATAACAAATATTTTAATATATTGGATATATTAAATATAGGATATCAGTTTTACATAACGTAACTTTTCAGGGATAGAAAAATATCTAGGAATCTCTCTCAGAGAAAGAGAACAGTGACATAAACAAAAGTCATTGTTCTTCACAAAACCTAGGTCCAAAACTTTATCAGATCTCATGTGTTGAGAACATCTGATAAATAGTTTATTGCCTATTATTTGTATAGCGAGCCCACACTCGTTCTTTATGTGCCTGAGATTATTTTGGAAGATCTTGGTGTGAGATCTCAAGGATTCAGCCATACGAAAAAGATAGCATCTAGGAAGGACCTGAGGTAATTTTTCTATTCATATCCTTGATTCAATATATATATGCATGTGAAGAAGTAGATCTAGAAATCTTATGGGATTAATCTAACAATTTGATTGTTGTTTCGCTGCGTATAATCTCTGATTTGATCAATAAAAACCAACACTCTAGCCAATGTGTGTTAACTATCACAAAGTATCGAGATTGTCGATACCTCATCCGCGGAAATTGGGATCTCCAACATGAGAACCCTAAGCCACTCGTCCTCTTTGCTGGTTGCCACTAGAGCTATGAATTCGGCCTCCATGGTTTAGTGTGAAATACATGTTTGTTTCTTAGAACCCCATGAAACTGCTCCTCCTCCGAGCATAAACACCCAACCACTTGTGGGGAGATTATCTCCTACACTTGATATCCAACTCGCATCGGAATATCCTTCAAGTATCTTTGGGAACTTTGAATATTGGAGGCCTAGTTGCATGGTCCTTTTAAGGTACCCTAGAACTCTCTCAATTGCTTTCCAATGTTCCATACTTGGATTGCTAGTAAACCTACTTAGTTTACTAACCGCATATACAATATCCGCCCTTGTACAATGAGCGGCGTACATTAGACTCCCTAACGCACTTGCATACTCAAGTTGAGCCACTGCTCTACCATTATACTTTTCAAGATTTATGCTTGAATCAAATGGTGTATTTGCCTCTTTGATTTGAGATGACTTAAATTGTCAAGCACTTTCTAAACATAGTGGTCTTGACATAAGGCATAACCCCCACTATTTCTTCTCACTTTATACCCAAGATAGTATCAACCTCTCCAAGGTCTTTCATCTTGAAAGTGGAAGATAGAAACCTCTTCATTTCCATTATGCCTTTCATATCATTACTCAAAATCAACATATCATCAACATATAGATACACCAAGATGACATAGTCATCATAAGTCTTAGAGCATAAGCACTTGTCCGCATTATTGTGTCTAAACCCATCTAAAATTATGGCTTTATCAAATTTTCCATGCCATTTTTTTGGTGCTTGCTTTAAACCATATAATTATTTAACAAGTCTACACACTTTATGTTTATTTCCCCTTAGAAAAAACCATCTGGTTGTTCCATATAAATCTCATCATCGAGATCTCCATTTAGGAATATCGTTCTGACATCCATTTGATGAACATAAAGGTTATATATTGATGATAAGGAAAATATTACTCTTATAGTGGTTGTCCTAGCAACTACTCCATAGGTGTCAAAATAATCGACTCCTTCCTTTTGTTTAAACCATTTGGCTACTAGTCTTGCCTTGAAGGTTTGTAATGTGCCATCAGTGTCATATTTCCTCTGAAATACCCACTTGCACCCAATTGGTTTTGAACCTTGTGGAAGGTCTACCAATTCCCATGTGTGGTTTGAAATAATTGAATCCATCTCCTCATTTATTTCCTCATTCCAAAAAGCAGAGTCTCTCAAAGACATTGCTTTTTTGAATGTTTTGGGAACATCCTCAACTTGAAGAGCCATAGGAAATTTCCACGTGACTTCTTCAAGGTTTCCCTCTACTAGGTAGAGTGTCTCCACTTGAGAACCTGTCTTGTTTTATCCCAATTCTTTAAGCCTTTGGCTTCTCTGAGGCAATATAGGTTGCTCATCAACCTTTGGATCTTTCTGTTTAAGAGATTCTCCAACACTTGTGGGTTCTTGAGAACTGCTATCACAATATAACATATTCTCAAAGAACTCCACTTCTTTTGATTCAATTGTCACATTAGACTCCAAGGCTAATAGCCTATAGGCCTTTCTATTTGAGGCATAGCCAATAAATGCACACTTTATGACTCTTGGACCCAACTTGGTTCTTTTAGGCTCTGTGCTCTTGCAATAAGCAAGGCATCCTCACACATTAAGATAACGTAGGCTAGGCTTCTTTCCTCTCCATAACTCATATAGAGACACATTGTTCTTGTTCATAGGAATTCAATTCAATATATGACACGCAGCAAGCAAGGCTTCATCCCACAAATTATAACACAATTTAGCATGTAAAAGCATAGAGTTAATCATCTCAAGATAAGTCATATTCTTTCTTTCAGCTATTCCATTTTGTTGTGGAGTGTATGGTGCAGTGCATTCGTGTATAATGTCATGTTGTTCACAAAATACATTGAAATCATTTGAAAAGTATTCACCACCTCTATCACTTCTAAGAGTCTTTATTTTCCTTTCCAATTGATTTTCTACTTCAGCTTTATAGATTTCAAATGCATTAAATGCATCATCCTCACTCTTAAGTAAATACACATAAGTATACCTAGAGAAATCATCTATAAAAGTTATGAAGTATCTATTTCCTCCTCTAGTCAACATGCCATTCAATTCACATAAATCACTATGTATTAAATCTAGCAAGTTTGAACACCTATCAATACTTGGAAAGTGTTTCTTTACCATTTTAGATTTAACACATAATTCACATTTATCATGCTCATTTACATCACAATTAATTAATCCACATTTAGTAACTCTTTTAATTGAGCTATAACATATATGAGCAAGTCTATTATGTCACAAAGTAATAGAATTAGAATTAATCACATTGCAAGATTTAGATGTCATATCATTATTGTCACTATTAAGAGCACAAAGTTTGATCATTCCATCACATGTATAACCTTTTCCCACAAAAGTTCCCAACTTAGTCAAAGTGAGTTTATCAAATTCAAACTCCATTTTGATACTAGGTTTACTCAATAAACTTCCACTCATAATGTTTCTAGTCATATCGGGAACATAGAAAACATTAATTATGGTCACTTTTTTTCCATTTGTGAAGAACACACCAATGCAGCCCCTTCCAAGTACCTTGGATCTCTTTTCATTTCCCATTTGGACTTCAAGTTCCACCTTTGCACTTTCAAAGGTTTTGAAAAGAGTTTTATCATAGGTTGTATGAATGGTGGCACAAGTATCATACCACCATCCTTGTACCTTTCCTTTGGTTGCATTAACTTCACTCAAGGTTCCAATGATCTCAGCATCAATTGCATTGACATTTTCACATTCTCTTAAGGTTGCTTTAGTCTCATCACTACATGCACGAACCATGTTAATTCTCTTTAGGGTTATCATACATTCCTCATCGAATGCATTAAATTCAATTAAGGTCCAAAGATCTCATCATCAATTGTATTGACCTCAATCTCATTATGGTTAATTTTATAATTTCCATATCTCACATGATGATCAACAATTTTACAAACAAAACAAGTACAACAATAACCCTTAAATTGTTTATTAACATTCACCATTGTACTCTTAATATAAACAATAATCTTAAACTCACAAAAATATGGCAGCAAACACATTTCATTCAAATTCTTGAAATCTACACATTTATAAATAAGGAACTTGATGATACCAATCTTCTTAAGCATGTAATCTCATTGAGTTGTCTCATCCTTTATTGATGAAGACTTTGAATCCATATCCACATTCATGGAGAGCATTTCCAAATAGAACTTTCTTTGATCTTTCATGGTTATGTGTCCAACACAAACCAAATCTTGAAACAAGGATTTGAAGGTTGTAGAAGATGAACCAATTTCCGTCATTGTTGATTATGCGAAACACAAAATGAAAGTAATTAGAATTAGAGATTTTGATTGTTGGGAATATATGGCTTTACTCTTTGCAAATCAATAATGAATTATGATAATAATGCAATATTCCAAACCCTAGTTGTTGATCAAGATTCAAAGTATAAAGGAAATTCTTGATAATCAAATAAACATGGTCATGATATAAATGTTAATCTTGAATATAATGAACTAAATGATTAAATAATGATAAGATGAATTTAGATACATTTAATCATCAATACTAACAATGAATAACATAATAGAATTACAAAATACAAGATTAGGGTTAGAGAGATACAACCTTTGTATTGAGAAACTTGAATCTTCAAATTTGGGGAACTTCTAAGGCTTATACACAATATGAATATTGTTGTCCAAAATCTCTATTCCAAATCTTCCCAATTGCTTGAAGCTTCAACTAAGTAGAATGAGATTTGGGATTGAACAAGCCTTAAAACTCATGCAAGTCAAGCAACCTTAATGAGTTTCTTGGAGAAAACTTTGGTCTTATAAAACTAGAGAGAGAATGAGTTTTAGAGAGAGAGTTGAAAAGTGTGATCAAGACTTTTCAACTCTAATAACTCATATATATAGTGTGGGCATCATCATTAGTCTAACCAATAGGATTATAACATTTAAAACACATCAATTGGATCATTTTACGTAAACTGTATGGCCTTAAAAGACCGCCCAGGCGATGCATCGCCTGCATGCAGGTGATATATCACTGGCAGGCGATGCATCACATGCTAGGGCTTTTGATACCCTTCACATTTAGGCAATTCTATGCCACTTAGGGGGAAACGTATCGCCACCCTCTCTGACTTTGGACCACTCCAATGGTCCTAAAATTGCTCCAAATGCTATCAAACTTTTTGGGAATGTTTAGATACCTTATTGTATCACTTTAGACCCATAAAAGTCACTTTTAGATATCTTCTACACAATCTCATGTTTTCAGTTCTCTTTAAGTGAAAAACTCATTAAGTGTTTTTAACCTCAACTTGTAAACATCTTAATCATTATATTTAGCCAATCTCAACAGTATATGCGTCGTAGATTGGAAAGTGAAATTTTTTTGGACATCGGGTGCCACCGCGTAGGTCTATGTTTGCGATGGGAGGTTAGATAATTAGAGACATTGTTCAAAACACATATTTGGTATTTAAATAATTATGGAAGTATATTTATTGAAATTTAACTTGTGCCACAAAATAAGTATTGTTGACTGTGAGAACTCGTCAACTATGTTAGGTCGGATAACTCAAAGTTTAGTAAGAGAATGACTAAGAAAGAACTTATAATAGACTTAAGGAAAGATAAGTGCAGATCAACAATGGAGTAAAAACTTGTATATTTTGTAATAGCATGCGTATACAATGAATTTTCCAACCCCCCTCAATGATGAAGTGAGGTCCTATTTATAGGTGAGCTCTAATGGCTCTTGGTACATTGTGGCCCCGAAGAGAGAAGGAGCTGCATATCCAGGCTGCAGATGGTAGTGGTGTTGGAAGAGTGGTGGTCGGCTCCAGTATGTGTCAGGGGTCTGCAAAAGTACTCCTACCATGGTACCATGTCGTACCTCCACTACTTGTCGTGTATGAACCTCATAGGCATTCTTGGGGAGTCCTAACTGTGTACTATTCGTGTACTGCCACTACTTGTCTGATGTGGACATTGTGTACGTACCCTACATCCTCTTAGTTTGTAGGTGCATTCCGTACCTGTACGAGCTCTTTGAGTCATTCGTAGGTTCTCACCATCCCAAGATACATTATTCCTATGAGCTTCAAGTATTGGAATCCTTATACGTTATCATGGATGACATGCTTCATTGTTCCCACTTCTTCTGACTTAATACTAAATCCTTGTGAGGTCTTCTCTCACCTTCCTCGAATGCATGTTCAAGAGGTCCTTGACTCTGCATCTTGTGAAACCCACAGGGAAGGAGGTGCCCAGTTGGTGGCGCTTATCTTAGGGAGGGAGATAAGGCCTCTTCAACGAGGCCTGCAGCGTATGCTAAGAGACACGATGCCCCTGTGTGAGGCGAGGGTCTCACTTCATGAGACCATTGCCCCACAGTTCCCATGCGCAAGACTCCATTGGCACGAGGCATCTTTCCAAATGAGAGGCACCAGCGTGAGGCTCCTTCAGGCGCGAGGCCCCTCCTAGCGCGAGGTGTCTTCCCAGGCGTGAGGCCCCTCCAAGCATGAGGTGCCCTTCTGGTGTGAGGCCCCTCCAAGCACAAGATCCCTCTAGGCGCGAGGCACCCTTCTGGCACGAGGCTCTTCCTGGCGTGAGGCAACGTGCTTCGCGAGGTGTTACCATCGATGTGAGGCCACAAACTCCACGAGAGGCCACCTCCTTTGGTGCGAGTTGGCTTGTCGATGTAGCATGATACTTTGAGTAAGGTTTCAGGTGACCTCACGTGGGATGTGCTTAGTGCCAGATTGTACTCTTTTGTTAACTATGCTTATCTAATGCCTTGGGGGACATGTAACGAAGGTTATTTAAGAGTGGGAATTTTTTGGCGTCCACATGTTGCTTGTTGGGTCAATTCTTATAATCCCTTACTTATTTCAACATGGGATCATATATTTTCCCTTGTGGATTTTCGGCATCCACAGGTATGTTGACAAAAAAAATATTTAAAACATAGAAAGACAGTAAAATATATAAAACATATTACCATAAACATATCTCTCTCAAAGAAAATTCTTACATGACGATGGAAGCCTGTGTGAGATTCTCAAGGCCCTCAACACTGTTGTTCCCTCCAAGGACTTCCATCTCCACCTCCGAGTTCCACTGAGTTCTCAATTGCCTTGACATCAATTGTTGTTGTTCTTCTTCTTTTATAGTAATTATTTTCATGCATGTATATATCAAATCTGGGTTTTTGTTTTATTAGATATGGCTAAGTAACCAGTTACCATTATAATCTGAAACTTGTATTCATATATATATATATATTGATTTAGGTTAGGTTAAGTAACATGTTTTTTGTTTTGGTTTCAAATCTAAATGTTATTAGCATAATGAGTTCTTCTGATAGTGGTAAATGGTTACCACCACATCACTAAAAAAACTAAAAGAAAATTGATTGTGGTAACTAGTTACTACCACATCAATTTATAAAATAACTAATTCGACAGTGGTAATCGGTTATCATCGCATAAGTAAAAAAAATTGTAAAAAAAAAAATACTATTACCAAAATATGGGGGAAAATCCATTAAAAGGTAAAAACAAAAAATCCATAATAATTACACAAAGTTAAAAACCCCATATATATCAAACATATAGAAAAAATATCATATTTCATGTAATTTCCACTCAAATGAATAACTAAATTGGGCTTGTAAAACTAATTTTATTTACAAGAACAACACCCCAAGATTTATTTACAAAAGATACCAGATTTGTATGTATATATATATATCAGATTTTCAAGTTTTTACACACAAATACTAGAATTTTTTTTCCACACACTATCCTATACTATGAAACCCAAGTGTTGACCATCGCTCATCAAAAAAGTACATGCTTCAACCAGCATGAAAGTTTGTTCACCGATGATCTCGCCACTCAAATCTCGATGTCAAAAGCTGTAACACCCTAGATAGTCAAGATTGTTACACTATGTGTTTTAAAATAGTGTTAGACTCTCTAAACGAATTTCTTAGCCATAAATGTGTAACTAAACGTGATTTAACGGTTTAGGGTTAAAAAAATTTATCAAAAGGAATAACCATTTCATTAAAATGTTTCTGTTCATACATTGGATCCCAAAATAATGTTTCAAAGGCTAGTTATAATTCAAAAATTACAAACAGCCAACCTAAGCGGCAAAATAGGGTTTGACCCTAGTTCCTCTAAGAAACCCCGACCGTGGTGGTCGAGCAACCTCATATGTACACGTCGCCACCGAAGCTCTCCAACTCATGGCTGGTCCAGCTTCCCTTTCCTCTTACCTGCACCACATAGTACCCGTGAGCCAAGGTTCAGCAAGAAAACTTAAACATTCTCATAAGCAGTTAATAACATATTACACAATCATAATAAGCATGTCTAGCAATAATAACCTTACTCATGCATGCATTCTATTCAGATAAGTGACTACAATGTTACACCGGGGCCCGTTGCTGTAAATAATTGACTAATAAGTCATAGTGAGTCCCAATGCCCTAGTATATGGGACTATGGAGTCACCAAGGGGCCCATTGCTCTATCCTATGTATAACCAGCCTTGGAGTTGGCCCAACGTACCTAGCGCTTTAATTTTCCAACGACCATTGGGTCGGTCAAGCGTATGTCACACTCCTGATTAGGCCTAACCATATCAAGCAGTACTCAACGCTATTGATGTCCTTGACTTATAAGTCAATGCTTTCGACCAGCGCTCAATGCGCTACTGCCGCCCTTTACTTATAAGTCAATGCTTTTCAATCAGATAATGCAAATAAGCATACACCATTTAACAATTATCCAGATACAGAGCATTCAAGCATGCTTAATCAAACAATCATGCACATTAGCAGGGGCCCGAGCCCTAATCACAACTATATTTAACAACTATGCCAAGCTCTAATCACATACATCACGTATTGGGTGCAGTTTTCTTACCTTTGGTCTAAGCGCAAGCAAGCAAGCACGACTCCTGAGAACGATCCTCTCCCGAGCCCTAGCAGTAACCTATTCACAACCCAATAATAACATTCTCATTTCCATTTAATTCCATAAATTAACCCCAGGACTATTCCCGCGCTCTCGAGACCTCCAATTCCACCACACGAAGTGGTGAAACCGTCCCTCGAGCCCCTGGGCCTATGCCATAAAACTACAAAACCTAGGCCCTTGAAAATGGCCTGGTGCCGCGACACAGCCTAACAAGCGTCGTGGCACCCAGCCAGAGCCTCTTGTCCTGGACCACCCCAATGTCGCGACTCAGAAGAACAGCGTTGCGGCGCCCATGCACGAATTTAGAAAATCTAGGTTTTTCCACCATTTTCTCCGAGCCAAAACTCACAAAATCCCTTCCAAACGTGAACCAAGGCCAAAAATTGACTCCCAAACTAGTTTATCATACCTCAAACAACACAATAACACCTCAACCTCAACCAAATCCCTCTTAAAACTCAAAATCATCACTTTGAGCTTCAAAGCTCAAGAACACCCAAAACCAGTGAAAAAAATCAGTGAGTTAGAGGAAGAAAATCATTACCTCAACTGGAATTCCACCTCCTAGCTGCACCTAATCCAATCCTTGCCTCAAGAACATCAAGTCACTCCAAATCTCCACTTGGAGCCAAAGCACAAGAACAAGAGAGAGAGAATAACGAGAGAGAGGAAAAGAGTGAGCTGAGAGTGTTTCTGTTTCTCTTTGGTTCCACTAGGTTCTGAATTGGCTGAGTATATCATTCATCTAGGCAAGTAAATGACTAAAATACCCCTTACTCATTAGTTTACTCTCTAATGCCCTCAAGGGAAAATCCGTCATTGCCACATTTCCCGCTAATCTCAATTAACGCCTCATAATTCCTGTTACTTCTAATATCCTTAAATAATCACTAAATAATTCTCCATTACCAATAAATCCCGATAATGTACTAAATTACCAAAATACCCCCAGGCTCACCTCGAGCCGGGTATTTGACCCCGTTATGACTAAATCGCTAACTTGCTCCCTAGGATCGCCTCGTGCCGAATAACTCAAATATATCCACATAATAATGTGATCTAAATCATATAGCACACACACACACACATATATATATATTCAAATATGCCATCAACATGCCAAAATTACGAAAATGACATTTCTAATAAGAAACGGGCCCACATGCATGCTTAATACACCTAAACATGCAAATACAATCATATTATAATATAACTCACATGATTCATGTAATCATGCATATAATCACATAATAAATCAATTACCACCATCTTGACCCCCTAATCAAGGCACTAAGCCTTATTTAGGGAAATTAGGACGTTACAAAAATTGTCAAACGAAGGCACAAGCCAATCAATGTTTTCACAACGTGATTTTGACTATATTTTCCGACCGACTCTAACCACTTCAAGCCTAGAAGGTAATACCATTAGAGTGAGCTCTTCGAGTAGAAGAAAACCCAACCATCCTTTCCCCTACATTGTCGTCGTTCTTTAACAAGTTTATGGGTCTATTTGCCACTTTAGAAGTATTTTTTGGCAACACTATAGACCATTTGTGCTCAAGATTATACTAACACAACCTTTTTTTAGGGAGTCATTTTGGTATATGACAAGCATAATTTTCTCACCATTATTGGAGAATATGATTTGAAAGGGTTGATTTTGGTTTGGAATTATTATACTTCAAAAGTAACTTTTGAGTTATTTTTCTCTTTGGTTAAAAAAGAAAATTAACTACAATTCAATTAAAAAGCAATTAATCTAATGAGTTATAAAAAGTATTTTTCTTATTTTACATTAAAAAGTTACCATATAATATCCTAAATAAGCAAGTTTTTAGTCACTTTGATACAAGACTTCAAACGTGAAGACAATTTTAAAGCAACCAACTTAATGAGTTACCAAAAAAGTTCTTGTTTTTAAATAGCTTTCAAGTTAACCAAAAAGTATCTTTAACATCACATGATTAAATAAAGTTACCAAAAAGTAATCTAAAAACTAAATCATGTTTTAAAAGATAACAAATTGGTATCTTAAATAGTTCCTAAGACAACCAAAAGAAAATCAGATTTTTTTTTTTACTATTTTGCCAGCCTAAGTCATATTTTAAAAGTAACTAATTAGTATCTTAAATAATTATAAAAGTAACTAAAAGGTAGTCTCAGTATTTTTGTAATAATTTTTTAAAATGTCATTGTTTATGTAATTATTTTAATTTTGCCAAGCGGTGATATTTTTGTAAATAAAATATGTTTTAAGTGCACTAATGAAAAACTCCATAAATTAAATGTACCGGATAAGCCCCGTGTTTGACAATGATTGTCGTGGTGAGTTTCTATTTCTATTCAAGTCTAAGTAATTGCAATGAAAAATAAAAATAAAGTTTGGGATCAGAAACTGAAACTTCTGTTACAATTTAGAAACTATCTTTTTTTTTTATTTTTTTTTTAAACTATCTTAAATAAGTATAAAAAATGGTAACACAAAAACACCAATCATATGATAGTATAATTACACACAAATTTTTTTATATCCCCCAGCATTTTGTACAATTAAGGAAGGTAATTTTACTTTTTCCTCATACCAAATACAGTGAAGCAACATTCAGTTTTCAGGGCAATAACTGTCACAACAATCTAGTAGTTTAGATGCTTAGCTCATAAAAGCATCAACCCGCCAACCATTTCACTAGTACTGTGCACAAATTTCTTTATGCCTACAAAGCTGTCAATGATATGAAGCTTTGGAGCTTAGATCACACTATATCCTTTAAACTACCGTATGGAGGAGCATAATCATATTACATGGATAAACAAATGAGTCAATGCCAACACTGAATATCCATACAGATACAAATTCAGAGAAATACAACAGCAAATAAATAAACTACAATATCAAGCTTTTTAACACGGTTCCATGGAGGAACTTTAGGAAAGAGAAGAAGAAAATGTGTACCACACTGCAGCAAACTAGAGAGATATCACAACCTAACATATCTCCCCTTTGCCTCTTACATTTGTCGTCATTATCTTGAGAAGTCTTACTTGAAATGTTGGGCCCTTTTCTTGGGGACGATGTCAACATCTTAATTCTCACTTGATGTGCTGCTTCTAATGAGGGAACCACGGCGCTGACCTCCCACGATCACATCTTTCAATCGAGAAATGGGACCAAACACTCTGCCTGCCCTCTGCCAATAACAAAAAGATGCTTCCATTAATTTTAGTTTTTAAAAGGAAAAAAGAAAAAGAAAAGGAACACAATGGTACAACAAATAGACCAAAATATTAGAAGTGGTCCTAAGCAACTGTACTAAAAAATCAATGTCCCAACAATAGCTGAGCATTATTGACGAATTCCGTTTCTTCATTCTACATTGAGAAATGTACATTGATGAGATAGAGAACAACCAAAAAGGCACATATTACTTGTAACATAAACATTTATCGTGAATTAAAGATATATTTTTTAAAACTCATCATGCAAACTAACACTTATGCTTCAATAATCTGAACAAAGGCCTGAACTATTGCAGATTATCATAACATCGCCAAAATTTAAATCAGGTAATGTTTTCAACGTGAATATGAACATACCTCACCATTCAGATATACACATTGATTCAACACTTAATACTATCATGATTTTTCCTCAATTATCTCAAATCCACCATCTAATGATTAGTAATTACCCCAAAAACTAAACAATTACAACTTGGGGATACTAGAAACTGAGCAAATATTATTTTAATTTTAAAAAATCAAGGCAAAACACTCACGGCACAACTTCATCACAATGACAACGTACGGAACAGATAACCACTATGACTGGAAAGAGAATTACAAAAACTAACTATTAGAGTGATTCATCAGTTAATTTATACTAAATAATAAAGAAAAAACTTTGAAACCCACATTCTTCTCAATGTTTGACAGCAAACAAATGTCATTAAAGTATCATACATACATATATATATATATATCTAAAATAGCAGAAAAATCAAGCACATAGCATTACAAACATCTCAAACATGAACCAGTCCATAGAAATCAATTCCTTTACCACTTTTTTCATTATTAATTCCCCTATCATTGCTCTATCTACTGTAATTATAGATACCCTTGCAGATTATTATCACAAGAAAAAGGTCAGTATCATAATAACTTCATAAATGCATAAAAGTTAAATTAAAATCACAATAAAGAAAAAATATCTTAATTTAACTTCATATGTAAATAAAGTCATAAAACCTTATATCCCATTGTATCTTCACCAACAAAACAAAAGCTCCATGAAACCAATCAGCAAAATAAGCAACTATTCATGTTAACTTGCATTAGAAAGGAATAATAGCAATCAACAGACCTCGCTATTAAGGCTGAACTGCCACTTAAGTTGCAGAGCCTGCCATCTTTCTTGCTGCCAATGCTGCCCAAGAATTACAAGGCCCATAACAGCTGCTGCAACAAAGATAGACCAAAATGTATTTGCTTCTTTTGCTTGAGAATATAAAGAAGCAGCTCCTCTTTTCCACCAAGCTTCACATGGAAGTCCAGAACCATCATGTTTGTCATCATTGAAAGGATGAGTTAAGTCCCTAGCATCTAAGCTTTGTTCTGATGGTTCAACATATTCAGGAATAGCTGTCTCCTCGCCATATGGTGCTGAACCAACTAAATTTGTTTCAGTTTGGAAAGAACTATACTTGGCAGCACTATACACATCCTGCTCTTCAATTAGATTTAATCCTGGAATATTTGTGCCTTCTTCAAAATCCGTACCATGAAAGGGTAGCCTATTGCCCTTCTCATCAAAAAAGGGAATTCCTGGAAACTCATCTGTTATAGTCAATTCTTTAAAGGTCCAGTTTTCTTCATCCTTACCACTAGATCTGCCCTCTTCTTCAGCAGCCAATTCAGATACCACATCTTTATCACCATGTTCATCATAAACTGAGACATTATCAGATTCCAAGGGCAAATTCTCATGCTGACTTGGTGGAAAAACAAAATGCCCTGACATGAACAAAGCACGGGAAGTTTCAGCTTCCACTCCATATGTGCCCTTGTCATTATCTTTTGACTCGACTTCTTCCGGACCAGGGGCAGCAGCATATGTCGATGCTGTAAGTGAAACAACTTCCCATTCACTCCCACGAGAAGTGATCTCCTCTCCCTCCTCCTTGTCTGCCATCTTCCAGAACCTAAGGATTTTTCAGATAACCAAATTTAAACCAATAATTAAAAGAAAAAAAAATCTCTAGTATTTTTGCGTACGTGTGAGCTAAGACAATTGTAGTGCTCCCTTTCTCCACTAATAAAGTGCACCACTCTAATCAAATCACCAAAAAGATATGACAGCCACTCCAGAAGCAAATAAGCAAATTTTATTTCTTCAGGATCGCATAGATTTTTTGATAAAAGACTTCACCATACATTGACAAAACATTCTTCTCTGGAGTACAAATGGGGTCTAAATGTTTATTTCTAATTTCAAAAACATGATAGGAAGGAACCCAATAAAAATATTGATATCAAAAAAGAGAATCTCAAAGGAAAAAAAAATGCAATCATGATACCAAGCGACAGACTCTTATTAAAAGTATAATATCAACTCCAATAGCTATCAACAAAGAGAAAGAGAAAAACAACACTAAAAAATTCCAGACCAACATAACTTTCACGAGAAAAAATAATACAAACCCCCAGAAGTACCTTTACCCGCATATATAACTACAAAATCATATGGAATCGCAATAAAAAAAAACATAAGCTAATCCAACAAAAACCTGAGGAATAGAACAAAATCAAAACCACAATAACATCATAGACCGATTCAATTCAGACCAGCAGACAAAAATAAGAAAAACAGAGAGAATCGAATAGGATAAACGAATCAAAATAATTCACCAAGTCGAACGAGACTAGATCTAAATTGAGTCGATCGGATTAAGACTTCGAGAAGCGGACAACTTCTAAAATCGAAAAAGCTTTCTGAGAATTTTTCTTTACAAGTTGTAGATTGTACGGATATTCAATACAATAAAATTTTCATGATAGGGGTAACAAATATTATTATGGATGACGAAACTGGCGGTACCGGTAAAGATTAATTTCTGTTAGCAACGTTTGGATTAGTAACCGGCTATCGTAAGTTGCAGTTTGGGTTGGACAGTTTTACGTTTCTGCTTGTTAAATATGGACCGTCCATTAAGATGATCTCACGTAGATGAACGGTCCAGATTGATCGTGACATGTTTTTGTTGTTGTTGATATATGTATGGGTTACGGCCTACAGTGAACGGAAACAAAAGAAGTAGGAAGTATTGTTCTGGCTGTGGAGGCCAAATCGGAAAAACTGCTTGCTTTAGCGTGCGATTAGAGGTTAGAATTTAATGTGACGGGAGTGGGAAATCCTTTTGTTGCTACGTGAGTTTGAGTTCGCTATCTTCACGCCACGTGTACCTCACTATGGTGGACTTTGACAAGTTTGATTACTGAATTTCCCTGTACCAATATGTATTGTTGAATTTTTAAAAAACTATAGAAGCGGGTAGTCATGGGTTTTGAAAGATTGGACTATGCGCTTTGTTGTTTATATCCATATGTTAGGCTTACCCATCTTCATTTCTATGGTTTTCATTATTGAGTTTTGGTTGTTTCTTTGAACACTTGTAATGAAACCATGGTGATCATATACCACCGATTTCTATATATATACGAACCTATTTGGAATAATGATGATGAGGCTACGCATATTTGATGGATTCACCTGATCTTAATGATATTGACACAGCTTAATGTCACACTATGTGTTGAAGCTTTGTCCTGATGGCATAACATAAAATATGGTGACTTTAAGTTTTAAAAATCATCTTCTTCTTTATGGGAGGGGAGGGGAATGTTTGTTCTAATCTTAACTATTTTGTGCTACAAAAAAAATGTTACTATTTTGAATATAGGAAATATTAAAATTGGCTTGAAGTTGATTTTGTTAGTAAGAATGGAGATTATTAGAATCAAAATTAACATAAAATATATATAATATTAATGATATTACCTAGGTGAAAGAAAAGATGCGAAGAGATTACATAATTTGTATAAATAATCATAAGGATAGGAGGTAGACGATGAAGTTCTCAAGGTTTGAACAAAGTTCAAAATCTTTGTCTTAAAAATTATTTTCTCCATCATAAGAACACTTTAGGAATACTCTTTAGAAATGCTCTCCTAAAAATTTATGAAGTTTTCTCTCATACTCAGCATAGTGTTCTAAAGATGAGCATGTCATTACAAGTATGTTTCAAGTGAGCAAAATGGTCTAGAGTTTGAGATTACCAATTGATTTTCAAATTCTACCAACACATTGGGTGTTACCAATGATAAATTGAGTGTGTTATGAATTAAAGTGATGATTTGGGGATTACTTAGGGTGTTACAACGTTCAAGGCATCAAAAATATGTTTCGAAACTGAAACTGTCAAGTTACTAATTTGTAACCCCAAGTAACAACTTTGGTTACAAGCTGCCAAAATGTCTCAAATCTTCTCCCGTGCAATTTTGTAACATCCAAACACTTATTGGCTATTAAAATAACATCCCTAACAGCTATACAATATTACAGCACATGAAAATCAAATAAAAAAATATGTAACTTCTTTTACATATTGATTATGGTGATATTTTGGGAGTTACAAATCAGTAACCAGATTTGTAACTTCCCTTTGTATATTACCGATTGACAAAATGACATTTTGTTGCACCCTAATTTATTTGTCACAGTCATTTGATCAATATTATATTATTTATATAAAATAATATAACATGATGTTGGCAAGAAGATTAGGATGATAAACTTGAGAGAATAAAGAAAATGGATTTTTGTTTTCAAAACTAGGGTTTATATGGTGAGGTCGAGGAGGTAGTTTGAGGTTTGAGCGATCAAGATGCTTTGTGTCATGGGCTGACATTTTGACAGCGGAAATGCCCGTGCAGCACCTTGACTCCTCTGAGCCAAGGTCAGCCTTCTAACCATTCAAATAACAATGGGCACATTTTTCGCGCGACCGTGTGCCTCTGCACACTTCCGTCTCTCGAACAACTCCTGTTGAGTCATGCTCTCAAGCACCTATGACTGCAACCATGCATCAAGGCTATCTAGCCAAGACACTCATATTGTCCATAGGTTCTCACTATGGCAAGGAAAATCCCAACATCGATGCTCACCCAAACATTCGCAAGCCAAAGTAGCATGTATGGCCAAGAGCCAACACCAAGCTGACGTGCCAACATCTCTTATCATGCCTCATTCGATACTATCCGAATAGCTCACGTCACAGACCAAGGACTCCCATACGTCCATGGTCCAATCCTCAAGGCACCATGCCTTCACGCATGTTGGCAGGACCTCAAAGACTAGCTACTAGACTAGTAGCACACACTAGATGTAATGCCCCGGATTCCCTATTATGGTTTAATGGCTGGATTAGTAGGCCGGGAGGGCCATAACTATTTAATTATGCCATTAAATGTGTTTATGCATGTTTATGAGAATTGTATTATATTATGATGTTAAATGCGTGCATGTGAGTCCACATTGGTTTACAGGGGGTATTTTGGTAATTTGGCCCGTTGAGGGTATAATTGTATATTTTTTTGCGTGTTAATGATATATTGTGAGACCACATTATAATGTGGATTGGTTCGAGTATTTCGACATGAGACGATCTTTAAACATGATTTATCAGTTTGGTCATAACAGGTTTGAGCTCGGGGCTCGGGGTGAGTCTCGGGGTGATATTGATGGTTATAGCGTTACCGGGGATTTTAGGGTAACGAGATATGGATTATTGGTATTTGAGGATATTGAGATTAGCGGGAATTGGGAAGCGTTAATTATAATTAACGGGTTAAGCTAAAAGTACCAATTTTACCCCTAGAGTAGCTTGAAAGGCTTAGGATGACACAATGGTAATTTGGTCATTTTGGGGGTGGATATACTTGTTTTAAATGGCTGAAGGCTGTAGAATAAACAGATCAAAACAGAGGCACTCTCATCTTCCTTTCCCGTACACCATCCTCTTGGATTCAAGCTAGGGGAAACTTAAAGGCTGAGTTTGTGGCCTGGTTCAGCTTGTAAGGGAGGTTCAAAACAGATTCTAAGGTGAGTTTTGGCCATTTTGCACAGCTGATGCTCTGTTTTCGTTTAAGTTTTTAGTTCATGGTTTTCGATGTGGGGAGTGAGGATTAAAGGGAGTTTTTATGTTGTTTTGATTGGGGTTTGATGAGGGTGAGCTATGGGTGTTATTTGGGGGTTTACTTATGTGTTTGGAAGAGGTTTAGAGAGGGTTTGAAGGGCTGGTTTGAGAGGAAAGAGCTCAGGGGAAAAAACTGGTTCGTGTGGCCAACTTAGCCATTCTAGGCTGGGCGCCGCGGCGCAGCAAGGGAGCGCTGCGGCCCTTGGCGTCTGGCAGGTGGGGAGGCTCTCTGTTTGGGGGCGTGCCGCGGCGCAGCAGAGGGGGGCCGCGGCCCTTAAGGCCAATTTTGTTAAAATGTGGTTTTTAGCTTGGGGATTCAAACCATAGGCCTCGGGGTTGGACCTAGTACCCGGTTGGGTAGTATTTGATGTCTCGGGGGCTGGGATTTGGTTTGGGAACCCTCGATTATCATTTTTATTGATAAATTCTATAATTTGGTTATGACCAAGTGACCGTCAAGGGGTTTTAAAGGTTGATCGTTCTCAGGGGTCGTTCGTATAATATTCTCACTCGAACCAGAGGTAAGGAAACCGTGTATGAATACAGTTGCAAGGTATATGACCTGCATGGTTTGATATTGAGGCATGTTGGTTGACTTATGTGGACATGGATTGCATGTTAAATGCTAGTGAACGCTGATTACCTGTTTGAGACACTGACTAGTCAGGGACCGACTCTAAAGTCGATGTTCACGCATTGAATGGCTCTATGGCATTAATGCGGGACCGACCCCAAGGTCGAAGAACTTATAAGCGCTTGCCTGGTATATGACCAGATGACTATAGCCAAGGTATATGACCCCGGTGACCGTTTGTCACGTGGCTAAGGGACATTTTCCATAGTTTCGACTCTAGAGTCGTGAGGAAGGTTATGTTGGTGACCAGTCACCATGCACCTGTCCTGAGCAAACTTATGAAGGAAATCACCTATCAGTTAAGCCCTGGTGACCCTATCGTCACATGGCTAGAGGGTGCGATGCTCATTATTGTGACTTTTGGCTATCGTCACCTATTTGTTGGACTGATAGTCCTGAATGGTTATTATGATCGTTGTTGATATTATATCATGTTTTGCTATGTTTTCTTGCTGGGCCTTGGCTCATGGGTGCTATGTGGTGCAGGTAAAGGAAAGGAAAAGCTTGGCCAGCCTTGAGTGGAGAGCTTGGGCGATGTGATGTACATACGGGGCCGCTTGACTGCCACGGTCAAGGAGTTCTCAGAGGGACTAGGGGTTTACCCTATTTTTGCCACTTAGGCCGGCAGGGATTGTATATTTGGAACTGTAGCAACTCTTTTGTAATACAAACTACTTGTAAACATTTTAAAAGGCTCATGAGCAGTTTATTTACTTAATGAAATGTACCATTTCCTTTTTATTGGTTTTTCACCTTAACCTGTTAATGGTACCTAGATCACGTTTTTAACCAAAGGACTCGGGTAGCGAGTCAAATTTACGGTTCACTGTTCACCGTAACTGTTCTGGGGTAACCAGGGCGTTACACTAGACCTTTGTCCTTCTCAAGCAATGCGCACTCTTCAATGCATGTATGCTAGCAAGTCCCACGAATGACTTCCCGTGCCATCTTGTGTCAAGACTTGTAGCCATGGCGTGCCACGACGTCTCTCGAAGGTTTGGGTCACATTCCATGCAAGCAGCATACTAGCAAGCCAAGAGAACCGTACCCATAAACCTCTGGCAGCACACCTCAACGCACTACCGGGGTGGCCCAGTAATGTCCATGAGTACTCCTACTCATGGAGACATATGAGTCCCCTCGTGGTCCTCATATGCCCGCCCTTCTAGCCCTTCAAATTAGTAGTGGCCCACTTGACGCACCTGCGCCAGGGGGTGGTGGAGAACGAACACCAGGTGCTCCCCCTACAAAGAGCCTTCTGAGCTTTTAGCCTTCTACCAGGAACATATATGATTTTTTCTTGGGAGACATATTTTGCTCTCAGCTCGCCAATTATCCGAATCTCCCAAATCTAATCGCACCATTGCGTTCATTGACCCTTCATTATGGAACCTACCAAGTCCCATCCATTTCGGGAAATATTGAAGATATTTATGAAAATGCCACTGTCGTACAAAATAGGCATCAACATGCTCACTAGCCTGCACCCTCGTGTGCACATCTGACCGAGCGCCAACCTAGCTTATAACATATAGGGGTGAACATTTGACCCGCAAAACTAGACTGACTCGAACCCCGAGAACCCAAATTTTTGGAAAACCTGTTCATTTTGGGCCTAATCCGATCCCAACCCGACATATGTCGGGTTGGGTTCGGGTTTCAAATTTGGCCATGCACGGGTTCGGGTTAGACTCGAACCCGACCAAAATTAATTTAAAAAAAAAAACTAAAATCTTAAAAATAACCCTAAAACAATTCTTTCTTTCTTATTCTCTTTCACTCTCACGCACGAAAGGAATGACGGCAGCAGAAAACCCATTTGAGGAGCAGCCCTTCTCTTCTCTCGCCTCCCTCACTCACGTACACCACCACAAGCCAAGTCCATCCACCACCACCACTACCACCACACCACCTCTCTCGCCTCCCTCCCATAGCCATACTCAGGAAGCACGCCAGCCACGTAACAGGAGTAGCTTCTCTCGCCTCCCTCCTGTAGCCGTACTCAAGGAGCACGCCAGCCGCGCAGCCACAATGCCACCAAGAGGGACCTCCTCCCATCGCTGCCACAACACCACCACCAGCCAGCCAACTCTCCTCCTAGTGACTGTGAGTGAACCCGAGCATTAAACATATAATTTATGCTTCATTATCACTTAAAATATGTATGTATATTTACATTAAACTCATTCATTGTATGTATAGATATAATGCTTTAGTTTTTTGGTTGCTGTTACAATAATCTTAATTCTTAATCATAAATATAAGATCAAAATTAAGGGCAATAATTATAGTAACTATGTATTGCCTCTGCTCTCTAAAACATTAATGCTATAATCATGATTTGTCAAATTTCAAATCTCACACATATTATATTATATATAAACATGATCGAAGTGGTTGAAGAAACAAGTAGTCTGAATGAAAATAAATATTCGGTAGTCTTAATTAAGTGCAGATCATAATAAAGGTGTATAAGTGATTATATATATAAATATGTTTATATAGAATATGTAGCATTAGATAGAGGAAAATAAAGTGGTAGAAAAGAAATGATCATTTAATTTGCATAAAAAGAAACAAAATGAGTGTACATGTATTGTATGTACCTATATCAAGGGTTTCCCCTACAGCATTTCACACCAGAAGTGGTTGATTTGTGTAATTAGAATGTCCTGTGATTTTTGCTGACCAAAGGACGACCATTGATAGCGCCTGGGTTTCATTGTGGTTCACACCAGTCCACACCTACCATGCTTTGGTAGGAGTTATGTGTACAATTCAAGAGAATATATGAAATCTGTTAATATAACATACTAAACTACGAATAAAAATGTTTTAAACACCTAATGAAATCTTGGAAACGCACCACAAATTTCAAGTTTGGATTTGTTACATTGCAATAAATTACATTCATTGCATATGGTTTGGTTGATGATTTCTTAGTTTATAAGAATTTATTCGTGCATGCCTTTACTTAGTAGATTATAGGCTTGTGTGCTACTCTATTGTAGTGGATTATAGGCTTGTGTGTTGCTTTGTTGATTAGTTTTTTCTTAAATATGATGTATTAGGTAATGGATATTGATGAGGTAGATGAAACTCTTCCCCCGATAGATGATCAAGATCAACCACCTCTCCATCTCAGGATTGGTCTAACTTGCCTTTGCCTTTACCTGCACCATGTAGCACCCGTGAGCCAAGGCCCAGCAAGAAAACACAACAACAGAGCATAATCAATCAATAAACAATTCACTATCTCATATCACATAAGCAAGTTCTCAATAAACCCAACATCCATGATAATCAAGTATTCAACATACCAAACATATCATTTCATATCAATAATTAATCACAAATGATAACTAGGGTTAGCGCCCTTAGGCCGCACCCTCTATTTATCTCACTGACTCCGGCCCGCGTAAACCGAGCTCAGTGAATATTAAGTTGTCCTCGGCTACCAGTGGCCAAGCCGCGCCCTGTGCGCAAATATTGTATACGGCACCCTTAGGCTGTTTATCACATGTCCCATGGCATAATACCATCTTTGACATTATACAGATATCGGGAGCACTAAGTCCCATCACAAACACATAACCGGGTGCAATTTTCTGACCTTTAAATTTGCTAGCTTCGTTCACTTTGATCCTTGAGCACGATCCCTCTTGAGCCCTAGCGCACACCTAGTCACAACCATAGATCAGAATCATTACCAAACCTCAAGTCCAAAACCTAGCCCCGGGACCAATCCCGAGCCCTCGGGAAGCCCCGATTCCACCAAACGGGGTGGTGGAACCGAACCCCGAATCCCCGGGCAAAAACCCTTAAAAATAACTCAAAAACCCCTTTCTGGAAACAGGGTAGCGCTACAGCGCTCAAAGGAGGGCGCCACAGCGCTACAAGCAGAGCCCAAAATCGCCCAGATCACTTGGCCTAGCGCTACAGCTCCCAAAGGCTAGCGCTGTAGCGCTAGTCACAGAACAGCAAATGCTGTTTTTCCCTCCTTCGATTTTCCCCGAGCCAAACCTTACCAAAACTTCTCCAAACTTCCACCAAACCTAGAATCAAGCTTACTAACATGTATAACTCACCCCAAGCATCCCAACCATACAAGATTTAAACACATGCACCCCTAAACTCAAAATTCACCATGGTTGAACCTCAAACTCAGAAACTTCAGCAAAACAACCAAAACCTCAGAATTAGAGCTAGAATTTCATACCTTCAATGGAGATTCGACCTTGAGTCAGTCTCAACACCTCGTTGGCTTACTCCTCCTCAAACTCTTAGCTTGAATTCCCTAGAGTTTCCATCAAATTTAACTTAGACATCATAGTTCAACACCAAAACCAGAAACTGAAGAAAACTTCAAAGTCTTACCTCAACTGAGTGAATTGCTTTGCCAATCCCTCAAGCTAGAATAGGGATCCTAGCCTCTAGCCCTTGCCCAAACTTTTCCCGAGTTTCTGCTCCAAAGGACCTCAAGAACTGATGGGGGAAAGCCAAACCGACCTTGAAAAATACCCTGTTTTCCTTTCCCTTCTTTTTCTTTCTTTTCTTTTATATCTTTCCTTAAGAGTTTCCAGCCTTGAAAAATACCCTGAGTTATACCTATCCTTATATGCCAAATGACCACAATACCCTCCCCTTTAATTCTAAATCTTTTAATCCACCTAGGGGCATTTTGGTCATTTCACCCAATTCCCGCTAATTCCTCGAATGTCTCTAATATTTACCGCTTACTTCCCGACACCTAACCAATCACCAATTATATTCTTAAATGTCAAAATGGACTCCAATATATTCTCTAAATTCCCATTTATACCCCCAGGCTCGCCCCGAGCCGGGTATAAATCCCCACCGTGAGTTTTTCGCTTAACCGCTCACTAGGATCGTCTCGAATCACAGATCACAAATATATCCACATAATAATGTGGTCTCAACAATTTATCACATTTATATACAGTTATGCCCTCGACAGGCCAAAGTTCAATTATGCCCTTTCTAACCTAATCAGGGCCTACATGCATACTAATACACATAGTCATGCATCTCAAATATTCAAATAGTCATATAACATACTTTTAATCATTAAATCACATATATTCCAATTATGCCCTCCCGACACACTAATCAAGGCCCTTAAGCCTCATTAGTAAATTTGGGTCGTTACAACGATCCCCTCCTAATGAGAATTTCGTCCTCAAAATTTACCTGAATAACTTGGGATACTGGTCCCGCATCACTGTCTCAAGCTCCCAGGTCGCTTCCTTGACCCTACTATTCCTCCACAACACCTTGACCAGAGGAATCGTCTTATTCCGCAATACTTTATATTTCCGATCCAAGATCTGAACCGGTTGCTCTTCATAAGCCAAATCTGTCTGTAACTCCAAATCTTCTTACCTCAATATGTGAGTTACATCTGAGACGTACTTCCGAAGCATAGAAACATGGAATACGTCATGGACTCCAGACAACGATGGTGGCAAGGCTAATCTGTAAGCCACCTGGCCAATCCTTTCCAAGATCTCAAATGGTCCAACGAATCTAGGGCTTAGCTTGCCCTTATTTCCAAACCTCATCACTCCCTGCAATGGTGAAACTCGAAGAAACACGTGGTCCCCAACCTGGAACTCCACGTCCCTACGCTTAGGATCAACGTAGCTTTTCTGTCTTCTCTGAGAAGCGAGCATCCTAGCTCGGATCTTTTCTATAGCTTCACTTGTCCTCTGAACCATATCTGGCCCCAAATACTTCCTTTCACCCATCTCATCCCAATGAATGGGTGATCTACACTTCCTCCCATACAACAAATCACAGGGAGCCATTTCGATCGTTGATTGATAACTATTGTTATACGAAAACTCAATCAACGGAAGGTACTTACTCCATGAACCCTCAAAGTCAATCACACATGCTGTGAGCATATCCTCTAACACCTGGATCGTCCTCTCCGACTGTCCGTCAGTCTGAGGATGAAAGGCTGTACTGAACTTCAACTGAGTTCCCAAAGCTTTCTGCAAACCACTCCAAAACTTGGAGGTGAAGATAGGATCTCGGTCTGACACTATAGACTTAGGAACCGCATGGAGACGTACGATCTCCCTCACATACAACTCAGCATACTGATCCACAGTATATGTCGATCTTACAAGAAGAAAATGGGCTAACTTGGTATACCTGTCCACTATCACCCACACCAAGTCATGAAGCCCCACTGTTTTGGGTAAACCTCGCACAAAATCCATAATAATGTCCTCCCATTTCCACTCGGGAATACCCAAAGGCTGAAGCAACCCTGCTGGTCGCTGATGCTCAGCTTTCACCTGCTGACAAGTTAAGCATCTGGCAACGTACTCCACCACATCCTTTTTCATCCCAGGCCACCAATAAAACGTCCGTAGATCTTGGTACATCTTCGTGGTACCCAGATGAAGTGAGTACGGTGTCATATGAGACTCATCTAGTATCTCTCGTCTGATCCCCTCATCAGTTGGAACACATATCCGTCCCTGATACCGAAGCAAACCAACCTCAGAAACAGAATAGTCCTTAGCTACTCCCGCTAAGACATCCTCCCTAATCCCCTGTAACTGAATGTTTGACAACTGTCCTTCTCTGATCTGCTCTAAGGATTTTCCCACTTAAAATCCTCCAAAAACCTATCCAAACACATCCAAATCTCAAAATCAAAGTTTCCAAATATCCAATTATCCAAAACCATTAAAATCCAAGTCTCAAATCATCCAAAAACTCATCAAAACGTAAAATCCAATCAAAGCTTAAAAACTCAAAAATTGAAAACTTAAAACTCTCTGATTGAGTCATTTCCCAACTAAATCCTTTGGCTAATAAGCTTATAATCTTCCCTAGAATCGCTATGCCTCGATCCTTGCTTGAATCCAAGTCCTAAAACTTGAGTTTCCTTCGAAAATGCGAACGGGTGTCGAAAATGGAATGAGAGAAAGAGAGAACATTCTTAACGTTCTTTTATAATTCTAACAGGTTACTTTGAGCTTAAGTAACCTCAAGCAAATCAAAATGCTCAGGGTCCCAAAAACGGCCCTCGGGGTGAAATAGTCAAAATTCCCATAATTTCCCCCCTGATCTCACTAACTCCCAATTTATCATCAAATATTTATTCCCATTACCCAATATCCCGTTAATGTGCTAAATACCCAATATACCTGTTGACTCACTCCGAGTCAAGTTTGGGTCCCGTTGTGACTTTCCCACTAGCTTGCTCCCTAGGATCGTCTTATGCCGAGTAACCCAAACATAGCCATATACTAATGTAGTACCACACACATACCACATATATGCCAAATATACCGATAACGGGCCAAATTATGAAAATTGCCCAATTAAATAGAGATGGGCCCACATGCATATTTAATACACCTAAACATGCTTATCAAGTTATATTGTAATATTATTCACATAATCACATTATGATACACATAAATATCACATAATTCCATAATTTGCCATCCTAGCTCCTTAATCAAGGCCCTAAGCCTTATTAGGAATTTTGGGACGTTACAACTATCCCCTCCTTACAAAAATTTCATCCTCAAAATTTTAACTAAGTAGCCTGGAATATCAATCCCGCATATCTGATTCCAGTTCCCAGGTCGCTCTCTCGACCTTATTGCTTCTGCATAATACCTTAACCAAAGATACAACTTTGTTTCTCAGAACCTTGTTCTTTTTGTCTCATATCTGGACTGGCTATCTCCTCACAGGATAACTTAACCTCTAATTCCAGATTCTCATAACTCAACACATAAGTCTCATCTAACAGATGTTTCCTCAACATGGAAATATGAAATACATTGTATACGCCCGACAGTGTCAAAGCTAAGGCCAATCCATAGGCAACCTAACTGATCCTAATCAGGATTTCCAACAGTCCTACTAGTCTAGGGCTCAACTTGCCCTTATTTCTTCACCCCTTTCCATGGTGATCTTTTAAGGAAGATACAGTCTTCCACTTGGAACTCCATGTTCTTGCATTTCAGTTTAACATAGCTTTCCTTTTTGTTCTGGGAGGCGACCATTCAAGCTCTAACCTTTCAATAATCTCAATGATCCTCTAAACTACCATAGGATCCAAATATAACATCTCAACCACCTCATCCCAATGAATGGGCGATATACATTCCTTACCATACAACATCTCCTTACCATACAACATCTCATAAGGTGCCCCTCCAAATAACTGGATAATTCTCTCTCTGATTTACCATCAGTCTGAGGATAATAAACTGTACTAAACTCCAACTGTATACTCATCGCCTTCTACAACCTTCCCCAAGACTTGGAAGTAAAATTAGGGTCCTTATCTGATATGATAGACCTCGAATTCCATGAAGGCGTACTACCTCTCTCACATAGAGGTCTAAATACTGATCAACTGCATTACTCGTTCTTACTAATAAAAGTAAGTTGAATTTGTATACTGGTCCATAATGACTCGAACTAAATCATGTTGACCCACTATTTTGGGCAGCCCTACCACGAAATCCATTGCGATGTTCTCTTACTTCTACTATGGAATGCACAAAGGCTGCAATGGCCTTACCGGTTTCTATTACTCTGTCTTGAACTGCTAACATGTTAAGAACTTTGTCACATATTCAGTTACGTCCCACTCCATCCTAGGCCTCCAATATAAAGCTTTCAGACTCTGTTACATCTTCATAATTCCTGAATGAATAGAATAAGAGGGTAGTATAAGATTCATCTAGAATCTCCCATTTAATCCCAGTGTCCATTGGATCCCAAGTCCGATCCTTATACCACAATAAACTCATACCTGACACTGCATAGTCCTTAGCTAATCCAGCTAAGACTTTCCTCCCAATTTTCCCATATGTGGTTCACTTAATTATTTTCCCTTTGATCCTCTCTACAAGAGTAACTCAAACATAATGTTGGCCACTTGGCCCACTAGTAACTTTACTCTAGTTCTGGTCACACCCTTCAAATAACATGATGCATAGACAATCACTTTTTCCTGTCAATGAAATATCATAATAACCTGCAAATTGGTTCTGATTTGTAAGAAGACTCAGGAATCTTCCACAAAGCACATGTAATATCATGCCCGTCCTAGGAAACTCCTAACCTCTAAGGCGTTCCTTGACCTCGCCAAATCTCCGACCGAGAATATACCACAATACCATCGATCAAGACGATCATAAATCCAATTCAGATAATCTTTGAATACTCTATTCATCTAATCCATCAAAACAACTCAGCATTAATCAAATTCTCAAAACATACCCTTGTCTGATATAAAAACAATCTTTTGCATATCTTCTCCCTGATCTTCAGCTGGTAATAACCAAATCAGAGATCCACCTTAAAGAATATTGTCTTGCTTGATATCTGAACCTCTGGTTCCTACAGCTTTGCTGAAACCGTTCAATACAGTGCCCTAGACCTGGTTCCATCCCCAGCACCAACCTAATCACCATTTTATATTTTTGTGTAAAGGTAACCCTGGCAAATCCCCTGGAGATACATCCAGAAACTCACAGACTAATCCCGTCTGTCCTGGTCCCACTGGCACGCCTTAAGTGGTATCCACTGTTGGGGTTTTATGCCCTAATTAAAACCCAATTTCTTTGTAATCTCATTTATTATTAATAAAAGAATAGAAATCATCTGTTGACTTGGTCAATCACTTTGCTCACATGTTTATTTTCATGATTATTTGTTTAATATAACTTTTATTAAATCCTGAGCATATAGCTAATCGTATTTATAGTGACGTAATCACAGTGGAATATAAATATGATTACATATTCAAATATAACTTAGTCCTAAGATTAGTCAGTGCACATGATTTACACTAACTTTCCAATCTACGATATGATCTATTTACACATTGTAGTGTTATGTTCTTTCCAAAACATTAGCAAAGTAGATAAGATCGGATGTATTTGTTACATCAAACTAGACCAATATTGACAGTAGATAGGATAAGTAAACATACCCTTATTATCTATTCTAGTCATATCATATAGTTGACCATAGGTCAATTCAATCTCAATTATGAGTGGTTAGTATTCTAATTGATTGTACTATTTGAGTTCTTTGACTTGTTTGTTACTAGCTTACCCTACGGACTAGCCCATACTTACATCTTGGGAACTCGGTAGTATAATTGAGTGGGAGTGTTAATCATAGATATGAACATCTATAGCTTCTGATGAAAAAGTGAAATGATGGTTTCCTTTTAGTTTGGTTCAAGGTGCTAAATGATAGAGATCTCATTTCAATAATTAATATTAATTTACTGAAATATCATTTACAAGGAACTAAGTGTTTTAAGGATAAAATACAATGAGGGGTAAAATGGTATTTTAGTCTCATGTCATTGTAGATCGTCTATAGAGGATTGAGTGACAATTATGGTTGTAACAATGGATAATTATTAACGTATCTATATTTGCTATAGAGTGTTCTATGAATTCAAGAGTGCAATTCTGAGTTTTTAGTGGAGTCACGAGGAATTAATAAGTTAGTAAATTTATTTGTTAGATTTATGATAACTTATTGGAGCTTGATTTCATAGGCCCATGGTCCCCACTGTACCTTGGATAAAATCATCTAGATAGTCTCAATTAATTGATTTAATGATCAATTAGAATTATCAAAGTTGACCAGGTCAATTTGGATAGTTTCACGGAGTTATGTAATTTAGAGAAGAAAAGAGAAATTAGGATAGATTTATTAATTAAGATAAATTAGTATCTAAATTAATAAATAAGGTTAAACCAAGGTTCAAATTATAAATAATTATACTGTAAGTATTCTCATCATTGTTTCTCTTTGAATTCAATTTTAGAAACATGTTCTAGGTTGTCTCATATTAACTTGTTTAATATTAGATCTACATGAAAATAAATAAAGATCCTGTATAAATTTTCCCAACATCCACCACACTAGCTAAAGGTCCTATGCATCCTCCTGCAATAGGTCTCTAGCTCTAAATACAGATGTCATAAGCATATAGGGTCCATGCACAGTGCCAACATATACAAGGGTTTCTCACCCTCAAGCCCAAGGATTACCATCCTTTCCTTGCAATCTATCGTCGCCCCATACTTGGCTAACCAATCCATATTCAGGATCATATTGAAGTCAGTCATAACCAACTCCATCAAATCAACTGATGAGTCCCTTCTCACCATAACCTAACCCATCTCTTCAAATTACCAATAGAATATCACATTCTAATCACAACATAACCATGTAACATGCATATCAACTCCATGCCTTTCTAGATGCAACAAAGCAAATAACAACATGGCACCAAAACTAGTCAGCACAATAGAAAAATCAGAACTAGGAAGCTGACCTGCCACCACTGAGGAACCAGCCTCAGTCTCAGGCTCTGACTGCATCGGAGCAAACACTCGAGTTGGAGTCGAGCTTTCCACCCCCTTTTTCCCATCCTTCCTTCGCCTTGGGCAATTCTTCTTACGGTGCCCAAACATCCCACATAAGAAACATGACCTTGCTCGACATTCTCCCAGATAACGCCTCTTGCGCCGAGTGCATTTTGGGTAAACTTTCCAATCCTTGTCCTTGTCCGATCCAATAAACGGAGGTATCACTGTCTGAGCTCCACGCTCTCTGACGCTCTCCTTCTCATTCTCATTTCCTGTGCTCTCAATAGCAAGAGCTTTTCCTACCACCTGAGTGTAGGTAGAAATTTCATGCACTGGGTCAGCTCTAATGCCCTGAGCTATTCTGGGATTCAGTCCCTGGATAAAACTTTCCTTCCAAGCTACATCCGTGGGTACCATATCAAAAGAAAACTTGGCCAACCCATCGAATATGTTAACATACTCTGTTACTGTTGCATTTCCCTGAACCAGGTTCAGAAACTCATTCATCTTAGCAGTCTTGACTACATCACAGTAATATCTTTCATTAAACAGTTACCTAAATTCTTTCCAGTTATTCGCAGTTGTATCTCGTATCTGAGATACTACTTCCCACCATCTCTGGGCATCATCTTGCAATACATATGTAGCAAAGATCACCCTATCGTGACCTACCACCCCCATACTTTCGAGGATGGAACTGAATGGATCTAGGCCTCCCTAAAAAACTGGAGGGTAATATTCCTGGAATCTTCCACATAGAAATTCCCACTTGTTCTCAACCCTAAGTTGAGCCAATACTAGTGCCACTCCCGGCATAGCAAAGGAAGAGGTGTTCCCTGATAGAATCTGTTGTTGTTTCAAACACCTAATCTCTTCCTCTTGCCTCTGCAATCTTAATTGCATATCTATAAACACGTGCTGGAAATTCTGAGGGGCAGGTGAAGAACTCAAACCCTAGCTGTAATTTCCAGCCTCGATATAACCACCACCAGGTCTCATTAACTGCCTTGGATACATACCTTCTGATTGAATCTGCAGTCAATAACTTGATCCATTAAACATGATGAGCATATTCAAAATCCTCCCCCACAGGAACAATCATACCACACTACATTCACAACCACTGCAGTGCTAAACAACATTTCCAAATCATTCGTACATCAATTCATGACCCTTGCTCTTCCAACATACATACCATGCTTTCAACTCCAACATGATAATAACACATTTATATATTCACTGAGCAGGTAATCATATAATCATATCAATAATTAAGAGTCATGATCTATCAGAATCTCATGCTCCCTAATACAATATGCATGTAAAGCATTTACATTCTATCTATGCAGTTAAGCACATAACCACATAAATAGTTACCATACCCTGAGTGAAGCTTGCCTTTAGTGATGAGTGTACATGCCCAGCTTGTCTACAGGAACCCTTAACCTTGGCTCGCTCTGATACCAAGTTGTAACTGTTGGAAAAACTTATACAAGATCTTTATTTATTTTCATGTATATCTAATATTAAACAAATTAATACAAGATAGCCTAAAACATGTTTCTAAAATTGAATTCAAAGAGAAACAAATAATATAATACTTACAGTATACGCAGCGGAATTAAGAGTCCTTCCTTCAGTTTCTCTAACTCTTGTATCCTTTCTGTCGCAGAGTATTATCAAGAAACTGAACCGATCTTCTATTTTCTTCACGATCTTCCAATGTATCCTTAGAACCACCTAGAATAGTGTGGGAAATTCTCAACACATGAGATAGATATAGAGAGAAGAAGAGAAAATAACAAAGTGGCTTAGAAAAGGACTTGTGTTTAGAGAGAATATAAAACTATCAGAAAATCTGACTTGTGACTTATCTGTCGTCTATAAAATCTTCTCTCTAAACACTCCTTTTATAGACTCAATTAGGCCATTTAATTTAATTAAAAAATCAATAAAATAACAGCCATTTTGAAGCCCTATGTCGAAATTATCATGGACTATAGGCCCGTTGTTGACGCCGTTTTTCGTCAACAGTGAAAGAAGAGCACGTAAACAACAAACAGTAATGACCAATTAAAAAATAACAACACAAAACACGATTTTTACGTGGTTCGGCAGTTAAATCTGCCTAGTCCACGAGTCTCTGTTATTAAACTCAAGATTATCTCTGAAAATTCTTAAGCATGAATTCTTCAGAGTTTTCTCTCAAGGTTCAGAATTTCGGTCCATTACAATGGTGCACGACTTCTCTATTTATAGAGAAGGATGCAGAATACTATCCCACATATTTTGGGTAGTTACTCTTTTTGTGTAAATAAATTAAATGGCTTTAAATGCATGCAATCCGATATAAAAGGAATCGTCCCCTGAAGACCAGGGGGCATATAACTAATCGAATAATATCCCATGATTTTATGGGATTTACAATAATAAATGCAGAGCACGCCCCTTATAAACAACACTTATAGATATTCAAAGTCATTATCATATATCTCCAAGGCCTTAATCTCCCAGATTTCTCATCAGCTTTCGAGCTAATGACATCTCCCGAGGTCACATGGCTTCGAGATCGTACGTACGTCAGGCTCGGAGTCCTTGATCCGAGGTCATTCCTGAGGATAGAGGCGTCTCGAGAGCTACCTTTCGAGATCGTGAATGTTTCGAGACCACCACATTCGAGGTCGTCTCGAGTCTTGCAGGCTCGATATTTAATCCTGGAGCATACTTCGAACTTTACGGGTTCATTCGCTGCGAATCCAGCTTTCGAGGTCACATTTAACATGGCTCGAAATCTGGGTATAACATCTTGCCCCCTCAAAAGTATTTGTTCGAATCCTAAGAGAAGGAAACTTTTGAACTACTTTCTTTGGGAACCGTACCGTCATACTCCTAAAAATGGACACGCGTCAGTTGGGCATTGCTCACTTATGATACTTGAGTACCTTGGAAACATGCCCACGATCATTCGTCTGCCACCTTTTCGGTACCATATTATCAGTAATCCCCATCCGTTGGATCTTGCAAGGATTTCATTCAACGCCCCAGATTAATCCCCTTTTTCCATCTATATATATAAGACCCCATTCATCATCTTCTTTTTTATTTTCGTTCATCAAGAGCAAGAAAAGGACGAAACCAGAGGCCATCTTAGAAAACTTCTATCTCGTGCATGTTCTCTCAGCCAAAAAAGCAGAGAACCTCCGGTTTGCTCGAGTCCGTGAGTTCATATTTGCAGCCTCTCCTTCAGTCAGCAATTTCTCTGCAATCGCCATTATTGTGTAAGTGTGCAATCTTTGTTTTCCCTTTTGCCAGTTTTTGTTCGTACTGTTCTTGCTATGTCTTTGAATGTACTAGTTTATTTTCTTAGAATAATACGTTAGGGGATTTTTATCCGATAGGCTCTTATGTTTTTTTTTAGATTTCCATACTGAATTTACATCACTGGTTCATACCCAGTTTTGATGTTTGAGCAAGATTCCTGTTTTCTGGGTTTTAAAATTTTAAGAGACGTTTCTTGTACACCAAGATTTCGGGTAAAAAACCTTGGCTTTGACAAATGCACGAAACCCAAGGCTGCCTTTTCTGGTTATCCGCCACTCTTTTTCCCCTGATTTTCGGGATTTTCAAAAAATTATCCACTCTCCTCCCTTTCTCGTGGAACGCACGTTCTGACTCTTTAATAAGGGTCTTAATATATGGCTTGTCTTGTTCCTAGACTCTGAGCTCGTCCTATCGAACTCGTAATTATTGTATGCATGGCCCTCACCATTTTTTCTTTCTTGCTAGATGTCATAGAATCTGGAAAGACGGTGGGGGTCGTTGCTGGCAATCCCTTACGAGCCAAAAACCCCGAGCCCAGAATCGCTGTTCGCCTGGAATCAACGTCGGATACGGGAGTACGAGCTTGCGCGCGAGCAGGAGGATATTCGAGCTCATTATCGCCGCCAAATAGACGAGGTCATAGAGAAGAATAGGAGAATTCTTCGGGAGGCTCTTTATCCAGAGTTCAACTCAGGGCCTAGGCCGATTCCCCTCGACCTTGCACTAAAGGTCACTGTCGCATTCTATCCAGGAGAACTTCAATTTTCACTAATGGGGGAACCTACTTCCTCACAGCCGAGGAAAGAAATGTTCGAGGCTGAGCACTATTGGAGTTCGGTTACCTCGACTAGTCAGATAACTGACATCTTGGCCCACCATGGCCTCAGCTTGTCTGGTTCTTTGAAGTGTTGAGCTCCGGCCGATCACGAACGAAGCTGTTTCGCCCCTGGGGGCCGCGACGCCAAACTGAAATACGCGGCATGGAGCCAGGAACACATGAGGGCGGGGGCACTGTTGCCTTTGAAGTATTTTTTCAAGGACTTCACGGATTTCGTTGGGTTGGCTCCGTTCCAGCTCAACACCAATTCTTACAGGGTGCTGTCTGCCCTGAGGTCGCTATACCACGAGCTATCGTGGGAAGGGCCTTCGCCTCAAGAGATTTTATATCTCTTTTTTCTGAAAAGCAACCCCTCTCGAGCTCGGGGAGGAGATGGCTTTTATTATCTTTCGAGCTATCCCAAAGAGAAGAAGGTCTTTGAAGATCTTCCCAATCATCCGCCTGATTTCAAAAAAGCCTTCTTCTAGACAAACGGTCTGTCCCCGTCTCGACACTACTCGTTCAGGCGGATTCGTAAGTATTCCTGTTATCTTTATCTCTGTGCTCGAGATTTTAGCTCTTAGATCCGTACTTAGTTGAAATGTATCTTGCTTTTCAGCCAACTTTCAGCGTCCCACTCCTGACGAGACAATGAAGGGACATAAGGAGACCCTGCTCCAACTCCCTCATGGTAGGAGATCTCTCATGTACCTTTTACATGAGGATAAGCTCCGAAAATGCGGACTTTTGGGGGAGGGCCAGTCTACCTCTGACTAGTCCAATAAAAAGTATGAACACTGGGAGCAGGTGCCGCTGCCCACCAGCGTCCTCCCTCCAAGGAGAGAGGTGAGGTCCCCACTTCCAGTTCGCATAAGGAGTCTGCCATCGGGGAACGAGGCTAATGACGAAGCCTCGAGCTCAGACTCGGATGAAGGTAAAGCCCTCCATACTTCGAGAATGTGGTCCCCCACCTTACTAAGGCATAAGCCCAATAGGTTAGTCTCATGCCCACATGATAGATACCACTTCTACATATGGAGTTGAGTAGATGACTGTGTCCATAGGTTTGATAGTGGGCTCGGGAAGTATGACACCATGTATACTTCGGACGAGGTGTGGAATGGGATAGCTGTCCAATACGGGACCAACGATTATAGGGACCTTTCGAGGTTATCACCCACCTATAGGGAAGGTACTCCCCCTGCTTCTTCTGAAGATGGGGGAATTTCATGGTCCTCGAGCTCTAGTTCGGGGAAGAGTTCCAGTTAGGTCTTTTCTTCACTTGTTTTTTTTTTTTTAATTTTCCAAGCTTATTATCATTATGTCTAACTCTGATTGGAACTGTGCAAGTGCCATGGACTCCGACCTCGACGCTGTGCTTTTTAGCGATGAGGGATCCGGAGCTCAGAAGAGTAAATGTCCGAGAATCCCGCGGAGGTCCGACCGACCACCCAAGATCCCCAAACGCCACGAGAAGACCCCAACGGCCCAGACTACTGCGAGCACAACCGAGGAACTGATTGTCCAGGTTGATGTGTCTGGCTCAACCGCGCCCATCTCGCTTCCTCCGACCGATACTCAA
This sequence comes from Humulus lupulus, assembly GCF_963169125.1. Classification (NCBI taxonomy): domain Eukaryota; kingdom Viridiplantae; phylum Streptophyta; class Magnoliopsida; order Rosales; family Cannabaceae; genus Humulus; species Humulus lupulus. Next base: position 157,831,634 of record NC_084797.1, on the reverse strand, counting down.
ATAACAGTCGGTCGGCCCCTGAAGAAACCTTCTGTCTCCAAGGTTCAGCTGCCGACGGCCCGACCTCATATTGAGGAGTTCGTGCTTGATGGCGTCGCTGGGACCCAAGGGGCTGTGCTCAGCTCGGATGTCCTCTCTCGAGTGGGTCAGAGCTTTTCAGGCTTCGGCGCCGACCATTGGAACCTTGTGCACAAGGCCTCGGACTACAATACTCTTTATGAAAAGAGTATTGAACTCACTGCCGCGGTAGCCTTCGCAACTCTCCTTTAAGTGTTTATGCCTCAGCTCGCGATCTAATTCGTTCTTTGTATTTCAGGCCCTTGTCGTTTCAGCACAGCTTAACTATAAGCTGACCAACGAGGTGCAAACGAGCATGTCTCTGGCCCAAAATTCGAAGGATCTCCAGCTTAAGATGGCTGACAAACTCAAAAACTCGAAGTCCGAACTTGAAAAAATGAAGACCCGTCTCGTGGAGCTGGAGAAGACGAATGCCGAGCTTGAACAGGCGAAGACTCGTCTTGAGAAGGCTAATGCTAATCTCGAAGAGGAGAAATCTGCTACCTTCGACATCATGGAGAGCGAGAAGGCCCGCCTCCTGCACGAGTTTAAAGAGCAGAAGGAGAAAGCGGTCGACCAAGCCATGTACAAAATTTGGGTTGATAATGCCGACCTCGACACCAGTTTCCTGGGTCCTCTCGAGGCCAAGTATGTTGAGCGGTGGAATGCCCGTCTTGAGGCAAGTGAAGCTGCTCGAGAGGCTGCTCAGAAGGATAGTCATGCTATTCGTCCTGGGGGGTCCGGTGCTACTGATGCTGAGAAGGCCAAGGAGACTCCTCCTTCTTAAATTTGATCTCGGGGAAATCACTTATTGGGGCTGCGTCCCCTTATTTTTGTAACTATTTTAATTTATGCCCATGGGGCTGATACAATTTCTTTTAACATTGACTTTTATATGCTTTACATTTCTTGGCTCGAAATATTTTGCACATTTTATATGGATGAATCATTTATGTTTATTTATTCATACAAACATATTGTGGATTTAGGCTCAAAACTCGATGCATTCATGCATAGTTTGTTCAAATTATCCGCTCCCGACCTCGTTATTCATCAAAGTCGGATGTTACTTTAACCATGAACTCGAAAGTACTTATATGGTATGTAACGTGAATGGTTTGGTTATATCTTTTTTTTTTGCTTAGTTACTTTTTCTCGTCCTCGGTTTTTATTCCAAGGTTGAGAGTTTGAAACTATTTTTCTTTAAGATATGCCAGCCTCGATCTCGACTTATCCCGAAGCAGGTTTAGGTTCCTACTTATCGTCGATTAGTTTTTTGGCTGGTTTGTTCCAAACCTGTTAAGTTTGCACATCTGGTTAACTCCAAACGTTTTCTGTTTTTGATAATTCGGTTATGTCCAAACTATCTAAGCTTGCGTATCTGGTTATATCCAAATACTTCATGTTTTTGATAAATCGGTTATGTCCGAACTATCAAAGCTCGCGTATCTGGTTATATCCAAATACTTCATGTTTTTGATAATTCGGTTATGTCCGAACTATCTAAGCTCGCGTATCTGGTTATATCCAAATACTTCATGTTTTTGATAATTCGGGTATGTCCGAACTATCTAAGCTCGCGTATCTGGTTATATCCATAAACTTCATATTTTTTATAATTCGGTTATGTCCGAACTATCTAAACTCGCGTATCTGGTTATATCCAAATACTTTATATATTTTTTATTTTTTAAGCTGATGGTATATATACCAATGATGCCCCCTTAATATCATATGAGTGTGACCATAGGTTATTAAATTAAGAGAGATTGCAAAAACAAAAAATAAAAAGAGATAATATACTGAATGAAATAAATCTTTATTTGATGGAAATCAAAAAGCAAACAAAATAATACAAATAGAAACTCATGGTTATAGGCAACACTTTTCCTACACTACTAATAGTAAGGTCTAAGGTGTTCGCCATTCCATGCTCGTGGTACCAGGCTCCCGTCCAATCTCGCAAGTTTGTACACACCGGGACGGATGATTGACTCTATCTAGTATGGTCCTTCCCAATTCGGCCCGAGCACCCGAGCTGTTGGATCTCGCGTTGCCAAGAATACGCGTCTTAACACCAGATCTCCCATTCCGAACTTTCGATCTCGAACCCTCTTGTTGAAATACCTGGTAGTTCGTTGCTGGTAAGCAGCGTTTCTCAGCTGAGCCTCTTCTCTCTTTTCTTCAATCAGGTCTAAGGTTTCCTCGAGCTGAGTGTGGTTTGAACTTTGATCGTAAATCTGAGTTCGGATCGTTGGAATTTCGACCTCGATGGGCAACATTGCCTTGCAGCCGTATGCTAGGGAGAACGGGGTATGCCCCGTTGATGTTCGAGCTGTGGTCCTATATCCCCAAAGGACTTGGGGAAATTCTTCGGGCCACCGTCCCTTCGATTCCTCCAACTTTTTCTTCAGAGAACTTTTGAGAGTTTTGTTTACAGCCTCGACTTGTCCATTCGCTTGAGGGTGGGCTACTGATGAAAAACTCTTTATTATGCCGTTCTTTTCACAAAAGTTGGTGAACAAGTTGCAATCGAACTGGGTTCCATTGTCGGATACGATCTTCCTTGGTACCCCATATCGGCACACGATGCTTTTTACCACGAAATCAAGGATCTTTTTTGAAGTTATAGTCGCCAATGGTTCAACCTCCGTCCACTTTGTGAAGTAATCCACGACGACCACAGCATATTTTACTCCACCCTTACCAGTCGGGAGAGAGCCTATGAGGTCGATGCCCCATACCGCGAAAGGCCATGGGGAAGTCAACATGGTCAGCTCGGATGGTGGAGCTCGGGGTATCGTGGCAAATCTCTGGCATTTGTCGCATTTCTTCACATACTCGAAAGAATCCGTTTTGATGGTTGGCCAGAAATATCCTTGGCGTATGATCTTCTTGGACAGGCTATGCCCCCCGGTGTGATCTCCGCAAAATCCTTCATGAATTTCTTCAATGATCTTCTTAGCTTCGGGAGGGGTTACGCATCTAAGTAACGGCATGGAATATCCCCTTCTGTATAGCTTTCCGTCCAATATGGTGTAACGGGGAAGTTGATACATCAACTTTCGAGCCTGGTTCCGATCTTTTGGAAGGACTCCATTTTCGAGATAATCAACTATTGGGGTCATCCAGGTCGGCTCTGTTTCGATCATACACACATCTTCCTCTTCTGGCTCGTTAATGCTAGGTGTTGATAGGTGTTCTATGGGTACAACATTCGGTTCTTCATTTTTGGTGGATGTGGCGAGTCGAGCTAAGGCATCTGCATTAGAGTTCTGCTCGTGGGGAACCTGTTCGATTGTATAGAATTCGAAACACTCTAACACGGATTTTTCCTTCTCCAAATAGGCTGCCATTCTTGTACCACGAGCCTGGTATTCTCCTAGGATTTGATTAACCACGAGCTGGGAGTCACTGTAGCAATGTATAGCTCTTGCTTTGAGCTCCTTTGCTATACGAAGTCCCGTGAGTAAAGCCTCGTATTCGGCCTCATTATTCGACGCTTTAAAGCCAAATCTTAAGGCAGAATTAAATCTTCTTCCTGCAGGAGTAACCAAAATGACCCCTGCCCCCGCTCCATTTTCATTTGATGAGCCGTCGGCGTAAAGTTTCCACAGCTCGTGGGCCGTGGTTATTACCTCGTCGTTGGCTATTCCAGTACATTCCACTATAAAGTCCGCCAATGCCTGTGCCTTAATGGTCGTTCTTGGGTGGTAGGTGATCTCGAACTGTCCGAGCTCAACAGCCCATTTAAGAAGTCGACCTGAAGCTTCTGGTTTAGACAAGACTTGTCTAAGCGGTTGATCAGTCAGCACATGGATGGGATGCGCCTGAAAGTAGGGGCGGAGTTTACGAGATGAATGAATTAAACTGAGCGCGAGTTTCTCCATCAATGGGTATCTTGACTCTGCCCCCAGTAATCTTTTACTGATGTAGTAAACGGGTCTTTGCACCTTCTCTTCTTCTCGAACGAGCACTGCGCTTATCGCGTGTTCGGTGGTTGAAAGGTATAGGTACAGTATTTCTCCCGTTTCAGGTTTCGACAGGATGGGTGGTTCTGCAAGGTGCTTTTTGAGCTCCTGAAAAGCCAGCTCGCATTCCTCCGTCCATTCAAATTTCTTACCTCCCCTTAATAAGTTAAAAAATGGAAGACCACGGTGCGTAGATTTCGAGATGAATCTGCTTAGGGCTGCCATCCTGCCAGTTAAGCTTTGGACATCTTTGTGCCTCCGAGGTGAGGGCATGTCAATCAGGGCCTTGATCTTGTCGGGGTTAGCCTCGATTCCACGAGAGTTTACAATAAAGCCTAGAAATTTTCCTGAAGACACCCCAAAAGTGCACTTCTGAGGATTTAGCTTCATGTTATACTTCCTGAGCACGTCGAAGCACTCTTCGAGGTCATCAACATGGTTCTTGTTGAGTTGAGACTTGACAAGCATGTCATCAACATAAACCTCCATGTTGTTCCCTATTTGTTCTGAAAACATCATGTTTACGAGCCACTGGTATGTGGCTCCAGCATTCTTGAGCCCGAATGGCATGACATTATAGCAGTATAGCCCTTTATCCGTGATGAAGCTCATATGTTCTTGGTCGGGGGCATGCATGGGAATCTGGTTATATCCAGAATAAGCATCCATGAACGACATCAGGCCAGGCCCCGCCGTGGCATCCACGAGCTGGTCAATCCTTGGTAACGGAAAACAGTCTTTTGGGCAAGCTTTGTTGAGGTCTGAGTAATCAATACAGGTTCGCCACGTCCCATTGGGCTTTGGGACCAACACCGGATTGGCTACCCAGTCGGGGTAGAAGGCATCCCTAATGAATCGGTTTGCCTTTAACCTGTCAACCTCCTCCTTCAGTGCTTTCTTTCTGTCTTCGTCCAGCTGTCTTCGCTTTTGTTGCTTCGGGGGAAAGCTTTTGTCTATGTTCATTGCTTGGCTTGCTACATTCGGGCTTATCCCCACCATGTCTGAGTGTGACCACGCGAAGACATCCTGGTTCTTCTTCAAAAAGAAAATTAATTGCTATTTTGCCTCATCTTGGAGGTGTTTTCCGACCTTCACCTTCTTCGAGGGATCAGCTTCCTCGAGCTGAATTTCATTGAGCTCCTCTAAAGGTTCGAGGTCAACTTTCTCCTCAATCCTTGGATCAATCTCCTCGTCAATCTCTAAGACTGTTCCGTCTTTGTTTTGTACGATGACGAGTGCTTGTGCACTCGTCTGTTTCTTTCCTCTCAAGGAGATGCTGTAGCATTCCCTCCCTGCTAATTGGTCTCCTTTCAATGTCCCGACCCCGCTAGGGGTTGGGAACTTAAGGGCCAAATGCCTTACTGATGAAACTGCCCCCAGCCCGACCAGGGCGGGTCTCCCGAGCAGCACATTGTAGGCTGATGGTAAGTCTACTACCATGAACTCCATCATCTTGGTTGCCGAGACTGGGCAGTCTCCCAAGGTCACGGGGAGCTCGATGGATCCCATGCAGGCGGTTCCTTCTCCTGAAAAGCCATACAAAGTAGTTGCACACGCTTTCAGGTCGTGAAGGGAGAGTCCCATCTTCTCGAGGGTTGCTTTGTAAAGAATGTTGACTGAGCTCCCATTATCTATGAGAACTCGGTGGACCCTTTTGTTGGCCAGCTGAAGAGTAATGACCAGCGAATCGTGGTGAGGAAACTGGACATGGGATGCGTCTTCCTCGGTGAAGGTTATTGGTTGTGTCTCAATCCTCTGGCTTTTTGGAGCCCTAGGTTCGGGTTCATAAGGAGACCCGTCCCCAGTCTTCAGCTCGTTAACATATCTCTTTTGGGCGTTCCTGCCCACTCCTGCGAGATGAGGCCCTCCCGAGATGGTTATTACATCCTCTCCATCTATCGGCGGGGGCCTGTCTTCTTCCCGAGCTCGGGAACTATTTTTTTGTGTCATCGAAGGCGCGACTACTCTCTGGCTCACGGCCGCCTGACTAGTATTATGGTTTTTGACATATTGCCGGAAGTAACCTCTCGAGATCAATCCTTCGATCTCGTCCTTCAGTTGTCGACATTCATTGGTTGCGTGGCCGTTGTCTCTGTGAAATCGGCAATACTTACTGGAGTCCCTCTTGGACTTTTGATTTCTCATCGGGTCCGGACGCCTAAAGGGGACCTGGTTTTCATTAGCCAGGTATATGTTCGCCCGAGACTCATTGAGCTCGGTGTATACTCTATACACGGAGAAATATCTCTCCCCTTTCTTTTTCTTTCCTCCCTCGGCTTCGGGGTTACTTCCTTCGTTCTTTTTCCTCTTGGAGGGGTTCTCCGTGGCAGGCTTTGGAGCAGCTGGGTCCGCCGAGGCTGAGGCAGAGTTGATGTTTATCGTTGTAGTTTCGGGCTGGGAAGTCGCATTGAGCGTCGACCTCGCTTCCTCTACATTGACAAACCTCTGCGCTCGTCTGTTAAACTCGGTTATGGACCTTACCGGTTTCCTTTGCATGTCGTCCCAAAGGGCACTTCTCGGCATTACGCCAGCTCGGACAGCCATTAGGTGCCCACTGTCATCCACGTCTCGAGCTCGGGCAACTTCCAGATTAAATCTTGTTAAGTAACTTTTTAGTGTTTCGCCCGGTTGTTGTCGGACGTTAGTTAAGGTGGATGCCTCTGGTCTGACCCCCATCATTGCTCTGAACTGCTTCTTAAAGTCTTTAGACAACTGCTCCTAAGAAGTTATTGAGTGTCTCTTATATTTTTCGAACCAAATTTTGGCAGGTTCTGTCAATGATGCTGGAAACAACATGCACCTGAGCTCGTAACCCACGTTACTGGCTCTCATGATAGTGTTGAACGTGCTCAGGTGACTACACGGGTCGGTCTTTCCTTCAAATGTTGGGATGTGAGGAATCCGAAACCCTTGAGGAAATGGAGTATTGGAAATATGAGGAGCAAATGGTTCGAGCTCCTCGTCAGAGTCTTCATACCGATCATTCCTTTGCTCGTTTTTCAAAAGCTTAAAAGCCTTTTCAAGCTGGTCAATTCTTTCTTGGACTGGGTCCGCAAGAGGCACTGTCTGGAATCGGCTGTCATCGATCACAATCCCAGGCTCGCGTCTCCGCAAGGGATCTCTATGCCTATTCAAGCGATTCCTCAAGTCCGGATTCGTTTGGTCACCATTACCCCGACTCTGATTCAGGTGATCTCGCAGGTCGTGACGATTTTTGCGGCTTCCGGTATTCTTACGACCTCGGTCATGCTTACTGACCGACCTGGTATCTCCGGACTCATCACTGGTAAAACTCATTGCTTGGTTATTTCGTGATGGATTCTTCCCACGTCGCCTCGTCTCCGTCGTGCGAGACTGAGACGTTTGAATTTTCTCAGATGGGGCGCCTCTCCGCTCCTGGAAAGTCTCCCCGTTTCCTTGTCTTCCCCCCGCACGCCCTTCCCCCTGATCTCGAACGGGTTGAGCGTTCCTGCGAGGGGGCGAAGGATATCTTATGGGTGATGGAGGGAACCGTATAGGCGACGGTGGCTGCCACCCATGTCGTGGCCTAGAGGGTCCGGAATTTGCCCGAGATGGGTCGGTCGCATTTGGTGTGCTCCCAGGTATCTGAGTTTGAGCCTCTACAGGGGTTCGGTTATTCTCAGTTCCTGCAGGCACTTCCACAGGCGGGTTAGCCGGGGCCCGAGTACTCCTCTGGGGCCTAGGTGGAGCGGATGGCTCTGCTGGTGTCGGAGGTTGAGTCGGCCTCCTTGTGGCAGCGTCTTTTCGTGGACGCCCACGGGGTCTACGGGGAGGAACATGCACATCCCTTGGAGGAGGGACTTGGTTTTCGCGTGGAGGCGGGGGCTGAGCCACCTGCGCCTCTGCGGCTATCCTTGTCAACTCCTCATTCCGTTTGTTGGCCTCTGCCAACAGCTGCTTCAATTTCTGGTTTTCAAGTTCCACAATAGGAACATACCGCTCAGGATTGTAATACATATCCTCATCCCTTGGTGGAGGAGGTGGTCCCCGGGAATCAGAAGACCCACTTCTCTCTTCAACATCCGGGTTCTCCATTGGCTGTTTTCTAGGACGTCTTGGGTAATTTTCTCCAGGTGTGTTCTGATTGTTAGTGGCCATGACTTTTCAGGGATGAATGCTTAAGGCTCTCAATGAAAGCACCAAACTGTTGACGCCATTTTTCGTCAACAGTGAAAGAAGAGCACGTAAACAACAAACAGTAATGACCAATTAAAAAATAACAACACAAAACACAATTTTTACGTGGTTCAGCAATTAAATCTGCCTAGTCCACGAGTCTCTGTTATTAAACTCAAGATTATCTCTGAAAATTCTTAAGCATGAATTCTTCAGAGTTTTCTCTCAAGGTTCATAATTTCGGTCCATTACAATGGTGCATGACTTCTCTATTTATAGAGAAGGATGCAGAATACTATCCCACATATTTTGGGTAGTTACTCTTTTTGTGTAAATAAATTAAATGGCTTTAAATGCATGCAATCCGATATAAAAGGAATCATCCCCTGAAGACCAGGGGGCATATAACTAATCGAATAATATCCCATGATTTTATGGGATTTACAATAATAAATGCAGAGCACGCCCCTTATAAACAACACTTATAGATATTCAAAGTCATTATCATATATCTCCAAGGCCTTAATCTCCCAGATTTCTCATCAGCTTTCGAGCTAATGACATCTCCCGAGGTCACATGGCTTCGAGATCGTACGTACGTCAGGCTCGGAGTCCCTGATCCGAGGTCATTCCTGAGGATAGAGGCGTCTCGAGAGCTACCTTTCGAGATCGTGAACGTTTCGAGACCACCACATTCGAGGTCGTCTCGAGCCTTGCAGGCTCGATATTTAATCCTAGAGCATACTTCGAACTTTATGGGTTCATTCGCTGCGAATCCAGCTTTTGTGGTCACATTTAACATGGCTCGAAATCTGGGTATAACACCCGTGAAATTTCCCATTAGATTATAAGCCCATTGGACTTAAAATTAAGGCCTGTACTATTTTCTATTGATTTAATTAATTAAATAATTATTTAAATCCTTTATCAAATTAATTATTTATAATTTGAACCTTGATTTAAACTTATTTATTAATTTAGATACCAATTTATCTTAATTAATAAATCTACCATAATTTCTCTTTTCTTCTCAAAATTACACAACTCTGTGAAACAATCCAAAATTGATCTGGTCAACTTTGATAATTCTAATTGATGATTAAATCAATTAATTGAGACTATCTAGATGATTTTATCCAAGGTACAATGGGGACCATGGGCCTATGAAATCAAGCTCCAATAAGTTATCATAAATCTAACAAATAAATTTACTAACTTATTAATTCCTCGTGACTCCACTATAGACTTGGAATTGCACTCTTGAATTCATAGAACGCTCTATAACAAATATAGATACGCTATTAATTATCCATTGTTACAACCATAATTGTCACTCAATCCTCTATATACGGTCTACAATGAGATAGGACTAAAATACCGTTTTACCCCTCATTGTATTTTATCCTTAAAACACTTAGTTCCTTGTAAATGATATTTCAGTAAACTAATTTAATTACTAAAATGAGATCTCTATCATTTAACACCTTGAACCAAACTAAAAGGAAACCATCGTTTCACTTCTTCATCAGAAGCTATAGATGTTCATATCTATGATTAACACTCCCACTCAATTATACTACCGAGTTCCCAAGATGTAAGTATGGGCTAGTCCGTAGGGTAAGCTGGTAACGAACAAGTCAAAGAACTCAAATAATACAATCAGTTAGAATACTAACCACTCAGAATTGAGATTGAACTGACCTATGGTTAACTATATGATATGACTAGAATAGATAATAACGGCATGTTTACTTATCTTATCAACTGTCAATATCGGTCCTGTCCGATGTAACATATACATCCGATCTTATCTACTTTGCTAATGTTCTGGAAAGAACATAACACTGTAATGTGTAAGTAGTAGATCATATCGTAGATTGGCAAGTCAGTGTAAATCCGGTGCACTGACTAATCTTAGGACTAACTTATTTTGAACATATAATCATATTTATATTCCACTGTGATTACGTCACTATAAATAAGATTAGCTATATGCTCGGGATTTAATAGAAGTTTATATTAAACAAATAATCATGAAAATAAAACATGTGAGCAAAATGATTGACCAAGTCAAAAAATGATTTCTATTCTTTTATTGATAATAAAATGAGATTACAAAGAATTTAGGTTTTAATTAGGGCATAAAACCCCAACAAACTCCCACTTGCACTAATTGAAACTAATGCCTTAATTCTACTAATCCCATCTCCTTGATATGCTTATCAAATGTAGCTTCTGGTAGTGTCTTTGTAAACGGATCTGCAAGATTGTCTTCAGTTGCAATCTTCATAACCTTCACATCTCTCTTGGCCACATATTCTCGAATAATGTGATACTTCCTTTCTATATGCTTACTGCTCTTGTGACTTCAAGGTTCTTTCGAGTTGGCTATCGCTCCTGTATTGTCACAAAACAACACAAGCGGTTTATCCATTTCTGGAATAACACCAAGATCTGAATAGAACTTCTTTAGCCAGACTATTTCCTTAGCTGCTTCTGACACAACTATGTACTCAGCCTCCAAGGTGGAATCTGAGATTGCAGACTGCTTTACGCTTCTCCAAATCACAGCTTCACCCCCAAGAGTAAACACCATTCCAGAAGTAGACTTTCTGTCATCGACATCAGTCTGAAAATCTGAATCGGTGTAGCCTACAGGGTTCAGAACACCACCCTTGTAGACTAACATATAATCCCCAGTCCATCTCAAATACTTCAGGATATGCTTAACTGCTATCCAATGTTCCGGTCCTGAGTTTGACTGATACCTGCTCACTACTCCCATTGCATAGCAGATATCTGGTCTAGTACACAACATGGCATACATCAGACTTCCAACTGCAGATGCGTAAGGAACTTTTCTCATTGCATCTTCCTCTTCAGGAGTCTGGGGAGACTGATTCTTTGAAAGATGAATTCCATGGCGGGATGGTAGACGCCCTTTCTTGGAATTTGTCATTGAGAAACGTTCAAGCACTTTATCAATGTAAGCTGCTTGAGATAGAGCTAAAAGTTTGTTCTTTCTATCCCTGATGATCTGGATACCTAGAACATAACTTGCTTCACCCAATCCTTCATCTGGAATTGAGTGCTCAGCCAATTCTTCACATCTGATAATTTCTTAACATTGTTTCCAATGAGTAAGATATCATCTACATAAAGAACCAGGAATACCACTATTTGATTTGCCTTCAGTTGGTAAACACAGGGCTCATCAATATTTTGTTCAAAGCCATAGGTTTTGATTATTTCATCAAACCTAAGATTCCAGGAACGAGAAGCTTGCTTAAGTCCATAGATGGACCTATTTAACTTACAAAATTTTCCTTCTTGTCCAGATACTTTAAATCCTTCTGGCTGATCCATATAAATGACCTCATCAAGCTTTCCATTAAGAAAAGTTGTCTTGACCACCATTTGCCAAATCTCATAGTCGAGAGCGGCTGCTATGGATAGGAGGATGCGAATGGATTTGAGCATGGCTACCGGACTAAAAGTTTCCTCATAGTCCACGCCTTCTCTTTGGGTATAACCCTTTGCCACTAATCGAGCTTTATAAGTCTCGATATTTCCATCAACACCTCGTTTCTTCTTGTAGATCCACTTGCACCCAATGGCCCTAAAGTCACTAAGTCCTTCCACAAGATCCCAGACGGAATTTGAGTACATAGACTCCATTTCCTGTTTCATGGCTTCGAGCCATAGTTCCTTTTCAGGGCTAGCCATTGCCTGTTTGAAAGACAATGGATCATCATCACTAGTGTCACCAACAACCATATTGGTTTCACCATCTAAACCATAACGAACTGGGTTTCTAGAAACCCTCCCACTACGACGAGGCTCCGTGACTGTGTTGCTCAGGAACAGTGGTACTTTCTTCATTTAAATCCACTTGCGTCGGTTGTACATGAAGAGTGGGAACTTCATCATCAACTCGCGTTGATGACGATGGAACATGGGTTGGAGTCAATTCTTTAACCATCTCCTCTAAAACTACTTTGTTGCGAGGTTTAAAGTTCTGGACATAGTCATTTTCCATAAAAGTAGCATTTGTAGAAGTAAACACTTTCTTTTCTGAATGACTATAGAAAAGTCCACCCCGAGTACCTTTAGGATAGCCAACAAACATGAAAACTTCAGTTTGCGGTTCTAGCTTTCCCTCCTTTTTCCTCAGGACGTGAGCGGGACACCCCCAGATTCTATAATGGAGTGAACTAGGTTCACGGCCATTCCAGCGTTCTAAAGGTGTTTTGGGCATTGATTTTGACGGCATGACATTGAGAATGTCATTTGCGGTTTCAATTGCATGTCCCTAGAACGAAGTTGGTAGAGTTAAGTAACTAAGCATGCATCTAACCATTTCCAATAAAGTTCTGTTTCGGCGTTCCGCTACACCATTTTGTTGCGGAGTACCTGGGGCATTAAGTTGTGATAAAATCCCAATTTCAGTTAAATGATCTTGGAACTGCATATCCAAATATTCTCCACCCCTATCAGATCGCAAGATCTTTAACCTTTTACTAATTGGTTCTGAGCCATTGCTAGGAATTCCTGAAACTTTGAAAATGTTTCTGATTTCCTATGCATTAGGTAAAGACATGAGTATCTAGAGTAATCGTCAATGAAAGTGACAAAATACAAACCACCCCTGGCTTGTATATTCAAAGGTCCACAAACATCTGAATGCACAAGACCAAGTGGTTCTTTGGCCCTATCACCCATTGCAGAGAATGGACGCTTGGTCAGTTTGCCTTCTAGACAAGATTCACAGACAGGTAATTCACCTAAGGTGAGTTCCCTCAAAGGTCCATCCTTTGTAAGTCTTTGAATCCTATCATAGCCAATGTGACCTAGTCTCAAGTGCCATAAATACGTCATATTATTGTTATCGGTCTTTTGATGTTTATTGGTCCTAGGTTTAGCTACTTTGAATAAATCATTGTTAAAAGCGAGGGGTTCGTTAGGTTGCTGAATATAAAGCCCGTTTTCCAAACATGCAATACACAATTGTGATCCATTGAATGAAATAGATATATTAAAACTTGTGAAAGTCATAACAAATCGTTCTAATTGCAACATGGAAACTGAAATTAAATTTCTACTAAAATCCGGAATAAAAAATACATCTTTTAAAATTAAGTATTTATTTCCGAACTTCAGACGAGTTATTCCTCTAGCTTGGACCTTAACGAACGCTTCGTTCCCGACTCTAAGCTTTAAGCCGCCTTCGTTCACTTCCTCCCACGATTCAAGAAGCTGTAAAGAGTTACAAACATGGTTAGTAGATCCAGAATCAATAATCCAAATGGATTTATCATTCTCTAAAACACATGTTTCCAAGATAAATGAACTATAATCATTACTTTTGTTTTTCGCTGCTAGAAACTTAGGGCAATCTCGTTTCCAATGCCCCTTCTCTTTGCAGTGAAAGCACTTATCTTTACCTTTCTTGTTTTTCTTGTTTTCCCCTTAGGCGTCTGTGCAATTGGTTGTGCACTCGTCTTTGCAGCCTTTGCAGGCTTGGGGTTGTTGTTTTATCCACCTTTCCTCTTATTTCCAGCTTTCGAAGACGAAGTTTGGTTAGCTTCAGCCTTAGCTAGATCAGCAGCAACATCAGTAGTCTTATTTTCACCTCCTTTACTAGGTCCACCCATGACAGGTTCAATAATCTGAAGCTCGTTCATGAGCTGCGTCAGACCATAGTTGAGTTGAGCACGAACGTGCAAACACAGTGCCATCCGAGAATTTACGGTGCCATCACGAACGTGCAAAGACGGTGCTATCCAAGCATTGACGGTGCCATCACCAACATGCGGACACGGTGCTCGTTCTGGGGATTCCTCAATCATGACGAATTCAGAGTTGTCACTAATCAACTCTATGTTGATATTCTGCTTCCAATTAAGGAAGTTTTCTCCAGTGAGTTTCTCCATCGAAAGTTGAGAAAAGATGGGAGTAGACACAGACACTACTTAGCTTAAAACTACAAATTACCAATAAAATAGAAATCAATCACATTTGCTCAATAAAACTTCTATTCACACAAATTTCAAGAAATAGCACAACATATACCAAAATATGTAAGATATGAGAAAAAATACCCAAAACAATCATATCTCTGTTTCTTTAGGTTTTTAACTAATCTATGATATCCTTGTCCCGGTTGGCGAGAGTCAAAAATACCACTAGTTAAATAGAGTTGTAAACTCATTTAATAATGGACACCACTATTAACAACCTACTATTCGATCAAAATAAGAAAACAAAATCTCTTATTTTATGACCTAGACCCACGGTTTCAATAATCATAGATTTAGTCCTAGTAGTCACCGTAGGGGTGAGTCTAGTAGAATTTGATCTATAATTATCTATCTTTCGAAATCTAACCTTGTCAAAATAACTAATGAACACCTTCCGTAGGGGGACGAATCAAAGCGCCTCGAGGCCCCATTAAGCTATTGACTATGTTAAACCAACGGTGAAGATCGAATAAAATCCTTAAAATAAGCTCATTATAAAATTAAAATTAGTATTTTTATTATTTATTTTTAGAAAATTAATGACAATGGTTTTCCAAAAAAAATTAAACAGATTAAAATTTTTAAAACCAAAGTCCTATAATTTCTTATTAATTCTAAAGTGTCACATTGAAACAAATTCAATTAATTTAGAATTAATCTGTTGCTAATCAATATTTAGGTTTAACTAATATAATGAACCTATACAATTAAGTCCAACTCAGGTAAATGGGCCTTAACAATTGGGCTTGTATGGAGGAGGGCTGGGTCCAGTATGTCGTTCCCACTACAAAGGCCCCCTATCTTCCATACAAGGTCCAAATGACAGGAATTTAAACTTTCGTTTTATTAATTGTTATTAATTGATTAGGCTCATTATAGTCATGCAAAGCAAATGGGCCTTCACAAGTGGAATCACCCACAAGAGAGGAATTTAAACTTTGCATTTTCTAATGAGCCCAAATAAAACCTATCATTTTATGAATATTTTATTTGGCAAAATACCATATATCTAACAAACATATGGGCCACTATATGCATCTAAGCCCAATTGCAAAAATACCACATATAGTGCAAACAGACATGTTATAATTGGATGAGCCTAATCATGTTACTATATGAGCAATTCTATGAATTTATGAAAAAATACCACAATTTATTTCATTTGCAAAAATACCACAATTAATTATCTAGAATTTATCAAAAAAATTCAAATTAATTAAATTTTTACAAAAAATAAGTCAATTTAAATGAAATTTATCAACAATTAACAATAGTTAATTTAAATTTCATTTATCAACAATCAACTTGGTTTTAGGTTAATTTTGAAAAAAAAAATATTAATTTAATTTAAATAGGATTTATCAACAATTAACCAAAGTTAATTTAAATCCCATTTATTAAAAAAAATATTTTATTAATTGGCTGAAAAAAATGATATTTTTCAAAATTTAACCAATTTAAAATTTAAAATCAATATCTAAACTATTTTCCAAAAATATCTTGTGTTGTTACAACTATTATCTAATATTTTAACTATTTAAAAATAATAAAATACAAATAGTTATAACAACCCTAAAATATCTCAAATAGTTAAACAAATTCAAATATCTATAAAAATATCTAACTAACAATATTCAAATTTCAAATAATTTAAATATTAAAAACTATAGAATAAAAAGATATTTATATTTTCAAATAAATATTTAATAAAAATATCAAGAATTTAAATGAAAATATCTTAAATATCTTATATCATAATTCTAATATTTTAATATATTAAAAGATTTAAAATTAAGTTGATTTAAAATTAAGTTGTTAGTCTAATTTTAAATTTGAATTTGAATATTTGTAGAAAATATCTAATTATTTAAATCTCAACTAACCAAAATATCTTATTTTAAAAAATTTAAATGATAAAACAAAAAAGATATTTTAGGTTTTGATTACACAAAATAAATTTCTACAATCTTAATTTTATTTATTTTTCAAAATTTTTTTTTTTTAAAAAAAATGGATGAATAGTACTCGTGGTACTGTTCATTGGTACTGTTCATCGCTGCTGGTGTGCATGGGCGCGCGCGGGCGTGCACGGGTGGCGCGCGGGGTGCGCGCGCGCGCGCATGGGAGCCAAGCCAAATTTTTCCAAAAAATTTTTTTGAGCAATTTTTCAAACCAAAACCATTTTCTAATTAAATTTTAACATGTTTTACACAATATAAAGCATATATAAAAAAATAATAGCATAGAAAACACAACAAAATAACCTAAAAATTGCTAAAATTCACATAAAATCAATATGTTCATAAAAACATGAAAAACCATCCAATTATTCAAACATATCATATAATCCAATTTTAAACATGTTCATGCATGAAAATAAAGATTACCAAAGTCTCTGAGGCCAGTTGTTGGAAAAACTTATACAGGATCTTTATTTATTTTCATGTATATCTAATATTAAACAAATTAATACAAGATAGCCTAAAACATGTTTCTAAAATTGAATTCAAAGAGAAACAAATAATATAATACTTACAGTATACGCAGCGGAATTAAGAGTCCTTCCTTCAGTTTCTCTAACTCTTGTATCCTTTTTGTCGCAGAGTATTATTAAGAAACTGAACCGATCTTTTATTTTCTTCACGATCTTCCAATGTATCCTTAGAACCACCTAGACTAGTGTGGGCAATTCTCAACACATGAGATAGATATAGAGAGAAGAAGAGAAAATAACAAAGTGGCTTAGAAAAGGACTTGTGTTTAGAGAGAATATAAAACTATCAGAAAATCTGACTTGTGACTTATATATCGTCTCTAAAATCTTCTCTCTAAACACTCCTTTTATAGACTCAATTAGGCCATTTAATTTAATTAAAAAATCAATAAAATAACAGCCATTTTGAAGCCCTAGGTCGAAATTATCATGGGCTATAGGCCAGTGAAATTTCTCATTTGATTATAAGCCCATTGGACTTAAAATTAAGGCCTGTACTATTTTCTATTGATTTAATTAATTAAATAATTATTTAAATCCTTTATCAAATTAATTATTTATAATTTGAACCTTGATTTAAACTTATTTATTAATTTAGATACCAATTTATCTTAATTAATAAATCTACCATAATTTCTCTTTTCTTCCCAAAATTACACAACTCTGTGAAACTATCCAAAATTGACCTGGTCAACTTTGATAATTCTAATTGATGATTAAATCAATTAATTGAGACTATCTAGATGATTTTATCCAAGGTACAATGGGGACCATGGGCCTATGAAATCAAGCTCCAATAAGTTATCATAAATCTAACAAATAAATTTACTAACTTATTAATTCCTCGTGACTCCACTATAGACTTGGAATTGCACTCTTGAATTCATAGAACGCTCTATAACAAATATAGATACGCTATTAATTATCCATTGTTACAACCATAATTGTCACTCAATCCTCTATAGACGGTCTACAATGAGATAGGACTAAAATACCGTTTTACCCCTCATTGTATTTTATCCTTAAAACACTTAGTTCCTTGTAAATGATATTTCAGTAAACTAATTTAATTACTAAAATGAGATCTCTATCATTTAACACCTTGAACCAAACTAAAAGGAAACCATCGTTTCACTTCTTCATCAGAAGCTATAGATGTTCATATCTATGATTAACACTCCCACTCAATTATACTACCGAGTTCCCAAGATGTAAGTATGGGCTAGTCCGTAGGGTAAGCTGGTAACGAACAAGTCAAAGAACTCAAATAATACAATCAGTTAGAATACTAACCACTCAGAATTGAGATTGAATTGACCTATGGTCAACTATATGATATGACTAGAATAGATAATAACAGCATGTTTACTTATCTTATCAACTGTCAATATCGGTCCTGTCCGATGTAACATATACATCCGATCTTATCTACTTTGCTAATGTTCTGGAAAGAACATAACACTGTAATATGTAAGTAGATCATATCGTAGATTGGCAAGTCAGTGTAAATCCAGTGCACTGACTAATCTTAGGACTAACTTATTTTGAACATATAATCATATTTATATTCCACTGTGATTACGTCACTATAAATAAGATTAGCTATATGCTCGGGATTTAATAGAAGTTTATATTAAACAAATAATCATGAAAATAAAACATATGAGCAAAATGATTGACCAAGTCAAAAAATGATTTCTATTCTTTTATTGATAATAAAATGAGATTACAAAGAATTTAGGTTTTAATTAGGGCATAAAACCCCAACAGTAACACCCTACTACCCAATGACCATTACGTTGTGCATTTTAAACAGTGCTAAACTCGCTAACCGAGTCATTTGGTCATAATCGTGTAACTAAGTATGATTAACGGTTTAGGGTTAAAAATTTTGGTCAAAGATACAACATTTCACTAAAATGTTTACTGTATACATTGGGATCCCAAAATATATTTTAAAGGTTAATTACAACAAAAGATATACAACTAGCGGACCTAAGCGAAAAAATAGGGTTTAACCCTAGTTCCTCTTTAAACCCTCGACCGCGGTGGTCGAGCAGCCGCATATGTACACATCATCACCTAAGCTCTCCAACTCAAGGATGGTCTAGCTTTCTTTTGCCTTTACCTGCACCACATAGCACCCGTGAGTCGAGGCTCAGCAAGAAAACTCAATATGCTCATAAACAGGTAATAACATGTCACTAAATCATAATAAACATGCCTAGCAGTAATAGCCCTACTCATACATGCAGGGAAGTCCAAATAAATGATTATGGGGCCCTGCGCCCTGTATAGATGACTATCAAGTCAATCTGGGGACCTGCTCTCTGAATAGATGACTAATGAGTCCATCTCTGGGGATCCGCTCCCTGAAGAAGACTAATGTGTCTATCTCTAGGGATCTGCTCCCTGAATAGATGACTAATGAGTTTATCTCAAGGGATCCGCTCCCTGAATAGATGACTAATGAGTTTATCTTTGGGGATCTGCTCCCTAAGCCATGTGACGTTTCAATCACCTGAGCCTTTTGGCCCTAGCTCTAAGTAACTAGCCTTTAGACCACACAAGTGCTTTTAGTTTTCTTCGACCTTAAGGTTGGTTAAGCATTTAATGCTCATGTTGATTAGACCTAATCATTTTGGCTTCGTGTTCAATACACTAATGCAGCTCTTGACTCATACGTCAATTCCATATGACCAGCGCTCAGTAATATTGTTGATCATGACTAATAAGTCAAGGCTTCACGACCAGTACTAACACCAATGCCGTTTCTGACTAATGAGTCAAGGATTCACAACCATTACTAACACCAATGCGACTAATGAGTTAGTGTCACTCACAAGTAAACAATGCAACTAGGCTTATATCATATGTCAATTATCCAAATATAAGGCATTCAACATGCTTACTCAACATTCACCAGCATAATTATGATCATGCACATTTACAGAGACTCAAGCTTTGATAAATTCCATATTCAATATCCATGCCATGCCATAATCACATGCATCACATGCATCACATACTGGGTGCAGTTTTCTTACCTTTGGTCCAAGCACAGGTTACCAATAAATGACCCTCGAGCACGATCGTGCTTCCAATCCCCTAGCGATCACCTAGTCACAACCATAATATAAAACCTCATCAAAATGAGTAAATGAATACTTTCAAACAAAAACCTAGCCTCTGGGACGTCGAATCCTACTCAACTAGGTACAGGCCCTTAAAATTAAGTTCCCACGGCTAAAAACCAAATCTGGGCAAAAATACACAAGCCAATCACGACTTTCCCCCAAGTCAGAGAGCCTCTGCCTGGGCTTCAGGGTGCGGGCCGCGACTTGGCCCCTCTTTGCGGCTCGCCCCCCAGGCAGATCCCTCCTGGCTCCTGGCTTCATCCAAGTCGCGACTTGCTAAAACAGGGCCACGACTTGATCACGAAACCAGCCATTTCCTACGGTTTTTCCCACTTAAAATCCTCCAAAAACCTATCCAAAAACATCCGAATCCCAAAATCAAAGTTCCAAAACATTCCAATTATCCAAAACAATTAAAGCCCAAGTCTCAAATCATCCAAAATCTCATCAAAACGTAAAATCCAATCAAAGCTTAAAAACTCGAATTAAACCTCGGATTACCTCTTATTGAGTCATTTCCCAACTAAATCCTCCATCTAATAAGCTTCTAACCTTCCCTAAAATTGCTATGCCTCGATCCTTGCTTGAATCCGAGTCCTAAAACTCAAGTTTCCTTCGAAAATGCGAACGAGTGTCGAAAAGGGAACGAGAGAAAGAGAGAACGTTCTTTTATAATTCTAACATGTTACTTTGAGCTTAAGTAACCTCAAGCAAATCTAAATGCTCGGGGTCCTAAAAACGCCCCCGGGGTAAAATAGTCAAAATTCCCAGAGTTTCCCCCTGATCTCACTAACTCTCAGTTCATCCCGGTAATGTGTTAAATACCCAATATACCCCTTGACTCACGCGAGTCAAGTCTAGGTGTAGAGTCCAAGAACTTTACTTAGCTAGTTAGATAATAGTAGTAATAGTAATAGCTAGTAGTAGTTATAATATGTTTATTACTGTGGATTTTGGTTCAAGCCGGGACTTAGTTGGACACTCGTAGCAACATTTTTAGATTTTATAAGTTTAACCTATAACTAAAGAATATTAATTATAACCTAAGGTTTGATTAATATTACTGATTATGGAGATAATATTTATTATACTATAAGGTGTAGATATACCCAATAAGATAATAACACTTGTCATATGTATGTTTAATGAGAAATTAAGTATTTTTGAGGAATAGTTTATTAAGAGTAATATTTGAAAATCCTAGAGTCTACCAGCAGCTTTGAAATCGTTAAAGGAATTAGTCAAGGTTGTTTACTCAATTCAAATTAGGATGAAAAAGTGTAATTACATGTATAATATTTCAGCATACACCGATATATCGCAGCTCTAGGGGACGATATATCGCCACACAGGGATACGAAAAACATGTAACTTCGCACGAAAACTTCGACGAGCCTTGGGAATATCATTCCAGGCGATATATCGCCTAGCATGGGGGATATATCGGCTGCAGTGCATGATTTTTGAATAATTTTGAAACCGAGCTCATTTTAATCCTTAACCTCTTGATAAGTCCATAATCTTTTTGACCGAGTCTTCAGCCTCTGCTGAACGATTATTCAAATGTTTTTCAATTAAAAAGCCATTATTTTATTCAAGCTAAATGAAGATCTTTTCATTCTTGAACTCTATAAATAGGACCTAGTACCCAGCTATTTCTTCATTCTTCAAGCTGAGTTTAGAGCCTACAAGATACTAGGATTATTTTAGAGTGTTAAACACTTGAGTTGAGGTTATAAGCTTTATCATTATAAGCTTATCAAACACTTGGGAAGTAAGATTTATAGTGTATTTCGGTTTCGAGGTATAATTTGGTTATAAAGCAATCAAAGGTATTCCCATTCCTAGTTCATCTCTATATATTTTCTTAGTTTTTTTATAGTTTTTCTCTACGCAAATCCTAACTCAGTATTATTTATTCTTGATTAGGCATCTAAGTTCTTTGAACTTGAGGTTCTTGTTGGTAAGTATCTTTTCGATGGTGTAGTTCATTCTTTTCATTTCTTTTGTTTTAGAATACTCACCTCTCTATTAATGGTTTTTAGGAGTGTTCCAAAATCCCGACCTTGTTCTCATCATCCCGGTATTTTGGTAAGGAAAATAGGATAGTTCTTATGTGATATGTGCTATAGTATGATTTTATGTGTTATGATATATGCATGTTTTGGGGCTTATAGTTGCTATAGAGCAAACCCCAACACTTTTATGTTTTTGGGGCTTATAGTTGCATAACTAGCAAACCTCATTGTAGTTTGAGGCTTATAGTTGCTTAGTTAGCAAACCCCAATAGTCACCATGTACATGGGATAGAATTATGATATATGTGTTATAGTATATGATATATGATATATGTTCATAGTTTATGTGTATGATTATGTTTCATGCTTGTAGTAGATTTTCCTTGCTGGGCATTAGGTTCATTCCTTTATGTTTTATATGTGCAGGAAAATTGTTATGGCGGTGGGAAGGTTCTTGGCAGCTTGGGAATGTGTATTGAGGGAGAATGGAATTGGTGGACTGCGTGAACGATTCGAGGATGAAGTTGTTTCCAGTCATTGAAAATTATGCTTTACATGTATTTTCCGCACTTTGTTTTGTAACGAATTTTAAGATTTAAAGTTATGATTATTTTAATATTTTCAAAACAATGGGATCCCATATCCTAAATGAATTGTCATGTATTTAACCTTTGCTTTACAGTTTATAATAAAGTTATGGTTATTTCATATGTATGTTTTCTTAAGATTAGTATATGTGTATAGTAGTTATTAATGGTCCAAAGTCTAGAATAAGTTGGGTGTCCCGTTGTGACTTTCCCACTAGCTTGCTCCCTAGGATCGTCTTGTGCCGAGTAACCCAAACATAACCATATAATAATGTAGCACCACACACATACCACATATATGGCAAATATACCCATAACATGCCAAATTATGAAAATTGCCTAATTAAACAGAGATGGGGCCCACATGCATATTTAATACACCTAAACATGCATGCATCAAGTCATATTATATATTATTCACATAATCACATATTGATACACATAAATATCACATAATTCCATAATTTTTCATCCTGACCCCATAATCAAGGCCCTAAGTCTTATTAGGAAATTTGGGACGTTACACTTATGCATGCACTATCCACATAGCCACCCAACTGATCCATCATACTAGCATCTCGCTCCTCTGGGCTTCCAAGAAGCACTAAGTTTCTCTTGATGCAACTCTCTGCCGACATACAAACTCTTGCAAATTCTCAGCTTTTCTAGGCTCTTATGGTCACTAAGTCCCAATAGCAAGGCCATCCCGCCCACATTTAAACTCTAGCACCATCTTGGCATCCTTAAGACCTCTTGTAGTACTAAGTTTCCTTGATGCAACCATCCAACACTTAAGAAATTCTAGTACCATTCTGACCACTGCGCGCGGTCTACTCAGCCTTGCTGGCCTTTGATACATACATTCCACAACTTAGCATCTCCTACAATTCCTTAGTGTTGCTCACACAAGCTAACATCTCTGTGAGCAACACGTCCCACTCCATTGTCTTGGCACCTCCCCTCTGGGTCAGAACAAGATAACATGCAAACACTTCAAAGTTCGACTATCATTTGACAATCATGGCCACTACCACCTTGGTCTCCATGTGATGCCTTTTGGCACACAAGTAGCAACTGAAGCATTTCATGCTCATCTTTATATGATTCCTTAAAGTTGTACACTCTCAACCACTGTCGTGAATTCTAAGCATTTGACGGCAACCATTATGCTTCCACACTCTTGCGTACAAGTTCCTTTTTCAATAACAACGCTCCATGCAACTTACATTGCAACTCAGGTGAACTTAAACTAGCGAACCAAGCATACAACCTCGACCTCTCGATCAAACATTGTCTCATGTCAACGAGTTACAATTCTTCTATAGCTCCTCTCCACAATTGCACGTGGTTGTTGTCTTTCTAGCATCTCTGAACTTTGATTCGAAGCAACCATAACTTGCCCCCTCTCTAGGATGTCCAATATTCCCATGAAGAAGAGCAACCAAGTCTCATCCCGTCTCAACCTACTGATCCTTTCTAGGTGACTAAAGGACTCAACGACATCTGTTCAACCATCCAGACCTTCTGATCCTTCTGCACGCTTACATCCCCTCTAGGATGGGCAAACCAGTTTCATCCCTCACTTGAGACGAACTTGGCTCTGATACCAACTATCACAGGCTGACATTTTGACAGCGGAAATGCCCGTGCAACACCTTGACTCTTCTTAGCCAAGGTCAGCCTTCCAACTATTCGAATAACAATGGGCACATTTTTCACGCGACTGTGTGCCTCTGCACACTTCCGTCTCTCTAACAACTCCCGCTGAGTCATGATGTCAAGCATCTATGAGTGAACCATGCATCAAGGCTATTTATCCAAGACACTCACACTGTCCATAGGTTCTCACTATAGCAAGGAAAATCCCAACACCGATGCTCACCCAGACATTCACAAGCCAAGGTAGCATGTGTGGCCAAGAGCCAACACCAAGCTAACGTGCCAAAACCTCTCATCATGCCTCATTGGATACTATCTGAATAGCTCACATAATAGAGCAAGGACTCCCATACATCCATGGTCCAATCCTCAAGGAAATATGCCTTCCTGCATGTTGGCAGGCCCTCGAGACTAGCTGTCAGACTAGTAGCACACACTGGACCTCTGTCATTCTCAAGCATTGCACACTCTTCAATGCCTATATGCTAGCATGTCGCATGAATGACTTCCCCTGTCATCTCGTGTAAAGACTCGTGACCATGGTGCGCCACGACGTCTCTCAGAGGTTTAGACCACGTTCCATGCAAGCGGCATACCGGCAAGCTAAGAGAACCGTACCCATAAACCTTTGGCAGCACACTTCAACGCACTACTAGGGTGGCCCGGTATTGTCCATGAGTACTCCTACTCATGGAGACATATGAGTACCATCGTGGTCCTCATATGCCTACCCTACTAGCCCTCCTAACTAGTAGTAGCTCACTTAACACACCTGCACCAGGGGGTGGTGGAGAGCTGACACTAGGTGCTCCCCCTACAAAGAGCCTTCTGAGCTTTTAGCCTTCTACCAGGAACATATATGATTTTTTTCTTGGGAGGCATATTTGGCTCTCAGCTTTGCAAATTCTCAGAATCTCCCAAATCTGATCATACCATTGCGTTCATTACCCATTCAATATGGAACATACCAAGTCCCGTCCATTTCCGGGAAATATTGAAGATTTTTTTCTTGAGCGATCGAGATGCTTTGCACCCTAGCCGTGGGTTAGAAGGACATACATCATATTGTGAGGTTTGGTGGGTTAGGAAAGTGCAACAGCTACATTAGGCAATGTCTATGTTGAAGGCAAGTCCGACCCTAAGCGTAGTTGGATTAAGCCCATGCCTAAGGCCTCAATTTAAAGGAAACCTTAAAACATACAACGTAAATCAGAAGAAAAAAAAATCTATATATACTATGAGCATAAATAATACACGGTAAAAGAGTAAAGTAATAATATATATTATATGATAAGAAAATATCTTCTCTCCTATGTTTTGTTTTTGTCCTTTTCTCACTTAATTTAATATTATAATGGATCCCTTGAAAAATTAACCTATTTTTGTAAAGTTATTTTGTACTCTAGTCTTGTTTAAATAATTTTTTGCAAAATGACCTCTGACAATTCAGACAGTTGGTTGAAAAATTTAGACAACTAGTCGAAAAATTCAGACAACTGGTCGAAAATTTTAGATAATCAGTCGAAAAAGTTAGACAATTAGTTGAATTTTTAGACAGAGACCATTTTGCAAAAAAGTATCAAAATGGTCCTTTGGCAAAATGACCTATTTTTTAAAGTCATTTTGCACTCTAGCCTAGTTTTAATTATTCTTTGCCAAATGACTTCTCATAATTTAGACAGCTAGTAAAAAATTTAGACAGGTGGTCGAAAAATTCAAACAGCCGGTCGAAATTTTTTGACAGCTGGTCGAAAAATTTACACAACTGGTCGGATTTTAGACAGAGGTCATTTTGAAAAAAATTATCAAAAGTAGGTCAGAGTGCAAAATCACTAAAAAAAAGAGGCCATTTTCACCAATTTTTTTTAATATTAATATAAAAATAAATTTAAGCATATACTTTTAGTTTCCGTTTTCTATATAGATATAAATTCATGATTAATTATTAAAATCAAAACATGATAAAGTACAAATATAAAATCATAAATCAATTTCATATTTGATAAAAAGAAATTAAAATCTATGTAATAACACATCCATTTAACTTTACTTTTACATTTTTGTTATAAATCATTGGCTATATAATTTCTAATAATTTTGGTTACATATTATTTGGATGAATTTTTGTGAAAGGGTTATAAGATTGTTGTCTCTAGCCCATTCAAAATTTATTTATTGGCTATAAATTTTTCATGCATAATGTGTTCCAAAAATAATATGTTTTTCACCTTTTTTTTTTTTTTTTTTTTTGTAATCAATGCATATTTTTAGAATAGATCACTATGATTCTCACTCCAAGCTTCATGTGAAATACATTTTAGCATTATATATTAATGTTCCCAAAATAATTTTTGTAAATGTTTGTTATACCATCTCGAAATGACGGTGTAAATTTTGTGCTAAATTTGGCTCAAAAAACGAGCCAATACTATATTTAGCCCGATTTTTGTAATTGTGTTCCAATACATTAGTGCAAATTAACTTAAAAAAGGACTCATATCAAAAGGGAGAACACAATTATTTAATTTTTATTGAAAGTATATATAAAATTATTAAATAAATATCTAAAAAGGTTTTCAAAAAACTTTAAATCAACATAAACAACACTAATTAGTGGCAAAAGAGTAAATAAAAAATGTGATATTTATTATGGGTCAACTTTGATTAATACTATATTTTGTGCCAATTTTGACATAACTTTTATGCATGTGATAAATTTGGCACATATTTTGCATCACGAGAGAGGGAGTCTCATTTTGTCATGATATGCTAAAAAAAAGAGAATACACCACTTTTATAAGTCTCTATTGAAGATGCTCATATATGTTTGTGAAGCTTATTATAAATATGTTTTATGAAAATCTTGTTACAATATATTCTTTTGATTGTCTCTAAATTATTCTCTCTTTTATTATTTATATTTTATTATTTCTTAGGTCAACCATCGATCTTATATTTAAATATTTTAACAAAATATTATATACAAGCAAAATAAATATAACATTGTTTTTAGAATGCATCCAATTTTACTATTAAAAAATATTTTTAAATAAATGAATCAATAAATTAGAAGAGTGCATATAGTGTGAGATGAGATAAAACTAAATATAAATAAATAAATTATATTTTACTTATTGTGTTCAAGTTTGGTAACTATAAGTTATAATATATAGTTAACATTAGTTATTCTTTTAATAACTATATGTTACAATATAGTTATCAATAGTCACAATACTATTATTACTACTACTATTATTATTTGAGTACTTTTAAATTAGATTTTTATAATATTTGTTACAATCATTTTAAAATTAAAATTAAAAATTACTTTTGTAAATCTTAGTTAAACAAATATATTTCTTAGTTATAAAACTAGTTTTACAAACTTTTGTTACAAAAACAATTTTTTTAGTTACGACTTTGTCTGTAATTTTGTTTATAAAAATGCTTTTTTAGAAATAATTTTTGCAAATATTATTTACAAAAATGTAACAAATGTTTACAGATTTGTAAAGGTTGTTCACAAATAAATTGTATTTTACCATTTCTTATATATGATTTTGCTACTCCGTATTTACACTTTTGTCCTTCTGTGTTTTTGTACAAAAATTCTGTATTTTTGTAATGCACCACATTTTAAAAAAGTTTTAATGCATTTTTGTAGATTTCCCAATTTTAAAGGGTCCCAAAATTTTCAAAAATACTAATATATGTTAAAGCCCATTTTAAACATTAACCAGGTTGTTTATTAATATGTTATCCAAAGTTTGGGCCTAAATAAATGTGACCCAAAACCAAAAAGCCTAAAATACTAAACCTAATTATATGTGTACTTCTAAACTAAAGTGTGCAGTAACCATATTTTATTAAAAGAAAAAAAAATAGAAACACTTTTTTTTATTATTATAAAAATAGAAATAGTTTGAACTTTGATGGCATGTTTACTTACATGTAATGATAATCATTTGTGTGGTAATGATTTCCATTTACTTGTTTACTAAATTTAGTGCAAACCGCCCTATCTTACTATCATTTGTAAAATACTACTATTTATGCTTATTTTAAAAAAATGCCAACAATTATCTAAAAGTTCAGTAGGCCTTATTAAAACATGCATTATGTGTAACACCCAAAATTGCTAATAGGGCTTAGTACCTTGGTTAGCATGCCAGGAGGACATAATTAGATATATGTATATTTAATTGGTTAAATGCGTGATTATGTGGCATGCATGATTAATATTATTATATGAATTATTATATGCATGTGTTATGAGTATTAGATGTGCATGTGGGCCCTTTATAGCTTATAAGGGCATATTTGTAATTTTGACCTATTGATGGCATAAATATGATTTTACATGATATATGGTTTAGACCACATTATTATGTGGATATACTTGCAGCATATGGCTCGAGACGGTCCTAGTGAGCGGAATAGCGAAATAGTCACAACGGGGTTTAATACCCAGCTCGGGAAGAGCCTAGGGGTATTTTGGGAATTTAGAGAATATTTTGGGATTTATTGAGTAATGAATAAATAATTGGTAATTAATTGGACACGACGGGATTAATTGGTAAATGGTAGGAACACTTGAGGAATTAGAGGGAATCGAAAAATGACTATTTTACCCCTAGAAGCAATTATAGGGCTGGGAAAGCTTGAGGGTAGTTTGGTCTTTTTGGGTTAAGGATATACACAGAAAAAGTCTTAGGAAATGATGAGAAACATTAGGAATTCTCTCAAACCCTCCTTTTCCCTCACACTCACGTACTCTCTTTCTCTCTCCCTCCCTCTCCTTGTATCTTGAAGTTGAAGGAAAAATAGAAGGAAAGTTTAAGGTGAGCAAGCTGGAAATCAGAGGGAATTTAAGTTGGGAATAAGCAGAGAAACTACTGAGGAATTATGTTGAAACTATGTTAAAAGTTAGAGTTTGCATGAGTTTGGTTTGTAAACAGATTTTAGGTGTTTGATAGTGTAACAAATTTGTTATAGGTTAGTTGTGACGGTTGGGACATAAGGATAGATTTTCTGGGCTCACTTATGAGATTCGCTGAGGATTTAGGGTGTGAATTTGAGGTTAGGTTCATGGAAAACGTTGAGAAAAATGTGGTTTTCTGGGTATAGGGGCTTGGGTTGCGACCTCGTTCTTCAGGCGCTGCGGCCCGCATGAGTTTTTAGAGGCTGGGAGCCTCTGTTCGCTAGGCGCGCCGCGACTCAGTGAGAGCAAGTCGCGGTCCATGTCCCCCATCAGGGGAGGATTGAGCCTCTGTCCAAGGGGAGGGTCGCGTCCCTCAAGGACAAGTTGCGGCCCTCATTAGAGAATTAAAGGGAAAATAGGTTTAAGGCTCGGGGAGGCTCGGGAATTCAAACCTAGCCTATCGGGACGATTTTCACCACCCGGTTTGGTAAAAATCAGGGTCCCAGAGGCTAGCTATTTTTTTTTCCTAAGTATTTATTTGGATTAGAAATTGATGGTTACCCATTGACACTGTGACTAGGATTATCGCCAAGGCTCAAGACTGAGGATCGTGCTCGGGACCGTTCTGTATTCTTCGATTGGGATTCTAGGTAAGAAAACTGCACCCACGTGGTTGTGTTTGGGACTAAGGTTCCCTGTATCTGGATATATGTGTTATGTAACTTCTTTATTATTATGAGAAATGTTAAAGTACAGCCTAAGGGAGCTGGGGCTGACGATTAGCGCATTAGACGCGGCTTGGTCATTGTGAGCCGGGGTCAGCTAAATAAACTATGACTCGGCCTAAGCGAGCCGGGGTCAGCTTAGTAAATAGAGGGTTCGACCTAAGGGCGCCGACCCTAAACTTTTATATTGTTGGTTATTATATACTCTTGAAATACATGTTTACTATTATTAGCTTGATGCTTATAATCTGCTGAGTTTCTGAATGATTGTTTAGAGATTGATTGGATGCTACTATTGTTTATGTGTTTGCTGTTTATGGTTCTCTTGCTGGGACTTGGCTCATGGGTGCTACGTGGTGCAGGTAAAGGTGAAAGATGGACCTGTTGGGAATTGTACCCTGAAAGCATCTGTAGTAGACATTGTTTTATGAAATAAATAAATAAATTGAATTTGTTATGCATATATTTTTATGGACTATATTATTCTGTGATAATATTATGTATATATCAGAAAAATTCCTAAGTTCATATATGTGATCTCAAACACGTATTGGTACGAGAGGATTGTGTTTGAGATAAATGAACTTGAATAGTTCGCAGTAAAATAAAGTTATGGAATCTTTAGATTAATTACTACAAGTGCGGTCCACTAGTATTATGAATATATGTGATCTAGATCCAGATCACTAGTGTGGTAGGACACTTTAGTGGATGTGCTTTATATATTAGAGAATATATAGAACTGGACCAGATATGTTTATTAATACTTAGTTAAATACCATTTCGAAGTATTAATTAAATATATTAACTGATGATCATATACAAATAGATCTTAATCCTGAAGTTACTATGAACTCTTGTTTATGTTATATGACTTCTTTGATTCACTCGTTAGTGTCAGTCAGAATGATCAGGCTAGAAACTTTTGTTTTGGAAGCTCATTGATGTAGATGGCTGGGGACATAGTATACAGATATGGAATCTATGCCTTCTCACAAGAGATTGAATAATGGTTCTCTTAAGGGTTGACTTTTGGGATTGAAAGGTTATTGAGCTCAAATTTATAATTTAGTTATGAATTAACCGTCACTAGTAAAGTCAATGGTACTTAAGGAAACAAGAGATAATTAAAAGGTAAAATGATAATTTTATTTCCGATTAATTATGAACTATTATTAGAGGGTCAATTTGTATGCAATGATTATATCAATAGATGCTTTATAATTATAAAGTACTTAGTAAATGAAATGTCTATAATTACAAGAGTGCTGTCTCATATTTATAGTGGAATAATTATGAGATTAATAAATTAAGATTATTTAATTAAAAAGTTTAATTAATCATCTCAAATTTATTGGAGCTTGGAATTATAGGTCCATAGGTCCCCACAACGGCTCTATCAACACTATTGAAGGTAAGAGTTGATATGAAGGGAAGAATAGTTGAAAGACATATTTAAGAAGAAATTTATTTTTCGGGCCAAATATGCAATTATATGATAATAGTGATTAATTAATTAATTACAAATTAGTTGTAATTAACAAAATGAATTAATATTTAATTATAGTATAATTTTCAAAATTATATTAAATAATTAAATTAATTTTGAAATTTAATTAAATAATTAAATAATTTTAATTTTTTAAATTATAATAAATTAAATATTTATTTTAAAAAATATTGGATTTAATTAATTGGTAGAATTAAGTAAATATCTTTATTTGAGTGAGAGATAATAATATGATAAGTTCAAATTGGATTTGAATTTAGAAGATTAATATTTATTCAAATAATTAATTATATTTGATAATTAGTTAAAAAGATATTTAATTTAAATTTGAATTAGTTATCAGGTTGTTAGATTTTTATCTAACAAAGTAGTTTGAATAAATACTTAAATTAAAATAGAAAAATCAAATATCCCTAAAAATAGGGGTGGTACACGTGGACACACAGACAGTGTGTGGCGTGTACTATTATTTTTTTAGGGATATGATTTTCATTTTTATTTATTTAATTATTTAATTGATGGATAATTCAAAAAAATAGTTTTTGGATATATTCATTAATAAAATAATCAATTAATTAAAAAAAATTAAATTGTAAGTTGGTTACACATTTATATTTTAAATTTGAATATTTTCTTTTAAGTATGACTAATCAGAAAATATACAGATAACTCAGACAACTAAGTCTATTCGCTCTGTGAAAAATAGAACGATACTTTTCTCTCCCTGAAAAATAAAGAACCAATTCTCAGGCCTATTCTCTTGATCTCATGTATTGAGTACATCAAGTAGAATCACAAATAAACTATCCTTCATTCTCTAAGTACCCACACACTTCTTGAGGTGTAGAGAACACTGTGAAAGATCTTGGTGTGAGTACCTGGGAGCAGCTTGGATAGGAAGATCGTTCTTATTACGAAAAGTTAGCAAGGACACTTGATAGGCTTCAAGAGGTATGATTTCTATTCTTAACTTGCTTATGATTAATGTATGTATATTAATGGATCTACATATTTAAAGGTAGTTTAAATATGTTGCAATTTTTTTTTTGTACACTAGGCTAACCCCACCACCATTCTGCTGCATATTAGGAAACTCGTTCCTAACAATTGGTACCTGTAGAGGCGATTTCCTACAATTGATTAGACGGGCACTAGCAACCTGTCAAGAACAAAGAGAGAGAGACGAGGGTTCAATTGGGAGCACCGGTGGGGTGTCAGACAAAGGGACTCTGACGCTCAAGTTGGTCGGGTTGTAACTAAAGATGATTGAAAGCAATAAAACTAAGATGTAAATAATGAAGTAGTAACGGATGGATGAGTAATGGAATGGTTGGAGTGACGGTGGCGATGATGGCGGGACTGAACGGCTGGGTCAAGTCTGGTGAGGTTAGATCAGACTGACTAATTGGACCTGCTTGACTGGATCGTCCAGAGAGAGAATAGCCTTGTTTCAATAAGAAAGTAAAAAGAGAGTCAAGTGATTGTTCGATTACCCCTTTCTTAACCCCTGAGGATCTCCTTTATAGTCATTTTCTTCTTTCCGTTCTCCCCTCGTCTATCTCGCCCATCCAACTCGTTCTTAGTGGTTCCCTCCGATTTTTATGGGAGGAAGGGTGTGCATTTTGACTGCTTCAATGTCCCTAACTGATTGAATACACCTAGACTCGGGTCTTGGTACCAGCTAACTCGTTTTAGATGGCTAAGCCCATTTACATAGGTTTTGGGCCTTGCTTGCATATTGGGCCTGGCAAACTAGTCTGGCTAACTAGATGGGCTTTAATTGTAGACAATTTTTGTCCACTACAGTTTGTCCCTCACTCTCTAGTTAGAATTCATTCTAGCTAGAGAGTTTATAATGTCGAATTTTATGCACCATGGGACCTTAAGGCTATTTAGCCAAACGGTGTGAATGTCCAAGTAGCCAGGTGGATGAGTGGCCGAGCGGCTAGGTGCCAAATGGCTGAGTGGCCGAGTAGGTCGAGTGGCCAGGTGGCCGAGTAGCTAGGTGCTAGATGGCTGAGTGGCTGAGTAGGCCGAGTGGCTAGGTGGCCGAGTGGCCAGGTGGCCGAGTAGGCCGAGAGGCCAGGTGGCTGAGTGGCAGCGTAGGCCAAGTGGCTAGGTGCCAGATGGCTGAGTGGCCGAGTGGCCAGGTGGCCGAGTGAGCGGAGAGGCCAGGTGGCTGAGCGGTCGAGTAAGCCGAGTGGCTAGATCCCATATGGCTGAGTGGCCAAGTAGGCCGAGTAGGCAGGTGCCCGAGAGGCCAAGTGGCCATAGTGGCTGAGTGGGTTGGTAGTCGAGTGGGCATAGTGGCCGAGTGGGCCGAGTGCTCCTCCGAGATGGCCGAGTGCTCCACCGGGATGGTCGAGTGCTCTGCCGGTGTTGCCAAGTGCTCCTCCAGAATGGGTGAGTGCTCCCTCGGGATGGTCGAGTGCTCCGTCGGGGTGGCCGAGTGACTCGTGTGCTTGGGCCGAGTAACCTGCCGATGAGGCTGTGTGCCTGGGGGAGATGGCCGAGTGGACCGAGTGCTTCTCTGGGATGGCCGAGTGCTCCGTCGGGGTGGCCGAGTGCTCCGCCGGGGTGGCTGAGTGACTCGTGTGCTTGGGCCGAGTGGCCTGCTGATGAGGTTGTGTGACCGGGGGAGATGGCCGAGTGGGCCGAGTGCTCCTCTGGGATGGCCTAGTGGCCTACTTCTCGTGAACTTCATTTGCCTCTGAGACTTTTTAGGTGTTTCCTAGGGAAAGTTGAGTACCTTTTGGTAGGGCCTTTTGATGGTTGACCACTTCTTTTTTAACCCTTGCATTCATTGCCTTATATGGCCAATCGGGGAGTTTGTGTTTGATCTTTTTATAGTGGTGATAAATGTAATTTTTTTGTTTTAGTTACTTTAGGATAGTATTCCTCACGTATGTGCGTCTGATTTATGTATGTCTAATCCATATAGTTCTCTCTCCTGACTGAGTGGTCTGTCTGACTGACTAGTAGTGTAACGTCCTACTACCTTAGAGCCGTTACTAAGTGAGTTTAAAATGTGCAATCACTCGCTAATCGAGGTTTTTGAAGCAAAAGTGTAATTAGGCCATAATCAGAGTAAAAGCTTTAGAAATAGCTCTATTCCATTGAAAATCATAAAAGTTTAACACCTGGGATCCCAAAATATTGTTTAGAAATATTTACAACATATACAAACAACCAAGTCGGCTAAAAGACAAAATCTGGGTTTTATTACAATCATCTCCCAAAATTCACTGGCCGTGGTAGCCAGGAAGACCAAACATGTACACGCCGCTTCATGCCTGCTACACTCATGGTTGGTTGGCTTTCTCCTTGCCCTTACCTGCACCACAGAGCACCCATGAGCCGGAGCCCAGCAAGAAAACCCACAAACAGATAACATATGCAAAAATCAACACATAGCTTATAAACAGGCCATCAGTAGGCTAAACACATACGGCCAAGCCGACCTAGGCGCTTTACCAGGCCCTGGGTTTGCGTCCACACCGTGAGGATATCCCAAGTATCCTTTAGGGTCCCGCCCTGGCAGCTCGCACTCCACGTGCTCAATGCTGCTCCCGGCCCCTTGCCATACTCGGCCTTGCACTCAACGTGCCCAACGCCGTTCCCGGCCCTTGCCGATCTCGGCCTACACCGTTCCCGGCTCTTGCCGATCATTTACACAATAGCATTCATAGCAAAGTAAACAAATACCGAACACTAACAAGTTCAATCAAAGGGCTATGCCCTGCAATTCAAACATATTGGGCTCAGCCCTGTATACAAGCTCTATGGGAACAAGGGTTTTCTTACTTGAGTCCCGAGCTTCCCGAGCACCGCTATCCCGAGCACAGTCCCTTAACTTGAGCCTTGCCGAAACCCTAGTCACAACACATTAACAACATCCATCCATCAAGTTCTAATCCATTAAATGTCTTTGAGCCCTAACTCTAACCTCCGGGACCTTGAATTCTATCAATCCGGGTGATAAAATCCATCCCGAGCCTTAACCACTGAGTTCCCAAGCCTAAACACTCTTAAAATCTCAAACTGGCACTAAGAGTCGCGGCCCTACCCACAAGCGCCGTGGCTAGCCTCGAAACAGAGGCTAGCACTTCCCTGCAACACACACGGGCCGCGGCGTGCCTCAAGCTTCTCGGACTCCCATGGCCGCGCGTGCACACGGGCTGCGGCATGCCCCTCCTAGGGCCGTGGCCCTCACCTCCAAACCCAGAATTCCTCATCTTTTCCTGCATTTTCTTCAGACCAATTCATCCTATAATCAAGCTAACAGTTCCAGATAATCAACACAAAGTTTCTAGCCCAGTTTCAACATCAAAACCCATCAAAACCTGCTCCAAAAACTCAACTAAAACACCTAAGAACAGATCAAATTATACTCACATGCATATCCTAAGAACATAGCTAAAATTCAAGCATAATTCCCATAGTTAGAGCTTACCCTTGCTGAGTTTTGATTCTGAGTTGATTCCCCCAGTTCCCAACCTTAATTCCTCAAGCTCCAAGCCCTGATTTTCTGGTTAGAGGCTCCCTAAGCTCAACTTCAATTCTTAGTTCTTGACTAATGGCCTCCCAAAGCTTATTTCCCTCGAGTCTTTCTTAGAGAGTAAAGAGAGAGTATGGCAGAGTTTAAAGTCGGTTTCTCCAAGTTTCCCAACAGTTCCCTTACTTTGTTTTATTTAACTTAATCTATGTGGTTACCTCAAGGCTCAGGGTACCAAAACGTCCCTGAGGGCAAAATGATAAATTTCCCCAATATTCCCTCCAAGACATTCTAACCTCAAATATATCTCCAAATATTTATTTCCATACCCCGATAACCCCATATGATAGCTAAAACCCGAATTACCCCTTGACTCACCCTGAGTCGGATTCTCAACCCCGCTGTGACTTTCTGGCTAACCGCTCCCCAAGACTGTCTCGGGCCGTGCTACATAGATAAATCACACACATATCACAGTTATACCCCTACTATCTGAACGGGGCCCACATGCAAATTTAACTGAACTAAACATGCATCTTTATCAAATGTTCACATAAATTCAGATATTGGCATATTAGTTCATTTATTGCCCTCCAGGCACACTAATCAAGGCCCTAAGCCCTAATAGCAAATTCGGGTCGTTACAAATAGAGTCTTAATTCATTCAATAGGCATATCTTGCTTTAAGGGTTCTTTCAGATTGACTAACTTGTCATTTTATAATTTAATTGGTATAATAGTCTGTCTGTCTGTATAATACGAAATCTTTGCCTTGTATATCTTTGATGTTAAGTTCGTTTATTTGACTAATTGTTGACAACTTGTTTTTTCTTAATTCTGCCTTAGTGAATGGTTCGTCTGACTGATTGATGAGTCGCTTGGTGGTTCTTACTTGTGTGTCTAGTTGAATGTTTTGAAAGCTGAGGTAACTTCATTGGAGAATCGGATGTTAGTGATTGGGCTAGATGATGAGCTCTAGTGTCGTGACATAATGGCCAGTGGATGGTAAGACTGATGGCTGGGATGTTTCCAAGTACATCGCAGACTTTGAGGAATTGGAGAAGATGATGGCTGAAAAAACGGCTCGGGCCAAAGAGTTAGCCACTTCTTTTGGCGTCATGACTACTCATGACCTAGTTGTGGATGACTGAATCCTCCTTTTGTTCAAGTTCTCTGTTGGGGGATGACTGAGTTTATCCCATCTTATGTATTTTTAATTGTTGTATGGACTTTTTCATATGTAGTGTTGTAAACACGAGACTTTTTCTATTATTTTATTTTTTTTGTTGTATCATGACTGGTTGTAGCTTATGTTAGCCTTCTATAAGTTGTTGCATCAGATGTCGGTTGGCTGTATGACTTATGGAGTATTAGTATCTCATTCCCCCCAATCTAAGTCAATTTATACTTAGATTTGTTATTGATCTGTTCGTAGTATATGTAGAAAAAATGATTGTGATAGGGGGCTGTGCTCCGTGGAGCTGCCTACATACCCTTTGTAGGGATCAAGCCCAAATGTAGTTCTGACACTTCCTACATGACAGTGTCAGTATGTTGCTTGAATGAAGATCTTGTGAGATCATTGTTGAAAGAAAATGAAAGGAAACTAGATTGAGTTAAAAGTGATAATGTTTTAAGTGGATAACGTTCCAACTGTTGTTGATTTCGTGTCCCTCTTTAATTTGTAGCTTGTATGCTCCATGTCTGACTACCTTTGTGATCAGGTAGGACCTTCCCATGTCGGGGCGAGCTTACCTGCTCCCGCTTCGTTAGTGTTCTGGAAGACTCTTCGTAGTACCCAAATTCCTACTTTGAATGTCCAAGTACGGATGTTCTTGTTGTAATGTCTGGCTATGCTTCATTGATAAGCTGAGATTCTTAAGAGTGCTTTGTCCTTTCTTTCGTCGATGGTGTCGAGTTCATGGCACATGTTTACCCAATTTACGTCGTCTGCCGTCAGCTCATATATGGCTGTTGGAACTTCACTCTCGGTAGGGATAAATGCCTCCATCCCGTAGGCTAATGAGAAAGATGTTTTTCCTGTCAAAGTCCTGGTTGTGGTTCAGTAGGACCAAAGGACTCTTGGTAACTCGTCAGCCCATTTTCCCTTAGCTTTTTCAAGGTGCTTCTTGATGTTGTTCATGATAGTCTTGTTGGATGACTCTACTTGTCCATTTTCTTGGGGATACCTTGGCGTGGAGAAGCTAAGCTTGATATTCCAGAATCTGCAGAAGTCTTGGAAGTCGAAACTGATGAATTGAGATCCATTGTCCGTTACGATCTCTTTCGGTACCATACCTACAGATTACATTCTTCCAAATGAAGCCCTTTACTTCTTTGTCTCTGACTTGGTGGAACGAGTCTGCTTCGATCCACTTGCTGAAGTAGTCGGTTACTGCAAGCATGTACACCTTCTGTCCTGGTGTGGTTGGAAGCTTGCCTACTATGTCCATCCCCCATTTCATGAATGGCCAAGGGGATGTGATTAAGATGAGACACTTCGGAGGTTGGTGGGATATTTGAGCGAACCATTGACATTTGTCGCATTGTCTTGCATAGTCAAAGGAGTCAGCTCGCATAGTTGGCCAGTAGTAGCCTTGTGTTAGGGCACGGTGCACTAAGCTTCGTCCTCTAGAGTGATTGACGCACTCTCCTTCATGCAACTCAGCCAGTACGTATTTGGCCTCTGCAGGGTTAATGCATTTCAAATATGGACCAGAAAAGGAATGTTTATAGAGTTTACCTCGTATAATAGTGAAGCAGGTTGATTGAACCTTGACCCGACGTGCTTCATTCTTATCTTCGGGAAGTATGTCTTGCTCCAAGTACTCGACTATTGGACTCATCCATGTTCAGTTGTTGGAGATGTCACTAACTTGCTCTTCTTCATCTTTCTAGACAACTGGTCATTGGAGATATACTACAAGTATTGTCTTGGGGTCTGTTGTCTGGATGGAGGATCCAAGGTTTGCTAATGCACCCGCATCATTGTTCTTCCCTCTTGGTACTTGGTTGATAGTGAACTCATCGAAGACCGACTGCAACTCTTTAGTCTTGTTGAGGTAGGCTGTCATCTTGTTATCCTGGGCCTGATAGTTACCTTGCATTTGGTTAACTACAAAGTGAGAATCACTGAAGAACACGATCTTTTTGACTCCTATGTCTTTGGCTAGTCCGAGTCCAACTATCATTGCTTCGTATTCGGCTTCATTGTTGGTAGCTTTGAACCCGCATTGGACTGCTTGTTCAATTACGTCACCTTGGGGTGAAGTCAGGACGAGTTCGAGTCCACTTCCTCTAGTGTTACTTGAGCCATCTACTTGCAACTTCCAGATTCCGACTGACTGTCCCTCGGTCAGACAACAAAGTTCTTTTTCTTCCTGCACATGCATGTTAGGTGTAAAATCTGTAATGAAGTTAGCTAATACCTGAGATTTAAGGGAAGTTCGTGGCTTGTATGTTACTTCGTACTCGCTGAGCTCTACCGCCCACTTGGTAAGTCTGCCTGACAGTTCCAGTTTATGGAGGATTGTTTTGAGAGGGAAGGTGGTTAGGACCGTTATTGGATGGCACTGGAAGTATGGGCGTAGATTCCTTGCTGCGTGGATGAGTGCTAGTGCAAGCTTCTCCAACTAGCTATATTGGGTTTCAACATCGAGCAAGGCTTTGCTTAGATATTAGACTAGAGATTGCTTGCCTTCCTCTTCTCAGACTAGGACCGTGCTAATTGCGGTCTCGGATACTGCTAGGTAGATGAATAATGTCTCATTGTCTTTTGGCTTTGAGAGGAGAGGCAGGCTGGTCAGGTACTGTTTAGTTGGGTAGTGCCTCTTCACATTCAGCTGTCCACTCAAAGGTTTTTGATTTCCTTAGTGTGTTAAAGAAAAGGTGACATCGTTCTGATGACTTTGAGATGAATCGGCTGAGTGCTGCAATGCGTCTAGTTAACTTCTGTAAGTCTTTTATGCACGTTGGGGAAGGAATCCTTTGGATTGACTCTATCTGTGCTGGGTTAGCCTCGATTCCCCTTTGAGTTACTAGGTACCCAAGGAACTTTCCTGCAGTCACACCAAAAGAACATTAAGTTGGATTCCGTTTCATGTTATATTTCTTAAGAATGTCAAAAGATTGTTTTAAATGGATGATATGGTCCTTTGAAATGAGGGATTTGATGAGCATGTCATCAATGTAGACTTCCATCGTCTTCCCCAGCAAGTTGACAAACATCTTGTTGGCTAATCTCTGGTAAGCTGCTCATGCGTTCTTCAATCCAAATGGCATGACCTTGTAGCAGAATATGCCCAAGTTGGTCATGAAGGCTGTCTTTTCCTGGTCGTCTGGATGCATCAGGATCTGGTTGTATAAGCTTAGGAGTTCATGACTGACTGTGGCGTCTACATGCATGTCTATGTGTGGTAATGGGAATGAGTCTTTTGGACACACCTTGTTGAGGTCTGTGAAGTCGATGTAGACTCGCCATTGGCCATTCTTCTTCTTCTTCATGATGGCTACGTTGGCCAACCAGTCAGGATAATGCACTTCCCTCACGAACCCATTATCAATGAGCTTTTGAATTTCTTCGTTAATGGCTTTGTTTTCAGGAGCAAATTTTCTTCTTTTTTGCTTCCTTGGTGGGTAGTCTGGATCAACCTGCAATTTATGGACAATTACTTTGGGGTCAATTCCAGTCATGCCCGCATGGGACCAAATCATAATGGGCTGATAAAAAATCAATGAGTTTAGTTCTGATGTCAGGGTCCAATCGTGATCCGATTTGGACTTCGTGGTTTGGGAAGTTTGGATGTATCTGAACTTCGTCCAACTCCTCCATGTCTGGTTGGTTCATCTGGGAGTCAGTCAGTCAGTCTTCCTGTAATTGCT
Source organism: Humulus lupulus (assembly GCF_963169125.1). NCBI lineage: Eukaryota > Viridiplantae > Streptophyta > Magnoliopsida > Rosales > Cannabaceae > Humulus > Humulus lupulus. The sequence continues at coordinate 157,791,022 of NC_084797.1, read as the reverse complement.
ATAACTGAGCGGGTTTGGCCTTCATGGTAGTCTAGTAACATGCTCTTGAGTCTTTCTGTTGGCCTTTGATTTCTTTTACTCCCCATTTAGTTGGGAACCTTAGAACTTGATGGCATGTTGAAGGGACTGCCTCTATTTCATGTATCCATGGTCGACCTAGTATCACATTGTAAGCATATGGAGAGTCTACTACCAGGAATCTTGTGCATGGATTGACTCCTTCGGCATAGATGTAACGTCCTGCGTTTTCGGGTACCTTTAAACGACTCGGGTTGGGATTTTTCCCCCGGGTTAAGAATATTATTTTAAATAATATTATATTTTGTTTGGAAGTATTCCATGAGTTATTGCTAGCCAAAATATGAATTTTGTGATTTTAAAAGTCAAGATAAGACTTTCGGTCCTGGATCGACATAAAAACCCTGATCGGGTAAAAATCTCGGAAAATAAAATGAAAAATTATGGCAATTATATTTTGGGCATAAAATACATTCATAAAATTTAAGTTTAGTCAAAAATAATAAACCTAAAAGAAAATGGAAATTTTAGGGCATTTTGTGTTAAATGCCTAATTTTACCGAAGTGGGGAATTTTATTCCATGAATAGACCTTATGTTAAATTTTATTGTGTGATTAATTAAATTAAATGGGAGAGACATTTAATTTAATTATTTAGTGTTAAGTTTTGTTTTTAAAACTTAAAAAGAGTGAAAAATGTATAGAAAGTCAATTTGGACTTTTCTTCTTAGGAAATAATTATTAACCTTTATAAAAAAAAAAATGAAATGATCACATATACAACAATGGGTGGCCGGCCATGTGATGTTTTGAAATCCCATTTATTAACTACTTGAGTTTAAATCACATTTATTTAAAGGTTTGGGATAATGTCAAGTGGGCAAGTGAGAGTAAAGCACTTGAGTGTTTTTTTAGGAATTTTAGAGTGTGATAAACTCTTCCAACCCTCCCCAACCGACCACACCACTCTCTCTTATTCACTCATCTGATTTTTGAAGACCTCTCAAAGTGTTCTCTCCATTTTCAAACCCAAGAACGCCAAGGAAACTTGGAAGCTAAGTCTTGGTCTAGGAAGGGTTTTCCCTAAGGTAAAGTTTCATTAATCTAAACTTTTGTAAAGTTTTAAGCATAGAGTTTCATATAGCTAATTAACTATGTTGTTGGGGGAAGTTTGTTAGGGTTTTTGAAAGGTTTTGAAGGAGTCAAAGCTAATAGGAAGGTCCAAACACACCAAAAAGGTAAAAAGTTTACTTTTGATGATTTTGTTGTAGGGTTTTTAGTTTTAAGCATTATTTTGTATATTTAATGCTTAAAGTTTCTTATTGGTGATGTAATAAGGTTATGGTAGTTGTTTAATAATTTTTATGATGCTTGTGTATTGATTTTTGAAAATGGGAACCAAAACCCCCAAGGGTTTTTATAGGATACCCTAAGCCAAAACATGTTTTGAGCTGTGACTTCCAAGGGGTCAAGCAGCCACTGTATATTGATTTTGTAAAATTAAATTATACTGTGATGTTTTTGAGATTGAGTACATAAAATTGAGCTTTTGAAACACTAAAAAATGTTTAGAAATGAGTAAGTTATGCTATTTCAAAGTTTAGGTAAAAAACTGTTTTTTCGTATTCTTATTTTCGGAACCAAGTTTGGACAGCCACTGTATAGAGCAAATGAACCCAGTTTTTTCTAAAATTTTGTGGACATATTGTTGGCATAACCCAGTATTCCACTGTAAAATTTGGTAAGAAAATATTGAACGTTTTGAAAGTTATTAACTGTCAAAGTTTGGAAAAAAATAAGGACTTGAAAATAAGGTAATTTTTTACCTCATTGTTGGAAAATGATTTCACCAATAAAAAATGCTCATTTTGACCTAAGATTTTACAAAGACCTAAATGGCATAACAAAAATGGAATTGGGAAATTTTGGTAACAATTGGGTAAGTAAATTTCAAGTTATGAACTAGCGAAGTATGTAGTTAAAAATGTGAAAAATAGGCTTTTCACACTTAGTGTAAAAATGAGATTTTGGAACATAAGGTAAAAAGTAAAATTTTGCTTATTTCAAGATATAAATTGGTAAGTCTTGAAAACATATTTTCACTAAAATTACCCATTTGAGTCTAAATGAATTATTTTTATTAAAGAGTTTTTATTCTTTTTAAAAATAAGAGATTTAATTTATTAATAGTTAATAAATTAAAAGAGGGTTTAAAACCCTATATTTTGAGAAAATAAATAAATGAATTATTTTTCTAGTAAGTAAAATTGATTAATTAATTTTAGAAAATTAATTAGTCAAGATGAGAAATTTTTAATGGTTTTCCTAATTAAGACAAATTAGGAAATTTTCTTAAAATGGTTTTTTTAGAGATTAAAACCTTAAGAAAAATAAAAGGGAAAAATTAAGAGTTTATTTTCTTTAAAAATAATTAAGGAATTTATTAGTATTTTCTGGATATAATACCGGCTAAAATCTTACATATTTTAACCGACTAGTCGAAAGTGCGGGTTAATATCGATACCTTGAAAGAATAAGATTTTTAGCGGATTGTGGGAAAATACCATTGTGATACCCGAGCCTAGGTATTGAGACCTTAGGATAGGTCTCCCTGAGACTTAGGGTTTAGTCTCGAATATTTTGTATGACTTTCCTTAATAGGTTTAAAACCAAATAAGGATCATAAATCCTTACAAATGATTTTTATTAAAATGACCAAACTGCCCAAAATAATAATAATGAATTATGAGTGCCATAATTAATCCGAGTATACTGTATGGATAACTACAGTATATGCTAAGCGTGACTAGACTGAACGTTGGAGGGTGAAAACCTGTTGAGCGCTAAGGACTCCAAGTAAGTCAACTTATATTGTATGGCTGCAACATGAAACAATTATTGTATTGTATGTTAGTATAGGGATACATGCACATATATACCTTGTCGTAGAAAGTTGCCTAGAGACGTTAGTCTAATGGGTGCTGAGTTAGAAAATATGAATGGTAGATGTCTGTCATACCCTAGACGGATGATCCCCGTCACACTGCTTGATTTTATTTATGTCCGGTTCATTACCGCGACGAGTGGCCATGAGATGAGGATAAGCTGGTTAAACCTAGGGGCGCCAAAATAAATGGGACCTAGGGGCCCTCATGCTTACTTAATCATTGGACGGTTAGAATCCGAGCAAGTGCTCTGATAAGTTATTCCTGGATAGCAGCCGTGAATATTGGCCATTCAGTGAGAGTGCCTAGAGATACTAGGGGTTGCCAAGATTGAGTGAGGCTGTACACCCTAGAGGCAACTGCTCACTAGCACCACTGATTAACATAGAAATCTCCGTAAAACCGTGTAAATTGGATTACACTCTTGGATAAGTAACGATGCCCTAGGTAACACGATAGTTACCATTGATGAGGATATTTATTGGCTAGATCTTAGTGTGGAGACTCGGTTCTCTTTTACAGATTAGCAATTATGTTGGAGGGCGCGTTACACCTGAATTGATGGAAATTGTAGAGCGTTGGTCTCGAATTATATTGTGATATAATATATCTGCTTGCTCTGGGATGTTCTGAGTGCAGGGATATATTTGTTGATAAGATATAGTTGTGATATAATATATCTGCTTGCTCTGGGATTTTGTGAGTGCAAGGATATAATTGTTGATAAGATATAGTTGTGATATAATATATCTGCTTGTTCTGGGATTTTCTGAGTGCATGATTTTATCTAGTTATGAATTAATTCATCATTGGTTATCAGGCATGACCATAAGTTTGCCAGGATGCCTTAGCGTTCTTGAAATTGATTGTGTAGGGTCCGGATGGGTCCGGAACCCTAATTCTCGACATGCTTTGTTTGAAAGTTGATCTTACTAAGCGTTTTCGCTTACCTAGTTGTTTCATGTTGTAGGTAAGAGCAAGGGTAAGGCAGTGCAGTGAGCGCTGGAGTCTTCCTTGCAAATATACATGTGGACCGACCTTTTGGGAAGCCATTTTATTTTTGGAAATGTTGTGTAATTTTCCTAAATTAGGCTCACTCTACTCTTTATAAAATATGTTTGTAACTAAATGTTAAGTATGGCCATATGAATTTTCAAAAAGTTTTTTTTTATACGGGTTTTTGAGACATTTTGTTAAATGAAAACATTTATATTTCCGCATTATCGAGTCTTGAAAATTCGGGTCATTACAATAGACATGTAGCTCGATCTCTCCTAGTGTGTTCATTTGCTCTCCACTAAAACCGATGAGGATCGTAGTCTTCTTTGTGATTTTTGATTCATCTATCCCAATTTCCCTGAGAGCACTTAAAAATAAAATGTTAGTTGAACTGCCATTATCAATAATTATATGTTTAGTAAGAAAATTAGCAATGTAAAGTGAAATAACAAGGGCATCGTGATGTGGGTTGAGGAGTCTGGTTGACTCTGTTGTTGAGAAACTGATGGTTTGAGTAGGTAGGTTGATGGTATTCTTCTCTATCTCGCTGGACTCTCCTTTGATCCAGTTGGTCTGCCTGGCATGTCTTTTGGCTGCTGAATGGGTGACTTCGCTTACCTCAGAGCCACCAGTTATTACGTTCACTGTCCGTTCATGAGTAGGTGGCTTTGGCGGGGTTACTTCTCTTTGGTCGACTGACCTGTCTGCCTCCTGCTGGAATGTTCTTTTGCCTTTGTCTATGAGCAAGTCAGTCAGGTGACCACATCTTAATAGGTTGGATATTTCGAGTCTTGAGGCAATGAACTCATCTGTTCGGTGACCGTGGTCATTGTGGAACTCACACCATTTTGTTTTGTCTCGCTGGTCAGATGGAGTCCTCATCCTTTCCGGGCATTTCACTTTGTCTCTGAGTCCTTTCAGTACGCCAACAACTTTGACTGGTGAGATTGAAAGATTGTATTTTGGTATCTTTGGTCCATCTCGGAGTCGTGTCTCTGACGACCGGTTGTACTCCTTCCTTCTGTTCTTTGATCTACTAGGGTACGGGTATGGCTTGGATCATCTGTCACTCTGCCATCTATCTACCCCCGAGTCTCTTCGAGTGTCTTTCCTTGGAGAAGAGTGATAATAGTTAGCTTCATCCTCCTCCCATTTGATTTGTGCCCAGGCCTTGGCGAGAACGTCTTCCATCGTCTGGCAAGGATACTTGGTAAGTTCTTTGTATAAGTATGAGTCATAGCAAAGTCCTTTGCGAAAGGCTGAGATGGATGTGTCCTGATTACAATGGGTTATAGACACCTTCTCTTTGTTGAAGCGGCCTACGTACTCTCGTAAGGGCTCACCCCCTCGTTGAACTATGATGTAGAGGTCTTCTGCAGACTTTTCAAGTTTCTTGCTACTAGCAAACTGCTCAACAAAAGTGTCAGTCAATTGTGAAAAAGTAGAAATAGAATTATTAGGTAAATTAATATATCATTGGAGGGCTAGTCCAATCAGACTAGAACCAAACCCCTTACACATGCATGCTTCCCTCATGTCGTGTGGGATGAAAATAGTGAACATTCTCTTCCTGTATTGTGCGATGTGATCATCCGGGTCAGACGTCCCGTCAAACATCTTCATATTCGGGAAGTTGAACTTCTTTGGCATTTCCACTAGTGCAATGTTGTCTACGAATGGAGAGTCTGCATAACAACTTGATGCACTCTTCTTAATTGGAGCCGGCATCCCAGGAATCAATTGGATAAGCGCCTCCATCTCAGCCAACTTTCGAGCCAACTCAGGATCTTGGATTGGAAAAGAGCTTGTGGTTGCTTGGTGGACTGACTCGCTCATGACTAGGTGATTCAATCTGATTGTCTGCTACTCTGGTATATTCTGACCAGCTCCAATGATGGTCTGGCTGGCTCCAATGGTAGGCTGACTAACACTTGGAACCTGTTGCTGTCCGGGTCCAGTGGCTGGCTGACTAACTCCTGGAATCTGTTGCTGTCCGGCTGCACCGGCTGGCTGGCTGACTCTTGGAATTTGCTGTGATCCAGGCGCAGAAGAATGTCCATGTTCAGTCATGGTTACCGGCTCACCTGTATTGACAACATAATTTTGAATGTTATACATGGTGGGTGGAGTTTGATAATTCCTTACCGAGGGTGATGGAACTGTCTGACTTGGTCCATCACTGTTAGAGATAGGGGGGAGGTCACCCAAAGGTTGCATAGGGCTATCTGGGTCTCAGAAGTGGGATGGCTGAACCTCAGTGGCTTGAGAGGACATGGCCTCCATTCGTACGAGTAGGTCAGCATTCTCAGCTTCGAGTTTCCTCATTTTCTCGCATTCTTCATTCATCTGGGCAGTAAGAGCAGCGAGTTGAGCAGACAGATCGGGTGTCTCAGTCACATCTGACATGGCTCCCAAGTGAACTCCTTGATCTCTTTTTCGATCGTCTGATTGCTAGGGCCCCATTGTGGGTGCCAAATTGTAGAGGCGATTTCCTAAAATTGATTAGACGGGCACCAGCAACCTGTCAAGAACAAAGAGAGAGAGACGAGAGTTCAATTGGGAGCACCGGTGGGGTGTCAGCCAAAGGGAATTCGACGCTCAAGTTAGTCGAGTTGTAACTAAAGATGATTGAAAGAAATAAAACTAAGATGTAAATAATGAAGCAGTAATGGATGGATGAGTAATGGAATGGTTGGAGTGAAGGTGGCGATGACGGCGAGACTGAACGGCTGGGTCAAGTCCGGTGAGTTCAGATCAGACTGACTAATTAGACCTACTTGACTGGATCGTCCAAAGAGAGAATAGCCACGTTTCAATAAGAAAGTAAAAAGAGAGTCAAGTGATTATTCGATTACCCCTTTCCCAACCCCTGAGGGTCTCCTTTATAGTCATTTTCTTCTTTCCATTCTTCCCTCATTCTTAGTGGTTCCCTTCGATTTTTATGGGAGGAGGGGTGTGCATTTTGACTGTTTCAATGTCTCTGACTAACTGAATGCACCTGGACTCGGGTCTGGGCCAGCTAGCTCGTTTTGGATGGCTAAGCCCATTTACATAGGTTTTGGGGCTTGCTTGCTTATTAGGCCTGGCAAGCTAGTCTGGCTGACTAGATGGGCTTTAATTGTAGACAATTTTTGTCCACTATAGTACCAGAGCGATCATTAATCTCTGCATACATTAATTACTGTGTGGGCTTATGTTATTGTAATATATGTGAATGGATGGATGTATGTATGATTATAGTTTATTCTTAAGGGTCATTAATTATATGGTGTTTTGGGTTTAGGAATTGTTCTTAAAATTCTAGATGAAAAATGTAAGCTGTTTTGGGGCATAGGAATTTTTTGTAATTTAAGTTTCTGCATTAAATTATTTGAAAAAATTATGTAAGGCCCGAGCCTCGGGTTTCGTGCCCCAAAGCCCAAGCCCCTGCACTTGCTGTTGTCGCGCGCACCTGCGCCCCTGTGCTGCCTGCTTAGCACGCCCTTGCACCTACGCCAGCCAAGCGCCCCTGCACCTACGCCAACCGCACGCAGACGCGCCCCTGCGCCTACGCCAGCCGCGCGCACACGCGCCCCTGCACCTGCCAGCGCCGCGTGTTCATGCTGTGGCACCAGCAGCATCCCGTGCGCCACAGCCACACCTCCTAGCTACTGTCGTGCCCCATGCCGAGCCACCATATGCAGCCGCCCTAGGGTTTCTAAAACCTAGGGCTTGCATCTAAAGTTATCCATTTAAATTATGGGCTTAATTAATTTTGGCCCATAATTAAAATTGTTTTATTTTGAATTAATTGTATGAACCCAAATTCAAAATTGGGCCTAATAACTTATCGGGCATTAAAGCCCAAGTTAATTATTCTTAAAATTTTTTTAAGATAATTAAAAGTTATTTTAATTCAAAATTAAATGGATAAGTGGCTTAATGGATCAAGACTACTTGTGAAGGCCCAAAGTTAAAGATAGAGATCTCTTTAGGTCTTATTTAGTTTCTTACATTTTTGTGTATAATTTTGTAAGTGTTGTAATTTTTCTAGAAATATCCAAGACACCCGACCCGCATTTATTTATTTAGTTAGTATTTATTTATTTAAATGTTTGAATGTGATTAAGTTGCTTAATACTTTATCATGCATTTTTGACATGCCATACATATAACCCACACAATATTTAAAATTGTGCATGCATCTCATATGAGTAGAAACATGCCTTAGGATTGACCTATGTAATTATATGTTGGTCCATATAATAATAATTCTAGTTTTTAACTTGTTCAAGAGTGGAAATAGATTTTAAAAGTTGTTTAATTTCTAGTATTTAATAAAATTGTTTTATTAAATTATAAATGATATTCTTAGTAATTATAGCAAATTAAAATTGAATTAATTAGGGCATAGTTCTATAATTTTAATTTTTCTTAATTTGATTAGTAATCATTAGAATATCATTTGGTAAAAATAGATCACTTTATTTTTACAACCAAATAAAAAGCATAGGATGCTTTGAGAAAACACATATTCTAAAATAGTGAGTGGGAGAGGGAGTTATGACAATAAGTCCCATGGTCTCCATTATTAGTGAGCACCGAGGTAGCATGGAGAGGGCCTCGCGACACCATTACTTGTGTCCCCCTAAGGAAGGCTTTCGACTGTGTTATTCTCAAGGCAATCTTCTTTTTCAAGAATAGGATTTAATGATGTATTTCAAGTTTGACTGACCCTAAGGCACACTCTTGAGTTAAGTCATTGGTCTAAAATAATGGGTTACACTCACAAGGTACATTAGGCTTTCGAGCGGACTAATGTATTCTTGACCAAACAAGCAGTTGTTTATAAGTCAAAAGAGAAATTTTGATTTAAGTTTTCACTTATAAATTTGAGAACTTGTCTCAAAATTAATTTGGAATTAGTCTGACCTACCCTAAGGCTGGTCCATTAATGTTCAAATTAATTAATTATGGAATTAGTAATTATTCTTTTATGTGTTCTTTAATTGTTGCATTCATGCATCACGTTTACTATTCCGAAAATGACTGATATTTATTATATGCATAAATTCATTTTGTTTATTTATTTATTTTCAGCAATTATATCTAGCTTAAATCCTGTATCTTCTATACTTGCTAATGAAAAGTTGACTGGTGAAAACTACATGAAATGGAAATCAAACTTAAACATTGTACTGATATGTGAGATCCACAAATTTTTCTTGACTGAGGAATGTCTTGAAGTCCCTCCTGTTACTGTTGCCAAAACTGCACGAAAAAAGTTTGATAATTGGATCTTATCAAACAACAAAGCAAAGTGTTATATGCTTACGAGTATGAGCGATGTGCTCAGAAAGAAGTTTGAGAACACTGAAAATGCTTATGAGATCTGCGATACCCTTCAAGATATGTTTGGGTAGCAGTCGGACCAGTGCAGGCATGAGGCCACCAGATCCTACATGGCCAAGAAAATGAAGAAAGGAGTTTCTGTTGGAGAACATGTATTAGACATGATCATTATAATGCACGATGCTATTATCCATGGGGCAATCATTGATGAAAGGACTCAAGTAAGCATTATACTTGAATCGCTTTTCCCAGCTTTTAAAGGTTTCACAACCAATTATGTCATGGATGAATTATCATATAACATGACACATCTGTTGAATGAGTTGCAAACTTATGAATCTCTTAACAAAGGTTCTGAGAAAGAAGGGGAAGCAAATGTTGCTGATTCTAACCCATCCTCTTCAAAGGCTAAAACAAAAAAGAGGAAAAATGGAAATGGCAAGGACAAGGACAAGGAGAAAGACAAGTATACAAAAAGCCTAAAAAGTCATCCAAAGGCAAAGAGCACAAGAACACTAAAAACACCAAAAAGAAGACCCCAAAAGGGACTTGCTTTCACTATGGAGAAGATGGTCACTGGAAGAGAAACTGTCCAAAGTATCTCGCTGACCTCAATGAGAAAAATAAAGGTAAATTTGATTTACTTGTGCTAGAAGCTTGTTTAGTGGAAGACAATTCTTCATCCTGGATAGTAGATTCAGGAACCACTAACCATGTTTTTTTTTCTCTACAGATTCTTAGTTCGATGAGGAAGCTTACTGATGGAGAGGTGACTATGAGGGTAGGCAGTGGTCAGATTGTCTCTACAGTAGCAGTTGGAACAACCCGTTTGGAATTTGAGAAGAATACATTTCTTGTTTTAGAGAACGTTAATTATATTCCTGGATTTTCTAGAAACTTAATTTATGTTTCTATGTTGCATGAACAAAATTTTAAAATTTATTTTAATAATAATTCAATTGTTATTTCAAGATATGGTTTTAAGATATGTTCTGCAAAATCTATCGATGGGCTTTATAAACTGCAAGCTAAAGAGAAATTTGTTTATAATTATGAATTATTTAAAACAACTAATCCTAGATCTATTAAACGACAAACCACTGATTCCAATAGTGAAACATATCTGTGGCACTTGATATTGGGCCATATTGATCTAGATAGAATAAATAGGCTTGTAAAGGATGGTCCTTTAAGAGAACTATCTATTGGATCTCTCCCTGTTTGTGAATCCTGTCTAGAAGGAAAAATGACCAAGAGACATTTCTCTACTAAAGGTTCAAGAGCCACAGAACCACTTCAGCTAGTACATACGGATGTTTGCGGTCTACTTAATGTACAAGCAAGAGGAGGTTATGAATACTTCATCACTTTCATTGATGATTATTCAAGATATGGTTACCTATACTTTATGCAAAGAAAATCTTAAACTTTTGGAAAGTTCAAAGAATTTCAAGCAGAGGCTGAAAAGCAATTAGGTAAATCACTAAAAGCTCTTCGATCTGATCGAGGAGGAGAGTACTTGGATTTTGAATTCGAGGACCATTTGCGTGAGCATGGCATTCAATCCCAACTCACATCACCTGGAACGCCACAGCAAAATGGTGTTTCAGAAAGATGGAACAGAATGTTATTAGATATGGTTAGATCAATTATGAGTTTCTCATTATTACCACTGTCATTTTGGTGCTATGCGATTCAATGTGCTCTATACATATTGAATTTTGTTCCATCTAAGTCTATCCAAAAGACACCCATAGAATTATGGAATGATTGTGTTGACGCGGTTCTTCGGCAACAGGTAATTAAGAGAAGAAGAGAAAGGGATTAGTGCCAAATATAGAACCGTCGCAGATACAAAATCTTAGAATAGGAACTAGGTGACCCAAGACACGTTTTTAAGTGGTTCGAAGGTTAAAATCCCTCTACTCCACTAGTCAATATTATTGATATATTATGGGTATTTGGTTACAAAGCATATATCTATTCAGAGACTATTTTTTCAACCCCTATCAACTCCCAGGTTCTCCATATTTATAGGAGAAGGCACCTGGAAGTTGGTAAGGAGGTCATCCCGTGACCTTATTATTTGTCATATCAACTCTATGAAATTCATGATTAATTCCTAAACCTGACACATAAGTATGGTCAAATCGATAGGTAAGGAGATAATGGGCCGCACGGCCCAACCCAAACGTGGATATCTGAACACGCACGTTCCTGCTGCGTGTCCGAGAAGTCAGGGAGATATCGGACACGTGATGTCAGATATATACACGTTTATCTTGCGTGTGTTGACTTTACAGAGGGTCAGAGCTCCATACATAGCTCGTGCCACGAACTTCTCCCTTGACCCGACCTTCGGCCTTCGGATTCCTTCACCCAGTCCTGGACAACCTTGGCGAGTCCTCAGGAATTGCTCGAGCTAATAAGGTACGACCTCAAAACGGGAGCTCCGGTCTTGGGGATGTCAATGGGCTAATCGTGATTAGTCCGTAGCTCGGCCTGCTAATCAGCCCGTGGGAAACCCAGGGCGTACAGATTGTAAACCTAGTTTACACCATTTTTGAATTTGGGGGTGTCCTGCACCAGTGCTTAAAGGAAAGACCAGGAAGTTGGAATCACGCTCTAAAGTGTGCATGTTTGTGGGATATTCCAAAGAGACTAGAGGTAGGACTTTCTATAGTCCAAAAGAAAATAAAACATTTGTATCAACAAATGCAACTTTTCTTGAACATGACTATGTTAATAACCACAAACCTCGTAGTAAGGTTGTTTTAGAGGAGATGGTCTCGAATGAAGTTGCAAAGTCACCAGCAACAACCAATGAAAAACGGCAAGAGGAAATTGCTAGTTCTAGTCAGAATAGTAGAGAACCTCGTCGTAGTGGGAGGGTTAGTAAGCAACCCACACGCTGTGAATACGAAGTTCAAATGCTTGTGTCTGACACAAACAAAGATGATCCATTGACATTTAAAGATGCAATGAATGATTCTGACAAGGACAAATGGCAAGAAGCCATGAACCAAGAAATGGAATCGATGTATTCCAATTCGGTCTGGGTTCTTGAAGATCCACCTGAGAATATCAAACCCATTGGTTGCAAGTGGATATTCAAGAAGAAAAGAGGAGCGGATGGGAAAGTAGAGACTTTCAAAGCAAGGCTTGTAGCTAAAGGTTACACATAGAAAGAAGGGGTTGACTATGAAGAAACCTTTTCTCCTGTAGCCATGCTAAAATCCATTTGTATACTCTTGTCCATAGCTGCGTGCATGGATTATGAGATTTGGCAAATGGATGTCAAAACAACTTTTTTGAATGGCTACCTTGACGAAACCATTTACATGTCTCAACCAGAAGGGTTCGAAATAAAAGGTCAAGAGCAAAAGGTTTGCAAGCTTCTTAGGTCAATTTATGGACTTAAACAAGCTTCTAGATCTTGGAATCTTAGATTTGATGACACAATTAAAACGTTTGGTTTTGAACAAAACGTTGACGAACCTTGTGTCTATAAACAAATCAAAGATGGTATAGTAGTATTCCTCGTTCTTTATGTTGATGATATATTACTGATTGAGAATGACGTAACATCATTATCAAATGTAAAGAACTGGTTAGCTGAAAAATTCCAAATGAAAGATTTGGGAGAAGACAAGTATGTTCTGGGCATTAAGATTCTTAGAGATAGACAGAACAAAACTCTGGCACTGTCTCAAGCAACTTATATTGATAAGGTGCTAGAACGCTTTAATATGCAAAACTCCAAAAAAGGTGATATGCCAACTTGTTCTGGAGTATTCCTATCCAAGGAGCTGTGTCCCAAAACACCTCAGGAAGAGGAAGACATGAGACAATATCCTTATGCCTCAGCGGTAGACAGTTTAATGTACGCCATGTTGTGTACAAGACCTGATATTTGTTATGCAGTGGGATAGTTAGCCATTATCAATCCAATCCTGGATTGAGTCATTGGACTACAGTGAAGAGTATTCTCAAGTATCTTAGAGATACTAGAGATCATATGCTTGTATATTCAGGTGGAGACCTGAACCCCACTAGTTACACTGATTCTGACTTTCAATCAGACAGAGATAGTCAGAAATCGACTTCTGGATTAGTGTTTACTCTTGGAGGAGGAGCGGTAGTCTAGCGAAGTATTAAACAAACCAGCATTGCAGACTCCACCATGGAAGCCAAGTATATAGTCGCTTGTGAAGCAGCTAAGGAGGTCGTGTGGCTCAAAAAGTTATATTCCGATTTGGAAGATGTACAAGATGTGGATAAGCCACTAGTCCTATACTGTGACAACAGTGGGGCAGTAGCTAACTCAAAGGAACCACGAAGTCATAAGAGGGAAAAGCACATCGAGAGGAAGTATCACTTGCTTATAGAGATAGTTCATTGAGGAGATGTTGCAGTTATGAAGATTGCTTCAGAGCATAATCTTGCAAATCCTTTCACAAAGAATTTATCCATAAAATATTTTAAGGAGCATGTAAGAAACATGAGAATGAGAGAGATGCCGCATTTTCTTTAGGACAAGTGGGAGATTGTTGGGAATTGTGCCCTGAAAGCATATGTAGTAGACATTGTTTTATGAAATAAATAAATAAATTGAATTTGTTATGTGTTATCCCCAAAAATTGGAGATCGATGACGTGGAAATAGAGGTGACAAGTGGCAGTGCATGGTCAGTAAGAGACACATTAATAGTCAATAAATATATTGGCTCGTGAGAGTTGTGATAAAATTTTGACTGACTTGAGAAGTGTCATGACCGACCATGCATGACCTTGTCCGACCAGTCACGACATTACTGCCCAGGAGTGACATTGCTGCCCAAGAGTGGCATGCTAGACCGGAGTGCCATGTTAGAGGAGAGGCATGGCATGCTAGACCAGAGTGCCATGTTAGAGGAGAGACATGGCATGCTAGACTAGAGTGCCATGTTAGACGAGAGACATGGAATACTAGACCAGAGTGCCATGTTAGACCAACATGCACATGTCCTAGCACTTGCATATGTCCAGCATGCATGTGTCCGACCAGCACTTGCATATGTCCAGCATGCATGTGTCCGACCAGCACTTGCATATGTCCAGCATGCACATGTCCGACCAGCAAGTGCATATCCTACCAGCCAAGTGCGTGACTGTCCAGTAGAGGTGTGTTCGACCAGATAGAGGAGGACTAAGTCAAGATTCCCAGAAACGGCTTCAACAAGAACCGGTCTTGGCACACGCGGGAATATCTCATTTTTCCCACAAATTGGGTGTTCTGTTAAATTTTGAATATTTTTGTAATTTAAATATAATAAGAATAATGAAATATCCCGATTCTAGGGGATATCAGATGTATGATCCTAAGCCTATAAATATATGGCTTATGGGATTAGAAAGGGGCTTCTTCTTTCTTTGTAGACTTTTGGGAAATTTTGGGTCAGAGTTTTCTAGAGAGAGAAAGTGTTTGTATCTGAAAGAACTCTTGTAATCTGTACTGAAGAAACTCAGCTGGCTCAGTTCATCTGATCTTGAGTACAGATCTATAATCACAACTCTAAGTGGATTAGGCTATTACCAACATATTGGGGCTGAACCACTATAAAAATTGCGTGTGTTATTTACTTTCTGTTAAAAATCGTCTGTGTCGTTTTATTTCTCTTGAAGGTTTTATCGTTTTTTACGTTCTCACGTCGTTGGCCAAAAACGCGGTCAACATTATGCATATATTTTTATGGACTATATTATTATGTGATAATATTATGTAAATATCAGAAAAATTCATAAGTTCATATATGTGATCTCAAACACGTATTGGTACGGGAGGATTGTGTATGAGATAAATGAACTTGAATAGTTCGCAGTAAAATAAAGTTATGGAATCTTTAGATTAATTACTGCAAGTACGGTCCACTAGTATTATGAATATATGTGATCTAAATTCGGTTCACTAGTGTGGTCAGACACTTTACTGGATGTGCTTTATATATTAGAGAATATATAGAACTGGACCAGATATGTTTATTAATACTTAGTTAAATACCGTTTCGAAGTATTAATTAAATATATCAACTGATGATCATATACAAATAGATCTTAATCCTAAAGTTACTATGACCTCTTGTTTATGTTATATGAGTTCTTTGATTCACTCGTTAGGGTCTGTCAGAATGATCAGGCTAGAAACTTTTGTTTTGGGAACTCATTAATGTAGATGGCTGGGGACATAGTATACATATATGGAATCTATGCCTTCTCGCAAGAGATTAAATAATGGTTCTCTTAAGGATTGACTTTTGGGACTGAAAGGTTATTGAGCTCAAATTCATAATTTAGTTATGAATTAATCTTCACTAGTAAAGTCAATGGTACTTAAGGAAACAAGAGATAATTAAAAGGGTAAAACGGTAATTTTATTCCCGATTAATTATGAACCATTATTAGAGGGTCAATTTATATGCAATGATTATATTAATGGACGCTTTATAATTGTAAAGCACTCAATAAATGAAATGTCTATAATTACAATAGTGCAGTCTCATTTATAGTGGAATAATAATGAGATTAATAAATTAATATTATTACGAAAAGATAGGAAGGACACTTGATAGGCTTCAAGAGGTATGATTTCTATTCTTAACTTGCTTATGATTAATGTATGTATATTAATGGATCCGCATATTTAAAGGTAGTTTAAATATGTTACAAATTTTTTTTGTACACTAGGCCAACCCCACCACCATTCTGCTGCGTATTAGGAAATTCGTTCCTAACAGGACCCACCATGAGTTGGAGAGATCTGGGGGTGGAGTGTACATAGTCAGCTGCTCGATCACCAAGGTCAAGGGAAAGTACAGGGACAGAGGCCTAAAACTTGTATTTTTCCATTAGAGTGTCTTTTGTTTGTATTAAACTTTCGAGGATTGTAAATTGTCACATAAACCCTGTTTTTGAGATCCCATGTACCAAACATCTGGTTTAATGAAAATTAACTGTTTACAATCAAAATCCTTTAACCCTAACCTGATAGTTGACCTTAGGAACACGTTATTGTTCAAACGACTTGATTAGCAAGTCTTGCACTATTTTAAAATACATAGTGTAATGGTCTTGGTTATCCAGGGCAGTACAACTTGGTATCAGAGCCGTCTAGGTTTAAGAGTTCCTTAAGACTGGCTGGGCATGTACATTCCCTACTAAAGATAAGCTCGACTCAGGGTTTGGTAATTGTATATATGTGATTACATGCTTAAATGTTTGAGTGAGATATAACTACTTTATTGCATGATTAATAGGGAGCATGAGATAATGATAGGGCCTGGCCCTTGACTGTTGTATGATTATTATGAGGCATGCTTATTAGCATTGCTGCTGCATGTGAATGAATATTTGCATCTTGATTGCTTATGGTTGGTTGAGTTTCAACGATGGACTATGGATAGATTGTTAACTTGTCATCATTGTTTGATTGCCAAGTCATTGATTGGAGATAAACTTGGATAACTATAAGTCCAAGGCTATCTATACGACTAGCCGACACAGGGTCTGAGGCTAGAGATGATGAATAGGGCCAGAACCCTCCACCAGTCTCTGAGAACTGACAGGAGATACTTGCTAATATGCAATCCTGGTTACAAAGTCAGGAAGAGCTTATCTGTCTCTTGAGACAACAGGCTTCGTCAGGGAATGCTGCACCTATTATGCCACCTACTGTGGCACCAGTTGTACAACCATCTGAGGTTGGGAACATGTGGGAGCCACTATATGAACGATTCAGGAGACAACATCCTCCAACCTTTGAGGGGGGACCAGACCCACCGAAGACTGAACAGTGGATGAGTATGATCACCTCCATTCTAGATTTTATGAGGGTGGAAGGTAATGACAGGGTGGCCTGTGCCACCTATATGCTTAGGGTGGATGCCTGTATTTGGTGGGAGGTGGAATCACAGACCAGGGATATTTTTACTTTAAGTTGGAATGTGTTTAGAGATCCGTTCAGCCAGAAATATTATAACGTTACCGTCAGGGCAGCAAATGTGAATGAGTTTGTTGGGTTGGTGCAGGGTAGTATGACAGTTACTGAGTATACCCTGAAATTTGATTGGCTTGCGAAGTTCGCACCAGACTTAGTGCCTACCGATGCAGCCAGAAAAGATAGATTTATTCGAGGGCTTAATGCTATGATAGCCCGAAATGTGTGAATCACAGCAATACCTGAGGGATCAACCTATGCCCAGGCTGTTGAGAAGGCTCTTACTGCTGAAGAAGCAGAGAATAAGATCTAGAGGGAGAACATTGTGAGACGGGATGTTCGCAGGGTGGTGCCTCCATATACAGGGTCTGGTAGGGGGGGGGGGGGGGCCCAGTGATCTAAAGAGGAAGACCCCTAACACTTCGACCACTGCTGGTCTTGATAGGAGGGGTCGAGGTGCTCAGGATGGCTGCCAGGGAGGCGGTGAGACTGCCACCGCACAGGGAGATTCAGTTTGTTATCGAGTTAGCACTGGTTACTGAGCCAGTGTTGAGGGCACCATATAGGATGGCTCCGACGGAACTGAAGGAGTTGAAGATACAACCGCAAGAGCATCTTGTTTTGGGGTTTATTAGACCTAGTTTCTCGCCATGTGGCGCTCCAATTTTGTTTGTGAAGAAGAAGGATGGGACACTGAGAATGTGTATATACTACAGAGAATTAAACAAGTTGACCATCAAGATCAAATACCCCTTACCAAGGATTGATGACCTATTCGATCAGCTGCAGGGAAAGACGGTATTCTCGAAGATTAATCTTCGATCTGGTTATCACTAGCTGAGGATCAAGGATGAGGATATACCGAAGACGACCTTCTGAATGAGGTATGGGCATTATGAGTTCTTGGTCATGTCATTTTGTTTGACTAATGCCCCAGCAACATTCATGGACTTGATGAACAGAGTGTTCAAGGACTTCTTGGATCAATTTGTGATTGTCTTCATTGACGACATTTTGTGTAACGCCCTGGTTACCCCAGAACAGTTACGGTGATCGGTGAACTGAAAATTTGACCCGCTACCCGAGTCCTTTGGTTAAAAACGTGTTGTAAGTGTTATTAACAGGTTAAGGTGAAAAACTATAAAGAGGAAAGGATATATTTTATTAAGTAAATAATATGCTCATGAGCTATTCAAAACATTTGCAAGTTGTATACAACTCAAAATGGCCACTACTGTTTCAAATTTACAACCCCGACGGCCTAAGCGGCAAAAATAGGGTAAACCCCCTAGTTCCTCTGAGAACTCCTTGGCTGTGGTGGTCAAGCGGCCGCATATGTACACATCACCACCTAAGCTCTCCACTCAAGGCTGGGTGAGCTTTTCTTTCCCTTTACCTAGCAAGAAAACACAATAAAGCATGATATAATATCAGCAATGATCAGAATAATCATTCAGGACTATCAGTCCAAAACAGATAGGTGATAGTCGCAAAAGTCACTAAATAGGGAATAGCTCCCTTCAGCCTTGTGACGATAGGGTCACCGGGGCTTAACAGGTAAGTGAACCTTTCATTATCTTAACCAGGATAGGTGCATGGTGACTAGTCACCAACATAACCTTCCTCATGACCATAGAGTCATAACCCTGGAACATCGTTCCTTAGCCATGTGACAAGCAGTTACCTGGGCCTTATGCCCCGGCTCCCAGTAACTAGTCTTAGACTAGCCAAGTGCTTATAAGTTCTTCAACCTTAGGGTCAGTCCAGTGTTAATTCCTTAGAGCCATTCAACACTGATATCGATTAGATCTAATCTTCATTCGGCCCCACGTTCAGGACACTTATGTCGTTTCTGACTCTTAGGTCAGTACCCCTGACTAGTCAGCTCCATATACAAGTAATCAACATTCACTAGCATTTGATATGCAATCCATGCCCACATTTATCAATCAACATGCCTTAATAGAAATCACGCATGTCATATATACACAGGGTGTAGTTTTCTTACCTCAAGTTTGAGCGAGAAATATAATAAGGACGACCCCTGAGAACGATCGATCTTTTGGTTCCTTAGCGGTTACCTAATCACAACCAATTATAACCTTCATTAATGAGAATCAACAATAATAGGGTCTTAACCTAAGCACCACTCTCGGGACCCCGAAACATGCCCACACGGTGAGTAGGTTCGATCCCGGGCCTTAAGGATTGAAACCCCAAGTCAAAAACCCTTAAAAACACTCAAAATGGGACTTTGAAGGAATGGGGTAGTGCTACAGTGCTGACCCCTAGTGCCCCAGCACTATTCTCAGAACCTCCAACATGCCCAAAAGCCTCCTGAGTAGCGCTGTAGCGCCCTAGGGTGGGCGCTATAGCGCTACCTCCAAACCAGAACTCCCCTGAATCGACCTTCTTCATCTCCTTCGATTCCTACCTGATTCCAAAGCTTCCAAAACCTATTTTTGATGCCAAATGAACCCAAAAACCATCTCAACATAACCTAAACATCCCAACCATAGGAACCCTAGCCAAAACTCCCAACAAAACCAAGACCTCACCCTAGAAATCTCAACTACAAAATAGAACCAAAACAGGGCAAACCAGAGAATTCTATGGTTAGAAACTTACCCAAAGCTCAGCTTATGATGCTCTTCAAGGGTGGAACACTCTCCCAAACTCACAAGGCTTGCTTCCCAAGCTTGAATCCTAAAGAATGATTCAAAAAATCATAAAGAAGGATGAAGAAAAGAAGGTACAGGAGAAACTTAGAAACTTGCTCTGTTCTTCGACCTCTTTCTCAGCCAACAATGGTTATATCTATCCTAGGGGTGAAATGACCATTTTACCCCTAGGTCAATTTAAAGTTTCTAAAGGCTCCCAAGGGAAAAATTGGTATTTTCCTCCTATCTCGTTAATCATAATTAACGCTCTCCAATTCTCCCTATTCTCGATAATCTCAA
Organism: Humulus lupulus; assembly: GCF_963169125.1. Classification (NCBI taxonomy): domain Eukaryota; kingdom Viridiplantae; phylum Streptophyta; class Magnoliopsida; order Rosales; family Cannabaceae; genus Humulus; species Humulus lupulus. The sequence continues at coordinate 157,770,798 of NC_084797.1, read as the reverse complement.
ACACCAATAATTCATATCTCGTTACCCATTAATTCCCGGTAACGCTCTAACCATTAAAATCACCCCGAGACTCAACCCGAGCCTCGCACTTAAACCTGTCGTGACTAAACCGCTAATCAATATTCCAAGATCGTCTCATGCCGAATTGCTCGAACAAACCCACATTATAATGTGGTCTCAACATATATCACCGACATGCATACAAATATACAATTATACCCTCAACGGGCCAAATTACCATCACACCCCTGTAATTTAAAAATGCGGACCCACATGCCTGCATTTAACATCATATTATAATATAATTCACATATACATGCATAATATCATTTAATGGCATAATTAAACAAATATGGCCCTCTCGGCCTACTAACCCTGCCATTAAACCACATCGGAGAATTCGGGGCATTACAACTATCCCCTCCTTACAGAAATTTCATCCTCGAAATTTACCTGAACAACTTGGGATACTGAGTTTGCATATCGGACTCCAGCTCCCAAGTCGCTTCCTCGACCTTGCTGTTCCTCCACAATACCTTAACCAAAGGTATCGTCTTATTCCTGAGGACCTTATCTTTTCTATCAAGAATCTGAACTGGTTGCTCCTCAAAGGAGAGATCTGGCTCAAGCTCCAGATCCTCATAACTCAAGATATGGTTCACATCAGATACATACCTCCGAAGAGCTGAAACATGAAATACATTATGCACGACAGAAAATGCAGGAGGCAAGGCCAATCTGTAAGCCACCTGACCAATCCTCTCCAGGATCTCAAATGGACCTACAAATCTAGGGCTCAGCTTGCCTTTCTTCCCAAACCTTCTCACTCCTTTCCATGGAGAGACTCTAAGGAAGACGTAGTCTCCCACTTGGAACTCCACGTTCCTGCGCTTGAGATCTGTATAGCTCTTCTGTCTACTCTGAGAAGTAAGCATCCGAGCTCTAATCTTCTCAATAGCTTCACTGGTCCTCTGAACTGCCTCAGGATCTAAGTTCTCCTTTCACCTGTCTCATCCCAATGAATGGGAGATCTGCACTTCCTACCATACAACATCTCATAAGGTGCAACTCCAATGGTAGACTGATAACTGTTGTTGTAAGAGAATTCTATCAAAGGCAGATACTTACTCCAAGATCCACCAAAGTCCAGTACACATTCTCTCAGCATGTCTTCTAATATCTGAATCGTCCTCTCAGATTGCCTATCTGTCTGAGGATGATAAGCAGTACTGAACTTCAGTTGTGTCCCCATGGCCTTCTGTAAACTTCCCCAGAATTTGGAAGTAAAAGTAGGGTCCCGATCTGACACGATCGACCTAGGCGCTCCATGGAGTCGCACAATCTCTCTCACATAGAGATCAGCATACTGGTCAACTGTATAAGTAATCCTCACTGGCAGAAAGTGAGCTGGCTTGGTGTAGCGATCCACTATCACCCAAATAGAATCATGCTGACCAACAGTCCTGGGTAAGCCCACCAAGAAATCCATTGTGATGTCTTCCCACTTCCACTCTGGGATATCCAGAGGCTGCAATAACCCTGCCGGCCTCTGATGCTCAACCTTGACCTGTTGACATGTCAAGCACTTAGCCACGTACTCAACTACATCTCTCTTCATCCCTGGCCACCAATACAACGATCTCACATCTTGATACATCTTCGTGGTGCCTGGATGCAAAGAGTAAGGTGTAGTGTGAGATTCATCCAGAATCTCTAGCCTCAAAGCAGTGTCTAACGGAACACATATCCGTCCCTTGTATCTCAACAAGCCTATCTCAGACACTGTATAATCTCTGGATGCTCTAGCCAGAACATCCTCTCTGATCTTGATCAGTTGTGGATCACTCAGCTGACCCTCCTTGATCCTCTCCAACAGCGTAGACTGTAGCGTAATATTAGCCAACTGGCCCACTAGCAACTCTATACCAGCTCTGGTCATATCATCTGCTAACTCTCTGGCTATCAGCCTCATACCATAAATCTGTCCTGGACCCTTCCGGCTTAAAGCATTAGCTACCACGTTGGCTTTTCCTGGATGATACAAAATCTCACAGTCATAATCTTTTACTAACTCCAGCCAACACCTTTGCCTCATATTTAGATCTTTCTGGGTGAAGAAGTATTTCAGGCTCTTGTGGTCTGTATAGATCTCACACTTCTCTCCATAGAGATAGTGCCTCCATATCTTCAAAGCAAAAACCACAACTGCCAACTCTAAATCATGAGTAGGATATCTCTTTTCATACTCCTTCAACTGACGAGAAGCATAAGCAATTACCTTCTCTGATTGCATCAGAACACAGCCCAATCCCTGATGAGAAGCATCGCAATAAATCACAAACTTCTCCTGATCTATTGGAAGACTCAGAATCGGAGCTGTAATCAACCTCTGCTTTAGTTCTTGGAAGTTGTTCTCACACTTATCTGACCACACAAACTTCTGGCTCTTGCGTGTCAGCTCAGTCAATGCACTAGCTATCTTTGAGAACCCTTCCACGAAATGTCTATAATAGCCTGCCAATCTAAGGAAACTTCTAACCTCAGAAGCATTCTTCGGCCTTGGCCAATCTCTGACCGCTTCAATCTTTGCTGGATCTACTTTAATCCCCTCCTTACTGACAATGTGCCCAAGAAAGGATACCTGAGACAACCAGAACTCACATTTCTTGAATTTAGCAAACAGTCTGTGTTCGCCCAGTCTCTGTAGAACCAACCTCAGATGTTGCTCATGTTCTGACTCAGACTGAGAATACACTAGAATATCATCGATAAAGACGATCACAAACTGGTCTAAATAATCCTTGAACACTCTATTCATCAGATCCATAAAAGTAGCAGGGGCATTAGTCAATCCAAAAGACATAACTAGGAACTCATAATGCCCATACCTGGTATGAAAAGCAGTCTTCGGTATATCTCCCTCCTTGACCCTCAACTGATGATAACCAGAACGAAGGTCAATCTTTGAGAATACCTTCTTGCCTTGCAACTGATCGAACAGATCATCTATCCTTGGCAAAGGATACTTATTCTTAATTGTCAGCTTATTCAGTTCTCTGTAATCAATACACATTCTCAGAGAACCATCCTTCTTCTTTACAAACAGAACTGACGCACCCCAAGGTGAGAAGCTAGGTCTGATAAAACCCAAATCTAACAGCTCTTGCAACTGTACTTTTAATTCTTTCAACTCAGCTGGGGCCATTCTGTAAGGCGCTCTAGACACTGGCTCCGTCCCCGGTGCCAGTTCTATAATGAACTCAATTTCTCTATGCGGTGGAAACCCTGGCAAATCTTCTGGAAACACATCCAGAAATTCACAAACAAGTCTAGTATCTTCTGGTCTCACTAGCACGACCTGAGTGGTATCAACCACACTGGCTAAGAATCCAATGCAACCTCCTTGCAATAAATCCCTAGCCCTCAATACGGAAATCATAGGAATACGAGGTCCATGCACAACACCAACAAAGACAAAAGGATCTTCACCTTCAGGCTTAAAGGTGACCATCTTCCTTCTGCAATCAATTGTTGCCCCATACTTTGCCAACCAATCCATACCTAGTATCATATCAAAGTCAGTCATAACAAACTCCATTAAATCCACTGATAACTCTCTGCCTTCCACTGTCACTGGCAAAGATCTGACCCATCTCCTGGATACCACTAACTCTCCAGTGGGTAACAAAGTACCAAACACCACAGCATAAAAATCACAAGGTCTACACAGTCTATCAATAACACTACTAGCAACAAAAGAATGTGTAGCACCAAAATAAATCAACACATTATAAGGGGTTCCAACACTAAGAAGCTGACCTGTAACAACTGAGGGAGAAGCCTCAGCTTCTGCTTGTGTCAATGCGAACACTCGAGCTGGAGCCGAGCTGTCTGCTTTTCTAGGTTCTTCTTTTCTTGCCTTAGGGCATTCCTTTTTAAGATGACCCACTGCTCCACATGAGAAGCAGGACCTTTCCCTACACTCTCCCAAGTGATGCCTCTTGCATCTAGGGCACTCAAGATAAGACTTCCAGGCTTCACTACCCCCTGGAAGACCAATAGAAATACCACAGGGCCGCCTATCAGGACCTGGGACTGGGAAGGTGTCAGGAACCTTCCTCTTTTGATCACTAGGGCCAACACCCCTACCTGACCCCACAAATGGAGGACCTGGACTCCTGAATTCCTTTGAATCACGCTAGATACTGTTCTCTGCACTCTCAGCCACAGTGGTGATACGTACATCTCGGGCTAACCTGGGCTGTAGCCCCTGCAAGAATCTCTCTCTCCTGGTCCCATTAGTGGGCACCAGCTCCATGGAAAACTTTGCCAAACGATCAAATTTCAAGGCGTACTCAGTGGCTGATAAGTTCCCCTGAAGTAGCCTAATGAACTCCTCGGCCTTCGCCGCCCTAATAGCATCATTATAATATTTTTCATTGAATAGAGTCTGAAACTCTTCCAAAGTCAGGGAATTCACATTCTTGGTCTGGGTAATCATTTCCCACCAAATCCGGGCATCCTCCCGATACATATAAGTGGCACAGGCTACCCTCTCATTACTAGATACCCTCATAAAGTCAAGGATAGTGGTAATCATACTCAATCATTGTTCACCCTTGGAAGGATCTGCACTGCCCTCAAATACAGGAGGTTGTTGCTTCCTGAACCTTTCATAAAGAGGCTCCCATTTATTTCCAACCTCAGGCAGCTGCCCAGCTGCTGGCACCGACACAGGAGGTGCCTCTGACACACTTGCCACTGCAGGCATTTGCTGTTGTTTCAGGAGACGAAGCTCTTCTCCCTGTTTTAATATTGTAGCCTGCAGATCACTGACTATCTACTGCCAATTTACATGAGCTGGCTGTGGAATCTGTGACTAGTCATTTTCTTGACCCTGACTGTTATTGTTATTCTGGCCCTGATAACTCTGGCCAGGTGAAGTGTCTGTTTGCCCTGGATTCATAATTATATCACTGATACCTTGCTGAAATAATGATCAATACGGTCAGTCAGGTAGTAATAACTAAACCTCTTGCCGCCTTACGGTCCAAGAACAAATAGACAATTATCACATTCCACAGTCATACAATTTATACAGGCAGATACATGTCTATAACATTTAGCACTCAGCGTGTATCACATAATAATTCATAACAACCATACTAATAAGTATGTTCCAGCAATCCCAATACTAATAAGAACACAGTTGCTGAGGATATAATATTTCAGGGCATAGGTTTAACATGGTGTCTCATGCATACAGGTAAAGCATATATACCACATTTAAGCAGTTATACATATAACTACATAAATAGTTACCAAACCATGAGTCGAGCTTGACTTCAGTGATGTGTGTACATGCCCAGCCAGTCTACAGGAACCTTAACCTTGGCACGCTCTGATACCAAGTTGTAACGCCCTGGTTACCCCAGAACAGTTACGGTGATCGGTGAACCGGAAATTTGACCCGCTACTCGAGTCCTTTGGTTAAAAACGTGTTCTAAGTGTTATTAACAGGTTAAGGTGAAAAACTATAAAGAGGAAAGGATATATTTTATTAAGTAAATAAACTGGTCATGAGCTATTCAAAACATTTGCAAGTGGTATACAACTCAAAATGGCCATTACTGTTTTAAATTTACAACCCCGCCAGCCTAAGCGGCAAAAATAGGGTAAACCCCCTAGTTCCTCTGAGAACTCCTTGGCCGTGGTGGTCAAGCAGCCGCACATGCACACATCACCACCTAAGCTCTCCACTCAAGGCTGGGTGAGCTTTTCTTTCCCTTTACCTATACCACATAACACCCATGAGCCAAGGCCCAGCAAGAAAACACTATAAAGCATGATATAATATCAGCAATAATCATAATAATCATTCAGGACTATCAGTCCAAAACAGATAGGTGACAGTCGCAAAAGTCGCTAAATAGGGAATAGCTCCCTTCAGCCTTGTGACGATAGGGTCACCGGGGCTTAGCAGGTAAGTGAACCTTTCATTATCTTAACCAGGATAGGTGCATGGTGACTGGTCACCAACATAACCTTCCTCATGACCATAGAGTCATAACCCTGGAACATCGTTCCCTAGCCATGTGACAAGCAGTCACCTGGGCCTTATGCCCCAGCTCCCAGTAACTAGTCTTAGACTAGCCAAGCGCTTATAAGTTCGTCGACCTTAGGGTCGGTCCAGTGTTAATGCCTTAGAGCCATTCAACACTGATATCGATTAGATCTAATCTTCATTCGGCCCTGCGTTCAGGACACTTATGCTGTTTCTGACTCTTGGGTTAATGTCCCTGACTAGTCAGTGCCATATATAAGTAATCAACATTCACTAGCATTTGATATGAAATCCATGCCCACATTTATCAACCAACATGCCTCAATAGCAATCATGCATGTTATATATACACAGGGTGCAATTTTCTTACCTCAAGTTCGAGCGAGAAATATAATAAGGAAGACCCCTGAGAACGATTGATCTTTTGGTTCCTTAGCGGTTACCTAATCACAACCAATTATAACATTCATTAATGAGAATCAACAATAATAGGGTCTTAACCTAAGAACCACTCTCGGGACCCCGAAACATGCCCACACGGTGAGTAGATTCGATCCCGAGACATTCCTTGGATACGTTGTTGATGGAGATGAGATTAAGGTGGATCCAGCTAAGGTAGAGGCAGTGAGAGATTGGCCGAGGCCAAGGAACGCCTCAGAGGTTATGTAGCGTCCCAAATTTGCTAATAAGGTTTAGGACCTTGATTAGTGTGCCGGGAGGGCAATAATTGATTTAATTATGATGTTATGTGGATTTGGTAATTATGTGATTGGGCATGCATGATTGTGTGCATTAATATGCATGTGGGCCCATTTCCGTGAATATGGGTGTGTTAGTAATTTTGGCCAGTTGGGGGGCATAAATGTAAATATGCATGGGTTGTGAGTGAGACCCTAGTGTTATGGGGATATATCTGAGATGTGTGATCTGAGACAATCCTAGGGAGCTGTTTGGCTAGAAAGTCACAACGGGGTTGAATACCCGACTCTGTGTGAGTCGAGGGGTATTTCGGACATTTGACATTTTATGGGGTTATCGGGTTATGGAAATTAATATTTCAAGATATATTTGAAGATAGAATGTTTAGGAAGGAATATCGGGGAATTTATCATTTTTCCCTCGGGGACTTAACGAGATTTGGTAAATGTCTAATTGCCCTTGGGGTTGCTTAGGGGTTAAGGATAAGCTTAAGAGAAAAAAGGGTAAATTGGCTTTAGGAATGGATAAACTTGGCTGAGGAGAGGTCATCCACATTTTCCTCACTTAGACATATGCTGGAATCATCTTTGGAAGCTCTAAAGGAAAGGAAAAGCTAAGAGAAGAAGAGGAGGAAGAAAGCTGATTTTCTTGGAAGCAAAGGAGGAATTCAAAGCTGGACTTTGGGGACTAGAAGCTAGAACTTAGAGGACTAATTTAGGGATTTAATCAAGCTCAAAGGTAATTTTTAAACTTGATGAACAAGCTGACTGGTTTTGGTTGTTAGAACTTAAGCATGCATGGATTGGTTTCTAGGATTGGTTTTGAATGTTGGATGGGTGTAAGAATTGGTTCATGAGTTTGTTAGAATGTTTAGGCTGTATGGGTATGAATTCTGGGCTTAATTATGAGATTGGGTGAAGTTTGGGGTGTGAGATATGGGGTTAAGCTCGGGGAAAACTTGAAGGAAAGGCTAGTTTTTCTGGGTTGCAGATCGAGTCGCGGCCCTAGGAAGGGTATGCCGCTGCCCGTGTGCACGCGAGACCTGGGGAAACCTCTGATTTTGGGGCGCGCTGAGGCGCTTGGCTAAGCATGCTGCAGCCCGTGTCTCTTTCCAAGGAGATGTTTTGTCTTTGTTTTGAGGCAAGTCGCGACCCTTAAGGGGTTGGGCCATAGCCCTAATTCAAATGTTGGGTGTTTTATGGGTTTTTGTCTTGGGGAACCCAATTGTTAATGCTCGGGATGGACTTTATCACTCAGATTGATAGAATTAAAGGTTACGGGAAATAGAATGGTAACTCGAAGTTATTTACTAGAATAGAACTTGATGGATGGCTATTGTTGATGCGTTATGGATAGGTCTTACTGCTCAGGCTCAGGATTAGGATCGTGCTCGGGATCACTTTGGATTGTCATCTCGGGACACCAGGTAAGAGAACTGTTTGTACTCGTAGAGCTATGTGGTGTATTGTACTGTATGTATTGTTTGTATTTGTTGTGTCATATATGTGAATATGACTGTTCGGAAAGAGCCGGAAGCGGCAAGAGCCGGGAGCGGCAGAAGTCGGGATCAGCAAGAGCTGGAATCGACAGAAGCCAGGAGAGGTAAGAGTCGGGATCGGCAAGAGCCAGAAATGGCAAGAGCCGGGAGCAGTAGAAGCCGGGAGAGGCAAGAGCCGAGTATGGCCAGGGGTCGGGAGCAGCGTTAGCATGTGGAGTGCGAGTTGCCAGGGTGAGACCCTAAAGGATACCTGGGATATCCTTACGGTGTGGACCGCGAACCTAGGGCTTGGTAAAGCGCTTGGGACGGCATGGCTGCTATGTGCTTAGCCTGTTGGCTGCTTTAGTATATGTTGTGTTTGTATTGAGCTACTGCGTGAACATACTGTTGTATTACTACATTGTCTGGTTATTGTGCTAATGTTATAATGCACTGCTGTATTAATAGGCGGTTATGCTATTGTGCTTTTGAGTTGTTCTAGATGTTGTGTCTTTGAGCATGCTTGTAGGTTCTGGTATTTGTTTGTTGTTCTGATTGAGTATGGTTCGCTGAGATATACTTTTATTGCATGATATGTTTGAAGTTCTTTTGTTGGGCCTTGGCTCACGGGCGCTCTGTGGTGCAGGTAAGAACAAAGAAGCTGGATCTTACAACCATGAGTTTGAGGGCATGGAGTGGTGCGTACATGTTTGGCCTGCCTGGCCACCACGACTGGGGTATTTTAAGGAACACGTGGTAAATGTTCGATTTTGTCGCCTAGGTCGACTGTACTGTATTTTGGGTTGTGACTGCTTTTCAAAACATTGTTTTGGGATCCCAATGTAATATCTTTATGAATTTTAATAAAAGACCAACTCATGTACTTAACGTTTATTAAATGAGTCTTTATTTTTATCCGAACACACTTTCTAATCTTAAACCTCGATTATCGAACTAATGGCACATTTATAAATCACTTAGTAATGGCTCTAAGGAAGTAGGGCGTTACAGGTTAGGAGCTTCCTTGGATTATCGAGATATTACAGACGGTTCGTGGAAGAGTTCTCAAAGATTGCTACATCGATGATAGAATTGACACAGAAGAATCTGAAGTTCGTTTGGTCCGAAAATTGTGAGAATAGCTTCGAGGAACTGAAGCGACGATTGATTATTGCTCCTGCGTTGAGTCTTCCTTTGGAGGGAGGTAAGTTTGTGGTATATTGTGCCGCATCGAGATTGGGATTGGGATGCGTGTTGATACAGAATGAGAAGGTTATTGCTTATGCGTCATGGCAGTTGGAGGAGTATGAGTAGCAATATCCTACCCATGACCTGGAGTTGGCAGCGGTGGTATTCATGCTAAAAATTTGGCGACATTATTTATATGGAGAGAAGTGCGAGATGTACACCAATCATAAGAGCTTGAAATATTTCTTCACCCAGAAGGACTTGAATATGAGGCAGAGGCATTGGTTAGAGTTTGTGAAAGACTATGATTGTGGTATCCTTTACCACCCAGGGAAAACCAATGTGGTGGCAGATGCGTTGAGCCAGAGGGGCCCAGGACAGTTATTCAGCTCTACGCAGATATCAAAGGAGTTGGCAGAGGAGATGGTTGGAGCGAGGATAGAGTTGGTTATGGGCCGGTTGGCCAATATTACCTTAAAGTCGACCCTTCTAGAGAGGATAAGAGAGGGTCAGTTGGATGATATACAGCTACAAGAGGTTAAAAGGAATGTCCTAGTTGGAGTGGCTAAGGACTATTCCATTTCAGAGACAGGTTTGCTACGGTATAAGGATCAGATTTGTGTCCCGATAGATGTAAGTATTAGACGAGAGATACTTGATGAATCTCATACCACACCAAACTCACTCCATTTAGACACCATGAAGATGTATCAGGATTTACAGACTCTTTATTGGTGGCCTGGGATGAAGAAGGATGTAGTGGAGTATGTGGCCAAGTGTTTAACTTGTCAACAGGTGAAGGTGGAGCATCAGCGACCAGCGGGGTTGCTACAACCTTTGGGTATTCCCAAATGGAAGTGGGAGGGCATTACTATGGATTTTGTGGGAGGTTTACCCAGGACAGTGGGGTTACATGACTCGTTGTGGGTGATAGTAGACAGATACACCAAGTCAGCTCACTTTTTACCAGTGAGGATGACCTATACTGTGGATCAATACGCGGAGTTGTATGTGAGGGAGATTGTACGTCTCCATGGGGTTCCCAAGTCTATAGTATCAAATAGGGATCCCATATTTACCTCCAAGTTTTGGGGTGGTTTGCAGAAGGCTATGGAGACTCAGTTGAAGTTCATTACAACCTTTCATCCTCAAACAGATGGACAGTCTAAGAGGATCTTTCAGTTATTGGAAGACATGCTTAGAGCATGTGTGTTGGATTTTGAGGGGTCTTGGAGTAAATATCTCCCGTTGATTGAGTTTTCATACAATAACAGTTATCAATCAATGATTGGAGTAGCTCCATACGAGATGTTATATGGAATAAGGTGTAGATCGCCCATTCATTGGGATGAGATGGGTGAGAGGAAGTATTTGGGACCGTTGTTGGTTCAGAAGACTAATGAATCTATTAAGAAGATGCAAGCTTGAATGCTCACCTCGCAGAGCAGACAGAAAAGCTATGCTGACCCTAAGCGTAGGGACGTAGAGTTCCAGGTAGGGGACCATGTATTTCTGCGAGTTTCACCAATGCGAGGGGTGAGGAGGTTTGGGAAAAAGGGCAAGCTGAGCCCTAGATTCATAGGACCTTTTGAGATCCTGGAAAGAATTGAGCTAGTGGCCTACAGTTTGGCACTAAAACCATCATTATCAGAGGTTCACGACGTATTCCACATTTAAATGCTTCGGAAGTACGTCTCAGACATGACTCATGTATTGAAGTATGAGGATTTGGAGTTGCAGACAGATTTGACATATGAGGAACAACTAGTTCAGGTCCTAGACAAGAAAGATAAGGTTCTACTGAACAAGACGATTCCTCTAGTCAGAGTGTTATGGAGGAATAACAAGGTAGAAAAAGCGAACCGAGAGCTGGAGTCACCAATGCGGGATCAGTATTCCGAGTTATTCAGGTAAATTTCGAAGACAAAATTCTTAGTAGGAGGGAATAGTTATAACGACCCAAAATTGCTAATAGGGCTTAGTACCTTGGTTAGCGTGCCAGGAGGGCATAATTGGTGTAACGCCCTACTACCTAGGGATTGTTACAGTGTGCTTTTTAAACAGTGCTATACTCGCTAATCAAGTCATTTGGCCATAATCATGTACTAAGTATGATTAACAATTTAGGGTTAAAATTTTTGGTTAAGATACAATGTTTCACTAAAACGTTTCATGTATACATTGGGATCCCAAGAATATAATTTAAAGGTTAATTACAACGAAAGATTTACAACCAGCCGACCTAAGCGGTAAAATAGGGATTAACCCTAGTTCCTCTTTACACCCTCGGTCATGGCGGCCGAGCAACCGCATATGTACACATCGTCACCTAAGCTCTCAAACTCAAGGATGGTCGAGGTTTCTCTTACCTTTACCTGCACCACATAGCACCCGTGAGCCGAAGCTCAGCAAGAAAACTCAATATGCTCATGAACAGTAATAACATGTTACTAAATCATAATAGGCATGCCTAGCAATAATAGCCCTATTCATGCATGCAAATAAGTCCAAATAATGGTTATGGGCCCTGCCCTTTGCATAGATGACTTATGGCCCTGCCCTTTTGTATAGAAGACTATCAAGTCATATCAAGATTATATGGCCAATGTGTCCATTTGAAATAAGTGACTCAAATAAGTGACAATTAAGTCAGGCACTTGAACTCTGCACCCTAATCATATTAATAGTCAAGAGCCAGGCTCTATCAGAATCTCATGCTCCCTAATACAATGTGCAGGTAAAGTATTTACATTATATTTAAGCAGTTAAGTACATAACTACAAAATAGTTACCATACCCTGAGTGAAACTATCTTTTGATGACGAGTGTACATGCCCGGCTTGTCTTCAGGAAACCTTAACCTTGGCTCTCTCTGATACCAATTTGTAACGCTCTACTACCCAGGGACCGTTACGGTGTGCATTTTAAACAGTGCTATACTCGCTAATCAAGTCATTTGGCCCTAATCGTGTAACTAAGTATGATTAATGGTTTAGGGTTAAAAAATTTGGTTAAGATACAACGTTTCACTAAAAATTTGACTATATACATTGGGATCCCAAAAATATAATTTAAAGGTTAATTACAACAAAATATTTATAACCAACCGACCTAAGCAGCAAAATAGGGTTTAACCCTAGTTCCTCTTTATACCCTTGGTCGTGGCGGTCGAGTAGCCGCATATGTACACATCATCACCTAAGCTCTCCAACGCAAGGATGGCCAAACTTTCTTTTGCCTTTACCTATACCACATAGCACCTGTGAGCCGAAGCTCAGCAAGAAAACTCAATATGCTCATGAACAATAATAACATGCTACTAAATCATAATAGGCATGCCTTGCAATAATAGCCCTATTCATACATGCAAATAAGTCCAAATAATGGTTGTGGGCCCTGCCCCTTGGTATAGATAATTTATGGGCCCTGCCCTTTGCATAGATGACTTATGGGCCCTGCCCTTTTGTATAGATGACTATCAAGTCATATTGAGATTAGATGGCTAATGTGTCCATTTGAAATAAGTGACAATTAAGTCACGCACTTAGGATCTACACTCTAATCAGATGAGTGAATAACACTTTATGATTTTGGTAATCATTGATGGACCCAAAACGGGTATGTTTTAAATATTTATAAAAATATTGATATTTATTTAGTGATCGTGTAAGCAAGGATGTCGAACCCAAATGAGTTGTCTAAAATCGAAAAGAAAACTATTTTAAAGCAAAATTAATAAATTCTAACCTAGCTCCAAAGATTGATGATATTTTTGTATAATAAAAATAAAATAAAATAAAAGATAATAATAAAGATATTAAAGACAATATATATATAACTAAATTAAAAGTAGAAATCAAGATAGTAAAAGAAAGATTATTAAGATAATGGAATCCACAAAATATAAGTTTAATAATATTTATAAGTAAATTGATTCCCAAGTTTTAGTGATAGTTAAAATAAATTAAACTATCATTTTCCAAATAGATTTATAATTTTAAGCACAAATTACTTCTAAAAAGATAAGATTTTTCTTTACTTTCCAAAAATTATAATTTCAAAGCATTTAGTGTAAATCAATCTAATGAAATAACAAATAAATCAATGAACATTATTTATAAGGCAAAACATAATATTTTTGTTCTAAGCATGGATGTGTACAATTTAATGACACATCTTACACAAAGAATATTATGTTTTTGCACTAATGAAGAACAAAGTGTAAATTGTTGGAAATGTGCCCTAAAAGCATATGTAGTAGACATTGTTTTTATGAAATAAATAAATGAATTGAATTTGTTATGCATATATTTTATGGACTATATTAATCTATGATAATATTAAGTAAATATCAGGAAAATTCCTAAGTTCATATATGTGATCTCAAACACGTATTGGTAAGGGAGGATTGTGTTTTGAGATAAATGAACTTGAATAGTTCGCAGTAAAATAAAGTTATGGAATCTTTAGATTAATTAATGCAAGTACGATCCACTAATATTATGAATACATGTGATCTAGATCCGGATCACTAGTATGGTAGGACACTTTAGTGGATGTGCTTTATATATTAGAGAATATATAGAACTGGACCAGATATGTTTTATTAATACTTAGTTAAATACCGTTTCGAAGTATTAATTAAATATATCAACTGATGATCATATACAAATAGATCTTAATCCTGAAGTTACTATGAACTCCTGATTATGTTATATGAGTTCTTTGATTCACTTGTTAGGGTTTGTCAGAATGATCAGGCTAGAAACTTTTATTTTGGGAACTCATTAATGTAGATGGCTGGGGACATAGTATACAGATATGGAATCTATGCCTTCTCGCAAGAGATTGAATGATGGTTCTCTTAAGGGTTGACTTTTGAGACTGAAAGTTTATTGATCTCAAATTCATATATAATTAAGTTATGAATTAACCTTCACTAGTAGAGTCAATGGTACTTAAGGAAACAAGAGATAATTAAAAGGGTAAAATAATAATTTTATTCCCGATTAATTATGAACCATTATTAGAGGGTCAAGTTGTATGAAATGATTATATCAATGGACGTTTTACGATTATAAAGTACTTAATAAATGAAATGTCTATAATTACAAGAGTGCAGTCTCATATTTATAGTGGAATAATCATGGGATTAATAAATTAAGATTATTTAATTAAAGAGTTTAATTAATAATCTCAAATTTATTGGAGCTTGGAATTATAGGTCCATAGGTCCCCATAGCGGCTCTATCAACACTGTTCAAGGTAAGAGTTGATAGGAAGGGAAAATAGTTTAAAAGCATATTTAAGAAGAAATTTGTTTTTCAGGCCAAATATGCAATTATATGATAATAGTGATTAATTAATTAATTACAAATTAGTTGTAGTTAACAAAATTAATTAATATTTAATTATTGTATAATTTTCGAAATTATATTAAATAATTAAATTAATTTCGAAATTTAATTAAATAATTAATTAATTATAATTTTTGAAATTATAATAAATTAAATATTTATTTTCGAAACTTTTGGATTTAATTAATTGGTAGAATTAATTAAATATCTTTATTTGAGTGGGAGAAAATAATCTGATAAGTTCAAATTGGATTTGAATTTAAAAGATTAATATTTATTCAAATAATTAATTATATTTGATAATTAATTAAAAAGATAATTAATTTGAATTCAAATTTGAATTAGTTATCAGATTGTTAGATCTTATCTGACAAATTAGTTTGAATAAATAATTAAATAAAAATTGAAAAACCAACATCCCTAAAATTAGGGAAGCTACACGTGCACACACAGTCCGTGTAGGGCAATTTTCAGGGATGGGATTTTCATTTTTATTTATTTATTTAATTAATTAATGGATAATTCAAAAATTGGTTTTTGGATTTTTTTTCATTAATAGAATAATTAATTAATTAAAAAGTAAATTGTAAATTGGTTACTGATTTATTTTTTAAAATTTTTGAATATTTTCTTTTAAGTATGACGAATTAGAAAAATATTTTAGATTGAGGTGTGTGATAGCTTTGAACATTCGCTCTGTGAAAAATAGAACGATAGTTTTCTCTCCGTGAAAATAAAGAACCAATTCTCAGGCCTATTCTCTTGATCTCATGTGTTGAGTACATCAAGTAGAATCACAAATAAGATATCCTTCATTCTTTGAGTGCCCACACATTTCTTGAGGTGTAGAGAACGCGTTGGAAGATCTTGGTGTGAGTACGTGGGAGCGGCTTGGATAGGAAGATTGTTCTAAATACTAAAAGATAGCAAGGATACTTGATAGGCTTCAAGAGGTATGAATTCTATCATTATCTTGTTTATGATTAATGTATGTATATTAATGGATCCGCATATTTAAAGGTAGTTTAACTATGTTACAAAATTTTTGTTGTACACTGGGCCAACCACACCACCATTCCGCTGCGTATTAGGAAACTTGTTCCTAACATAAATATGTGCTAACAATTCAAAATACATGATATTTAAGATGAAAGAAGATATTTGAAGAAGAAAATTCCATAAACTTTGTTTCACAAAATGGGAAATCAACGTACAAAACAAATACTATCTAGTTACATATTGTTTCATTATCACCTTAATAATCTTAAAAAGATTAGAAACTCATAACTAGAATAGCAAATACAAACTAAAAATTACAAACATAAATAGGAAAATTTGGAGGAGAAACCCCCAAATTTTTCCTCTAAAAATACATAGAAAATAACCAAAAAGAAGAAGAAGATGAAGAGAATAGAGAGGTTTTGAAATGTGGCAAGTGTGTAGTGTAGTAACCTCCTCCTAAATTTGACACCAAATCCCTTATTTATAGCCAAAAAATGAGTATTAAAATAATCAATTTAAATTGATTAAATTAATTAAGTTAATAATAATATGGCGAATAGAGGTAAATTTTAGGGTGTAATGATGATGTTTTGGGGTAAAATGTGGGGTAAAAATGTTGGCATTTTTTTTGACAAAGGGGACAATTTGTACATTGTGCTTTTGTTGGGCTCAAAATGCACAAATGTGGCTGGTGGTAGGCCTAGGGGATGTTGGCTGGCATTGGGAGGCAGTTGCATGGAGGCTACGGCTGGGTGAAGGCAACCGTGGGCCTGGGGGCTGCAGCAGGCGGATGGGGTTGGTGGGCCGAAGATGTTGGCAGGCCCATGTGGTTTGTTGCAGGAAGGGGGTCTTCGGCTGGGAGCTTCTTGCTGAGGCTGGGTGAAAGCCGAGTGGTGTACGACTGGGCAGAGGTGCTGAAGGCGTGGAGGCTTGCTGAGTGTGGGATGTGCTTCGGGAGTGAGGTGGAGTGCAACTGGGCCGAAAACTTGCTGCTGGGTGTTGAAGGAAGGAGTGGCAGGTGGGCTTTTGTTGGTGAAGCTTGGGCCTTTAGCTTTTCAGAAATGCCACTTTCCTTCTTTTTAAACTTTCTATCATTTATTCCACTTCAAGCACAAAAATACAACATATTACCTACACAAAATAATATAAATTAAGTCATGATAAAATATTTTCAATTATAAAATAAACCATATTAATTCTTTGAAAATATTAATTACAACTTAATTTAATTTAACATTTAGTTTCAATAAAACACACATTTTTTTACTTCCCTAAACACAATAACTTAAATAATTAACTACCATATTTTACAACAAAATAACTATAAAAACACACAAAAATCTATAAAATTAAAATAAGCCTAATAAATTCAAAATTACTTAAAAACTTAATAAATCAATTAAAAACTCAAGAATTAAGCAACAATTAGCACATAAAAAGTGGTAAAATAACTCTATTTTGTAGAGTTATCAATTATACTGGGGTTTGTAGCCCAAATCAGATGAGTGATTAACACTTTGAGATTCTGATAATCATGGTGGGGCTTGTAGCCCTAATAATATGAGTGAGTCACACTTTGGGCTCCGCACCCTAATCAGATAAGTGACTAGAGAGTCACACTTTGGGCTCCGCACCCTAATCAAATATGTGACTGATGAGTGAGTCACGAACTTGGGCTCAGCACCCATAGCCTTGTGACATTGCAGTCACCTGAGCCTTTTGGCCCTGGCTCTAAGTAACTAGCCTTTAGACTAGACAAGCGCTTTTAATTTTCATCGAACTTGAGGTCAGTCAAGCATTAATGTTAATGATGATTCATTCGATGCTTATGTCAATTAGATCTAATCATTTCGGCTTGTGTTGAACACATCAATGCCATTCTTGAATCTTAAGCCAATACCATACAACTCGTGCTGATTTCTGACTCATGGGTCAGTGCCATACACAAGTAACCAATGCAACCAAGCATATATCATATGTCAAATATCCAAATGCAGGGTATTAAGCATGCTTACTTAATAATAACTAGCATAATTATGATCATGCACATTTACAGAGACTCAATCTCTGATCAATCTCATATTCAATATTCATGTCATGCCCTAATCATATGTATCTCATGCATCACATACAGGATGCGGTTTTCTTACCTTTGGTCCAAGCACAGGTTACCAATAAATGAGTCACAAGCACGATCCTGATTCTAAGCCCCTAGCGATAACCAAGTCACAACCATAAATGGTGTTTCAATGAGTTCAAGTTCTAAAACCTAAATCCCGAGACCAATCCTGTGCTCTCGGGACCTCCGATTCCACCAAACAAGGTGGTGGAATCATCCCCCAAGCCCTCGGGTCAAAACCCCAAAAAGTACCAAAAACCCCCATTCTGAAGACTGTGTAGAGCTACAATGCTACCTTCGGGCATTACAGTGCTACAGGCAGACTCAAAACCCCCCAAAAACAGAGCACCTAGCACTGTAGCGCTACCACCCTAGCGCTACAGCGCCCAAACCAGAAATTTTGGGTTTCAGCTTCGCGTTCTTCGAGATTCAAAGCTCCAAATCCGACCCCCAACCTATCCAAATCTCAAAATTAAAGTTCCAAAACATCCTAATCTCCCAAAACCAATAAAACCCAAGCTTCAATTCATCCAAAAACTAATCAAAACACAAAATCCAATCCCAACTTAAAAACTTTAAAAATAAAGAACTTAAAACTTGAATTACCTCTGATTATGTCTTTTCTCGCTATATCCTCCTGCTAATAAGCTTCTAATCTTCCCTAGAATTGCTATGCCTCGATCCTCACTTGAATCCGAGTCCTAGAACTCAAGTTTCCTTCGAAAATGTGATCGGGTGTCGAAAAGGGAATGGGAGGAAGAGAGAGCGTTCTGAATGTTCTTTTATAATTCTAACAGGTACTTGAAGCTTAAGTAACCTCAAGCAATTCCTAATGCTTGGCTTCCGAAAATGCCCTGGGGTAAAATAGTCAAAACTCCTAGAATTTCCCCCTGGTCTCACTAACTCCCAATTTATCATCAAATATTTATTCCCATTACCCAATATCCCGGTAATGTGCTAAATACCCCTTGACTCACTCCGAATCAAGTATAAATCCCGTTGTGACTTTCCCACTAGCTTACCTCCTAGGATCGTCTCGTGCTGAGTAACCCTAGCATAACCAAATAATAATGAAGCACCACACACATGCCACATATATGCCAAATATACCCGAAATGGCCAAAATATGAAAATCTCCCAATTTATCAAAAATGAGTTCACATTTATATTTAATACACCTAAACATGCATATCAAGTCATATTATGATATAACTCACATATCCACATAATGATACACATAAATATCACATAATCACCAAATTCCAAGATTTTCCATCCTAACCCCCTAATCAAGGCCCTAAGCCTTATTAGGAAAGGGAAATTTTACACTATATGCATCATAATATAGTTAGATTTTTTAACATGCCATCATAAAAATTCTCCCACTAATGTGCCCCCTCCCCTATTTTGGATAAAAATACCCTCATCATTGAAATTTAACACTTCACACATTTTTCTCTCTCTCTCATCCATCCTTTACAACCATTTTCACAACAAACCATTGTCAATTTTCACAGCCAAATCGGTGAAAAAATTGGACTGCTTGGATCTGGAAGTTTCATTTCAAGTGAAGAAATTGTCATTCTTAGCATTTTTTAAGAGAAAAAATCATTAGTAAGTATCATTTCATTCTATCTACTTTGTGAATATGAAATGCCATGGTTAGATATTAGATTCGAACTGTTCTGCAGTTGAGTGTGGTATTTTTTCTGCATTTTTTGATCTATTCTTCAGATCTGGAATTATGTGGGTGCCATTCCAAAATCGATGGCATTTTGATGGTACATCGATGGAATGTTGATGTTGGGGCGAACATCTAATTTAGATGTTATTTTCAATATAATATTGATGGTATATTGATGTTGAATTGATGCCATATATGTTGATTTGGTTCAGCGTCGATATGGCATCGATATACCATCGAAATGGAATCGCGTACAGATGGCAACCATCAGCATCGATTATACATCGATGACATTTCGATGGTCTATAGATGCCATATCGATGGTACATCGATGAAATTTTGATGTTGGGGCGAACATATAATTTAGATGTTATGATTGATATAATATCGATGGTGTATCGATACTGAATCGATGCCATATATGTTGATTTGGTTCAACATCGATATGGCATCGATATACCATCGAAATGGAATCGCGTACATATGGCAACCGTCAACATCGATTATACATCGAAATGTCATCGATGTGGCATCGATGTTGAACTGCAATACAAATTTTCATAGGCATCGATTCATCATCGATTTACCATCGATTCTTCATCGATTCACTTTATTTTTATAATTTTCTTATGTTTTTTTTTTTGTAAATTTACAGGTTCCAGAGTTAATATAATTGTTTCTTACGATGATGTTTGGGAACAGAAAGGAGAGAAATGGAATTTCAAAGCTGGTTTGAACACTATAATACATGTACCAATTGGAGAAGTTGTATTCAAAGTTGAAAGTGGATAAGTCATTGTTTGACTTAAAGTTGGAAGTGTCATTTACATGCAAGGATTTTAGCGTAGATCCCATTGAAATCACAGATGATGAAGGAGTTAGTGCTCTTATTCTTGACAATTCGAAGTCCTTAAGACATAGGGTTCCTTTATGCGTTAGTTCGATTATAAAGAACATTGCTCTTATTGATCCATCTCCTAGAACGAGTGTTAATATGGAAAATCATAAACAATCCTGCACGGCTGTTCCACAAACAACTCATGGGCTAAGTGTATGCATGGGAGGTTCTAGTCATAATGAAACTTTTTTTCCCCTAACAAATCTCCCGCCTGATGATGGGTATGAGTATGAGCCTTATGTCAATGATGATCCAGTTGCCCATTTTGGTGATCATGATGAAAGAGTTGAGGGGTGCAGTAGTTCTGATGATAGCTTAGAGGATCGGTTGTCGATGCTACCTGTAGTTCAAGTAGATAATTTAAATGTACGACCCTTGCCAAGACGTCAAGAAAGCCAAGGACGAAGGACTGCTGGCTCAGAGAGCAGTCGTCCAACTACACAAGACGATAGAAATAGATGGAGTTCTCCGGCGTATACTACTGAAGATATCCCATGCCCCTCTTATGTTATCCCCTGTTATCTGGAGTGAGTTGTTGAGTAATAGAAGTTGGGAAGGCTTTTGAGAACAAGTTAGAGTTGAAGACGAAGGCACACTTGTATGCAATGAAGTAGAACTTCGAGTTTGTGGTGAAGAAGTCAGGTACTGAAGTTTGGTATATCACTTGCAAGGATCCTGATTGTGGGTGGAGATTGAGAGGGAAGAGAATGCCTAAATCTGATATGTTCGAGATAACTCATTTCACCAATAAACACACTTGCTCACTTGACCTCCGACATAAAGGCCATCGCCAAGCTGCACCTTGGGTTATTGGTCATTGCATAAAGAAAAAATATCAGACTGGATCGAATGCGTACATGGCAAACAGCATAAGAGAAGACATTAAGAATGATTATGGCATTGAGTTGTCATATGGAAAAGCTTGGAGATGCCAAGAGAAGGTTCTTTCTTATGTCAGAGAGACACTGGAAGCATCCTGCCAGAAGTTACCATCGTACCTGTTCATGCTTCAACAGAAAAATCCTGGGATGTTGACAGATTTTGTCTCTGAGGAAGATCGATTCAAATATTTCTTTTTCTCACTCGGAGTTAGTAGAAGAGGGTTTCGTACATGTCGTCATGTGTTATGTGTGGACGGCATTTTTTTAAAGACAAAATATGGTGGACAGATGTTATGTGCAGTTGCGCTGGATGCAAATAACCATCTATATCCAGTTGCATTTGGTATTATGGATAGTGAGAATCATGATTCTTGGAAGTATTTCATGTCAAAGCTAAAGGAAGCAATTGGGTAAGTTGAGGACCTGACGTTTGTATCTGACAGGCATGCAAGTATTACACATGCCTTGGAAACTATTTTCCCCGATGCCTATCACGGTGCTTGCTACCACCACATTAGTATGAATGTGGTTGCTAAATTCAAGACTGATCATTGCCATGTGTTGATGTATAATGCGGCATATGCTTTTAGGAAATCCAAGTTCCACGCTAACTTCAAAAAAAATGGTGAGCTGAATGGTGAAGTCGACCTCCTAAATAAGACATGAACATAGGGCTTTTTTCATCTTATTTGTATCCCATGTGTTCATGCACTATCTGGATCCCTTAAGCAAGGGGTGAACTTTTATTCGCTATGTTCAGATTATTATAAAATTGAGACATGGAGGTCCTCTTACACAAAATCTATATATCCTACTAGTAACGAGGAAGAGTGGATTGTTCCACATGACATTATGACAATAAAAGTGAGAACACCTGCGCAAAAAAACCCAGTTGGTCGTCCAAAGAAGAAACAAGGTAGGCCTAAGAAGAAACACCATCATTCCAATGGAGAGAAAGTGGTTGTAGAATGCAATTGTAGCATATGTGGAGGTATAGGCCATAATAGGGCAACTTATAAAGTTCGTGTTTGAAATTTATGGCATCGATGTTAAACTTTTTATTTGGGTACTAATGATCTTTGTTAATCTTTTTATTTGTGTATTAATGGACTTTGTTAATTTTTTATTTGTGTATTAATGGATTTTGTTAATCGAAATGACATTGTTTAAATACAAAACTAAGGAGAAATATACTATTGTGTATCATTAAATAGCCATCAAAATGACATTGTCTATATACAAAACTATGGAGAAATCAAAATAAATGTTCTAACATATAGAAAAAGTCAAGGGTACACATTCTCATAAAAAATTTCGATGCATAATTTATCCCTGAAGTACTGAATGTGGTCCTCGATGGCATATGATAAGGGAATGTCTCCAAGAATAAACTCCAAGTGTTTGATGGCGAATACACCGCAATCTCCGCTGAAACCAAGAAATCGCATTTGTGAGTGTATTGAAAATTAAAGGAGAACGATGTTATGAAAATTTGAAGTTAGTACTTCTAAATACCTGGTTCTAGACTGTGGGACAATATCAGTGGACATGCATCGCCAATCAAAGTTTGGAACGGTGATCTTCAGTCTAGCTATTTTCAACTTGGGGTGTCCTTTAAACATACCAGAAGCGTTGAGTAAAGATGGAAGCATTCTAATCCAAGGCTCGATCAACTCAGACAACTTATTATGGCTAGAGTTGGAATGATCTGAGTCAAATACAGTGATCATCCAATCAGTGAAATTTATTTCGCAAATGACCCAATGACGATTTTCCAAGCACCAGTGGAAGTAGACCTCGTTGCAATCACCCCAAGGATTCTTGTATTTTTTAGCATCTCCTTTCACGAAATTAAGAATGTCTTCATCCCATTGGTAAGTCCTGCTTTTGTTCTTAAAGTCCTCATATCTAGCAGGAATATACTGTGGAAATGATGAATCAAGTACGGTGGCTTTCACGGGGTACGTCCTTGGCAACTCAAAAAGATGTCTCCGTATAAGATAATTCGTAGCGTCGAGATGCTGCAAATAGATATAGTATCGTTAAGGAAGAGTGGATTGTTAAAATGAGATAAATGTTCTAACAAATATAAAAGACTTACAGTTTCTACCAACCATTCTTTTGCCACCTTCAACTTCAAGAACCAAACAGGGGTCCCATCACAACATTCCAATTTCCTCAGTCTGCTGTTGTCAATCTCACCGAGTACCCATCAGTAAAAAGTTGTCAACATATCTTGATCCAACACCTTTAAAGGAAGGATCATAACTGGATCCTTGAACTTTGGTTTCTTGGCTGCTGGAGTATAGTCCTTGTACCTTACTGGTATCTGTCTAGTGCGCTTACCTGTAACGGGAGAAATTCGTATCTAATCTCTTTAAAATATATAAAAACTCATGGATTAGTAGTACCTAAGACCGTCTGCACTGGCTGAGAAGGTGTGGCTTCTCCAACAGGAGGCTCGTAACATGTGGGGAGAATGTCGTACTCTACATCCTTTGCTGGAGCAGGTGCAGGAGTAGGTATACCACCAAGTGTTGCCAGCTTCTCTAATATGACTTCTTGATTCTTAAGGACAATACCTAGAGTGGCCCTAACCTCGTCCACTGCACCTGATAGTCTAGTCATCTCACCCAACACAACCTCATATGCCCCAGGAGCAGGAGCAGAAGTAGGTTTTGCACTAGTATCTGGAGCAATCTCTGTCGGGGCATCCTCCATAAATATGCCAGCTTCCACGACTATCTCAGCCACTGCAACAGCCTCTGCCTCAGGATTGTAAGGTCTTCCATCCTCTGGTGTAGGTTGGATCATATCTTGCATCATCACACACCTAGGAGCATCCCCCTCTATCCTCTGATATATGGTATTGAAGAAGTCTCGCTCGTTTGGTCGAGGTCTTAGGATAGAAATGCATGAAAACTGTAATGGAAACAAAACAAGAAAATTAGAAATGACATAAGTTGATTAGTATAATTCAAAAGTTCTTGAATTATTTAAATTTAATGTAACTTACATGTCTCCTCGCAAGTACATCCTTCAAATGCAAATGCTTCGGCTGGTCTGTGCTCTCCCACTGTAGCATCCTAGGGAACTTGAATCCATAGAGCTTGGCGTATTCCTTCTGTAAATCAAGAATCGTCTCGTATGCCCAATATTGCAAGGCTGGTGGATACCCCTTGCAGGTGTACTTTGCCTCCACCTGAACACCCTTAGAAGACTCCACCCCATTGATCTTCTTCACCTTCTTACCAGGTATTGTAGCACCAATCGCTTTCATATCTCTATTGAATTGTTTCACAGTTGTATCGAATGAAAGGGATCCCCATAGATACTTCTCAAAATAATCTAAATCCTCGACCATCGACAATGAATCTCGCCAACTAGCATTGTCATTCTCAGCGGCCAATAGTATCCCCTCCACAAAGTAAACCAAACCGAGCTTGTACAAATCATCAGGTACATCGCACATACTAAAAGCTCGTTCCAACATATTGAACCTAATGTCTTTCTCGGGTTCCACACTAAAATATGTATCAACTAGGTGGGAGGAAGTAAGGTGAGGTTGAATGTCAACGGCAAGTGGTGGACAGGAGCAGCTCAGGCCAGTGATAATGGCAAACTCGTGCACCCCAAACTTACATAAGTTTGGGCCCATCAAGAAGTGCACCTCATCGCCATGCAGAGACTTGACCTTCCACAAAAGTAGTGTGTGCACCAATGCCCTAGAGAACAAAAAGACAGGGACTCTGAAGAATGGTCCAAAAACAGACTCATTCACCCTCCTCAACAATCCATGCTCCTCAAACCTTTTCTTTAATTTTGTTAACCTCCCGGAACCCCTATAGGTCATACGACCGACATAATGATCCTCTATAGGGATCTCAAGCGGTGGGATACATTTGGGTGGCATTTGCAAAATATAAAAAAAAAAGTGAATTAGTTGAATTTACAAAAAATACTCAGTCTGTTGTTGTCATCAATGTTCCATCGAAGTGTTGTCGATATACCATCGAATTCCATCGAAATGCCATCGATATATCATTGAAATGACATCGATATACCATCGAAATGCCATCGATATACCATCGAAATGCCATCGATATACAACTGACTAAGCCACCCTCGAATCAGCATCAAAATACTATCGTTATACCATCGAAACTGATTTTACAAATAAATAAAAAAACTATCGATGTGCCATCGAAATGGAATCGAAATAGCATCGATGGAGCATTGAATACTTTTTGAGTAGATAACTTATAAAAGCCATCGACATCGCATCGACATAGCATCGAATAAACATCGGTGCATCATCATCAAATTAATGTGCTCGAACAACCATCGAAATGGCATCGAAATAACATCGACATAACATCAAAATTAATAGATTTACCAAAATATAACTAAAACCAAGAAAGCATCGAAATACCATCGAACTATAATCGAAATTGCATCAAAGTTAGCATCGACATATCATCGAAATTTCATCGATTTTATACAAAAAAATGAAAACCATGCAAGCATCGAAATGACATCGATTGCACATCGATGGACTATCGCCTTCATTTACTGGTCCATCGAAATACTATCGATGGAGCATCGATTGCGCATCGATGTACTACTTTTCAATAATTTAAAAATCTGCACATGCACTGTATGTCATCGAATTACCATCGATGAAGCATCGAAATGGCATCGATGTGGAATCGAATGAACATCGACCCACAAATTTTTTGCAGAATTTAAACATAATCTTCCAAAATGATGCACATAGAATCAAACCCATTTTAAGCTACATTTTTGCAAAATAAAGATTAAAAATCAAACCCATTTCATCGATTTTATACATTACGATTAAAAAAAAAATTAAAACCACAAAAACTGACTTACCGTTACCGGTGATGGAGAAGAAGGTGGTGACAGCGGCTGTGACGAGAGAGAGAGAGAGATGGTGAGAATGTGAGGGGTCTGAGAGGTTGAGAGAAAATTCTACTGAGAGAGAAATGAGAGAGTTCGGCTGGGATGAGAGTGTTTAATGCTAGGGGTGTTTTTGTCCAAAAAATTAGAAATGGCATATGTTTGGGAGAGTAAGTTCTGTTTGCATTTTAAAAAAATTAAGTATCCTATGGGACATATAGTGTAAAATTTCCCTTAGGAAATTTGGGTCATTACAATTGGATATATGTATGTTTAATGGGTTAAATGCGTGATTATGTGACATGCATGATTAATATGATTATATGAATGTATGATGTGCATGTTTATGAGTATTAGATATGCATGTGGGCCCTTTACTACTTATAAGGGCATATTTGTAATTTAGACTCGTTGAGGGCATAAATGTGATTTTACGTGATATATGGTTGAGACCACATTATTATGTGGATATGCTTGCAGCATATGGCTCGAGATGGTCCTAGTGAGCAGATTAGCGAAATAGTCACAACGAGGTTTAATACTCAGGTCGGGGGGAGCCTAAGGCTATTTTAGGAATTTAGAGAATATTTTGGGATTTATTGAGTAATGAATAAATAATTGGTAATTAATTGGACACGACGGGATTAATTGGTAAATGGTAGGAACACTTGAGGAATTAGCGGGAATTAGAAAATGACTATTTTACCCCTAGAAGCAATTAGAGGGCTGGGAAAGCTTGAGGGTAGTTTGGTCTTTTTGGGTTAAGGATATACACAGTAAAAGTTTTAGGAAATGATGAGAAACATTATGAATGCTCTCAAACCCTCATTTTCCCTCACACTCAGGTACTCTCTTTCTCTCTCTCTCTCTCCCCATCTCCTTGTATCTTGAAGTTGAAGGAAAAACAGAAGGAAAGTTTAAGGTGATCAAGCTGAAAATCAGAGGGAATTCAAGTTGGGAATAATTAGAGTAATTGCTGAGGAATTAGGCTACCACTTGAGGTAAGAATTCAAGCTAGAATCTCTAAATTATGTTGAAACTATGTTAAAAGTTAGAGTTTGCATGAATTTTAGTTTGCTAGCAGATTTTAGGTGTTTGATAGTGTAAGAAAATTGTTATAGCTTAGTTGTGATGGTTGGGATATAAGGATAGATTTTTTGGGCTCAATTATGAGATTTGCTGAGGATTTGGGGTGTGAATTTGAGGTTAGGTTGGTGGAAAACGTTGAGAAAAATGTGGTTTTTCTAGGTATAGGGGCTTGGGTTGCGGCCCTATTCTTCAGGCGCCGCGACTCGCATGAGTTTTTAGAGGCTAGGAGCGTCTGTTCGCTAGCCGTGCCACAACTCGGTGAGGGCAAGTTACGGCCCGTGTCCCCCATCAGGGGGATTGAGCCTCTATCCAAGGGGCTGGTCGCGACCCTCAAGGGCAAGTCGCAACCCTAATTAGAGAATTAAGGGGAAAAAAAGGTTTAAGGCTCGAGGAGGCTTAGGAATTGAAACCTAGCCTCTCGGGATGATTTTTACCACCCGGTTTATGTAAAAATCAAGGTCCCAGAGGCTAGCTATTGTTTTCTAAGTATTTATTTGGATTAGAAATTGATGGTTACCGATTGACACTGTGACCAGGATTATCGCCAAGGCTTAGGACTGAGGATTGTGCTCGGGACCGTTCTGTATTCTTTGCTCGGGTTTCGAGGTAAGAAAACTACACCCATGTGGTAGTGTTTGGGACTAAATTTCCATGTATCTAGATATATGTATTATGCAACTTCTTTATTATTATGTGAAATGATAAAGTACAGCCTAAGGGAGCCTGGGGTGACGATTAGCGCATTGGATGCGGCTTGGCCACTGTGAGTCGGGGTCAGCTAAATAAACAATGACTCAGCCTAAGCGAGTCGGGGTCAACTAAATAAACAATGACTCAGCCTAAGCGAGTCGGGGTCAGCTTCGTAAACAGAGGGGTCGGCCTAAGGGCGCCAACCCTGAACTTTTATATTGTTGGTTATTATATACTCTTGAAATAAATGTTTACTATTATTAGCTTGATGCTTATAATTTATTGAGTTCTGAATTATTGTTTAGAGATTGATTGGATGCTACTACTGTTTATGTGTTTTCTGTTTATGGTTTTCTTCTGGGCCTTGGCTCAGGGGTGCTACGTGGTGTAGGTAAAGGTGAAAGATGGACCAACCATGAGTTGGAGAGCTCTAGGGGTGGAGTGTACATAGGCAGCTGCTCGACCGCCACGACCGAGGGAAAGTATAGGGACAGAGGCCTAAAACTTGTATTTTTCCATTAGAGTGGATTTTGTTTGTATTAAACTTTCGAGGATTGTAAATTGTCACATATACCCTGTTTTTGGGATCCCATGTACCAAACATCTGTTTTAATGAAAATTAATTGTTTACAATCAATATCTTTTAAGCCTAACCTGATAGTTGACCTTAGGAACACATTATTGTTCAAACGACTTGATTAGCTAGTCTTGCACTATTTTAAAAAGCCATTATTTTATTCAAGCTAAATGAAGATCTTTTCATTCTTGAACTCTATAAATAAGACCTAGTACCCATCCATTTATTCATTCAACAAGCTGAGTTCAGAGTCTACAAGTTGCTAGGTTTACTTTGGAGTGCTAAACACTTGGGTTGGGGTTATAAGCTTTATCATTATAAGCTTATCAAACACTTGGGAAGTAAGATTTATAGTGTATTTTGGTTTTGAGGTGTAGTTCGGTCATAGAAATTTCAAAGGTATTCCTATTCTTAGTTCCTTTCTATATTGTTTCATTAGTTCTTATAGTTTTTCTCTACTCAAATCCTAACTATTCTTTATTCTTGGTTAGGCATCTAAGTTCTTTGAACTTGAGGTTATTATTGGTAAGTATCTACTCAATGGTTTAGTTCATTCTTTTCATCTCTTTTCTTTTTGAATACTCACCTCTCTATTAATGGTTTTTAGGAGTGTTCCAAAATCCTGACCTTGTTCTCATCATCCTGGTATTTCGATAAGGAAAATAGGATAGTTCTTATGTGATATGTGTTATACTATGATTTTATGAGTTATGATATATGCATGCTTTGGGGGTTATAGTTGTTATATAACAAACCCTAACACTTTTATGTTTTGGGCTTATAGTTGTTATATAGCAAACCCCAACCTTTTTATGTTTTGGGGCTTATAGTTGCCTAACTAACAAACCTCATTGCAGTTTGAGGCTTATAGATGCTTAGTTAGCAAACCCCAATAGTTACCATGTACATGGGTTAGAATTATGATATATGTGTTATAGTATATGATATATGTTCATAGTTTATGTGTATGATTATGTTTCATGCTTGTAGTAGATTTTCCTTGCTGGGCATTAGGCTCATTCCTTTATGTTTTATATGTGCAGGAAAATAGTTATGGCGGCGGGAAGGTTCTTGGCAGCTTGGGAATGTGTATTGAGGGAGAATGGAATCGGTGGACTGCGTGAACAATTCGAGGATGAAGTTGTTTCTAGTCATTTAAAATTATGCTTTGCATGTATTTTCCGCACTTTGTTTTGTAACAAATTTTAAGATTTAAAGTTATGATTATTTTAATATTTTCAAAACAATGGGATCCCATATCCTAAATGAATTTTCATGTATTTAACCTTTGCTTTACAGTTTACAATAAAGTTATGGTTATTTCATATGTATGTTTTCTTAAGATTAGTGTCTATGTATAGTAGTTATTAGTGGTCCAAAGTCTAGAATAAGTTGGGTCGTTACAGTTGGTATCAGAGCAACGGTTCATTCGCATGAAGTTCTCCTCGATACACACACTCAAAGCTCCGAATTTGACCGCCAAGTAAGTGTTTAAGTTATAGTTATTATGTTTATATGTATAGCTAATGATTTTAGTCTTTATGTTTTCAGTTAAGAATGAATGGAGCATTAACTTATGAGGATATCTGAGCCATTAAGGCTTTAAAAAGAATTAGAGAACCGAGAAACACCGTAGGAGTGCTAGAAGAATCACTCGGAGGCTGCTTTTGTTCCACAGAGAAATAGGTCACCTCCAAGAATCTAAGCAGTTCATGATGAGAGCAACGGAGCAATATGTTTTAGTAATTAGACTATTTAGAGATTATCATACTGTAATTGCAGCCTTAGAGGAAATATGGGAAACAATGGATGATGAAGATGAATTGCCGGTAGCAATGAGATATTATTTTCTCTTAATTAGGCTCACTTCAAAAATGGAATTTCAGTTTACAAATGAGCAAAAGCATAGAATTTTTACGAACCTTCCTCAAGAGCATTTTGAGGCACATGATAATGACGACTATAAGGAGTTAAATGATAATATGCTAGATGAAGGATCGGATGTAGAAGATCCTGATTTTTAGAATAATTAGTTTCATTATTTGTTTTCTTTTATGGTTGTAAATAGTGAAAACTTTATTTTTCCAAATTAATATCATGGTTATTTTGTTATCATGTATGAGTTTGATTTTCTTTTGCAATCATAAAAAATAATAAATTTAATAAATAATGACTAAGTTCGATGAGGGTGGATACAAGTCAATGAACCAAGTTCCTATATTGAGAGTTAAGGGGGCATAGTAGTAGGAACGATTTTACTGATCCCAGCCCTCCCTCAATATGGCTAACTTTGGAACAAAGATGAGTTTCGAGCCTGAGAATTTAGTCATATAGGATGATTAGAAACATACTTAAAAAATAATAAAGATGGCTTATTTTTCTAAGTATAGAAACCCACTCTAAATAGTAAATAAGATTTATATAATTTTCATAAGAAGTCATAATTAATAGGTCCGAGTTATGTTTGTTTAGATTAATTTTTTACCTTAGAGCCTATTAGGGTAAAGTTCTGACATGTTTCTCTCAACTGTTAGAACTCTGCTGCGATGTCGCTCCAAAGATCTGCTCGCACCAATGGAAACGCCTCCAACACTGCTCCGATGAACAATGAAGCCCCTCTAGTTTGCAGAAGGGGAGTGCGTGCTACTGCCAGCCGCAATGCGCCACTGCCGCCAGTTGACAACACAGCGGAGATCGCCAGGCTATGACAACAAGTCGAGGAACTATTGCACCAACAGCGACAACAGGCTCAGCCCCAGACTCAGCCTCTGCCTCTGCCGCAGCCACAAAAAATGGCCTCAGCACCCCAACAAGTTGGTCCATATGGGGGATGGCCAGTGGCGAATTATGTGCCGTATCCAGTACAGCACATGGAGCCAGTTTATGAGCGGTTCCGTCAGCAACATGCTCTGAACTTTGAAGGGACTACAGACCCCTTCGAGGCAGAAGATTGGCTAAGAAACGTGGAGCCAATTCTGACGCACATGAACCTTAGCAACACGGACCGCATATCCTTTGTTTCGTCTTTGCTTAAGAAAGATGTCAGGATATGGTGGGACTTAGTCCAGCAGACGCATGATGTTGCCACCATGA
Source organism: Humulus lupulus (assembly GCF_963169125.1). Lineage (NCBI taxonomy): Eukaryota > Viridiplantae > Streptophyta > Magnoliopsida > Rosales > Cannabaceae > Humulus > Humulus lupulus. The sequence goes on along the minus strand of NC_084797.1, from coordinate 157,739,060 downwards.
CTTGGACGTGATTTGTGAAGTTGTTCCACAAAAAGTACTATTATTCGGATGTACTCGCTTCAAGAATTGAGGAGTTCACTGGCCTGAAGCAAGGAAGTTTATCAGTGGCAGAGTATGCTCGGCAGTTCAACCGTTTGGCTAAGTTCGCACTGGAAATGGTTCCAACTGACTATCTGAGGGTGTCTAAGTTCGTTAGAGGACTTCAACCGAAGATCGAGCTAGGAGTTAAGTTAGCAAACCCAGGAAATACTACTTATGGTGACGTTCTAGAGACGACAATAGAAGTAGAAAGGTTGCATGCTAATGTTAGTAAAGAAGAAGCCAGTAAGCCTGAACCTAGACAGCAGGGTCAATCTTAGACAAGTCGGAACAACAACCACAACAACAACAATCAGTCTAGCAACAAAAACAGTCAGAAAAGAAGGCATCCTGACAATAAGCAGTCTGACAACGATAAAAGGGCACAGACAAATAATGGAGGTAGTAGGTCGAGTTATGTAGAATACCCGCCATGTGCTAAGTGCCAAAGGAAACATCCTGGGGAATTCTGGGCAAACACCAAAGGATGTTACAACTGTGGTCAAGAGGGACACCGAAAGAAAGAATGTCCTCAGCTCAAGTCAGAGGGGAAAAAGGAAGATAAGATGGTTCCTACCAGGGTTTTTGCCCTAACCCAAGGAGAGGCTGATGCTAGAAATAAGGTGGTCACAGGTCAGCTTTCTATCCTCAATAATATATGTTCTGTATTATTTGATTCGAGAGCCACTCATTCGTATATCTCGTTAGGAATGATAGAAAAACTAGACAAACCTTGTGAAAGATTTAGAACTAGGTTTGTAACCGAGTTGCCTTCGGGCAAAGTAGTTCTATCATCACGGATAGTACAAGGCATACCAATCAAGATAGAGGACGTAGAACTAGAAGGAGACCTGATAGAACTGGAGATCAAGGACTCCGACGTGATACTAGGCATGTACTGGCTAGCACGGCATGGCGCGACCATCGACTGCAAATGCAAGAAGGTGATGTTCGAGACTCCTAACGGCCAGAGATTATGTTTCATGGGACAAGTTTCAAGACTGCGCACACCGCTAATATCATCTCTCAAAGCTCAAAGGATGATAGAAAAAGGATTTCAAGCGTTCTTAGCCATCATAACAGACATAGTAAAGGAAACACCGCTTAAGGTTGGAGGCGTCCGCATTGTACAAGAATTCCCAGAAGTATTTCCCGATGACTTACTAGGGTTGCCGCCGACTCGGGAAATTGACTTCACGATATAATTAGTACCGGGCACCGAGCCTATCTCCATGGCACCATACCGGATGGCACTTACAGAACTCAAGGAGTTAAAGACGTAGCTACAAGAACTCCTAGATTTGGGTTTTATTAGACCAAGCCATTTGCCATGGGGAGCACCGGTATCATTTGTAAAGAAGAAGGACAGAAGCATGCGGATGTGCATAGACTACCGCGAGCTGAATAAGGTAACGATTAAGAATAAGTACTCGCTACCTCAGATTGACGACTTGTTTGATCAACTCCGAGGTGCGACCGTATTTTCAAAGATTGATTTACGGTCTAGATACCATTAGCTCAAGGTGTGGGGAGACGATATTCCTAAGACAACTTTTAGAACTCGTTATGGGCATTACGAGTTCTTAGTTATGTCTTTTGGTCTTACCAATGCACCAGCTGCGTTTATGGACTTGATGAATAGGGTCTTCAAGGATTACTTAGATAAATTCATCGTAGTGTTCATCGACGACATCTTAGTATACTCCAAGGATGAAGTCGAGCACGAGGAACATTTGAGGTTGATTTTGTCACGACTAAAGGAGCATCAACTCTACGCCAAGTTCAAGAAATGCGAGTTTTGGCTTTTGCAAGTGGTGTTCCTTGGGCACATTATATCCAAGAATAGAGTTGCAGTAAATCCATCAAAGGTAGAGGCCATGAAGGATTGGCCAAGACCAAAGAACGCATCCGAAGTAAGGAGCTTTCTGGGATTTGCAGGTTATTATAGGAGGTTCGTAGAGGGCTTTTCTAAGATAGCCACTCCACTCCACTCACCAACCTGACCCAGAAACAGCAAAGATTCAACTGGAATGATAGATATGAAGAAAGCTTCCAGTTGCTTAAGGACAAGTTGTGCTCAGCACCAGTACTCTGTGTACCGACACCCAACGATAAGTTCGTAGTCTACTGCGATGCATCGAAGCAAGGGTTGGGTTGCGTGCTGATGCAGAATGACAAGGTGATAGCCTACGCCTCAGGGCAGCTGAAGGAGTACGAGCAACGCTATCCAACGCACGATATGGAGTTGGCAGTGGTGGTCTTTGCATTGAAAATATGGCGCCATTATCTTTACGGAGAACGGTGGGAGATTTATACGGACCACAAAAGTTTAAAGTACTTCTTTACCCAAAAGGAGCTCAACATGAGGCAGTATAGGTGGTTAGAGCTAGTGAAGGATTACGACTTCGAAATCTTATACCACCCGGGAAAGGCAAACGTAGTTGTCGATGCGCTAAGTAGGAAGAGTTATGGAAGTTTAGCAGCATTAGCCGAAATGGGAAAGCCACTACAGCATGAGTTGATCAGTGCCAGAATAGAATAAGTTGTCGATAAGCTGGCTAATTTGTCTATCCAGTCAAATATGCTAGAAGATATACAGATTGGGCAAGGGCATGATGACACACTAGCAACACATATGGATGCAGTCAGAGAAGGCAAGGCCACATATTTCTCAATATCCGGTCAAGGATTATTGAGATATAAGGATCGGGTATGCGTGCCAAATGATCAAAGGATTAAGATGACGATTCTAAAAGAAGCACACAGTACCCTGTACTCAGTTCACCCAGAATCAACCAAGATGACTTCCAACATTAAGGCAATCTATTGGTGGCCAGGGATGAAGGACATAGCGGAATTTGTGTCTAAGTGTCTAGTATGCCAGCAAGTGAAAGCAGAACATCAGCGGCCTGCAGGCTTATTGCAACCGCTTAGCGTACCAGAATGGAAGTGGGACGATATAGCTATGGATTTCGTGACAGGTTTGCCACGAACAAGTAAGCAGCATGATTCGGCTTGGGTAGTAATAGATAGACTAACCAAGTCCACTCATTTCCTTCCTATTAAGACTCCATACATAGCGGATCAGTACGCAGACATATATGTCCAAGAGATAGTACGGTTGCATGGAATCCCCAAGACAATAGTGTCGGATAGAGGATCGGTGTTTACATCGAGATTTTGGGGAAGTTTACAGTAAGCCATGGGTACTAAGTTAAGTCTTAGTACAAATTTTCATCCTCAGACAAACGGTCAATCCGAGCGTACGATTCAAATTTTAGAAGATATGTTGCGCGCTTGTGTACTTGATTTCGGAGGATCATGGAATAAGTACTTGCCGCTGATAGAGTTCTCTTACAACAATAGCTATCAGTCAATGATCAGCATGGCACCTTATGAGTTGCTTTATGGAAGAAGGTGCCGATCACTGTTGCATTGGGATGAAGTAGGAGAAAGGCAGCTTCTTGGTCCCAAAGCTGTTAGGTAAACTCAAGAAGCAGTAGCGCTAATTAGACAGTGTATGCTTGCTACTCAAAGCCATCAGAAATGCTATGCGGATGCCAAGCGACGCGATGTGGAATTCAAAGTCAGAGATCAAGTCTTCCTGAAGTTATCTCCTATGAAAGGTGTGAAGCGGTTTGGGAAGAAAGGCAAGCTTAGTCCCCGATTTATAGGTACTTTTGAGATATTGGACAAAGTGGGAGCAATTGCATATAGATTAGCCTTACCACCAGCCCTAGCAGATAGCCACAACGTGTTCCACATCTCAATGCTACGCAATTATGTGTCAGACCCATCTCACGTCCTCAAGTACGATACGATAGCACTCCACAAAGACTTGAGTTACAAGGAACAACCAGTTAGCATCCTAGATAGAGGGATGAAGCAGTTATGGTCCAAGAGTATTCTAATAGTTAAAGTCCTATGGAGTAATAGTTCTGAACAAGAGGCAACGTGGGAGTTGGAGGAGGACATGCAAGGCCGGTATCCAGAATGATTTGGTAAGTAAATTTCGAGGATGAAATTATTTTTAGTAGGGGAGAATTATAGAGTCCAAGAACTTTACTTAGCTAGTTAGATAGTAGTAGTAATAATAATAGCTAGTAGTAGTTGTAGTGTGTTCATTACTGTGGATTTTGGTTCAAGCCGAGACTTAGTTGGACACTCGTAGCAACACTTGTAGATTTTATAAGTTTAACCTATAGTTTAAGAATATTAATTATAACCTAAGGTTTGATTAATATGATAGATTATGGAGATAGTATTTATTATACTATAAGGTTTAGATAGACCCAATAAGGTATTAACACTTGTCATGTGTATGTTTAATGAGAAATTAAGTATTTTTTAGGAATAAGTTTATTAAGAGTAATATTTGAAAATCCTAGAGTCTGCCAGCAGCTTTGAAATCGTTAAAGGACTTAGTCAAGGCTGTTTACTCAATTCAAATTAGGCTAAAAAAGTGTAATTACATGTATAATATTTCAGTGTATGCCGATATATCACAGCTCTAGGGGGTGATATATCGCCACACAAGGATACAAAAAACACGTAACTTCGCACAACCACCTCGACGAGCCTCGGGAATATGAGCCCAGGCGATATATTGCCTATGGTAGGCGATATATCGGCTCTAGGGCTACATTTTCAAATGATATTGAAACTGAGCTCATTTTAATCCTTAACCTCTTGATAAGTCCAGAATCTTTTTAATCGAGTCTTCGACCTCTGCTAAACGATTATTCAAATGTTTTTCAATTAAAAAGCCATTATTTTATTCAAGCTAAATGAAGATCTTTTCATTCTTGAACTCTATAAATAGGACCTAGTACCCAACCATTTATTCATTCATCAATCTGAGTTCAAAGTCTACAAGCTGCTAGGTTTACTTTGGAGTGCTAAACACTTGGGTTGGGTTATAAGCTTTATCATTATAAGCTTATCAAACACTTGGGAAGTAAGATTTATAGTGTATTTTGGTTTCGAGGTGTAGTTCGGTCATAGCAATTTCAAAGGTATTCCTATTTTTAGTTCCTTTCTGTATTGTTTCATTAGTTTTTATAGTTTTTCTCTACTCAAATCCTAACTATTCTTTATTCTTGGTTAGGCATCTAAGTTCTTTGAACTTGAGGTTCTTATTGGTAAGTATCTACTCGATGGTTTAGTTCATTCTTTTCACCTCTTTTCTTTTTGAATACTCACCTCTCTATTAATGGTTTTTAGGAGTGTTCCAAAATCCTGATCTTGTTCTCATCATCCTGGTATTTTGGTAAGGAAAATAGGATAATTCTTATGTGATATGTGCTATCGTATGATTTTATGAGTTATGATAACTGCATGTTTTAGGGCTTATAGTTGTTATAAAACAAACCCTAACACTTTTATGTTTTGGGCTTATAGTTGTTATATAGCAAACCCCAACATTTTTATGTTTTGGGGCTTATAGTTGCTTAACTAGCAAACCTCGTTGTAGTTTGAGGCTTATAGTTGCTTAGTTAGCAAACCCCAATAGTTACCATGTACATGGGTTAGAATTATGATATATGTGTTATAGTATATGATATATGTTCATAGTTCATGTGTATGATTATGTTTTATGCTTGTAGTAGATTTTCCGTGCTGGGCATTAGGCTCATTCCTTTATGTTTTATATGTGTAGGAAAATAGTTATGGCGGCAGGAAGGTTCTTGGCAGCTTGGGAATGTGTATTGAGGTAGAATGGAATCGTTGGACTTCGTGAACGATTCGAGGATGAAGTTGTTTCTAGTCATTTAAAATTATGCTTTACATGTATTTTTCGCACTTTGTTTTGTAACAAATTTTAAGATTTAAAGTTATGATTATTTTAATATTTTCAAAACAATGGGATCCCATATCCTAAATGAATTTTCATGTATTTAACCTTTGCTTTACAGTTTACAATAAAGTTATGGTTATTTCATATGTATGTTTTCTTAAGATTAGTGTCTGTGTATAGTAGTTATTAATGGTCCAAAGTCTAGAATAAGTTGGGTCGTTACAATAGCTCCCCACGGCATACACACTTGACTTTGGAACTCCTCAGATCACCATGCGTGCCACACAAAAATCCTATTGTAATGCCCTAAAATCCTTAATGAGGTTTAATGGTTGGATTAGTAGGCCGAGAGGGCCATAATTGATTTATTATGCCGTTAAATGATTATATGCATGTTTATGTGAATTATATTATTATATGATGATAAATGCATGCATGTGGGTCCACATTTCATGATAGGGGCATTTTGGTAATTTGTCCCGTTGAGGGCATAATTGTCTATTTTCATGCATGTTGGTGAATTATTGATGAGGCCACATTATAATGTGGATTTGTTCGAGCCATTCGGCAAGAGACGTTCTTTTAATGCAAGTTAACGGTTTGGTCATAACAGGGTTGAATTCAAGGCTCGGGTGAGTCTCGGGGTAATTTGGTGATTTGAACATTCCTGGGAATTAAAGGGTAATGTGATATGGTTTATTGGTATTTGAGAATATTGGGAATAACGGGAATTGGAGAGCGTTAATTAAGATTAACGAGATAGGGGAACAAAGACGGTTTTACCCTTAGAATCCTTTAAAGGACTTTAAATGACTTAGGGGCAATATAGTATTTTCACCCTAAGGATAGATATAGCCATTTGAAGGCTATAGAACTTGCAAAATAAAGCATTGATTTCTTTTTCTCTCGTACACCATTTTCTTCTCTTTTTCTCCTTGGATTTTTTAGCTTCTTTTGAGGATTCAAGCTAGGGAAGTGAACCTTGAGGGCTTAGGTGTGTTCCACCATTGAAGAGGGTTCTATATTGAGCTTCAGGTAAGTTTTTAACCATTTAAACTTTGTTTCTTGCTTTGTTTTCATTAGGATTTCAATTTGGATTTTTAAGTTGGATAATGAGAATTGATGGGAGTTTTTGGCTATGATTGATTGGGTTATGATGCCTAGGACTTGTGTATATGGTTTTGGGGTTTGGGGAATCTTAGAATCAATTCATGAAGGTTGGAAATGGAAGATTCGAAGGAGGGAAAAACCAGGGAAGTTTTGCCTGGTCTTAGTGCTACAGCGCCGAAAGGAGGGCGCTATAGCGCTAGCTAGGGAAAAACTCCCCTGCTTGTAGCGCTGGGGCACTAGGGGGCAGCGCTATAGCGCTACCCTACTTTTCTAGATTCCTATTTTGAGCACTTTTGAGGGTTTTTTTGCTCGGGGTTTCAATTCCTAAGGCTTGGGATCGAATCTACTCACTGTTTGGGTACTATTCGAGGACCCGGGAGTGAGGTTTAGGTCATGAACCTTTCATTACTCATTTTCATTGATGGAGGTTATATTTGGTTATGAATAGGTGACTGCTAAGGAATCAAAGGAATGGATCGTTCTCAAGGGTTGTTCTTGTATTATTTCTCGCTCGAACCAGAGGTAAGAAAACTGCACCCCATATGTGACATGCATGGTTATTAATGAGGCATGTTGAGTATTTAAATGTGGACATTGATTGCACATCAAATTTTTAGCAAATCTTGCTTACTTGTGTATGGCACTGACTTATGAGTCAGGAATTGGCAATGGTGTCAGTATTAACTGTGAAGCTGTGACTTACTAGTCAAGTTCGGCAGTAGTACTGAGCACTAGTTGTGTGGTATTGGCTTAAGAGTCAAGAACGGTTTTAGCGTGTTTAACGCAAGCCAAAAAGATTAGATCTAATCAACATAAGTATTGAATGACTCACCATGAACATTAATGCTTGACCGACCTCAAGTTCAATGAAAACTAAAAGCACTTGTCTAGCCTAATGGCTAGTTACTTAGAGCCAGGGCCAGAAGGCCCAAATGACTGCATCGTCACATGGCTAAGGGTGCAGAGCCCAAACTAGTGACTTGCTCATCAGTCATTCATATGATTAGAGCTACACACCCCAGCATGATTACTAGAATCTCAATATTATCTTATTAGGGCTACAAGCCCCAGTATGGTTACTAGAATCTTGAAGTGATATTCACTCATCTGTTTAGGGCTATAAGCTCTGTATGATTATCATGATCATCATTTGATATTATATACATGCAGTAATGAGTTTTCTTGCTGGGCCTTGGCTCACGGGTGCTATGTGGTGCAGGTACGGGAAAAGAAAAGCTCACCCAGCCTTGAGTGGAGAGCGTAGGTGGCGATGTGTACATATGCGGTCGCTTGATCACCACGACCAAGGTGTTTCTCAGAGGAACTAGGGATTAACCCTATTTTTGCCGCTTAGGTCGGTGGGTTGAAATTTTTTACACTGTAATGACCATTTTGAGTTGTAAATACCTTGTAAACACTTTTATGGGCCCATGTATAGTTTTATGTTTTAAATGAAATATATCATTTCCTTTTGATCGAGTTTTCCACCTTAGCCTATTAATAACACCTAGATGTATGTTTATAACCAAATGACTCAATTAGTGAGTTAAGCACGGTTCAAAGCTCACAGTAACGGTCTTGGAGTAACCAGGGTGTTACACCTATCATCTACCTGAAAGGGGGAGAGTAACGGGGTGAGCTAAAAGCCCAGTAAGGAAGTACAAACAAGAACAATTGATCAAATAAGCATAATACAAAGTTATTCTCAATGTAATTGACTTAAAATGACATAATATAAACATTTCATAATAACATATACTTTATCTGAAATCCATCATAAAACAAATAAAGAAACATTTCTATGAGGTAACCGGGAAAACATAACCCAGTAAATACTCCTCTTGCTCATTGGGCCTCATAGCACATCCTGTTGAGATTGGTTAAATATAGTGGTTAAGATGTTTACACATTGAGGTGCAAAACATTTAACGATTTTTTTTTCACTTAAAGAGAAGTGAAAATATGAGATTGTGTAGAAGGCATCTAAAAGAGACTTTTATGGGTCTAAAGGGTCCAAAGTTAGAGGGGGTGGTGATGCATCGCCCCCTAAGTGGTGTAGCATCGCCAAAATGCGAAGGACTTCGAAAGCCCTAGCAGGCGATGCACCACTTGCTAGTAGGCGACGTATCACCTGATAGGCGATACATCGCCTGGGTGGTCTCTTAGGGCCGTACCGTTTACGTAAAATGCTACAAATGGTGTGTTTTAAATGCTCTAATCTTATTGGTTAGACCAATGATGATGCCTACACTATATATATGGGTTATTAGAGTGGTAAAGTCTCGATCACACTTTCCAACTCTCTCTCTCTTTAACCTCTTTCTCTCTCTAGCTTTCTAAGACCAAAGTTTTCTCCAAGAAAATCATCAAGCTTTGCTTAACTTGCGTGAGTTTTAAAGCTTGTTCAATCCCAAATCTCTTTCTACTTAGTTGAAGCTTCAAGCAATAAGGGAAGGCTTAGAATAAAGATTTTGGACAACAATATTCTTATTGTGTATAAGCCTTAGAAGTTCCCCAAGTTTAAAGATTCAAGTTGCTGTAAATCAAAGGTTGTATCTATCTAACCCTAACTTTGTTTTGTATTACTCTATTGTGTTTTCATTATTAGTATTGATGATTAAATGTTTCTAAATTCATCTTATAATCGTTTAGTCATTTAGTTTCTTATATTCAAGATTAACATTCATATCATGAACATATTTATTTGATTATCTAGAATTGCATTCATATTTTGAATTTGGATCTTGATTAACATCTAGGGTTTGGAATATTGCATTATTCCCATTATTCATTGTTGATTTGTAAATAGTAAAGCTATATATTCCCAACATTTAAAATCTATATTTCTAATTACTTTCATTTTCGTGTTTTGCATAATCAACAATGTGGGAAACTGGTTCATCTTCCACAACCTTCAAATCCTTGTTTCAAGATTTGGTTTGCGTGGAACACATAACCATGAAAGTTCAAAGAAAGTTCTATTTGGAAATGCTCTACGTGAATGTGGATATAGATTCAAAGTCTTCATCAACAAAGTATGACACAACACAATGGGATTACATGCTTAAGGAGATTGATATCATCAAATTCCTTATTTCTAAATGTGTAGATTTCAAGAATTTGAATGAAATGTTCTTGCTGCCATATTTTTGCGAGTATTAGATTATTGCTTATGTTAAGAGTATAATGGTGAATGTTAATAAAAAAAATCAAAGGCTATTATTATACTTGTTTTGTTTGTAAAATTAATGATCATCATGTGAAATATGGTAATTGTAAAATTAACCATAATAAGATTAGGGTTAATACAATTGATGATGAGATCTTTGTGACCTTAATTGAATTTAATATATTCAATGAGGAATGTATGATAACCCTAAAAAGAATTGGCATAGTTCATGCATGTAGTGATGAGACTAATGCAACCTTAAGAGAAGGAGAACATGTCAATGCAATTGATGATGAGATCACTGCAAAAGAAAGTGAAGATACTAAGGTCAATGCATTTGATGTTGAGATCATTGCAAACCTAAGTAAAGAGACCAAGGCCAATGCATTTGATGTTAACATCATTTCAACCTTGAGTGAAGTTAATGCAACCCAAGGACAGGTGCAAGGATGGTGGTATGATACTTGTGCCACCATTCATGCAACTTATGACAAAACTCTTTTCAAAACCTTTGAAAGTGAAAATGTGGAACTTGAAGTCCAAATGGGAAATGGAAAGAGATCCAAGATACTTGGAAGGGACTGCATTGATGTGGTCTTCACTAATGGAAAGAAAGTGACCCTAACTAATGTTTTCTATGTTCCCGATATGACTAGAAACATTTTGAGTCAAAATCTATTGAGTAAATATGGTATCAAAATGGAATTTGAATTTGATAAACTCACTTTGACTAAATTGGGAACTTTTGTGGGAAAGTGTTATACATGTGATGGAATGATCAAACTTTGCACTCTTGTTAGTGACAATAATGATATGGCATCTAAATCTTGCAAGGTGGTTAATTCCGATTCTATTACTTTGTGGCACAATATACTTGCTCATATAGGTTATAGGACAATTAAAAGAGTTGTTAAATGTGGATTGATTAATTGTGATGTGAATGAGCATGATAAATGTGTACTATGTGTTAAATCTAAATTGGCAATAAAACCTTTTCCAAGTGTTGATAGATGTTCAAACTTGCTAGATTTAATACATAGTGATTTGTTTGAATTGAATGACATGTTGACTAGAGGAGGAAATAGATAGTATATGAATTTTATAGATGATTGCTCTAGGTATACTTATGTTTATTTTCTTAAGAGTAAGGATGGGGCATTTGATGCATTTAAAATCTATAAAGCTGAATTAGAAAATCAATTGGAAAGGAAAATAAAGACTCTTAAATGTGATAGAGGTGGTGAATACTTTTCAAATGATTTCAATGTGATTTGTGAAAAGCATGTAGTGTCCCAGAATTTTTACTTAGCTAGATAGTAGTAGTAGTTAGTAGTAATTAGTAGTAGTTTGTAGTATGTTAGTTTCTGTAGATTTTGGTTCAAGCCTGGACTTAGTTGGAAACTCATAGCAGCAGTTATGGATTTTATAAGTTTAACCTATAGTTTAGAAATATTAATTTTAACATAAGGTTTGATTAATATTGTTGGTCCTAGAAATATTAATTATTATAACCGAAGGTTTAGATAGAATTATTAAGAATGTGACACTTGTCATAATCATGTTTATTAAGGATTTAAGTATTTTTGATGAATACTTTAATTAAAAGAAAGATCTAGAAGCTCTAGAACCTTCCAGCAGCTGTTAGGATCACATTTTGACTCAGTCAAAGCTGTTTAATCAATTCAAAATATGCTAAAAAAAGTGCAAATACGTGTTTGATATATCAACGTATGCCGATATATCGCAGCTATAGGGTTCGATATGTCACCTACAGGAGATACGGAAAACACGTTGACTTCGCACGAACAAACGAACGGGGCTCGGGATATAGGTCTAACCGATCTATTGCCCCTGGGAGTGATTTTTGGAATCTTGAGGATTTTAAATTTAAAAACAGCCTTAACCACTTAGACCTGCCCTTGAATGATTTTGACCGAGTTCTGGGCATCTGTTGAACAAAAATTCAAATCTTTTTCATTTTATATTCATTTATTTATTCAAATTAAAAGGGGTTAGTTTCACTCCTTGAACTCTATAAATAGGACCTAGTACTCAGCCATTTCATTCATCATTCAAGCATTGTTCAGAGCCTCCAAGCTGCTATGTTTATATAGAGAGAAACACTTGGATTTTGGGATAAAAACTTTTCCAATATAAGCTTTTCTAAACACTTGGGAAGTAATATATAGAGTTATTTCGGTATCAAGGTATAGATCAAGTCATAAGATCATTCAAGGTATTCCTATCCTTAAGTTCAGTTCTTCATAGTTCTTTTATTCCATTTTCTTGCAGACCCTAACTCTTGTTTATGATTCTTGGTTAGGTGTATAAGTTCTTTGAACATTAAGGTTTTCGGTAAGTTTCTCCTTGGATGGTTTAGTTCTCTTTTTCTTTAGAAGCTCACGATTCTTACTGTTGATTTTAGGAGTGTTCCAAAATCCCGTTCTTGTCTCCATATCCCAGTTTCTGGTAAGGAAAATAAGATAGATTATGTATGTTTATATGTTTTATGCTATGATATGTGCTATGTATATATGTATAAATATGTTTTGTAGTCACTTGGGGCTTATAGTTGCTTAGATAGCAAACCCCAAGAATTTTTATCATTCTCATGGTTTAGAGTTATGATTTACCCTACCTCAATTAGTAGACAGAGGACCTAGATGGGTTATCATATACTATAGTTGTGATCTAACCTACCTCGATTAGTAGACAGAGGACCTAGATGGTTTTATCACATACCATGTTAATGAGTTAATGGCCATTAATATTGTAGTCCTATGTGATATACGTTTTTATAGTCATATATTTTATAGTATATGTATATGATATAGTCTTATGTTTAAGATTTATGATATATGTTGTTAGTAGATTTTCCTTACTGGGCATTAGGTTCATTCCTTTCTTTTTAGCTTGATGAAAGAAAATGAACATGGAAGGCAGGAAAGATTCGTGGTAGCTTGGCATGTGTGTTGAGGATGAATGGACTGAGTGGACTGCTGGAAGATCAAGAATGAAGTATTTTGTTTTATGTCTTTATGTATTTCTGCACTTAGTTATTTTAAACATTTGATTAAAGTTATGATGTTTTTTTTTTCTGTTTTTATGTACTAAACAATGGGTACTCATACCGTATTTATATTTCATACTTTACTTGGTATTTGACACAATATTTTGGGTTTTAAATAAAGTTATTTCTTATGTATGTATTCAGAATAGTAGTTATGTCATAGTAGTTTTTAAGGGTACGAGGTCTTAGAAATAGTCGGGGCATTACAAAACATGGCATTATACATGAATGCACTGCACCATACACTCCACAAAAAAAATAAAATAGCTGAAAGAAAGAATATGACTTATCTTGAGATGATTAATTCTATGCTTTTACATGCTAAATTGTGTTATAATTTGTGGGTTGAAGCTTTACTTGTTGTGTGTCATATATTGAATCAAATTCCTATGAAAAATAACAATGTATCTCCATACAAGTTATGGAGAGGAAAGAAGCCTAACCTAGGCTATCTTAAAATGTGGGGGTGTCTTGCTTATTGCAATAGCACGAAGCCTAAAGGTCAAAGTTGGGTCCAAGGGCCATAAAATGTGCATTTGTTGGCTATGCCTCAAATATCAAGACCTATAGGCTATTATACTTGGAGTCTAATGTGATAGTTGAATCAAGAGAAGTGGAGTTCTTTGAGAATATATTATATTGTGATAGCAATTCTCAAGAACCCACAGGTGTTGGAGAATTTCTTAAAGAGAAAAATCCAAAGGTTAATGAGAAACCTATATTGCCTCAGAGAAGCCAAATGCTTAAAGATTTGGGATCAAATGAGACATGTTCTCAAGTGGAGACACTCTACCTAGTCGAGGCAAACCTTGAACAAGTCACATGGAAATTTCCTATGGCTCATCAAGTTGAGGATGATCCCAAAACATTCCAAGACGCAATGTCTTTGAGAGACTTCAGTTTTTGGAAGGGGGCAATAAATGATGAGATCGATTCAATTATTTGAAACCACACATGGGAATTGGTAGACCTTCCACAAGTGTAGAGTCCAGGAACTTTACTTAGCTAGTTAGATAGTAGTAGCAATAGTAATAGTTGTAGTATTTTTATGACTGTGGATTTTGGTTCATACCGGGATTTAGTTGGATACTCGTAGTAACACCTGTAGATTTTATAAGTTTAACCTATATTTAAAAAATATTAATTATAACCTAAGGTCTAATTAATATAACTGATTATGAATGTGATATTTATTATAATATAAGGTTTAGATAAACCCAATAAGGAAATGACACTTGTCATGTGTATGTTTAATGAATAATTAAGTATTTTGAGGAATAAATTTAATAAGAGTAATATTTGAATATCCTAGGGTCTGCCAGCAGCTTTGAAATCGTTAGAGGACTTAGTCAAGGTTGTTTACTCAATTCAAATTTGGCTGAAAAAGTGCAATTACGTGTATAATATTTCAGCGTATGCCGATATATCGCAGCACTAGGGGGCGATATATCGCCATACGGGGATACGAAAAACACGTAACTTCGCACGGCCACCTCGACGAGCCTCGGGCATATTAGCCCAGGCGATATATCGCCTACTAGGGGCGATATATCGGCTATAGTGCCAGATTTTTAAACGTTTTTGAAACCGAGCTTAATTTATTCTTTAACCTCTTGATAAGTCCAGAATCTTTTTGATCGAGTCTTCAGCCTCTGCTGAATAATTATTCAAAGATTTTTCAATTAAAAAGCCATTATTTTATTCAAGCTAAATAAAATATTTTCATTCTTGAACTCTATAAATAGGACCTAGTACCCAGCCATTTATTCATTCATCAAGCTAAGTTCAGAGTCTGCAAGCTGCTAGGTTATTTTTAGAGTGATAAACACTTGGGTTGGGGTTATAAGCTTTATCCTTATAAGCTTAATAAACACTCAGGAAGTAAGGTTCGTATTATATTTTGGTTCGAGGTGTAGTTCGGTTATAGAAGCATTCGAGGTATTCCTTCTTCTAGTTCCTTTCTGTGTTTTTCTTATAGTTTTTCTACTCAAAACCTAACTCGTATTCTTTATTCTTGGTTAGGAATCTAAGATCTTGAACGTAAGATTGTTCTTGGTAAGTATCTTTTTGATGGTATAGTTCGTTCATTTCATCCCTTTTCTTTAGTATACTCACCTTTCTATTATGTTTTTAGGAGTGTTCCAAAGTCCCGATACTGTTCTCATATCCCGGTATTTTGGTAAGGAAAATAGGATAGGATTTTATATGTTATATGTTATCTTATGATTGATATGTTATGTATGTTGATAGACTTGGGCATATGACTTGTATAGCTAACAAGCCCCAATAAATTTATGGGCATATGACTTGCTTAGCTAGCAAGCCCCACAAATCTAATGGGCATATGACTTGATTAGTTAACAAGCCCCAATTAGTATAATGGACATTGTAGTAGTATATGACATATGTTTTTGATATAGTATATGTTTATGATATAGCATACGTTATGATATAATTCTATGTATATGATTTATGTTGTTAGTTTTTCCTTGCTAGGCATTAGGCTCATTCCTTTCTGTTTATATGTGCAGGAAATTAGCTATGGCGGCGGAAAAGGTTCTTGGCAGCTTGGGGATGTGTATTGAGGCAGGATGGAATCGATGGATTGAGCGTTCGATTAGAGGATGAAGTCTTTAAATCATATTTCTATGTATTTTTCCGCACTTAGTTTTGTAATCGATTTATTTAGATCATGTTATGTTTTATTTTCAAAACAATGGGATCCCATATCCTAAACGCATTTTTATGTATTCAAACCTTTTCTTTACATAATAAAGTTATGATGTTTTCGCATGTACGTTTTCTTATGATTAATATAGTAGTTATTAATGGTCCAAGGTCTAGAATAGTTGGGTTGTTACAACAAGGTTCAAAACCGATTGGGTACAAGTGGGTATTTCAGAGAAAATATCACACCGATGGCACACTACAAATCTTCAACGCAATATTTGTAGCCAAAGGGTTTAAACAAAAGGAAGGAATCGATTATTTTAACACGTATGAACTCGTTGCTAGGATAACCACCATAAGAGTACTATTTGTCTTATCATCAATATATAACCTTTATGTTCATCAAATGGATGTCAAAACAACATTCCTAAATGGAGATCTCGATGAGGAGATTTATATGGAACAATCGGAGGGTTTCGTTCTAAGGGGAAATGAACATAAAGTGTGTAGGCTTGTTAAATTATTATATGGTTTACAACAAGCACCGAAAAAATGGCATTAGAAGTTTGATAAAGCCATCATTTTGATGGGTTTAGACACAATAATGCGGACAAGTGCTTATACTTTAAGACTTGCGATGGCTATGCCATCTTGATGTGTCTATATGTTGATGACATGTTGATATGAGATGGAAGGCATAATAGAAACGAAGAGGTTTCTATCTTCCATTTTCAAGATGAAAGACCTTGGAGAGGTTGACACCATCTTTAGTATAAAAGTGAGAAGAAATAGTGGGGGTTATGCCTTAAGTGAAGAACGCTATGTTGAGAAAGTGCTTGAAAAGTTTAGTCATCTCAAAATCAAAGAGGCAAATACACCATTTGATTAAAGCATAAATCTTGAAAAGAATAATGGTAGAGCAATGACTCAACTTGAGTATGCAAGTGAATTAGGGAGTCTAATGTACGTTTCTCATTGTACAAGAGCAGATATTGCATATGTGGTTAGAAAACTAAGTAGGTTTACTAGCAATCCATGTATGGAACATTGGAAAGCGATTAAGAGAGTTCTAGGTTACCTTAAAAGGACCAAGCAGCTAGGCCTCCAATATTCAAAGTTCCCAAAGATACTTGAAGAATATTCCAATGCGAGTTGGATATTGAGTGTTGGAGATAATCTCTCCACAAGAGGTTGGGTGTTTATGCTTGGAGGAGGAGCGGTTTCTTGGGGTTCCAAGAAACAAACATGTATTTCACACTCAACAACGGAGGCCGAATTTATAGGTTTAGCAGCAACTGACAAAGAGACCGAGTGGCTAAGAGATCTCTTGTTGGATATCTCAATCTTTGCGAATGAGGTATCGATGATCTCAATATTTTGTGATAGTCAAGCCACATTAGCTATAGCTTATAATGACATATACAATGGGAAGTCTAAACATATAATTCTAAGACATGAGTATGTGAGATAGTTGATTCAAGGAGGAATCATATCAATCTCATATGTTAAGACAAGTGAGAACTTAGCAGATCCATTTACAAAACCTTTTGTGAAGAGGTTAGTAAGCTCCACTTCAAAAGGGATGGGACATAAATCCTAGAATAAATATTCACCAATGATGGAAACCCAACTCCAAACTTGTGAACATCAAGAGAAAGAGTTCAATGGGTAAGAACAAGTTATTGGGTGAATAGTTTCAACACTACAAAGTCATGAGTTCCATCCAAGGATGGTTAGTGTTGGTTGCTACCGAATGAGTGTTAAGCGTAGGGATTTTAATGAAGTTTAGTTATGTGCAACAAGCATCTCTAAAGGTAACAAATATGTTGAAAGAACCTCACCTTTATGAACTTATAGGTGGTGCCGCCTTTCATGGGAATTGGAGTTTCTCCCCGGAAAGTTCATAAAATGGATGAGCACATGGCCATATGAGTGCTAAGCGAGAAATATGGGAAAATGAATTGTCAAGTGGAGGTGTGTGAGGTGTTATCGGTCCTATCATTAGTGAGTATTTGGTTCAATCTTCAAGACACCAATGACTTCAATAAGACTTTGTAATACTTTCACTAAGATAAAGTTCAAATTGAAAGATACTTTATATTATGCACCAAAACTGTTAAGCTAACTGGAGAGGATTATATTTAACCAAGTGGGGAAATGTTGAGATTGGTTAAATATAATGGTTAAGATGTTTACACGTTGAGGCGAAAAGCACTTGACGGTTTTTTTTCACTTAAAGAGAAGTGAAAACATGAGATTGTGTAGAAGACATCTAAAAGTGAATTTTATGGGTCTAAAGTGATACAATGAGGTATCCAAACATTCTCAAAATGTTTGGTAGCATTTGAATAAATTTTAGGACCATTGGAAGAGTCCAAATTCAGAGGGGGTGGCAATGCGTCACTCCCTAAGGGCGTAGCATCGCCAAAATGTGAAGGGCTTCAAAAGCCTTAGCAGGCAATGCATCGCCTGGACTGTCTTTTAGGGTTGTACAATTTCCGTAAAGTGCTCCAAATGATGTGTTTTAAATGCTCTAATCCTATTGATTAGACCAATGATGATGCCTACACTATATATATATGAGTTATTAGAGTGGTAAAGTCGTGATCACACTTTCCAACTCTCTCTCTCTAACCTTGTTCTCTCTCTAGCTTTCTTAGACCAAAGTTTTCTCCAAGAAAATCATCAAGCTTTGCCGGACTGGCATAAGTTTTAAGACTTGTTCAATCCCAAATCTCTTTCTACTTAGTTGAAGCTTCAAACAATAATGGAAGGCTTGGAATATAGATTTTGGATAACGATATTCTTATTGTGTATAAGCTTTAGAAGTTCCCAACCTTTGAAGATTCCAATTGCTCTAAATCAAAGGTTGTATCTATCTAACCCTAACTTTGTTTTGTGTTACTCTGTTGTGTTTTCATTATTAGTATTGATGATTAAATGTTTCTAAATTCATCTTATAATTGTTTATTCATTTAGTTTCTTATATTCAAGATTAACATTCATATCATGAACATATTTATTTGATTATCAAGAAGTGCTTTCATACTTTGAATTTGGATCTTGATTAACATCTAGGGTTTGGAATATTGCATTATTCATCGTTGATTTGTAAAAAGTAAAGCCATGTATTCCCAACACGTTCGCCCTATGAGTTACATCATACCTTAGTAATTCTCTTGTTGTGTCGCATTTTAGCATGCTAACAACACTCTGCTTTTCATATAGTCATACATCACATGCATACATACATAACAATTTATCTCATAATTTATTTTCCCATACATTCAACATAATCACATAAGAATTCTAACTAACTTCCTTACCTCAATTCCAATCTATTAAAATGGTGTGATAGCTTTACAATGATCCTAGAATAATCAATCAAACACTCGTCTTAATATCAAGTAAAATTAAGCATATCATACAAACATATATGTTGTGATATAATTTGATCAATAACGTGCAAGTGTACATAATCACAAAACAAGTAATAAAGTGATAAATAATCGAGATAGTCTCCAAAGGGATTGCAAATTGAAACTAAGTGCACAAATCAATTACCAAACAATTCCAAAAGTTACCAAATTAATTTGCTTTGATTTTTGTAAACTAACACTACTTGAGATCAATTAAAATTGCTTAAAAATAAAATGCAGTGCCAATCTAAAAGTGAGATCAAATCAATTGGTTGAAATGTGATTGAATTATTAAATTCCTCTATGGGAAGTGACCTGTACGTTTTGCTGCAGCAAAATTTCCAAAGTTAACAAGAATTCAAATTAAGTTTATAAAACTTTCTCAAATCCTATGGTATTAATTATTTCGCCTAATTAAACATGTTCCTATGCAAATCAAGTTTAAGAATGCAGATTTAAGCATGAATTTGCAATTGTTACACAAGGCAAATAACGCATTCCTATGTTATTCACAAAACATAATCTAACAAGATCATCTACTTGTGTCGTTCAAATTTATCTATTATATTCAAACTTCCCAGCACAAATATAACTAATAATCTTGTCATTGATGGAGAAACAACAACAAGAATTCATCAATAAACACATTTGAGTGAACAATGGCTAATTCGCTAAAATAAAGTGCTAGAAATTTAGAATTAAGACAAAGAGTTCCTTAATAATCTAAGCCTCAAAATATCTAGTTCATGGCTAAAACAAGAAATACAAACACAAAATTAAATCTGTCCATGAGAATTCAAACACCAATTACTAAGAGAAATTAGAAAAGAAATAACAAATCAAGGAGAAGAATAGCCCAAAATTGATGATGAAATCAATATTCTCTTCTTTTCCTCTTCTTCTTTCTTCTATTTCCTTCTTTGTACTCTGAAATCTTCTTGTACTTGGTGCTTCTCTCTCTAAAAGATGGCTGAATTGGGTAATGGAGGTTGCTTTCTTTTTATGATGCTAGTGTGATAAAACCCTTTTTCCTCATGTCCCCAAAAAGCCCCTTGTGGATGCTCAAAATTCAACACCGATAAAGAACCCATATCTCATGCCTATGGTCCCTGGAAGGTCAAAAGCAACCATGTTTGAAGTCCATTTGAACCCTAAAATTAGTGCTCAAAATGACCCTGCTCCAAATGACCACTCCACCTTGGACACTGGTAAAGAGCCCAAACGTCCCGCGCGCCCCGCGCCCCAGGTGCCTCGCACGCCCCGTGCACACCTAGGCGCCTCGCGCACCCCGCGCATCCCGCTCACCTCGCGACACCACCAGGAGACAAGCATCTCGTGGCCCCCAAGACGCCACGCGCAATAGTCACGCTGTGGTCCTCGTGGTGGCCTCCTCTCACACACCAGCCTCATCCTTAGGGGTGTCCACGTGGTGACCATGGAGCAAGAAGAGTTAGAATACAGATGGTACGGTGTCCTTGCTAGACAGGTAGTGGTAGTACAAGAATGGTACATGGTTAGGAATCCCCCAACATGCTTATGAGATCTGTACCCAACAAGTAGTGGAGGCATAATATGGTACCAAGACAGGAGTACTTTTGCAGACCCCTGAGACGTACTAGAGCAAACCCCCACTCTTCCAACACCACTACCCCTGAAACCACTCTCCTGACAGTGTACTTGTGTACCATCTGGTCCCCTGGACCACAATGTATCAGGGGCCATTAGAGCCCACTATAAAAGGAACCACACTTCCACATTGGAAGTGGTTGGGAAAAATACTGTAGCCCTACACCATATGAAATACAAGTTCATTTCACCATTTTCTTTCTGCAACTGTTCTTTGAGTTCCCAAATAGATCTTTGAAGTTTTTCTTTTGATAATCTCTACATTTCTATTTTTCTAACTTAACTTGGTTGACGAGTTCTCACCTTCAACACCCCTCCTTGCCTCTCACATCAGTTTCATTTTCTCTTCTAGAAACTACTCCAAAATTCAGTCCATTTTATCTTATTTTTTCACCACCTCATCACTCCTTGACAGCTCAATTAATGGTGCCACACGTCTCTCCTTTATATGTTGAATTTCCCTCTTTGTATCCTGCTGAAAATTCTCCAGCAAAATTTATTTTTCTCCAGCAAAACCTGACATTACAGCACAAATTAAATAACTAAGATCCATTTCACTTTTTAATTTTTTATTTGGAAAAATTCATGCATAAATTATTTAATTTCAGCTCTAAAATACTAACAAGACACAAAACTCACAACAACAACACAAAAATGGAAAATAAATAAACTAAAAATATATTAACAAACAGGCACTCATCACTCTTCTTAATTCAACATTCAAAAGCTTGAAAATATAAATATAACTCTTTATTCAAGAGTTATCATACCCCCAAAGTTATGACAATGCTCGTGCTCAAGTGATGAATCTAAAAAGACACCAAAAGACACAAAAGACAACACAATTTGAACAACAACAGCAACAACAAAAATTAAAGACGGCAAAAACAAGAGACAACAAGAGAGGATAAACTTTGTTTTGCCAATGCTTAAAAAGGGGAAAGCTCTCGGGATTGTTATTTTGAATAAGAGAAGTTGAATTTTGCACTTACACAAGCCTTAAACCAAAATCTTCAAGTGTTAATGTTGCTGTCAAAATATGAGTCAAGTGTTTCTCCCTTTAGTGCATGCATAACTTTTCCTAATCATTTTCCATCACCCAAAATAAAACTAGGCCTTTGTCCTAAATCTTAAATAATGTCTCCATAAGTTACTTAGTGATTTCCTCTCCACTAATGAAGACAAGCACCACACCAAAGATCAATAGGACTTTATCAAGCTTGTATAGGCTAGGGTGAAGGCAAGATAAGAGATATTAATTTTGGTTTGAATCACCCTAAGCAGCTCAATCTTTCTAGGACCAAAATCAACGCACACATTAATTTCTCCAAAGAAAACCCCACAACAAAATATAACTATTGCCACTAGCCTTTATTACTCACATAACAAGGACACAAACTAAAATATACTTTTCTTTTATTCAAATAGTTACACCCCCAAACTTATTTACAATCATACTTAACTAATCTTTTTTATTTCTTTCTTTTTTTCACTTCTTGATACTTGAGAATTTTTCTCAATTGATCCCAACTCTTTAAGCTTTTGGCTTCTCTGAGGCAATATTGGTTGCTCATCAACCTTTGGATCTTTCTCTTTACGAGATTCTCCAACACCTATGGGTTCTTAAGAGTTGTTATCACAAAATAACATATTCTCAAAGAAATCCACTTTTCTTGATTCAATTATCACATTAGACTCAAAGTCTAATAGCCTATAGGCCTTGGTATTTGAGGCATAGCCTTCAAATGCACACTTAACGACCATTGGACTGAAGTTGGTCCTTTTAGGCTTTGTGCTCTTGGAATAAGCAAGGCACCCCCACACTTAAAGATAGTCTTGGTTAGGCTTCTTTCCTCTCCATAACTCATATGGAGACACATTGTTCTTTTTCATAGGAATTCGATTCAATATATGACACGCAATAAGCAAAGCTTCACCCAACAAATTATAACACAATTTAGCATAACAAAGCATAGAGTTAATCATCTCAAGATGAATCATATTCTTTCTTTCAGCTATCCCATTTTGTTGTGGAGTGTAAGGTGGAGTGCATTCATGTATAATGCCATCTTGTTCACAAAACACATTGAAATAATTTGAAATGTATTCACCACCTCTATTACTTCTAAGGGTCTTAACTTTCATTTCCAATTGATTTTCCACTTCAGCTTGATAGATTTTAAATGCATTAAATGTATCATCCTTAATCTTAAGCAAATACACTAAGTATATCTAGAGCAATCATCTATAAAAGTCATGAAGTATTTATTTCCTCCTCTAGTCAACATGTCATTCAATTCACATAAATCACTATGTATTAATTCTAGTAAGTTTTAACATCTATCAACACTTGGAAAAAGTTTCTTTACCATTTTAGATTTAACACATAGTTCGTATTTTTTATGCTCATTCACATCACAATTAATCAATCCACATTTAACAACTCTTTTAATTGTGCTATTACCTATATGAGCAAGTCTATTATGACACAAAGTAATAGAACTAGAAATAATCACATTGCAAGATTTAGAAGCATTATTGTTATTGTCATCATCAAGAGCACAAAGTTTGATCATCCCATCACATGAATAACCTTTTCCCACAAAAGTGTCCAATTTAGTCAAAACAAGTTTACTAGATTTAAACTCCATTTTGATATCGGGTTTACTCAATAGACTTTATAACACCCCTAATTGCCTATCTCTATTAAAATAATAATTTTAAAAATAACTTCACAGATTTCGTAATCTGACTAAAAACACAGTGGGTCTTTATTTAAAATAGATGCAGAGTTTAGATCCAATGTTCAAAACAAAAGAGAATTTGTTGTAGTCTTAAAAATAAATAAGTACATCCCACTAATAAATTAAAATAATGAAAGACTTTAAGGTAGTATGGCATTCTGGATCATTTTCTTGTTCAATGGCTCCCCGCAGCATACATACATACTTATGGAAAACTGACTCAACTCACCATGCGTGCCAAACAAGTCTACCTAGTGTTTACCTGGAAGGGGAAAAGTAAGGGGGTGAGCTAAAAGCCCAGTAAGGAAGTACAAACACAACATACAAGCATAAGCAATACATCTGATAAATTCTTAACATACCTCTCTTATAGCAATCATTATCAACATGTGTCATAATCATAAACATGAGATTATTTGCAACATAAGCATAATCATACATCACCATATCATAATCATAAACATAAGATCATTTGAAACATAAGCATAAGAATTCAACATAAGATCATAAGTATAAGCATACAACATAAGATCATGGCTCCCATATCATCCAATGATCAGCACATAAGCATACAACATAAGATCATGGCTCCCCTATTGTCCAATGATCACATGTGACTCCCTTTTGGTCACTTACATTGCACACTTTTGACCATAATTCACCTGGCACTCTTTTGGCCATGATTTACGTGGCACCCTTTTGGCCATGAATTTCTCTGGCACCCTTTTGGCCAGAATCTTAGGCACGTCTGCCTTTAATAATGTTGCAGCACTAGGATAAGCAAACACAAACAATTCCATATCTCATAACTAGAGCTCATTCAGAAACATAACAAAAAATCTAGCTAACTTCCTTACATTCATAAAAAAAAAGCATTCATAAAACATTCATGACACCCTTTTAGTCAACTTTTGTGCACCCTTTTTGTTGTACCCTTAGCATCAATCACACAAGCATATACATTATCATAAAACATTAGCAACATTATAGTAATCCAAGAATAAGTACTATAAAAATTCCTTACCTCAAGTCCAAGCACAAAACCCAAACAGCACAGGACCACTTCCTCAAAAGCCTAAACATAGTAAGTACAATTTGGTTTCAATCACAATTCATACTCACACAAACATATCACAAAGTTTGCATGTTCTTGTATACCTTCTAAGTGCCTATGACGAAACCAAATAATTTCACAAAAATCATAATACATGAAATACCACTTATCATGCTACCATTTATACATAAAATCATAGATTTTAATCACATAAGAGTTTTAAACAATTCCAAAATTGAAATTATATACCTGGTCGAAATGTACAAAAAAAAATGTGACACTTTGTTTTACAAAAATTATGACTAAAACTCATGTTTCACATTACCTAAAACTCATACATATTTGAAAATAATTTTTGTTTTTAAATATCTTTATGGACCTAATAGTTGGTAAAAGGACTGAAAATTCTCACATTTTTAATAAACCAATTTCTAGACATTTTTTAAAAATAGCTTTCTCAATCTTTAAACCATAAAAATCTGCATGTATTTTATTAAAGAAGAATACATTATTAAAGTGTGAAAATCACCTTTAACTTATATAAATTCTAAAATGTGAATTTTTAATCCATAAAATGTGCTCTTTTTAAAACCATTGACAATTTACTATAAATAATAAACTCAAATTCAGCAAGTAATATTTTATTTAAATAAGCTCATATTCATGTTAAATCATTAAACCTAACATGTTTTTATATTTTCATGCATTCCAAAAAATAATACAATTATCATGCATCAAACACTTGGATCATTTCAACAACATAACTAAAAATAAAGTTTTATTCGAATATATTATTAATCATAAAGAAATACAACAAATTCACGTTTCCTAATTCAAACATACATTCTTCATATATTCTTGAGATACACGGCATTATCATATAATCAACTCCATACTAGCATACTTTTAAACAATATTTATACATCATATTTCTCATGCTCATATTCCTTATACTTTAATCTTGCACCATTTCCCTTAATCAAGAAACATGTTTATCGAAACGCAAAAGTAATGAATTAAATCATACCACAATGTTAAGTCGAAACATACACAAATATATCCTCTTGTTTCCCAAAATTTAGTTAAACTTAATCATGCTTCTAATCAAGAGATCATCACCATACACATCTTCATCAAAACCATATGATCAAACATGGGCATATTTTCTCAAAACATCAAATAATAATCCATGACCATAAATAAGAATTAAATCAATATCAAATCAACAAAAGGGTAGGGAATCTCATTACCTCCTTTGTAGTGTTGAAGAACACAAAGCAAATCAATCCTTAGGCACCTAGGGATTTCGAAATACTCCACCAAAAGAAAAGATGAACAAACTTCTTAGAATTGAGAAGAAGAAACCATTTTAGAGGATCAAAACCAAAACCAAAACCAAAATCAAGATAAGAACACATAACTAGAGATTCTTGAAACTCATTTCCTCTTCTCCTTCTTTCTCTCTTTCTTTCTCTCTTTTTCTTTCTCTTTTTCTTGCTCTCCTCTTTCTCTCAAAGCTTTGGCAGCCACCAAATGGGTCTCCAAGGCACACATTTTCTTATATTTATAATAACCTAGTGACCTAACCCTAAGAAAAGAAACCAAGTGTGAAAGCTCAAATCGTATCCCACCAAATGAGCCTAAATCCCACCATTTCTTCTCCTTACACCTCACCTAAACCCTATCTCAATGTGAACATAACTAAAATGGTAAGTCTTTGTCATCTTATCTCCAAAAAGATGACAACCGAATTTTCTTTATATTTATTTTCTTAATTTAAATAAAATAAAAAAATCACATTCACACACACACACACACACACACTACACATTTGACACACACACACACAAATAAGAAAAATCACATACATTGTCACACTAAAAATGTAACATTAATAATAAAACAACAAAAAAATTACACAATTATTCCAAATAAATCAATTAAATCCTAACTCACATAAATAAACAATTAAAATAAATTTTCTAATAAATCAACAATTAAAATAAAACATAACAAAAAATAATAAAAAAAATTGGATCACTACAGACTTCCACTTACAATATTTCTAGTCATGTCGGAAACATAGAAAACATTAGTTATGGTCAGTTTATTTCCATTAGTGAAGAACACATCAATGCATCCCCTTCCAAGTACCTTGGATCTCTTCTCATTTCCCATTTGGACTTCAAGTCCAACCTTTGTACTTTCAAAGGTTTTGAAAATAGTTTTATCATAGGTTGCATGAATGGTAGCACAAGTAGCATACCACCATCATTGTTCCTTTCCTTGGGTTGCATTAACTTCACTCAAGGTTTCAATGATCTAAACATCAAATGCATTGGCTTTGGTATCATTACTTAGGTTTGCAATGATCACATCATCAAATGCATTGACCTTAGTATCTTCACTTTCTTTTGCAATGATCCATCATCAATTGCATTGACATGTTCACCTACTCTTAAGGTTGCATTAGTCTCATCACCACATGCATGAACCATGTCAATTATCTTTAGGGTTATTATACATTCTTCATTTAATGCATTAGATTAAATTAATGTCACAAAGATCTCATCATCAATTGTATTAACCCTAATCTCATTATGGTTAATTTTACAATTATCATATCTCACATGATCATCAATAACTTTATAAATAAAACGAGTATAACAATAACCCTTTTTGTCCATTAACATTCACAATTGTACTATTAACATAAACAATAATCTCAAGCTCACAAAAATATGGCAGCAAACACATTTAATTCAAATTCTTGAAATCTTCACATTTAAATAAGGAACTTGATGATACCATTCTCTTTAAGTATGTAATCCCATTGGGTTGTCTCATCCTTTATTAATGAAGACTTTTGAATCCATATCCACATTCATGTAGAGCATATCCAAATAGAACTTTCTTTGATCTCTCGTGGTTATGGCAATGATATAGCATTCTCTGGCAGCGAGCTGATCTCCTCTCACGGCACATATACCTGAAGACGATGGAAATTTTATTGCTAAATGACGAATTGAAGTCATGGCTTCGAATGTCATTAGTGCAGGTCTTCCCAATATTGTATTGTAAGTAGTCGGGCAATCAATTACTACAAATTCGAGCATTTTGGCTACATCTTGTGCTTCATTCCCTAGTGTCACCACAAGCTCAATCGTGCCTATGGCTACCATTCCCTCTCCCGAAAATCCGTAGAGGGTCATTGAGTTCGCCTTAAGATCGGCAACAGATAACCCCTTCTTTTCAAGGGTGGACCTGAATAACACATTTACGGAGCTCCCATTATTGATCAGTATCTTTCGTACTCTTCAATTGGCGAGCTGAATGGTTATCACCAACAGGTCATTATGTGGGAATTGGACGTGGCTAGTGTCCTTTTCCGTAAAAATGATTGGTTGTTTATCCAATTGTTGTTTAGATAACTTCTGTTCCGGCATGAATTCGGTGCCGTCATGTGTCCTCATCTCTTGGATATACCTTTTCTAGGCTCTGTTACTCATTCCTACCAAATGGGGCCCTCCAGCAATAGTGGTTATTTCACCCCCCCCCCCCCCCCTTCAATAGGAGGAGGGGTGATCTGATTTCCTTGAGCAGGTTGAGGGTTGGCCTAGTTTGTTGAGCCCCGTCGGTTGATTAGGAGCTACCCTGCTTTGAGTGTATTGTGCTAATAGTCCAACCCGGATGAGAGTCTCGATCTCATCTTTCAATTGATGGCAATCATCAGTGTTGTAGCCGGTGTCATTATGATACCGGCAGAACTTAGCTGGATCTCTCTTCGCCCTTTGATGCTTCATGGGCCCAGGCTTCTTCCATGAAAGGCGAGTAGAATTTCCAAGAAGATATGTTCTTGCATATATGTCAGGTCGGTATAAGTTGTATAGATGGAGTTAAACTTCTCCTCTGGCTTATTATTTTTAGAGTTGCTTAGGTTGCCCTCACAATTCCTTTTCGTTTATTGCCCCCTAACTGGTTATTCCCAGTAGCGAGTTGAGCCACAGCTGCAGAATCTATTACTGCTCCAGCAGGTTGAACGGGGGTCTGGCTGGTTCCTACCATAGCAGATTCTGCCTCTTCTAAGTTTATCCATTCTTGAGATTGAGCCAAGAATTCATCCACACTCTTTACCCATTTTCTCTGGATTTCTTTCCACAAATCTCCTCCTACAGTAATTCTCGTCCTCATAGCCATGCGATTAGAGTTATCATCAGCGTCTCTAGCTTGGGTCGCTGCATTTATGAATCGGTTAAGATAGGCCTTCAAGAATTCAGTGGGTTGTTTCTTAATGTTAGCCAATGAATCAGCCTCTACTCGGGTCTCCTTCTCAACCCAAAATTGTCTCTTGAACTTGGAGGACAATTTTTTCCAGGAGGTGATTGAATGTTTTTTATATTTATTGAACCACAGTTTGGTCGGTCCAGTCAATGTTGTTGGGAACATAATACACCTTAGGTCAACATTTACATTGTGGGTCATCATGAGTGTGTTGAAGGTCCCTAGGTGATTGAACAGATTGGTGGTTCCATTATACGTGGGCATGGTCGGCATCCTGAAGCCAGTAGGATATGGGGTTTCTGCAATATGAGGAGCAAAGGCTTGAGCTCCTCATCATAATCACAGTCATCAATGTTCTTTCTAGACATGAGTCTTTTCATCTGCTCCTCCATTAAGGCTAGCTGCTCGAGGGTTGGATCCTTGGTCACTAGGTTATTTGGGAGCTGGTTACTAGCTCCCATCCTGTGTGTTAGATAGGTTATTATCCCTCCAAGCGTGAGCTCGGTTAGGCGGAACATTCCCCTATTGTTGGGTACAATAGACAGAGATCCCCTAGTTTGAGTATAACCCAAATCATCGTAGCGAGTTGAATGTCCTCTTTGTGTGTTTAGGTGATCACGCAGGTCAGACTATGGGTTGTAGCGGGTTATAGGTTGATTATTCCTGTGGGACCCACTTTGCCTCCTTCTGATGTTAGGATCAGTTGCAGGAGGGGGTAATCAAGCTAAAATATCCTCAATTTTCCTATTAGCTTGTGATAGATGGCTCCTTATCTGAGCATTCTTCATTTCAATGGCGGTCAGGTATCTAGGATTGGGATTCGATGGGTGTGAGGCTGAACTTCCAGCATCCTCCTGATCCACATGATGTTTTCCAAGGCGACAATGTGTGGATGTACCTTCTCCAGTGGGGATGGTCATGTGGTGACCTCCTTTATCATCAGGTTGCTCTGTTTCGTTGTCGTTCATAGAACGGGTGACCACCATGATGATTGTTGGGTTGAAACTTGTGTGAGAATTCAAGCCTAATCTACTCTCAATGAGAGCACCAATTTGATGATGCGGTTTTTTGGCAACAGGGGATTTAGAAATCTGAAAAATAGAGAGACTAGACTTTTAATAAACCGAATAGAAAGGAATGGCAAAAAACAAGAACACAAAATACTCACACGATTTTACGTGGTTTAATGGTTAAAATCCACCTAGTCCACGAGTCACTCTTATTGATTTGTTTTGGACTCTAAACAATTTCAGTAGAGTTTTGGCATATAGAAAGTCGATCCCTTTTTCTGTCATTCTCCTTGTATTTATAGGAGATTATCATGGACAATTTTGGGCAACCGTACATTAATATGATAACTTACAAATTTCGATAACTTCCCAATTACATAAACACATAATTGCCAATTAATTCTATAATAGTATTGTCGGGTAATAAATACATAATAAAATCTAGGAATTTATTAGGCGTATAAGGATTCTTCGAGTCTTTTGGGATCCTTCATTGTGCGTCATAGTTAGGCTTCTACGAGCTGGACACACTCCTCGAGCTGGGTATTGTTGGACCAATGCGAATTAACACGAGTCATGTTCGGAGTTTCACGAGGGCGATCCGGGCGATGTGTAGCTCTAGCTGCTCACTCTAGAGTTAACAAGATACTCTTTATATGTACATTTTATTTTATTCATACGCCTGTCTTCCAGCTGTACCCTATGCTGAGTAATTCAGCTCATATTTTTGGGGTACAACATTTTCCCCCCAAGTCCCTGCTCGTGCATGACGTCATGTCTGACACGCACAGTAGGGCCCAATGAATAAAATAAAAACTTTTAATATAAATAAATGAAAACACAATACGTATTAATTATATTATATTTTCCTTTTAGCTTTTTTCTATTTGACTTTTCTTTTGTTCATTACAAAGATGGTCTTTTTTATTTTATTTTAACAAATTTGAGGGAGGCCATTATTACTACTTCTATAAAATAATAATTTTTTAACATATAATTTTTTTTAAAATATGAGGGAGGCCAAGGCCTCCCCCAACATATATATACATCCATCCCTGGCCCACGACAATGAGACCCACTATCCCCATACCTGTTTCTAATTTGTGAAAAAAGTTTTTCAACACTTCTATGCCAAGTAGAAAGTCGAAGAGATATTTTAGGCATAAAAATAGCTAAACATATCTCTCCCATAAGTCATCTTTTTTATTTGTTGATGATATTTTGCTTACTGTTCAGGCTTCTGAAAGATCTTTGCAATCTATCCAAAAAGCATTTTCCCTTTACTCTGAATGTTCAGTACAGGTACAATACTAAATTTATAATAATAGTTATACTTGAATTTTATTTGTTCCAAGTTTGATATATGTATGACTACAATATCCTATGTTTCTTTTTACAGATGATCAACTTCAACAAATCTCTCATATTCTTCTCACCTAATATCATTGATGAAATTCGATCACTTTTTATTTCCTCTCTAAACATGCAAACGACTGACAACATATAAACTTACCTGGGGCTGCCTATGTTGGGGGTAGGAACAAGAAACCTTTGTATAGAACAATTAAATAGAAAATATGGTTACAATTATATTATTGGAAAACAAAGCTCTTCTCTCAAGCAGGAAAGGAAACCCTTTTAAAAGCAGTCATTCAAGTGATACCAACGTATCTTATGTTATGCTTTAAAATCCTGAAACGGCTATGTCAGAAGATTGAAGGTTTATTAGCACAGTATTGGTGGGGATCTTTTTAATCCAAAAGGAAAATTCATTTGGTTAGAGACTTTCAAAACAAATAACATCTTATATAATTGGTAAAATGAAAAGATTCGTATATGTGTTGGTTTTTTTTATACATGTATTTTATCAACTTTTTAGGCAGAAGCACTAGCTCTATTGGTGGGACTAAAATGAGTTCAAGAAATTAATCTACTTGTAAAAGCTTTCTTCTTTGATTCACTGTCCTTAGTTCAAGCTTTGGATAGTGCTACTATGTATCACAATGAGTTGGGAGTCCTTTTTTCCTGATATAAAAGCTTTATTGTCTAACTTTTCGGAGACATATATTTCTCGTGTTAGTCGCAACTTTAACATTGCAGCCCTTGGATTGGCTAAGTATGCCCTTAGGCTAGATGATGAGCTTTCTTGGATGGAAGAGATCCCCCTTGCTATCTGTACTTATGAACATCTGGAATCTTAATCTAATACACTATTTTTTCACCAAAAAAAAAAAAAAGATACAAGAGTTTAATTTAATATATATATATCATAGCCCTAAAGTACCAATTGCAACATAAGTTCATATAATCATCATATGACATTCAATTATGATACCCTAGATTTCTGAATGCACATAATAATAAAATTTAATACATATATACATTTTAGAAGAAAATTACCTTAATTGGAAAGAAAAGAGTAAAAAGAATTGGATTTGAATCCCAAGGCAAAGAATTTTATGATTCTTAGAATTATCTCTTGGTAGAAGATCTTGGATTTGAATCTCTAAGCAAAGACTTCTTCAATTCTTGAAAATCATCTCTTGGTAGAAGAAAAAGAGTGAAGATCTCTTTTTCGATCTCAAAACCTAAAAGAATGAGACGTTAAGCTTATTCAATATATTTAAATAGACTAAATTAAGGTTAAATAAAATCTAAGGGAGAGGATTATAATTAAACTAACTATATGGATGGCTACAATTAGACTGAGGTTTTAAATTAAGTATTTGGGCTTAATTATTAAAATTAGGTATTGGGTTTAAGACCTAATTCTTGTAATAATTTGTTTGAGAGGCCTAACAACAACCTGCTTCAATAAAATTAACATATATTTTAACTCACAACTCGAAATTGACTAATTTTGATGCATTAGAGAGCTAACAAAATTATTTAGAATAATATGGGAAATAGAATTCTTCAAATTCTAAAATTATCCTACTCAAATTACCATGCAAAATAATATTATGTACGACTCACATATATTGCAACATATCTTATAATTTCAATACTTCAAAATTTATGGATTAATATAATTTCAAGCAACATAATATTAACATATCAATACTCAATTAAAGTATGAAATCATCAATACAACAGTTACGTTCATACTTAACTATTAGACCAATAAAATTGTATTAGAACCTCGATCATAGTCTCCTACAAATAACTTCAAATATATTGTTAGTAAGACATATTTAATCATGTGTAACATCTATAACACATAACTATAAGAACGCCCTAATCTATTAATTTGTAAAAATGTTGCTCAACTCACATATATTAGAAAAATACCATTTTAAGGAAAAGTTCAGTGGGGCCTTGATAAATCATGCAATTTGGGCCCAATAGTTTGAAACAGAAATGTCGTGTTTTTATGCAGTATTTGGAACTAAAATAAAATAATAAGTCCCACTGACGTAATATGAAACATAAACCATAACATAAGTTCTTAATTATTCTTGGCGCTCATCTTGATCGTTATTTGTTCATAGGACACCCTGCGTCACACATGTCTAGACGTCGGAACCTCCCACATCACTGTGTGTGCCAAGGAGAAACCCTATTGCCTACCTGAAATAGGGAAAGAAAGTGGGTGAGCTAAAAGCCCAATAAGGAAGTACAAACAAATGCAACAATATTTAAGAAAACACAAGAAGACTAAATTCGTGTCGTAAACTCATGGCAAAACATATCGTAACTATATCATATTAATAATCATATATCATTATCATAAGAATTCATATTCGTATCATAATCATAACCATACATCATGTGATCATGGCAAAACACTTGTTCGAACGTTTGATCCTTCATGGTTACAAAACAAAAATTATACGTTTGAATAATAGGCGTATGTTCGAACGTAAAAATACATTTGCATGTAACATGCATACATGAGAGTGTTCTTAAAATTAGCGTTGAAGTTGGAATTTGTTCATTTATTTTCTTGTAAATTTCCCAAAAATTCAGCAAGTATAAAATAATTTGCCACTTAAATTATTACTACATTATTATCTTAAATCACATATTTGTCATTCATATATTTTATTACAAAAATTAATTTTCAAAAATAATTTCTTAGCTTTAATTTGTGTAGAAATAATAACCTCATTTATTATTTAGTAACATTTGAAAGAATGTGACAAAATTTGTAATTACTCATAATTATTAAATAAATGATTTGATCACCTTTTAAAAAAAATTCACTTAATTATTTTGCAAATAAAATCTGCATTAATGCAATAGTGCAAATGCATATTTATATTATAAAAAAGAACCATATTCTTCATGTATAAAATTTAAGACATAAATTATTAAAGCGTACACTTTATATCTTTCAATTAGAAGAGCCTCTCCGACAAAACTAAGAAAAAATCAGCAAGCAACTTATTCTCTAAATTCACAATTATAAATGTTGAAAAGATTTAACTATGCTCCCATTTATTCAAATAATTCATTTGGTCATCTTTTAGAAAATAAATTTGACTAAATTATTTTGAAACAAAAATCTGCATGTATTTAGAGAAGAAAATTTATAGGTAAACATGTAAAAATCACCATTTTACTTGTATTAGTTTTAAAACATGAATTCAAGACATATTTTGCTTTCTTTTAAATTATCTTTACAAATCACCATTATAAAAATAATAAAATCAGCAAGCATATTTATTCCCACAACATTCTTAACATGCTCATAATCCCTTTTAACAATTTTAACAAATTAACCTAACATGTTCGACCATTCAAGTATACCAATAAGCAAAACTATTCAAGCATTCAAAAATCTAAACCTTCTATACATACAAAACTTAATTAACATCTTTAAAGAATCGCACACCATTATCCAACTCTTCAAACCACCTAGCATATTTCTAAAGCACTAGTGGCAACAACATAAAAAAAATGAACCAAACATGCTAAAATGCCCCTAGGCCAAAACCCTATGTCCATATTTCTATTCTAAAGCACAAACAATTGATACAACAAATCAATTAAAATAAACATCATTAATCAAACACCAATTGCTACCTTATGTCGAAACCTACATGATCATACATTTCAAATCTCTTTTGCATTTTTTGTTACAAGAATATTTAAGAGACAACATTAAAATAAATTAGGTCAAACCAAAACTTAAGCCCAAGCATGTATCCATTAACATCCTTGCATACTTTTAGATAAATCATTAGATTCAAAATTATCATGGAAACATAAATATAAGATCTCATTAACCTCATACATCATGTAAGCCCAAAATTTTCTTCATTGTTGTCTAAGTACCCATACACGCCCAAGCATACCCAAGTACACAGAACCATAAAGACCACATGCCTAGACCACTTATAAAAATATAAAGTTCATAGCAAATCTTTTATAGAAAACTACTTATACATATTCTACATGCATATTTCCTTTCAAGTTCCTATGGATTTAAGAAAAAATAGAAATATGAAGAATAACCAAAATGCATAGAGGCAAAAATCCATTCCAACAATCAACAGCATATCATAACATAATAGAGATCATGTAAGTCATCAAAACAATAATAGGGTTAGAGATCTCATTTACCTCTCTTGTTAGAAATCAAGACCCAAAATGGTCACCACTCTTGATTAAACCCCTAGGGATTTCGAATACACAACAAAAGAAAAGAACAACAAAATGTTCTTAGATTCAAGGAGTAGAAACTAAAAAAAATCACCATGAATCAAGAACTTACCCTAGGGATTTTGAAACCCTATTCTCTTCCTCCATCTCCTTCTTTCCTCCTCTCTCTATGCCTTACGAGCACTCTCTCTCTCCTCCTCTCTCTAGGTTTGGCCAGCTCCTTCAAATGAGCCACAAGTTCACTAGTTTCTCCATTCTTATCCCAGTCCAAACCCTTAGGGAAATTACTCAATAATGGCCTCAATTTCTTCCCTTGATTCCCTAACCCACAATTCATGAAATTGACAACTATAGCTTGATTGGATTATCTTCAAAATGGAAACTTTCCTATACACCCACCCTAGCCTTAACCGAGCACTCTCCCTCTCTTCCTCATACTCGGCCCACTCACACACGCTCATGGCTAATATCATTCTTTCCCATTTTAGTACAAATCAATACCACTTGACTTTTCCTTATTTCACCTTTTTAATAAATAAATAAATAAAATGGGAAATTACATGGTAGTATATTGCATGCTCACTGTGCATACCATTCACATGCACACATAAGTGCTTAAGTGCATCTCTACTAAACATGCACCTTAGTGCACCCAACCAAAACTCAAGGAAGCTCTTAAAATAAAAAAATTAAATAAACAATTAACAAAATTAAATTCATATAATTTCTACCAAGCAATTAAAATATTTAAAAAAATTCTAACACTTAACAATTAATAATAAAATAAAGCACACGAATTAATAAAATAAAATAAAAATTGGTGCGCTACAATAA
Source organism: Humulus lupulus (assembly GCF_963169125.1). Classification (NCBI taxonomy): domain Eukaryota; kingdom Viridiplantae; phylum Streptophyta; class Magnoliopsida; order Rosales; family Cannabaceae; genus Humulus; species Humulus lupulus. The sequence continues at coordinate 157,702,591 of NC_084797.1, read as the reverse complement.
CTCACATAACTTAGAAAGAAAGAGTGTTACAGAATTATTCTAAATTTTAGATTGACCCAACCTGTAGCGACCAATGATATTTATTTGTTAATTTACTTAATTGATTTAATTATTCATGTAAGAATTGAATTTTATTTAGTGGAAATTATTTTCCTTCTCATAATTAATTTAATCGTATTGTTTCATTTTTTGTGATTATTTGAAAATTTATATCAAATAAAATTGTGTGACATAGTATATTACTATGTGACATGGGCGTGTGGTGCTAGGCAAGAGCAAGTGAGGTCATTTGCATTGGCTATGGTTCAAGAAAAATGAAAGAATATGTGATGATACTTATTTTTGGGTGTTTTATTTTATTTGACTTGTTTTACTTTAGAATAAGGAAAAGGAAATATGAGTATGCATGAATGTAGTCTCTTTTGATGCTAAAAACAAGATTTGTGAAATTCTCATTATTTGTATATCTTGGTTATTTATGTTTTTATTGAAAATAAAGAGATTTTTTCCCCTTTTTGGCTAGTAATACTTGGCCAAGTATTGAAAGAGGGAATGAGAGAGTGTGGAGCAAGTTTCCATAGTTGTCATGTTTAGAAATCATGTAACCTGTAATGACCCAACTATTTCTAAGACATTGGACCATTAAAAACTACTAGACTTAGCTACTACTTTTGGAGAAAACATAAGAAATAATCATAACTTTATTAAAACTCTAAAATAATTATTTTATCAATAACATAAATTATAAATTAAAATGTAATATGGCATGGTACCCATTGTAAAACATAAAACATAACTTTAAATCAATTGTTCAAAAAGTAAATGTAGAATTACAAAAGAAACATAATTCAAAAGACTAAATAAACGTCATCCTCAATTGACACGCAGTCCACTCAGTCCATCCATCCTTAACACACAAGCCAAGCTACCGAGAATCCTTCCGCCTCCATAATCACTTTCCTGCATCACACTAAAAATAAAGGAGTGAGCCTAATGCCCAGCAAGGAAAATCTACTAACAACATACATCATAAATCAAAAGCATAAGATTATATCATAACTACATACTATAAAACATATATCACAACTCTAACCCATGATCATGGTAATCTTGGGGTTAGCTGTCTAAGCAACTATAAGCCCCAAGAAACATAAAAATATTGGGGTTTGCTAGCTAAGCAACTATAAGCCTCAAGCGAAATAAAAGCATTGAGATTTGCTAGCTAAGCAACTATAAGCCCCAAGGACTACAAGACATATTCGTATATATCATAACATAATATATCATAACATAAACATATTATAACATAACATATCATAACATATAAGCATATAAAATCTATCCTATTTTCCTTACCAAAAGCCAGGATATTTGGAAACAAGAATGAGATTTAGAAACTCCTATAAACCAACAGTAGAAAAGGGTGAGAATCTTTAAGAATAAAGATGAATATGGGAACTAAACCATCAAGTAGAAACTTACCAAGAAATACCTTAAGTTTCAAGAACCTAAATACCTAATCAAGAATCAATAACAAGAGTTAGGATCTGAATAAAAAACACTAAAGAAAACTAGAGAATTATATAGAACTGAACTTAAGGAATAGGAATACCTTGAATGACCTTATGAATTGGTCTAAACCCCAATACCGAAATCACACTATTTCTCACTTCCCAAGTTTTTATAAAAGCTTTAACCCAAAACCCAAGTGTATCTCTCTATAGTAACACTAGTACCTTGGAGGCTCTGATCAAATGCTTGAAGAATGATGAAAATGGATGAGCACTAGGTCCTATTTATAGAGTTCAAGGAGTGAAACTAACCCCTTTTAATTTGAATAAATAAATGATTATAAAATGAAAAAGATTTGAATTTTCGTTCAACTGACGCCCAAAACTCAGTCAAAATCATTCAACAGCAGGTCTAAGTGGTTAAGTGTATTTTTAAAATTTAAAAAAGTCAAACTTCCAAAACTATACCCATGGAGCCAATATATCGCCCACCCTAGGTGATATATCACCTCCCCCAGTATTCCCAAGGCTTGTTTGATCGTTCGTGCAAAGTCGACATATTTTCCGTATCTTCTGTTAGGCGATATATCGGCCCTTATGCTGCGATATATCGGCATACGTAGATATATTAAACATGTATTTGCACTTTTTAGCATAATTTGAATTGGATAAATAGCTTTGACTGAGTCATAATATGATCCTAACAGTTGCTGGAAGGTTCTAGAGCTTCTAGATCTTTCTTTTATTAAAACTATTCATCAAAATACTTAATTCCTTAATAATCATGATTATGACAAGTGTCATGCTCTTATTGGCTCTATCTAAACCTTAGGTTATAATAAATAATATATCTATGACCAGCAATATTAATCAAACCTTAGGTTATAATTAATATTCTTAAACTATAGGTTAAACTTATAAAATCCATAACTGTTGCTGTGAGTTTCCAACTAAGTCCCGACTTGAACAAAAATCCACGGTAACTAACATACTACTAACTAATACTAACTAGTACTACTACTACTATCTAACTAGGCTAAGTAAACATTCTGGGACTCTACATAACTGTGTACCCAGCCCTAGTAAATTGGCTATAACGGGAGTTGTAAACCTCCAATTTGCGCAAATTATATATCCTTGGAAAGCTAACTTAAATACCTACAACTATGTAGAAGAAATCATTGCCTAATTCATGGGTTATCATAGTAAAAACTGGGCATGAAGTTACAGGATCCAATAGTTACGAAAATTAATCTAGATTCATCCATTTTATTTTCCTTAACCTAGTAATCACCTATAAATAGATCCATAAGTCTCTCTCTCTCTCTCTCTCTCTCTCTCTCTCTCTCTCTCTCTCTCTCTCTCTCTCTCAGCTTTTACAACCCTAAACCGCAGCCTATAAAGGATGTAGCGAATTCCAAGTCTTCAAGATTTGAGGTAATGTGTACATGAAATCTCAAAGTTCAATTTTTTATTTTTCTTCTTCTCTATTCTAAGGGGATTGGTAAGCTTTCCTTCTATTGAATCATGTTTTTCTTCTTCCTCTTATTCCTAAAATCTTGTTGTTTGGGTGGTTGAGGAGACTAGGTCCTTATGGTGATAAATAGAGTGTCAAGAAGCTTATTCCTAGTGCTAAGGTTTGGTCTACACTATCAAAGAGGTAAGTGGAGTTCGCTTTGTTGGTTATCTTTTCCTCTAGAAACATGTTAGGGTTTGTTGTAAAATATTGAGACTTTGATTTTGGCATGAGATTTTGGCTATGGGGTTTGAAAACCCATTATGTAAATGAGCAAGCATGTTTAGGTGTGATAGTTTTTGGTTTTGAGGAATTAACTTAAAATTATGTGGATATGCTTTTCTATTTTTGATTTTCGGGTATGCTTGTTGTGAAATGAGAAGTTGTTTGGAGCTTATGTATGGATATTTGCTTAATTTCTAACAAATGGTGTGAAACATGCTAAGATTTATGTATATGTATATTGTATTGGTGTTAATATGATTGTTACCTTTGCATTTTTAGTTAAAGGGTATTCAGACACACACTTATAAAATTAAGGTATTTTGTTATTTTTTTTTTTATGATTATAAGCATGATGAATATATGTGTAATACAAAACATAATAACCTATGTCTTCTATATATGAGCTAGAGTTTGTGATAGTTTTTTATCATGAATTTATTTAGAAGCATGATAGGATCGGTTTGGGCCTATTATAATAAATTATGATATGTGCTTTATAAATCTAAGAACATGACAATTATTATTATTATTTGCAATTTTATTCTTTAAGGATCATGTTAGGTTGTTGATTTGGGATTTATATGCTATATTATGATTCTGTGAAATAAAAATGAGTAGAAAGAATGGTTAGGGCTTTGATTTATAATTCATGATTTTATGTGACTAAGTGTGCAAGAAAAATAGAAGCATGTTGAATATTTCGATTCGTTCTTTTAGCAAACATGAATCAAGCCAATATCTTAGCTTTGTCTTATGATTTTATGAGCATATATAAATTTGTGAGTCTTTATTCATATTAGATCATGTATTGTCTTACGTTTCCACGTATTATTTTAAGTGGTATATATTTTATGCAAGTAATGAATATAGTAACATGTTAGGCTTGATTGTTTATTTGTATCTAAGTGATAAATTTTAAAGCATGCTAATGATACATGTGGTTTAGGATATTGAGTTATTATTTTGTGGGAGAAAATTTAATGTTATTAGTATGCCATGTGTTTCGGCCTACACTTATTTGTTTTTTTTTTAGATTGATGTTTGTTTAAAGTTGTTTGATAATAGTGTAAGAAAATTGAATTTTTATAAAAAAAAACATGTGGTAAAATCTTTGGTTCCATTTTATGATTTAAAGTGAGAATTTTAAAGGGTTTATAAGGTTTCGGTCAAGATTGTTTTCAAAGTTTAAAAAAAATTGGTATTGGTAATGAGACCCAAGTAATTTTGTTTGATACTATGGTGTTTGAATGTGTTGTAATCATCCTTTATAAACTTGTTGGGAGGAGTTTAGAGTTTTCGGCCTAGTTGTATTATTAAGAATATTAAATAGTTTCTAATGCTTTAAGATAGTTTGGCAAACCATGTGTTTTCTATAACATGTCTAAAAATGCTAAGAATGGTACTTTTGAATGAAATGCACATTTTCATGACCCATGCAAATGTAAATGTACTTTTGTGTAATTATGTATGAATTATGTGAAATTGAGACAAGTTGTCTATTTTCAATTCTAGGCTCTTTGTGAAGTAGTGTTGGTATTTATGTGCTTGGACTTGAGGTAAGGAAGTTAGATAGATTTTATTTCATTATGTTGATGTTATCTTTAGCCTTTCCTTGAGTTTATGCTTGTTGTTTGCAACCAAAAAATGCTACAACATTATGGTTATTATTTTATATGATGCTGCCAGGATGCTACAACATTCACTGCTTGTTATTTCTTAATTATATGTTGCTGCCAGAATGCTACAACATTCACTATTTGATATTTTTGGGTTTCATGTTGCTGCCAGAATGCTGCAGCATTGACTGATTATTGGTTTTGGAATAAATGCTACTAATCTAATGCTAAAATATTGAACAATTCGATTTCTAGAATTAGAGGTTCCTGAACTTAAACGCTACAGTATTTTATATGTTGTTGAATATGAATGCTACAACTTAGTTGTATGTGTTATGATAAGTTTATGATTTGTGACTATGTTGTATATTGGCATGCTACTAAGGTATGGCGTAGCATTAAAATAGAAATGTTACTAAGGTATGATGTAACATTTATGCTACAAGGTATGATGTAGCACTAGAAATAGAAGCGTTACTAAGGTATGACGTAACACTAGGGCACATATGTTGCCTGAGGGAAGGCCAATAGGGGACAAGTCCCACAATTATTATGTATTATGTTTGCAAATGATTTATTATGATTATGATAGATAAAGGGGCTCTTGCCATAAGTTCCACAAGTTTTAAAAAGGGACGAGTCCCACAAGATTAAAGGGGAACAAGTCCCACATGATTACAAAAGGATGAATCAGACAATATTAAAAAGGGACGAGTCCCACAAGATTAAAAAGGAATGAGCCCCACAAGATTTAAAAAGGAACGAGTCCCACAAGATTGAAAAAGGGACAAGTTCAACAAGTTTAAAAGTTTCATGAACCAAAGGGTACAAGTCCCACAAATGTTATGAATGTTCTCTGAATGTTATGTATAAATTATGATAATGCTATGATGATTATGATTAATATATATGTAGTTTTATGTTTATGATACTGATGATATGTCAGGTGGTGACAATGATAAGGCTCTAGTACGCAACTACAAATATTTATGATTATAAATCTATATATGCTCTGGGCTATTCTATTTGGCAGGTACAAATGTTGTTGTATATGTTGATCTGATTCTCAAAGCACAGAAGTAAATGATTAGAATGAGTTGTGTTTTCTCTTGTTTAGATTATGTTTATGATATGCCTATTATGAATGTATATGTACATTATAGATGATCTATGTACGTAGGAACTCTTTGATCTTATATGTTGTATGTTATCTATTATACTTCCTTACTGGGCTTTTTAACCCATCCCCCATACTTTTCCCCTGCAGGTATCTACTTAGTAATGTTTTATTTTATATGTGGAGCACGATGTGGCGGGACTAACCCATTGTGAAAGTGTGTACTACTTTGAGGGGCCATACTACCGAAGAGAAGATCCTTGAACACCATACTTTTTATGTTTTCAGTTTTCAGCTTTGTATTATTCAAGAGAGTTGTAATTTGTTTCGTACGGTTTCATTTATTTTCCAAAGTATTTTTTGTTTTCAAAAAATCGGGATCCCACGCAAACGTTATTTTAGAACTTGTATTTTAAGAAATTTTCAAGTACAGTTTTCCTAGATATTGCAACACTTTAAGTCAAGAAATTTAGGGTGATACATATGGTATCGGAGCTAGGTTTTATGGTCGTCTGCAGACCTCATAGTACACATATGAAAGCATGGGACGGTCTTCATGCATCGTGCTATAAGTATCTTTTCTTTAGATTTTAGTTCTTGTATATTTTGATCTTATTAGTGTACCGTTAGGCACATAATTTGGACATGGTTCTGAAAATAAGAACGGTTAAGAAAGAAGTGTATTACGCATTCATGACATCAAGAACATCAAGGAAGACATGAGATTACCTAATGCACTCCTGGGAATATTTGACATGATCACAAGAGTGAATGGTTAATTGGATGCAATATCAGTCCAACACAATGCAATAGCCTGGTTTCAAACTAGATACCTATGACTACGGTAAAGGAGAACATGTCACGACACCAATAATTGACGTCATGAACAACATGATTGACATCATGAAATAAATAAAGTATTTTTGAATGTGTGGTACCTTTATGATTTCATGGGAGTATATGATGATTATTTTACCAAGGGAACATGATAAACGTTGGATAGTTTATGTTCCATAGTACGTTAACATGCCTAGGCATGGATACGAAGTTAGTAAGATATATGATGATATGTCAATTGGGAAGTATGATCAAGAAGAGTCATGAAAGGAACTCTAGCATTGAGGAAGTAGTCAATAGTACATGAAGTAACGGTATGCAGATCTCCAAGATAGTTAAAGGCCCTGATGAATCTATAAATATATGCCCATGTGATGAGAAGGCGGACATCGATCACTAAACGAAGTTGCACTGTATGAGAAAAGCATGATGAAGGATGAAACAGAGATGCCACATGACTATCAAGATACTGAATTAAAAGATAGACGTATTGTATGGAAGAACATATCCTGAATAGACAAGACTAAGTTAAGAAGGGCTTACCTACGGAGGATGACGGTACAACACAAAATGGACTAAAAGGACAAAAGTATGACTGCAAAGACTATGAAGGCACATGTAGCGGGATTATTCTAAGAAAGGAAATGCATGTCCAGTGGAAAACAATGATGTAGTGGAACTAGACACCAAACAAGATCAAGCTGAACGCAAAGAAAGACAGAATCACTTCATAAGTTCGGGAAGAAAGATGAGAGTATACTGATATGCATTGATTATAGGGAATTTAACAAGGACATACCAAGAACAAGAATCATCATTACAGGTTGTCGGGATTTGATCAACTACAAGGAGTTGTAATTGTTTTCCCAGATAGACTTGAGGGCAGAGTTTCATCAGTTAAAGGTGAAGTGACATTGCTAGGTCATATAGTGTCCAGATTGAAGTCATTAAAGACTGGTCAAGACCAAAAGAATGCAGTAAATGTTAAAAGTTATCTTGGCCTAGCGGACTATTACTAGAGATTCATAGAAGGATTCTCCAAGTTGGCAATGCCATTGACCAATCTCACTCACGAAATGGTAAGAGTTCATCTGGCAGGGAAAGTACAAACAGAAAATTATAAATGATCAAGAGCTAGGTTATGTACTTAACACTAGTGTGTGTCAACCTAGAAGGATAGTTTGTAAAGATCGATGTGGGGACGTGCTGAGTCTTCCATGATTCATGGTTAACAAAGTAACCAGCAAAAAGCACCCCAAAGGTTGAGTTACTAACTGTTGTAGTAGAAGGTAGATCCTGAGTTTTTTGACAATCTGGTATTGATCATAGTGAGAGGGATCAAGGGGTCAAGAGTCCAGAGGGATTCCATCAGTTGAGGGTATGTATAGGGAACTACGCGGTTATATGACCAATCGAAGTTCAAGGACACAGTGTGGAAGCCAGTAAGATTGATATGCTACTAGAAATGTTAAAACTATATATGTGATTATGTGGTGTGGCTTTATTATGAAACAATTTGGCAAGCGAGCGGTATTGGCCCAAAGACCATCTTAATAGGTTAGCAGTTTAGGCTCCAAATCTGCAGACTGGTAGGAGGCTAATCACCTCACAAGTTGTATGAGTTTGATATTTATGAATAGTGATAACTGTTTTTTGACTTGTGCTTTGTCTTGGCATGTTATGAGTTTATATTTACAATATATGATGAGTAAATTTCAGGAACGAAATTCTTTTAAGGATGGCAGAATGTAATACCCGGTGAAAATTGTGTTTGGTGTAAACTATACAAACCGCGATTTTCTATAGTAAGTATATGAATGTGATGTATTGCATGAGTACGTGACATTGGGACAAAGGGTAAAACTATGAAGAAAAAAAATGTTTGAAAAGAGAAGAACAAAAGTGTAATACCCCGAAGTAATTTGATAAGAATAATTTTGAGGACGAAATTCATTTTAAGGGGGTATATTGTAGTGACCAAGGATATTTATTTGTTAATTTATTTAATTGATTGAATTATTCATGTAATAATTGAATTTTATTTAGTGAAAAATATTTTCCTTCTCATAATTAATTTAATTGTATTGTTTCATTTTTTGTGATTATTTAAAATTTTATTTTAATTGAAATTTTGTGACATAGCATATTACTATGCGATATGGGCATGTGGTGCAAGGCAAGAGAAAGTGAGGTAATTTGTAATGGCTATGATTCAAGAAAAATGAAAGAATATGTGATGATAGTTATTTTTGGGTGTTTTATTTTATTTGACTTGTTTTACTTTAGAATAAACAAAATGAAATATGAGTATGCATTAATGTAGTCTCTTTTGATATTAAAAACAAGATTTATGACATTCTCATTATTTGTATATCTTGGGTATTTATGCTTTTATTGAAAATAAAGAGATTTTTTCCCTTTTAGGCTGGTGATACTCGGCCAAGAATGGAAAGAGGGAATGAGAGAGTGTGGAGCAAGTTTTGTCATGTTTAGAAATAACGTAACCGTGTACCCAACTCCAGTAAATTAGCCATAGCAGGAGTTGTAGAACTCTGATTTATGAAAATTAAATACCTTCAATTTTGTAGAAGGGATCATAGATTAACACAGTAAAACCTGGGCCTGAAGTTACAAGACCCAATAGTTACGAAAATTAATCTAGATTCTTCCATTTTATTTTCCTTACCCTAGTAATCACCTATAAATAGATCCTTAAATATCTCTCTCTCAGTTTTTACAATCCTAAACCACAGCCTATAGAGGGTGCAGCATGTTCCAAGTTTTCCTTGTCTCCAAGTCTCCAAGATTAGAGGTAATGTGTACATGAAATCTCAAAGTTCAATTTTTCTTTTTCTTCGTCTCTATTCTAAGGGGATTGATAAGTTTCCTCCTATTGAATCATGTTTTCCTTCTTCTTCTTCTTATTCCTAAAATCTTGTTGTTTGGGTGGTTGAGGAGACTAGGTCATTGTGGTGCTAACTAGAGTGCCAAGAAGCTTATTCCTAGTGTTAAGGTTTGGTCTACACTATCAAAGAGGTAAGTGGAGTTTGCTTGGTTGTTTATCTTTTCCTCTAGAAACATGTTAGGGTATGTTGTAAAATATTTGAGACTTTGATTTTGGCATGAGGTTTTGGCTATGGGGTTTGAAAACCCATTATGTAAATGAGCAAGCATGTTTAGGTGTGATAGTTTTTGGTTGTGAGGAATTAACTTGAAATTATGTGGATATACTTTTCTATTCTTGATTTTTGGGTATACTTGTTGTGAAATGAGAATTTTTTTGGTGCTTATGTATGGGTATTGCTTAATCTCTAATAAATGGTGTGAGACATGCCAAGATTTATGTATATGTATATTGCCTTGGTGTTAATATGATTGTTACCTTTGCATTTTTGGTTAAAGGGTATTCAGACACACACTTATAAAATTAAGGTCTTTTGTTGTTATTTTTTTTTATGATTATTGTTGACGCGGTTCTTCGCCAACAGGTAATTAATAGAATAAGAGAATGGGATTAGTACTAAGTAATGAATCGTAACAGATGAATGATCTTGAAATAAAATGGTGATACGAATACTTTTTTAGGTGGTTCAAAGGTTAAAATCCCTCTACTCCACCAGCCAATATTATTGCTAGTTTTCTGGTATTCTTTACAGGGTATTTCTTTACACAATAGAATCCAACCCTTTGCAACTCCCAGGGTCTCCATATTTATAGGAGAGGGCACCTGGGGGTTGGCAAGGGGGGTCATCCTGTGACCTTCTTACCCATCATGTCACTTTTGTGACATTCTTGATTAATTCCTAAAACCTGACAAATGAAGTGTGGTCTAATCAATAGGTAAGGGGGATAATGGGATGCACGGCCCAACCCAGTCGTGGATGCCTGAACACGCACGTTTATGCTGCGTGTCCCAGAATTCAGGGATATATCAGACACGTGATGTCTGATATATGCACGTTTACATTGCGTGGTTGACTTTATAAAGGGCCACAGCTTCCAACTCAAGCACGTAACTCGAGCTGGATGTCTTCTTAGCCTGTGATGCCTATAATTTTGACCCGACTCCTTAGTAACCTTAGTAGGCCTTTGGTTATCTCGAGCTAAAGAGGTGGGACCTGGTAACAGCAGCTCCGGCTACGTGGCATCCACGTGGCTGATATAATTATGCCATACCTCAGCTCGCTAATAGCCCGTGGAGAATTAGGGCGTACATTTGCCCCCAAGCCCCTGCTCGTGGCACACGACGCCACCTGGGGCCACAGTGGGGGATTTTAGGCTTCCTTGTGGACTCTTCACATCCTGCCCATTACGCAGGCGTCGAATACGTGGAGCATCGTGGTTGGTGACAATATGTCTTCCGAGAACCGCATTAAATGGCCTAGCCTATACTCGGCCGTCGTTTTGCCTTTCGAGTAGAGAGCCTCGTATCCTACATCAAGGCAATCCAACGGCCCTCCTCACTTGGCCTCTTACGTATATAAAAGGGGTGGCCACCTTACGCATGGGCCACCCGTTCATTTGAAAATTTTCTTATTTTCCCATCTTCTTCTTCCTTCTCAGTCTCAAAAAACCCTCCCTTTCTTCCGGTTACTGTTCCCAGCGTTCCAATAGTTCAGGCACGAGAGCTCCTTTAAGGCTTTGGCACCAGCTATTTCGACAAGGCTCCAACCCAGATGACCCTTTCAGCCTCCTCACAGCAAAACAATCTGTAAGTTCTCCGCTCATGCATGCTTTAAATTTCCTCTTCACTATTGCTTAGGTAACTTGTTTCTGTAGCTGCATGCAACATTCTGTTGGTTTTTGTGGGTTTGATAGGCGTAGGTTTTTATTCTAGGGCATCAATCATAGAAAAAAAAACCATTTAGGAGCATGACTCATAGGGTACGCTTTCTGGGGAAATTTTCTGGGTAGGATTTTTGGTATGCCTGTTTGAAATAACCAGCCTTTTGGGTGCAAAACCGGGTAGCTTAGGGGACACGCTTCACAGGCGGTTTTGCACTGTTTGCCTACTGAAACTTTCCTTCCAAGGAAAACTTTTATCCTGACCCTCCTGACACACAGATTCTGAGTTATTGGGGATCCGTTGGGAGTACAGGCGCGTGTTCATAGAACCGCGTGGTCTCACTCTCCACTATCTCAGCCCGTGTAAAGGAAACACTTCGCACCAGATTATTTCCTATGCTTAGGTAGTCTTTTCTAAAATTTCTTCTTTTGTTCGTTAGGCGACCTGATGGGACCAAAGAAGAACACCCCTAAGAAGACTGATGGCAGCTCATCTTCTCAGCAAGCCAAGGGAAAAGAGGTGGTCACGGACTCTCCAATCCCCATTTTCGGTCCAGCCGTGGAGCAGGAGCTCGAGGTGGGGCCCGACGCTTTCTTCGAGGCCGAGAGGATCGTCTCGAAGATCACCAGCCGGGGGAAAGTGAATAAGATATTCCTTTCCCACAATATTGAGATTGGGAGGGGTGCCTTAAACGCCTGACCTCCCCTAGAAGGCGAGCGGAGCTGCGCGCCGCTCGATGAGGAATACGCAGCCTGGAGTGACGAGCACTTCAAGGCTGGGGCCTTCCTTCCGCTGGACCAGTACTTCGCAGATTTTCTCAACTACGTGAAGCTAGCTCCTTTCCAGCTCCCCACTAAATCCTACCATTTGTTAGCGGGGTTGAGATATTTATTCCTGAAGTAGAAATGGGAGGTCCCCACGCCTGCGGACATCCTTTACTTTTTTTGCCTCAAGGCTAGCCTAAAGCAGAGGGGGCGAGGCGACGAGTTCTACTATCTGACCTGTTTTCCAAACACGGCTGCAGTCATCGAGCTGCCCAGCCACCCCAACGACTTTAAAGACCAGTTCTTCATGTCGAAGGGGTTTCGCAATTGTGAACATCACTATTTCAACTGCCCTCGTAAGTACCCTTTGCTCTTAGCTCATAAGTTGATTATTGATTATCTTCCTTTATTAGTTCCTCACTTAGAGACAACCATGCAGCCATTTTCGCGAGGACGGCCAAGTCTGTGACCCTTGGTGGTCAATACGAGACATTGGCGGGGCTACCCCCAGCGAAAAGGACTATCGCCAGCTCGTGTCAGACGAGACGATGCTGGTGTGCAAGCTAATCTCCCCAGGCCAGACTTTGGCCTTGAGGAGACCGCGGGGCCTCCCTCCAGCTCGCGAGAAAGCGCCCATCCCTGAGGAGGAGGCCGCGGGAGAAGAAAAGGACGAGGAGGACGAGGTGCCCCTAGTGAGGCGGAAGCGGGCACTAGAGGTCGCCCAAGAAACAGACGAGGAGAGGGCCCGGTCCAGAGCAGCAGCCAATCCCTCCAGGCAAGGTAATCCTTATATGTTTAGGGACTTAGATAGGGCCACTGCAGACCTTCAGTTAGCTAGGTTCAATCCTAACCAGCCCGTTCAACGTCATCGAAGTGACCCAGACCGCGACGTAACCTTACTCCAATGCATCAACCAGCTCATGCTGGATTACGAAAGTAGCCACCCTAGGGGCACTGTAGTCGTAGATAACACCATAGCTTTTAGGTCGATCTTTTTTTAGGAGTATGGGACCAATCTTTGGTCGTGGCCCTCCCTTCGAGAGGGTATAGTAGCTCCAGGTCTTAGGCAATATGTAGAAGAGTCTAGTCCCGAGCCAGATTCGGACCCAGAGCCTCTTCCAGCCCGCGAAGTCATTATCCTAGATTCCCCCGCTGCAGCTTCGGGGCCGGTGGTCGTGACCATAGATTCCTCCTCTAGCTCGGAGGGTAGGATCACTTTCAATATACTTGAGATCTGTTTTCCCTTTAACTTTTGTTGTCTTGCCTAAATATTTCTACTTGTATATTAATACTTTGCCTTTGCTTTCTCAGAGGAGATGTCTCAGCCCGGGAGTAACGACCTGCGAGCTATGTTCCCTGGAGGGAACCCTTCCTCTGGGGCCTCTAGGCCCATGGTGAAAAAGCTCCGGCTGGCGAAGAAGGCCATCGAGAGTACCTTTAAGTCCCCTGTAAAGGGGAAAAACCAGGCTCTGGCAGCGCAAGAGAAAGTGCCTCCACCCCCTCCTGCACTAAAGATGCCTCCTCCTCCCCCGCGAGTTCCTGACCCTGCTCGGGAAACGGAGGTGCCCACCGGGACCTTGTCAACCACAACCCCTGAGGTGCGCGTCCCGGTGAACCCCCGTCTCTGGAGAAGATCCCCGACGTCTTTCGGGGAACGGTCTACGAGACGACGAGCTACACCGTGGACCATTACTACAATGCCGCCGAGAGGGACCTGCAGGCGATCAAGACAAGGATTCCGGAGAACGTGATGGAGTCCTCACTGGGGATGGCTCTCACAGTAAGTTGGCCTTGCCATTTGTATCCCATGCTAACTATGCATCACATGTTTGTTTTTTTTTCTCTAAGGCAGTTGCCTTATCATCTTTTTGTCTTGCAGGGTGCCTTGGCTCTCCATCGGAGCATATCCTGATCTAGGGCTCGGCTCGAGGATATGAGGGGAGAGCACCAGAAAACTTTGGCTGCCATTAAGACTGCCCAAAAGCAAGAACAGGATGCCAAGGATGCCTTGGCGACCGCGCTGGCCGAGCTGGACGCATCTCGACCTAAGTTGCAGGAGGCCGAGGCTACCAAGGCTTCTCGAGCCACCGCGAGGAATGAGCTCGAGGAGGCCAAGGCTGCTCGGGCCGCACTGGACGCCGAGAAGGCCGAGGCCGAGGAGGCCAAGGCCACCTTGGCGATGGAGAGGGCAGCCGCTAGCTCCTCCATGGAGGCTATGTTGTACCATTGTTGGGTCTATAACCCAGATGGTGACTTCTCCTTTATGGGGGCGGATGCATGGGACAGCTTCCTGGAGAAGTTCAAAGCTCGTCTTCAGCAAGAGGCGCCCTCCGAGACCGGGGAGACCTCCGCAGCTGTCGAGCAGGAGGGCGAGGTGGTGACCTCATCGGAGCAGCCTGACGGGGCCTAGGACTTCTTTTCTTTCTACCCTTCGAACAACATATATATTTTTTTTGTAACTTTGTATGAGGTTTTCTAACCTCGAGACAATTGGCTTTGCCAACTTTTTGCTTTTAATTGATTTGCATCATTTTGCCTTTATGCATTTTGGTAATAGTCTTAGTTTTTGTTGGTGCTGCGATTGACATTTTATGCTTTTCTAGGAAAAAACATAATCAATTTTGAGCCAACTTCTAAGATAAGTCTTGGTCGCATCCTGGACATTACTTTAAAAACTTAGTTCACGTTAATTTTTATCAATATCTCGTGCTTTTTATGAAAAACAACGATCAATCAATTTGAATCAACTTCTAAGTTTTAGGACCTGGTTACATCCAGGACGTTAATTTGAAAACTTAGTTGGCGTTAATTTTTATCAATATCTCGTGCTTTTTAAGAAAAACAACGATTAATCAATTTGAATTAACTTCTAAGTTTTAGGACCTGGTTACATCCAGGACGTTAATTTGAAAACTTAGTTGGCGTTAATTTTTATCAATATCTCGTGCTTTTTAAGAAAAACAACGATTAATCAATTTGAATTAACTTCTAAGTTTTAGGACCTGGTTACATCCAGGACGTTAATTTGAAAACTTAGTTGGCGTTAATTTTTATCAATATCTCGTGCTTTTTAAGAAAAACAACGATCAATCAATTTGAATTAACTTCTAAGTTTTAGGACGACCTGGTTATATCCAGGATACGACTTAGTTGGCGTTAATCCTTTAACAATATCTCGTGCTTTTTAAGAAAAACATCGATCAATCGATTTGAATCAACTTCTAAGTCTTTAGGGCGACCTGGTTGTGTCCAGGTACCATATGCCCCCCAAGTAATTAGGAAAGGGTCTTTCGTGGTTACTTGAGATTACATTCACAAATATACACAATAATGAAAAAAGATTTAATTCTCATTGCTTAATAAAAAAAAAATGGCCTTTCTGAGTAAGCCTTACAAGGGTATTACTGATAATATTTCTTTAAATAGATGGCGTTCCAAGTTCGTGGGACTGCTTCTTCGTTAAGCCGAGCTAACTTTTAGGTTCCTTCCTATATGACATCAGTTATTTGATATGGCCATTCCCAGTTTGGCCCCAATACTCCGTCTTTGGGGTCCTTACTGGCTAAGAAGACTCTCCTGAGGACCAGGTCGCCAATGCTAAAGGCACATTTTTTTACCTTTCAGTTGAAATAACGAGTGATTTTTTGCTGGTAATGCATGAGCTGGAGCTGCGAATCTTCTCGTCTTTCATCAATCAGGTCGAGGGATGCGCAAAGCAGTTCATGATTGCGGTCTTAGTCATACACCTGGACTCTATGCGAAGATATCTTTATCTCGACAGGAAGGACTGCCTCACTCCCAAAGCTAGGGAGAAAGGAGTATGACCCGTAGGAGTTCGATGCGAGGTCCGGTATGCCCACAGCACCTGGGGGAGCTGTTCTGGCCAGACCCCCTTGGCTTCGTCTAGTCTCTTCTTAAGGCTCGCCTTTAGCGTCTTATTGACGGCCTCGACCTGCCCATTTTCCTGGGGATAGGCCACGGAGGAGAAACTTTTCACAATGCCGTACCTTTCACAAAATTCGGTGAAGAGGTCGCTGTCGAACTGAGTCCCATTGTCGGATACGATTTTCTTTGGCAGATAATGCTTTTGACCACGAAGTCGAGGACTCTCTTAGAAGTGATTGTTGCCAAGGGTTCTACCTCAGTCCACTTGGTGAAGTAGTCGATAGCCACCACCGCGTAACAGACCCTTCCCTTTCCAGTGGGGAGGGCGCCAACCAAGTCGATTCCCCAAACCGCGAATGGCCACGGGGACGAGATCATCTTCAGCTCGACTGGGGGAGCTCGGGCAACTATGGCGAATCGCTGGCACTTGTCACATTTCTTGACGTACGAGATCGAGTCCTTTGACAGAGTGGGCTAGTAAAATCCTTGCCTCAAGACTTTCAGGGCCAAGCTTTGCCCCCCAGTGTGGTCCCTGCAAAAACCCTTGTGCACTTCTTGCAAAATGGTCTTTGCTTCGCCTGGCAGAACACATCGTAGGAGGGGTAGAGAGTGCCCACGTCGGTATAGCATCCCATCTACCACTATATACCTTGGAGCCTGGTAAAGTATCCGCCGTGCGTCATTACGCCCTTCGGGTAACTTTCCTTCGGTGAAATACTCGAGGATAGGGGTCATCCAGGTCGGTCTGGCGTTGATCATCTCGACCTCCACCTCGACATCTTCTATGCTTGGTTTCTCCAAGAATTCTACTGATACTAATCTCAAAGTATCCGTCTCCCTGGAGGTAGCGAGCTTGGCGAGGGCGTCTGCGTTGGCATTCTGCTCCCGAGGTATCTGCTCGATTGAGCCCCGTTCGAATGCGAACAGCTCGACTTTTACCTTGGCCAGGTAAGCAGCCATCTTGGTTCCCCGTGCTTGATATTCACCTAGCACCTGGTTTACCACGAGCTGGGAATCGCTGAAGCACTGAACGGAGCTGGACTTCAGCTCCTGGGCCACCCTTAGCCCAGCCAGCAAAGCTTCGTATTCGGCCTCGTTGTTAGATGCCTTGAATCCAAATCTCAACGCCGAGTGGAATCTATGCCCTTCTGGGGATATCAAAATGATTCCAGCCCCGGAGCCGTTCTCATTAGATGAGCCATCCACGAAGATCTTCCATGACGACTAGGCCGAGGTGACCTGGGGTGAATCTTCCACAGAATCTTCTCGGAATCCTGTGCATTTTGCCACAAAATCGGCCAGGACCTGGTTTTTATTGCAGTTTGTGGACTGTACAAAATCTCGAACTGGCTAAGCTCAATAGCCCACTTCAACAGGCGTCCCGATGTTTCAGGTTTTTGCAAAACCTGCCTTAAAGGTTGATCGGTCATGACGTGTATTGAGTGGGATTGGAAATATGGCTTGAGCTTTCGGGAGGTCGTGATAAGACAGAATGCCATCTTCTTCATCAACGGGTATCGGGACTCAGCCCCAAGAAGTCTCTTGCTGATGTAATAGACTGGTTTTTGAACCCGGACTTCTTCTCGGACCAATACGGCACTAGCTGCATCTTCTGTGACAGCTAGGTAAAGGAAAGGAGGCTCTCCTGCCGTTGGTTTGGATAATACGGGCGGCTTGGCCAGATGCGCTTTCAGGTCGATGAAGGCACGTTCACACTCCTCTGTCCATTCGAACTTCTTATTCCCCCGGAGCAGGTTGTAGAATGGAAGGCACTTGTCGGTAGATTTAGAAATAAACCGATTAAGGGCTGCCACCCTTCCTGTCAGGCCTTGAACGTCTTTTCACGACTGAGGTGAGGGAAGCTCGAGCAACGACCTGATCTTATCGGGGTTCGTCTCGATTCCTCTAGTGTTGACAATGAAACTCAGGAATTTTCCAGATGCGACCCCGAAAGTGCACTTCTGCCGGTTAAGCCTCGTGTCATATTCTCTTAGTATCTTGAAGCATTCCTCCAGGTCGAAAACATGGTTATCAGCAGTTTTCGACTTGACCAGCATGTCGTCAACGTACACTTCCATGTTCTTCCTGATCTGGTTGGCAAACATCCTGTTCACCAATCTCTGGTATGTAGCACTGGCATTCTTCAGTCCGAACGGCATGACCTTGTAACAATAGACATTAGTTGGGGTCATGAAGCTAGTGTGCTCCTGGTCCGCCGGATTCATGGCGATCTGATTATAGCCTGAGTAAGAATCCATAAAGGACATGAGCTCGTGCCCCGCCGTGGCGTCTACCAATTGGTCGATCCTTGGCAAGGGAAAGCAGTCTTTGGGGAAAGCTTTGTTCGGATCGGAGAAGTCGATGCAGGTCTACCATTTCCCGTTGGGCTTCGGGACCAACACAGGATTGGTCACCCAGACCGGGAACTTGGCTTCGCAGATAAAGCCGCACTTTTTTAGCCGGGCTACTTCCTCTTCTAGGGCTTCAGCTCGAGTTGTTCCCAGGTGCCTCTGTTTCTGGGACTTCGCAAGCACACTCTTATCCAAATGGAGGGTGTGCATGATGACGCTTGGACTGATTCCCACCATGTCCTCATGTGACCATGCGAACACATCCAGGTTCTCCTGTAGGAACTTGATCAGCTCCGCCTTCCTCTTGCCACAGAGGTTTTTCCCGAGCTTAACCATCCGTGAGGGATTCTGTGGATCTATATTTACCTCCTCGAGCTCTTCGATAGCTTGGAGCTCGGAGTTATCCTCGCCTACCCTAAGGTCAATATCATTACTCAGGACGATATTTTCCCCTTCGGCGTTCTGATGTTTTTCAATCTCAGGATTAGGCAAAGGTTCCTGAGATTCCTCCTCTCCACCTTGGACAATCATCGTTAACTGCCCGGGTTTTAATTTTCCCTTCATGGAAATGCTGTAGCATTCCCTAGCAGAAATTTGATCGCCATGGACCGTGCATATCCCCGTGGAAGAAGGGAATTTCAGCGCGAGGTGGCGGATGGAGGTAATGGCTTTGAAAGCTATAAGTGTAGGTCGACCCACAATGGCATTGTACGCGGCGGGACAGTCAATGACCACGAACTCGAGGAGTTTTGAGACCGTCCGAGGTCCTTCTCCTAAGGTGATCACCAACTCGATCGTCCCTATTGTCGCCGATCCTTCTCCAGAGAAACCATAAAGCATCATGGAGGTTGCCTTCAGCTCGGTGACAGACAAACCCATCTTCTCCAGCGTGGACCGGAATAGAAGGTTTACCGAGCTCCCATTATCGACCAGTACTCTCTTAACCCTCTAATTAACGAGCTGTACTGCTACGACCAGAGGGTCGTTATGAGGGAACTGAACGTGGCTGGCATCTTCGTCAGTGAAAATGATTGGTTGCCTCTCCAATCGCTGCTGCTTCGGCAGATGCTGCTCGGGGACGAACTCCACTCCATTATGAGCCTTAAGTTCATTGACGTACCTCTTTTGGGCACCTCTGCTCGTGCCAGCCAAATGAGGACCTCCGGAGATTCTGGAGATCTCTCCTCCTATCACTAGAGGAGGGACGTCCTGATCTATCCGAGACACGGGTTGATTGACCAGGACTTTCGGAGCTGGTCGGCTTGCAGGAAACCTGTTCCGCGCATACTGAGCCAAGGGGCCGACTCGGATGAGAGTCTCGATCTCATCCTTCGGTGTCTACAATCATCGGTATTGTGGCCAATTTTGTTGTGGAACCGGCAAAACTTGGAGGGGTCTCGCTTTCCCTTCTGGTGCTTTAATGGCTCCGGCTTCTTCTAGGGGAGGCGAGCAGAGTTTGCTAGGAAGATGTTCTCCCTAGAGTGGGTGAGCTCCGTATAAGTCGCGTAGACCAGCTTAAATTTTTCTACGGACTTATTCTTCTTTGGGCCATGCTGGTTGCCCTCGCTGTTCCCCTTTCTCTTGCCTCCACCAAACTGGTTATTCTGTGTAACGTTCTGGGTCACTGTCACGACCTCCGTTCCCACTCCAGCGAGCTGCTCAGGGACCTGGCTGGTTCCTGCAGCTGAGGCTTGTGCCTCCTCCAAGTTGATCCACCCCTGGGCCCTATTTAGGAATTCGTTTACGGAGCTGACTCCCTTCCTTTGTATCTCATTCCAGAGTCCCCCTCCAACGAGGATTCCAGTTCTCAAAGCCACGAACTTAGAGCTGTCATCTGCGTCTCTGGCCCGAGCAGCGACGTTCGCAAATCTGCTCAGGTAAGCCTTTAGAGGCTCGTCGGGTTGTTGCCTTACGTTTGCCAGGGTGTCAGCCTTAATGCGGGCAGCCTGGGAAGCTCGGAATGCTCTCTTGAAGTCAGTAGAGAAAGTTTTCCTCGAGCTGATTGACTATTTTTTACTCTGTTTGAACCACTGTCTGGCCGGCCCAGTCAATGTGGAGGGAAATATTAAACATCTCAGCTCGGGGCCAATGTTGTGGGCCATCATCATGGTATTGAACATACCCAGGTGATCTGACAGATCTCCGTCTCCGTTGAATTTGGACAGGTTCGGCATACGAAAACTGGGTGGGTATGTCGTTGCTGCTATGCTGGGGGCGAAGAGCTCAAGTTCGTCCCCTGAATCATATTCGTCTTTTTCTTTCTTTGACAGAAGCTTCCTCATTAGCTCCTCCATCTGAGCCAGGCGCTCAAGGGTTTTGTCATGATTTCCTTGGTTATTCCGGGGCTGTTCAACAGCTCTGGATCCATTGTACACGTTTGGCAGGTTATTGTCCCTCCTATCTTGAGATAGGTTATATGGGACATTCCCGCTGTCGCGTACCTCGGACAGGTCTTCCCTTGGGCGAGCACCGCTGCTGTTTCCTACTGGGTCTCCCCTTTGAGAGTTAAGATGATCTCGGAGGTCGCCCCTTGATGTGGCTTGAGGACTTTACGCCGAGCTCAGGCGTTGGCGCAGGTCTCCGCCAGAAAGGTCACTTCGGCGGCTTCCGGTCCAATAGCTCCCGTTTGAGAAGCTTGGAGCCCGCCTCTGGGGGTGAGGATCCGGGACTTCTCTGGGTGCCCTGCTGCGATGGGAAGGTCCTGCGGAAGGTGGGTTTCTCCTACTACTCCCATAAGCTGGAATATCTCGGACTGGCCAAGGAGGAGACGGATATCTTATCGGTGAAGGAGGATGTCTGACCAAGGATGCAATCCAGGTCCCGTTAGGGCGGATCAGGTTAGGTAGGGGCCGCTCGGCCCTACCAACCTCTGGGTCCTGCGCTCGATAGTCTGAGCGGGGCACAGGACGGCTGGCCGGGACGGGCTATCATTGTGAGCCCTCCCCGAATCTCCTTCGAGAATTCCCTCAAGCCCTCCTGCGCGCACTCGAGGGTGGAAGTGAGTTGGGAGTTGAAGTTCGGACCGATCGGCTCTACTGTTGCTCGGCCCTAGGTAGTTCTTCAAAAGTGGTCTCCCGGTGGTGTGATGTGGGAGTGGAGTTTGATGTCGGGGGTCTGACCGACCAGCTAGGCCTGGACCGATTACCCCAGCGGGACTTATGAGTCTCGCCTTGCCTCTTTCCGACATTAACGTCGGTTGTAAGAGAGGGTAGTCGGTCCAACACCTCCTTAATCTGCTGGTTAGCTTTCGCCAGCTGACTCCTCAGCTGAGCATTCTCCATTTCTACCGCCGTGTAAAAATCTGGGTTCGGATTAGGTGGCCGGGGTGCCGAACTTCCAGTGTCATCTTGGCCTATTGGCTGCTTGCTCGGCCGCTGTTGAACTTCAGGGTTCTGATCATCGGAGATGGCGGCATGATGGGCCTCCTGCCCATCATGTTGGTCTGCCTCATTACCGTGTCTTGAGCAAGTGACCACCATGGTTGGGTATTTGCGATAGCACCAATCTAACAAGCTCTCAATGAAAGCACCAAATTGTTGACGCGGTTCTTCGCCAACATGTAATTAATAGAATAAGAGAATTGGATTAGTGCTAAGTAATGAACCGTAACAGATGAATGATCTTGAAATAAAATGGTGATACGAATAATTTTTTAGGTGGTTCAAAGGTTAAAATCCCTCTACTCCACCAGCCAATATTATTGCTAGTTTTCTGGTATTCTTTACAGGGTATTTCTTTACACAATAGAATCCAACCCTTTGCAACTCCCAGGGTCTCCATATTTATAGGAGAGGGCACCTGGGGGTTGGCAAGGGGGGTCATCCCGTGACCGTCTTACCCATCATGTCACTTTTGTGACATTCATGATTAATTCCTAAAACCTGACAAATGAAGTGTGGTCTAACCAATAGGTAAGGGGGATAATGGGCCGCACGGCCCAACCCAGTCGTGGGTGCCTAAACACGCACGTTTATGCTGCGTGTCCGAGAATTCAGGGATATATCAGACTGTGATGTCTGATATATGCACGTTTACATTGTGTGGTTGAATTTATAAAGGGCCACAGCTTCCAACTCAAGCACGTAACTCGAGCTGGATGTCTTCTTAGCCTATGATGTCTATACTTTTGACCCGACTCCTTAGTAACCTTAGTAGGCCTTTGGTTATCTCGAGCTAAAGAGGTGGGACCTGGTAACAGCAGCTTCGGGTACGTGGCATCCACGTGGCTGATATAATTATGCCATACCTCAGCTCGCTAATAGCCCGTGGAGAATTAGGGCGTACAATTATAAGCATGATAGAAAACATAATAGGTTATATGTTCAATATATATATATGAGCTAGAGTTTGTGATAGTTTTGTATCAAGAATTCATTTAGAAGCATGATAGGATCGGCTTGGGCCTATATAATAAATTATGATAGGTGCTTTATAAATCTAAGAACATGACAATTATTATTTTTTTTCACAATTTTATTCTTTAAGTAGCACGTTAGGTTGTTGATTTGGGGTTTATATACTATGTGATGATTTTGTGTAATAAAAATAAGTAGAAAGAAGGGTTAGGGTTTTGATTTATATAGTTCATAATTTTATGTGACTAAGTGTGCAAGAATTATTGAAGCATGTTGAATATTTGATTCATTCTTTTAGCAAACATGAATTAAGCCAATATCTTACCTTTGTCTTATGATTTTATGAGCATAAATAAATTTGTGAGGCTTTATTCATATTAGATCATGTATTGTCTTACGTTTCCAAGTATTATTTTAAGTGGTATATATTATATGCAAGTAATGAATATAGTAACATGCTAGGCTTGATTGTTTATTTGTATCTAAGTGATAAATGTTAAAGCATGCAAATGATATATGTGATTTAGGAAATTGAGTTATTATTTCGTGGGAGAAAATTTCATGTTTTGAAGCAGTGTTGATATTTATGTGCTTGGACTTTAGGTAAGGAAGTTAGATAAATTTCCTTTCATTATGTTGATGTTATGTTTAGCCTTTCCTTGATTTTTATTCTTGTTGTTTGCAACCAGAAAATGCTACAACATTATGGTTATTATTTCTGAGTTATATGATGCGGCCAGGATGCTACAACATTCACTGTTTGTTATATCTGAATTATATGTTGCTGCCAGAATGCTACAACATTCACTGTTTGATATTTTTGGGTTTCATGTTGCTGCCTGAATGCTACGACATTCACTGATTATTGGTTTTGGAATAAAAGTTACTAATCTGATGCTACATCATTGAACAATTTGATTTCTAGAATTAGAGGTTCCTGAATTTAAATGGTACAGTATTTTATATGTTGTTGAATATGAATGCTACAACATAGTTGTATATGTTATGATAAGTTTATGATTTGTGACTATGTTGTGTATTGGCATGATACTAAGGAATGACGTAGCATTAAAACAGAAATGTTACTAAGGTATGACGTAACATTTTTGCTACTAAAGTATGACGTACCACTAGAAATAGAAGTGTTACTAAGGAATGACGTAACACTAGGGCAAACATGCCCACAAATGTTGCCTGAGGGTAGGTCAATAGGGGACAAGTCCCATAGTTATTATGTATTATGTTTGCAACTTATGTATTATGATTATGTTAGAGAAATGGGCTCTTATCATAAGTTCCACAAGCTTTAAAAAGGGATGAGTTCCGCAAGATTAAATAGGGACAAGTCCCACAAGATAAAAAGGGACGAGTTCCACAAGATTAAAAGGGAACGAGTCCCACATGAATACGAAGGGACGAATCACACAAGATTAAAAAGGGATGAGTCCCACAAGATTAAAAAGGAACGAGCCCCACAAGATTTAAAAAATAACGATCCCACAAGATTGAAAAAGGGACAAGTTCCACAAGTCTAGAAGTTGCATGAACCAAAGGGGACAACTCCCACAAATGTTATGAATGTTATGATGATTATGAATAATATATATGGATTTTTCTGTTTATGATACTAATGATATGTCAGGTGGTGACAACGATAAGGCTCTTGTAGAGTCCCAGAATATTTACTTAGCTAGCTAGATAGTTAGTAGTAGTTTGTAGTATTATAGATTTCGTAGATTTTGGTTCAAACTGAGACTTAGTAGGACACTCATAGCAATAGTTATGGATTTTATAAGTTTAACCTATAGTTTCGAAATATTAATTATAACATAAGGTTTGATTAATAATTTTGGTCATAGAAATATTTTAATTATAACCTAAGGTTTAGATAGAACCATTAAGAGCATGACACTTGTCATAATTATGTTTATTTAAGGATTTAATTATAGTTTAAATAAAAGAAAGTTCTAGAAACTCTAGAATCTTCCAGAACCATTAAGAACATGACACTTGTCACAATCTTGTTTATTTGAGAATTTAAGCATTTTAAATGGATAATTCAATAATAGAAGTTTCTAGAATCTCTAGACCCTTCCAGAACTTGCTGGAATCACATATTACTCAGTCAAACCTGATTAATCAACTCTAATTATCCTAAATTCGTGCAAAAACACGTTTAAATTATCTACGTATTCCGACATATCGCAGCCTTAGAGGCGATATATCGCAGCATGGGAGATACGGAAAACACGTTGACTTCGCACGAACGAAATCACGAGCACTCGGGATATAGGGTCAGGCGATATATCGCCTAGGGTGGGAAATATATCGGCCCTAGGAATGGTTTTTCGAACTCCGAGAAATCCGAGCTTGATTCATCCCTTAACCTCTTGACTTGCCTCTGAACATTTTTGACCGAGTCTTAAGCATCTGTTGACCGAATATTCAAGTATTTTTCATTTAATATTAATTATTTTAATCAAGCCAAAAAGGAGATATTTTCATTCCTTGAACTCTATAAATAGGATGTAGTACCCAGCCATTTCTCTCATTCTTCAAGCTGTGTTCAGAGCCTTCAAGCTGCTAGGATTTCTATAGAGTGATACACTTGGGTTTTTGTGATAAAAGCTTTATCATCTTAAGCTTTATAAACACTTAGGTAGTGAGATAAAGTGTGTTTTTGATATTGAAGTGTAGATCGGTTCTAGTTCATCCAAGGTAATATTATTCATAAGTTCTATTCTTTATGATTCCTTAGTTTTCCTTAAGTTTCTTTCAGATCCTAACTTCTGTTATGGTTTTGTGGTTAGGTGTTTAAGTTCTTTGATCTAACATTATTCTCGGTAAGTTTCCTCTTTGATGGTTTAGTTTCTTTTCATCTCTTTTCTTTAGAGATACTCACCATTCTTAATTTTAGTTTTAGGAGTGTTCTAATCCCGCTTTTGTTCTCAAATATCCCGATTTTGGTAAGGAAAATAGGATAGATTTTATATGTTTATATGATATGTTATGCTTATGTTATGTTATCTAATGTTAGATGTTACGTTTACATTATGTATAGTATGTTTATAGTCCTTGGGCACGTGACTTGTCTAGCTAGCAAGCCCCAATAATTTATGGGCATATGATTTGCTTGGCTAGCAAGCCCCACAAATCTATGGGCATATGACTTGCTTAGTTAACAAGCACCAAGAAGTATGATGGCCATTGTAGTCTTATATGATATATATTTTATAGTATATGTTTATGATATAGTTTTATGTATATGATTTATGTTATATGTTGTTAGTAGATTTTCCTTGCTGGGCATTAGGCCTTTATTTTTAGTGTGATGCAGGAAACTAGATACGGAGGCATAAGGATTCTTGGTGGCTTGACTTGTGTGTTGAGAATGAATGGGCTGCGGGTCGATCAAGGATGACGTTTATTTTAGTTTTAAATTATGTTTTCCTTTGTAATTCTACATTAATTTTGAACAAATAATTTTAAGTTATGTTTTATGTTTTATTAAACAATGGGTACACATAGCACATTTTATTTTATATTGTAATTTGCTCGACATTTATTTTGAAGTTTTAATAAAGTTATGATTATTTCTTATGTATGTTTTCTTCAAAGTAGTAGCTATGTCTAGTAGTTTTAATGGTCCAAGGTCTTAGAAATAGTTGGGTCATTACAGCTCTGGTAGGCAACTACAAATATTTATGATTATATATATATGTCCTGGGCTCTTCTGTTTGGCAGGTACAAATGTTGTTGTATATGTTGATCTGATTTTCAACGCATAGAAGTAAATGATTAGAATGAGTTTTTTTTTCTCTTGTTTAGATTATGTTTATGATACATTATGATATGCATGTTATGAATGTATATGTACATTACAGAAAAGCTATGTACGTAGGAACTCTTTGATCTTATATGTTGTATGTTATTTGTTGTACTTCCTTACTAAGCTTTTTAGCCCACTCCCCTTAGGTTTCCCCTGCAGGTATCTAATTAGTAATGTTTGATTTTATATGTAGAGCACGATGCGGTGGGACTATCCCATTGTGAAAGTGTGTACTACTATGAGGGGCCATACTACCGTAGAAAAGATCCTGGAACGCCATAATTTTTATGTTTTCAGTTTTGAGCCTTGTATTATTCAAGAGAGTAGTAATTTGTTTCGTACGGTTTAATTTATTTTCCAATGTGTATTTTGTTTTCAAAAAATCAGGATCCTGCCCACACATTATTTTAGAACTTGTATTTTAAGAAATTTTCAAGTATAGTTTTCGTAGATATTGCAATACTTTAAGTCAAGAAATTTAGGGCGTTACACAACCAAACTTGTTGCTCCATTATTATAACCATTTAAAATTAAGCAATAATACCTTGACCCAACCCCTTAATAATGATATGAACAAAGGTTATGAGAACTTATTTAATTTTCATCAAAAGATTTGATATTACAAAATAATAACACTTCGAATCTCCCACATTAGAAGTGAATCATGCGACTAAATTATTAATGATTTTGTGCCCAATTTTAATTAAATAAATGTTTGGATTATTGTGGTACTAGGCACTCAATTGCAACTGAAATCGAGATACTAAAAACCAGAAGCTCAAATAATTTAAGACAAAACTATTTGCAATTAGCAGAAGGATTTCACTATAGCAAAATTATTACAATAAGTTATCTCTAAAAATAAGGAGAGCACAGATAATAATACTCCCTCTCTGATAATAGGATAAAAACATTCACTCTTCACCAAAGGAAAGACTTTGTATTTAGAACAAACACACTTTTTCTCCAACACTCCTTTTCTCTCTCTTCGTTGAGACTCTCTACCTCTCCAAGATGGGATACTTCACTTAGTGCTGAAAGCGTGCACACACACACACACACACACACACACACACACACATATATATATAGGCAATAGACGGTGGCTTTTGGCAGTGGTAAATGTTGACTTCCAAGTTGTTACTTAATTGATGAAATTCCATAATTTATGATTACCAACTTTTTATTTGATTAACCAAATCAATTAAATGCTAAACAAACAAGTTGGTACAACAAACCAGTATTCTATAGCTACAGACCAAGTTCCTGTCACCACATAATAACAAATCAGTGTGATAAAATAGAATTGACTTAATAATAAAATGACACACAGAGTTTTTATACGTGGTTTCAATATCCTTTCGGATATTACTGGTCCACGGGGCCACGCCCAGAGATAAGATTCATTAATCAAATTTCACAAGAACAAAGTAATTGACTTAAACAAAACTTGGACTCCCTCTAATGGTTTTGCCGCAAGCTTTGTAACACACTGGATAACCAAGGTCATTACACGGTGTGATTATAAATGTCCAAGACTTGTTAATTAAGTCATATAGTTGAAAACGTGATCCTAAATTCATAATTAGGTTAGGGTTAAAAGGTTTTGGTCATAAACGGGAAATTTCTCATTTAAATAAACATTTAGTACATGGGATCCCAAAAACAAGTTTTGAAGGACAGTTTACAAAATTTCAGAGTTATATACATCCATAAGCCACTCTAATGGAAAAATACGCATTTCAGGTTTCCTGTCCCTGCACTAATTCTCGGCCGTGGCGGAAGAGCAACTGACTATGTACATTCTGCCCTAGAGCTATCCAACTCAGGACTGGTCCACCTTGCCCTTGCCTTTACCTACACCACGTAGCACCCGTGAGCCAAGGCCCAGCAAGAAAACCATAATGCAGAGCATAATCAAGACAGACAAACAAATAATCCATAAGGCTGTTAACCAGGTATTCAGCATGCCATAACAGTCATCTACTCAGAGAGGTTAAACAATTATTCATAAGTCATGCATCTCAGTATTAAACAAGTTATAATCAACAGACAACAATAATAACACATCAATATTCATCATACAATACTTAGGGTTGACGCCCTTAGGCCGCACCCTCTATTTAACCCACTATCTCTGGCTCACTTAGGGCGAGCCCAGTGTTTAACCCACTGACTCCAGTCCGCTTAAGCTGAGCTCAGTGACTATTTAGCTGTCCTTGGCTACCAATGGCCAAGCCGCGTCTTGTGCTCAAATATCAGTTTCGGCACTCTTAGGTCGTTTATTTCATGCTCTCATGGCATATCATAATCATACAACAATTGTATTCAAATATAGGGAGCCCTTAGTCCCATCACAGCCACACAAAAGGGTGCAGTTTTCTTACCTTTTACACTTGCACTAGTTCCAGGAGTCGCCCCCCCCCCCCCCCTCAAGTACGATCCTATCCCAAAAACCAAGCGGTCATCTAGTCACAAATCATCAAATAGAACCCTCATTAAGATTCAATTTTGTAACCCAACTTCAGGACCAATCCCAAGCTCTCGGGAAGCCCAATTCCACCAAACGGGGTGGTGGAATCGACCCCCGAGCCCCCAAGAAAAAACCCTAAAGAAATTCCCATAAACCAAGTTCAGAAGGCTGAGGAGCGCAACAGTGCTACAGCGCTATAAACAGAAACCCAACCTAGCGCTACAGGACAACAACCAGAACATGCGAAATTCTGGGTTTTTCTCATCAAAATTTCCCGAGCCAAAGCTCCAAAAACCCACTCCAAACCTCAACTGAACTCAAAATTGAACCTACAATTCACTATAGCTCAACCAAAACATCCACATAACACCAAAGCTTGTCTAACAACTTCATCAAACACAAAAATCAAACTTGAGCTCTGAAGCTCAAGAACACCATCTAAAACCAGAAACCCAGATAATCAAGGTCAGAAATTTTTACCTCTGATGAATGAATCCGACCCTAGGTTGCCTTCAATGCTCCTCCCAGCTTTGATTCCTCCAATTCCCAAGTTTAAATCCTTAAACTTCCATCCAAAACCAAACTCAGAAATCATTCTCAACAAAGCTCAGCAAACTCAGATAAAACCTTAAACCTTACCTTAATTTGGAAGCTAATTCCAGCTAAACTCCTTAGCTACTCCAAGGATCAAAGCCCCAAAACCTAGCCTAGACTTCCTCTTAAGTTCTCAGCTTCAAAATTCTCAAGGGAGAGTGAGAGAGAAAGAAATCGTGAGAAAGGGGAAAGAGTGAGCTGAGTGTTCTCTGTTTTTCTTTCTTTCCTTCAGTGCTTCCACTTCTTTCTACTATAGCCTAAGGAAAACAAATTATATCAGTTATCCCCTCTAATAACCAAAAGACTATTTTACCCTCCCAACCTAAAACTAAGTCTTTTAATTAATCTAAGGGTATATTAGTCATTTGTTCCTAATTCCCGCTAATCCCTCGAGTCTTCCTAATATTTATCACTTAAATCCCGTCATCTAATTAATCACCAATTATTTTTCCCCAATGTCTAAAAATCTCCAATATATTTCCCAAATTCTCATAAATACCCCCAAGCTCCCCCGAGCTGGATATAAATCCACGCCATGACTATTTTGCCGAACCGCTCACTAGGATCGTCTCGAGCCATAAGCTGCAAATACATCCACATAATAATGTGGTCTCAACAATTTACCACAAATAATCACATTTATGCCCTCAATGGGCCAAAATTACAAATATGCCCTTATAAGCTAAAAAGGGCCCACATGCATAGCTAATATTCGTAAACATGCATTTCACATATTCATATAATCATATAATCATGCTTATCACATAATCATGAATTTAATCATTTAAATCACACATAAACCAATTATGCCCTCCCGGCATGCTAATCAAGGCCCTTAAGCCTTATTAGCGATTTTGGGTCATTACAAGCTTGATGTACTCTCTCTTTGTTGAATGAATCTCCTTAAGACACCAAGGCTTGAACTCCCTTCAAATTTCTTGATGAAAGCTTGCTTCCTCCTGATGCAAGACTTTGATGAACCTTCTCTGGAAGGTTGTTCTTCTCGTTCTTCTCTTTGAGATTTTGCTTAACACATAGGCAATTACAAAGACACACAAAATAACCAAGGAATAGCAGAACAACTATCCTTTAAAAAAGAAACACACTCTTCTAAAAGTACAAGAAATTAAGGAGAAGAAGAGGTAACCTAGGGATAATGCCTTGGTTCGTATTTATACACAAAATACTTACCCAAAGTCAACGTTACACAATTCTAGACGCACATCACACACAAGGAAAGTTTCCAAAAATAAACTTTCAATCACAATCAATTCAACTGAAATAGTGGGAACAGACAGAGATACTGTAGCTGCAAAATGGCTCGAATCTAGACTTGATCATGGTCATATTCTCTCTTTGACTAACTTTGAGAAGCTGTCCATTCTTGGTTGATTGTGAACTGTCTAGAGATATATTTAGCTAACAATAAAACAGAGAAGCAATTAGTTAAATTTGGAAAGAAAATAAAGTCTAAAAAGATATGTAAACAAGAAGACTTTATTTGTATAAATTTACCAAAAATACAATAACCAATAAAGGAGAATTATCATAATTTAAAAGCAATAAAATCAAAGATAATTTCCTTAACATAGTCAACCGAAATAAACACAATAAATCAAAAATATTTGTCCAAATTCAAATTTCCAAATATGGATCTTACAATCTCCCCCTTTGGCATTTTGAAAGACAAAAAATATTTTCTAACAATACTGCAAAAAGATTAAGTGTTAGAAAAAAAATAATAGAGTATTTAAATACTCCCCTTGCAAGCAAGATCATTAACACATAAAAAAATAGACATGTTAACTTTCCAAAATGTTTAACATACAACTCGCCCTGAAAAAAGGGTCCAGAGTTGTAATCACACAACCAAACAAAAATAATACCACTCCCCCTTTATGTCTATCAAAGGAGCCAAGGTTTAACAAATACCAAAATGAAAACCAAACACAAAGTTGAACAAGACATAAAATAAACAAAATAAAATAAAACATTGATCATGCAGCAAGGAACTTTTGGAGAGAATTGAGTTGTTGGAGAATAGAAGCTTGGCCCTCTTCTAATTTTCCCAACCAAGTGTTAATTATGGCAACTTCAGTCTGAAAAAATTGAAAGGCTGGAGCTAAAGACAGTGAACCTAAATCTCTAGGAGAAGCAGAACGCACAGGTGGCAAAGATACTCTTTTAGGCTGCTTAGAAGGATAAAACTTCTCAGAAGGTTTGAAAGGCATCCTAGTCAGAGGAGGCTCTTCAGATTCAGTGTCGAAAATCAGCTCTTTCTGTGAAGACAAAACCATATAAATCAAGTTAGGAAATAACAAATTTAATTTCCTTTGATTTCCCTTGCACAAAGCCACAATCGGGTCTAAAATCATGTTAGCCAAATCAATTGGAGCGTTAGTTGTTATCTTAAACAGTAAGAAAGCTAAGTCCTGTGAAACCGCAACCATGTTGGAAGATGGCAACCAATTAGAATAAGAAAACCTCATTAATGCAGCATATTGATAGGTGAGATGAGAAATATAGATGGAATTATAGGCATTTCAAGTAACTTTTTGTCCAATGATCTCGGAAAAAACCACATATTTGTCAAAAGGCACTTTGATGGATTCAACATCTACAGGAAGATTAAGTGCAGCAGCAATATCTTGTATAGTGAAAGAATACCAATGACCTCTAACATAGACTTATCCAAACATGCAAGAATTCTTGTCAAGAAACTCATCATTTAGATTAGCATAAAATTCTTTGACAATCTTATCAACATAACCAATAAACTCATCTATTGTATTCATCCAACCTCTCTCTTCAATAAGATTAAGAACTCCATAAACCCTATGAGCATCAATGTCAAAATTCTTCTCAGCAATGAATTTTCGAGTAGAATAAATGTGCATGTTCCTTTCATTGTCATTAAAGCAGAAAAAATGAGAATGTGAAGAAAAATCTTCGAGATTACCAGACTTTCTGACCTTTTTAGGGACAGGAGCAGAGGGAGGAATTTCCATAGGTCGTTTGCCTTTAGATTTCGACCTGTCTTGAATAGGGGGTTCTAGAGATACATCTTCAGGTTCTGAAGCTACAGAACAGTCTTCTAAAGTATAATTTTCAACAGGGGACTCTTGTTCCTCAGGTTGATTTTACATAGCCTCTTAAAATTCGGTTCAAATATTTTTTTTATTATTTATATATATAAACAAATCTTGTTATTTTTCCAAACAACTTATCAATTGTATCAACCATTCTTCTTACTTTTGTCCATGATGAAAAAATCAAACTCGTAAGAAAAACATAAATTATAGTACAAGTTAATCACCTATTGTATTTCTATCATAAATGTTATGCAGGAAAAGAATTAACTCAGTCACAGCCAAATATTTTAAGAAGATCAATCAGTATGTAAAAGCTTTTAAAACCATTGTTTTTACTTACATTTTTAAAAATGTTTCAATCATTTGTGTGTGAAAGTGAAAGCAGGGAACATTGCCCAATTTGTCAAAAAGACTTTTTCTAAGAATTGTACCCAATGAAGACGCTGTCACACTGCCTCAATGGTAGTGTATCTCCTACATAAGTGCTAATTACATAGTTCCAACTTACTCAGAGATGGCTTTCACACATTGAAGTAGGTAGCTCTATTCTTTCAAAGGAGCTTGAAACATTTATTTTTCATTTATTTAAAATGGCCGCTTGAAACATTTATTTTTCATTGATTGATGAACTCAAATATTTCTAGGAGGAATTAATCAATTTTCCTGATACTAAACATTTATAACAGAGATGCACTAGAGACTAACAAGAAACTATATTAATAGGCTTTTCTTTTGAGTTTGACAGTTTCTTCTAGGACAACAACAAGACACGATTGATTTTAAACAAGACAAACTTGGAAAGAATAACAAGTTGCACAAATAACACAATTCAAATATAACAAACTCATAAGGACTTTCTTAGGGAATTAAAACAGACCTGTTATCCCTCAAAATTCAAGAGATGACGTGGAGAATGAGAAAGCAGCACATGGCATCACAAGTCATAGAAAAAATGACGAAGTATTGAAAAAGACCGATTAACAAATATGGATAGGTCCATGACCTATTAGGAAGTCGACCAGGCCTAAACCTCCTCGGGGTGGTCGGCCTGACCCCAACCCCTACGGGTGGTCGGCCTAGAATGCTTAAGAGCCACATGGGGTGGTCGACCCACCCTATTCTTCATAGGATGATCGGCCTAAACACCCAAATACACTTAGCTGGGTAAAGTTCACGCTCGTTAAGCTGAAATCAACAGGCCTAGCATCCACAAGATTAACAGGCCTAGCACCCAAGCTCTAAAGGGTCATCAGGCCTAGCACCTAAGTCTCATAGACCAACCAAGACTTAGTGTTTTCCTAAAGGTTTCGATCGTGCATCATCAACCACAATCCAGAGAAACAACGAGAAGACCCATGATCTCATAATCATGGGAAGGTGGACACATATCTCCACTCCCAATGATCGTGTACCAAACCACGATCCCAAGTCTTGTTGATCATATAACAACCACTGGGTACTATAAATAAAGGATCCATAGCTTAATTTGAAAGGGGGGGGGGGGGGGGGGGGACGGATTTAGAGACTTTTGGATCGGTCATTTGGATTAACTTCTGGAATGATCTATGATGAGTGAACTCTCCAATTCATCTTTGTAATTGTCAATTGAGTGATTCAATACTAAATACTAAGTGGATTAGGTTATTACTATTCATCATAACAGAGTTGAACCACTATAAATTTCCGTGTGTTTTGTTTAGATATTTGTACTTTGTCGTATATTTACATGTATATCATTCAAAAGGTGTCGTATATCATACATACGACCATTTGCCAATTTCACAGGTCAACATTTTGGTCTTGTCATTGAGAATACGAAATCAAAAAAACACACTTTCATTAGTTTTACGATGCCTCCAAAACCTAGTCAAACAAAGATGATGGCTCCCAGAGATTCCACCACGCAAGATCTCATTGATCCCGTTAACGAACCACAGGTGGAGGTTGGAGATCAACCTGATGCATAGAATCCACAGGATGCTCACCAGGAGGAGATGGCGCAATTTCTGGCGAGGTAGGAGGCCTTTGCTGCAGAAATTGCCCTCCGGAGGGCGACTATGGAACGCCAACGGCAGGAGATAGATGAGCAGGTCCAGAGGATTATCCAGAGGGAGCAGGAAGCTAACCGGAGGCACTAGCAGGCTATTGTGGCCCTGGAGGCGACTACCCTGTTAGTCCGAGCTAACGCTGAAGCTGCTGCTCAAGCGATGAGGAAGGCTTAGGCCAAAGTAGCAAGGGTGTGTGACTGCAGTAACAAGGA
The DNA here is from genome assembly GCF_963169125.1 of Humulus lupulus. Lineage (NCBI taxonomy): Eukaryota > Viridiplantae > Streptophyta > Magnoliopsida > Rosales > Cannabaceae > Humulus > Humulus lupulus. The sequence continues at coordinate 157,667,380 of NC_084797.1, read as the reverse complement.
GTCCTAGAGAAGGAGTCGAACCCCAAGGATCCTCTCAGAGCCACTTTCCCAGAGACAGGATGAAGAGGTGCAGTCCAAGACTGCCTCCTCCATGACTAAGAAGAATAACACTTCCTCTCGGAGTAAGAGTGTTACCAACCCGAAGGCCCTTTCCTAAAGGGACAAACGAAAAGGCACAAGAGAGGAAGGTCATACATCTAAGAGGCATGATAGAAACAAAAACAGTCACTCAAAGTCTTAGAGTCATGTAGGAGGAGAGGCTTGGGGGCCGAATCTCACCGGCAAGAGCAAGGCGGACCTACCACCCCTACACCCTCAGTCTCGCAAGGGAAAAGAACCGATGAACAACACCAATACCGTGTTCGATAGGCTTAGGAAAGATGCACAACCTCAGGATCTAAGGGAAGTCATCAACGAGAGAACTAGCGCTCAGGAGGGGGTATTGGGGACGTCTACCCCACCTAGAGCAGCGATCCCACCAGTAGTGAGGCTCAGATAGATGCACTCACCTCTCCTGTTCAGGGCCAGACAAAGAAACCTTCCGATATCGAGCTGGCTCATAGAAGTGGGAGTCCCTTTAGTGCTAAGATCCAAGCTGCTCAACCACCACCGAAGTACAAGTCCCCAAAACTTCCAACATACACTAGGAAGGAAGACCTAGTGCGACACTTTGGAAAGTTTGAGGATCAGATGGAGTTACTCGGTGTGGAGCATGATTATAGGTGCAGGGTATTCCCTACCATTCTCTCTGACTTAGCTCAGGAATGGTATTGGAAATTCAAACCTGGATCTATCACTTCCTGGGAACAATTCAGGAAGGAATTTTGCAAGGTCTTAAGTGCAGGACGGATTCAACCAGTTTATGCCAATCAGCTAGCTGACATCAAGCAAGGCAAGAATGAATCCCTGAAGGACTACATCCAAAGATTCATGAGAGAAGAAAACTGAGCATCCATGGTAGAAGATGAAGGGAAGTTCGTTACCATCTTGACAAAAATCATTTATCAAAGTCCCTTGAGGGATAGCATCCACAGGAACCCCATCAACACCTTGCGGGAGTTCTTGGACCAAGTAGACAAATACATGAAGCTAGATGATGCTATCATGAAGGAAGAAAAAGGCATAAACCATCTTACCTCAAGGCAAGCAAGAACATCGCAAACCCTCAGGGCAGCAATGGGGGAAATGGTAACAAGAGAAGTACCTCAGGGGTCGAGCATAGTGGAGAAAAGAAGGCTAAATCAGCACCAATCGACAAACAGCCTACGCACCAGCCCTACCAGCCCAAGTTCACCAACTATACTGCCTTGACTGCAATAAGGGTTGAGATTTACTTGGAAACATACCAGGAGGTACCATACCAAAAGCCACCACCCTTGTGCTCAGAAGGAAAGAGGGACAAGAACAAGTTTTTTTGATTCCATAATGATTATGGGCACGACACAAATGAGTGCAAACAACTGAAGGATGAGATAAAGTTTCTCCTCCGAACAGGAAAACTTTCGAGGTACTGAGTCAAGACTGAAACCCCAAGCAGGAATCCAGAGTTCCTAAGGCAAAGGAGTCCACCACTGGAGGCAGCGGCCGTGAACTTCATATTGGACACCATATGTGGGGGAGCCCACATAGCAGGCAACAATAACAACGTTCGTGAGCGATATGAAAGGACCGTAAGACATGAGGTAGGGAAGTCTTCCTAGTGCATGGCAGTCGGGGAGCAATCTCAAAAAAATCTGAAGTATGAAAGTGAAACTCTCACTTTTACAGAGGTTGATGTCAGGCATGTGAGGTACCCCCACAATGACCCTCTGGTCCTTACCATTCAAATCGCCAATGCCCTAGTGAATAGATGCTTGGTGGATACGGGAAGCTCAGTAGATATCATCTACAAATCGTCCCTCAAGAAGATGAAGCTCACGATCAAGGACCTGACACCTTGTTCCCAAGTGATATATGGGTTTACAGGAGAATGCCTAGCACCAGCAGGAACTATCAAACTACCGAACACTGTGGGGGATGCCCCTAGGCATGAGACTATGATGACAGAGTTCCTGGTGGAAGATTTCTCATTGGCTTACAACGTAGTGATCGGTAGACCCCTCTTGATGGCATTACATGCATCTGTCTTCGAAGTTCCCCCACAAGGGCAGGACAAGGATGCATACAGGGTAACCAAAGGAGGCACGGGAATGCTATAACACATCCGTGATTAAGGCAAAGAATGACCATGCGTAAACAACATGGTGGTGACCTGTTGCAAAGGGTATGAAGGAACTGATGAGGTTGTCAACATGAAAGTTGACGTTGAAGGAAACACTCTACTGGAGTCGGGGGCTCCTTTTAACGAAGATTTGTTACTATAATTGTTTACCGAGTTTTTCAGAAACTAGAATTATATAAGATTAGAGAGCTTGAAAGAAAGGCTTTAAGAAATGTAAACAGGGTTTTTAGGTGGTTGGGGCGTTGATGAGCCTTAGTCCACGAGTCAGTTGTATTAGAGCTTAGAGAGGTTTTGACAACGGAGTTTTCTGCAAGTTTGAGCATAGTAACTGCTTATAATAAAAATCTAGGATCCCCTCCTCAGTGCACCACTATTCTTATTTATAGGCACGCGAGTGCACTGGGCTTGGGTCGGGCTAGTCCAGGCCCAATAAGGGTGTAAGTAGTATTGGCTTCTCTGATGGGAGACCAATACAAAGGTTGGAAATATGAAACATACATTAATCAAAGCCCACTGGGCCAGCCCAAATAAGTTCTTATTGTGAGACACGCGACAAACTGGTGTTTCAGTCTGGGTGTTATGGACTACGAGGAAGATGTGGGGGACAAGATCGGTCAGAGAAGTGGCGGCGTAGTTCTAAACCAACGGCGTACAATCCCGAGGTAGCCTCCTCTACAGGTTACTCGTGGGGACAACACCCCACGCTTTTGGGGACGATGTCAGTATCGGGGATACTTTATCATGCCAAACTCGACCAACCAATCCAGGTCCATTCACCAGCGTCCCCCTCCGTTTACCAGGGTCCCGATCCATTTACCAGGATCCGGGTTTATCCACAGCGATCCCGGCCAATCTCAGATTTGGGAGCCGCGACCTCCTTTACCGCATCTCAGGGGACATCCAGGTAAGCGGTCCCGTGTTTGTACAACCTGCCCCGGCGATGGTCCCGGCTTACACTCTCGGGTGCCCTTTGGGCCTTGCCGAGATTTGGGCTGCCTATATCCGTTTTCCCTTCATCTAATGGGCCCTATCTGGGCCTTAACTCCCAGGAAGGCGGCCCATGGACTTAGAGTGTGGATCCGTATAATCTGGAAGAAACGGGGATAACAATTACCCCCTAAGCCTTCATCTGGGTTTGCGCGGTGGAGGCTTGTCTCCCTCCCGGACCATTTTAGCACTTCCCGGTTCATTTCCAAGGTGAGGGGTCTACAGATGGGAGACCCTATTTGTTGAACGATCGTGGAGTGAAAGCCTGTTTCGATGTCCTAGACTGAATCCAAAAAGCCCGATCTGTTTACCAGGATCTGGGTTCGTTTACCAGAGCCCCGATTCATTTACTTCAAGGTCGCCTGGAGGCCTCCCATTCGCCTTGCTTCATCATGAAGGACGCACGTGTCCCTTTGTGACTGGCACATTAATGGCACTCAATTTTGAAAGGTCAGAAAATATTCTATTGATTACCATACTGAGAGTTAGTATGTCAGCTCGATTTACGAAGCGTCCCATCCGCACGAATGTCCCCATTATTATCTCTGCGACAAAGAGGATCGTTGGATGGGATGACCTTTGAGGTGCTCTTCTTCTAGGCCATTGGATCAGGGTAGCGTGGATCACACCTCTGGATAACCGTGATCCAGTACTTGAGTAGGTCCATTAATGTCCCTGCACGACCCAGGACCGTCCGATGGGGGGGATCGCGTCGAACCGTTAGATCGAAACAGACTTCTGGTTCTCATAAATAACCTCAGATTCTCATTTGACATCTTTACACTCTCAGAACAAAAAGAACGCTTAAAGGACCTTTTATGTCCGAGCTTACCGACGACATTCTCCATCATCTACTTTGTCTTCGCCATCACTTATTCCCGACGCCCCTGATCTCCGTACCTTCGCCTGAGCAGACGACATCGGCCTGTCCAATAGATGAGCTTTTGAGCCGCCTTCATTTGTTCAAGGTCGCAATTTTATCGTCACTGTCGCCGGAAACACACCATTTTTCACGACCAGCTTTTTCCAATAAGTTTTCCTAACTCTTGCTTTTATTTTCTTGCATTTTCCATATCTTCAAAATTGTCTGTTTAGGCTGTTAGAGCTTGCCTATGTTTAGGCTGGTTCTGGGTGTATTAGAATACGTTAGGAACAAAAATAGTCCTGACTATCCCAGATCTCCTCAGGTTCGGGAAATTCCCGGACGAACGGTAATAGACAAGTTTGGAGAACTTCAGCTAGATCCCTTCTTATTCGTTCCCGATCAGGGTTCCATGGTTCCTTGCTAATCCCGGACCTGATCCGGAGGGGATTCTTCCAAGAAGTTTGTAGGAGAGCTGTCGTGCCTTAACCAACATCCTTGGGTTTTGGTGTTGACTGCTTGGTTGTTTGTTTGTTCTGTTTTGCTTCCAGATCATCAGCCATGACTTCAGGCGTTACCATCCATTCGGAAGAACAGGTTCAAGCAGCCCCTGTCACTCTATTAGGACCCAAGGCTTCCAGTGGCAACAGATGGGAGATGGACGGGGTGCAGAACCTGTTCCTAAATTATCGGATGTTGTACACCCTGGAGAAGCATTTGGGCGTGGAGTTGACTCCCGGACTGTTCTATAACCGTCTGGCCAGAAAAAAGGAGAAAGCTCACACTGGCGTGGGCGAGTTTGGGGCCTGGAGCGTAGGCCATATCAGTGCGGGAGCCACTCTCCCGCTTCATGACTACTTCGCACAATTCCTCAAGTTCGTGGGGATTGTGTCGTTCCAGCTCCTACCTCAAGCATACCGACTGCTTGCGGGATGGCACATATTCTGCATAGCGAAGCAGATCCCGGATCCGACTCCAGTAGAGGTGTTGTATTTCTACAAGTTGGAGCCGCAGGTCAACGTCAAGGACAAGACCCTGGACGGCTTCTACAAACTAAAACCGTGGGGCAACTACGCTACTCCCACCAGCACATGGAAGTACCCCCCGGACGTCAGACATTACTGGTTCATGACGTCCGGGTTTCTTTTAGAAAAGAACCCCACACTGATGCTGGACTTCCAGCGAGTGGGTAAGTGGCTTCCCATTCCCTAGTTTCTTTCTCATTTTTGCTTTTTATTCCTCATTCTCAATATATTGCTTTGGATGGCAGGACCCTATGCCCAAACCCCCCTCACCCAGTTTATCCTGGACCGAAAGAAGTACTACTCCACGCTAAGTGCGGAAGATCTGGACATAGGGAGCTACGTCAACACCGAGAACCTCCGAGTGGTTGGGATGCTGGCAGCCAACCAAATGATCAAGGCCCCCATCCTCCGGGGGATACAATGCGAGAAAGACCCAGCATTGAGGGAGGAGCTCACCCTTGAGCACATTAGGGCTGTAGAGATCGTGGCTCTGGCAGACACGGCCAAAAGGAAGCGGGACCAGACTCAGTAGAAGGAGAGTGCCACGTCCAAGGAGCTGGAAGCCCTCTTTGAGGAGGCCCAACCGAACACGGGGCCCCCCAGTGCTAGTGTATCAGAGCGAGATAATTCACCTTTGCTTTTGACTTAAGCTCCCCGAGTTGGAGACTTAGTTAAGGATAGACTGGTTTATCGAGGTCCCCTGTTTGGGGCTGATGGAGAGAAAAGACCTTCGTCTTCCATCACTGTAGATCATGACACTATCATGTACTCGTCCAGGTTTCTTCAATATGGGAACTTCTTGGACCCGGATGACATGGGAAACTACATCTATTCTTTCGCCTTAGGAGAATTAAGTCAAGTCTGACGTTTAGACAAGGGTCCATCCCATAGTACTTTTAGTCTTGTTATTACTCATTCGTCTTAACTTGATTATTTTGCTAATTCCCTTTTTGTTGTCTATTTCAGAAGACTCTGACATGTCCAACCCTGTGGAGAAAATGAAGCAGGCCCTTGAGGTCCGGGCTGCCAAGGCTATGAATTCAGCCAAAAAAGCCGCCAAAGGTGCACCCAAGCCGAAAGCTCTGGACGCAATGCTTGGGAGCTCGATGTCGGAGCCTAACTCTATTGTGGAGGCCTCAGCCACGGTCCCGCTCATGACAGTTCATCCTGAAACTATCCCAGCTCTTCCTACTCATCCTCTGGTAATCGACCTTGAGCGGGAACCGCTGGTGAGTCAGAGTTCCGGGAAGAGAACCGCGGACTCGGGCGCAGGTGAGGCCGCTAAAGGGACGAAGAGGGCCAAGAACAAAGGCTCTGGGTCGGCTGAGGAATACTCCAGGGAGAGTAACTCGCCGCCCAGGAACTTTCGAAAGTGCCCGCGCTTCCCGTCCATCTGGCTTTGCCCGAAGAGGGAGAGGTGGTTTTGCGGGAGGAACAGTCCAAACTGGTGTCCCGGGCGTGGGAGAATGGCCAGGAGAAGAGGGAGGAGGTTTACCGGTCCTTGATGATTCGACATCAGGATGAGTTCTCGAAGCGTCTTGCAGCTTTTAGTGCTTCCCAGCCGATCGTGGATCGGCTTGCTACTGAGACGGGGTTTCGTCCCAAACTACGGCAAGACACGACTCCGTTTGCTGCGAACTTGCTGGATCAGGTGGGGGCTACTATGTCCAACCTCCAGTTGAAGTGATACGCCACCATAGCCAACCAGGATATGCTATTCATCTTCCAGGCTCTCTGCCATCAGGCCACTGCTATAAGTTATCCGTTTACATCTCCTTTTTCTTGCAATTTTAGTTCTTCAGATTTTTCTAACTTCAATTCATTTTAGGACGCTCTACTGGCTCACCGGAATGCTGACTTAGCGGCCGAGATTGCAATGAAAATGGAGACGAGCCAACTGGAGCTTGAAGCGACCATGAACCAACGGGAAGCCGCTAAGGAAGCCCTAGAAAATGAGGTGGCTCAGGCCAAAGCAGACCGCGAAGAGGCTGCTCGAACTAAGTTTCAACTTGAAGAGACTATGTACCAGAGAGAAGCCGAGAATAGCAAGCTGGCGGCTAGTCTAGAGGCGGAGCTTCTCCGAGTAAAGGCCCTACAGGAGGCGGCCAAAGCCTAGTCTACCCAGGACTGGGAAAGGGTCACCGATCTTGAGTCTCGGGTCCGTGAATCGGATGACCTATTTTGGCAAGAGGTGGCGACACACGATGAGACCCTCTTCGAGAAAGAACGGGCGGACGCCTTGCTGGAGGCCACCTTTGATGAGGCCATCTACATGGCCTGGCTCCAAGACAAGAACAAGAACCTCCTACTTTACCCTGACCCTGCCGCGAAAAGAGACGAATTTGAGGCCAAGGAGAAAGCTGACGCAGAACCCTTGGATGAGGAAGAGGCAGATGGAGCCAACCCGGAGGCGTCAGGGCACAGCGAAGCCTAGGCCCGGGACTTCTATTTGTTTTTCTCTCTTTTTTCTAATTTTGTAACGCTTTTATGGGTGCGGATGCGTCTAAGACAATTTTTATATTCGCATTTACCTCATTTCTTGCGTAAGGCTTTCCTATTTCCATTCGTTAAACTTTTACCAAGTGTTTTTACCACCCTGTGTAAATGAGTCGAATGTTCTGTCCCGGTTCCAAAGGCTGGGACCGTTGGGGAAAAGGTGCAGAAAATGTCTCCTCTGGTGACCCGTCTTTGGGTTTCGACGGCCTAGACTAGATTATTCTGGTTTGATAATACGGGCTCCAATAGCATGGACTGCCCGAGATCTTTTTAGATTTTAACTTATCAACTCGCTTTAATCCTGTTGCTCAGGTTCCAACGGCCTGGGCCATTAGGGAGTTGATAATTATCACTAAATCTATTCCTCTCGATTCTAGTGTTCAAGTTTTGACGGTCTGGACCATCAGGGATTAGTTGATTAGCTTATTTTGAAACCTTGGTTAGGTTCCCAAGGCCTGGGCCGTCTATAAGACTAATTTTAGACAACTTATACCTGGGATTCGCACTCCAATAGTCATGTGCTATTGTAGAGATGACGCGGATGGGTATTTGGTTATTTGGGACCACGCTTGGTCAACCAATTTTTAAGTGTTTTATATCCCCGGGTCACACATGCCCGGGTTAGGACTAAGGCTGGCCCGGATGTATGTCCGGGACTATGTATGTCTGGGCTTGGATGCCTTAGCCTTAAGTCATATAGTTTGTAGCCCCAGATCACGTATGTCCGAGTCAGGACTAGGCCTTAGCCTTGCGTCCTACTTGGTTTGTACCCCCCAGACCTTGTCGGTCCTGGTCGGGACTAGGCCTTAGCCTTGTGCCCTTTCATTAGGAGTTGGGCTTCCATTTCTATCCGTTGGTTCGAACCAAGAGCATTTAGCGTCCTGTTTTGTTTTTGTTCTCGGACTTGCTCGTGTGAATGGATATAACCCCCCCCCCCCCCTTTAGCGAGCCAAGACTGGTCTTGGGTCACTAACTTATGGAGACATACGAGAACTTTCGTTGTTTCACAATATTTCTTTATGATGTTTTGTACACGTTATTTTTATTATTCAAGAAATCGCCCTGGGGCATATATTGTTTACATAGAAAATTTAAAGCCAAAATATGCTATCCTGACTACTGATAATACTTACGGAGATGTTTCACGTTCCAGGCCCTTGGGACCTCAGTTTCGTCGAGTCGCTTTAAGCGGTACGTTCCCGGACATACTTCATGTTGAATTTCGTATGGCCCTTCCCAGTTCGAGCCTAGAACCCCCACTCCCGGATCTTGGGTTGCACGGAAGACTCTCCTTAGGACTAGGTCGCCGGTTCCGAACCTTCGACTTTTTACTTTCGAGTTAAAGTGTCAAGCGATCTTACCTTGGTACATCTTCAACTGAACTTGCGATTCTTCTCGGATCTCTTCAATAAGATCCAAGGATTCCTGGAGTAAGGTGTGGTTCTGGGCGGGATTATACGTGTCCCTCCTGTGGGATGGGATAGATGTTTCTACTGGGATGATGGCTTCGCATCTGTACACCATGGAGTAAGGAGTGTGACTGGTAGACGTTCGTTCGGTGGTCCGGTATGCCCATAGTACGCGGGGCAACTCTTCTAGGCATTTTCTCTTGTAGGCTTGAAGCTTTTTCTTTAGTGTCCCCTTCAAGATTTTGTTGACGGCCTCTGTTTTCCCGTTCGCTTGAGGTCTGGCGACCACGGAGAAGCTCTTGATGATACCATGCCTTTCATAAAAGTCCATGAAGTGGATGCTGTCAAACTGCTTCCCGTTGTCGGACACAATCTTGTAGGGGAGCCCATACCGGCACACAATGTTTTTGATGACGAAGTCCAAGGCCTTCTTTGAGGTGATGGTGTTCATTGGCTCCACTTTGACCCACTTGGTATAGAAGTCAATAGCCACGATAGCATACTTCACACCACATTTCCCTATCGGGAGCGATCCTACTAGGTCGATTCCCCATACCGCGAAGGGCCAGGGACTTTTCATTAGAGTTATCTCCGTTGGAGGGGCTCGTGGGATCTTCGCGTACCTTTGGCATTGTTCGCATTTGCGGACGTAATCAACACAATCTTTCTTCATGGTTGGCCAGAAATATCCTTGGCGCAGGATTTTCTTGGACAGGCTGAGTCCGGCTGTATGATCTCCGCAGAAGCCTTCGTGCGCCTCGTGCATGATTGCACTCATTTCGGTCCGGACATGCATCGAAGGTATGGCATGGATAACCCTCTACGATAGAGCTTTCCCTCCATCATAACATATCTATGGACCTGGTACTGAAGCTTCCTGGCTGCTACCCTGTCTGCGGGCAACCCTTCGATTGTTAGGTATTGGATGATGGGTCCCATCCAAGACGCGGAGTAGTCTATAGCGTTGATCACGGGGGCATGAATACTTGGTACGGGGAGATGGTTGATCGGTACTAGCCCGAAAAGCTCTACCTCAGCATCCATGGCCAGTTTTTCCAACGTGTCCGCAAACACATTTTGTTCCCTGGGGATCTGGCGAATGAAGTGCTTCTTGAAAGCTTAAAGCATCTCTCGCGTCTGAGTCACGTAAGCTGCCATATTTTCCCCTTTTGTTTGGTATTCTCCTGAGTCTGACATCCAACTGGGAATCGCTATAGATCTCCAAGTTTATGGCCCTTACCTCCCGAGCCAGGCGCAACCCGGCCAACATGGCCTCATGCTCGGCATCGTTGTTGGAAGCCTTGAACTAGAAACGCAAGGTGTTTTGTAACTGGTGTCCCTGTGGCGACACTAGGATGATTTCGGCCCCTGCTCCATTTTCATTCGAGGCTCCGTCTACGAAAACCTTCCACAAGGGCGCTGCGGGATCCACAGAATCGTCCTCTTCAGTGATCCCGGAGCATTCCATGATGAAGTCGACTAGGGCTTGCCCCTTGATTGATATTCTAGGGATGTACGTGATGTCGAACTGACTCAGTTCCATGGCCCACTTCAGGAGTCTTCCCGACGACTCAGGTTTTTGCAACACTTTTCGCAAAGGATGGTTGGTCAGAACTCTTATGGCATGAGCCTGAAAATAGGGCCTAAGCTTCCAGGACGCAATTAGCAGGCAAAATGTCAACTTTTTTATTAGTGGATATCGTGATTCTACCCCTAATAACCTTTTGCTTACGTAATAGACCAGGAGCTGGGCCTTCCCATCTTCCCGTACTAGCACGGCGCTGACAGCGTGTTTGGCCACAGCCAAATAGAGGTGCAGCGGTTCTCCCTCCACCAGTTTCGCCAATATTGATGATCAGGCCAGATGTTCTTTTAGCTTTTGGAAAGCCTCTTCGCATTCAGCCGACCATTCGAACCTTTGGCTTCCCCGAGGATGTTGAAGAATGGGATGCATTTGTTTGTGGCCTTCGAGACAAAACGGCTCAAAGTGGCTATCCGCCCAGTCAGGCTCTGAACATCTTTGTGCTTCCATGGTGAGGGCATCTCTACCAGTGCCTTGATTTTTTCTAGAATGGCCTCTATTCCCCGGTAGCTTACTATGAACCCCAGGAACTTCCCGGATGCTACACCGAAGGTGCATTTTTTGGGATTCAACTTCATCCCATACCTTCGAATGATTGTGAAGGCTTAGGCCAGATCATCAAAATGTTCACTGGAGGTCTTGGATTTGACCAACATGTCGTCGATGTATACCTCCATGTTTCGTCCCAGCTGGGCCCGGAACATTCTGTTGACTAGCCGCTGATAGGTGGCTCTGACGTTTTTGAGTCCGAAGGGCATGACGATGTAGCAGTACACTCCCTTGTCAGTTTGGAAACTGGTATGTTCCTGGTCCGCTACATGCATAGAGATCTGATTGTAGCCTGAGTAGGCATCCATGAAACTCAGGATCTCGTACCCGGATGTTGTGTCCACCATCTGATCAATTCGAGGGAGTAAGAAGCAATCTTTAAGGCAAGCTTTGTTGAGATCCGTGAAGTTGATGTATGTTCTCCAGTTCCCGTTTAGCTTAGGAACCAGCACTGGGTTGGCTAGCCACACGGGATATAAAGCTTCTCAGATGAAGTTGATCGAGTATAACTTTTCAACTTCTAGCTTGAGGGCTTCCGCTCTTTCTGCCCCTAGGGGACTTCGTTTCTGCCGGACCGGGGTCGCATCCTCGTCGATATTCAGGGCGTGGCAGATGATATTGCGGTCGATCCTGGTCATATCCAAATGAGAACAGGCCAGAACATCCTGGTTCTACTTCACCCGAGCAATGATGGCGGCCCGGACCTCTACTTTCAGGTTCTTCCCGACTTGGATTACCTTGGTTAGGTCGGTGCCACTGATGCACAACTCTTCAATCTCCTCCATGGGTTCCAGTACGCGGTCCTTCCCTATCTGCGGGTTCAGCTCGTCCTCTTCCCGGACAATCCATCTTGCCGGGGGAGGAGGAGGGACTGGATCGACGATTTCCTCAAGAGGTTCTTCGCAGACCATGTAAACAGGTCGAGGAGATACGTGGTAACATTTTCGTGCGCTTTTCTGATCTCCCCAGATTGTTCCCACTCCTCCGTTATCACAGGGCAATTTCATGCATAGGTGGCGGATGGAGGTGATAGCCCCGAAGTCAACCAATGTGGGCCGACCGAAAATGATGTTGTAAGCGGTGGGGCAGTCCACCACCACAAACGTACAAAATTTGGATGATCTTTGCATCTCGTTCTGCAGTGTTACGGGCAACTGGATTTTTCCCATCGAGAGTATGGAATCCCCATTGAAGCCATAGATCTGGGTTGGGCAAGAGGCCAGATCCGCCTCAATCAAGCTAATTGCGATGAAGGCAGGTTTGAACAAGATGTTGACAGAGCTTCCATCATCCACCAGCACTATGGACACCATCTTGTTGGCGATTTGGGCATCAATGGCCAGAGGGTCATGATGCGGGAAATGGACGTTGCGAGCGTCGTCTTCCGTGAAGGTGATGGGGAGGTTCATCAACTTCGGGCGTTGAGCCGGTGCTTGGACCAGGGCGCATACCTCTTGATCATGGTCAAGTTCACTGAGGTAACGCTTTTGATCATTCCGGGACAGTCCTCCCAGATGGGGCCCGCCTGAGATGGTGGCTACGTGACCATCTACTCGCGGGGGCACGATCCCGGCCGGGTAATGCATTCCAGGTCCAGGTGCCTGCACGGTGGGGGCCTCCTAACGGGCCTGCAATCTCGGGCCCTTTGCATATCCTCCCTGGGGAGGTGGGTATGCTCCAAGTGCGCCAGGGATCGTCGACTGTCTAGGGACTGCTGGCAGTCCCGGAACTCCCATGGGCATCCTGATCCTCTGGTGGAGATGACCCAGCTTGATCAAATTTTTTATCTCGTCCTTTAGCTGCCAAAATTCTTCGATTGTGTGGCCTGTCTCCTTATGGTACGCGCACCTTTTGTTGGTATCCCTTGCGTTTTTTCCTCCTTTGAACATGGGGGGTGGTTTCCGGTAATGAACCATCTTTTCTGTGGCCAGGTAGATGTTTTCCCTAGTATCCACTAGGTTGGTGTACTCTGAATACTGGGGCTCGTAGCCCCTCTTGCCCTTCTTAGATGATTTGGACCGATTTTGTCCCTTCCCGGATCTCTTTCCTCGGGAGGGATTCACACTTGCTTCAGTTCCCCCTATCTAGGACAGCTGGGCCCCGCCGAGAGCAGCACTGTACCCGACTGGCGCGATTCTGTATCCAGGCAAAGGGGTAGTCTGGGCCATAGACCGTAGGTGTGGCAAAGGTTATTCCAAGCGCGACTGCCGATCCCGGTGCTATTGGGGGACTCAGGTACTGTTGGGCCGGATACTGCACCCCATATCCCGAAAAGGTTTGGGCATTTGACTGAGGTGTCGGCTGCCATCCAAATGCTTGGATTTGAGCCTCCTCCCAGTTGATAAAGCCTTAGGCCCTCCTTATGAATTCCTCGAGGGTGGGCACCTTGTTGCGCTGCATGTCATCCCAGAGGGGAGACCCGGCCCGAATTCCTGATTTTAGGGCCACTAGGAACTGTCCATCATCCACCTTGGTCTTGGAGGCTTCTTCTGTGAAATGCTAGATGTAGGCCCTCAACGTCTCCGTGGGGAGCTGCTTGATGTTGGCTAAGGCACTGATCTACATGTCCATCCTCATGGCGGCCACGAACTATTTTCGGAAAGTCGACTGTAGTTTGGACCAAGATTGGATGGATCCTGGCTTGAGCCTCTTCCACCATTCCTCTGCAGGTCCACCTAGAGTAATCGAAAAGCAGAGGCACTTGCCGTTGTCGCAGACGTGGGCTATGGTCATTAACCGATTGTAGCGCAACAGATGATCTCTAGGTCGGTGTTCCCAGTGTAGGCGAGCAGATTCGGCATTTTGAACCCTTTGGGGAGCACCACATCCAGGATGTGCTTGGCACAGGGCTCCTTTTCTTCTTCGTCAGAATCAATGTCTGCTCCCTCCTGCTTGTGGACCAGGCGGTCCGTGACCTTCTTTAAGGCGGCCAGCTGTTCCATGAACTGTCCCGCTGTGCCATCTTCTAGGGGAACTCTCTCATTCCTTCTGTCGTTGAGATTATTTCTCAAATCGCCTCCTCAGGGGCGAATCTTTTCCTTCTGGGCCCATTCCTTTCGAGCGTTCAGCCCGTCGCGTAGGACTACCCGGGATGTATCGTCCCCAAAGCTAAAGGTGTTCAGCTCGTCATCATGCTGGCGCCCCTGGTGGCCCTTATTCACGGAAGCGCTTGGGTGGAAAGACTGTTCCCGTCCAGTCTGCCCTGGGGTAGGCCGTGGCCTGGTACCCTGCAGGCACGTCCCTCGCGTATTGATTGGGTGGCCCTGTCTTGAGACGGGACGCACCCTCTTTTTCCTAGGGAGCGGCCGGGGGTGGGTCCCAATTTTCTGGACGGGAGGGACTGCCCTCTGGGGATTTGCTTTTCCCTCTGGGTTGGCCACTTTTGCCTTCCCTTTCTCTTGGGCCAGGTTGACCGGGCCCTGTCTAGGAGCTTGTCTCGGGGCAAGAACCAGCCTCGCATTTCTGGGTGCGCTATTCCTAGCCTGCGGAGCAGGCAGTTGTGTTCCTAGAGACGGAACAACTGGAGGACTAGCCGCCAAACCTTGGGTGGCTATGAAAGCTTGCAGGGCTTGGAGGGACTCTTGCATCCGTCGAGTGGATTCCTTTTGTTCGGCAATCCTGGCCTCTTGGTCCAGGACTTGTTGTCTTAGTTTGGTCACCTTTGGGTCCTCCTGGTTGGGGTCTACTTCTTCTGGGATCGCGGGATCCTCAGCCTCGAGATCGTGGTATTCCCCCTCATTTCCCTCCTCTTTCTCATAGTAATCTTCCTCATACTCTGGTCCACCTTCATAGTTCTGCGACTCGTCAGGCTAAGACATCTGATGAGGTGTGTCCTCAGATTGGCTCTGAGGAAGAGGTTGGCTAGGCAGTGGCTCTCCATTGCCTTATTCTTGGTTAGTAGGGTTAAAAGTGGTGTGTCTTGTGTTCACCATTGTTGCAAACATTCAAGATCAACTCAACCTTTCTTAGGCTCTCAATGAAAGCACCAAAATGTTTACCGAGTTTTTCGGAAACTAGAATTATATAAGATTAAAGAGCTTGAAAGAAAGGATTTAAGAAATGTAAACAGGGTTTTTACATGGTTGGGGCGTTAATGAGCCTTAGTCCACGAGTCAGTTGTATTAGAGCTTAGAGAGCTTTTAACAATGGAGTTTTCTGCAAGTTTGAGCAAAGTAATAGCTTACAATAAAAATCTAGGATCCCCTCCTCAGTGCACCACTATTCGTATTTATAGGCACGTGAGTTCACTGGGCTTGGGCCGGGCTAGTCCGAGCCCAATAAGGGTGTAAGTACCATTGGCTTCTCTGATGGGAGCCTAATACAAAGGTTGGAAATATGAAACATACATTAATCAAAGCCCATTAGGCCAACCCAAACAAGATCTTATTATAAGACACACGACAAACTGGTGTTTTAGTCTGGGTGTTATGGACTACGAGGAAGATGTGGGGGACAAGATCGGTCAGAGTAGTGGCGGCGCATTTCTGAACCAACGGCGTAGTGGCGAGGTAGCCTCCTCTACAGGTTACTCGTGGGGACAACACCCCATGCTTCTGGGGACGATGTCAGTATCGGGGATACTTTATCATGTCAAACTCGGCCAACCTATTAAGGTCCGTTTACCAGCGTCCCCCTCCATTTACCAGGGTCCCGGTCCATTTACCAGGATCCAGGTTTATCCACAGCGATCCCAGCCCAATCTCGGATTTGGGAATCGCGACCTCCTTTACCGCATCTCAGGGGACATCCCGGTACGCGGTCCCGGGTTTGTATAACCTGCCTTGGTGATGGTCCCGGCTTACACTCCCAGATGCCCTTTGGGCCTTGCCAAGATTTGGGCTGCCTATATCCGTTTTCCCTTCGTCTAATCGGCCCTATCTGGGCCTTAACTCCCAGGAAGGCGGCCCATGGACTTAGAGTGTGGATCCCTATAAGCCGAAAGAAATGGGGATAATATAACAATTCCCAAAGTGAGGGAAATGACATCGATCCTCGCTTTTGGGATGAATTCATGGGGGTAGGACCAGTCGAAGATCTTGACGAAGTTCTACTAGATGAGGAAGACTCGACTAGAGTAATCAAAGTCGGGAATGAACTAAAGGTGGAAATTAAGGCATGATTGGTAGAATTTTTTAAGAAGAATCAGGACGTCTTTTCCTGGTCACATAAGGACATGGTTTGAATTTCTCCGTCCGTGATAAGCCATGTTCTCAATGTGGACAAAAACTACCCACTGGTGCAACAAAAGAGGAGACTGCTTGACAAAGACCGATCTCAAGCCCTGAAGGACGAGGGTCGAGTGGCATAAGGAAAATAGTCTTATAAGGGAGGCCTACTACCCATACTGGGTATCAAACCCCGTGCTGGTCCCAAAACCAAACGAGAAGTGGAGGACATGCATGGACTTCATAGATCTGAATAAGGTTTGCCCTAAAGACTACTTCCCACTACCAAGAATAGACCAACTGGTCGATGTAAATGCAGGTCATGAAATACTCACATTCATGGATGCATATTCTGGGTATAATCAGATAAGTATGCACCCTCCCAACGAGGAACATACCAGCTTCTGGACAGATAAGGGATTGTACGGTTATAAGGTAATGCCATTCGACTTGAAGACCGCAGGAGCCACCTACCAACGTTTAGTGAATCGCATGTTCTGAGACTTGATCAGTAAAAATATGGAGGTACATGTCGATGACATGTTGGCCAAGTCCAAAGAAGTTGGAGGACATGTTCAAGACTTGGAGGAATGCTTTGCAATACTTAGAAAGTATCACATGAAGTTAAATCCTCTCAAATGCTTGTTTGGAGTTGGTTCTAGTAAGTTTCTCGAATACATAGTCAATTCATGTGGAATCAAGGCTAACCCCAAGAATATCAAAGCATTGATCGACATGAAGTCACCTACCACAATCAAAGAATTGCAAAGCTTGACAGGGAGAGTAGCTGCCCTTAGTAGGTTCATATCGAAGTCTACAGACAAGTGTGTGTTGGGAATTGTGCCCTGAAAGCGTATGTTGCAGACATTGTTTTAATAAATAAATTGAATTTGTTATGCATATATTTTATGGACTATATTATTCTGTGATAATATTAAGTAAATATCAGAAAAATTCCTAAGTTCATATATGTGATCTCAAACACGTATTGGTACGGGATGATTGTGTTTCAGATAAATGAACTTGAATAGTTCGCAGTAAAATAAAGTTAAGGAATCTTTAGATTAATTATTGCAAGTACGGTCCACTAGTATTATGAATACATGTGATCTAGATCCGGATTACTAGTGTAGTAGGACACTTTAGTGGATGTACTTTATATAGTAGAGAATATATAGAACTGGACCAGATATGTTTATTAATACTTAGTTAAATACCGTTTCGAAGTATTAATTAAATGTATCAACTGATGATCATATACAAATAGATCTTAATTTTGAAGTTACTATGAACTCCTGTTTATGTTATATGAGTTTTTTGATTCACTCGTTAGGGTCTATCAGAATGATCAGGCTAGAAACTTTTGTTTTTGGACTCATTAATGTAAATGGCTGAGGACATGGTATAGAGATATGGAATCTATACCTTCACATAAGAGATTGAATAATGGGTTGACTTTTGGGACTGAAAGGTTATTGAGCTCAAATTCATAATTTAGTTATGAATTAACCTTCACTAGTAAAGTCAATGGTACTTAAGGAAACAAGATATAATTAAAAGGGTAAAACGGTAATTTTATTCCCGATTAATTATGGACCATTATTAGAAGATTAATTTGTATGTAATTATTATATCAATGGACGCTTTATTTTATAAAGTACTCAGTAAATTAAATGTCTATAATTACAAGAGTGCGGTCTCATATTTATAGTGGAGTAATCATGAGATTAAACAATTAAGATCATTTAATTAAAGAGTTTAATTAATAATCTCAAATTTATTGGAACTTTGAATTATAGGTCCATAGGTCCCCACAACGGCTCTATCAACACTATTCAAGGCAAGAGTTGATATAAAGGGAAAAATGGTTGAAAGACATATTTAAGAAGAAATTTGTTCTTCGGGCAAAATATGCAATTATGTGATAATAGTGATTAATTAATTAATTACAAATTAGTTGTAATTAACAAAATTAATTAATATTTAATTATTATGTAATTTTCAAAATTATATTAAATCATTAAATTTATTTTTGAAATTATATTAAATAATTAATTAATTAATTATAATTTTTGAAATTATAATAAATTAAATATTTAATTTAGAAATTATTATTTAATTTATATTGATTTTAATTAATTGGTAGAATTAATTAAATATCTTTATTTGAGTGGGAGATGATAATCTGATAAGTTCAAATTAGATTTGAATTTAAAAGATTGATATTTTTTCAAATAATTAATTATATTCGATAATTAGTTAAAAAGATAATTAATTCAAATTTGAATTAGTTATCAGGTTGTTGGATTTTTATCTGATAATGTAGTTTGAATAAATAATTAAATAATTATGGAAAAATTAAATATCCCTAAAATATAGGATGGTATACAACACACACAGTTCATCGACTGTTTGTGGCGTGTACTACACATTTTTCAGGGATAGATTTTTCAATTTTATTTAATTAATTAATTAAAAGATAAATTGTAAATTGGTTAAAGGTTTATTTTTTCAATTTTAAATATTTTCTATTTTAGTTAGACTTATCAAAAAATAAGAAGAAACTCTGTTATTCACTCTAAGGAAAAGAACAATACTTTTCTATCTCTCCCTGAAAAAGATAAAGAACCAATCTCAGGCCTATTCTCTTGATCTCATGTGTTGAGTACATCAAGTAGAATCAGAAATTAACCATCCTTTATTCTCTAATTGCCCACACACTTCTTGAGGTGTAGAGAACGTTGTGGAAGATCTTGGTGTGAGTACCTGGGAGTAGCTTGGATAGGAAATTCGTTCAAATTTCGAAAAGATAGCAAGGACACTTGATAGGCATCAAGAGATATGATTTCTATTATTTTCTTGCTTATGATTAATGTATGCATATTAATGGATCCGCATATTTAAAGGTAGTTTAAATATGTTACAAAAAATTTTGTTGTACACTGGGCCAACCCACCACCATTCCGCTGCGTATTAGGAAACTCGTTCCTAACAATTGGTACCAGAGCAGTCATTAATCTTTGCATACATTAATTACTGTGTGGGCATAATATGCATTCTTATGTTACTGTAATATATGTGAATGGATGGATGTATGTATGATTAAAGTTTATTCTTAAGGGTTGTTAATTATATGGTGTTTTGGGTTTAGGAATTGTTCGTAAATTTATAGATGAAAAATGTAAGCCATTATGGGGCATAGGAATTTTTTTTCGTAATTTAATTTTCTGCATTAAATTATTGAAAAGATTATGTAAGGCCCAAGCCCCAGGTTCTGTGCCCAGCTGCAAGCCCCTGTGCGCACCCAGCCTCGCGCGCACCTGCGCCCCTACGCCTGTTGTTGATGCACGCACCCGCGCCCCTGCGCTACCAACCTCGCGCGCACCTGCGCCCCTTTGCTTGACAGCCCCGCGCGCCCATGCCGAGCCACCAGCTATAGCCGCACCTTCCAACAGCCGCTTGCCTCCTGCCCCATGCCGAGCCTCATGCAGCCGCCCATAGGGTTTCTAAACCCTAGGGCTTGCATCTAAGTTATCCATTTAAATTATGGGCCTAATTAATTTTAGCCCATAATTAAAAATTGTTTTATTTTGAATTAATTGTTTGAGCCCAAATTCAAAATTGGGCCTAGTAACTTATTGGGCATTAAAGCCTAAGTTGATTATTCTTAAAATTTGTATAAGATAATTAAAAGTTATTTTAATTCAAAATTAAATGGATAAATGGCTTAATGGATCAAGACTACTTGTGAAGGCCCAAAGTTGAAGATAGAGATATCTTTAGGTTTTATTTAGTCTCTTACATTTTTGTGTATGTTTTGCAAGTGTTGTAATTTTTCTAGAAATACCCAAGACACTCGGCCCGCATTTATTTACTTATTTAAATATATGAATGTGATTAAATTGTTTAATACTTTATCATGCATTTTTGACATGCCATATATATTATCCACACAGTATTTAAAATTATGCATGCTTCTCATATGAGTAGAAACATGCCTTAGGATTGTCCTATGTGATTATATGCTTGATGTGATGGACCATATAATAATAAATCTAGTTTTAAATAGTTCAAGTGCGAAAATAGATTTTAAAAGTTGTTTAATTTCTAGTATTTAATAAAATTATTTTATTAAATAATAAATGATATTCCTAGTAATTATAGCAAATTAAAATTGAATTAATTAGGGCATAGTTCTATAATTTTAATTTTGCTTAGTTTGATTAGTAATTATTAGAATATCATTTGGTAAAAATAGATCACTTCATTTTTACAAACCAATTAAAAAGCATAAGATGTTTTGAGAAAACACATATTTAAAAATAGTGAGTGGGAGAGGGAGTTATGATAATAAGTCCCATGGTCTCCATTATTAGTTGGCACCGAGGTAGCATGGAGAGGGCCTTGCGGCACCATTGCTTGTGTCCCCCTCACGAAGGCTTCCGACTGTGTTATTCTCAAGGCAAACTTCTTTTTCAAGAATAGAATTTAATGATGTATTTCAAGTTTGACTAACCCTAAGGCACACTCTTGAGTTAAGTCATTAATCTAAAATAATGGGTTACACTCACAAGGTACATTAGGCTTTCGAGCGGACTAGTGTATTCTTTACCAAACAATCGGTTCTTTATATGTCAAAAGAGAAATGTTGATTTAAGTTTTCACTTATAAATTTGAGAACTTGTCTCAAAATTTATTTGGAATTAGTCTGACCTACCCTAAGGCTGGTCCATTAATGTTCAAATTAATTAATCGTGGAATTAGTAATTATTTTTTATGTGTTCTTTAATTGTTGCATCCATGCATCATGTTTACTATTCCGAAAATTACTGATATTTATTATATGCATAAATTCATTTTTGTTTATTTATTTATTTTCAGCAATCATGTCTAGCTCAAATCATGTATCTTCTTTACTTGCAAATGAAAAGTTGACTGGTGAAAACTACATGAAATGGAAATCAAACTTGAATATTGTATTAATATGTGATAACCACAAAATTGTCATGATTGGGGAATGTCCTAAAGTCCCTCCCGCTACTGCTGCCAAAATTGCAAGGGAAAAGTTTGATGATTGGATCTTATCAAACAACAAAGCAAAGTGTTATATGCTTGCAAGTATGAGTGATGTGCTCAGAAAGAAGTTTGAGAACACTGAGAATGCTTATGATATCTGGGATTCCCTTCAAGATATGTTTGGGCAACAGTCATATCAGTGCAGGCATGAAGCCACCAGATCCTACATGATTAAGAAAATGAAGAAAGGAGTTTCTGTCAGAGAACATGTATTAGACATGATCAATACAATGCACGATGCCATTATCCATGGGGCAATCATTGATGAAAGGACTCAAGTAAGCATTATACTTGAATCGCTTTCACCAGCTTTTAAAGGTTTCACAACCAACTATGTCATGAACAAATTATCATATAACATGACACGGCTATTGAATGAGTTGCAAACTTATGAATCTCTTAACAAAGGTTCTGAGAAAGGAGGAGAAGCAAATGTTGCTGATTCTAACCCATCCTCTTCAAAGGATAAAACAAAAAAGAGGAAAAATGGAAATGGAAAGGACAAGGACAAGGAGAAAGAAAAAGATAAGAATTCAAGGAAGCCTAAAAAGTCATCCAAAGGCAAAGAGAACAAGAACACCAAAAGCTCCAAAAAGAATACCCCTAAAGGGACTTGTTTTCACTGTGGAGTAGATGGTCACTGGAACAGAAACTATCCAAAGTATCTCACTGACCTGAAAGAGAAAAAGAAAGGTAAATTTTATTTACTTATGTTAGAAGCTTGTTTAGTGGAAGATAATTCCTCATCTTGGATAGTAGATTCAGGAGCCACTAATCATGTTTGTTTTTCTCTACATATTCTTAGTTTGATGAGGAAGCTTGTTGATGGAGAGGCGACTATGAGGGTAGGCAGTGGTCAGATTATCTCTGCAGCAGCAGTTGGAACAGGCCGTATGGAATTTAAGAAGAATAAATTTCTTGTTTTAGAGAACGTTTATCATATTCCTAGATTTTCTAGAAACTTAATTTCTGTTTCTATGTTGCATGAACAAGGTTTTAAAATTTCTTTTAATAATAATTCGATTGTTATTTCAAGATATGGTTTTAAGATATGTTCTGCAAAATCTATTGATGGGCTTCATAAACTGCAAGCTAAAGAGAAATCTGCTTATAATTCTGAATTATATAAAACGACTAATCCTAGATTTATTAAACGGCAAAAGACTGATTCTGATAGTGAAACATATTTGTGGCACTTGAGATTGGGCCATATTGGTCTAGATAGAATTAATAGGCTTGTAAAGGATGGTCCTTTAAGAGAACTATCTATTGGATCTCTCCCTATTTGTGAATCCTATCTAGAAGGCAAGATGACCAAGAGACCTTTCTCTGCTAAAGATTCAAGAGCTACAGAACCACTTCAGCTGGCACATACGGATGATTGCGGTCCACTTAATGTACAAGCAAGAGGAGGTTATGAATACTTTGTCACTTTCGTTGACGATTATTCAAGATATGGTTACCTATACTTAATGCAAAGAAAATCTGAAACTTTTGGAAAGTTCAAAGAATTTCAAGCAGAGGCTAAAAAGAATTAGGTAAATCACTAAAAGTTCTTCGATTTGATCGAGGGGGAGAGTACTTGGATTTTGAATTCGAGGACCATCTGCGTGAGCATGGTATTCAATCCAAACTCACAGAACCTGGAATGCCACAACAAAATGGTGTTTCAGAAAGACGGAACAGAACGTTACTAGACATGGTTAGATCAATGATGAGCTTCTCATCATTACCACTATCATTCTGGGGCTATGTGATTCAATGTGCTCTATACATATTGAATGTTGTTCCATCTAAGTCTATCCAGAAGACACCCATGGAATTATGGAATGGTTGTAAACCTAGTTTACACCATTTTTGAATTTTGGGGTGTCCTGCACACGTGCTTAAAGGAAAGACCGGGAAGTTGGAATCACGCTCTGAAGTGTGCATGTTTGTGGGATATTCCAAAGAGACTAGAGGTGGAATTTTCTATAGTCCAAAAGAAAATAAAACATTTGTATCGACAAATGCAACTTTTCTTGAACATGACTATGTTATTAACCACAAACCTCGCAGTAAGGTTGTACTGGAGGAGATGGTCTCGAATGAAGTTGCAAAGTCACCAGCAACAACCAATGAAAAACGGCAAGAGGAAACTGCTAGTTCTATTCAGAATAGTAAAGAGCCCCGTCGTAGTGGGAGCGTTATTAAGCAACCCACACGCTATGAACACGAAGTTCAAATGCTTGTGTCTGACACAAACAAAGATGATCCATTGACATTTAAAGATGCAATGAATGATTCTGACAAGGACAAATGGCAAGAAGCCATGAACCAAGAAATGGAATCAATGTATTCCAATTCTATCTGGGTTCTTGAACATCCACCTGAGAATATCAATTCCATTGGTTGCAAGTGGATATTCAAGAAGAAAAGATGGGCGGATGGGAAAGTAGAGACTTTCAAAGCAAGGCTTGTAGCCAAAGGTTATACACAGAAAGAAGGGGTTGATTATGAAGAAACCTTTTCTCCTATAGCCATGCTAAAATCCATTCATATACTCTT
This sequence comes from Humulus lupulus, assembly GCF_963169125.1. Classification (NCBI taxonomy): domain Eukaryota; kingdom Viridiplantae; phylum Streptophyta; class Magnoliopsida; order Rosales; family Cannabaceae; genus Humulus; species Humulus lupulus. The sequence goes on along the minus strand of NC_084797.1, from coordinate 157,643,461 downwards.
ATCCATAGCTGCGTGCAGGGATTATGAGATTTGGCAAATGGATGTCAACACAACTTTTCTTAATGGCTACCTTGACGAAACCATTTACATGTCTCAACCAGAAGGGTTCGATGTAAAAGGTCAAGAGCAAAAATTTTACAAGCTTCTTAGGTCGATCTATGGACTCAAACGAGCTTCTAGATCTTGCAATCTTAGATTTGATGACACAATTAAAACGTTTGGTTTTGAACAAAACATTGACAAACCTTATGTCTATAAAAAAATCAAAGATGGTGTAGTAGTATTCCTCGTTCTTTACGTTGATGATATACTACTGATTGGCAATGATGTAACATCATTATCAAAGGTAAAGAACTGGTTAGTTGAAAAACTCCAAATGAAAGGTTTGGGAGAAGCCAAGTGTGTTCTAGGCATTAAAATTCTTAGAGATAGATAGAACAAAACTTTGGCACTGTCTCAAGCAATTTATATTGATAAGGTGCTAGAACTCTTTAATATGCAAAACTCAAAAAAGGGTGATATGCCAACCCGTTCTGGAGTATTCCTTTCCAAGGTGCAATGTCCCAAAACACCTCAAGAAGAGGAAGATACGAGACAATATCCCTATGCCTCAGCGGTAGGCAGTCTGATGTATGCCATGTTGTGTACAAGACCTGACATTTGTTATGCAGTAGGGATAGTCAGCAGTTATCAATCCAATCCTAGATTGATTCATTGGATTGCAGTGAAGAATATTCTCAAGTGTCTTAGAAATACTAGAGATTATATGTGTGTATATGCAGGTGGAGATCTGAACCCCACTGGTTACATTGATTCTGATTTTCAATCAGACAGAGATAGTCGGAAATTGACTTCTTGGTCAGTGTTTACTCTTGGAGGAGGAGCAGTAGTCTGGCGAAGTATTAAACAAACCAGCATTGCAGACTCCAACATGGAAGCTGAGTATATAGCAGCTTGTGAAGCAGCTAAGGAGGCTGTGTGGCTCAAAAAGTTCTATTATGATCTGGAAGTAGTGCCAGATTTGGATAAGCCACTAGTCTTATACTGTGATAATAGTGGGGTACTAGCTAACTCAAAGGAACCACGGAGTCACAAGAGGGGAAAGCACATCGAGAGGAAGTATCACTTGGTAAGAGAGATAGTTCATAGAGGAGATGTTGCAGTTATGAAGATAGCTTCATAGCATAATCTTGCAGATCCTTTCACAAAGACTTTATCCATGAAATCTTTTAAGGAGCATGTAAGAAACATGGGAGTAAGAAAGATGCCTCATTTGCTTTAGGGAAAGTGGGAGATTGTTGGGAATTGTGCCCTGAAAGCATATGTAGTAGACATTGTTTTAAGAAATAAATAAATAAATTGAATTTGTTATGCATATATTTTATGGACTATATTATTCTGTGATAATATTAAGTAAATATCAGAAAAATTCCTAAGTTCATATATGTGATCTCAAACACGTATTGGTACGGGATGATTGTGTTTTAGATAAAGGAACTTGAATAGTTCGTAGTAAAATAAAGTTAAGAAATCTTTAGATTAATTACTGGAAGTACAGTCCACTAGTGTAGGACACTTTAGTGGAGGTACTTTATATATTAGAGAATATAAAGAACTGGACCAGATATGTTTATTAATACTTAGTTAAATACCGTTTCGAAGTATTAATTAAATGTATCAACTGATGATCATATACAAATAGATCTTAATCCTGAAGTTACTATGAACTCCTGTTTATGTTATATGAGTTCTTTAATTCACTCGTTAGGGTCTGTCAGAATGATCAGGCTAGAAAATTTTGTTTTGGGAACTCATTGATGTAAATGGCTGAGGACATAGTATACAGATATGGAATCTATACCTTCTCATAAGAAATTGAATAATGGTTCTCTTAAGGGTTGACTTTTGGGACTGAAAGGTTATTGAGCTCAAATTCATAATTTAGTTATGAATTAACCTTCACTAGTAAAGTCAATGGTACTTAAGGAAACAAGATATAATTAAAAGGGTAAAACAGTAATTTTATTCCCAATTAATTATGAACCATTATTAGAGGGTTAATTTGTATGTAATGATTATATCAATGGACGATTTATTTTATAAAGCACTTAGTAAATGAAATGTCTATAATTACAAGAGTGCAGTCTCATATTTATAGTGGAGTAACCATGAGATTAATAAATTAAGATTATTTCATTAAAGAGTTTAATTTATAATCTCAAATTTATTAGAGCTTGGAATTATAGGTCCATAGGTCCCCACAGCGGCTCTATCAACACTATTCAAGGCAAGAGTTGATATAAAGGGAAAATGGTTTAAAGACATATTTAAGAAGAAATTTGTTCTTCGGGCCAAATATGCAATTATGTGATAATAGTGATTAATTAATTAATTACAAATTAGTTGTAATTAACAAAATTAATGAATATTTAATTATTATGTAACTTTTGAAATTCTATTATATAATTAAATTTATTTTTGAAATTATATTTGGTGTACCCTAATTTTAGCCCGAGTTCATTCACTCAGCTCGGGTACAGTTGGCAAATAGATATACAGAGAGACAACCAAGGGGATGATATATACTTATTATCCACGTGAACAACTCGAGTTTCACGTGGTCATACGTGGTGTTAGGCAACCTGGGTTTATCCCGAACTAAGGATGCAATGGCTATGAAGCGCGAGCTCAAAATGTTAAAGTAGCTGTCGAAGCACGAGCTTGGAGGAGATATCCAGCTCGTGGTAATTTTAGTATATTGCCTACTCAAGGATCCCCAGAGACTCGGGATCCCCTTATACGTTTATTTTTTACCAGGCTGTCATATTTAATATCCCAGATATTAGGAGTACATTTACTTTGTGATCAAATCATATCCCAATATAAATGGGAATTATTTGTATTAAATGTAATCATTTTGTAAATGTGTGATTGAATCACGTAGTTACCCAAACCTATCCATGGAATTTCCATATAAATACTGGGAATGTTGGACTGGAAAGGGGACCATTATTCTATAATACTAAAACTAAACAAAATAGAGAGAGAAACAGCAATATATAGACTCGTGGACTAGGTGGATTTTAATCACTGAACCACGTAAAAGTTATGTGTTCTTGAGTGAATTCATTTTATTTTTCATTACGGTTTATTAAGCACTAATTTTCCCTATTATTTCTTAATACAATGTTGGCGAAAAACCGCGCCAATAGTTTGGTGCTTTCATTGAGAACAAATTAGTGCTTCATTAAAATCTCACTCGATTCTCATCATGGTGCTCACTCGCTTAATGCACAATAATGAGATAGAATAGTCTGGTGGGCAGGAGGCCCATCATACCGCTGTTTCGAATGAGCATGGCCCTGAGATCCAGCAACGTCCGGGAAAGCAACCGGCGGGTCACGGCGACATTGGGAGTTTGGCGTCATTGCCATCGAATCCAAACCCAGATTACCTAACTGTCATCGAATTGGAAAACATGCAATTGAGAAGCCATCTCGCTAAGTCAAACAGGCAGATTAAGGAGGTTTTGGCTCGGTTACCCCCTCTTGCAACTGGCGTGAATGTCGAAAAGAGGCAAATTGTGTCTCACAAGTCCCATAGGATTAATCAATCCAAACTGAGTCGATCAGTCAGAATTGCCACCCCAAGTTCTGTACCTATCGGGCGTGATCGCCAGAATGCTCAACCCAGTGGCCCTCATAGGGGTCATCAGCATGTCAGTCGATCGATTAGAACCGCAACCCCAAGTTCGGTGCCTCCTTCACAGGTTCCTAGAAATTCCCATGGCAATCCATGAGAAGGGGCTGGGACAGGCTCACACAGACAAAATGTTCCATCAAACCCTCCTACGTCGCGATCAAACCGTCAGACGCAGAGAGCTAGAGACAATGGAGTAGAACATAGGCGGGCTAATTTAGTCCGCCATGATGGAACAAGGATTACCTCACCAATAAGGCATCCCCCGTCACCTATAAGACATCCAATGCCACCTCGTCCTACACGGGACATTCCAGCTTATGGAGACAGTAGGAGAAATCCTCCCCCATCTGCCAATACTTACATCCCACAGACACGTGTTGAAAATCCAGATCCTCAGCCCCAACTGCGAGCTGTAAGCTTTGCAAATGGGAGTTAATGGACCAAAAGTCATCATAGTGGTAGGTCCGATGGTGACCTAAGAAATCAGTTGAGTTCAGCACAAAGCCCTCGGTACGATCCACAGCCCGATTTGCGCGATCGTCTGAATTTGCAAAGGCGGAATCCAGCTCGGAATAAAGGTGTTTATTATATTCGACAAGAGGGAGGTCCGTCCATAGTACACGATAATGGGAATAGTGCCCCACAAAACCAAGCTCGAGTTTGGAGGGACAATAACCCATCAAACGCATACGATAGGATGGGAGTTGTTGAACCCTTAAAAAGCTAGCTCTAATGGAAAAGCAAATGAAGAGGCTTTTATCTGGAAAAGACAAAGACGATTGTGACTCAGAGGATGAGCTCAAGCCTTTCGCTTCGAATATTGCAGCGGCCACATATCCGGTAGGCTTCAGAATGCCACAATTGTCAAAATTTTATGGAGATGGAGATCCGTCAGACCACCTAGGAATGTTTAACACCATGATGATGGCCCACAATGTCTTACTCGATCTAAGGTGTATTTTATTCCCTGCAACTCTAGTCGGGCCAGCCAGGCAATGGTTTAAGCAATATAAGAAGCATTCCATAAGCTCGTGGAAGAAGTTTTCTTCTTATTTCAAAAAGCATTCCGAGCTTCACAAGCAGCTCGAGTTGAGGTTGATTCATTGGCCAATGTAAAGTAGCAACCTGGCAAAATGTTGAAGGCATATCTGAGTAGATTTTCCAATGTCACTAAATGAGCTAGAGATGCTGATGATAGCTCCAAGCTCATGGCAATGAGGACGGGAATCCTCGTCGGGGGCAATTTGTGACAGGAACTCCAAAGGAAAGGAGTTAAGAGTGTGGACGAATTCTTGGCCCGAGCTCAAGAATGGATTAACCTAGAGGAGGCACGAGCTTCTGTCGCAGGAACCAGCTAGCTCCCTATCCAGCCCGTTGGAGTGATAATGGACGATGCAGCTACGGCTCAAACCGTTACCCAGAATAACCAAGGGGGAATAACAAAAGGAAGGGAAATGGTGAGGGCAACCAGAGCGGGACAAAGAAAAATAAGTCAGGGGAGAAATTCAAACCTGTTTACACTACTTATACTAACCTAACGGACACTAGGGAGCGCATCTTCCTGGCAAATTCTACTCGCCTTCCATGAAAGAAACCCGAACCATTGAAGAACCAGAGGGTGAAGAGAGATTCTTGAAAGTTCTATCGATTCCATAATGACATCGGGCATAACACTGATGATTGTCGACAACTGAAGGATGAGATTGAAACTCTCATTAGAGCAGGACCTTTGGCCTAGTACACTCGAAATTGGGTGGTCCCTAATCAGCCCGCTGGACCAAACCCTCCATCAGTCCCCGAAGCTCCAATAAGTCAAACCGAAGCTCAAGCAAGTCAGGTCGACCCTCCTTCAATAGTAGGGGGATATAACCACCATATCTGGAGAACCTCATTTGGTAGGCATGAGCAGTGGGGCTCAAAAGAGGTACATTAACGAGCTGAAGTCCCATAACGAAGTAGAGTTCGTCCCGGAACAGAAATTATTGAAACAACAACGATTGGAAAAGCAACCAATCACTTTCACAGAAGAGGATTCTAGCCATGTCCAGTTCCCACATAACGATCCATTTGTCATAACCGTTCAGCTCGCCAACCAGAGGGTCCGGAGGACACTTGTAGATAACGAAAGTTCTGTGAATCTACTTTTTAGGTCCACCTTTGAAAAAATGGGGTTTTCTGTAACTGATTTGAAGGCGACCTCAATGACTCTGTACGGGTTTTCTGGTGAAGGGTCAGCAGCCATCGGGACGATCGGATTAGTGGTAATATTGGGAGAAGGCTCACGAACTATTTCCAAGTTACTTGAGTTCGTGGTAATCAACTTTCCAGTTGCATACAATGCAATTTTGGGACGACCTGCGCTGATGGCGTTTGAAGCCATAATCTCTATCTGCCACCTAGCAATAAAATTCCCCTCAGCTATGAGAATATGCACCATTGGAGTTGATCAGCTCGCTACCAAAGAATGCTATAGCATTTATATGAAGGGAAAATCACAACTCGGGCAGCAAGCTATGGTGATAAATGATCGAGGTAAAGAGTCCCAAGAAGTAGAAGTTACTTACAGGACGGAAGAACCTCAACAAGGAAAGGACAGTGACATCGCCCAACGCGATGACATTCACCCACGGATAGGCGAAGACAGATCAGAACTCCAAGCTATAGAGGACCTCGAGGAAGTAAACATTGACCCATTGACCCCAAGGAAGCTTTAAGAGTCATAAAGATTGTGAAGAATCTTGATGATAAAAGGAAGAAGGAGCTGGTCAATTTCTTACAGGAGAATCTAGACATTTTTTCCTAGTCACATGAAGATATGGTGGGAATAAGCCCGAGTGTAATCATGCACACTTTAAATTTGGACAAGAACATGCCTGCAAAATCCCAAAAACGGAGACACTTGGGAATAGTCCGAGTTGAAGCTCTTGAGGAAGAAGTAGCTCGACTATTAAAGTGCGGGTTTATCCGTGAAGCAAAATACCCAATCTGGGTCGCCAATCCCATGCTGGTCCCAAAGCCAAATGGGAAATGGAGGACCTGCATCAACTTCTTCAGTCTGAACAAAGCTTGTCCCAAAGATTGTTTCCCACTTCCAAGGATTGATCAGTTGGTAGATGCCACGGCAGGTCACGAGCTCGTGTCCTTCATGGATGTGTATTCTAGATATAACCAGATCACGATGAATCCTGCGGACCAGGAACACACTAGCTTCATTGTAATGCCCCAGATTCCCTATTATGGTTAATGGCTGGATTAGTAGGCCGGGAGGGCCATAACTGTTTAATTATGCCATTAAATGTGTTTATGCATGTTTATGAGAATTATATTATAATATGATGTTAAATGCATGCATGTGAGTCCACATTTGTTTACAGGGGTGTTTTGGTAATTTGGCCCGTTGAGGGTATAGTTGAATATTTGTTTGCGTGCTTGTGATATATTGTGAGACCACATTATGATGTGGATTGGCTCGAGTATTTCGACATGAGACGATCTCTAAACATGATTTATCGGTTTGGTCATAACAGGTTTGAGCTCGGGGCTCGGGGTGAGTCTCGGGGTGATATTAATGATTATAGCGTTACCGGGGATTTTAGGGTAACGGGATATGAATTATTGGTGTTTGAGGATATTGAGATTAGCAGGAATTGGGAAGCGTTAATTATGATTAACGGGATAAGCGGGAAGTACCAATTTTACCCTTGAAGTGGTTTTAGAGGCTTTGGGTGGCTTAAGGGTATTTTGGTCATTTTAGGGGTGGATATACATGATTTAAAAGGCTGCTGGTTGTAGAAAGTGGTAGACTAAAACAGAACAAAAACAGAGACTTGCTTCCTCTTCCTTCCCGTGCATCACCTATCTCTTCTTCCTTCATTGGGGTTTTGAGTTCTAAGTGGGGATTCAACCAAGGAAACTTAAAGGCTGGGTTGGTGGCTTGATTTAGCTTGTAAGGGAGGTCCAAAACCGGTTTCAAGGTGAGTTTTAGTCTTTGGTTTCAGGTGTTACTCTGTTTTCCTTTTAGTTTTCAATTCATGGATTTTGATGTGGAAAGTGGGAATCAAAGGGAGTTTTTGTGTTGGTTTGATTGGGATTTGATGAGGGTAAGCTATGGGTTTTGTTTAGAGGTTAAATTGAGTGTTTGGAGGAGTTTTGGAGTTGGTTCGAAGGGTTAGTTCCAAGGGAAAACGCAGGGGAGAGTTGGCTGGTGCGTGCTGGTTTCTTGGCTGGTTTGCGAAATTAGCCGCGGCCTGTCTATGGTGTGCCGCGGCCTGTGTTGGCTAAAAAGGGTAAAATGGCTCTGTCAGGAGGGTGAGCCGCGGCCCATCAGGGCAAATGTAGCCAAAAACATGTTTTTAGCTTGGGGATTCAAACCTTAGGCCTCGGGGTTGAACTTAGTACCTAGTTGAGTTATGTTTGATGTCCCGGAGGCTAGATCTTGGTTTGGGAACCCTCAGTTATCATTTTTATTGATGAATCCTATATTTTGGTTATGACCAGGTGACCATCAAGGAATTTAAAGGTTGATCGTTCTCAGGGGTCGTTCATATAATTATTCTCACTCGAACCAGAGGTAAGAAAACAGTGTATGATTACAGTTGCACCCTGTATAGGTATATGACATGCATGGTTTGATATTGAAGCATGTTGATTGATATATGTGGACGTGGATTGCATATTAAATGCTAATGAACGCTGATTGCCTGTTTATGACACTGACTAGTCAGGGACCGACTCTAAAGTCGATGATCACACATTGAATAGCTCTATGGCATTAATGCGGGACCGACCTTAAGGTCAAAGAACTTATAAGCGCTTGCCTGGTCTACGACCAGATGACTATAGCTAAGGTATATGACCCCGGTGACCATTTGTCACATGGCTAGGGGACGTTGTCCATAGTTTCGACTCTAGAGTCGTGAGGAAGGTTATGTTGGTGACCAATCACCATGCACCTGTCCTGAACAAACTTATGAAAGAATCACTTATCAGTTAAGCCCTGGTGACCCTATCGTCACATGGCTAGAGGGAGCGATTCTCATTATTGTGACTTTTGGCTATTGTCACCTACTTGTTGGACTGATAGTCCCAAATGGTTATTATGATCGTTGTTGATATTATATCATGCTTTATTGTGTTTTCTTGCTGGGCCTTGGCTCATGGGTGCTATGTGGTGCAGGTAAAGGGAAGGAAAAGCTTAACCAACCCTGAGTGGAGAGCTTGGGCGATGTGGTGTACATATTGGGCCACTTGACCGCCACGGTCAAGGAGTTCTCAGAGGGACTAAGGGTTTACCCTGTTTTTGCCGCTTAGGCCGGCGGGGATTGTAAATTTGAAACTGTAGCGACTCTTTTGTATTATGGACATCTTGTAAACATTTTAAAAGGCTCATGAGCAGTTTATTTACTTAATGAAATGTACCCTTTCCTTTTTATTGGTTTTTCACCTTAACCTGATAATAGCACTTAGATCACGTTTTTAACCAAAGGACTCGGGTAGCGAGTCAAATTTCCGGTTCACTGTTCACCGTAACTGTTCTGGGGTAACCAGGGCATTACATTCATGACCCCAAATAACGTATATTGTTATAAAGTTATGCTCTTTGGGCTAAAGAATGCCGGAGCTACATATCAACGCTTGGTCAACAAGATGTTCGCTAATCAGATCGGGAGAAGTATGGAAGTGTATGTCGATGATATGCTTGTTAAATCAAAGACTGTCGATAACCATGTGTCTGATCTAGAAGAATGTTTTAGGATATTGAGGAGGTATGACATGAAGCTGAATCCTCATAAATGCACTTTTGGAGTGGCATCTAGAAAATTTCTGGGATTCATAGTCAACACAAGGGGGATAAAGGTGAATCTTGATAAAATCATATCATTGTTAGAAATGCCCTCATCCAGGTCGCGTAAAGAAGTTCAAAGCCTAACTGGAAATGTGGCAGCTTTGAATCGTTTCATTTCAAAATCAACTGACAAGTGCCCGCCATTCTACAACTTGCTCAGGGGAAACAAAAAAATTGAATGGACTGAGGAGTGCGAACAGGCATTCCTTGACCTAAAAATGCACCTGGCCGAGACCCCAGTGTTATCTAAACCAATGACTGGAGAACCTCTATTCCTTTATTTAGCCGTGACAGAAAATGCAGTCAGTGTCATGTTAGTTCGAAAAGAAGACTGTGCTAAAAAACCAGTATACTATATAAGCAAGAGACTTCTCGGAGCTGAGTCACGATACCCACTGATAGAGAAGCTGGCATTCTGTCTGATATTGGCTTCCAGGAAGCTCCGGCCATATTTCCAGTCCCATTCAATCAACGTCATGACTGACCAACCTTTAATGCAGGTGTTGCAAAAACCTGAAACGTCGGGATATCTTTTAAAATGGGCTATCGAGCTTAGCCAGTTTGAGATATTGTACGTGCCACAGACCTCAATCAAAATTTAGGCCCTTGCTGATTTTATGGCTGAATGCACCGGATTTCAAAAGGAGCTCTTGAAGGAATCGGTGCAGGAGTTATGGAAAATCTTCGTGGATGGATCATCAAACGAGAACGGATCGGGAGATGGGATCATCTTAATCTCCCCAGAAGGGCATCGATTTCATATAGCTCTGAGATTCAGATTCAAGGCATCCAACAAAGAAGCCGAATATGATGCCTTATTAGCTGGGCTGAGAGTGGCAAGGGAGCTCAAGGCGAAGGTCGTCCAATGCTATAGTGATTCTCAGCTCGTGGTTAATCAGGAGTTGGGAGAATATCAAGCTCAAGGTACCAAGATGGCAGCCTACCTAGCTAAGGTGAAGGGAGAACTGTCTGAATTTGAGTACAGTACTGTTGAACAGATACCTCGCGAGTAGAACTCTAATGCTGACGCTTTGACGCGGCTTGCCACCACCAAAGAAGTTGAGACATTGAATGTGGTGTTAGTGGAGTTCTTGGAAAGTCCAAGTGTGATAGAAGAAATGATAGAGATCGAAATAATTGACACAAGACCGACCTGGATGACCCCCATAATGGAATACCTCACAACAGGAAGGATACCTGACGACAGAAAGGACGCAAGAAATATACTTTATCAAGCTCCGCGATATGTAATAATGGATGGGACCTTGTACCGACGTGGTCATTCATTGCCTCTCGATGTGTTCTGCCCAAGGAGGCCAAAACCATTTTACAAGAAGTACACAAAGTCTTTTGTGGAGATCACGCTGAGGGCAAAACCTAGCACTGAAAATACTAAGGTAGGGCTATTTTTGGCCCACTTTGACGAAAGACTCAATCTCGTATGTTCAGAAATACGACAAATGCCAGCGTTTCGCCATAGTTTCCCGAACTTCTCTAGTTGAGCTGACGATGATTTCATCCCCATGGCCATTTGTGGTATGGGGAATCGACCTAATAGGTTCCCTACATATGGGAAAGGGGGGAGTTCGTTATGCGGTGGTGGCGATCAACTATTTCACAAAGTGGGTAGAAGTTGTGTAACGCCCTGGATAGCCAAGACCGTTACACTGTGTGTTTATAAAGGTGTAAGACTCGCTAATCAAGTCATTTAACTCAAAACGTGTTACAATAACCAAAGTGGAACTAGGGATAAAAGTTTTCGGTCCCAAAAGTTTCATTTCTTATAACCAAACATTTTTACATGGGATCCCAAAAGTAGTAAAGTTAAAAGGCAGTTTACAAAACCTTAGGATTAAAATACAATTTCTAGCCACTCTAAGGCAAAACAGACAATTAAGCTTTTCTCGTCCTGTATCACTCCTCGGTCGGGCGGCGGATCATCTGTTTATGTACATTCAGCCCCGAAGCTCTCCATCTCAGGACTGGTCCAACTTGCCGTTGCCTTTACCTGCATCACGTAGCACCGGTGAGCCAAGGCCCAGCAAGAAAACACAAAAACAGAGCATTATCACCAAACAATCAACCAGATAACTCATACAGTATAAACATGTACTCAACATTCTAAGCATTCATGTTATTCAAGTATTCAGCATACCAAGTACATCATTTCATACCAATAGTCAATTAACATATGATAACTAGGGTTAATGCCCTTAGGCCGCACCCCCTATTTATCCCACTGGCTCTGACCCGCTTAAACCAAGCTCAGTGAATATTAAGCTGTCCTCAGCTACCAGTGGCCGAGCCGCGCCCTGTGCGCAAGTAGTATTTACGGCACCCTTAGGCCATTTATCACATGTCCCATGGCATAATACCATCTATGACATCATACAGATATAGGGAGCTCTTAGTCCCATCACAAACACATAACCGGGTGCAGTTATCTTACCTTTAGATTTCACTAGCTCAGTTCCATTTGATCCTCAAGCACGATCTCATCTGAGCCCTAGCGTACACCTAGTCACAGCCATAGATCAGAATCATCACCAAACCTCAAATCCAAAACCTAGCCTCGGGACCAATCCCGAGCCCTCGGGAAGCCCTAATTCCACCAAACGGGGTGGTGGAATCAAACCCCGAGCCCCCAGGCAAAAACCCTTAGAAATAACCCAAAAACCCATTTTCTGGGAACAGGGTAGCACTACAGCGCCCTAAGGAGAGCGTTATAGCGCTACAAGCAGAGCCAAAAGGCTCTGGAACTTCAGGGCCTAGCGCTGTAGCGCCCAATGACTAGCGCTAGTCTCAGCACAGCCCAGCACAGTTTTTCCTCCTTCAAATTTCCTCGAGCCAAACCTTTCTAAAACTCAACCAAACCCCAACCAAACTTCAAAACAATCCTCCCAACATCCTCAACTCATCCCAAACAACCTAACCACAAACAATTCAATCACATGCACCCCAAAACACAAAATTCACCATGGCTGAACCTAGAGCTCAAAATCTCAGCAAAACCACAGAAATCACAAAGCCTGAAGCTAGAGTTTCTTACCTTTGATGGATGAGCTCAGCCTAGGTTGTCTTCCACACTTGATTACCCTTCACCTCCTCAAACCCTTAGGTTTAATTCCCTAGAATTCCCACAGAACTCTGCTTAGAAAACCAATTCAACACCAATACCAAGAATTGAATATTAACCTCAAAATCTTACCTCAAATGATGAACAACCTCAGCTAGTTTCCCCAACCTGATCAAGATCCCAAGTACACAGTCTTAGCCTAAAGCTCCTCTAGATTTTAGCCCCGAATTTCCAGAAGAAATTGATGAAGAAGACCCAAACCGTTCATGAGAATTGCCCTGTTTTTCCCTTCTTTCCTTTTCCTTCTCTTCTTTCTTTTCTTTCTTTCCTTCAAACTTCCAACACTTTCTACACAATCCACAAAGGCATAAAGCCAAAATAGCACTTAACTCTTATCCCTTATAAGCCAAATGACCATGATACCCTCCCATTAAATTTAAGCTCTTAATATTTCCAAGGCCATTCTGGTCATTTGTTCCCAATTCCCGCTAATTCCTTGAGTGTCTCTAATATTTACCGCTTACTTCCCGACACCTAACTAATCACCAATTATATTCCTCAATATCAAAATAGACCCCAATATATTCTCTAAATTCCCCGAAATACCCCCAGGCTCGCCCCGAGCCGGGTATAAATCCCCGCCGTGACTTTTTCGCTAAACCGCTCAATAAGATCGCCTCGAGTCACAGATTACAAATATATCCACATAATAATGTGGTCTCAACAATTTATTACAATTATTTACATTTATGCCCTCAACGGGCTAAAATTATGAATATGCCCTTCTAACCTAATCAAGGCCTACATGCATACTAATACACATAGTCATGCATCACAGATATTCAAATAATCATATAGCATGCTTTTAATCATTAAATCACATATAATCCAGTTATGCCCTCCTGTCACACTAATTAAGGCCCTTAAGCCTTATTAGTAAATTTGGGTCGTTACAAGTCGAGCCTCTGGCAACCATCCCTTCAGAAAGATTTTTGGACTTCATGGTGAAGAGTATTATATGTCAATTTGGGCTTCCTAAAAAGATCGTGTCAAACAATGGGACACAATTTGACAACGATCTCTTTATTGATATTTGTGAAAAATATGGCATTACGAAGAGTTTCTCCTCAATAGCATATTCGTAGGCCAACGGGCAGGTCGAGGATGTGAACAAAACCTTAAAGGCAAGCCTGAAAAAGAGGTTAGACGAAGCCAAAGGACTATGGCCCGAACAGCTCCCGCAAGTACTTTGGGCCTACCGAACTTCTCACAGAACCTCCACGGGGCATACTCATTTTTCCTTAACTTTTGGAAGCGAGGTCGTGCTTCCAGCCAAAGCCATGGTAGCCACTCACAGGCAAACTACATTCAAGCAAGAGTAGAATGATGGACTACTTAATGCTTCTCTCGATCTGATTGAAGAAAAACCAGAAGAGTCTCAGTTACAGCTCGCCCATTATCAACAAAAAATCACTCGCTATTTTAATTCTAAAGTTAAGAGGCGTAGATTTGGATTGGGCGACCTGGTTCTCCGAAGGGTCTTTCTAGAAAATAAAGATCCCAATGACGGTGCATTAGGCCCGAATTGGGAGGGACCATATCAGGTCGTTGAAGTTTTGCATGAAGGAACTTTCAAGATAGCTCAGTTGAATGGAGAAGTAGTCCCGCAGACCTGGAATGCCCTACATTTGAAAAAATATTATCAGTAGTACCACAATCAATGTAAGGCTTATTTATAAAATCCATTTGATTAAATAATAGATGGATTATTAAATAATTTTTCTTTTTAAGATTTTATTAGTTCGTGTTCTAATGTTTGTAAAAGCAACCAAGAAGTTTCTACATTCTGGTTACTTGGGGGGCACATAACTCGAGGTTGGCAAAATTAAACCTGCTCGATAAGATTAACAAACTTAGAGCTTGGAAAAATTGATCATTCGATGGCTTTTTAAGAGCTCGAGTTTTCAATAAACCTAGCGCGAACTAAGTTTAAATCATTTAAAACCCTGTATGTAACCATGTCCGAAACTTAGAAGCTTGGAAAAATTGATTATTCAACGACTTTTTAGGAGCTCGAGTTTTCAATAAACCTAGTACAAACTAAGTTTAAAATCATTTAAAATTATGGACGTAACCAAGTCCAAAATTTAGAAGCTTGGAAAAACTGATTATTCAATGGCTTTTTAAAGTTTGAATTTTCAATAAACCCAGCGCGAACTAAATTTAAAATCATTTAAAATCCTAGACGTAACCAGGTCTGAAACTTAGAAGTTTGGAAAAAATTGATTATTCAACGGCTTCTTAAAGCTTGAGTTTCAATCAACCTAATGCGAACTAAGTTTAAAACATTAAAAACCCTGGATATAACCAGGTTCGAGGCCTGATTCTTGACAGGTATGGTACAAATAACCAAACAAAAACTTGGATATAACCAAGCTCAATAAAATCTATCTCGATCTAAAAATTGATTCCTAAAATCTCGAATGTACAAGTCTAAGGATTCACAAGCATGAGAGATAATAAAGGAAAGATAAATGGATCAAAAGATGGATATATATTGAAATAAAGCAAGCAAATTATCCCAAGGAGAAAAAACCTCGAGCTGAGCCCGAAGGCAATTGTTTAATATAAAAAAATGTTATATAGTTACAAAGAAAAACAAATACAAAGGAGATTAGTGGGCTCCATCAGCTCGCCCCGAAGATGTGACCTCCTCGCCATCTCCCTTCGCCATTCCAGATGCATCACCAGTCTCTGACGGTTCTTGCAAGAGCCAAACCTTGAATTTTGCAAGGTACGGATCCCACAGCCCGGGTTCCATGAACGAGAAGTTCCCATTCAAGTTGAAGGCCCAGCAATGGTACAGCATCTCCTCCATGGCTAATGATGACGCCGCCTTTTCTTCTTTGGTTGTGACTTCGGCCTCGAGCAGTTTTGCTCTGACCTCAGCAATCTCGGCCTGAAGTTGTGCAGTTTGAGCTTGGGAGGCAAATAGTGCAGTCTCTGCAGCTTGCTCAGTATCTTGGGATGTGGCGAGAGCAGCTTTGGCATCATGCTCATTCTTCTGAGCAGTTGTCAAAGCAGCTTTGGTGGCCTGCTCACCTTCTTGAGCAGCGGTCAGGGTGGTTTTGGCAGCATTCAGCTTGGCCTAAAGCTTCTCATTTCTGGCCCTAGCACGAGCTATGCTGCGATATTGAGCCAGGGCAGACTACAAAATAACAAAACAAGTTAGAGATATACACCTAGTCAGTAAAAAAAAAATTCACCAAGTAAGGAAAGAGAACTCACGGTGAGATTCATTCACAGGGCGAATTCGAGAACATTCTCGGGGCTATGCTCCTCGATGGTCCTCAGATCCCTCGAGTTGGCTTTATAAGCATGACCCACCATATGGGTCGCGGTCTCATAAACGATACCCTGAAAGGCTTTGGGAATCTTCTCTAGGCCTTGAGGATCAACAGGTATTCGGACTGTGGGGGGATTGGCTTTAATAACTTAGGGGGGAGGAGGCATGAATCGAGGTGGGGGAGGAGGGAGCGGCCCAACGGCGACATTAGCCACCGAAGTTGGCTCCTGAGTCGAGCCTATGTCCTTATTCTTGGCAGGGTACTTTGAAGTGTTCCCCGTTGCAGGGGTGGTCTTCTTCACCACCCTGAGCCTCTTCAAGACGGGTCCTGCGCTGGCTTTCTTAGCTTGGAAAGCAGTTCGGAGGTCGAGAGCTCCTGGTTGTTCCATCTCTTCACCTAAATAGAAAAAAAAGGAGTTAGTTCACAAAAATAATGTTTCAAAAAGCATTTATAAAGAAAGAAAGAAAACAAAGAGTCTACCCTCCGGGCTGGGGGAGGAGTCTATTATCACCAGCTCGGGTGTTTTGACTGGGATAGGCACGACCTCTGGCCTTGGAACTAATGGAGGAGAAGGAGAATCTACAGTTAATATTTCTGGGATCATAAGGGGCTTAGGCTCAGGTTCTTCCTTGGGGCTGGATTCATCTACATACTGTCTAAATCCAAGGGCAAATGCCCCCTGGAGCAAAGAAGGCCAGGTTCTACAGTTGGTCCCATATTCCTCAAAAATGGCGAATCTAAAGTTTAAGGTGTTATCAACTACGATTGTGCCCTTAGGATAACTACTATCATGGCGTACCACTAGGTGGTCTACGCACTAGAGCAGGGTTACATTTAGATCCGGGTTGTAAGGATGACGGTGGATGAGCTGATTTGGATTATAACGCACTAACCTAAAATCGGCAACAACCCTATCTAATTCCCTAAAGGGGTATGGGTTACCTTGGCCGAAGGGGCCGGCTGCTGCCCCTGACGTAACTCGTTCTAGATCGAGTTCCCGAACAGCCTCGGGAGCCCGCCTTTTTCGCACTAGAGGCACCACGTCCTCTTCATCCTCCTCACCCGCAATGGCCGGCAAGGCCTCTTGAGAGAATGGGAGCTCGGGGATCGCCGAAAGGGTAGCCCAGGTCCTCAAGGCAAGTGTTTGACCTTCACCGATCAACTAGCAGGCCAGCATCATGACGTCATTCATGACCTGGCGATAGTCCTTTTCATTGGGGGGAAGTCTGGACAGCTTCTCATACTGGCCCTCGAGGGTCACAAACTTTTCTGTCCCCGCAAAATATGGTTGCACGAGAAACAGATTCAATCAAGACATGTACAAAAATATATATATCTTAAAAGGAATAAAATTCACGAGTTGAATTCACAAGGATGGAAGACTTACGAGGTTAGTTGAAGTATCGATGTTCGTAGTTCCAGAATCCATTCGACATAAAGAACAAGTCTTTGTAGTCATTTGGATGGCTGGATAGCTCGATGATGGAGGCCAAGTTAAGGAATTGCGTGAGGTAATAAAATCTGTCACCGCGTCCCCTCTGGTCGGGGCTTGCCTTGAGGAAAAAGAAATACAGAATGTCTGCCGGAGTGGGGACCTCCCACTCGTGTTTCAGGAACAAGTACTTCAGCCCCGCCAAAAGTCTATACGAATTTGGGGGGAGCTGAAATGGAGCCAGCTTCACGTAATTCAAGAAATCCTGGAAGTACTGGTTCAGGGGAAGAAAGGCCCCTACCTTCAGGTGTTCATCAGTCCAAGCCGCGAAGTCATCTTGGAGAGGGGAACAGCTCTGTTTTCCTTCGAACACAGGTCGAACGAGGAGAGTTCCAGCTCCGACCTCTATGTTGTGGCTTAACATAATCTTATTTACCCTCTCCTGGGTCGTGATCTTTGAAATGATATGCTCAGCATCGAAGTATGCGTTGGGGTCAACCACGAGCTCCCTCTCCATCATCAGACCGAAGTGCGGGATGGGAGATTCTGGGGCGATCTGCTTCCCCTTGTTCTTCTGTTGTGCGGACAAGCTCGAGGCATTATTCTTTAAGGCGTTCTTCTTTTGAGGAGCCATCAGATCGCCTAACGATAGAATGACCTAGTTAGTAGGCGACCTAAGAGGATCTAAAACTATGATGTGAGAGTACGAGGGGGGAAACAGTTTACTTTTGTTATACGAGCTAAGGTTACCCTCAGCCCCATCGCGTGATGCCACGCGATATCCTAAGCTACGCGCCTCGGTTTCCTAACAGACCCTTGATATTTAGGGATCCGTGTGTCAGAATGTCAGACCACTACTTTCCTTGGGAGGCGGTTTAGTGCAAAACCACCCAAGAAAATGTAACCTCTAAGTTATCTGGTTCTAAACCTAAAAACCCTTCACCTTTACCCCCAAATGGGTATTCTTTAAATTAATTCACCATTAGAGTTACCCAGATTTACCCAAAAATTTCCCAATTTTATGAGCGTCTTATTTCTAAGACATTTTTGGACTCACTCGTTGAACCTAAGTCAAAACCTATGCTCTAAGAACATGTAGAAATAGCCTAACAGCAACTACAATGAGTGTTGCGGATGAACATGGTGAAGAACAGAAATTCCATTGGAAAAAAAAAACTCTTCAAACCAAAGAATGAGATACTTATAGGAAGTGTGTTCATTGACGGTAAGATGTAGACTCGGCAGCGGGAAGCTCCTGGAAATTTTCTAAATGACTGGGCATGATGAACGGTTTTGGGGATTCTGGGAAAGAAGCGAAGTTTTGGAAGTTCAGAAAAAGGAAAATTTTTAAATGCAAAGGTGGTGCAGTTTGAAATTCGGTCATCCTATTTATACGTAAATTGTGGAAATTAATCTGAGTCGTCCAGTTGGGTTAGTTCAAGATCCAAGGGCCAAGATTAAATAGACCAAACGGCGGCAAAAAGGTGACAAGACAATTATTGCAGTCCTCGAAACCCGAACAGACACCAATTGCGGTACACCACATGTTCAGTACTCAAGTAATGGGCAGGCGTGGTTTTATGTAACAGAAGTCTAAAAGCCCCTATTGTTTAGGTTAGAAAGTGATGACACCATACACGAGCAGGAGCTTGGGGGGAAATGTTGTACCCTAATTTTAGCCCGAGTTCATTCACTCAGATCGGGTACAGCTGGCAAATAAATATATGGAGAGATAACCAAAGGGATGATATCTGTTTATTATCCACGTGGACAACTCAAGTTTCACGTGGTCATACGTGGTGTTAGGCGTCCTGGGTTTAGCCCGAACTAAGGATGCAATGGCTATGAAGCGCGAGCTCAGAATGTTAAAGTAGCTATCGAAGCACGGGCTTGGAGGAGATATCTAGCTCGTGGTCATTCTAGTATATTTCCTACTCAAGGATCCCCGGAGACTCGGGATCCCCTTATACGTTTATTTATGACCAGACTGTCATATTTAATATCCTAGATATTAGGAGTATATTTACTTTGTGATCAAATCATATCCCAATATAAATGGAAATTATATGTATTAAATGTAAGCATTATGTAAATGCGTGATTGACTCACGCGGTTACTAGGGGTGAGCACGGTGTGGTTTGGGCGGTTTGAACACTTTTTAATACACCACGCCACAAGTGCGGTTTAGTAACTAGAACACACCATGCGGTGTGATTTGGTTGCACCAAACCGACCAAACCAAACCATTTTTTGCGGTTTGGTTTGGGCGGTTTTCCACGGTTTGTGTTAAAAAATATGCCATAACAAAATTTAAATTTTTAAAAAAATACTAAATCCTTAGTTCATAACAAATCCTTAATAAGTTCTAAACAACATCACAAGTTATCAATTAAGTTCAGTGAAACACAAAAAAAATATACAAGTCTCCCATATTGGGTAACTATAAAAAATGGTATATATGTAAAGTTTATTTTTTTTAATATATTTGTAAGTATGCGGTGCGGTGAGGTGCAAATCAAAATTTCACACCGCCAAACCGCGCATCGCACTGCACCACGCGGTTTAGCTAAAATACAAACCATACCGAACCATTACACTTTTGACACCGCGGTTTGCGGTGTAGTATGGTGCGGTGCGGTCGGTCACCGCAGTTTGTCGGTTTAGATGCTCACCCCTAGCGGTTACCCAAACATGTCCATGGAATTCCCTTATAAATACTGAGAATGTTGGACAGGAAAGGGGACCATTATTCTGTAATACCAAAACTCTGCCAAAATAGAGAGAGAAACAGCAATAATATAGACTCGTGGACTAGGTGGATTTCAACCATTGAACCATGTAAAAGTTCTGTGTTCTTGAGTGAATTCATTTTATTTTTCATTACGGTTTATTAAGCACTAATCTACCATGTTATTTCTTAATATACGGTTGGCGAAGAACTGCGTCAACAATATTAATTAATTATAATTTTCGAAATTATAATAAATTAAATATTTAATTTCAAAATTATTATTTAATTTAAATTGGTTTTAATTAATTGGTAGAATTAATTAAATGTCTTTATTTGAGTGGGAGATAATAATCTGATAAGTTCAAATTAGATTTGAATTTAAATGATTGATATTTATTCAAATAATTAATTATATTTGATAATTAGTTAAAAAGATAATTAATTCAAATTTGAATTAATTATCAGGTTGTTGGATTTTTATCTCATAAGGTAGTTTGAATAAATAATTAAATAATTATGAAAAAATCAAATATCCCTAAAATATAGGGTGGTACACGACACACACAGTCCATGGACTGTGTGTGGCGTGTACTACACATTTTTCAGGAATAAATTTTTCAATTTTATTTATTTAATTAATTAATTAATGAAAAATTCAAAAGTTAGTTTTTGGAATTTTTTTTTTTTTTTTGATGAAAAGGGAATATATTAAACCACAACAGAACAAGTACAAAACAAGCTCACTAGGAGCACCAACAGACAGAACAAATTACAAGTGATCAATCATCTCTATTACAGCTTGATCTTTTTTCCCAAACTTTTTCCTAGAAAGACTTAACACTCTAGCTTTCAAACAAGATTTGATCAAGTGATCTACACTAGCAACTGACATAGCACAATATCTAAATATACAAGAGTTACAATTACGCCAAATAATATATATTGAAGCTGCAAGTGCTGCTGCTGAAATTTTTTGCTTAAGACCTTTCGGTCTCCCAACCATCCAAGAAGTCCAGTCATCGAACTTAGGCGGCCAAATGTCTTCTCCCAGCCAAGAAGCTACCCTTAATCTAACTTGATGAGAGTAGATACAGTCAAAAAACAGATGGACATGTGTCTCCAGCTCAAGCTCACAAACAGGGCATAAAGTGGAATCAAGATTGATATGGCATTGAACAAGTTTATCTCGAGTGAGTAAGTGACCAAGGATAGCTTGCCATAATATAAACCTATGTTTAGGAATAGCGAGATTACACCAAACAACATTAGCAAAGGGAACCCTCTCCTTATTCAGCAACTTATTATAGAGTAAACTCAGATTAAGTTTCATGTTTGTAACCGCAGGCTCAATATCAGCAAGAGAATGGAAAGATTTCAGATTAACTAACTTTCTCCAGTACCAGCTCACATCAGCCTTGGTATTGTACTCCCAAAAATTCTGCCCTTTGAGGTAAAGAGCATCCACCCATTTCACCCAGAGAATATCTTGCTTGGAGGAAAGAGCCCAAATATACCTTGCTAACAACACTTTATTCCATTTGGACCCTTCCTTAAACTCAATTCCTCCCAAGCTCTGTTGTCATTAGAACCCCATAAAAACTTTCTGCATAATTGATCAATCTCACAAGTGACACTCTTAGGAAGGAGAAATATGCTCATCCAGAAGGATCTTATGCCTAATAACACCGAATGAATAAGCTGGGCTTGACCAGCAAAAGAAAGATGACGGCTGGACCATGAGTGAAGCCGAAGTTGAATCTTTTTAATGATTAAGCCACAATCTCCAGCCTTCCATTTAGTAGGGCAAAGAGGGATCCCAAGATATCTTAAGGGAAACAATACTTCAGTAAATTGAAGACTGTCCAAAATGCTCCTCGAATCCTCATCTTTCATACCACCAAAATAAACATGAGATTTAGCCAAATTAGCTGACAAACCAGAAGCTTGACTAAAGGAGGCGAAGCTCTCTTGGATAATTTGAACCGAACTGGGAGATCCCTTACAAAACAACACTAAGTCATCTGCAAAATAAAGGCTAACAAGCTTCAGCTTTTTACAGTTAGGATGGAATCTGAATTCCTTTTTATGAGAAGCTTAAATAAGGAGTCGTGTGAGGTATTCCATGACAAGCACAAACAGCAAGGGTGAGATAGGGTCCCCTTGTCTTAACCCTTTTCTACCAAGAAAACTCCCTTGTAATCTACCATTCATCAATATAGAGTAAGAGGTACCCTTCAAACAGACCATAATCCAGCGAATAAACCGGCTGGGAAAATAGTAGGCTCTCAAAATGTCCTCCAAAAATTGCCAATCTATTATATCATACGCTTTGCTAAGATCAATCTTCATCACACATCTAGGGGAGATATTTTTCCTCTTGTAGCCTTTAATAATGTCCTAGAAGATGAGAATATTATGAGCCAACAATCTATCTTTGACAAAAGCTCATTGATTTTGATTAATAAACAGAGGAAGAACCTTAGCCAGTCTAACACATAGCATTTTTGAAATACACTTGTAAAGTGTATTACAACACGCTATAGGTCTATACTCAACAGCCTTAGTAGGAGTCTCAACTTTAGGAATAAGCGAGAGGGTTGTATTATTTATCGCAGTTGGAAGCACACCATGATCAAAGAACCCCAAGATTGCAGCAGAAATTTCCTCTCCTAAGTCTTTCCACATAACTTTAAAAAAACCCAAACCATACCCATCAGGACCCGGGCTTTTAATAGAGTTAATACTGAAAAGAGCAGCTTCCACATCCTTCTTGGTAAATGGTTTCAGCAAGTTCAGTTGCTGATCCAGAGATAAAATACCTCCATGAATAAAGCATTCTTCCTGAATAGGAGAAGAGGCCGAACTATGACTGCCCATGATGCTACGAAACTTATTCAAAAAATGAGACACTACATCCTCAAATTTATCATTAAGCTGACCAGAATCATCTATAAAGAAGGTGATACGATTAGTAGACTTCCTCTGTTTCAGACAAGCATGAAAATAGGCTGTATTTTCGTCACCAAACCAAAGCCAGTTAATCTTGCTTCTTTTCCTAAGAAAGCTTTCATATAGTCTAGATTGGCAAGTAAAAACCTCACAAGCAGACCTTTCCTCACGTTGAAGCTCAGTGGAATGAGGGTCCTTTTGAAGATTATATTGAGCATATTGGTAGTGATCCTTAGCTACTGAATACTTGTGAACAACATCACCAATCTCCCTTCTATTAAACTGGCAAAGGACATGCTTAAGTCTAACCAATTTCCACAGAATTCCCTCTAAATCTTGAGCATGTATCGACTTAGACCAGCTCTGCAACACAATATCCCTGAATCCAGTATGCTCAGACCACATATTGAAAAATCTAAATGGTTTGATTCCTGTATTCAAAGCTATGTGAGATAAATCTTGGCACTAGGGAATCTGGTTTGAAATGGAGTGAGGAGGATGCTATTGCGAATGATTTTCAAATTTTGGCCAAAGACAAATGGTCCCAATTTCAGGCAATGATGCCTAACCAAGGTGGAACTCGCCTAAATTTTGGATATTTTCATTAATGAGATAATTAATTAATTAAAAGATAAATTATAAATTGGTTACATATTTATTTTTTAAATTTTAAATATTTTCTATTTAAGTTAGACTTATCAGAAAATAAGAAGACACTCTGTTATTCACTCTAAAGAAAAGAAAGTTACTTTTTTATCTCTCCCTGAAATAGATAAAGAACCAATCTCAGGCCTATTCTCTTGATCTCATGTGTTGAGTACATCAAGTAGAATAAAAAATTAACCATTCTTTATTCTCTAAGTGCCCACACACTTCTTGAGATGTAGAGAACGTTGTGGAAGATCTTGGTGTGAGTACCTAGGAGCAGCTTGGATAGGAAGTTCGTTCAAATTACGAAAAGATAGCAAGGACACTTGATAGGCATCAAGAGGTATGTTTTCTATTCTTTTCTTGCTTATAGACAAGGACACTTGATAGGCATCAAGTAGAAGCAAGAGAAGGCACTCTCTGAATACTCCTATCGTGCCTTGTCCTAGGTAGCCTTGACCTCTTGCTCCTTCTCGACAAGAGCATCCTTCCGCAGTTGGTCCATTTCAGCAATTAGCTTCTCTTTCTTAGCTTCAGACTGTTTAAGATGGTCGGCAAGTTTCCCCTCCACCTGGGTTAACCCGAGAGTCAACTCGGTCACTTCCTGTTGTTTGAGCTCCACGGTACTGTGGAGAGTGCTGATCTCTTCATCTTTCAAAGCAATGTCTGCATCCCTAGAGCCAAGAATACGCCTAAGGTCCAGTACACGGACAGCTTCAAACTCAGAGCGAAGGTTGGAAAACGTAGAGGTATACTCGACAGACCTATCATGAACATGGGAGACCAGCATCAGCATCTTCCAAAAACATACAAGTGTTAGATAACATCAACACACAAGCCAACCCGACAAAAAGAAAACTTTAGAGGACCTACACTCTGAATGTCAAGGAGTGACTTTGTGAGGATGGTGCTCAAGTCCTCATTCTTAATCCCATTAAAGGTCGTTGTCATCTGCTCCAGATGGGACACTTGGTCCATAATGGCACCTAAATTCCGTATGGCAGACTGGTGTGGCTCAGATAAGGGAGTAGGCGCAGAGGAGGAGGCACCCACATCAGTGATACTAGGAGGAACCGGCATGGGCAAGGATAGCCCTACCTCTACGACAGCACTAGGCGCCAGTGAAGCTGAAGGAGGCACCTCGGGAAGGACCTTTCTTATGAGCTCAGGCTCAACCCTAACCCTATTAGCCGCTTGGACGAAAGGGCTAGTCTCGGTTGGAGTCGACCGTTGTTGGGTGTGAATAAAGCTAAACATATCTGAACCTGAAAAGGAAGATCAAATATTAGCAAGATATCAAACACAGACAAAACATAAAGTAAAGATGCTAAAAGTGTCAAACCTTCTGGTTGAGATTTGGGTTCGAACATGGCTTCATCAAAGTCATCTGAAGCAAGCAATGAGTGCGCGGATGCACACACCATCCTGTCCAGCTAACATGGGCGAAGAGGGTACCTCCTCGATATGAATAGGCCCCGGGGAGTCTATGGCGTTCACGGGCTCGTTACCATCTTCATCCAGAACATTGGCGACAGTAGAAGGAACAACCCGACCTTCCTAAGGTTCTCTGAAGTAACGAGAACCTTGACGTTCTTCTCCTCAGGGCCATGGAAATAAATGCCTTGGCTCTAACAACCATGGCATAGGTCGGGAGAGGTCTATAAAAAGGCCTGACGTGCTTGAACTTGGAGTAGTTGGCCTTTGCATCTTTAGTGAAGAAATAGTTGTGAGCATATCTAAACGCCTTGATGTTTCTAAAAATCTCTTCCAAGAAGGTGTCGGTACCCTCGCTCGTATAATGGTGGAAGTGGCAGTACCCCAAGTTGTGCTGAGAAGGATTCGTCTTTAGATCAAAAAAGTAGTGGATCTCATGAGGTACTGGAGTAGCCCATTTTCTACGATGATAGATAATGTACAACGCAAATAACACTAAGATAGCGTTGGGAGCCAACTAAGAGGGACTAATACCAAAATAATCTGCCACGCTCCAGAAATAAGGATGAAGAGGAAGTAGGGTGCCAGACTTAATGGCAGAGCGTGTCCAAGCGCACATACCCATAGGGAGGTCCTCAACTCTGTCGTCCGGACCAGGGATAGTGATGGAAACACCATAAAGGTCAAAGGCCTTCCTCAAGTTCTTTACCTTCTCTTCAGTCATGTTAGAGGCAACCCCCTTGAACCAAACTACCTCATAATCAGAAGGACGAGGCTTCTCAACCGGTTTCCATATGATCTCTTTAGCAAAGGTGGCCCTGGAATCTGATGGATATAACTATTTCCGTCGTCTCTTCTTTTGTTGTGCAGCTGGTGAAACTGTCTTGCTCTTGGGCGAAGTGTGAGCCACCTTAGGCCGGAACTTGTGAATAGAACACTCCTGAGGGTGAGTACTCTGGTGATGAGAGCCCTCGGTATACTCTCGCTGAGAAGAAGAGTGATGGGGAACCCGACTGGTATCCCGATGAGAAAGGCATTGCGAGGAGTCTCGCTGACCAGAAAAACTCCACTAAGAAGAACGACCTCGATGAGATGTGCCCTGAGAGCCACGGGGAGTACTATGCTTAGAAGAGATCTTAGAGGAGCCAGGCAAAGAGCCCTGAGTGATGTGCCTGGCAATGTGAGGATCATCTTCGGAAGGTTGCCGAGTTGTCTGTTTTACTCTCGCAATTGGGCTATACCTTTTCAAGAAATCTTCTTCATTGAATAAATATAGAGTGAACGATGAAGAGTCCTTTTCACCATTTCTAACAGCTCTTGGGGAGTATGCTCGCTCAAATACTTGTCAGACTAAGAGGAGCTGAACATCTGCAACAAAGAAATGATAAAAAGTAAAGTTAGTATATCGACATAATGAAGCTCCCTACCATGAACCATATAGGCCAGTAGTTGGGGGCATATCCGTTACTAAGGAGCAAAAGTGAAGAAATCAAAGGAAAATTTGATGAAGTCACAAAGGGTGATTGACCTAAAAAGAGTGGTCGGCCTATGATTAGGCCGACCACCTTAGATTTTGGATCCCTGGAAATCACCCAGGGAGTATGGTAGTCGGCCTATGCTAAGGTTTGGGCTGACCACCCGAGCTTGGGAACCCTAGAAATCGCCCAATCATAGGGTTTATAAGCCTGGAAATCACCCGAGCTAGGGAAACCCTAGGGTGGTCGGCCTATGATGGAAATTATAAGCTTGGAAATCACCCAGGCTAAGGAAACCCTAGGGTGGTCGACCTATGATGAGATTTGTAGGCCTGAAAATCACCCAGGCTATGGAAACCCTAGGGTGGTCAGCCTATGATGGGATTTGTAGGCCTGTAAATCGCTCAGGATAAGGGAAATCTAAGGGTGGTTGGCCTGCATACCCCTAAACCCTAAAGCATCACGCAAAAAGAAACAAGGATCAAGTCAATCTTTGATTGAAAACAAGTTTTTTTATTCAAACAAGTCGGTTGTTTTAAATCAAAATAGAGCAAAGTAAGGAAATTCAGACAAATTCATCAAAGACATAAAGATTGGGAGATAATACTTACCCAAGAGAAGATACGCAGAGTTGATGAAGAGTTGGAGAATTCCATGGCCCAGAATTTCCCTGAAATATGCGCACAGGTCAGAGATATAATGAGTGAGTCCCTACTTATAGCCTCTCAGGCTAACCATATTTTTATGAATTCAAATTCCTTGAAAAATATCTCATATTTTTAGGAATTCAAATTCCTTGAAAATATCTTATATTTTTAGGAATTCAAAATTCCTTGAAAAATATTTTGTATTTTTAGGAATTAATATCCTTGAAAATATATTATATTTTTAGGAATTCAAAATTCCTTGAGAAATATATCAGATTTTTAGGAAATTAATTTTCCTTGAAAAATATAATTATTTTTAGGAATTACAATTTTCCTTGAAAAATATTATCGTTTTTAAGAATTAAAAAAAATCCTTGAAAAACAGATTATGTTATTAGGAGTCGAATTCTTTGAATAATGTAGCTATTTTTAGGATCAGAATCCTTGAAAAATACGTGCTGAAATAATTATCGATAGTTGATAAAGTACTATGTAATGTCCCAAGGGACTTTGTTGTTAGAGTATGGTTATGATATGTTTCTCGGGCCAGATCAAGTTTACCGTAATGTTCTGCACGGTACAATAAACTTGGGGGGTAAATGTTATCTCTCAAAATTCAAGAGATGACGTGGTGAATGAGAAAGCGGCACGTGGCATCACAAGTCATGGAAAAAATGACGAAGTGTTGAAAAAGACCGATTAACAAAGATGGATAGGTCCAAGACCTATAGGGAAGTCGACCAGGCCTAAACCCCCTAGGGGTGGTCGGCCTGGCCCTAGCACCCTAGGGGTGGTCAACCTGACCCCAACCCCTAGGGGTGGTCGACCTAGCATGCTTAAGAGCCACATAGGGTGGTCGGCCCACCCTATTCTTCATAGGGTGGTCGGCCTAAACTCCCAAATACACTTCGCTAGATGAAGTTCACGCTCGTACAGGCCTAGCACCCATAAGATCAACAAGCCTAGCACCCAAGCTCTAAAGGGTCATCGGGCCTAGCACCTAAGTCACATAGACCAACCAAGACTTAGCATTTTCCTGAAGGTTTCAATCGTGCATCGTCAACCACGATCCAAAGAAAAAATGAGAAGACCCACGATCTCATAATCATGGGAAGGTGGATACATATCTCCACTCCCAGTGATCGTGTACCAAACCATGATCCCTAGTCTTGATGATCATGTAACAGCCCCTGAGTATTATAAATAAAGGACCCAGGGCTTCATTTGAAACAGGGGATGGATTTAAAGACTTTTGGATCAGTCACTTAGATTAACTTCTGGGAAAATCTATGACAAGTGAACTCTCTAGTTCATCTTTGTAATTGTCAATTGAGAGATTCAATACTAAATACTAAGTGGATTAGGTTATTACTGCTCATCAGAACAAGGCTGAACCACTATAAATTTATGTGTGTTTTGTTTAGATATTTGTACTATGTTGTATATTTACATTTATATCGTTCAAAAGGTGTCGTATATCGTACATACGACTGTTGGCCAATTTCACAGGTCAACATGACTGAATCAAGAGCTTTGGTAAAAATATCAGCAATTTTCTTACTTGTTTCAACATATTCTAGAACTAGAATTTTATTTTCAACAAGCTCTCTAATGAAGTGGTGACGTGTGTTTAGTGCGTGTCAAAGTATCAAGAGAAAACCCATAATCAATCATCATCTGTTTCATCCACAACAATTGAGTGCAACAGCTTTCAGCAGCAATGTATTTAGCCTCAGTAGTAGACAAAGAGATTGAATTCTTCTTTTTGATATGCCATGAAACAAGATTGTTGCCTAGGTAGAAGCATCCTCCAGTTGTGCTTTTTCTATCTTCTGCATTACCTACCCAACCAGCATCACTAAAGCCCACAAGGTTAGAATTAGTTTCATTAGAATACCAAAGACCATAATCAACAGTCCCATGTACATAACGAATAATTCTTTTCACATCCACTACATGAGATTCCATAGGATTCCCTTGATACATAGCACAGACTCCAACACTATAGCATATGTCAGGACGACTAGCTGTAAGATATAGAAGACTACCAATCATACTTTTATATAATGTAGGATCAACTTTGACACCATTTTCATCCCTGGTTAATTTGGTTGTGGTTCCTATTGGAGTTTTAGCATGCTTTGCTGTTTCAAGACCAAACTTTTTAACCATATTTATTGCATACTT
Organism: Humulus lupulus; assembly: GCF_963169125.1. NCBI lineage: Eukaryota > Viridiplantae > Streptophyta > Magnoliopsida > Rosales > Cannabaceae > Humulus > Humulus lupulus. The sequence goes on along the minus strand of NC_084797.1, from coordinate 157,613,988 downwards.
ACTTTGGGATACAAAAGTACCCTCTTTAGTTTACTTCACTTGCAACCGTAGAAAAAATGTCAATTCACCAATCATACTCATTTCAAATCCATCCTTCATTTGTTGGACAAACACCTGCACTTTAGAGTTAGAAGTAGATCAAAAAACAATGTCATCAACATATATTTGAGCAATGATTATATCATTTTTGATGTTTTTGATGAACAAAGTCTTATCAACACTTCCCCTATGATAACCATTAGTAACTAAAAATTAGGTTAGCCTTTCATACCAAGCTCGTGGAGCTTGTTTTAACCCATACAATGCTTTTTTGAGCCAAAAAAATGATTGGGAAAATGAGGATCTTCAAACCCTTTAGGTTGTTCAACATATGATTCTTCATTTAAGATCCCATTCAAAAAAGCAGATTTTACATCCATGTGATGTAATTTGAAACCAATAGTGCAAGCAATAGATAACAATAATCTTATAGATTCAAGCCTAGCTACAGGTGCAAAAGTTTCATCAAAATCAATACCTTCAATTTGCGTGTAACTTTGTGCAACTAAGCGTGCTTTATTTATGATTATTGTTCCAAATTCATCACTTTTATTTTTGAAAATCCATTTAGTGCCAATTACATTAGTATGATTTGGTATTTCCACAAGTGTCCAAACATCATTCCTAAAAAAAAAATTAATTCCTCTTGCATAGCATTTATCCATGATTCATCGGTCAAGGCCTCTTTCACATTTTTTGGCTCAATAGAAGAAGTAAAATAATTAATTTGCACAAGATTGACATACCTTCTCCTTGTAACCATGCTCTCCTCTAGATCTCCAAGAATCAGATCTGCTGGGTGATTTTTCTTGACCCTGGTGGAGGGTTCCCTTTGAATGGAATCAGTAATGATTTCTACATGTTTTTCCTTTGACTGCTCATCTTTAGCCTGATGAGAATTTGATTCTGTTTCTTCATCCTCTGATACTATCTCTGCAGTTTCAGCTTCTGGTGTCACAAAATCAGCATTTTGTAGCAACAAGATGTTCCTCTAGAAAGCTCTTGATTTCTTCTTCTGTTGAAAATTCTGAAAAATCTTTTGTATCATCAATTACAACGCTGACTCTAAAACAGTTTGAGTTCTCATGTTGTATACATGATAGGCTCTACTATTAGTTGAGTAACCAAGAAACACTCCAACATCACTCTTGGCATCGAATTTGCCAATGCTTTCACGATCCCTTAAGATGTAGCACATGCAACCAAAAATGTGAAAATAACTTACATTTGGTCTCTTACCTTTCCAAATCTCATAGGGAGTCTTAGAAGTACCTGGCCTAGGAAAAACACGATTAATGGTATAACAAGCAGTATTGATAGCTTCTATCCATAAGCATTTTGTCAAAATCTTGCTATTCAACATGACTCTAGCCATTTCCTACCATGTACGATTCTTCCTTTCCATCACCCCATTTTATTCTAGGGTTTTAGGAGCTGAAAACTCATGAGTGATACCATAAGATTTACAAAAATCATCATACAAGAAATTTTCAAATTCTTTACCATGATTACTGCGAATTCGAACAATCTTACCTATGTTGCAATCTTTTTCAACTCTCAATTTCAAATAAAGAGTTTTAAAAGCATCAAATGTATCAGATTTTTCTCTCAAAAATCAACCCAAGTAAAATGAGAAAAATCATCAACACAACAAAAATGTAATTTTTTCCATTAATACTCCTTACTTAGATAGGTCCCATAAGATCCATGTGTAGCAATTCAAGCACCCTAGTAGTATTAATATCATAAGTACTCTTATGTTTTGTTTTTAATTGCTTATCAAGTTTGCAAGACTCACACTTACCCACTGATTCTTTACCCAATCTAGGTAAACCACGAACAATACCTGCAGAAGATAATTTTTTCAAGGTTTTGAAATTTATGTGGCCCAACTTCTCATGCCACATGTCAGTATTGTTACCTATAGTTGTATAACACATAATAGATGCCATAAGCGTATAACAATTATCATTAGATCTAAAACCTTCAAGAATACAATCACCATCATAATCCAAAACATAACAATTTTCTCTATCAAAGTTAACAATGTAACCTTGATCACAAATCTGACTTATGATAAGCAAGTTAGTTTTAAGTCCTTCCACAAGCATAATGTTCTTAAGATGTGGTAACCTTGGATAATTCAGCGTCCCCACACCAATCACATTACCAAACACGCCATTTCCAAATATCACAGACCCACATTGATTCGATCTGATGTTCGTGAGTATTGTTCTATCACCTGTCATGTACTTGGAACAACCACTATCAAAGTACCACAGATTAGACACAGCAGATCTTTCTTCAAAACCAGCAAAACACACATTCTTTTTTACCCAAACTTGTTTAACAATGGATTGTCTCTTTTCAGGATATTTTAAATTTATCAAAATATTTTAAATTAAACATGTTTTGCAAGGTAAAGCATTTGTGACATATATGACATTTAATAACACAAAAATGACAAATAGATATAAATTTTTTTTTACCCTTTCATAGGCCTGGAAACTTTTACCTAAAGGTCTCATTTCTGTTTGTCCAAGAGACCTTTTTGTAGCATCAGACACCTACAAGACACCATCAGAACAACCAGTAAAAAAATTTCAAGCTTTAACAAACTGATTTTTCTCATTCGTTTGAGATCCAGTGTATCCCAAACTAGCGTGACTCCTCTGTCCAATGTTCTGAACTCCTCAAAAACTGAAGAACCTGGATTTAACATTTTTACATTTCTTTTTATGCTTTTATCTCTTTTTTCAATCAGTTATTTTCTTCTTTTTTTTCAATCACAAGACTAGACTCAAAATTTATGTTACTAATTTCAAGCTCATTATTTTTTTCAGTTAAATTTTTTATAGTCTTGGCCATTGATCGATTTTCAGAACATACATCCAACCACTTACCATACATTTCCTTGTATGTTTCAACCAAGGAATCTTCATCCAATTCTAATTCATTAGAATCAGACTCTTCTTCAACACAAAACTCCTTTTTCAGATAACTATTGCTTACTTCCTTACTTCCCTACAAAAAGATTGACATACTAGAAATAGTAGAAGTTAAAGCAACATTTGACAATTCATCATCACTACTATCCGAATCATCATCACTCCAAGTCACATTCAAACCCTTTTTATTCTTTTTCAGAGTATTAGCACATTCGGATTGAATATGTCCAAAACCCTCACATTCCCTAAATTGAATACCATTTTTATTGCTAGAAACAAATGGTTTTGAAGAAGTATTCCCTCTAGGAAATTTTGAAAAATTCTTTTCATTTTTCTTGATCACATTTTTCATGAATTTTTGAAAATTCCTAGTTAACAAATCCATTTCATCTTCTTCTTCACTATCAAAACTTTCTTTTTCAAAAATCTTGAGAGCAATACCTTTATTTTTATCAGTTGGTGGTTTCAGCTTGTCCTTTTGTTTGATTTGTTGATTCAATTCAAACATTCTCAAAGAACCCATCAATTCTTCAACCTTCATCTTACCAAAGTCTTTTGCTTCTTCCATTGCCAAAAGCTTTGTATCAGACCTATCAGGAAGGACACGCACAATTTGCCTAACCAACACAGATTCATCAAGTTTCTCACTTAATGCAAAAAAATTATTAGCAATGTCAGACAATATTTCATAAAATTCAGAGAGATTTTTTTATTCTAACATCCTAAGTTCATCAAATTTAGTTTGAAGCATTGTAACCTTGACATCAGTAGTTCCTTCAAACTGAGTTTGAAGAATTAGCTAAGCTTTTTTTGCTGAATCACATGAAGAAATTACTTTGATAAAACATTCACCAACGCCATTAAAAATAGCATGTAAGGCCTTATTATTATATCCAAACAACTTTTCGTCCTCAGTGGACCATTCAAGTTCATATTTTACCTTGGTATTACCTTCCTTATCTTTTTCGACCGGTGGAGACCAACCAGATGAAATAGATCTCCATGCTCTTTCATCTTGAGACTTGATGAAAACCCTCATCCTCACTTTCCAATAAGGATAGTTAGAGTCATTGAGTAGGGGTGGTCGGGTTATGGAGCTTCCTTCTGCGAAAAATGACATATCACACGAAACAGATTAAACGAAAAAATAATCACAAGAACTCACTAAGAGTTTAGTGACCTGCTCTGATACCAATTGAAATTCCATAATATATGATTACCAACTTTTTATTTAATTAACCAAATTAATTAAATGCAGAACAAACAAGTTGGTACAGCAAACCAGTATTCTGTAGCTACAGACCAAGTTCATGTCACTACAGAATAACAAACCAGTGTGATAAAATAGAATTGAATGAATAATAAAATGACACACAAAGTTTTTATGTGTGGTTTCAATATCCTTTTGGATATTACTAGTCCACGGGGCCACCCCTCGAGAAAAGATTCATTAGTCAATTTTCACAAGTACAAAGTAATTGACTTAAACAAAACTTAGACTCCCTCTAATGGTTTTGCCGCAAGCTTGATGCACTCTCTCTTTGCTGAATGAATCTTCTTAAGACACCAAGGTTTAAACTCCCTTCAAATTGCATGATGAATGCATGCTTCCTCCTGATGCAAGACTTTGATGAATCTTCTCTCGAAGGTTGTTCTTCACGTTCTTCTCTTTGAGATTTTACTTAACACATTAACAATTACAAAGACACACAAAATAACCAAGGAATAACATAACAACTATCCCTTACAAAAGATACACACTCTTCTAAAAGTATAAGAAATTAAGGAGAAGAAGAGGTAACTTAGGGCGGATGTTTTGGTTCGTATTTATACACAAAATACTTACCCAAAGTCAGCTTTACACAATTCTAGACGCACGACACACACAAGGAAAATTTCTAAAAATAAACTTTCAATCACAATCAATGCAGCCAAAATTGTGGGAATAGACAGATATTATGTAGCTGCAAAACGGCTCGAATCTAGACTTGATCATGGTCAGATTCTCTCTTTGACTAACTTTGAGAAGTTACCCATTCTTGGCTGATTGTGAGCTGTCTAGAGATATATTCGGTTAACAATAAAATAGAGAAACAATTAGTTAAATTTGGAAAGAAAATAAAGTCTAAAAAGATATGTAAACAAGAAGACTTTATTTGTATAAACTTACCAAAAATACAATAACTGTAATGCCCCGAAATCCCTAATGCGATTTAATGGCTAGATTAGAAGGTCGGGAGGGCCATAACTGTTTAATTATGTCATTAAATGATTATATGCATGTATATGTGAATTATATTATAATATGATGTTAAATGCATGCATGTGGGTCCACATTTCATTCAGGGGTGTTTTGGTAATTTGGCCCGTTGAGGGCATAATTGTATATTTGTATGCATGTCGGTGACCTATTGTTGAGACCACATTATAATGTGGGTTTGTTCAAGCTATTCGACATGAGACAATCTTGGAATATTAATTAGCGGTCTAGTCATAACAGGTTTAAGTTCGGGGCTCGGGATGAGTCTCGGGGTGATTTTAATGATTAGAGTGTTGCTGGGAATTAAAGAGTAACGGGTTATGAATTATTGGTGTTTGAGAATATTGAGAATAGCGGGAATTGGAGAGCGTTAATTATGACTAACGAGATATGTGGGAAATACCAATTTTTCCCTTGGGAGCCTTTAGAAACCCTTAATTGACCTAGGGGTATTTTGGTCTTGTCACCCCTAGGATAGATATAAGCCATTGAAGGCTGTAGAAAGAAGAGAAAATAGAGCATAAGTTCAAGCTTCTCCCGTCCTTTTCTCCTTCTGTTTTCTTTGTGATTTTTGAGCCATTCTTGAGGATTCAAGCTTGGGAAGTAAGTCTTGGGAGCTTGGGAGTGTGTTCCACCATTGGAGAGCATCATAATCTGAGCTTGAGGTAAGTTTCTAGCCATTAAAATCCCTGCTTTGCTCTATTTTAGTTCTGGTTTTCAGTTGAGATTTCTAGGTTGGATGATTGGTTTTGTTGGGAGTTTTGGCTAGGGTTCTTGTGGTTGTGATGCTTAGGGTATGTGAGGATGGTTTTTGGGTTCATTTGGCACCAAAAATGAGGTTTGGAAGCATTGGAATCGAGTTAGAATTGAAGGATTCAAAGAAGGAGGTTTCAAGGGAGATCTGTTATGTGGGGTAGCGCTACAGCGCCCATTAGAGGGCGCTATAGCGCTACACAGGATGAATGTTAGGCGGTTGTGGGTTCTGAGTATAGTGTTGGGGCGCTAGGGAGCAGCGCTGTAGCACTACTCTGTTCCTCCAGAATCCCGTTTTGAGAGTTTTTAAGGGTTTTTGGCTCGGGGTTTCACTCCTTAAGGCCCGGGATCGAATCTACTCACTGTGTGGGCACGTTTCGAGGTCTCGAGAGTGGGGTTTAGGTTAAGACCCTTTTATTGTTGATTTTCATTAATGGAGGTTATAATTGGTTATGATTAGGTAACCGCTAAGGAATCAAAAGATCGATCGTTCTCAGGAGTCGTTCTTGTTTTACTTCTCACTCGAACCAGAGGTAAGAAAACTGCACCCTGTGTATATGACATGCATGATTGTTGTTGAGGCATGTTGGTTGATAAATGTGAACATTGATTGCATATTAAATGCTAGCGAATTTTGTTTACTTGTGTATGGCACTAATTAGTCAGGGACGGCACTGGTCGCGTATCACTGACCTAAGAGTCAGAAACGGCATAAGCGTCCTGAACGCAGGGCCGATTAAAGATTAGATCTAATCAATATCAGCACTAAATAACGCTAAGGCATTAATGCTGGACCGACCCTAAGGTCGATGAAACTTATAAGCGCTTAACTAGTCTAGGACTAGTTACTCAGAGCCAGGGCCTAAGGCCTTGGTGACTGCTTGTCACATGGCTAGGGAACAGTATTCCATGGTTATGACTCTATGGTCATGAGGAAGGTTATGTTGGTGACTAGTCATCATGCACCTATTCTGTTTAAGCTAGTGAAAGGATCACTTATTTCTAAAGCCCCGGTGACCCTATCGTCACATGGATATTGGGAACGAAACCCACTTTAGTGACTTTTCCAATTGTCACTTACATGTTTTGGACTGAAAGTCCTGAATGATTATTATGATCATTGTTGATATTATATCATGCTATATTGTGTTTTCTTGCTGAGCCTTGGCTCATGGGTGCTATGTGGTGCACGTAAAGGGAAAGAAAAACTCACCCAGCCTTGAGTGGAGAGCTTAGGTGGTGATGTGTACATATGCGGCCGCTTGACCACCACGGCCAAGGAGTTCTCAGAGGAACTAGGGGGTTTACCCTATTTTTGCCGCTTAGGTCGGCGGGTTTGTAAATTTGAAACAGTAATGACCATTTTGAGTTGTAAATAACTTGTAAAAGTTTTTTATGGGCCCATGTACAGTTTTATGTATTAAATAAAATATATCATTTCCTTTTTATTGGTTTTTCACCTTAGCCTGTTAATAACACTTAGAAGCACATTTTTAACCAAAGAACTCGGGTAGCGAGTCAAATTTCCAGTTCACCGTTCACCGTAACTGTTCTGGCAAACCAGGGCGTTACAATAACCAATAAAAAAGAATTATTAGAATTTAAAAGCAATAAAATCAAAGATAATTTTCTTAACATAGCCAACCAAAAAATAAACACAATAAATCAAAAATATTTGTCAAAATTCAAATTGCCAAATATGGAATTTACAATTGATTAACTTTTGACTTAGTTAAAGCTTATTGAAGAAATGACTTAATGAAGAAGTGATACCCTTTTTCTTCATGGACTTTGGTCCAATTATCTTATGCCATAAAAGTGGCTTTAACTACCACATATCTCCCACTTAAAGTCACTTTTGCTATCTTTGTATCCTTCTACTGCCATTTCCATGCCGCTTACATTTCCACTAGGTTAATAAAGGATTGACACCAAGTAAACTTTTCGCTTGTAACAGACTTTGTTAACATATCTGCTAGGTTGTCTCTAGTATGGATTTTTTGCATATCCACACGTCCTTCCTCCACCTTCTCGCGAACAAATTGATATTTGACTCATATGTGCTTTGTCTTTGAGTGAAATGTTGTAATCTTTGCTAGTTGCAAAGTGCTCTGACTGTTACAATAAAGAGAAACTTTGTCTTGTTTATGCCCGAGCTCCTCTAATAGCATTTGCAACTAGATAGACTCAATGCTAGCTTTTGTAGCTACCATGTATTCTGCCTCTGTCATTGATGTAGCCATGATAGACTGTAGTTTTGAAACCCAGCTTACAGTTCCTCCAGCAAGAGTAAATACATATCTCGAGGTGGAGTTACTTTTGTCGAGATCACCTACATAATCTGAATCAACATAGCCTCTAGCAGTAAAGTCTGATCCTCCGTAACATAATGCAACATTTGAGGTAGACTTGATGTGTCTCAGGATCCTCTTCACAATACTCCAATGCTCTTTACTAGGATTCGCCATGTATCTACTAACCGCTCCCACTGCTTTTGCAATGTCTAGTCTTGTACAAACCATAGCAAACATAAACTACCCACTACCAATGCATACTGTACTTAAGACATTTTCATCCTCTTTGCTTCACTACTAGGGTTCGTACTTGAGGATAACTTGAAATTAATAGGAAGAGGGGTAGAGATTGGCTTACAGTCTCGCATGTTGAAGCGTTGCAAGATTTTCTTCAAGTAGTTCTTCTAGGAAAGACAAATTTTCCTACTATTTTCTATCTCAGTGAATTTACATCCCTAGAAACTTGTTTGCCAATCCCAAATCCTTCATTTCAAACTCCCTAGCCGCCTGAGCCTTCACTCTCTAATACGATCATTGTTGGGGCCTGCTACCTGTCAGGGTTTTATGCCCTGATTAAAACTCACTTTCTTTGTAATCTCATTTATTATCAATAAAAGAATAGAAATCATTTTTTGACTTAGTCAATTACTTTGCTCACATGTTTTATTTTCATGATTATGTGTTTAATATAAACTTCTATTAAATCTTGAGCATATAACTAATCGTATTTATAATGACGTAATCATAGTGGAATATAAATACGATTATATGTTCAAAATAAGTTAGTCCTAAGATTAGTCAGTGCACAGGATTTACACTGACTTGCCAATCTACGATATGATCTACTTACACATTGCGGTGTTATGTTCTTTCCAGAACATTAGAAAAGTAGATAAGATCGGATGTATTTCATCGGACTGGACCGATATTGACAGTTGATAGGATAAGTAAACATACCGTTATCATATATTCTAGTCATATCATATAGTTGACCATAGGTCAATTCAATCTCAATTCTAAGTGGTTAGTATTCTAACTGATTGTATTATTTGAGTTCTTTGACTTGTTCATTACCAGCTTAACCTAGAGCTGTAAATACGGGTCGGGCTTTCTAGCACGGCACGAAACCGGCACAAGCCCTGGAGGTACGAGCACGACACGGCACGAAAAAATATGGGCCTGGGCCAAGCACGACACGAATTGAAAATTGGCACGGCACGGCACGACATGGGCCTAAGCACGACACAACACAACACGACAAGCCCGAAGGCACGACACAAAAGCACAAACAAACTAGCCCGAAAGCACGACACGATAAAAAGCCCGATATGGTTACATTAATAATCATACTAAATTTTTATTTGTCAATTATTAATAAATTAAAATGATAATAGAAGTCTAATTTTTCTCAATGTTTATATTTTATAATTATATTAATTTATTTTAAGATTTGTGAGTTAAATTTTTTAGCATTTATTAGTAGGTATTAAAATTCTAATAATTATCTTTGATATAATTTTGTGTAAAATATTGTTAAAAAGTATATAAAAATATATAAATTTATAATTTAAACAAAGAAATGTATTTGATTTGGTGGTAAGTCCATTGATAGTTAAAGAGGAGGTGGAGGGTTCAATTCTCCATCCTCACATTTTTTGGCAATAATAAAGTGGGCCCAAATTTGGGCCCGAATATAGAAAGTGGGACGGCCCGACACGGCACGACATGGGTCAGGCTCATGGGTCGTGCTAGGCCTACTCTTTCAAAAATGGGCCGCCCCGGCCGAGCACAAATTGAATACGGGCTTGGCCTGAATTTATCAGAGGCACGAAAATGTGGGTCGGGCCGGGTCGGGCCGGCCCACATTTACAACTCTAGCTTAAGCTACGGACTAGCCCATACTTACATCTTGGGAACTCAGTAGTATAATTGAGTGGGAGTGTTAATCATAGATATAAACATCTATAACATCTGATGAAGAAGTGAAATGTTGGTTTCCTTTTAGTTTGGTTCAAGGTGTTAAATGATATAGATCTCATTTCAGTCATTAAATTAGTTTACTGAAATATCATTTACAAGGAACTAAGTGTTTTAAGGATAAAATACAATGATGGGTAAAACGGTATTTTAGTCTCATCTCATTGTAGACCGTCTATAGAGGATTGAGTGACAATTATGGTTGTAACAATAGATAATTAATAGCACATATATATTTGTTATAGAGCACTCTATGAATTCAAGAGTGCAATTTCGAGTCTTTAGTAGAGTCACGAGGAATTAATAAATTGGTAAATTTATTTGTTAGATTTATGATAACTTGTTGGAGCTTGATTTCATAGGCCCATGGTCCCCATTGTACCTTGGATAAAATCATCTAGATAGTCTCAATTAATTTATTTAATTATCAATTAGAATTATCAAAGTTGACTATGTCAATTTCGGATAGTTTCAGAAAGTTATGTAACTTAGAGAAGGAGAAATTAGGGCAAATTTATTAATTAAGATAAATTGGTATCTAAATTAATAAATAAGTTCAAATCAAGGTTCAAATTATAAATAATTAATTTGATAAAGGAATTAAATAATTATTTAATTAATTAAATCAATAGAAAATAATACAGGCCTTGATTTTAAGTCCAATAGGCTTATAATCAAATGTGAAATTTCACAAGCCTAAAGCCCATGATAATTTTGATCTAAGGCTGTTAATTGGCTATTATTTTATTGAATTTTTAATTAAATAAACGACCTAATTGAGTCTATAAAATGAGTGCTTAGAGAGAAGTCAAAAACATATATTTTATAAGTTTAATCACTGGTTTTCTAATAGTTTTAAATTCTCTCTAAACACAAGTCATTTTCTAAGCCTCTTATTATTATTTTCTCTTCTTCTCTCTGTATCTATCTCATGTATTGAGAATTGTCCACTCTAGTCTAGGTGATTCTAAGGATACTTTGGAAGACTGCGAAGATTATAGAAGATCGGTTCAGTTTCTTAGTAACGCCCTAGGTAGCCAAGACCGTACACTGTGTGTTTATAAAGGTGCAAGACTTGCTAATCAAGTCTACTAGTTGGAAACGTGTTACTGAAACCATAATTGAACTAGGGTTAAAAGATTTTGGTCATAAAAGATACATTTCATTTAGATAAACATTTCATACATGGGATCCCAAAAGAAATAGAGTTTAAAAGACAGTTTACAAAAATTCTAGGTTGTAAACAAGTACTGGCCATTCTAAGGGAAAAACAGACATTTAGGCTTCTCCTATCCTGTACCACTCCTCGGCCGTGGCGGCCGATCAGCTGACTATGTACATTCAACCTCAAAGCTCTCCAACTCAGGACTGGTCCACCTTGCTCTTGCCTTTATCTGCACCACGAAGCACCCGTGAGCCGAGGCCCACCAAGAAAGCCATATTACAGAGTATAAACGACAAACAGCAGTCAAATATTTCATAAACCATCAATCAGATACAAACAAGTCATACAGCTCACATAAGCAGTGATATCAAACTATAAGCCAATAATCAGTTACTCAGATAACAAACTTGTCACAATCATCAGTTTAAACAACATTAAACATATCACGCCAAAATCCAGGGTCGACGCCCTTAGGCCACACCCTCTAATTATCCCACTGACTCTGGCTCGCTTAGGCTGAGCTCAGTGATTATGTATTTAACCTCAGCTACCAGTGGCCGAGCTGCGCCCTGTGCGCAAATATTGATTCCAGCACTCTTAGGCTGTTTATCATATGTCCCAATGGCATAGTACCATCTCATGACATCACATACAAATATAGGGAGCTCTTAGTCCCAACATAATCACATAACCGGGTGTAGTTTCTTACCTTTGATTCCGATAGCTTTGATTAGTGAAATCGACCTTCAAGCACGATCACGTCCGAGCCCTAGCGTGAACCTAGTCACAGCCATAAATTAGAACCATCACTAAACTTCAATTTCATAACCTAACCTCGGGACCAATCCCGAGCCCTTGGGAAGCCCTAATTCCACCAAACGAGGTGGTGGAATCAAACCTAGAGCCCCCAGGCAAAAAGCCTAAGAAAATACCCAAAAATCCATTTCTAGAGGCAGGGTAGCACTATAGCGCCACAAAGTGGATGCTATAGTGCTACAAGCAGAGACAAAAGCCCCCCAGGAAGCCAGCATAGCGATGTAGCGCTCCAAGGCTAGCACTACAGCGCTACAAACAGCAATCTTCAACCTCTAGTTTTCTCCTTCGAATTTCCTCGAGACAAAACTCCTTAAAACCCCTCCAAACCTCAACCACATACCAAATTAAGCCTACCATCCTCTACATCTCATCCCACACAGCCCAACAACATAAAACTTAACCACATGCACCATCAAACAAAGAAAACAAGAATTGAACTCAAACCTCAAGAACTCATCAGAAAACCAGAATCAATCCAGCAACTCAGATGATCAAGCTCATAAATTCTTACCTTTAATGGGGAATTTAACCTTAGGTTGCCCTTAGTATCCTTCCAACCTTTAGCTCCTCAATTCTTCAAGCTCAACCCCTTAACTTCCATTTAAAAAAATCCAAATTCAGAACTCAAACTCACCAAAACTCATAAATCTCAACATAGCTTTAAACCTTACCTTTATTTGGGAATTAACTCCAGCTAACCCTCTTGATTACCTCAAGAACCAAGGTCCCAGCTCTAGCCTAAGCCTCCACTGAGTTACAGCTTCAGAAATCCTCAAGAAATGGTGAAGAATGGGCAAACCGAGTGGAGGAGAATGAGGTAAGCTTAAGTGTTATGTTTTCTCTTCTTTCCTTCTTCTTTTCTTTTCTTTCAGCTTCTAATACTTTCTAAAAATTCCACTAAGTCTATAAAGGCCAAATATCACTTATCCTCTTTTAACCACCTAAAAGACCATTTTGCCCTCCCATTAAAACCTAAGTCTTACAACATTCTAAGGGCATTTTGGTCATTTGTTCTCAATTCCCGCTAATTCCTCGAGTGTCCCTAATAATTATCGCTTAACCCCGACACCTAGCTAATCACCAATTATTTCCCTCAATGTCAAATAGTCTCCAATATATTTCCCGAATTCCTAAAAATACCCCTAGGCTACCCCGAGCCGGGTATAAATCCCCACCGTGACTTTTTCGCTAAACCGCTCACTAGGATCACCTCGAGTCACAAGTTGCAAATATATCCACATAATAATGTGGTCTCAGCAATTTATCACAGATAATCATGCTTATGCCCTCAATGGGCCAAAATTACAGATATGCCCTTATAATCTAAACAGGGCCTACATGCATACTAATACACATAATCATGCATCTCATATATCCAAATAATCATATAAGCATGCTTATCACATAATCATGCATTTAATCATTTTAATCACACATAATCCAGTTATGCCCTCTCGCCACACTAATCAAGGCCCTTAAGCCTTATTAGTAATTTTGGGTCGTTACATTCTTGGTAATACTCTGCGACATAAAGGATACAAGGGTTAGAGAAATAGAAGAAATGACTCATTCATTCCACTGCGTATACTGTAAGTATTCTTATCATTGTTTCACTTTGAATTTAATTTTAGAAACATGTTCTAGGTTATCTCATATTAATTTGTTTAATATTAGATATACATTAAAATAAATAAAGATCCTATATAAGTTTTCCTAACAACTCGTATCAGAGCCTTTGGTAATCTTTATTTCCATGCATGAACATGTTAAAAATTGGATTTTTTGATGTGTTTGAATAATTGGATGGTTTCATGTTTTTATGAAACGAATTGATTTTATGTGATTATTAGTAATTTTTAGGTTATTTTGTTGTGTTTTCTATGCCATTAATTTTTATATATGTTTTATTTTGTGTAAAACATGTTAAAAAATAATTAGAAAATGATTTTGGTTTGAAAAATTGCTCAAAAATTTTTTGGAAATTTTCTTCCACTGGTTGCCATGCACGCGCGCACACGCTCGCGTCTCCTCACCCGCGCACACACCTCCTCGACAACCAGTGCAACCTCGCGCGCGCGGCCCCTTGCAGCCAGGCCATTTGATGTACAGTACCTGAAACAAGTACTATTCGTCCAAATTTTTTTTTAAATTAAAGAAATTAAAATTGTGAAAATTAATTATTTATAATCAAAGCCAAAAATATCAGATTTGTTTTAGCATTTAAAAATGTTTTTTTAAATAAGATATTTTTGTTAGTTGAGATTTAAATAATTAGATATTTTCTACAAAGATTCAAATTCATATTTAAAAATATACTAACAACTTAATTTTAAATCTTTTAATACATTAAAATATTAGAATTAAGATATCAGATATTTAAGATATTTTATTAAATCTTTATTTGAAAATATAAATATTTGTTTATTATATCATTTTTAATATTTAAATTATTTGAAATTTGAAATTTGTTAGTTAGATATTTTCATAGGTATTTGGATTTTTTTAATTGTTTTAAGATATTTTTGGGTTGTTATAACTATTTATATTTATATATATTTTTTAAATTGTTAAAATATTATCTAATAGTTGTAACAACACAATATAGTTCTAAAAACAATTAAGATATTGATTTTAAAATTTAAAATTGGTTAAATTTTGAAAAATATCAAATTTTTTAACCAATTAATCAAATATTTTTTTAATAAATGAGATTTAAATTAACTTTGGTTAATTATTAATAAATCATATTTAAATTAAATTAATGTTTTTCAAATTAACCTAAATCAAGTTTAAATTAACTTTTATTAATTGTTGATAAATTTCATTTAAACTGACTTTTTTTTTTGTAAAAATTTATTTAATTCGAATTTTTTTTTATAAATTCTAGAAAATTAATAGTGGTATTTTTGCAAATGAAATAAATTGTGGTATTTTTGCATAAATTCATAGAATTGCTCATATAGTAACATGATTAAGCCCATCCAATTATAACATGTCTGTTTGCAATATATGCGGTATTTTTGCAATTAGGCTTAGATGCATATTGTAGCACCCACATTACTTTGATATATATAGCCAATAATCACATGATTGCATTGCATTACATATCATACAATATGTATAATTTGAGCATATGCATATTCTTATAAGTGTTCTCATGTATAAGTATAAAAGTTGTGTATGTGATGTCTATATGTATGCTCAATATTATTAACCTTGTGGCATTTGAGTTGTCTTTTATGGGTGTTTGATGTGCTCAAGATATAAGAAAGTATGAAAAATATGGACAAGGCATGGAATTAAGTGATGAAAGTGAGATATAGAAGGCAAAATAGGTTAAGTAGTGAAAAATAGTACAATGTCGATTACTAGTATTTCGGTGTAAAATTGAGTATTTATGGATTTACCAAATGTAATCGAGGTATGATGTAGGTCTCATTGATGATGTAAAAATGGTTTTAGAACCATTAGATCAATTCTTGATGGGAGGTATACATAATCAGTGGTATTGATACAAAGTCAAAACGAGCTTAGCATAAGTGCGCTACGCTCGATCGGGTAAGCATAACTATTGGGTATGAAGTCATATGGACCAAAGGTTTGGTGTGAGTGTTTTACACATAAGGATAATAGGCCTAGCAGATGATTAAGTCGAAATTATTGAAGTGATAAGGTTTTCATAAGTCAAAAGGTGAAATGATGAGATGAAAGGTGTCAAATTTTGATAATAAGGCTAAATCATTGAAAATAAGGAATTTTCATCAACCTTATCACTTTGCACGACCATTATTCTGAAAAACAGAGAGAAAAGAAAACCAAAAACCATTTCTTGGCTGGTTTGAAGAAATTCTAAGGAGATCCAAGTGAAATCAAAGCCAAAGAAGTAGATTAAGCTTAGTTCTAGCCTTTTTATGGTAAGTTCTTGTACTTGGAAGTTAAACTATGTTTTTGAATTTTTCTGAAAGCTTATATATGGTGTTTTATCCTTTTTAAGATATTTCTTGGGGTTTCCAAGTAGTTGGAGGTTTAGAAAAGCTTGAAGAGATTGTTTTCGCCGAAAAGTTGCTCGGTAAGTGAAATTTTGTGTTTTATGAGGTTTTTGGGGTTCTTGGAGTACAAGATGATTTTTGGTTATTGGATTGAGTTTATAAGAGAGTATATATGTTTATAAATGTTTTAATAGATGTGGAGACTCATTTAATTTGGATGATGATCTAGGAGATAAGAATTTTATCAAAATCGGTATATGATAACTTTATGATGAATCATGTTGGTATTTGGGATATATGGTTATGGCAGGTTAATTGATGTTGATTATTGGTGGATTTTGATATTTGAGGATAGCTAAAATTAAGGGGAAACTCTGTCAAAATTTCCCCAAATGTCTAAGATAAATCTAATGCTCGATCTAGGTGGTTTAAGGCGTTTTAGGCATGTTTTGGGTATGAAAGTTGATATGATGTTTTATGGGTATTTTTAAATGATAGTTCAATGTCTTACTGCCTTCATTGTGATGAGAAATCCATGCCATTGTCAGGATAAGCATATCAATACCCAAGACATCACTTGTTACACGGTGAAATATATTGTGGACAAAGGGTAAGTAAAGTACTCAACTGCAACACAAGAATTATGTGTTATGTGAAAGTATGCATTATATGAATATTTTGTGAGTAAGTGGTATTAACATACAGTGACACTTCATCATAAATTTGTATGCATGGCATAATAGTGATATGGTAAATTATTATATGATATAAGACCATGCATGATATTATGATGATTAATTATATGATGCCTTTGCAAGTTTTGTGCAACATAAAAGAAAGTTGTAATAAGAAGTTTAAGTTCAGTGCCACTGTTTTGAAAAGGCAAATGAAAGTGTTAATAAGTGTAAACGGAGGCCTATAGTAGGCTTATAGTGGCTGCCCAATAATTTGGGCTAGGTTTTAGTGAACCAATTATATTGTTTGCCATATTTCCGTTTTTATTTCTCCTCCATATGAGTTATTGTTATATGTATTGACACCACAGTGTGTGGCCGCCTTAACTCTTGAGCCTGACGGGGCAATGATGGAATAAGGTTTTTAATGTGCCCTACTGTGGTGATGGCTAGCCGGAGGAGAACCCATGGGATTTTATATTGTATGTGTAACAAGCCCTGCAGGCATTGACCAATTCAAACAGTGTGCACAATATTAAGGGGCCCAAAATTTAAAAAGAAGTTGTGTATGTCCATTGATATTGGGTAATCATTAACATTGCATGCATTACTTTGCTTACTGAGCTTTAGGCTCACAGTTGTCTTGTGTTGCAGGTAGAGAAAGAAATGTGTGAATGGCATGAGGAGAACTGAAGCATGGTCCTGACCCTGATTTGTACATATGAACATATTGACCTTTTGTGGGTTATTTCAGTTATCAGTGAGATGTTTGTAATAAAGTGTGAAGTTATGTTTTGAAAATAAATTGGGTTATTTAATACTTATGTATAATATGTTTGAGACCCACTTTATGTTTAATGTAAATAATGTGAAATAAGTTTCAAGTTTAAAAAAAAAAAAAAAAAATGTCCAAACTTTTGCAGTAATAAATTATGATATAGTTTTAAAACGTAACACCTCAAATATGGTTTTAACTAAAATAAGTGAGGGTGTTACACATATAGTGGCACATATGTTTGTTAGATATATGGTTTTTTGCCAAATAAAATATTCATAAAATGATAGGTTTTATTTGAGCCCATTAGAAAATGTAAAGTTTAAATTCCTCTCTTGTGGGTGATTCCACTTGTGAATGCACATTTGTTTTGCATGACTATAGTAGGGCTAATCAATTAATAACAATTAATAAAATGAAGGTTTAAATTCCTGTCTTTTGGACCTTGTATGGAAGATTGGGGGCCTTTGTAGTGGGAACAACATACTGGACCCAGTCGTCCTCCATACAAGCTCAATTGTTAAGGCCCATTTACCTAAGTTTAACTTAATTGTATAGGTTCATTATATTAGTTAAACCTAAATATTGATTAGCAACAAATTAATTCTAAATTAATTGAATTTGTTTCAATGTGACACTTTAGAATTAATAGGAAATTATAGGACTTTGGTTTTTAAAAATTATAATCTTATAATTTTTTGGAGAACCAGTCATTAATTTTCGAAAATTAATAATAAAAATACTTCTTTTTAATTTTATAATGAGCTTATTTTAAGTTTTTTTATTCGATATCCACCATTGGTTTAACAACGTCAATAACTTAATGGAGTCTCGAGACGCTTTGATTCGTCCCCCTACGAAAGGTGTTCATTGGTTATTTTGACAAAGTTAAAATTTGAAAGATAGGTAATTATAGGTCAAATTCTACTAGACTCACTCCTACGGTGACTACTATGACTAAATCTACTGATTATCGAAACCATGGGTCTAGCTCATAAAATAAGAGATTTTGTTTTCTTATTTTGATCAAATAGTAGGTTGTTAATAATGGTGTCCATTATTAAATAAGTTTACAACTTTATTTAACTAGTGGTATTATTTTCTCTCGCCAACCGGGACAAAGATATCATAGATTAGTTAAAAACCTAAAGAAATAGAGATATGATTATTTTGGTATTTTTTCTCATATCTTACATATTTTTTATATATGTTGTGTTATTTCTTAAAATTTGTGTGAATAGGAGTTTTATTGAGCGAATGTGATTGATTTCTATTTTATTGATAATTTGTAGTTTTAAGTTAAGTAGTGTCTGTGTCTATTCCCATCCTTTCTCAACTTTCGATGGAGAAACTCACTGGAGAAAACTACCTTAATTGGAAGCAGAATATCAACATAGAGTTGATTGGTGTTAACTCCGAGTTTGTCATGATTGAGGAATCCCCAGAATGAGCACCGTGTCCACACGTTCGTGATGGCACCGTCAATGCTCGTGATGGCACCGTAAATGCTTGGATAGCACCGTCTCCCCACATACGTGATGACACCATGAATGCTCAAATGGCACCGCGTCTGCATGTTCGTGATCAACTCAACTATGGTCTGACACAGCTTATGAATGAGCTTCAGATTATTGAGCCTATCATGGGTGGACCTAGTAAGGGAGGAGAAAATAAGACTACTGTTGTTGCTGCTGATCCAGCTAAGACTGAAGCTAACCAAGCATCATCTTCGAAAGCTGAAAACAAGAGGAAAGGTGGACAAAACAACAACCCCAAGCCTGCAAAGGCTGCAAAGACGAGTGCACAACCAAATGCATAGACGCCTAAGAGGAAGAAGAAGAAAAACAAGAAATGTAAAGGTAAGTGTTTTCACTACAAAGAGAATGGGCATTGGAAACAGGATTGCCCCAAGTTTCTAGCAGCTAAAAATAAAGGTAATGATTATAGTTCATTTATCTTGGAAACATGTGTTTTAGAGAATGATAAATTTTTTTGGATTATTGATTCTGGATCTAATAACCATGTTTGTAACTCTTTACAACTTCTTAAGTCGTGGGAGGAAGTGGACGAAGGCAGCTTAAAGCTTAGAGTTGGGAACAAAGCGTTCGTTGCAGTCCAAGCTAGAGGAAGAGCTCGTCTGAAGTTCAGAAATAAATTTTTAATTTTAAATGATGTATTTTTTTATTATGGATTTTAGTAGAAATTTAATTTCAGTTTCCATGTTACAATTAGAATGATTTGTTATGACTTTCACAAGTTCTAATATATCTATTTCTTTCAATAGATCACAATTGTGCATTGCATGTTTGGAAAATGGGCTTTATATTCTGCGACCTAACAAACCCCTTGCTCTTAACAATGATTTATTCAAAGTAGCTAAACCTAGGACCAATAAACGTCAAAAGACCGATAGCGATAATATGACGTATTTATGGCACTTGAGACTAGGTCACATTGGCTATGATAGGACTCAAAAACTTACAAAGGATGGGCCTTTGAGGGAACTCACCTTAGGTGAATTACCTGTCTGTGAATCTTATCTAGAAGGCAAACTGACCAAACGTCCATTCTCTGCAAAGGGTGATAGGGCCAAAGAACCACTTGGACTTATTCATTCAGATGTTTGTGAACCTTTGAATGTACAAGCCAGGGGTGGTTTTGAGTATTTCGTCACTTTCATTGACGATTACTCTAGATACTCGTGTCTTTACCTAATGCATAGGAAATCAGAAACATTTTCAAAGTTTCAGGAATTCCTAGCAATGACTCAGAACCAATTAGGTAAAACGTTAAAGATCTTACGATCTGATAGGGGTGGAGAATATTTGGATATGCAGTTCCAAGATCATTTAGCTGAACTTGGGATTTTATCACAACTTACTACCCCAGGTACTCCGCAACAAAATGGTGTAGCGGAACACCGGAACTAAACTTTATTGGAAAATGGTTAGATGCATGCTTAGTTACTCAACTCTACCAACTTCGTTCTGGGGACATGCAATTGAAACCGCGAACAACATTCTCAATGTCATGCTGTCTAAATCAATCCCCAAAACACCTTTAGAACTCTAGAATGGTCGTGAACCTAGTTTACACCATTATAGAATCTGGGGGTGTCCCGCCCACGTCTTGAGGAAAAGGGAAGGAAAGCTAGAACCGCGAAATGAAGTTTGCATGTTTGTTGACTATCCTAAAGGTACTCAGGGTGGAATCTTCTATAGTCATTCAGAAAAGAAAGTGTTTACTTCTACGAATGCTACTTTTCTGGAAAATGACTATGTCCAAAACTTCAAACCCCGTAGCAAAGTAGTTTTAGAGGAGATGGTTAAAGAATTGACTTCAACCAATGTTCCATCGTCATCAACGCGAGTTGAAGATGAAATTCCTACTCTTCATGTCCAACCGACGCAAGTTGATTTAAATAAAGATAGTACCATTGTTCCTGAGCAAACAGACACAGAGCCTCGCCGTAGTGGGAGGGTTTCTAGGAACCCAGTTCGCTATGGTTTGGATGGTGAAACCAATATGGTTGTTGGTGACACTAGTGATGATGATCCGTTGTCTTTCAAACAGGCAATGGCTAGCCATGAAAAGGAACTATGGCTCGAAGCCATGAAACAAGAAATGGAGTCCATGTACTCAAATTCTGTCTGGGATCTTGTGGAGGCACCTAGTGACTTTAGGGCCATTAGGTGCAAATGGATCTACAAGAAGAAACGAGGTGTTGATGGAAATATCAAGACTTATAAAGCTCGATTAGTGGCAAAAGGTTATACCTAAAGAGAAGGCATGGACTATGAGGAAACTTTTAGTCTGGTAGCCATGCTCAAGTCCATTCGCATCCTCCTATCATAGCAGCCACTCTCGACTATGAGATATGGAAAATGGACGTCAAGACAGCTTTTCTTAATGGAAAGCTTGACGAAGTCATTTATATGGATACGCTAGAAGGATTTAAAGTAGATGGACAAGAAGGAAAAGTTTGCAAGTTGAATAGGTCCATTTATGGACTTAAGCAAGCTTCTCGCTCCTGGAATCTTAGGTTTGATGAAATAATCAAAACCTATGGCTTTGAACAAAATATTGACGAGCCTTGTGTTTACCAATTGAAGGAAAACCAAATAATGGTATTCCTGGTTCTTTATGTAGACGATATCTTACTCATTGGAAACAATGTTAAGAAATTATTAGATGTGAAGAATTGGCTGAGAACTCAATTCTAGATGAAGGATTTGGGTGAAGTAAGTTATGTTCTAGGTATCCAGATCATCAAGGATAGAAAGAACAGACTCTTAGCTCTATCTCAAGCAGCTTACATAGATAAATTTCTTGAATGTTTCTCAATTACAAATTCCAAGAAAAGGTGTCTACCGTCCTGCCATGGAATTCATCTTTCAAAGAAGCAGTCTCCCCAGACTCCTGAAGAGGAAGATGCAATGAGAAAAGTTCCTTACACATCTGCAGTTGGAAGTCTGATGTATGCCATGTTGTGTACTAGACCAGATATCTGCTATGCAGTGGGAGTACTGAGCAGGTATCAGTCAAACCCAGGACCGGAACATTGGATATCAGTTAATCATATCCTGAAGTATTTGAGACGGAATAGGGATTATATGTTAGTCTACAAGGGTGGTGTTCTGAACCCTGTAGGCTACACCGATTCAGATTTTCAAATTGATGTCGATGACAGGAAGTCTACTTATTGAATGGTGTTTACTCTTGGGGGTGGAACTATGATTTGGAGAAGCGTAAAGCAGTCTGCAATCTCAAATTCCACCATGGAGGTTGAGTACATAGCCGCGTCAGAAGCGGCTAAGGAAATAGTCTGGCTAAAGAAGTTCTATTCAGATCTTGGTGTTATTCCATAAATGGATAAACCGCTTGTGTTGTTTTGTGACAATACAAGAGCGATAGCCAACTCATAAGAACCTCGAAGTCACAAGAGGAGTAAGCATATAGAAAGTAAGTATCACATTATTCGAGAATATGTGGCCAGGGGAGATGTGAAGGTTATGAAGATTGCATTTGAATACAATCTTGCAAATCCGTTTACAAAGACACTACCAGAAGCTACATTTGATAAGCATATCAAGGAAATGGGATTAGTAAAATCAAGGCATTAGTTTCAATTAGTGCAAGTAGGAGTTTGTTAGGCTTTTATGCCCTAATTAAAACCCACTTTCTTTGTAATCTCATTATTATCAATAAAAGAATAGAAACCATTTTTTGACTTGGTCAATCACTTTGCTCACATGTTTTATTTTCATGATTATTTGTTTAATATAAACTTCTATTAAATCCTGAGCATATAACTAATCGTATTTATAGTGACGTAATCACAGTGGAATATAAATACGATTATATGTTCAAAATAAGTTAGTCCTAAGATTAATCAATGCACAGGATTTACACTGACTTGCCAATTTACGATATGATCTACTTACACATTGTGGTGTTATGTTCTTTCTAGAACATTAGCAAAGAAGATAAGATCGGATGTATTTGTTACATCATACTAGACCGATATTGACAGTTGATAGGATAAGTAAACATACCGTTATTATCTATTCTAGTCATATCATATAGTTGACCATAGATCAATTCAATCTCAATTTTGAGTGGTTAGTATTCTAACTGATTGTATTATTTGAGTTCTTTGACTTGTTCGTTACTAGCTTACCCTACGGACTAGCCCATACTTACATCTTGAGAACTCGGTAGTATAATTGAGTGGGAGTGTTAATCATAGATATGACCATCTATAGCTTCTGATGAAGAAGTGAAACATTGGTTTCCTTTTAGTTTGGTTCAAGGTGTTAGATGATAGAGATCTCATTTTAGTAATTAAATTAGTTTACTAAAATATCATTTATAAGGAACTAAGTGTTTTAAGGATAAAATACAATGAGGGGTAAAACAATATTTTAGTCACATCTCATTGTAGACCGTCTATAGAGGATTGAGTGACAATTATGGTTGTAACAATGGATAATTAATAGCGTATCTATATTTGTTATAGAGTGTTCTATGAATTCGAGAGTGTAATTCCGAGTCTTTAGTGGAGTCACGAGGAATTAATAAGTTAGTAAATTTGTTTGTTAGATTTATGATTACTTATTGGAGCTTGATTTCATATGTCCATGGTCCTCATTGTACCTCGGATAAAATCATTTAGATAGTCTCAATTAATTGATTTAATTATCAATTAGAATTATTAAAGTTAACCAGGTTAATTTTGGATAGTTTCACAGAGTTATGTAACTTAGAGAAGAAGAGAGAAATTATGGCAGATTTATTAATTAAGATAAATTGGTATCTAAATTAACAAATAAGTTTAAATCAATGTTCAAATTATAAATAATTAATTTGATAAATGATTTAAATAATTATTTAATTAATTAAATCAATAGAAAATAATACAAGCCCTGATTTTAAGTCCAATGGGCTTAAATCAAATGAGAAATTTCACGAGCCTAAAGCCCATGATAATTTCAATCTAGGGTTGTTAATTGGCTATTATTTTATTGATTTTTTAATTAAATAAATGACCTAATTGAGTCTATAAAAGGAGTGCTTAGAGAGAAGTCAAAAATATATGTTTTATAAGTTTAATCACTGGTTTTCTGATAGTTTTAGATTCTCTCTAAACACAAGTCATTTTCTAAGCCTCTTATTATTCTTTTCTCTTCTTCTCTTTGTGTCTATCTCATGTGTTGAGAATTGCCCACTCTAGTCTAGGTGATTCTAATGATACTTTGGAAGACTGTGAAGATTATAGAAGATCCGTTCAGTTTCTTGGTAATACTCTGCGTTAGAAAGGATACAAGGGTTAGAGAAACTGAAGGAAAGACTCATTCATTCTGCTGCGTATATTGTAAGTATTCTTATCATTATCTCTCTTTGAATTCAATTTTAGAAACATGATCTAGGTTATCTCATATTAATTTGTTTAATATTAGATCTACATGAAAACAAATAAAGATCATGTATAAGTTTTCCTAACACTACCAACATGTCGTCAACATACAACAACAGAATAATAAAATCACCATCACCAAATCTTGTGGTAACCACAAGGATCTGAACTGAATCTGTTGTATGTAAGGCTCATGATGAAGGAATTAAATCTCTTATACCTACATCTCGACACCTGTTTGAGATCGTATAGAGATTTGTTTAACCTGCAAACCAAGTTCTCTTTTCCTTTTTCTTCAAATCCTCCTGGTTGGAACATGTAAATTTCTTTAAGTTCTCCATGAAGAAATGCGGTTTTCACTTCTAACAAGTTAAATGTAGCACACATTGTCAAGACCACTAGAACTGTTGTAAGTCGAACAACAGGAGAAAATATCTCATTGAAATCAACACCTTCTTTCTGAGCATATCCTTTCACCACCAATCTAGCACAATACTGCTTCACTTGGTCATTGACATCTCGCTTGATCGTGTACACCCATTTGTTCTTGATGACCTTCCTTGTTGTGACGCCCCACGTCACTATGGCTGCTTTCTGGAATGACGACTGGCCTTACAAACCAACACGAGTCTTTTCAGCGTGCTTTGTCCTCACTCACATGCTTCCTAGGAAAACTTCCCAGGAGGACACCCATCCTTAGATTACCCCAGGTCAAGCACGCTTAACTTTGGAGTTCTCAAGTGATGGGCTACCGAAAAGAAGATGCATCTTGTTGATATAGGTAGTACCCATCAATCCATTTAAGCCCTCTTCAACTGTGTAGTCCCATACCTACACAGTCTTAGAATCATCACACTTGACCTTCCCCAGGCGGTGTGGAATTGCACAGCTTACCCGGTCTTTCCCCTTACAGATCACGAGATTATGACTGTCACAATCACCCCCCTTACGGGCCAGACGTCCCCGTCGGCCACACTTCCGGCTGGGTCAAAGCTCTGATACCAAGTTGTAACGCTCTGGATAGCCAAGACCGTTACACTGTGTGTTTATAAAAGTGCTAGACTTGCTAATCAAGTCATTTAATTAAGAGCGTGTTACTGAAACTATAAAGGTGCTAGGCTTAAAATGTTTTGGTCTCAAAAGTCACATTTCTTATAAAGAAACATTTCCTGTTTACACGGGATCCCAAAAATGTTAAGATTAAAACCATTTACAAAAGATTCAAGAACTAAATACAGTATTAGCCATATTAAGGTAAAACAGACAATTAGGCAATCTCAGTCCTGATCCACTCCTCGGCCATGGTGACCAAACAGCTGGCTATGTACATTCAACCCCGCAGCTCTCCTTCTCAGGATTGGTCAAACTTTCCTTTGCCTTTACCTGCACCACATAGCACCCGTGAGCCAAGGCCCAGCAAGAAAACACAACAACAGAGCATAAGCAATCAACAGATAATCCAATATCTCATATTGCATAACATATTCTCAATCATATAATCATTCAGAATAATCAAGTATTCAACATACTAAACATATCAACTCATATCATACATCAATTCACAAGTGATAACTAGGGTTAGCGCCCTTAGGCCGCAACCTCCGTTATCCCACTAACTCCGGCCCGCTTAAACCGAGCTCAGTGAATATTAAGCTGTCCTCGGCTACCAGTGGCCAAGCTACGCCCTGTGCACAAATATTGTGTACGGAACCCTTAGGCCGCTATCACATGTCCCATGGCATAATACCATCATTGACATTATACAAATATCGGGAGCACTTAGTCCCATCACATCACAAACATATAACCGGGTGCAGTTTTCTTACCTTTGGATTTGTTAGCCTTGTTCACTGTGATCCTTGAGCACGATTCCCCCTTGAGCCCTAGCGAACACCTAGCCATAGCCATAGATCAGAATCATCACCAAACCTCAAATCCAAAACTTACCCTCGGGACCAATCCCGAGCCCTCGGGAAGCCCCAATTCCACCAAACGGGGTGGTGGAATCGAACCCCGAACCCCCGGGCAAAAAACCCTTGAAAATAACTCAAAAACCCCTCTCTGGGAACAGGGTAGCGCTACAACACTCTAAGGAGGGCGCTGTAGCGCTACAAGCAGAACCAAAATCCCCCAGAAAGCATGGCCTAGCGCTACAGTGCCCAAAGGCTAGCGCTGTAGCGCTAGTCACAGACAACCAACACCCCATTTTCCCTTCCTGCGATTTCCCTGAGCCAAACTTAACCAAAACTTCTCCAAACCTTCACCAAACTCAAAATCAAGCTCACTAACATGTCTAACTCATCCCAAGCATCATAACCACATAAAATCTAATCACATGCACCTCTAATCCTAAAATTCACCATAGTCACTTCTAGACTTCAAAACTCAGCAGAACACAGCCAAAACTTCAAAGTTAAGAGTTCAGAATTTATACCTTTGATGAAAATTCGACCTTAAGTTGCCTCTAGACCTCCTTAGCTTGCTCTTCCTCAATCCTTGGCTCCAACTTCCCTAGAATTCCCCATCAATTCAGCTTAGATACCTTAGTTAGAAATCAAAACCAGAACTGAAGAAACTTCAAAGTCTTACCTCAACCAAATGGCTTATCCTTGCTAAACCCTTGCCAAATCTTCAAACCTAACTCAGAAACCTTATGGCTCAGCTTGACCTAGGAAATGGTGAAGGAGATCACCAACCGACCCTTAGATAAACAGCTCTGTTTTCCTCCCTTTCTTTTTCTTTCTTTTCCTTCTTTTCTTTCTTCCTTAGCCTTCTACCTTTTTCTACAATTCCCACTAAGTATAAAGCCTCAGCATACTTATCTCCTGCAAGCCAAATGACCATAATGCCCTCCCTTTTAATTTAAATCATTTAATCCACTTAGGGGCATTTTAGTCATTTTACCCAATTCCCGCTAATTCCTCAAGTGTCTCTAACATTTTCTGCTCACTTCCCGATACCTAATTAATCACCAATTATATTCCTCATTATCAAAATTAACCTCGATATATTCTCTAAATTCCCATTTATACCCCCAGGCTCACCCCGAGCTGGGTATAAATCCCCACCGTGACTTTTCTGCTAATCTGCTCACTAGAATCGTCTCGAATCACAGATCACAGATCTATCCACATAATAATGTGGTCTCAACAATTATCACATTTATATACAGTTATTCCCGCAACGGGCCAAAATTACGATTATGCCCTTCTAACCTAATCAGGGCCTACATGCATACTAATACACATAGTCATGCATCTCAAGTATTCAAATAGTCATATAACATGCTCTAAATCATTAAATCACATATATTCCAATTATGCCCTCCCGGCACACTAATCTAGGCCCTTAAGCCTCATTAGTAAATTTGGGTCGTTACACTTGTGGTAGTGGAACAAGATCACACGTCCTATTCTTATGGAGAACTTCAATTTCTTCTTTCATTGTCGACATCCACCGAGAAGCTTCTTGGCTTTTTGTAGCCTCATGGAAAGTTGATGGCTCTCCATCCTCTGTTAGTAGGCAGTATGCAATATTTCCCTCCATAACATAGTCCGAGTGCCAAGCTGGTTCTCTTCTTACCCGAGTTGACCGCCGAACTTGTGGAGTTGCAAACTCAGCTTGCTCTTATTCTTAATGCTGTGGTGCTACTTCAAAAGAATTTAGAACTTGTTGATCTTCAAATTGAGTTGTAGTAGTCTCTGATTTTTCTTTCATAGTGTTATCATCTTCTTTCTCTTGTACTTTATCTTCTAAGAAGATCACATCTCTACTGATTATCACCTTGTGAGCAGTGGGATCCCAAAGGCAGTACCCGTTCACTACATCAACATACCCTAAGAAAACACATTTTCTAGAATTTTGATCTAGCTTTGATGTTTCTTTGGCATTGTACATAACGTACACAAGACTTCCAAATGTATGTGAGCAAGAATAATCAGTTGGCTTACCAGTCCACATTTTCATTGGCGTCTTTAGATCAATTGCAGTTGATGGTGACCGATTGATCATATAATAGACGGTATTAGCTACTTCTGCCCAAAATGACTTGGCCAACTTCGCAGTTCTCAACATCGCTCTTGTTCATTCTAACAAGGTTTTGTTCATTCGCTTTTCTATTCCATTTGTTGTGGAGTATATGCCACAGTGAATTATCTTTTGATGCCGTATTGCTGACAAAAGCTATCAAATTCATCACTAGTATATTCTCCTCCATTGGTTGTTTTCAAGCACTTGATCTTTTCTGATTCAAGTTCCACCCGCGCTTTGAATGTCTTGAAAACTAGAAAGCATTTGACTTTCTCTTGATTGGATACACCCAACATCTTCTGGAGTAATCATCAATAAAGGATACAAAGTATCTTGCACCTCCTAGAGATAAAGCTGGTGGTTGCCAAACATCAGAGTGGATTAGCTCTAAGTATGATTTACTTTTAGCAGTTGACCTACTGAACTTCAATTTGTGTTGCTTACTTATAACACAATGCTCACAAAAGGGTAATGAAACCTTTTTAAGCTCTGGAAGTAGCTTTTGCTCCGCGAGAATCTTTAAACCTCGTTCCGACATGTGGCCAAGTTTACGGTGCCACATCATCGTTGATTATTCTACTGAACTAGCTGAAGCAGTGGACACTTCTCATTCCTGATGTATCTCTGCTTTAAGCATGTACATATTTGCAGCTACCTATTTTGCTTTCATCACCACAAGTGCGCCTTTAGCAATCTTCATGATGCCATTTTGGACATGGGTTTTGCACCCACTGGTATCTAATTGTCCCAAAGACAATAGAGTCTTCTTCAAGCCCTTCACGTGCCATACCTCCTGGATAGTGCGAACTGTACCATCATACATTTTCAATTTGATGGTACCAATGCCAGCAATCTCCAAGGCATGTTTGTCTCCCATGAACACAACTCCTCCTAGGATAGATTCATATTGATGAAACCATTATCTCCATGAGGTCATATGCCATATTGCTCCTGAGTCCATAAGCCAGACATCAATGAAACTTCCTCTGCCTTCAGCAATTGTGGTTGCCTTGTTGTATAAAATTTCACCATCATCCGAGGTGATTGCTACACAGCCTTGAACTTTTGATGACTCAACACCTTTTCATTTGGTTTCTTCATTCTTCTTGAGATACCGATAGTCCTTCTTGTAATGCCCTTTCTTGTCGTAGTGATGACACTTAGCATTATTCTTACTTCTAGATTTCGATCTACTCCAATTACGACTCCCATTGGGGCCACATTCTGTTGATCTCCCTCTCGTCATTGGCAAAGCTTCAACTTGCTACAAGCTTTCAATTCTGTCTTCCTTGCTCTTGCGCTGACTTTCTTCTTCAAGAACCGCAGCTGCAATATCATCGAAGACTAGAACTTCTATATTGTTGGTTATGTTGATGATAAGTTGATCATACGAAATAGGTAGACTTTGAAGTAGGATTTTGGCAAGTTCACCCATCTCTATATTATGTCCCATAATTGTGAGCTGTGAAAATAAAGTATTAAGGGTGTTGATTTGGTTTGTCATTGAAGTTGACTCCAACATCCAAAGGGTGTAAAGTTTAATTTTCAAGAAGATTTTGTTGTGCAGTGATTTTGCCTCGTACAATTTTGTGAGAGTGTCCCATATCTCTCTTATTGTTTTATTCTCCACTACACTTGAAAAAACTCTGTCAGCTAGTGCCAAGTGTAGATTGGCAACAACATAGCCATCTGTTGACGCGGTTCTTCGCCAACAGGTAATTAAGAAGATAAGAGAAAAGGATTAGTGCTTATGTTGAACCGAAATAGATGAATGATCTTGGAAATGGAATGGTGACACAAAATACGTTTTTTAGGTGGTTCAAAGGTTAAAATCCTTCTACTCCACCAATCGATATTATTGCTATATGCTTGGTATTCTTTTACAGGGTATTTTTTACATAATAGAATCCAACCCTTTGTAACTCCCAGGGTCTCCATATTTATAGGAGAAGGCACCTGGGAGTTGGTAAGAAGGTCATCCCGCGACCTTCTTACCTATCATGTCAACTCTGTGACATTCATGATTAATTCCTAAACCTGACACATAAGTGTGGTCAAATTAATAGGTAAGGGGATAATGGGCCGCACGGCCCAACCCAGTCGTGGGTGTCTGAATACGCACGTTCTGCTGCGTGCCCGAGAAGTCAGGGATATATCAGACACGTGATGTCTGATATATGCACGTTTACCCTGCGTGGTTGACTTTATAAAGGGTCACAGCCTCCAACTCTAGCTCGTACCACGAGCTGGATGCTTCCCTCGACCTGTGGTCTTCAGAGTCCAAACTCAGTCTATTCTTGGCGAACCCTTATGTTATCTCGAGCTGAGGAGGTAGGGCCTTTCTATGGCAGCTCCGGTCTTAGGGATGTCCACGTGGTAGACATGATTAGGCCGACTCTCATAATTAGGCCGTGTCTCAGCTTGCTAACAGCCTGTGGGAAAACCAGGGCGTACACCATCCATCTCGTTCCACTTTTTGTCGTCAAGGAACTTCGTGGGCCTTTCTCCAATTGCCGCTAAACAATTGTCTTTTCTCAAAACTGCTTTTATTCTCATTTTCCACAATGATAAATTATTCCCATTGAACTTTTCTATTTCGTACTTTGTCGCCATTGTCAAAGATGCATTTTTCCACTAACTGGATCAAACTGTAGCACAAAAAACTCAACAATAAACCCGAAGCTCTGATACCACTTGTTAGGATTGTTGTGGTACTAAGCACTCAATTGCAACTAGAATCAAGATGTTAAAAACGAGAACCTCAAATAAATTATGACAAAATAGTTGGCAATTAGTAGAAGGATTTCACTAAAGCAAAATGATTACAATAAGTTCTCTCTTAAATAAGGAGAGCACAAATAATAATACCGTCTCTCTTATAATAGGAGAAAAACACGCACTCTCTAACAAATGAAAGACTTTATATTTAGAAAAAATACGCTTTTTCTCTAACACTCATTTTCTCTCTCTTTGTTGAGACTCTCTACCTCTCCAAGATGGGGATACTTCACTTAGTGCTCAAAGCACAAACACACACACACACACACACACACACATATATATATGGAAGCAATAGACAATGGCTTTTGGCGGTGGTAAATGCGACTTCCAAGTTGTTATACAACTTGTTACTTAATTGATTAGCTTTTAACTTAGTTAAAGCTTATTGAAGAAATGACTTAATGAAGAAGTAATATCCTTCCTCTTCATGGACTTTGGTCCAATTATCTTATGCCACAAAAGTGGCTTTATCAGTCACATCAAACCAATAATACGTTTAACCCTAATTAACATATTAAATTAAAAACCAAAGATGGCACAAAAATAAGTTTAAATAGGCACAAAATAAGCCAAAAGACATTACACAAAACTAGCTTAAGAAGGTTTAAGACAAACCAAAACATGGTACAAACACAAGCCTAAAAAGACACAAAACAATCAATAATGGCTTAAAACAAGCCTAATTAAACAAGGCATAAGCTATGCCAAAGATGGTGCAATACACTCCAAAGATGGCACCAAATGATCCCACGAGGCCCTTCATCGTTCAACTATGTCCTAAGACCTTCAGTAAGATCTTTTTGATCTTTTTTTTTTTTTTTAAATAAACCAATATTAATTCATAAGGTTAACATCATTAAATAAAATAAACTAGGGAGTACAACAATAAATTACAAACAATCAAAATTCTTGTAATGGAGATCCGAGTAATATAACCAGGTATGGAAAGAAGAAAATTCAAAAAGGAAATTTTTTTTTTAAACCAAAATTTGAAAAAAGTAAATCTCATTCAAATTACTCTAACCTCTCACCACCCTAACTTGAACCTTTCGTCTCTTTCACATACAATTGGCCACTAAATGATTTAGTCCTAACTACAAACATACGCCAAACAAAATGCATCGAATTGTCCCACAAAAACCAAGCCTATCCCTCTCAGTTGGACATGGTCGATGCATATAAAGAAAGAATATAGAGCCCTATAATTTTGATTAACCCTTAAAACATAGAATAAAGATGGCATACTACAACCTAATGTCCTAATAGAAAATATAGTACAAGAAAATGGAGGAAACAATAATGAAATCATGAATCCAATAGTAATTTACTTTCACTCTACAAAGTTTCTTATCAAAAGCAAAGACCAAATTTCAATTAAGAAATTAAAGAGAAACATACCTTTTAGCTTTAGTAATATCAAAGAGAAGATTGAAGGAGAACATCATGAGATTTCTTAATCTTATAGTAAACCCCAAACCACAAACACAAGAAGATTAAAGTCCTATTGCGTGCCCTTTGCCTCAGACCTATTGCTTGCCCTTTGGCTCAGCCTAGTCATTACTCTCGCCTAGATCCGCAGATTGAAGTCTCCCCTCTTCAAAATTGAAGCCCCATCCATAACCCTGCCCATCAAATGTGAGCAAGCCACCCATCTTCAAATCGTCTCTTAGTTAACTATTAAATTAATTAGGATTGATATAAACCTTGAGGGGCCTAATGGAAAATATGATATTCTTAAAATTTTTTTACAAGTATAGTGATATATTTCAAAATTTGGCGATTTTTTTTGTTTTTGTAGAAAATATTGATATTTTTATAAAATATGATAGCTTTTAAAATGAGATCCTAGATTCAACACTGACCCATCAATATCTAAAATCGAACAGAAATTAATTAGGGATTTTTTTTTTAAAACTACCCAGTTTTATCATTTTTTAACCATAAATATCCATATATTTTATTTTTATAATTAATACTCACAATTAAAGATAAAGTAACTAAAATACCCTTATTATAATGTTTTCA
This sequence comes from Humulus lupulus, assembly GCF_963169125.1. Lineage (NCBI taxonomy): Eukaryota > Viridiplantae > Streptophyta > Magnoliopsida > Rosales > Cannabaceae > Humulus > Humulus lupulus. Next base: position 157,580,547 of record NC_084797.1, on the reverse strand, counting down.
TTTTGAGACGCGTGATTTACATTTATAAATGTCTAGTTTATATTTTTTTAGCTTGTGGTTTATATTTTGGAGTGTTATACTTTGGGGGGTGTAGTTTATATTTTGAGGTTTATAGTCGTGTGGCTTACTTTTATGAATAAGTGGTATATATTTTTGAGCTTGTGATTTATTTTTTGGGGTTGTGGTTTATATTTTGTAAAAGTATAATTGACAATTTGTTAAAAAATAGAATATAAAAATAATTATTTCAAAATACGGATAGAAATTAATTGAGCTTTCTAAAGCTAGGTATAAGATCTAATTAACTATTCAATAAATCCAACAACTAAAATAAAATAAATGTAACAAATATTAACATATAACCATATATATAAACACCGTTCTTTCTTGAATCCATCTTGAGATCGACACATATATTTGTCAAATTTAATGTACATATACGGTTGACCTTGATTGTCACGTCTTAGTTATAATTATCAGATAACATCCAAACATTGCTCTTGTTTTTTTTGTTGTCCAATTAATAAAATAATTTACAAGTAACAAGGACACCAACAATGTAACCAAATCTACAATTATCATATAATTACTCTTATATATTCCCCCAAAAATCCACAATTATATAATTCTTTTTTAAAATAATCTCGACGCACTTTGCTTCCCTAGTCATCGAAATTCTCACAGGAATTCTGGATATGATAACGTGACAACGATGGGCCCCTGGAATCTTACCCTCACCCTCCATCAACTGGTAAAAAACTAAATCAAGTGTCACAATCAAACTCCATTAACACCCATGTATTGACACGTGTCCCATTACTACTTCGATACTAATTTCCCACCCAATCCCAATCGATTGTCACGCTGGGCCACCACAATATAACACGTGCTCTCCCGCCCGTCCGTATCAGGTCGATCCGACCCGGATCCGAATATCTTCCCGTTAGAGTTTAGCGGGCGAAGAGACCTCATCCTCAGCCACACCATTCTCTATCTCTCTCATTCTTGCACTCGCTCACTCACTCACTCACTCTCTCTCTTCCATTTTTTTGCTCTCTCTCTCTCTCTCTACATTCTGTGCGATAAAAACAGGAGATTATGTTTGTCCTCTCTGCTTCGCCATCCGCATTCTCGTCCGCCATTCTCAGTTCCGCAACTTCTGCTAGGGTTTCGTTCGCGACTCTTGCTTCTTCTTCTAAGCTCTTTGCGGTTTCGGTGAGATTCACTGGGAAGAGGAGCTTTGCTTGTCCTTGTTTTTTGGCCATGGCGGAGCTTGTGAAGGACAAGGAAGCCTCGTCGTCTTCCGCCACCTCCGTGAGCGGCAGTGGAGTGTCGGTTGTTGCGTCTGGTTCTACTTCAGAGAGTAAGGAGCCTAGCTATTCTCGCGCGTTTCTCAATGCTTGTACGGAAGCAGGTAGGCAGTGTTTGTTTCGTTTGTGAGAAAATGCGCAGAAGAGAATGACAAGATGTTAGTTTTATTTTATTTTATATTATTTATTCGGATCATGCTTTTTATTTGCTTTATTCGATTTCATTTTGTTGCTTCAATTTATTTATTTCCTTTTTGTGTGTGGGGGGGGTGGTTCTATGTGAAAGGAAGCTTTTGTATAGAATGAAAATAATGAAAGCTTAAACCAATTTGGAAAAGACGATGGAAGTAAAGTTGTTGTGTGATTGTGTCAATATTGTCCGTGTTGAATAGTTCCTCTCTGAAGCTCAAATGCTCCGTTGTGTATGTCTGAGCTTGAATTCTATGTGAAAGGAAGCGTTTGTATAGAATGAAAATAATAAAGTTCTATGTGAAAGGAAGCGTTTGTATAGAATGAAAATAATGAAAGCTTAAACCAATTTGGAAAAGACGATGGAAATAAAGTTGTTGTGTGATTGTGTCAATATTGTCCGTGTTGAATAGTTCCTCTCTGAAGCTCAAATGCTCCGTTGTGTATGTCTGAGCTTGAATTCTATGTGAAAGGAAGCGTTTGTATAGAATGAAAATAATAAAGTTCTATGTGAAAGGAAGCGTTTGTATAGAATGAAAATAATGAAAGCTTAAACCAATTTGGAAAAGACGATGGAAGTAAAGTTGTTGTGTGATTGTGTCAATATTGTCCGTGTTGAATAGTTCCTCTCTGAAGCTCAAATGCTCCGTTGTGTATGTCTGAGCTTGAATTACTGGAGGATTTTAGGTTCAAAGTTAATTTTAATTAAAAAATTTAAGTTCATGCTAAACGCATCTCACCCAGATTCCACCTTTTCGTTTGTGCTGGATCGTTTCTTATAGTTGTGGATTGCATCAGATTGAATGTAGGAGAATAAAAATAAATGTTATATTCAGGATTTACAGGGAGCTTGTTCTCACTTTTCTCTAAACAACTTAGAATTATTAATTATATAATTGGTTGCTAAAAAAGACCAAGTGTGGGTAGGAAGTGAAGAAAATGAGTAGTATTAAGCAAATGTTTTGGGATTTATCAGATTTCACAATAGAGGCTTTTTTTCTTTTTCATGTAGCTATGTGACTGCATATTTGGGTTATTAATTATAAAAGAGGTTTTTGATTTGCTTTATTTTTTCACTGATGTACTCTTAAGATTTTATATGCTTTCCAATTTATAAACTAGGATATGTGATCAAATAAAGTGTTATTTTGGTTCTGCATGTGTAGTGTGAGATTTATGAGGTTGTATAGTATTGAAAATAATTTATAGAATACTTGTTTGTCCGTATCAAGTTAGGAATTTATTATTATGTTAAATAATATAGTGTGAGAGAGAATCTTGGAAACAAATTATGTTGGGCACGCCAAACATTCTTTAGATTGAGTATCACTTAAATGTTCACTGAGTTAAGATAATGCGTTATGAAGACATACGAATACAATGCATGTGTCATTCGTGATTTGAGTTGCAAGAGAAAATTTGATTTGGTTATGCTGTTTTGTGTCAGCAAATATTCATTGTGAAATTTATCTTGGGAAGCAAAATTATTGCCATCTGTTTACTGTTACTTGATTTGTATGTGAGTGAGAGAGAGAGGGGGTCCAAGACATATTTTAAACAGGATTTGGAAGGTGTTCAAATATGAGCAGGATTGTAGAACTAGAAGTGAAGGGACTTTTCATGCCAGAAGGAAAAGTGAAAATTCTTGATGTGTTTGATACTGAATAAAATGTAGATATATTTCAACATTAACTAATTAAATGTGTTGAACCACTTGGCATTTTCACTATGTATTACCAATTAGGTTTTTAGAATCTTCTTTGCATGCTTATTATGGAGGACATTTCGGTTCACTCTTAAAACATGTATAGATTTGAAATCAATTTATCCCATGATTCTTTTGTAGGGAAAAGGATAACAAAGAGTGTAATGCCTACACTTCCTTTGATAATATAAGCTATGGATAGGATGAATAAATGTTTTACGATACAAAGGTTTTTATTGCACAAAAATACTCTCCTATAAAATTTGGTCAATGTCTTGTGCACAATGTAGGCCTTAGGACATAACATAACTAAAATAAAATGCACAAAACCTACACAAAAATATAACTTGTTAGTTCTAACATTAGATTATTAAAGCTCATCCACTCTTTCTTATAAAAAATTTACAACTGGAACTGGGTAGTAGGTAACTTCCAAGTTTAAAATTGCATACTCAGTTTAGGACACATTAAACCAAGATATATCGTTACCAATGATAAAACCTAACACTTGCATGTAACATCCCATCTTTGACAAAACGCCTTACCATTTAGTCATACATGTTATCATGTAATATTTTCTCTCTAACAAAACGCTATACCATATAGTCTTATTGGATTATGTTCCAAAATTTCCTAAATTGTATGCAAAATTTAATTTGAAGCCAATTAAAAGTTTTAATTACTAGGCTTAATTGTATATGGTTTGCAACTCACAACTATGGTAACCCAAAGTTATAATTCTTTTATTTGTATGGGGTATGTCTGGATGAAGTATCATTTTCATTGTAGTTTTTCTAATAAGGCCTTTATGTCATACTAAATAGTCCTTGAAGTTAGGCATCTCATTTTGACTTAGAAAGTTAAGACAGCTAAGAAAACCAAATTTGAAAAAATTATTTAGTGCTAATTTTTGTTTTTTTTTAACGGAATCTGCACTTTGGAAGTTGGTGGCATGGGAATGGGCATTGTTGGAGGTGGACTAAGTTTGTAGTTGATCTGAGTTAAGTCATTATAGATGGAAAAATAGTGCCGACTGAACTCATAATTTGTGTACTGGTCCCAACTTTTGTACCTAAACTTTACCAGTACACAATGATGTGGCATGATTCAAAACTGAAATCAGTAACAAGAGCTATGGTGGTGAAGGACTATGAGGACTTTCTGCTTTCTTTGATAATTTTTAGCTTGAAAAACACTGTTTATCAGTTTTAGTCTGTTTCTATTTTTTTTTTTGCTCACGTCTCAGTTTGCATTTTTATATTTTATTATGAGAATACTTTATCCTCTTTTCTCCTTTGTATTATGTTTTTCATTAATAAACGTTTTGTGTCTTATAAAAAAACAATCAGGCCAGTGTGAAGACCCGATACCTATATTTAGATATGATATTAAAGATCAGTAACAACTAGGAGTCCTGGAAATTAGCCTTACAAATCACAGCCCACTATGCTCAATGAGGAAATTAATAATCTGCTTAAAACATAAGTTATAGTTACCTAGTTACAATAACTAGTCATAATTAATATACTGAAATCTTCTTATTTTCTCCATTAACCTGTTCATTCCCTTTTTCTGATCTAAATATAAAATAGAGCTACTGATAAGACCAATTTGATGTGAATCTCAAAACCACGTGTACTTCTGATTATTGTATTTGCACCTTTCTCTTCCTGTTTATTCATGTTGTTGCAATTAATTAATTGCCATTCAATTTCTGTCTCCCTCTGGAACACTTCACCTTTTCAATGGAGAAGAGTATGGTTTTGACTAGTAAATTCAGGAAAAAAGTAGAAATAACTCATGAAGTTGTTTTGAAAATTTATTAACAGTGATATATTTATTTACTGAAATACAAATTTATTAATTAAACATATTATTTGCCTCTAGACTTCTAGTGATTTTTGGCTTACCTTTAATTTCTTCATTTTGTTTGCAGAGATACTGACTGGAATCAGAAAGGAAAAAGAAGCAGGAAGGCTTCCTCCTACTGTTGCTTCTGGGATGGAAGAATTATATCATAATTATAAAGATGCTGTAAGTAATGATCTCAACTCACGCTTCAGTTTAAGATTTTGAGATCTATATATCTTAACATTTTTAACTAAACTATATATATATATCGTAGATATTATTAAGATATATATTTATATATATCCTAGATATTTTGTTATGTATTCATATATTTGATTTTATTTAGCATGCATGATATTATCAGGTAAGTGTAAGAGCTAAGCAGATTTAGTTAGAAATTGGAGTTTTTTAATGTATTGCTGAAGTGTATTTTGGTGTATTCGTGTGAATTTATTCACATAAGCCTCATGTTATTTTCTTATTAGTCAAGTGATGTTTCTTTTTAAAAGAAAGAAATGAAAAAAAAAGTTTAAGAGCTATGCTGTTTGTGTAATTGTAGACCTATTGAGTAATGAAAAATTCTGCTACACAGTTACTTCATAAGTTTCCTAATTGCAGTTGACCCCCAAAAAACATATATTAATATATCTATATTATATAGTAAAAAATAAAAATCATACCTATTTATCTCATGTGCAACTTAACTTCGAAAGAAAGAAAGAGGACAAAATCAAGTTCATGTCTTCAAATGTACTCTTATTTTTGTAGTTACTATGCTTGATTAGTGAAACGTCTGCTATTGGATTTACATTGGGTTGTTGATGTAGAAAGTAATTGAGATTTGAAATTTCTAGGCTTTTAATTCACTGAGTTATTAATATTATGACCTAGAAATGATTCGAGCCAATCTCTGTCATAAACCTACTGTTTCTAGTGACGGATGGACAGAGCCATGGCTCTTATAAATGACAGATAAGAATTCCTTTTATTACTCTTACTAAGACAAGTGCCGTTTCTATTAAAAAATAATAAATTGATGAGAGAAGAAAACAGTAAGAGTTGAATCATGAATCTGTCTGCCACTAACTTGTTAGTTTCTACAATTATAAGCATGCAATACTGCTTCCTTTCATAGAGAGTCGTAAAACATAATTTATCGACTATTTTTTTAATCATGGAATTTATATCTTACGTATACAGTGCATAATTTATGTTCAAACCTTTCTAAACTTTTGAAGTGCTGAAAAACATTCAGAAGAAAATATTTTGTTTCAAAAAAAAAAAAATCTGAAAGGTGATATAATTTAAAGGAAGACTTAACAAGGGAAGCTGATATAATTTTAATGTATTGGCATTCACGCTTCCCTTGTTAAGTCATCCTTTAAATTATATCACCTTCCAGAATTTTCATTTATTTTTTTGAAACAAAACATCGTCTTCTAGAATCTGAAAGTTTATAATTAATGAAGGTGAGAAATCTTTGTTCCTCTCCTTCTTTCAACTTATGGTATTAGACTTTCTGGAACTGAAATAACTATAATTGCGTTGTGGCACACATTCTTCAGTTACGATGTCTGGATTAACATTTAAACAACTCTGTTTTCTATTTCACGGTTGATGACCAGTCTTTTCTAGCTCAAACTAAGCTTTCACTTGCACCCATGAGATGTGCGTTAAGCGGTCAAACCCTTGATTTGTTTCCATCAGGTTTGAGTTCAACAAGAGGAAAATAAAATGTATGAGGTTTTTTGTTTATCATCATTTCCATATTAGTTGTAAAACATCTACTTTTAGTATATTCTAAATTTGCATCTTTCACCCGAGCAGAATGTTATAATAGTTTTATTAGTATTTCTGAGCGAAGCCAGGCTACAGCTTATTTTCTCTCTTTCTACACTCACCTACTACACATGTAGCCTGAACTTCTAAACTCTTAGAGATGGGTAACTCTCTTAGAGTCTTCTAAGAAATTATTCTATTTTCTCTCTTTCTACACTCACCTACTACACATGTAGCCTGAACTTCTAAACTCTTAGAGATGGGTAACTCTCTTAGAGTCTTCTAAGAAATTATTCTAGGGCGAGATCATATGTTGTGCATTAAGAATGTAGTTTGGCCTTATGATGCATTAATATATTTAAGATTTCTGGCATGCATAGATTTTCTGTTTCCTATTTCCTTGATTCAGATGCTTTCATGTTTCAGGTTTTGCAAAGTGGAAATCCCAAAGCAGATGAGATTGTATTATCAAATATGGCTGCTGCATTGGATCGCATATTCTTTGAAGTAGAGGTAATACTGACTACTGAGTATTCTATGGATTTTTTCACATCTTTTTTTCATTTTTTCTTTTTGTTTAAAAACTGGGCTTTTTGCCTAATCCTACAAAATTTGAGGGATAAGAAACTATAGCAATTGTAATGTAGATACTCAGGAGGGACTCAAACTTTAGACTTTGTGGGAACAAATCACAAGCCTGATCATTTGAGCTACCTCTTTTGGGTGATTTTGTCACATCTTTTGATACACATGCAGCATGTTGAATGCAGTTCGTAAAGGTTACCATGTTATATGACCCTTTTTCAGGACCCTTTTGTATTCTCACCATACCACAAAGCACTAAGAGAGCCTTTTGACTACTACCTGTTCGGTCAAAATTATATTCGACCATTAATTGATTTCAGGTTAGTTTTGGAACTTCCCCGAGTTCTCAACTCTCTAGTTGCATTTTATGTCCCTACACGTGTTTGTTTGCTTATTTTCTTGGTAAATGAATGGACATGCTGTGTATTGTTCTGGGAAAATCATGCCTTCTCAAACATGAACTTCCAAATTTTAGAATGCTGTTGGTCTAAATTTAGAATGCAGTTGGGTTATTGTTCCCGACATTGCTAATTGTTGATGAATTTTAAAATATCACAAATAGATAGGCATGACAAAATCAATGTGAATCTGATATTGCTGTTAAACTAATGTTTTTTATTTGGTAATTGAAATAACTACTAGAAGTAACAATGGTGATTGTGAAACTGCATGAATGAGGTTAGCTAGTGATTATTTCTTATAAAAAAAAAAAAAAAAAAAGATTTGCATAGTGGTTCAATAGCAGTGTTATAAACTGAAGACTTTTGTTCTAACACCTTATTCTTAATGGCTCATTTATTTCATTCTTAGGGATCAAGTTGGATGATTTTCTTCTAAACTGGGTTTTTTCTTTAATCCAAGTTGCAGTTAGTAGAAGAAGAAGAAAGCTAACCTTTTAAACTTTTTGAACTTTAATAATGCATCAATTGGACTAGTTTTGTCTTACAGTAAGTGCTATGCCTATTAGTAATCCATAGTTCTAGATTGAATGTATAAATTATCATTATACTTATAATAGTAATTTGAAATTAATTATCAATTAAAAACATTGATCAAGAATAATTTACATTCATACTTTATAAAAATACATCAATACTTGTTTTTTTTTTTAAAATAAAATAAAATAAGATCACATCAATACCAAAATAACTCCTAGGGTTTGAAAGTATTAACAATACAATCTTGGTCTAGTTCTAAAGAATACTGCACAAGAGCATAAAGTTTGAGTGTCTGCATGTAACTATGAACATGTCGCGTGTAGGTTTGATTATTTATGATTGACTTTCTGATACAAAGCTTTTTATTTTTGTCTACGTTTCCCAATTTTATTTTATATTTTTGTGAGAAATTGCTATGTTAATAAAAGCAAATTTACAATATTTTAAAATTTCTGATATTCTGATAGATTTTTTTACTCATGCCATATCTCTCCAAGAGCAATATTTTGACCATTTTTTTAATCCTTGATTATTACGTGGACCTTTTTGATAATCAGATTCATTTTGTTTCTAATTTGTGAAAGTGAATAATTTGCATCGTGATCACCTCATTCTAATTTGTCAGGGAAATCTGAATCCAACAAACAATTGAATGGAATACTTGAGTTTGATTACCTTTCTTTTCCTTCGTAATCTGATTTTTTTCTCAATTCCAATACAAATCATTTATTGTTTTAAGAATATTATGTTCATGAGATATATTTGAACTGCCTTTTACTGTGATAATGTTGGTTTCTTCATGTTTTATCCTTTCCCTAAATTAAAGTTTGACCTTGATGCAGGAACTCATATGTTGGCAATATTTCCATTTTTAGTGAAATGGAAGATAAGTTAAGACAGGTGCTTATTCCGATAACAAACTTTTCTTATGGAGGTGTAGTGTTCCTAAGTGCCGAATATTTTGTTGATCTGATGAGTTATCTTTTCCAAAAGAAAGTATAACTTTTACCTTCTTGCAAAACTTCCATAAAGAGTTCCTTTCAAAACTTCCTTAAAGAGTTTCATTCAAGACTTCTTAAAAGACGTACTTCTGGTACTGTGTGCTTGCATATGTAGACTCCGTGCTATTTTGATAACATCAGGGTGAGTTTTTGTAAAATATTTCTGGATAACTGAACCTAGGAAGTGCAAGACACGGCTGTGAGAAGAAGCGAATGCTACTATTGCTATACTGCATGTAGCGTAGAAAGTTTTGAACAATGGTGTAAACACCTAGGTTGATTCAGTTTGAATCTGTCAGTAGGTTCTTGGCTTGACTTATGAAATTTAAAGCCGTTATTAGTCTGTATGGAATTAGGTTACTTCTGTCACAACCACTGTACTGGGAAGAGATCTAGGTTTACCAGTCTTCCTCACAGTTAATTATGTTAGTTGTGGTTTATCGTTGATTGCCTGAGATTTGGACGGTGAGATCTAGATGTTTCTGTGTTTTGTAATATGCAGATGCCATGTTCTTTTGTTGAGTTTAGCTATTCCCCACAGTACCAATGCCTGATCACGTGGTCTGTAAGATAATGACAAAATGAAAATGCTCATCTGTGTTAAATGAGAGAAAATAGAAAAATTAAAGGTGACTTCTGCAGTATAGTTTTGACATTGAACTACTGATTGTAGGGTCACAACATTGTACTGATGTCAAATCACCAAACTGAGGCAGATCCAGCAGTAATTGCATTGTTGCTTGAAGCAACAAATCCACATATTGCTGAAAAGATTGTGAGCTATTTTTCTTTTCCTCTTCCACCCCTCCCCCCTCCTGTTTATAATTCTACTTTTTTCTGTCTGTTAAAACTTTGACATAACCAAACTTTAGGTTTTGTACTGTAGACATATGTTGCTGGAGATAGGGTTGTGACAGATCCCCTTTGCAAGCCATTCAGCATGGGAAGGTGCTTCTGGTGTTCCTTGATATGTTAAAAATGATTATTGTGGCCTCCTATGCTTTTTAATGTTCAGATAAAACAAAAATTCTGTTATGGTTCTCAGGAATTTATTATGTGTGTACTCGAAAAAGCACATGTTCGATGTTCCTGAGCTTGCAGAGATGAAAAGAAAGGCGAATACGCGAAGCTTGAAGGAAATGGCATTGCTTTTGAGGTATCTCCAGTTTTTTTTCTTTTCATTCTTTGTAGGTACATATCTGAGCATACAGTCTGTAATGCTTGATGGCCCCTCTTATTTCTGTCCACTGTGGGTACTTTTGGCATAATTGTTCCTTGTGTGAAACAGTTTTGAACAGTTAACCGTATTCTTTTTTTTGGGGTTTTGGAGTCTATTTAAAGTGCTGCTGGTGGGGCGCAATTGTTAAAATACTTGGTGTTTGGGTGTAAGTGGTTAAGGAAGGTGCTTGATTTGGGGATCCCTAAGAAATAGGAAAAGGAAGAAAATTGGTTTCTTTGAATGGTGGTTAAACTTGCGACTAAAAACATAAGATAGTGAATGACAATAAAACAGAGGAAACAGATTAAGAGATTGAAAATGTACTGAAGAATTGTTTCATAAAAGTAGAGAGCTGGTACGATAATATAGCTGCCGATTTTAACTGTTACAAGAACTTGTCTTGGTTTATTGTAGTGTTTTAGTTCTTCATTGTATAGTGTATACACGATTTGCTGAAGTATATCAGGTATTGTCTTGTTTCAATAGTCTGTTTGAGTCATTTAATTCACCTTAATCTCTTTGCTTTTGATTTTTCATTAGTATGGGTTCTTCTAACTGAACAAGATTAATGCAGGGGTGGGTCTCAAATTGTATGGATTGCTCCTAGTGGGGGCAGGGACCGGCCAGATCCAGTGACAGGAGAATGGTATCCAGTAAGAGTTTTCCTCTCCACCGTTATTATAATAGGATAGTTAGTTGGCATGCATTATGACTTTTATCGAATGAGGTTTACGTAATTTTTTGACATGAATTGAGGTGTCTGTTGACAGACAATGGATTCACCTGAAAGTAAACAAATTTTCGTATGATTAACAGTTAGTGTTGTAAGTTCTCTATTAAAAGTTGCTCTTTGATTGGTTGAAGAATTATGAGTCAGTTATTTAGGAAGAAGTATTAATAATTAAATAGATTGAAAAAGATCTCTTAAAACTTTTTTGTGCCAAAAGAAAACAAGAAAAAAGCTATTGACAATTGTATTTACCCTATAAAATGTCTACTTTCGTAAACAAGGGCTTTTGGTTGGGGGCTGAGTAGCTATCCAAGGTCTTTGTAATATTCGATCACACAATTTAATAATTGTTTGTTTATTTTTTATTAATTTAATAATTGTTTATTTATTTATTGTTCATTGTTTATTTTTATTATTTATTTATTATTTGAATTTATTTATTTGTAAAGAATATTTGGAATAAAAATAATTATTTTATTTCTTCTTATTTTTCACTAAAAGAAAACGTACAAACAAATATATATAGCCTTTTCAGACTTGAAGCTGTTACAACTAATTAGCTAAAAACTAGGAAAGCTTGAAAATAGATAAAATACTAAGAAATAGTCGGACAAAGAAGAAGTCAGACAAACATTAACCTAATTCCCTAAAATATTAAAAATATTAATTAAATATAATCATAATTTCCACACTCCCCCTCAAGTTGGGTTGTACAAATTGTACATTCCTAACTTGCAACTCAATTCTTCAAAGTTAACTCTTGGAAGTGCTTTGGTGAGGATATCAGCTGTTTGTTGACGAGTAGGAGTATAGTTCAGCTGAACAATCGAGTTTTCAATCTTCTCAGAAATGAAGTGTCGATCAATCTCAATATGTTTAGTTTTGTCATGCTGTACTGGATTCTTAGCAATGCTGATGGCTGCATGGTTGTCACAGTACAATCTAATAGGCTTCAGATTGCTATGTTTTAAATCAGCTAGTACTCTTTGGATCCACATGCCTTCGCAAATACCCAGAGAGAGTGATCGGAATTCTGCTTCTGCACTACTTCTAGCAACCACGGCTTGCTTCTTGCTTCTCCATGTAACTAGATTTCCCCAAACATAAGAGCAGTAGCCGGAAGTGGATCTCCTGTCTGTATTGTCTCCTGCCCAATTTGCATCAGTGTACATTTCAATGTCTCTGTTGTCATTTCTTTTGAATAGCAGACCACTTCCAAGATTCATCTTCAAGTATCTCAAAATTCTCATCACAACGTTGAAGTGTTCTTCATTTGGGTTCTTCATGTACTGGCTGACAATATCTGGCCGTGTGTGAGCAAGGTAGATGAGTCGACCAACAAGTCTTTGGTATCTCCCCCTTTCAACTGGTCCACTTTCTTTGTTGATTCCAATCTTTTTGCATGCGTCCATGGGAGTATCGGCCGGTTTACAGTTCGTCATTCCAGTCTCTTCTGGAAGATCAAGAACATATTTCCTTTGTGAGATTACTATGCCATTCCTGGAACGAAGCACTTCCATACCAAGGAAGTATTTGAGAGATCCCAGGTCTTTAATCTCGAATTCCTCTGCAAGATGGTCCTTCAATGCTGTTAATTCTTCCTCATCATTTCCTGTCAAGATTATATCATCCACATACACTATTAGGACAGCAATCTTTCCTTCTAAACGAAATTTTACAAACAGTGTGTGGTCAGATTGACACTGTGTGTAACCGAGCTTTATGATGAACTTGGTGAATCTTCCAAACCATGCACGAGGAGACAATTAAGTCCATATAGTGCTTTCTGCAGCCTACATACTTTGTTGCTGTTTTGTGGATTCTCGAGTCCTGGCGGTATCTCCATGTATGCTTCCTCTTCAAGATCACCATTTAGGAAGGCATTTTTTATGTCAAGTTGATGCAAGTTCCAATCACAGTTTGCAGCAATAGAGAGTAGAATTCTGACCGTATTTAATTTGGCTACGGGTGCAAAAGTTTCTTGGTAATCAATACCATAAGATTGCGTGTATCCCTTTGCGACCAATCGAGCTTTTAATCTTTCAATGCTCCCATCTGCTTTGTGTTTTATAGTGAAAATCCACCTGCAACCTACTGGTTTCTTTCCTGGTGGCAGCTCTGTAGTCCTCCAAGTATTGTTCTTCTCAAGAGCAAGAACTTGATAGGCATCCTATTACGTTTGTGTATGCTAGGAGGGATAAGGGGAAAGGAAAAGCAAAAGGGTAGTTGCTGTCCAAGGGGGTATTTGTCAATTAGAAGTTAGTTATGGGAGCTGTTATTGGGTGGGAATAGGGTGCATAATAATACAGTGAGTAATGATATATATAGCTAGTAAGAGTTCAGTTGGAATTAGGCTGGAATTGAGTTGTATTTTCTGTTTGGAGAGACCAGGCTCTCAAAGTACCTGGGTTTCAATACAAATCTGAGTTTTATTCATTCTGCTCTGTATTATTTCTTTGCTGTTATTGTTTGTTTGGTTGTTTGGAAAGAATCAGATAGGGAAATTCCTATCAAATTGGTATCAGAGCACACGCATTCCATGGGACCGAAGAAGGATTTACAGAGTGAGGTACTCAGAGAAGATGGAGTTGATGCAATCTGCGTTTCGCAGAGAATTGGAGGAGTTGCGATTGGAATTCCAGCACCTTCCCAGGGAGCTGGAATCAATGAAGACAGAGGTGTTGCGGTTGCCGGCGATGGAGAAGAAGATGGATCTATTGATGGTCCACTTAGCCCAGTTACTTCAAGATTCGGGGAAGGCAGTAGGGGGATCTTCGGCGGTGGAGTCCGACCGTCAAAAGTGTGCGTTGGAGGAGGAGAATCGGTCGGGGGCGAGATCGACACAGCCGGCGGCACATAATTCTTCTCGAGTACCGCCGATCATCGGGGAGCCGTCTAATGACCATCACGAATAGCGCCATCAATCGTCGGAGCCCTGGGGTGTTGGACAGAATTTTAGCACTGATTTTCGGCCACCAAGAATGGAGTTGCCGCTGTTTTCAGGGGAGAATCCTGACGGCTGGGTGTATCGAACAGAGCGTTATTTTCTGCTTATGCATTTGACGGAGCTGCAGATGCTTGAAACGGCCATTATAGGGCTTGATGGTGATGCTTTGACATGGTTCCAGTGGGAGAACCAAAGAAGGCCGATAACGTCTTGGCGAGTTTGAAACAACAAATCCTTCTCCGTTTTAGGGCGTCGCTGGTGGGGTCAGTCTCGAAGGAGCTTCTTTCCGTCACACAAACCACCACGGTCAAAGAGTATAGGCTGCGATGGGAGATGTTAGCTTCCCGGGTACCCGATGTACCAGACCACGTGCTGGAAGGCAGTTTTGTTCGCGGGCTTCAAGAGAACATTAAAGCAGCTTTACACATACTTCAGCCCGTGGGCTTGGCACGTATTATGGACACGGCCCAACGGATAGAAGAGGGCCATCAACTCTTGCAAACGGGCCAGCCCATTCGGCCAATAATGAACAAGCAAACCCTAAGCCCAATCACCCTCAATCGAAACGTACAACACTCTTCTATCGTGAAATCTCATGCGATTTCCCCGACCACTTCATCTTCTCAGGCGGCGACATCTATACGAAGCAGTTCTGTGTAGCAGCCGAAACCCCCACCATTTCGCAGATTGACAGAGTCGGAGTACCAAGACAAAAAGGCTCGCGGGGTGTGTTTTCGCTGTGATAAGAAGTTCCACCGTGGCCATGAATGTGACCAAAAATTTCTGCAAGTGTTGTTACTGTCGGATGAGGAAGACTCCGTTGAGACGGAGGACTCGCCGCCCCTTTCCTCGGACACGGCAGAGCACTGTGAATCGGCGGAGACGCTGGCCACCCTTTCCCTGAATTCTCTTGTCGGAATTTCATCGGCGCACACTATGAAGTTAGCGGGGCAGATTGGTAATCGGCCAGTAACGGTGTTGATAGACAGCGGAGCGACTCATAATTTTATCTCGACAGAGATAGTGGCCGCAGTGGGCATGCCAATTACAGCGACCACTTGCTATGGAGTGCTATTGGGGACGGGAGGAAAGGTCCGAACAGAGGGAATTTGTGCCAATGTCGAGCTGGATTTAGGAGCGCTGCGGGTTGTCACAGATTTTTTACCATTGGAGCTGGGGGGGGGCTGATGTGATTCTGGGTATTAAGTGGTTGGAGACGCTGGGGAACATGCAGGTTAATTGGCGATCAATGGTGATGAAATTTGAGATGGGAGGGTCTTGGATTACACTACAAGGAGACCCCAGCCTATGCAAATCTCCTATTTCACTCAAGGCAATGATTTTATCGGTGGAAGGGGAGGCGCAAGGGTTTTGGGTTCAATTGGGAACGCTGTCCACTGACGTTTTAAGTGAGCAACAGCCCATTCCGCAAGCAGTAGCATCGGTTTTGCAGGAGTTCCAGTCCGTTTTCGACATGCTAGTGGGTTTGCCACCTATACGAGCTCGGGAACATGCCATCATTCTTAAGGAGGGGGCGGGGCCGGTATCCGTCAGACCATACCGCTATGCTCAAGTTCAAAAGGATGAGATTGAGAGATTAGTAACTGAAATGCTTACTGCAGGAATCATACAGCCAAGTAACAGTCCATTTTCGAGCCCGGTGTTGCTAGTTAAGAAGAAGGATGGGAGTTGGCGTTTTTGCGTGGACTATAGGGCCCTAAATAGGGAGACCGTGGCTGATAAGTTTCCGATTCCAGTCATAGATGAGCTGTTGGATGAGCTTCATGGAGCTCAAGTGTTCACCAAACTTGATTTGAAGTCCGGTTACCACCAAATTTAGGTTAAGGCAAGCGATATTGAGAAGACAGCCTTTCGTACACATGAAGGGCATTATGAATTTTTAGTAATGCCCTTTGGACTAACCAACGCCCCAGCGACTTTTCAAGCGCTTATGAATGAAGTGTTTCGCGATTTTTTGAGGAAGTTTGTGTTAGTGTTCTTTGATGACATTCTTATCTACAGCCCGTCTTTGGAGGACCATTTAGCTCACTTACATTTGGTCTTGGAACGCCTTAAGGAACACAAGCTTTTCGCTAATAGGAAGAAGTGTATGTTCGCACAAGCTCAGGTGGAGTACTTGGGCCATGTGATTTCGGAAAGGGGGGTGGCTGCCGACCCAAGCAAGCTGGCTGCAATGGAGACTTGGCCGACACCGAGGTCTATTAAGGAGCTAAGGGGTTTCTTGGGGCTCACCGGCTATTACCGGAAGTTTGTACAAGGGTATGGGAGCATCGCGAAGCCGCTTACAGACCAGCTTCGCAAAGATTCATATGGCTGGACAAAAGAGGTACAAGGGTATGGGAGCATCGCGAAGCCGCTTACAGACCAGCTTCGCAAAGATTCATATGGCTGGACAAAAGAGGCAGATTTGGCTTTTATTCAATTAAAGAAAGCAATGTGTACGGTGCCCGTTTTAGCTTTGCCAAATTTTTCAGCTCCGTTTGTGTTAGAAGCCGATGCGTCCGGGGCTGGTTTAGAGGCTGTTTTGATGCAAAATGGACGCCCCATAGCCTATTTCAGCCAAGTATTATCACCAAGAGCTCGCATGAAGTCTATATATGAGAGGGAACTTATGGCAATTGTTTTGGCAGTCCAAAAATGGAGGCCTTACTTGTTGGGACGCAAGTTTTTGGTGCGGACAGATCAACGCAGTTTGAAGTACTTATTGGAGCAAAGATTGGTGGCCCTAGAACATCAAAAATGGCTTACAAAGCTGCTGGGGTTTGACTTTGATATTCAGTACAGACCGGGTTTGGAAAACAAGGCAGCGGATGCATTATCGCGCCTACCATGCGAACCGATCTTGGCTGCCATTTCAGTCCCAAATGTGGTTTCTATTCCGGATCTTCAAGCACATATTGCGGCTGATCCAAGTCTGTCCACCATAGTGAAGCAATTAAAAGAAGGGCAGCAAGTAACGGGGTATACTTTGGTGCAAGATTGTTTGAAATATAAGGGGCGTTTGGTCCTTCCGTCTTCCTCCCCTTTTATTCCGTTATTATTGCAGGAATATCACAGCAGTAACATGGGTGGACATTCAGGTGTGTTCAAGACTTTTCAGAGGATGGCAGCTGACTTATATTGGCAAGGAATGAGAAGAGATGTACAACAGTTTGTAGCGGAATGTGCGGTTTGCCAGCAGAATAAGTATTTAGCTCAATCCCCGGCGGGTTTGCTACAGCCCTTACCTATTCCAGACCAAGTTTGGGACGGCATTTCAATGGATTTCATAGAGGGGCTGCCGAAGTCGAATGGCTTTGACTCTATTTTCGTTGTGGTGGATCGTTTGAGTAAATATGCTCATTTCATACCCCTCCGTCACCCATTTACAGCAAGTTCCGTGGCAACCAGCTTTGTGAGAGATGTTGTCAAACTCCATGGCGTACCACGCTCTATTGTTTCAGCCCGCGACAAGGTATTCCTTAGTTTATTTTGGAAGGAGCTATTTCGGCTCCAAGGCACAAGTTTGAAGAAGAGTACAGCCTATCACCCACAATCTGACGGACAAACTGAGGTGGTAAACCGCTGTCTTGAAACATATTTGCGGTGCTTTGTTAGTGCTAAACCGACCCAGTGGGCGAAGTGGGTACCATGGGCAGAATATTGGTATAACACATCATTTCATTCAGCAGCGGGAATGACCCCTTTTCGTGCATTATATCATAGGGATCCTCCTCCACTTATACGCTTCGAACCAGGCAGCACTAAAGTATCGGCGGTGGAGCAAACGCTTCAAGAAAGGGATAATATTCTGGAGTTGCTAAAACTAAACCTGCATCGGGCTCAACAACGAATGAAGACACAGGCTGATAAAAAAAGGAGGGATGTGCAGTTTAAGGTGGGGGACTTGGTCTACATAAAGCTGAGACCATACAGGCAGAAAACAGTTGCTAAACCCGTCAATGAGAAGCTCTCTTAGCGTTATTTTGGGCCATTTCCTATCCTGGAGCGCATTGGGACAGCAGCATATCGTCTTCAGCTTCCACCGGATGCCACAATACACCCTGTTTTTCATGTGTCGCTGCTCAAGGGGGCTTTGGGACAAAATCAGCAACCATCCACATTACCTCCTGAATTAACAGCGGAGTTGGAGTGGATTTTGACACCAGAAACTGTTCTGGAATTTCGGCCAGGTACTCAGAAAGCAGCCCCTCAAGCATTGATAAAATGGAGGAACATGCCGGACTGCGAAGCAACTTGGGAGGATTTTCGAGTGATTCAAGAGCAATTTCCAGACTTTCACCTTGAGGACAAGGTGAAACTTGTGGTCGGCGGTATTGATAGGCATCCTATTACGTTTGTGTATGCTAGGAGGGATAAGGGGAAAGGAAAAGCAAAAGGGTAGTTGCTGTCCAGGGGGGTATTTGTCAATTAGAAGTTAGTTATGGGAGCTGTTATTGGGTGGGAATAGGGTGTATAATAATACAGTGAGTAATGATATATATAGCTAGTAAGAGTTCAGTTGGAATTAGGCTGGAATTGAGTTGTGGAGAGACCAGGCTCTCGAAGTACCTGGGTTTCAATACAAATCTGAGTTTTATTCATTCTGCTCTGTATTATTTCTTTGCTGTTATTGTTTGTTTGGCTGTTTGGAAAGAATCAGATAGGGAAATTCCTATCAAAACTTCATCAGTTATTGCCTGTGTCCAACCCTTGTGCTTGAGAGCATCAGCAATAGTAGTTGGAATTTGAATGCTGTCATGAGCAGAGATGAAGGCTTGGTAGGATTGAGACAATCCATTGTAGGATATATGTTTGCTGATTGGATATTTTGTACATGATCTAACCCTTTTTCTCTGAGCAATTGGAAGATCAGCATTATCAATAAGAGGAATATCTTCATGTAAAATAATGTCCTTACCTGAGTTTGTTTCTGTAGGGGTTGGATTAGGTTCCACTGATGATTGGTGTGCAGGTAGTTTATTCCTTCGAGTATAAACACGAATTGGGAGTAGGGACTGATTTGTCATCGGTGGCTGTTGGTCAGTGTTTGTGGCTGGATTTTCTGGCTGATGATTAGAGCTGGATTTAGAGTGTGTGTGAGGCTGAGAATGAGTTTCCGAGGGCTGCTGGTCAGTGAGTGATGAGGGGGCTGTTTGAACAGCGATTATGCTTTGCCAAAACTGGGATTCCTGTCCATTCTCCCCCTGAATGGTAGTTTTGGAATAAAATGGCTGAGATTCAAAGAAGGTAACATCCATGGAATTGTACACTTTCTTTGTAGTAGGAGAAAAACACTTGTACCCTTTTTGGTGCGAAGAATACCCAAGAAAGATACATTTCATGGAACGGGGTTCTAATTTACTCCTAAACTGTTGGGGTATATGGACAAATGCCGTGCAACCAAATATTTTTGTGGGAAGAGATGATGAGAGTAGTCTACAATGTGGAAAATGATGAAGGAGACTTTGATGAGGACTGTGAAATTTTAATACTCTAGATGGCATTCTATTGATTAGATAGGCAGCGGTAAGTATAGCATCTCCCCAAAAATGTTTAGGCACATTAGAAGAGAACATTAAGGATCGAGCTACTTCTAATAAATGTCTGTTCTTACTTTCAGCAACCCCATTTTGTTGAGGTGTGTGGACACATGAGCTTATATGAATAATTCCCTGATCTAAGAGATAAGATCCAAGTGTAGATTTGAAGTATTCTAAAGCATTATCAGTTTTAAGAATCTGAATTTTGGCTTGGAATTGTGTTTGGATCATCAAATGTAAGTGTTTGAATATGTTTTCTACCTCTGATTTGTCTTTCATTAAAAACAGCCAGGTTAGCCGTGTATGGTCATCTATGAATGATACAAACCATCTAGAACCAGAAATGTTTTGAACCCTAGATGGTCCCCATACATCACTATGAATGAGTGAAAATGGCTTAGAGGGATTATAGGGAAGTGGTCTGAATGTGCTTCTAGTATGCTTGGCTAATTGGCAAATTTCACATGTGAATGAACTAGGATTTTTATTAATGAATAGAGATGGAAACATTTTTTCGAGATACACAAAATTGAGATGACCTAACCGATAGTGCCATAACATAATCTCACTATCTTTATTGATATTGGAATTAAAAGATTGATAAGGCATGGAAATGGAAGCTGAACACTTTGAGTCCAGGTTGGGAGAGTTGAGGATGTAAAGGCCCGATCACAATCTAGCACTGCCAATCATCTTCCTTGAATCCAGTCCCTGAAACACACACAAGTTTGGAAAAAATTTAGTTTCACAGTGAAGATCACGGCTTAATTTGTGAAGATCACGGCTTAATTTGTGAAGATCACGACTTAATTTACTAACTGAAATTAAATTGCACTTGAGAGATGGAACATGGAGCACTGATTTGAGAATTATGTCCCTTGACAAAATAATGGAACTTGTTCCCATGACTTTAGTCAATGATCCATCAACAACTCGAACTGTGGAATTAGAGCTGCTTGGGCTGTAGGAGCTGAACAAAGTGCCATCTCCAGTCATGTGATCTGATGCTCCGGAGTCAACGATCCATGGTCCAGGAGCTATTTTTCCCAATGTACAGGCTGTTGAGGATGATGCAGAAGTCACTTGTTGTTGGCTGAAGAGTTGTTGCAAGACCCCAATTTGCTCCTTGGTGAATGGGGCTTCAAGTTGTGGTGTTTCTTTTGTCACAGCTGCAGCATTACCACGATCCTCAGAGTTTCGAGGCTTCCAATTAGCTGGTTTTCCATGTATTTTCCAGCAAGTTTCTCTTAAATGTCCAGGCTTTCGGCAATGATCACACCATGGTCTTCCCTGTCGAGTTTTATTTTCGTTGTTCTGTAAACCTCGGGCAGCAAGTGCTGATCCTTCTTCGACTGGTTCTTCTTGTGGTCCCATCATCACTTTTCTTCTGCTTTCTTCGTGTCGAACTGCTGAGAAAGCTTCTTTGATATTTGGGAAGGGCTTCATTCCCATTAATCTTCCCCTGACTTCATCTAAAGACTTGTTGAGGCCGAGTAAAAACTTGAATGTCCTCTTCTGCTCAATGATACGCTTAAATGATGTGGCATCTTCTGGACAGTGCCATGAAAATGCTTCAAACATGTCAAGCTGTTGCCAATGTCGAGAGAGAGAGTTGAAGTATTGTGTTACAGATAGAGATCCTTGTCGAAGATCATGGAGATATGCCTCGACTTGGAATAATTCTGAGGTGTTTTTAGAACTGGAGTAAGTCTCCCTTGCAGCATCCCAGATCTCCTTGGCTGTCCCATAGAGAAGGAAATTTTCACCTATATCATTGTTCATGGAGTTAATTAACCATGACATGACTAAGTGATATCGCCTGTGAGGTAGTCTTCTTTTCCTTTGCCGCAGATGAACATCAGTACCGATTGTGACCATTGGAGAAAATTCTGTCCATTGAGTCGGTGACTAGTAACAATCGTGTGTAGTCCTTCAGATCCTCCTTGTGGATTTGTGGCTGAGGGATCGGTATTGGTTGAAGAGATTTCGCTGGCTGAGGAAGAAGAGGTTTGAGATGCTGAACCATATTTAGTCATGGTGAACGATTGAATATGATTGAGAAGAGGTGATAAATATTCAGAGATTCGGCTCTGATACCATAAAGAAAATTTGGAATAAAAATAATTATTTTATTTCTTCTTATTTTTCACTGAAAGAAAACGTACAAACAAATATATATAGCCTTTTCAGACTTGAAGCTGTTACAACTAATTAGCTAAAAACTAGGAAAGCTTGAAAATAGATAAAATACTAAGAAATAGTCAGACAAAGAAGAAGTCAGACAAACATTAACCTAATTCCCTAAAATATTAAAAATATTAATTAAATATAATCATAATTTCCACAATTTGTTTTAACCAATACTAATTTTATTCATTAGTAAGTTGATGTTTGTTGCTATTTATATGTGGATATGTGTGTGCGCATGCTATCTTGGTTGTGTGATAGAAGAGAAGTGAAGAAAGATGGCTATTTAAGGTAAGCCTTGGGCGTGTCAGAGGGAAGAGGAGAAAGGGGGCTATTTTTGGTAACAAAGGAAGGAAAGGGAAATGACCAAAAATGACAATTATGATGGCTATTGAATTGTGATCTTCCCACATGGCAAATTCGAAATTGGGTAACAAAGTGAAAGGGAATTGATTCTCTTTAATTATGACGATGAGTTTTGGAAGCTCACTGTAGGGAATTTCGAAAATCATAAGAGGGAATCAAGTGAGCTAAAAATTGAAACTAAGGCATTATGACTATGGTTGATTTGATTTAAGTATTGATAGTCATTAAGTGTGATTGAGTGATAAGATTTTGGGTGATTAGACTATTAAGGGACGTACAATGTATGACATTAGGACTAGGTTCAAGATTTGGTAATGAGACTTAGAGAGGATCATGGTATTAATTGAGAATCATAGGAATTAATGGGAATCAATCACCATTAAGGGCAGGGTGCTACACGACTATATATAGAGGTGGTTGCCTCATTTTTCCTCACACATTAGAAAGGAGACGAGAACTAGAGGGTGGCGTGAAGAAAAGAGAAGGGAAATGTGAAGGAAAGGCTAGAGTGAGACTCGGGATTTTGAGAGAAAGAGTAGAGAATAATCAAAGTTTGGTAAGCTTTCGTGATTAGCCTCTTCATGAGTTATTCTTATTTATTTTATGGTTACCTAAGAGCTGCTCTTTTGATGGTTTAGAGGTGTTCATTACAAGTGGGTGTGGTTGAGGGTTCGGCTACTTGCAATCCAAGAGGTATCATTTGTTTTGTTTTGAGGTTATTATATGCTAGGGTTCTTCTCATGACTTTGGGGGATAGTATTTTGAGAATTTTATTGCTTTGCATGGCCATGCAAACACGTGTGGGGCTTAGATCTTTGGTGGTTTTGTTTTATTGTTATTATTTTAAACAAATGTTATTATGGTGATAGGTTTGTGACTTGAAGCGGGGTTGTTATATTTCTCAAAGACTCTCTCACATACCAGGTTAGGAAGTAGACATGTTTTGTGCTATATGATTTGTTATGAAATTGCGTGTGGTATGCCAAGTTTAAGGAAACGTGCAAGGTTTTGAAAGGCGAAATCGCGAGGCGAGGCGTTTTCTCTTAGTACCGCGAGGCGTAAGCCTCGAGGCGCAACGAGGCGTTTTCTCTTAGTACCGCGAGGCGTAAGCCTCGAGGCGCAACGAGGCGTACGCCTCAACTATAAGAACAAATAAAATTTAAAAAATATAATAAAATTCATAAAATATCCTAAAATTCATGAAATTTCATAAAATTCATAGAATTCATAACAAACAACACATAAGTCCATATCAAAGTCATAAAAGTTCTAGTTATAAGTCTTAAAATCATAAATAAAATGCATTAAATCTCCAAGAACTCTTCACTTTCTTCATCATCACTCTCATGAAATTGTATAGCTCGTCCATCATCTCCATCTTCACTGTCATCTTCTCCTCCTTCAAATTCATCTTCCTCATCCAAATTCACTTCAATTGGTGCTTGATTTCTTTTCCTCTTCCTCGGTGCTAAACTTCCGCCCTCATCCTCAATCTCAATTTCCCCACCAACTTCGATTGCTCTACTATCACCATCCTCTTCATCATTTGGATTGGCTACCCATTCATCATCAGAAGACACATTTTCAACAATCAAAGGATCATCTTCCTCTCTTCGTGATTGTTTCTTAAAAAATTTGTGCTTCAACTTTTTGTTGTACATAATGTACACCAAACTATTCATCTTTTTTGTGCTCAGACGATTTCTTCTCTTTGTGTGCACTTGATTGAACGTACTCCAATTACGTTCACATGCCGATGCTGAACAAGTAAGACCTAGAACTCTTGTTGCAAATGACTTGAGTTCTGGAACTTCATCTCCAAAGTTGTCCCACCATTCAACTATACAAATTAAAGACATGAAAAAAGAAGCAAAGTAATGAATAATTTATTTTATAATATTAATATAAACTATAATAAAACAAAAAATGAGATAAAAGTTTAAGTATTCACCAGGTGGACGTGTTAAGTATGATGTTAAGGATGATCTGAAGCCAAACAATCCTCGCTTGTATTTATACTCATCAAGTTGGGCATCGACCTTCACATATGTTTCTTGGTCCTTGATGAGTCTATCCATGCACTTATACAGACCAGTTTTAATCTCTGGATGCTCGGAAACATTGGGACTCCATCTGAATCGAGGATTCAAGTAATATGCAGTTGCATGCAAGTCGCGATGCAATTGAAACTCCCACTTTTGATCAATGATCTCCCAAATCTCCTTATATGAAGACACGTCTCCATCTAAGTTCTTTGCTATCTTTTCTTTTGCCTCATCCATAGCACCATAAATAAATCCCATTGCCGGTGTCCTCTCACCATCAACTATTCTTAAAACATTCACAAGGGCTTTGTGGTTTTTATGGAATAAACCACACTAGGCCAAAATGTATTATCATTCATTATGATTTTCTTCACAGCTTTCCCTTCAGGTTTCTTTGCCCATGCACAACTTGACCATTCTTTTGAAACAAACATCATTTGTAGTGGTTGCTTCAATTGATGCATACTTTCTAAAGTTAGAAAGGCAGTGGCGAATCGTGTGACAGCTGGTCGAAGAAGATCTTTCTTTGCAAATTTTCTTGTTAAACTCAACACCCATTGATGGTTATGGATGAAATTGCTAACTCTCTTTGCTTTAAGCAAAGCATTTTTATGTTGTGGCAATTCTCCAATTTTCTCAAGCATCAAATCAATACAATGAGCAGCACACGGAGTCCAATACAAACTTTTTCTCTTCTCCATTAATAATCTTTCAGCGGCCTTGTATGCACTTGCATTATCTGTGACCACCTGAATGACAATATCTTCTCCAATTTCTTCAACAACATCATCAAGCAATTCAAACAATTTTTGTGCATCTTTTACACAATCTGATGCATCAATAGTTTTCAAAAAAACAGTCCCATAGGGATTGTTAACTAGAAAATTGATCAGACTCCTATTTCTCATATCTGACCAACCATCTGATAATAATGAAACCCCTGTTCGTTTCCATGTTGCTTTGATCTCATTCACAATTTCGGATGTTGTCTTCTCTTCTTCTTTTAGTATCCAAGTCCTCATTTCATGCATTGTTGGAGCTTTCAATCCTCGACCATAATTCCCAACCGAACGCAACATATTGAAATATGATGGGCTTCTTGCACAATTAAATGGGATCCCATTCTCAAAAAAGAATCTCCCAATATCTAAACATACTTGATTTCGATGCTCTTTAGCACTCGTTGGAGTCATTTTTGTGGCAGCGGTATTTTTTTCATTTTCCTCATCTCCTTTATTCTCCATAAATCGATCCATAGGCCCTCTAACACCTCTAGAACTATTGCTAGGACAAGAATTCACACCCTCCAAAGGATTGCCACTACCAAAACCACTAGGTCCATCACCAAAGTAGGATCCACAATCCACCGCCTCATCAAACTTTCGTTGAGAAATAAATTTTGTAGTTTCATAGTCTTTCAAATATTGACTTATCTCCTCCTTGACTTCTTTAGGTACTTTAGGACATGGTTTTACATCTTTGTGTGTACAAGCAAGATGTTCTTTCACTCTCTTCACCCCTCCCTTAATATCTTTACTACAAAAATTACACTTTAAATACTTGTATCCTTTTTTTCCACCTTTTTCCGGCACTTCTATTTCAACACTATACTTCCAAGCAGGATCTTTTCTACTCATCCTTCCCAACTTAAATTCAGCAACTAAAAGCATAAAATAAAATTAAAAATTCAGCAACTTTAAAACAAAAACTAAGGAAATTAAAAAACAAAAAACAGAGAAGATTAAGGAAATTATTTACCTCTCTAAAATAATCAACTTTGACAAAAACTAAAGCTGGTAGCTGCCTTGACTTTGAGAAAAAGAGGTGAAAAAAAAAAAACTGAGATGATGGGTGAGAGGAGAGAGCTTCTTGCTTGAAAATGAGAGAAATGAAAAGAGTGTGAGGGAGAGCTTGGATGATGGAGAGAGCCTACTGTGCAGTTGGAGCTTGCTGTGAAGTGTGAGGGAGAGCTTGGTGCTGCCGTGAAGGAGAAAGAAAAGAGAGAAAGATGGGAGATGTTGGTTCTGCCGTGAAGGAGAAAGAGAGGAGGGAAATAGGAGAAACTTAGGGTTTTTTTAACTTAAAATCTGATCACTTAAGCCCAAATTTTAAGCCCATTTAATTAAAAAAAAGCCCAAAACATTATTTTGAAAAAGGCCCCACGGTTTGAGGCAATAAAACAGCCATAAAAAATCAAGACCATGAGGCGTACGCCTCGGACCGCCTCACCCACGTGAGGCGTGCGCCTCACTGCCACACTATGAGGCGGCGCCTCAGATACGTTTTTTCACTGCCTCGCCTCGAGGCGCGCCTCGAGGCGTACGCCTCAAACATTTTTTTAAACCATGGAAACGTGTTCTTGGAAAGATGAAAAGTTTGGTATCAGTTTTCCTGGTATGACCAAGGTGGTCTGCGAGGATCTCTAGTGCTTCCTCCCAGTCATATTTTCCATTTACATTTAGTTGCACGTATAAGTGTTCATATGTTTATGTTATGTTGTTCTGAGTTGTGATTGTGATCTGCTATCTTGTTGGTTTACTTTCTTTACTGGGTTGTTAGCTCACCCCCTTACCTTTCCCCCTGCAAGTAATAAGTGAAAGCATGCTTTGTGATGTATGGCGGGTTGCGATCCTTTCCAAAGGGAAGTATGTACGCTGTGAGGGGCCTTATGAACGAAAGCAATCAAGAGCGTCATAGTATCTATGTTGTCTTTATTAGTTATTAATTTTTTTGGACCAACTCTTATTGCATGAAATTATGTTTTTATTTTTATTTTAAACAGACATCATGATGTTATTGCATGTTTTTAAATATCTTTAAAGAATGAATGTTCCATCTTCAGTATAAAGTTAAGTTTTATTTCAAAATATCTCTTATATCAAGAGAGGTCAAATTAGGGCATTAAAAAGTGGTATCGAGAGCTAGTCGTTCATAAGCCTGAAGGACTCTCACAAAATACACACAAAAGATTGGAAAGAGCTCAACTCATTGTTTGTATAGTTGCTTTATATTATCTTTTGTTGTATGTATGTTTGATTCTTTATTTGTATTGTGTGCAACTGATCATGCCTTCTACTGCGAGAGCACGTAGGGAAGTTATCCTTGAAGAGATCAGAGATATCCGGAAGATAGAGGAGGATATGCGAAACCCTTGCTCATTAAGTAGGCTGTGGATCATGGAGATCAACAGTAGGATTCAAGGCATCGTGAATCCAAGGGGAGCAATGGTCTTAGGAAGTAAGAAATTCTTAGCACTTAGGGCAGACATTCAAAGACCCTAGAGCTAGAGATAAGGTCTACTCCTTATGGACAGAGATATTGGAAGATAATAGAAGGCCCAGATATATTTCCAGCCCTCGTCACCCGTTTTGCCCATCAGTATGAAATGTTCATAGTAGAACATACTGCCACAGCAGAAGACGATGGATCCATATCGGAGGAGGTAGAGATGGTTTGACATCACCTTACCCCTAAGCTTTATGAACTAGTCATTTGTTCAATACCTGTCATCTCAGAAGAACAATTTTATAGGTGCCTTGAACAAATGACTAGTTCATAAAGCTCAGGGATAAGGTGATGCCATACCACCTCTACCTTCTCTGATATGGATCCATCCTCTTCTATTGTGACAGTATGTTCTACTATGAGTATTTCATATTGATGAGCAAAACAGGTGACGAGGGCAGGATATCTATCTGCGTCTTCTATTATTTCTTCCAGTATTTCTGCCCATAAGGAGTAGAGCATATCTCTAACTCTAGGGTCTTTGATGGCTGCCCTAAGTGCTAAGAATTTCTCACTTCCCAAGACCATTGCTCTCCTTCAATTCATGATGCCTTGAATCCTATTATTGATCTCCATGATCTGGTTGCATAGCCTACTTAGTAAGCAGGAGTTTCGCCTATCCTCCTCAATCTTTTGGATATCTTTGATCTCTCTAAGGATAACTTCACACGATACAAATAAAGAATCAAACATATATACAACAAAAGATAATATAAAGCAACTTTACAAACAATGAGATGAACTCTTTCCAATATTCCATATGTATTCTGTGAGAGTCCTTCAGGCTTATGAGCGACTGACTCTTGATACTACTTTATAACACCCAATTTGACCTCTCTCAATATAATAGGTATTTTGAAATAAAACTTAACTTTATACTGAAAATGGAACATTCATTCTTTAAAAACATGCAATAACATCCAAATGTCTGTTTAAAATAAAAAAAAACATAATTTCATGCAATAAGAGTTGTTCCAAAATAATTAGTAACTAATAAATACAACATAGATCCTTTGGCGTTCTTGATCGCTTTTATTCTTGATCACTTTCGTTCATAAGGCCCCTCACAACACATACGTCCCTTTGGAAATGATCTCAACTTGCCATACATCACAAAGCATGCATTCACTCATTACTTGCAGGGGAAAAAGTAAGAGGTGAGCTAACAACCCACTAGAGAAAGTAAATCAACAAGATAGCATATCACAACTCCGAACAACATAACATATAAACACTTGTGCGTGCAACTACATGTAAATGGAAAAGATGATTGAGAGGAAGCACTAGAGGTCCTCGGTCATACTACGACAGCTGATGCCAAACTTTTCATCTTTCCAAGAACACGTTTCCTTAAACTTAGCGTACCACACACAATTCCATAACAGATCATATAGCACAAAACATGTCTACTTCCTTACCTAATATGTGTGAGACCTTACCTAATATGTAAGAGAGAGCCTTTGAGAAATATAACAACCCCGCTTCAAGTCACAAGCCTATCACCATAATAACCTTTGCTTAAAATAATAACCACCAAAGATCTAAGCCCCACACGTGTTTGCATGGGCCATGCAAAGCAATAAAAATCTCAAAATACTATTTCCATAGTCATAAGAAGAACCCTAGCATATAATAACCTCAAAACATATGATACCTCTTGGATTGCTAGTAGCCGAACCCTCAACCACACCCACTTGTAGTATAGAATGAACACCTCTAAACCATTAAAAGAACAGATCTTAGGTGAAGAGGCTAATCATGAAAGCTTACCAAACCTTGATTATTGCTCTACTCTTTCTCCCATATTCCTGAGCCTCACTCTAGCCTTCCTTTTCTACTGCTCACGCCACCTTATAGCCTTTCCCTTCTCTTTGCTTCACGCCACCCTCTAGTTCTCTTCTCTGTGTGAAGAAAAATGAGAGGCAACCACCTCTATATATAGGCGTGTAGCATCTTGTCCTAAATGGTGATTGATTCTCATTAATTCTTATGATTCTCAATTAATACCATGATCCTCTCAAAGTCTAATTACCAAATCTTGAAACCAGTCCTAATGTCGTACATTTTACGTCCCTTAATAACCTAATCATCCTAGATCCTATCATTCATCATACTTAATGACTATCAATACCTAAATCAAATCAACCATAGTCATAATGCCTTAGTTTCCATTTTTAACTCACTTGATTCCCTCTTCCTTACGAATTTCGAAATTCCCTACGAGCTTCAAAAAATCAGCTCATCATCATATTTAATCTTGGTATGTGGGAAGATCACAATTCAATAGCCATCATAATTTTGGTCATTTCCCTTTCCTTTGTTACCAAAAATAGCCACCCTTCTCCTCTTACACGCCCAAGGCTTACCTTAAATAGCCATCTTTCTTCTCTTCTCTTACATGCCCAAGATAGCATGCACACACACATCCACATATAAATGGCAACAAACATCAACAATTATTAAACTGTGTGACTGGATATTACAGTCTTTCAATTCATCTGGGTGTACAATGATTCAAAAATGATGTATTCTTGTTTATGTTTCAAAAATGATTCTCCCCCTCTCCCCTCCAAGTTTTGTGTTCTGAAAAACATGCTCTTTATAACTTGTTCATGACTGGGGAGGTTGTGAAAATAATTCTTTACACAGAAAGTACAAGGAAATCAAAGAGATATGTGGCCAAAATTGGCTCTAGTGTATTGATAGTAAAGAAAATACAGCAACACGGATGATGGGATTTTGAGGGGCCTAATCTTCCCACAAGGATACACTGTACCCTCCCACAAAATCTCAACAGTAGAAATCCCTCTCACACTTCTTCCTTCTTTTATCTCCTGAATAGAAAACGCCCAAGGAACCTACAGATTATTCTATGCCCCTTGTGCTCACCACCCCCCTTCCCTATCTAACTCACTTGAACAATTTGCTAGGCTGCCATTGGTCCGTTCTTGTTTTTGCTTAGCAGTAGTCGTACCAGGTTTTAGCAGGAGTACGTTTAAGGTTTTTAGGGAGGGAAAAAAAGTAAATATGGATTTAAAAAGAGAATTTATGTCATCACAGTTGAGTCAGTATGAGAGAATATGAGATACGGGCTAGCTTAATGGGTTTACAATGTTAAATTATATAAGGGTGTAATGCTCTCTGATTTCTGTAGGGATTGGGATTTTCTGTTCTTCTATCCTAGTTTTGTCACTGATTTTATGGTTTTTCCATCACATTTTTTTTTCTTGCATTTTCTCCATATTTAATGAGTTCTGTTTCTATTAAAAAAATTGTCATCACAGACAAATTTATGGTTGTAATAAGATCTCGTTTTGAGTCTTGATTGATGATTATTGCTATTTTTTTTCCTTTTGCCTTCATGGTATGCATTTTGTTTTGTTTTACTATGACTATGGTATTTGTAAAAAAACATTTTTTTTAATGATGCAATTAAAATTTCCTCATGCTGACGTAAAGGGGGTTAGGCACCCTTTGATGCTTCTTCAGTGGACAATATGAGAAGGCTCGTGGAACATTCTGGTGCTCCAGGTCACATATATCCCTTAGCTTTACTGTGCCATGATATCATGCCCCCTCCACTCCAGGTATGATGACTTCTCTATGCTGGTTTCTCGTTAAATTCTAAGTTCCCTCATCTGTTTTATAACTTCCTGTTTTTTCAGGTAGAAAAAGAAATTGGAGAAAAAAGAGTTATCTCCTTCCATGGGGTTGGAGTATCAGTGGCGCCAGCCATCAGCTTCTCCAAAATTGCTGTATCCCACGAAAGTTCGGAGGAGGTTGGTTCTACTCATACATCCTGGGGTTATTTGTAATCCTCCTTATGTAGATGCACTTTTTTTCTGATGCAACTGTGGCAAAGTTCTTTTAACCATTCAAAGGAGGATCATAAATCTGGTGGAGTGGATATCATGTCCATAGGATTAAATACTTTGATTTATTATTATGATTTGTTCTTTTTGCAACTCACGAGGTCTTAATGAAATATACTAAAGGATTCACCATTAATTGATGAGATAAGTCGGTAATCCTCTTTTGTAACACTAACAAGGGTGTACAATATCTTGTCCATAGTCCATTGTATCTTGCAATCTTGTTTCTGCATACAACTACTTTCTAGAAGTGCCAAGTTACTGAACCGAAATTGGCATTATTTTATATTTAATTGGTATCTATTTAGTATCTTAATGAATTTTATGTCTTATCTTTCATCATTTTGTCTGTCATCTGTAGAACGCTAAAGAGGCATACAAGGAGGCATTTTATGGTTCTATATCTGAGCAATACAATGTGCTCAAATCAGCTATACATGGAAAACAAGGACTAAAGGCATCTTCATCCAACGTTTCTTTGTCTCAAACTTGGACTTAGTCAATCTCTTTCTACCCAGTCTATTAAATTGCTTTTTAATGATCAGGTATCCCCCTAATTCTTAAAGCTCCGTGATATAGCTAGACAAAACTTTATTGCTTTATGAAGTTGTAACTACGGGGAATCTACACAAAATTTTGCAAACCTTGAGGAGGGTTCCATTATCAAAATGATTCTTTAAAAAGATTGTCATTTGATTAGACATGTTAGCATCTACTGTCACACCAAGTTCATATCTCACAATCTATTTTCAGTAAATAGCTTTGAAATAGGCCCTTTCTAATATGGTCATGCATAACTTTATTTCAGACTTGGTGTTTTTTGACATACTTTCACAGCTCCTTTATCAAAAGCCGGCCGGCTGGTCCTTCAATATAAGTATGCTTGGAGATAAGTAGTCCAGTTACTTTTATATTCCGCAGGCTAATCTGTTTTATCACCATCACATGGATATTTCCTGTGTAGATGCTAAAACAAAAGCCGACTGCGTTCTTTAGAAACTCAGGCTGCTTTGTAAACCTTAGCTTTAGGAATTGTTTATTGTACAGCTGGAGAGAGCAAGAAAAGTAAATTTCTTGTATATGTTACTCAATTTTTAAGTCGGTATCTTGCATTAAGCACTGTCTAAGGTTATTATTTCATTTATTTTTAATGCGATAATAAATTGGCAACTAGAGACCTGATCACATAGAATAGAATTTTAGTGGCTTTAGCTTGGGTTTTACTGCTTTGAAGTACTTTTAATGTTGATCAGGTGGCACTTTTTCTGCTTCTTCTAGTCTTGTTTACACATTATTTATTTTTTCAAGGGATTTTAATCCTATATTAGGCATTTATTATGTTTTTATTTTGTTAAAAACAGTGTGTGTAGTCTGTTTGAGATCAGCTATAGATAATTTCTGACAGTTATAAGCTGTCTATTTAATTTTGTTGCATGTAATATGAACTTGGAAGTTGGGAAGTTGTGTTCTAATTGAAAATCAGGGTAAACTGTTAAAAATCTGGGAACCTGCTAGTTTTGGAATATAATGACGATCTTTCATACTTTTATTAGTTTCCTAAGTTGTCATATTACCCTTTGGAAAGTCTCGAAGCAGTTCAAACTAAAACGGAAATTTAACTTTTTAGACAAGAAAGCCGCACAAGACATACGATATTGATATAATAGTTACACCCATATTTTTACGGCTCCTTCTGGCCAAGGTTCTTTAAGTTATTGGATTGATTTTTTTTTTCTTTCTTTGCAAAAGTTCTTTTTTGAAGAAGTCTCAATTTTTTTTGATTAATTATTTTTTAAATTAGAACAATTTTTATAATTTTAGTTTCTTTTTGAAGAAGTCTCAATTTTTTTTTGGTTAATTATATTTTAAATTAGAACAATTTTTAAAATTTTAGTTTACTTATAGAAGAATTTTTTTTATTAATATCCAAAACTCTTTGAAAAGAATTTTTCATTAAAAAGATCAAAAGTTTACATAAAATGGCGGTTGACCAAACTATAAACGAGTCATTAAGTGCACATACTAGTTTTATTGTATCTGATTCTAGAAATTTGATATCTAAGCCGATAGCTCGCGGAAGACGGTTAAGAAGTTTTTTCTTTATTTTTTTATTTTTTTTATTGGGGAAGGAGATTCAAATTTAGGATCACTTCTTTGTGACTACAAAATTTTAGTATCTTATACATTATTGGGAGAAGATTGTGGCCAACGGCAATGTAAAATGTTTTTTTGGATGGGGAATGTAAAATGTTACTACTTTCTAAATTGTAGCAAAATTATTCATACGTCTTTTCATTTTCTCTATTTTATTTTAACTAAAACAAAACGTATAACACAGCAACTCCTTTTTTTTTTTTCGCATATTATTATTATTATTAGCATTATATATATAATAGTAAAATACAAGCCTGTAAATTTGAAGAATTCATGCCTATCAACATTTGTAACGTGGCTTATAAGGTCATTTCGAAGATCTAGCTAATAGAATGAAGCCTCTGATGGACAAGTTGATCTCTCCTTTCCAATCTGCATTTGTTCAAGGTAGATGGATTGCGGAGAATATGGTTCTTGTCCAAGAGATTCCTCACTCCTTCAAAACAATGAGGGCCATGGCAAGATATGTGGGGCTTAAAATGGATCTCTCCAAAGCCTATGACAGGCTTGAATGGAGTTTTATCTTAGAGGTGATGAGGGGTTTAGGCTTTTGTGAGAAGTTTGTCCAACTTATTCATTGGTGCATATTGCTGGTTTCTTTTTTCGATTCTTCTCAATGGTGGCCCTCTCAAGAAATTTACGCCTCAAAGGGGGTTGAGATAGGCCGACCCTCTCTCGCCCTAACTATTCATTCTGGCAAGTGAAGTGCTCTCTCGACTTCTCATGAAGGCAGAGCTGGAAGGAAAGATCTCAGGGATAAAATTCCATGGCTCCGAGTTAACTATAATTTATTTGATGTATGTAGATGATTTTATGATATTCTGTGAAGATAAAGAGGATCAAGTTTCTTATTTGAAGGATATTCTTGATAATTACTGTAGATGGTCTGGTCATAAGGTGAATCATGATAAATCTTCAATATTGTTCTCTCACAATGTCTCCTCGAAGTCTAGACAAGAAATTTGTGACTTGGTTTCTTGGAAAATAGTGGATCCGAAAGAGAGGTTTCTTGGGAATCCTCTAATCTTTTCCAGGATAAAAAGGCTGACTTTGGATATCTAATAGACAAGATTGTATCTAAAATGGAGGGATGAAAATGTAAGTTGCTATCCTATGTTGGTCGGGCTACTCTTATTCGGTCAGTAATACTTAATTCATCCATTTATTCGATGTTACCTTTCTGCTTCCTAAAGGGGTTTGCTCCTCCATAGATAGTCTGATTAGAAAATTTTGGTGTCTCGGAGGCATTGGAAATCATCATTTTTTGTCTCTATGTACTTGGGATTCAGTTTGTCTCCCCAAGAGTTTTGGGGGCTTGGGATTTAGGAAAAGTAAAGATATGAATTGTGTTATTCTGCGTAAATTGGCATGGAATTTGTTTGGTTAGTGGGAACTCAGCACCGTGGAGTGAGGTGTTCAATGCGAAATATAAGGCAAAACAAAAGTTTTGGTCAACTAGCACCCCTACTATGGTTTCTAAAGAGGCTAAAGGCATTTGGTCTACTAAAGAGATTCTCCTTCAAGAAAGTTGTTATCTTATTGGAAATGGAGATTCCATAAATTTATCGAATGCGCCTTGGCTCCCTGCTATACATGGAGGTTTGCATCAACAGTTTTTCAAACCCAGAATCGAGGACCATTGTCAATCTCTTAATTTAGTTCTTATCCAATCGACACAAGGGAATTAGGGGTGGGATTTTTCTAAGCTAGATGGGTTGTTTCCCCTACAGTTTGCAATATCATATCCAATTCACCCATTCTTAGCAGGAGATCGAATGATGACAGATTAATTTGGATGCAATCTATTGAAGGAATTTTTTTTGTTAAAGGTGCCTACTCGACTATCATCAAACACAGAGTGGGTACTCAAATCCCTACTTGGAAGGCTTTATGGAAATCCAATCTTTATGAAAGGCACAAGGTGTTCTTATGGCGGATTGCAAGAAACTGTCTACCTACTACAGGCCGTTTGGGCTTAATTTTTCAAACCCCTCCAACCACCTGCAACCTTTGTAATAATGGTCCTAACACAATAACACATATCTTCCTACACTGTCCTTTAGCAAAGGATCTGTGGTTTGGGAGTTGTTATCTAAGGTGAAAAATGAATTGTATTCTCATATTTTCATTAAAAAGCAATACACAACTAGGAATCTATCTTAGGAAACTATATAATTAGGAACCTAGAATTAAGCTAATTGGACAAATAATATACAACTAACATTCTCCCTCAAGTTGGAGCATAGATATTAGTCATGCCCAACTTGTTACATAGATAATCAACCCAAACCCATTTAAAACTTTCATAAAGATGTCCCCAAGTTGTTCTCTAGTCTTCACATATCCTGTAGAAATCAGACCTTGTTGAATTTTCTCACGAACAAAATGATAATCAATTTCAATATGTTTAGTTCGTTCATGAAACACATAATTAGAGGCAATATGAAAAGCAACTTGGTTATCACACCACAATTTTGCTGGTACTGAAGTTTTAAGTCCTACTTTAGTCAAGAGCTGATATATCCACATTATTTCACACTGTTTAACGCCCAAACGTGACTCCCACTTAGCGGTTGTTGTAGTATAGATCGGGCGGTCAATTCCACAAGGAGGCAAATAAATAAAGTTAATCAATAAATAAAGTTTAGAGATAAATAATATGAAGAAAATAGAACAAGTGATATTTTTGATGTTTTTGAAATTTAAAGATTAGAAATAAAGATAGAATAAAGTGTGATGTAACAATAGGTAACAAGTAGGAAGGATCAAGAGTCACCAATATGCATACTTATTTATTTGGATCTTTGATTCACAAAAAATTACACAAATAGATAGTTCACATCCCAACTATTCATTTGGAAGATTTAACATTGAAGCACAAATATATTTCACAAAAATGTATTCAAGTGATTATTATTCTTTACCATGGAAAAATGAGATAAATCTTATGAGAAATCTAAAAATGACATTATACCATTGGCAATAATGCAATAAAAGATTGGACATAAAACCTAACACAAATATTACTTTTACTATTTATAAAATACATAGAAAGAGCATGACTAATTCTATATAGATTTTAGCAAAAGTACATATATATATGAGTGAGATGGAGAAAATGATAAATATATTCTCTATATTATTTTCACTAATTTGATAATACATAGAAAGTGCATGACAAAATCTATATACTATTAGTAAACATAAATATAGATAATAAGATGAAGAAGTAGAGATGAAAGAAAATAAATCACTAAAATATATAAACTTTAAGCACAGGGTGAATTAAAAATACCAAACAAAGTCATAGTGCATATATGATTATCCTAACCTTCATAAGAAGGTTAGCCTATTATGCTAGACATTCTCATGAAATTCTAGAGAGAAAATATGAGAAATGAGACTAAAATTTGGTAGAGTTTTGCTATCTAAAAATTACATAGAAAATGTGAAGAAAGTGTCCCTATTTATAGATGGAGAAAATGACTAAAATGAAATTAAACAACAATTTGAGGTTTACAAAATAAATCTGAAATATTAATAATAAAATATGATTTTGGAAAATCAAATCTTATTATAAATATTAGCCTAGTTATTTTGGTGTATGGTCAAAATGCCTTTTTTCAAAAGCACCAAAAAAGATGAGCTTTAAAGCTCAAAATGGTAATTTTGCAAGGCCCAATACCCACAAAATATGGGTTGAAAGTGGCTGGTGGCAGATGGGGGTTTTGACCCATTCCCAGCCAATGGGAAACTGCCACGTAGGCAGCTGGTTGGGCTTAGAGGAGCTTCAGATGGGCCTGCAGATTGAGGTATTTATGCATTTGGGCTGGCTTTTCGTTGGGCTTCAGATACGGGCCATTGGAGGACATTTGCATGTTGGAGGAAATATGGAAATATGCATGCTGGAGGAAATATGCAAGGCGTGACTGAGATATTGAGGAGTTGGCCGAGTCAACGGCTGGAGCAAAGGACCCAAGAGGTTGAAGTGCTGGGCGACGTGGCGGCCTCGGGTTGGCTGGAAGGAAGACGCGTGGCGCTGGGAGGGAAGAATACCAGGCGGGCCTGGGCTATTTGGGCCGAACTTGTGGGCCAATTTTATTCAATAATGCCACAATTTCCACTATATTTTCAGTTCTAATTCTTTCCTTCTTGCTTTTTTTTTTCTTTGTTTCCAAATGCCAAAAATACCAATTAATTCCTACAAAATAAAATAAATTAAATCATAATCACATATTTTTATTTATAAAATAAATCATATTAATTCCATGAAAATATTGATTAAAACTTAATTTATTTTGACTATTAAAATCAATAAATGTGTATTTTTTACCACTAATCACACATGCAGACTGTGCCATAGCCCTATATTTTGACTCTGCACTGGATCGTGACACAACATTTTGCTTCTTACTCTTCCATGAGACCAAATTCCCTCCAACAAAGACACAATAACCCGAAGTGAATCTTCTATCCATTTTGGAACCTGCCCAATCTGCATCTAAAAAACATTCAATATGAGTGTGCCCATGATTTGTATACACGATACCACGTCTAGGTGATCCTTTCAAGTAACACAAAATTTGCTCTAACGCTGCCTAATGATGAACTGTTGGAGATGACATAAACTGACTCACAATGTTGACCGAATATGAAATATCTGGACGAGTCACGGTAAGGTAATTCAACTTCCTAACCAATCTTCGATATCTCTCGGGATCTTCAAATAGTTCCCCATCTCCTGTAAGGTGCATGTTCGGAGTTATTGGAGTACTACAAGACTTTGCTGTAACGCCCTGGTTACCCCAAGACAGTTACTGTGAACTTTGAACCCTGCTTAACTCGCTAATCGAGTTCTTTGGTTAAAAACGTGCATCTAGGTGTTATTAAATAGGTTAAGGTGGAAAACCAATCAAAAGGAAATGATATATTTTATTTAAAACATAAAACTGTTCATGGGCCCACAAAACGTTTACAAGTTATTTACAATTCAAAACGGTCACTACAGTGTAAATTTACAACCTGCCGACATAAGCGGTAAATATAGGGTTAATCTCTAGTCCCTCTGAGAAACTCCTTGGCCGTGGTGGTCAAGCGGTCGCATATGTACACATCGCCACCTAAGCTCTCCACTCAAGGCTGGGTGAGCTTTTCTTTCCCTTTACCTGCACCACATAGCACCCATGAGCCAAAGCCCAGCAAGAAAACTCGATACTGCATATATATATTATCAAACGATGATCATGATAATCATCCAGGACTTATAGTCCTAAACTGATGAGTGACAGATGTATAAGTCACTAACATGGGATTCCGCACCCTTTACAAATGAGTGATCGAGTCACTAGCTTAACAAAATATGTGACTGATGAGCGAGTCACCAATGTAAACCAAATGAGTGACCATGGAGTCACTACTATGGGTTCCGTACCCTTAGCCATGTGACGATGGGGTCACCTGGACCTTCTGACCCTGGCTCTAAGTAACTAGTCATGGAACTAGTCAAGCGCTTTTAGTTTTCATCGAACTTGGGGTCGGTCCGACATTAATGCTCATGATGAGTCATTCAATGCAGATGTCGATTAGATCTAATCTTTATCGGCTTGCATTAAACATGCTAAAACTGTCATTGACTCATAAGTCAATGCCATACGACCAGTGCTCAAAACTACTGTCGAACTTGACTAGTAAGTCACAGCTTCACAGCTAGTTCTGACACCATTGCCGATTCTGACTAGTAAGTCAGTGCCATTCACAGGTAAGCAAGATTTGCTAAGTATTTAATATACAATCCATGTACACATTTAAACACTCAACATGTCTCAATAATAACCATGCATATCACATATGAGGTGCAGTTTTCTTACCTCGGGTTCGAGCGAGAATTAGTAAAAGAACGACCCTTGAGAACGATCTGAATTTTAGTTCCTTAGCAGTCACCTAGTCATAACCAATTGAAATCCATCAATAAGGTAAATCAATAAAAGGTTCACAATCTAAAACCTCACTCTTGGGATCAATCCCGCACTCTCGGGACTCCCAATCCGCCCAAACGGGGTAAAGGAACCAATCCCCGAGCCCCCAAAGTCATCCCGAGCCCTAAAAATAGGACTTGCTGAAGCTGACCTAGTGTTGGGGCGCTGCTAGGTAGTGCTAGGGCGCTGCCCCAAGTCAGAGAGACCCAACTCTCTGCT
Organism: Humulus lupulus; assembly: GCF_963169125.1. Lineage (NCBI taxonomy): Eukaryota > Viridiplantae > Streptophyta > Magnoliopsida > Rosales > Cannabaceae > Humulus > Humulus lupulus. Next base: position 157,540,647 of record NC_084797.1, on the reverse strand, counting down.
CTGCCTAGTGCTGGGGTGCCAGGAGTGGCGCTGGGGCGCCACCTGCAGGACCATATTTTTTTTGGTTTCCTCCCCTGCGATTTCCCCTGAAAACCAAGCCTTCAAACCATCCCCAAACATCACCCAAACATGCCCTTTAACCCCAAAACTTCATCTAAACCCCAACCTCATCAAAGCCCAGTAAACTTCCTCAAAAACTTCCATTGATTCCCAACTAATCACTTCAAATTTCTCAACTGAAAATCATTAGAAAAATAGAGTATAGCTAAAGTTCATGGATGGATTCTTACCTCAAGCTAGATTTGAGTCCTCTTCAATGGATGAACTAAGGCTCTAAGCTCCAAACTTTGATTCCCTAGCTTGGTTCTTCAAATTGGGATTCAAAAATTCCAAAGGAGGAAGGAGGAGGATGATGATTGTGAGAAGGGATGAGGAAGCTCTGTTTTGGGTAAGCTTCTACAGTCCAAAGGGTTGATATATATCTTAGGGGTGAAAAGATTATTTTGCCCCTAGGTCAAATAAAGGTTTCTAAAGACTCCCAAGGGTAAAACTGTCATTTTCCACCTATTTCGTTAATCATAATTAACACCCTCCAATTCCCATTATTCTCGATACTCTCAAATACCAATAATTCATATCCCGTTACCATTTAATTCCCAGCAACGCTCTAATCACCAAATTACCCTGAGACTCACCCTGAGCCTCGAACTTAGTCCTGTTATGACTAAACCGCTAATCTGCACTCAAAGATCGTCTCATGCCGAATGGCTCAAAAAAATCCACATTATAATGTGGCCTCAACAATATATCACCGATATGCATACAAATATACAATTACGCCCTCAACGGGCCAAATTACCAAAATACCCCTGTGATGAAATGTGGACCCACATGCCTGCATTTAACATCATATTATAATATAATTCACATAAACATGCATATAATAGTTTAATGGCATAATAAAACAATTATGGCCCTCCCGACCTACTGATCCAACCATTAAACCATATTAGGGGTTTTGGGGCATTACATTTGCTCCCAATTTTCCTGTCTCAGTTAACAAATCAAGGACATATTTTATCTGAGATAGAAATATACCTTTTTAACTTCTTGTAACTTCAACACCCAAGAAGTACTTTAGAACCCCCAAATCCTTCGTGTGAAACTGAGTATGAATGAAAGACTTGAGAGATGAGAATCCTGTATTATCACTTCTAATAATAACAATGTCATCTACATACAGAACTAACAGAATAATACCAGCCTCTGATTGTTTGTAGAACATCGAATGGTCATACTTACTTTTCATCATACCAAAATTTTCAACAATCTGACTAAATTTTCCAAACCAAGCACGAGGACTTTGTTTCAAACCATATAAAGATTTGTGAAGACGATAAATCTGTCCATACTCCCCCCCCGAGCAACAAAACCAGTAGGTTGCTCCATATACACCTCCTTCTGAAGATCACCATTAAGAAAAGCATTCTCAATGTCAAGTTGATGCGAATGCCAGTTATGAGTAGCTGCCATCAAAATAAACAACTGAACAAATGTCAATTTCGCAGTAGGAGAAAAAGTATCTAAATAGTCCACGCCATAGGTTTGAGCATAGCCTTTAGCGATGTAGAATCCCAGAATGTTTACTTAGTTAGCTAGATAGTTAGTAGTAGTGATAGTATTTTAGATTTTGTGGATTTTGGTTCAAACCGGGACTTAGTTGGAAACTCATAACAACAATTATGGATTTTATAAGTTTAACCTATAGTTTAAGAATATTAATTATAACATAAGGTTTGATTAATCTTGCTGGTCCTAAATATATTATTTATTATAACCTAAGGTTTAGATAGAGCCAATAAGAGCATGACACTTGTCATAAGCATGATTATTAAGGAATTAAGTATTTTGATGATAAAATAAAGAAATAGAAGCTTTAGCACCTACCAGAAACTGTTATAGTCGTATTATGACTCAGTCAAAGCAGTTATTCCATTCAAATTATGCTAAAAAAGTGCAATTACGTGTTTAAAATATTCACGTATGCCGATATATTGCAGCTTGGAGCCGATATATCGCCTAACGAAGGATACAGAAAACACGTTGACGTTGCACGAACGTACGAATGGAGGCTCAAGACTAGGGCAAAGCTGATATATCGCCATATAGGGGCGATATATCGCCCTTGGTGGGTTAATTTTTAATTTCTTTGTTTTTTTTTAATTTAAAAATAAGGCTTAACTACTTAGACCTACCTCTGAACGTTTTGACTGAGTCTTAAGTCTCTAATTGACGAGTATTCAAATATTTTTAAATTATATTCATTATTTTTATTCAAATAAAAAAGGGGTTAGTTTCACTCCTTACCTCTATAAATAGGACCTAGTACCCAGCCCATCCTCTCATTCTTCAAGCTGTGATCAGAGACTCCAAGGTGCTAGTGCTACCATAGAGTGATAAATACTTGGGTTGGGAAAAAGCTTTGTCATTCTTAAGCTTTATAAAATACTTGGGAAGTGAGGTTTAATGTATTTCAGTATTGATGTTAGACCAATCCATAAGGTCAACTAAGGTATTTCTATTCTCTAAGTCCAATTCTTTAAACTACTTTAGTTTTTCTTTAGTTCCTTGTATTCAGATCCTAACTTTTGATATTGGTTTTGATTAGGTTCTTGAAACTTAAAGATCTTTCTTGGTAAGTTTCTTCTTGAAGGTTTAGTTCCACATTTATTCTTTACTCTTTAGAAATACTCACCATTCTTATTGTTGGTTTTAGGAGTGTTCCAAGTCCCACATTTGTTCTCAAATATCCCGGTTTTGGTAAGGAAAATAGGATAGAACTTTATATGTTTATATGATATGTTATATTATGATATGTTATATTATCTAATGTTATGTTATCTTATGTTATGTAGTGTTTACATTATAGTATGTTTATAGACCTTGGGCATATGACTTGTCTAGCTAGCAAGCCCCAATAATTTATGGGCATATGACTTGCTTGGCTAGCAAGCCCCATAAATCTATTGGGCATATGACTTGCTTAGTTAACAAGCCCCAAGTAGTATAATGACCATTGTAGTATTATATGACACATGTTTATAGTATATGTGTTTATGATATAATTTATGTATATGTTTTATGTTGTTGGTAGTTTTTCCTTGCTGGGCATTAGGCTCACTCCTTTACTTTTAGTGTGATGCAGGAAAATAGATACAAATGCGGAAGGATTCTTGGAAGCTTGCTTGGCATGTGTGTTGAGGTGAATGGAGTGGATGGGCTGTGTGTCGATTCGAGGATGATGTTATTTTCTTTAGTCTCTTTAAATTACGTTTTTATGTATTTTCCGCATTTAGCTTTGTAAACAATTTCATTTAAAGTTATGTTTTATTTTAAAAACAATGAGCTCATTTATGTATTACAAATATTATGTTAAATTTTCAATAAAGTTATGAATATTTCTCATTTATGTTCTCTTCAAAGTAGTAGTTATGCCTAGTAGTTTTAATGGTCTAAGTCTTAGAAATAGTTGGGTCATTACAAGCGACAAGATGAGCCTTCAATCGAGCCACTGATCCATTCGGATTGACCTTAACTGCAAACGCCCATTTGCATCCTATAGCCCGTTTCCCTGAAGGTAAATCCACCAAGTCCTAAGTATCATTGTCATCTAAAGCATTCATCTCCTCTATCATTGCATTATGCCAACTAGGATGAAAGATGGCTTCACGAACAATTTTAGGAATGGATATAGAATCAAGGGAAGCAACAAAAGAACAAGAGGAAGATGACAAGCCGTTATACGAAACAAAAGAAGAAATAGGATAAGTACACTGTCGCTTACCTTTGCGCAATGCAATAGGAAGATCATCGCTCGGGACTGGATCTGATGACGAAGGAGCAGGTGCATGACATGAATCAGGAGGTGGACGCCTGGAGTAGACTTGAATAATAGGAGGCTTAGTAGGAGCTGGCTCCGGGATAGGTGCAGAGGATGTGATAAAATAGACCAACAAATCATCATCCTCCCCCTGACTAGTAAGAACAGGCGAGGATGGAAAATATGATGTGTCTTCCATGAAGGTAACATCAATTGAGATAAGATATTTATTAAGACTAGGACAATAACATCTATAACCTTTTTGAAGACAAGAATAACCAAGAAAAACATAATTCAATGATCTAGGATCTAATTAAGTGACATGTGGACGAACATACCGAACAAAACAAGTACTACCAAATATCCTCGGATTAATCGGAAAATAATGACTTGTCGGGAAAAAGAGCTTTATAGGGAATCTCACCATTAGGAACAGAGGATGGCATGCAATTAATGAGAAAACATGCTGTAGAAACTGCATCGGCCCTAAAAAGATTTTGCAACATGCATTTGAAACAAGAGGGCTCATGTAGTTTCAAGATGTCTGTTTTTACGTTCTGCGACACCATTTTGGGATGCAGAATCAACACAAAAAGTTTCATGAAGTATGCCATTTTGAGCCATATATGAGTGAAATAAAGCATATGTATATTCTTTGGCATTATCACTTCACAAAGTACAAATGGAAACATTAAATTGATTTTTAATCTTAACACAAAATGCACAAAATATTGAAAACAATTCAGAACGATTTTTCATTAAAAATAGCCAAGTTACACGAGAATAATCATCCAAAAAAGTAACAAAATACCTGAATCTAGGTTTAGACAAAATAGGTGAAGGACCCCAAACATCAGAATGAACTAATTCAAAAGAAACACTAGCGTTTTTATTGACTCTAGGACTCGAACTAAGACGATGGTGTTTGGAAAAATTTACACGACTCACAATCTAATGAAGACACCTTACTATATTGTGGATAAAACTTCTTGAGAAATAGAAGAGATGGGTGGCCCAACCGAAAATGAGCCTCAAAAGCTGAAGTGACACTCGAACAAGCAATAGAAGTTGGTGTCGGTGTATCAAGAACGTAGAGGCCTTCAAACTCATGTCATTTACTAATAGTCTTCTTCGTCATAAGATCCTGAAATAAACAATGATTGGGAAAAATGAAAAGGACTTAACAATTTGGATTAAGTTTTTCTCTCTTGGTGAACTTGCCGGGCCATGGCAAAGGGAGCAAGAAATGGGGGGAAAACTAAATCGAAGAGCAAGATCAGGAAAGCTGGACCTTCATCTACTGATAGGGTTATTAAAACTCGATCGATGGATGCCATTTTAGGGGTTCAAGAGTTGGAAGTACTAGGGGATAAGAAGGAGGAAGATGTGAGACGGGCTGCTGCTTCAATACCAGCGCAATGTCAGGAAGTTTGCACAAATGTTGAGGATTGGTTATCTGCTTCAACTCAAACAATGCAGGATGTGGATGTGGGTAAGATTGTTACCTCTCCAATTTTACGATCTAATTCTTCTGACCTGAATAGAACCAGTTATAGTGGAAAGAACGTGGTTGGCAATGGTTATTCTTTGATCCAGGAGAAAAAACCTGGGATTAAAATAGAACTGGAGGATATAGCTAAGGAGGTGAACTATTGGCAACCTTTGATTGTATGCTATGTTCTAGGAGCTAATCCCCCAATTTGAGTTCTAGATGGATTTGTGTGACATTTATGGAAAGAACATGTGGACAAGGTAAGAATCATTTCTCCAGGTATTTTCATTATTCGATTTCTTTCCCTGGAATTTCGTGATCGTGTTTTGGATGGTGGCTACTTGTTCTTTGGCAAGAAACCTTTGATTATGAAGCCATGGAATCCCGTAGATGACTTCTCTAAAGAGGATATTTCTTCAGTCCCGACTTGGATTCAATTGGGAGGTTTAGACATCAAGTATTGGGGTGATCGATCGCTTTTTAAGATTGTGGGGCAGATTGGGAAACCGATCCAAGTTGATAACATAACCAAACATAGAGACCGATTATCTTATCCTAGAATTCTTATTGAGGTTAGCATGACTCAGGATTTTCCTTCTCAAATATGCTTTATGAATGAATTTTATCAGGAAGTGGAACTTCAGGTGGAGTATGAATGGATACCCATTACGTGTAAGCATTGTTCTGGTTTAGGACATGAGTCTCATTTATGTAGGAAGAGTAAACCAGCTAAACAAGCATGGGTTCCTAAAAAGAGTGAATCAGTGCCGATTTCTGGTTAGCCAAATATAGATGCAGAAGGTTTTCAAACAGTGACAACGGGGATTAAGATACATGAACCGATGGCAACTACAACTATAGTGACAAATCAGTTCCATATGCTGGCAGATGATTCTATCATAGAATTGACTCAAAGGACCAACATTGGAAGGGAGGGGGGAGATCCCTCTATATTCAATGGATAGAATACTTTGTTGGAATGTATGAGGGATTAACATCCAACATAAGCATCGAGAGATTAAGCACTTAATCCTTTCAAAGAGTGTTGGTTTGGTTAGTCTTATCGAGACAAAAGTGAAAAATAACAACATGGGCTCCCTTTATACTAGTTTATTTTCTGGTTGGTGTTTTACTAATAATAATCCTTGGATTGATAAAGGCAGAAAAATAGTAGCTTGGAATCCGAAAATGTACTCTCTTGATATTAGGGTATGTACTACTCAATTGATACATTGTTTGGCTCAAGTACCAAATCGGGCAGGAAGTTTTTTTTATCACTTTTGTGTATGGTCTTAATGATGAATTGTCAAGGGAACAGTTGTGGAAAGATATGTAGGAGTTGGCCTTATCCATTGCTGATCCTTGGATGGTGGTAGGGGACTTTAATGAGATTCTTTATCATCATGAAAGAATAGGTAAAAAGGTTAACACAAAATCCTCTACCAGCTTTCAAGATTGTTTATCATTCTGTCATTTGGAGGATTTAAAGTTCTCAGGGTGTTTCTATACTTGGAACAATAAACAGAAGGCAGAGGAGAGGGTTTATTCAAAGATGGATCGTGCTCTGGTTAATTCACAATGGACAGATAAATTTCCAAACTCAGAAGTTGTTTTTCTTCCGGAAGGACTCTTTGACCATAGTCCAGTCCTTGTTACTTTCTATTTGGAGTTATCAATGGAGAAGAAGCCATTTAGATATTTTCGGATGTGGAAAGAAGCTCCCTCTTATGCGGTCAAGATTCAAACCAGTTGGAATACTCCAGTTATTGATACTGAAATGTTTCAAGTGGTTTTGAAATTGAAATGGTTGAAACATGTGTTATTGGGCATTAACAGAGAAGGCTTTTCTCATATACAACAGGCAGAATTTCAGGCAAATTTTTTGCTGATGGAGACTTAGGAAAAACTGCATAAAGATCCGCTTAATGACTTCATTATCAAGCAAGAACAAGTGGCTAGAGATAATTTCCTCCATCTCCATAAAGCTTACATTATGTTTTTGGCTCAAAAAGCTAAAGCAACTTGGATTGCTAATGGAGATGAGAGTACTCATATTTTCCATGCATCTCTGAAAGCTAGAAGGATACATAACATAATTCTTTCCTCAAAAATGAGGATGGAATTTGGGTTGATACACCAGTTGGAATCAAGGATGCATTTTTAGGTTATTATCAACGATTGTTGGGGAAATCTATGTCACAAAGGAGGGAAGTTTCTCAGTCAATAGTGAATTTAGGTCCAGTTATTTATGAGGCTCATATTCGGATTCTTACAACAGACTTCTCACTTCAGGAGGTTAAAGATGCTATTTTTTCAATTTCAGGGATGAAAGCTTCTGGCCCAGATGGATATAGTAGTTACTTCTATCAAGATAACTGGAATTAGGTGGGTTTGGAGGTTAGTGCTGCTGTCTTATCCTTCCTCAAATCGGGTAAGTTGCTTAAAGAGATTAATGCCACGACTATTGCTCTCATTCCTAAAACAATCTGCCCAGATAATGTTTGTGATTTCAGGCCTATTGCATGTTGTAATGTCATTTATAAAACCGCATCTAAGATGGTTTGTTCAAGACTTCGCCAAATTCTACCTGACTTAATAGCAGAAAACCAGGGGGGATTTGTTCATGGAAGATACATAGCATACAACATCATGATATGTCAAGATTTAGTTCGACATTATGGAAGGAAAAGTTGCAAACCAAGTTGTATGATCAAGTTGGATCTGAGCAAAGCTTATGACACCATTGAGTGGGATTGTATTGAAGAGATGCTCACTGCCTTTAATTTTCCTTCAAAATTTATCCAGCTCATTATGACTTGTGTTCGAACACTGCGGTATTCATTGATGATCAATGGCTCAATGCATGGTTTCTTTGCATCTAAGAGAGGTTTGCGACAAGGGGATCCAATGTCTCCATTGCTTTTTGTACTGGGTAATACTTGTCCAGAATTATGCTTAAAGTTGGCTCATCCTCGGGTTATAAAATTCATGACAGATGTTCTGTCTTAAAGTTGAATCACTTATGCTTTGCGGATGACCTATTATTATTCTATAATGGAGATTTCATTTCTATCCTTTGGATGCCTAGGGGGCTCAAGTTGTTTTCGAGGACTTCTGGACTTTTTCCAAATGAGTATAAATCTGCAATATATTGTAGTGGCATGTCTGAGATTGAGGTTGATAGGATGCTGGCTGTTTCGGGCTTTACTCGCAATACTCTTCCATTTTGGTACCTTGGTATCCCAATATGTTCAAAGCGTATTTCTTCTGTTGAATGTGGGCTTATTCTCGAGAAAATGGTCTTCAAGATTAAACAGTGGAGCTCTAGGAAAATATCATACATGGGCAGAGTCACATTGATGAATCCTGTGCTGTTATCAATACATTCTTACTGGACTCAAATAATGATATTGTCGAAGAAGTTATTGAGGGATATAGAGGCCATTTGTAGAGCCTTTCTTTGGAAAGGAATGGCAGATTCTCAAGGTCCAGGTTTAGTTGCTTGGAACAATATATGCCTTCCAAAAGCAGCTGGAGGTTTGGGCTTTAGAAAGATTTCAGAATGGAACATTGCTTCACTGGGTAAATATGTATGGGCCATAGCTTCCAAAAAGGATAACATGTGGGTTAAATGGATCCATAGTATTTACTTGAAAAAGGAGGACTGGTGGGAGTATAAAGTGCAACAGGACTGCAGCTGGTATTGGAAGAAACTTGTTGCTATTAAAGATCTTTTAAAGTCAAATTGGATAAGTCATCTTTTATAGCAATGAAATATAGTATTCAATCAGGTCATGATATACTCTGTGATCACCCTATTAATGTACAATGGAGGAATTTTGTTTGGGAGAGACTTAGTATTCTGAAACATAGATTCATTTTATGGTTAGTAATGCTACAAAAGTTGAGTACCAGAACATATATAAGCAGATATATACCAGGTTTGGACTCAGTGTGTTTACTGTGTGGCGACCACAATGAAGACCTTTCTCACTTGTTTTTTCAATGTGTAAGCAAGGCCTGTCTATTGATGATGAAGAAATGGCTAGGTTGGCGAGCCCAAACAGAACACTACCAGCGGTTACTGCAGTGGATAACTAAAGCAAAGCATCTGAGTAAAGTCAGAAATAGTATTTTTATAGCCTCTGTTGCCTCATTGGTGTATCATATATGGAGAGCGCGTAATGATGTTTTGTGGTCACATAAGCTTTGGCATGTAAACCATATTGTAGAGGTTATTCAAGGAGAGCTCAAACTGAGATTGGCTATGACAATGCCAAATAAAACAAGCAGTGTTCATAGAGAGTGGTTTCTAAAATTGTAAAGATAGATACATGGATGTATAAAGTCAGGATAGGGGATTTTAGAAGATTTAGAAACAAAGATTGTAAATTGTACATGATATGGTTTTTGAGCAATACAATGATTCTTATTCACCAAAAAAAAAAAAAAATGAAAAGCAACAATTAAGATTATCAGTAAGTTGACTGACAGAGAGAAAATTAAAGGATAAATTAGGTAAATGTAAGATAGAGGACAAAGGAAGCAAAGGGGTAGGATTGATAGTGCTAGACCCACGAACACAAGATGGCGACCCATCAGCTAAAGTAACAGTATGAGTGGAAATGTGTGATTGAAAAGTTGAAAAGAGATGAGTGGAATTACCTGTCATATGATCTGTGGCACCAGAATCAATGATCCACTTGGAGGATGAAGAAAGAAGACACATATTGGATTTACCTGAGTCAGCAATACCAGTGACAGAAGAAGATGAAGACTTGAGTGATTCCTGATACTGTGAGAACTTGGAAAATTCATCGGCAAAAATAAGGACTGATTTATCAGAGGCATCAGTAGTAGATGCAACATTGGCCGAGTGTTTTTGCTGATTTTTGTACTGAAGCTTTCTGCACTCAAATTTTGTATGGCCTGAATTTTTACAGTAGTGGCACATAATGCCTCCAAAATCTGGCGTTCGGGTTTCAAATCCTTGTGAGCCACCACCCTTGTTTCCACTATGATTAGTTGATCTCCCAGGGACATAATTTTTCTTTCGACCGACCAAAGCATCACTAATTGGGACAGATGGAGGAGGACTTTCTGTGCGTAGAACACGACTAAAGACGTCTTGTAAAGAGGATATTTCAGAACCAGAGAGAATTTGTGACTTAGCAGACTCAAAATCAGAAGAAAGGCCAACCAGAAAACTCATGAAAGCCATTTTCTCTTGTTGGCTTTGTTGAACCTTCACATCAGGGCTAAAAGGTAGCAACAAATTAAGCTCCTCATACATCTTTTTGAATGCCATAAAATAGTTTATAAGTGACTGATCTTGTTTTTCTGCACGGTAAAAGGCTTTGCAAACTTCATACATGCAGGAGAGATTCCCTTTGCCAGAGTACAAAAATTCTAAATAATCTATTAGTTCATTAACAAATTCACAGTGATTGATCAAACCAATTACCTCACTATCAATAGAATTACGAATTTGAAGGAACAAATGAGCATCCTCTCTGAGCCATGTCAGATCACCTTTCTCCTTTGAATCATTTTTAAGAGGATCTTTAGTCAAATGATCATCTTTGTCTATGCTTCGAAGATAAAGGCGAACGGTCTTACTCTACATCCAAATAGTTCGAACCATTTAGCTTATGATCCATGATTGTAGACATCACTGGTACCACATCTGCCACAAGATAAGACTTATTTTCAGTCATCAGACCTTGAAACGTAGAAAAAAAATAGCGGAAGACAAAAGAAAGCAAAACACAGCCACACGTCCGTACGCGTCGGCGCGTGGTGGTTGGCACAAAGGATGTTGGCGGCGCGTGAGGCCCACACGTGGGGATTCCGGCGACCCACTCCGGCGGCTGGGCCGAAGATCTGGACAGGTGGTGATAACTAATTCTCTCTCTAAATTGTGGTGCCAAAAAGAACCCTAAAACACCCAAACCCCTTTTTTTTTGTTTATGTGAAAGGCCCAATGAAAACCCAATCTGAGAAAAGAAATCTAATTTCAAATTTCTAATGCTTTGATACCATGTTATCTAAGGTGAAAAATGAATTGTATTCTTATAATTTTCATTAAAAAGTAATACACATATACATACACAACTAGAAATCTATTTTAGGAAACTATATCATTAGGAACCTAGAATTAAGCTAATTAGACAACTAATACACAACTCTAATTAGACAACTAATAGGAGTAAATGGAACCTTGATCACACCTCCTCCCTTAGGAAACAAGGATGGAGTTGGTCACTTGGATCCTTAACCCAGGATTGCCTACCTCTGAGGAGAACGAAGAGTTTATGATATATGCCACGATGGTGTGTTATTCTTTGTGGATGGCCAGAAACGATTGGTATCATAAGGTTCTCAGTCTGGTCTTAAGCTCTCTTCAGCATAAAGTCATTCATTTCGTTTAAGAGTTTACTGCGTCCAAGGATAAGCATGAGCCTTCTCAAATGGAGCACTCAAATGTCCTACCTAGATGGGCTCTCCCAAGACCAAGGCGAATCACATTCTATTGTGATGCAAGCTTCTCCTCGGGAAAAGCCTCAGTAGGGGTGGTATCTAAAGACCATGGTGGAGGAATTTTATATGTAGGAGTCCATCTTTTCACTGCAACCTTAGCTACAGAGGCCGAGCTCAAAGCAATTTACCATGCTCTGTTGTTTTGAAGATCAAAAAATTGGGTTACTGTTGATGTTTTCTCTGATTGTAAAATTGTAGTCCAGGCTCTTGTTAGCAAAAAGACTTTCTGTTGGAAGCTTAACTATATCTTTGATCTCTGTTGTAATGATTTGCTGTTAGACTGTCCAATGGATTCCTCGAGATTGGAATGGTTCTGCCCACCATCTTGCTGTTTGGGGCAGAAACAAACCAAGTCCAGGTCCTGTTTCTTTATGGGAGCTAGACCCCCTTGTGGCTAGCAAACTTTGCTTTGATTTCTGATGTGACGCTTTCTGTTTTCCGAAAAACAAAATAGTAAAATACACTGCATCGCTTATTTAATATTTTATTAGAAATGCTCTAACTACAAAATGGACAAGATGTAACATCTATGTTATGCAAAAGCGTCTCTAACCATGCTAGTATATATTAAGCCAAAATAGTTAATGAAGTAACATTTTTCAACTTCTCATCAGCTATATCTAACCTAATATTAGTAGCCAAACATTTTTAGTCAACATCTATGTTTTTTTAAAAAAACTTATGTGATGTTTGGTTTAGTGGAATAGATTTGGAATTATAATGAGAATAGTAATTGAGTGGACTAATAATAGTAATAAGAATAATTGTTTGGTTTTTTTTTAATAAATCCCGGAATCAAAAAATTTTTTTGGCATTAAAATAATATATTGACAATAATATCTTTACTTGTGTATGATAAAATAATTATATTAAAGTAAAAATGGTAAAGTGATAATTTTATTTAACAATTTTAGAATTGGAAACTTATTGGAATAGTTGAGGATTAGAATAAGAATTTCTTTAAACAATGGAATTGTAATTCTATAGAAACAATAATTTCCTTTCATATAATTCAAACCAAATAATGGAATGACTTTCCAGTAAGAATGAACTTTTTATTCTAAAAGTCATTCTAGTAAATCAAACGTGCATCGACAGGTATTATTTTCGGTATCTTATCTATTAAAACATTTATATTTAGCTAAATTAAGAGAACAGTTGGTTTTACTTAAAACATTTATATTATAGTTTAATTTAAGGAATTCCTTTGGAGATCTCTAATATCGTTATATACGGTGGCTATTGAATTATCATTTTTATTAATGATATGATATTCATTTTTACCTCAAAGAAACTTTTTTTTTTTATTGAATCTGTATAAAATTTTATAAAGAAATGTTTGTATTATGTTAGCTTTAAAAAGATAAATATCTCACATTTCACAGTAGCTAGAATGATGTCCCCCCCCCCCCCCTCTCAAATAAAGAGTAGCTAGAATAGGACAATTTTCCTTTTTTCATTTTGTTCCTTTAAGGATACTTGGTCCTTTCCAATGAATCCATTCCATGGAAGTGCACCTCACGTGACCAAATTATGCATGGGATCTAATCTTCTCAATAAAATAAAAGAAACCACTTTTAATCCCACAAGGACACGTACTCTACTGTTCACTTCTGTCTCTTCTTTATGGTGTTTGTTTCATCACAGCCACTCTCCCCACTGCTATATTCAAAATAATTAAATATTAATATATTTGTCTTAATTAATCAATTAAATAATATGGGAATTATTTTTGTGCTTGTTTTAATATATTGTATTTATATTGGTACCAAACAAACAAGGAAGAGCAAGCAAAGAAAGACACAGTAAATATTAAGTATATTATTAATAAATTTGCATACTCTTGCCCCAATGCAAAGCTGATAAGGTTCCAAATCAAAGGCACTTGTTGAATTTATTTTCCTTTGATTATTAATGCTCTAAAATGTTGTATGCACGATGTTATCGAATCATCTCACATTCTCATGTTTGCCTATTTTTTTTTTCAATTTATATTTTACTCTTACATGGTAAGAAGAACGTTTACCAATAAGAAATATGGATGTATTGAATTGTTTAGTAGCATAATCATACCGAGGACTGTGACCGTGGATGATCTGTCAATACTGCTTAACAAAACTTTTTGGTACATTTCATTATCTTTTTCGAATGGAGCAAATAATAAAGTGTGTGTATGGGATCGATGTGGCTGATTTTGGGAAGGTTTCAAGCCCAACCAAATATAAAGAGGGAAAAAAAAGGAAGTAAAATTGTTAGAGGGCTTGACTTTTTTTGGATGGAGTCAGGAGTATATAGTTGGATCTTGGAAGGATTATTTACGGTTGAGTAGTGCTATTGGGAAAATGCCTGTTGTGCAATCAAATGGATCTTAAATATCACAATATGCAACTAATATAGTATATTTAAGTGAAAACAAATTAAATATCTTTATCTCTTTGTGCAATCAAATGGACAAGCCTATTTAAAAAAAAATGGACATACAAACCAATTAATATCAAACAAATAGAAAATAATTTTTATTTTATATACCAAAATACTGCCAAAAAATAACAAAAATATTGCTACACGGAAAACAAAACTTTTATACAGATAATATTTTTTTTTCAACAAAAATACAATTTTTTCCTCATCATTGTCTCGTAGAAGGATGACATTGATCTTAGAGCAACAAAAAAGTATCATAGGTGCCGATGATCTCCATCTGACAGAAACAACATCAAGATCTGAATCCAAAAACTAGAAAACAACATTCAATTTCAGGGAAATTGAAAGAAAAAAAACGGGTAAGAAAATTCTCAAACGACAATCTGTTATTCAAATAATCATAAACGTCGACGAACAATAATGCGAAATCATCCAACAACTTGGAAATCATTGGCAATCAGTGACGGAAAATCACCATCTTCAGCCACCATCAAGCTATCAACAAAAACTCAAAAAAAAAAAAAAAACACTTCTAGTAAGATTTAGAAGCAAAGATGGAAAAAAAATAATGTATAGACAACTTCAAATAAATGAGGTAAGATAGAAAATAAGTAAAAACAAAGAGATTATTTTGAAATGTATATTTATCAAAATCTTTATATGGTGTTGTTGTTATGTTGTTTTTGTGTTTATATATGTGAGCATGTGTTATAAAATGTAAAATTACCACTGAAGACATTATAATATTAAAAAAAACTAAGATTATATACCTTTCAAAAATAAAATACAATACCAATTCTAGTACAAAGCAGTGTCCTTGGGATGATAAAAAAAAATTATGTTGATTTTGAAGCAAGTGAAATTTTTTATTAAGGGATAGATAATATAAAAACCTAAGAAAAGAATAAATATTTGTTTATCACTAGTTGTTCTTTCTTAACATGTCTTTCTTTTGTGTTGCTGTACTGTTGATTATAGTTTTTTAACTGTATACGTTGCGTTGCATTTGGGGTTGACATATATTTGTCGAAATTGATCCTATGCCTCTCGGTGTTCAACCAATAATGGAGACCATGAGACTTATTGTCATAACTCCCTCTCTCACTCACTATTTTGGAAAATGGTGTTTTTCACAAAATCAGTATTTTTAATTTAGTTGTAAAAATAAATTTAATTCTTTTTACCAAATGATATTCTAATAATTAATCCAATTAAGCAAAACAAAACAAAATTGTGCCATAAATTATAATTCTAATTTTGCTTTAATTAAGAGAATATCATTTTTATTTTAATAATTTTTTTTTCATTAAAACAACAAATTAAACAACTTTAATTTTGATTTACCATCTTAACTTATTAAGACTAAATTTATTATTATATGAATTATCAAACATAGACATATAACAAAAATTATAGGACGTTCCTAATAACATGTTTCTACACCCATTTTGAAACGTAATCCACAACTACCAAGATGTACAAGTTGCCATAAGATGGAGGAAAAGGGCCTATAAAATCGATACCCCACACATTGAACAATTCAACTTCAAGAACATTAGTTAAGGGCATCTCATTCCTTCTAGAAATATTACCAACCCTTTGGCATCGATCACATCTCAACACAAAAGCATGAGCATCTTTGAATAAGGAAGGCCAAAAGAACCCACATTGAAGTACCTTAGATGCGGTGCACGATCCCCCAAAATGACCTCCACAAGGTGAAGAGTGACAATGATGTAGGATATCCTCCATCTCTTGCTCGGAAACACATCTCCTAATCATTTGGTCGACGCATTGTTTGAACAAGAATGGCTCCTCCCAAAAGTAGTGTTTCACATCATGCAATGACTTCTTCTTTTGTTGGCTTGTCAGATCCGGAGGCAACAATCCACTAACTAAGTAATTAGCAAAATCCGCAAACCAAGGAACAACTTGAGAGTGATTTACTTCGAATAATTGCTCATCTGGGAATGTCTCCTTGATGGGAACTAACGAACTTGATTCTTTTTCACCTTCCATTTTGGATAAATGATCTGCTACTTGGTTCTCCACTCCTTTTCTATCTTGGATTTCCACATCAAACTCTTGAAGCAACAGTACCTGTTGACGCGGTTCTTCGCCAACAGGTAATTAAGAAAATAAGAGGAAGGGATTAGTGCTTAACAATGAACTGAAATAGAGGAATGATCTTTTAATGGACTGGTGACACAATTACGTTTTTTAGGAAACCTTTTACTCCACCAGCCAATATTATTGTTATATGCCTGGTATTCTTTACAGGGTATTTCCTTACACAATAGAATCCAACCCTTTGCAACTCCCAGGGTCTCCATATTTATAGGAGAGGGCACCTGGGAGTTGGTAAGGGGGGTCATCCCGTGACCTTCTTACCTATCATGTCACTTCTGTGACATTCATGATTAATTCCTAATACCTGACACATGAAGTGTGGTCTAATCAATAGGTAAGGGGGATAATGGGCCGCACGGCCCAACCCAGTCGTGGGTGCCTGAATACGCACTTTCATGCTGTGTGTCCGAGAAGTCAGGGATATATCAGACACGTGATGTCTGATATATGCACGTTTACCTTGCGTGGTTGACTTTATAAAAGGTCATAGCCTCCAACTCCAGCTCGTACCACGAGCTGGATGCCTCCTCGACCTGTGGCCTTCACAGTCCTGAGTCGGTCCTTAAGTAATCTTGGCGAACCTTTGGATACCCCGAGCTAACGAGGTAGGACCTGACGACAACAACTCCGGTCATGGGGGATCCACGTGGCTGATATAATTTAGGCTGTATCTCAGCTCGCTAATAGCCCGTTGGAAAATCAGGGCCCCTGCTCGTGGTACACGACGTCGTGTAGGGCCACAGTAGGGGCTTTTAGGCTCCTCCATGAACTCTCCACATTCCACCTTTTACGCAGGCGCCGAATACGTGGAACATCGTGGTTGGTGACGGTACGTCTTCCGAGAACCGCATTAAATGGCCTAGCCTATACTCAGCCGTCGTTTCGCCTTTTGAGTGGAGAGCCTTGGATCCCACATCAGGGCAATGCAACGGCCCTCCTCACGTGGCCTTTCACGTATATAAAAGGGGTGGCCACCTTACGCATGGGCCACCCGTTCATTTGAAAATTTTATGAATTTTCCTTCTTCTCTCTTTTCACCCTTAAAAAACCCTATTTTTCTCCCGGTTACCGTTTCTACTCCAGAAGTTCAGGTGCAAGGGCTCCCTTGAAGCTTTGGTATCAACTACTCCAACGAGGCCCCAACCTAGACGACCCCTTCATCCTCTTCTCAACCAGAGCACTCCGTAAGTTTCCTGACTGTGCATGTTTTGAATTTCTTTTTCACTGTAGCCTAGGTAAATAATTCCTGTAGCTGCATGCAAGGTTTTGTTGGTTTTTTGTGGGTATGAAGGGAGAAAGCTTTTAGGTTAGGGTATCGCTTGTAGTAGAAAACCATTTAGGAGCATGGTTTATAGGGTGCATTTTCTGGGGAAATTTTCTGGGTAGGATTTTTGGTATGCTTGTTTAAAATATCCAGTACTTTGGGTGCAAAATCGGGTAGCTTAGGGGACATGCTTCACAGGCGGTTTTGCACCTCTCGCCTACTGAAACTTTCCTTCCAAGGAAAATTTCTATCCTGACCCTCTTGACACACGAATTCCGAGTAATCGGAGATCTGTTGGGAGCACAGGCACGTGTTCATAGAACCGCGTGGTCTCACTCTTCGCGGGCTGAGATTACCTCAGCTCGTGCAAAGGAAACACCCCTTTTGATTCTCCCTTATGCTTAGGTCGCCTTTTCTGAAATTTCTTCTTTTGTTCGCTAGGCGACCAGATGGGACCCAAGAAGAACGCTCCTAAGAGGATCGCAGGCAACTCGTCCTCCCAACAATCCAAAGGAAAAGAGGTGATGATAGACTCCCCAATCCCTGTCTTTGGGCCGGCCGTGGAGCAGGAGCTCGAGGTGGCGCCCGATGCGTTCTTCGAGGCCGAGAGGATCGTCTCGAAGATCACTGACCAGGGGAAAGTGAATAAGATTTTCCTTTCCCACAACATCGAACTGGGGAGGGGCGCTCTTATCGCCCGACCTCCCGCAGAAGGTGAGCGGAGCTGCGCGCCGCTCGACGAGGAGTTCGCGGCCTGGAGTGATGAGCACTTCAAGGCTTGGGCTTTCCTCCCGTTGGATCAATACTTCGCCGACTTCCTCAACTATGTGAGGTTGGCTCCTTTCCAGCTCCCCCCCAACTCCTATCGTTTATTGGCGGGGTTGAGATATCTGTTCTTGAAACAGGAGTGGGAGGTCCCCACTTCGGCAGATATCCTATATTTTTTCTGCCTCAAGGCCAGCCCAGAGCAGTGGGGGTGAGGCGACGGGTTCTATTACTTGACCCGGTTTCCAAATACGGCTGCGGTCATCGAGCTGCCCAGCCACCCCAACGACTTCAAAGACCAGTTCTTTATGTCCAAGGGGTTTCGCTACTGTGACCTGCACTACTTCAACCGTCCTCGTAAGTACCTTTCATCCTTAGCTCGTAAGTTAAGTATTGATTAGCTCCTCCCTATATCCATTTCTGACGTAGAATAATTCTGCAGCCATTTTTCGCGAGGACAGACAAGTCTGTGATCCTCGGGAGTCAGTACGAGACACTGGCGAGCTTGCCCCCCAGTGAAAAGGACTATCGCCAGCTCGTGACAGACGAGACGGTGCTGGCATGCAAGCTGATCTCTCCAGGCCAGACCTTGAACCTGAGGAGACCCCGGGTGCCTCCCCCAGCTCGCGAGATGAGGGCCATCCCCGAGGAGGAGGCCGCGGGGGATGAGGATGAGGAGGACGAGGTGCCCCTCGTGAGGAGGAAGCGGGCGCTGGAGGTCGCCCAAAGAACGGACGAGGAGAGGATCCGGTCTGGAGCAGCTGCAGGTCCCTCCGACTAAGGTAACCCATATCTATTCAGGGGCTTAGATAGGGCCACCGCAGACCCCCGGCTAGCTAGGTTCAATCCTAAACAGCTCGTCCAACGCCATCGAAGTGACCCAGACCTTGATATAACCCTGCTCCATTGTGTCGACCGGCTCATGTTGGATTACGAAAATAGCCGCCTAGGGGTACCATAGTCGTAGAAAACACCCTAGCCTTTAGGTCGGCCTTATTTGAGGAGTATGGGACTAACCTTCGGTCATGGCCATCACTCCGGGAGGGTACCGTAGCTCCGGGTCTTAGGAAATACGTAGAAGAGTCTAGTCCTGAGCCAGTCTCGGACCCAGAACCCGCGCCAGCTCGAGAAGTAATTGTCTTAGATTCCTCTGCAGAAGCTCCGGGGCCGATGGTCGTGACCATAGATTCCTCTTCTAGCTCTGGGGGTAGGATTCCTTTTAGTACATATACTTGAGTTTTGCTTTTTTTTCCCCTTATTTTTGTTTTTGCATGAATGCTTACTTGTATATTAATGTTGTCTTTGTTTTGCCAGAGGAAATGTCTCAGCCCAGGAGTAGAGATCTGCGAGCTATGTTCGCTGGAGGGAACTCCTCAGCTGGGGCCTCTGGGCCCAAAATGAAGAAGCTCCGGGTGGCGAAAAAAGCCGCTGGGGCCCCAATCAAGTCCCCTGCAAAGGGGAAAGACCAGACCCCGGCTGCCCAGGCCAAGGAGACTGCACCTCCTGCTGCAGTGGAGAACATGCCCCCGCCCCCTCCGCGAGCTCCGGCCTTTGTTCGGGACACAGGGGCGGAGCTCGGGGCCTCAGCAACCGCGCCCCCGAGGTGCGCATCTTAGTGGACCCCCAGGCCCTGGAGAAGATTCCAGACGTCTTTCGGGGGACGGTGTATGAGACGGCGAGCTACGCCGTCAACCACTTCTACCACGCCACTGAGGGAGACCTGCGGGCCATCGAAACAAGGAGCCCGGAGGGTGTAATGGATTCTTCATTGGGAATGGCCCTAACGGTAAGCTGAATTTACCCTTTTATGATCTTTGACTATCATGTCTTGCCCTATTTCTCCTCTTTTTTTTTTAAGGTAGTTGCCTCCCTGTTTTTGTAGAGTGTCTTGGCCCTTCACCGGAGCATATCCAGGTCCAGGGCCCGGCTCGAGGATATGAGGGGCGAGCATGAGACGGTTTTGGCCGCCCATCAAACTACCTTGGGCGCCCTGCAAACGGCCCAACAGAAGGAAAAAGAAGCCAAGGATGCATTGGCGGCCGCACAGGCCGAGCTGGAAGAAGCCTGCCCCAAGCTTCAAGAGGCCGAGGCCACCAAAGTCGCCCTTGCTGCCGCGCTGGTCGAGCTAGACTCTGCGAAGACTGGGGCCGAGGAAGCTAAGGCCGCCTTGGAAACAGAGAAGGCAGCTTCCAGCTCTGCCATGGAGGACATGCTCTACCACTGCTGGGTCTATAACTCGGACGGCGACTTCTCCTTCTTAGGAGTGGACTGGGAGGTCTTCCAGGAAGATTTCAAAGCTCGCCTCCAGCAAGAGGCACTTTCTGAGACCGGGGAGGCATCAGCCATGGCCGAGCAGGAGGGCGAGACAGCGACCTCCGCGAGGCAGCCCGGTGGAGCCTAGGGCCTTTCTTTTTCGCACCCACTCCTTTATTATTATCATTTTTTTTTGTGTAACTTTGCATGAGGTTTTTCCACCTCGAGACAATTGGTTTTATCAATTTTTACTTTTAATTGGTTTATTTCCTTTTGCCTCTACGTATTTTAGTTACTGCTTTGAAAAACTTAGTTCGTGTTAATTTTTGACTAATATTTCATGATTTTTAAGAAAAACACCGATTAATCAATTTAAATTAACCTCCAAGCTTTATGACCTGGTTATGTCCAGGACCTTATTTTGAAAACTTAGTTCGCGTTAATTTTTATCAATATCTCGTGCTCTTTAAGAAAAGCAACGATCAATCAATTTGAATTAACTTCTAAGTTTTATGACCTGGTTATGTCCAGGACCTTAGTTTGAAAACTTAGTTCGCGTTAATTTTTATCAATATCTCGTGCTCTTTAAGAAAAGCAACGATCAATCAATTTGAATTAACTTCTAAGTTTTATGACCTGGTTATGTCCAGGACCTTAGTTTGAAAACTTAGTTCCCGTTAATTTTTATCAATATCTCGTGCTCTTTAAGAAAAGCAACGATTAATCAATTTGAATTAACTTCTAGGTTTTATGACCTGGTTATGTCCAGGACCTTAGTTTGAAAACTTAGTTCGCGTTAATTTTTATCAATATCTCGTGCTCTTTAAGAAAAGCAACGGTCAATCAATTTGAATTAACTTCTAAGTTTTATGACCTGGTTATGTCCAGGACCTTAGTTTGAAAACTTAGTTCGCGTTAATTTTTATCAATATCTCGTGCTCTTTAAGAAAAGCAACGATCAATCAATTTGAATTAACTTCTAAGTTTTATGACCTGGTTATATCCAGGGTAGAGCTTAGTTCGCGTTAATCCTTTATCAATATCTCGCGCTCTTTAAGAAAAGCAACGATCAATCAATTTGAATTAACTTCTAAGCCTTTAAGGCGACCTAGTTATATCCAGGCACCATATGCCCCCCCAAGTAACTAGGAAATGGCCTTTCGTGGTTACTTTAGATTACACTTGCAAATATATTCAATCATGAACAAAAAGTTAATTCTCATTGCTCAATACATAAAAAATGGCCTTTAGGCCTTACAAGGGTGTCATTGATAATATCTCTTCAAATGGATGGCGCTCCAAGTTCGTGGGACTGCCCCTCCATTGAGTCGAGCTAATTTGTAAGTTCCCTCTTTAATGACCTCGATGATTTGATATGGCCCTTCCCAGTTCGGTCCCAATACTCCATCTTTGGGATCCTTACCGGCCAAGAAGACTCTCCTGAGGACCAGGTCGCCAATGCTAAAGGCGCGTTTTTTGACTTTTGAGTTGAAATAACGAGTGATTTTTTGCTGGTAATGTGCGAGTAGAAGTTGCGAATCTTCTCGTCTTTCATCAACCAAGTCAAGGGAAGCGCAAAGTAGTTCATGGTTGCAGTCCTGGTCATATGCCTGGACTCTATGCGAAGGTACCTTAATCTCCACGGGGAGGACCGCCTCACTCCCAAAAGTCAGGGAGAAAGGAGTATGACCCGTAGGAGTTCGGTGCGAGGTCCGGTATGCCCACAGAACCTGGGGGAGCTGTTCTGGCCAAACCCCCTTTGCTTCGTCTAGTCTCTTCTTAAGGCTCGCCTTTAGGGTCTTATTGACGGCCTCGACTTGGCCATTTGCCTGAGGATAGGCCACAGACGAGAAGCTTTTCACAATCCCGTACCTTTCGCAAAATTCGGTGAATAGGTCGCTGTTGAACTGAGTCCCATTGTCGGATACGATTTTCTTGGGCAGCCCGAATCGACAGATAATGCTCTTAACCACAAAGTCGAGGACTTTTTTAGAAGTTATTGTTGCCAAAGGCTCTGCCTCAGCCCACTTCGTGAAGTAATCGATGGCCACCACAGCGTATCGGACCCCGCCCTTTCTAGTAGGGAGGGCACCAACCAAGTCGATTCCCCAGACCACAAATGGCCATGGGGAGGAGATCATCTTCAGCTCGACGGGGGGAGCTCGGGAAACTGTGGCGAATCTCTGGCACTTGTCGCACTTCTTGACATACGAGATCGAGTCCTTTGACAGAGTGGGCCAGTAATATCATTGCCTTAAAACTTTTAGGGCCAAGCTTTTCCCCTCAGTGTGATCCCCGCAAAAACCTTCATGCACTTCCTGCAGGATGGCCTTTGCTTCGCCTGGAAGAACACACCGTAGGAGAGGAAGGGAGTGCCCACGTCGATATAGCACCCCGTCTACCATCGTATACCTTGGGGCCTGGTACAGTACCCGCTGCGCATCATTACGCCCTTCAGGTAGCTTCCCTTCGGTGAGATATTCAAGGATGGGAGTCATCCAGCTCGGTCTGGCGTCAATCATCTCGACCTCTGCCCCGACCTTTTCTATACTCGGTTTTTCCAGGAATTCTACCGGTACTAACCCCAGAGCCTCCGTCTCCCCGGAGGTGGCAAGCTTGGCAAGAGCATCTGCGTTAGCGTTCTGCTCCCGAGGTATCTGCTCGATTGAGCCTCGCCCAAACGCGGACAGCTCGACTTTTACCTTTGCCAGGTAAGCAGCCATCTTGGTTCCTCGTGCCTGATATTCGCCTAGCACCTGGTTTACCACGAGCTGGGAGTCATTGAAGCACTGAACGGAGCTCGCCTTCAGCTCCTGGGCTATTCTTAGCCCGGCCAGCAAAGCTTCGTATTCGGCCTCGTTGTTGGAGGCCTTGACGCCAAGTGGAATCTATGTCCCTCAGGGGATATCAAAATGATTCCAGCCCCGGAGCCGTTCTCATTGGATGAGCCATCCACAAAGATCCTCCATGACGTCTGGGTCGAGGTGACCTGGGGTGAGTCTTCTACAGGATCCTCCCGGAATCCCGTGCACTCTGCCACAAAATCGGCTAGGGCCTGACTTTTTATAGCAGTCCGTGGGGTGTACAAAATCTCAAACTGACTGAGTTCGATAGCCCACTTTAACAAGCGTCCCGATGCTTCAGGTTTTTGCAAAACCTGCCTTAGAGGCTGATCGGTCATGATGTGTATTGAGTGGGACTGGAAGTACGGCCTGAGCTTTCGGGAGGCCGTGATAAGACAGAACGCCAATTTTTCCATCAATGGGTATTGAGATTCAGCCCCGAGAAGTCTCTTGCTGATGTAGTAGACCGGTTTTTGAACCCGGTCTTCTTCTCGGACCAATACGGCACTAGCTGCATCCTCAGTGACAGCTAGGTAGAGAAAAAGGGGCTCTCCTGCCTTTGGTTTGGACAATACGGGTGGTTCGGCCAGACGTGCCTTCAGGGCAAGGAAAGCACTTTCGAACTCCTCTGTCCACTTGAATTTCTTATTTCCTCGGAGCAAGTTGTAGAATGGCAGGCATTTGTCGGTGGATTTTGAAATAAACCGATTTAGGGCTGCCACCCTTCCTGTCAGGCCTTGGACATCTTTGCGCGACCTGGGTGAGGGAAGCTTGAGTAATGAACTGATCTTGTCGGGGTTTGCCTCGATTCCTCGGGTATTGACGATGAAACCCAGGAATTTTCCAGATGCGACTCCAAAAGTGCACTTCTGTGGGTTAAGCCTCATGCCGTACTCCCATAGTATCTTAAAGCATTCCTCCAGGTCGGAAACATGGTTATCGGCAGTCTTTGACTTGACCAGCATGTCATCAATGTACACTTCCATGTTCTTCCCGATCTGGTTGGCGAACATTCTATTTACTAACCTCTGGTATGTAGCACCGGCGTTCTTCAGCCTGAATGGCATGACCTTGTAACAATAGACGTTAGTCGGGGTCATGAAGCTGGTGTGCTCCTGGTCTGCCAGATTCATGGCGATTTGATTATAGCCCGAGTATGCGTCCATAAAGGACATGAGCTTGTGCCCCGCCGTGGCATCCACCAACAGATCAATCCTTGGCAAGGGAAAACAATCTTTGGGGCAGGCTTTATTCAGGTTGGAGAAGTCGATGCAGGTCCTCCATTTCCCGTTGGGCTTCGGAACCAGCACGGGGTTGGCGACCCAAAATGGAAACTTGGCTTCTCGAATGAAGTCACATTTCTTGAGCCGAGCTACTTCTTCCTCTAAGGCCTCAGCCCGAGTTGTTCCTAGGCGCCTCTGCTTCTGGGACTTTGCAGGAATGCTCTTATCCAGATGAAGGGTGTGCATGATGACATTTGGACTGATTCCCACCATATCCTCGTGTGACCACGCAAACACATCCAGGTTATCCTGCAGAAACTTGACTGGGTCTGCTTTCCTCTTGTTACAGAGGTTTTTCCTGAGCTTGACCATCCGTGAAGGATTTTGTGGATCGATGTTTACTTCCTCGAGCTCTTCAATAGCCTGGAGCTCAGACTTATCCTCGCCTATTCGGGGGTCAATATCCTCACTTAAGATGATATTTTCCCCTTCAGCGCTCTGAGGTTTTTCAATCTCAGGATTAGTTAAAGGTTCATGAGATTCCTCTCCTCCACCTTGGATGGCCATTGCTAGTTGCCCGGGTTTCGATTTTCCCTTCATGGAAATGCTGTAGCATTCTCTGGCAGCAAGCTGATCACCACTGACCATGGATATCCCCGTGGAAGAAGGGAATTTCAGCGCGAGGTGGCGAACGGAGGTGATGGCCTCAAAAGCTATGAGTGTGGGTCGGCCCAAAATAGCATTGTATGCAGCGGGGCAGTCGATGGCCACGAATTCGAGGAGTTTGGAGACTGTCCGGGGTCCTTCTCCTAAGGTGATCACTAGCTCGATAGTCCCTATAGCCGCTAATCCTTCTCCCGAAAAACCATACAGCATCATGGAGGTCGCCTTCAGCTTGGCGACAGTCAAACCCATCTTCTCTAGCGTGGATCGGAATAGAAGGTTTACCGAGCTCCCATTATTGATCAGCACTCTCCTAACCCTCCGATTAGCGAGCTGCACTGCTACGACCAGGGGGTCGTTATGAGGGAACTGAACGTGGTTGGCATCTTCTTCTGTAAAAATAATTGGCTGTCTCTCCAATCGCTGCTGCTTTGGCGGACGCTGCTCCGGGACGAACTCTACTCCATTATGCACCTTGAGTTCATTTACGTACCTCTTTTGGGCACCCCTGCTCGCGCCAGCCAAATGCGGACCTCCCAAGATTGTGGATATCTCTCCTCCTATCACTGGAGGAGGGACGTCTTGATCTACCCGAGACCCGGGCTGACTGACCGGGACTTCCGGAGCAGGTCGGCCTGTCAGAGCCCTGTTCCACGCGTACTGAGCCAATGGGCCGGCTCTGATGAGAGTTTCGATCTCATCTTTCAAATGCCTACAATCATTGGTATTGTGGCCAATGTCGTTGTGAAAACGACAAAACTTGGAGGTGTCTCTTTTCCCCTTCTGGTGCTTTAACGGCTCCGGCTTCTTCCAAGGGAGGCGAGCAGAGTTTGCTAGAAAGATGTTCTCCCTAGAGTGGGTGAGCTCTGTATAAGTCGCGTAGACCGGCTTAAATTTGTCTACGGACTTATTCTTCTTTGGGCCGTGCTGGTTGCCCTCGCCGCTCCCCTTTCTTTTGCCTCCACCGAACTGGTTATTCTGTGTAACGTTCTGGGTCGCAGTCACGACCTCTATTCCCACTCCAGTGGGCTGCTCAGGGACCTGGCTGGTTCCTGCAGCTGAGGCTTGGGCCTCCTCCAAGTTGATCCACCTCTGGGCCCTATTTAGGAACTCGTTCACTGAGTTAACTCCCTTCCTTTGTATTTCGTTCTAGAGTCCCCCTCCGACGAGGATTCCAGTCCTCAAAGCCATGAGCTTGGAGCTGTCATCTGCGTCTCTGGCCCGAGCAACGACGTTCGTGAACCTGCTCAGGTAAGCCTTCAGAGGCTCATCGGGTTGTTGCCTCACGTTAGCCAGAGAGTCGGCCTTGACGCGGGCAGCCTGGGAGGCTCGGAATGCCCTTTTGAAGTCAGCAGAGAAAGTTTTCCAGGAGCTGATTGATTGTTTCTTGCTTTGTTTGAACCACTGCCTGGCTGGTCCAGTCAGTGTGGAGGGAAATATCAGACATCTCAGCTCAGGGCCAATGTTGTGGGCCATCATCAGGGTATTGAACATCCCCAGATGATCCGACGGATCTCTGTCTCCGTTGAATTTGGACAGGTGCGGCATACGGAAACCAGGTGGGTATGCTGTTGCTGCTATGCTGGGGGTGAAGAGCTCAAGCTCGTCCCCTGAATCATATTCGTCTTTCTCTTTCTCTGACAGGAGCTTCCTCATTAGCTTCTCCATCTGAGCCAGGCG
This sequence comes from Humulus lupulus, assembly GCF_963169125.1. NCBI lineage: Eukaryota > Viridiplantae > Streptophyta > Magnoliopsida > Rosales > Cannabaceae > Humulus > Humulus lupulus. The sequence goes on along the minus strand of NC_084797.1, from coordinate 157,513,490 downwards.
CTCAAGGGTTTTGTCCTGATTTCCTTGGTTATTCCGGGGCTGCTCGACAGCTCCGGATCCATTGTATACGTTTGGTGGGTTATTTCCCCTCCTATCTTGAGATAGGTTATTTGGGGCATTCCCGCCGTTACGTACCTCAGACAGGTCTCCCCCTGAGCGAGCATGGCTGCCACCTCCTACTGGTTCCCCTCTATGAGAGTTAAGGCGATCTCGAAGGTCGCCCCTCGGGGTGGCTTGAGGACTTTGCGCCGAGCTTAAGCGTTGACGTAGGTCTCCGCCAGAAAGGTCACTCCGGTGATTGTCAGTCCTGTAGCTCCCGTTAGAGAAGCTTGGAGTCCGCCTCTGGGGGTGAGGATTCGAGCTCCCTCTTGTCGCCCTGCTACGTCGGGAAGGTCCTGCGGATGGCGGGTTTCTCCTGCTGCTCCCATAAGCTGGAATATCTCGGATAGGACGAGGAAGAGACAGATATATTATTGGTGACGGAGGATGCCTGACTGGAGATGCAATCCTGGTTCCGTCAGGGCGGATCAAGTTAGGTGGGGGCCTTTCGGCCCTGCCAACCTGCGGGCCCCGCGCCTGGTGATCTGGACGAGGCACAAGACGGCTGGTGGGAACGGGCTAGTGCTGTGAGCCCTCCCTGGATCTCCTTCTGGAATTCCCTCGAGCCCTCCTGGGCGCGCTCGAGGCTGGCTGGGAGCTGGGAGTTGAAGTTTGGACCGAGCGGCTATACTGTTGTAACGCCCTACTTCCTTAGAGCCGTTACTGAGTGAGTTTTTAAGACAAAACAGTGTGCAAAGAACTCGCTAACCGAGGTTTTGAAACAAAAGTGTGACTAATTAAAAGTTAAGGCTGTAATCTTAGAAAATGCGTCGTTTCATTAAAACTTCTATTATTAAACATTTGGGATCCCAAAATAAGGTTTGAAAACTAATCACGTCTTGAAATAAGGTCACATTTTGAGAAATCATAAAATCATAGATTATTACAGCCATTTACGAATAAACCCCCAACCAAAGCAGTCGGGCAGGCCAAACATGTACGCGTCGCTTCACGCTCTCCGTACTCATGGTTGGTTGACTCAGTCATTGCCCTTACCTGCAACACAGAGCACCCGTGAGCCGAAGCCCAGCAAGAAAACTCATGCAGAACATAACATATGCATTTATACAATTTATCATAACAGATAATCCACATATAAACAAGTCAACCATTAGACTAAGCAAACACGGCCATGCCGCCCCAGAGGCCTTACCAAAGCCCTGGGGTATCGGTTCTCACCGCGAGGATAACTCATGTATCCCTTGGGTCCCACCCTGAATATAGCATAATACATGTATCCACCGGGCCCCGCCCTGACTATAGCATCCCATGTGCTAGGTGTTACTTTCGGCCCACGGCCGCCCCGGCTTACGCCGTACCCGGCCCACGGCCGCCCCGGCTTACGCCGTACCCGACCCACGGCCGCCCCGGCTTACGCCGTACCCGGCCCACGGCCGCCCCGGCTTACGCCGTACTCGGCCCTTGCCGCTCATTTCATCATAATCACACATATAGTACATTCGAAATAATCATTCACACACATCATGATTCATTTAAGGTTTAAACATTTGCACATAATACAATCTGGGGCCATGCCCTAACCTCGGGTGTTATAGTTTTCTTACCTGCATTCCGAGCCTCCTGATGCACCAAAGCCGCGAGCACGGTCCTCTAGCACGAGCCTCTCAAAGAACCTTGAATGAAGAATCCAACCCTATGCATCCTTGATTCATCTCCTAAGTCTCCAACTTCTCCTTCTCTTCTTCTTCTTCTTCTTCTTCCTCATGCCCTAGCTTTTCCCTCTCTTTTCTCTTCTCTTCAAACTCTATCAAGACCAAAATGGTTAAGCCCCAAACCGTGTACCCCATAAAACCAGCTGCCATTTATCTAATTCCCAACCAAATGACCATTTTGCCCCTCCTTGCCTATCCTTTCCCACCTAAACCTCAAGGGTACTTAAGTCTTTTCATTTCTATTTCATTTCTACCATTTTCTTTCTAAAACTTGTTACTCTCAGCAGTAACAAATGGTTACCCAGGTTACTAAATCTCCAATAACCATTACCCGCTAAATCTCAACTTAACCATAAAATTCCCGAGGTACCCCTAGGCTCCTCCCGAGCCGGGTATAGAATTCCCGTCGTGACTCTTGAGTTAACTAGCTCTCTAGGACCGTCTCGGCACGTGCATCACAATAATACAACCACACCCACGTGGTACAATTCACATAATACAATTATCACATATCGACGCAGTTATGCCCAACAAGGCCAAAATTACAGTTATGCCCTTCAAACACAGTCAGGGCCTACATGCATACTAATACACATAGTCATGCATCACAGATAAATAAATAGTCAAATAACATGCTTTAAATCATAACCATGCATTTAACTCATAAAATCACACATAAATCCCAACATGCCCTCCTGGCACACTAATCAAGGCCCTTAAGCCTTATTAGCGATTTTGGGTCGTTACAACTGTTGTTTGGCTCTAGGAATTTCTTTGAAGTTTGCCTCTCGACGGTGTGATGAGGGAATAGAGTTGGATGTCGGAGGTCTGTCCGAACGACTAGGCCTGGACCGATTACCCCGGAGGGACTTACGAGTCTCACCTTGCCTCTTTCCGACGTTAGCGTCGGTTGTAAGAGGGGGTAGTCGGGCCAACACCTCCTTAATCTGCTGACTAGCTTTCGCTAGTTGGCTCCTCAGCTGAGCGTTCTCCATTTCTACCGCCATGTAAAAATCTGGGTTTGGATTAGGTGGCCGGGGCGTCGAACTTCCAGTGTCATCCTGGCCAACCGGCTGCTTGCCCGGCTGCTGCTAGACTTCAGGATTTTGCTCACCAGAGATGGCGGCATGATGAGCCTCTTGCCCATCATGTTGTTCCACCTCCTTACCGTGTCTTGATCGAGTGGTCACCATAGTTGGATGTTTGCGATAGCACCAATCTAACTAGCTCTCAATGAAAGCACCAAACTGTTGACGCGGTTCTTCGCCAACAGGTAATTAAGAAAATAAGAGGAAGGGATTAGTGCTTAACAATGAATCGAAATAGAGGAATGATCTTTTAATGGACTGGTGACACAATTACGTTTTTTAGGTGGTTCAAAGGTTAAAATCCTTCCACTCCACCAGCCAATATTATTGTTATATGCCTGGTATTCTTTACAGGGTATTTCCTTACACAATAGAATCCAACCCTTTGCAACTCCCAGGGTCTCCATATTTATAGGAGAGGGCACCTGGGAGTTGGTAAGGGGGGTCATCCCGTGACCTTCTTACCTATCATGTCACTTCTGTGACATTCATGATTAGTTCCTAAAACCTGACACATGAAGTGTGGTCTAATCAATAGGTAAGGGGGATAATGGGCCGCACGGCCCAACCCAGTCGTGGGTGCCTGAATACGCACGTTCATGCTGCGTGTCCGAGAAGTCAGGGATATATCAGACATGTGATGTCTGATATATGCACGTTTACCTTGCGTGGTTGACTTTATAAAAGGTCATAGCCTCCAACTCCAGCTCGTACCACGAGCTGGATGCCTCCTCTACTTGTGGCCTTCACAGTCCTGAGTCGGTCCTTAAGTAATCTTGGCGAACCTTTGGATACCCCGAGCTAACGAGGTAGGACCTGACGACAACAGCTCCGGTCATGGGGGATCCACGTGGCTGATATAATTTAGGCCGTATCTCAGCTCGCTAATAGCCCGTTGGAAAATCAGGGCGTACAGTACCCATCTAATCAATTGAGGCTTAGCATCCTTCTTTTCAATCAAGTACTTTATGGCTGAGTGATCAGTGTAGACAATCACTTTAGTTCCCACAAGATAGGAGCGAAACTTGTCAAAAGCAAAGACAATAGCTAGTAGCTCCTTCTCAGTTACAGTGTAATTCAATTGAGCTCCTGTCAATGTGCGGCTGGGATAATAAATAGAGTGGAACACCTTGTTCCTTCGCTGCCCCATCACAGCCCCAACGGCATAATCGCTAGCATCACACATCAATTCAAAGGGCAAACTCCAATCCGGTGTAATAATGATAGGGCCTGAAATTAATCTCTCTTTCAACTCTTGAAAAGCCTTCAAACATGCTCCATCGAAATGGAAAGGTGTATCATTCTCTAAAAGATTGCAAAGTGGTTTGGAAATCTTAGAGAAGTCTTTGATGAACCTTCTATAGAAACCAGCATGCCTAAGGAAGCTCCTAATGTTCTTCACTGAATTAGGAGGTGGTAACTTCTCAATGACTTCAATTTTTGCCTTATCAACCTCAATCCCTTGCTTAGATACCTTATGCCCCAAAACAATACCTTCCTTAACCATAAAGTGACACTTTTCCCAGTTAAGGACTAGGTTTGTCTCTTCACATCTCTTCAACACCTTAGACAAGTTATTCAGACAATCATCATAAGAATCCCCGAAGACTGAAAAATCATCCATCAATACTTCTAGAAACTGCTCAACCATATCAGTGAAAATAGCCATCATACATCGCTGAAACGTAGTAGGAGCATTGCACAATCTGAAGGGCATTCTTCTAAATGCAAAGGTACCATAGGGGCAAGTGAATGTAGTCTTGTGCTGATCTTCTGGGGCCACTGCTATTTGATTGTAACCAGAGTACCCATCAAGGAAGCAATAGTACTCTCTCCCAGCAAGTCTGTCTAGCATCTGTTAAATGAAAGGAAGAGGGAAATGATCCTTCCTAGTGGCCTTGTTTAGCTTCCTGTAGTCCATGCAAACCCTCCATCCTGTCACAGTTCTAGTAGGAATCAACTCATTGTCTTCATTCTTCACCACTGTGATCCCACCCTTCTTAGGTACACACTGTACAGGACTCACCCATGAACTGTCAGAGATAAGGTAAATAATGCCAACATCCAACCACTTGATGATTTCTTTCTTCATTACTTCTTGCATGGTAGGATTTAGTCTTCTTTTCCCCTCAATTGAACCTTTTTCGCTGTCTTCAACCAAAATCTTATGCATACACAAAGAAGGATTGATACCTCGAATATCTGCAATAGTCCACCCAATGGCCTTTTTGAACCTTTTCAACACCTCAAGCAACTTTTCTTCTTGATCATGATTCAACTACGCTGAAATAACGACAGGTAAAGTGGATGATGGACTCAAATAGGCATATCGCAAATGTAATGGCAAGACTTTCAACTCCAACTCAGGTGGCTCTTCAATGGTGGTTTAGGAGCTTTGAACTCCCTAGAGGACAACTCCAATGAATCAAATCGGCCTCTTGTTCTTAACCCTTGAGAATTAGCCTCCAACTAAGCTAAGTACTCCTCCTCATCTTCATCATTGTGTGAATCAAACAACAATAACTTCTCTAATGGATCACCAACATTACTAGTCTCAAACTCCCTTGATACCAAAGAATCTACCACTGAAACTACTGAGCATTCCTCAACCTCATCAGGAAACCTCACAACCTTAAAAACATTAAAAGTCACCTTTTCATCTTGGACCCTCATAGTCAGCTCCCCATTCTGCACATCTATTAAAGTTCTTCCTGTCACAAGAAATGGCCTTCCCAAGAAAATGGGCACCTCTCTATTCGCGTCATAGTCTAGCACAATACAATCAGCAGGAAATATGAATTTGTCTACCTTCACCAGTACATCTTCAATCTTCCCATCCAGATGAGCAAGAGATCTATCTGCAAGTCGAAGAGTAACTGTAGTAGGCCTAACTTCTCCAATCCCCAATTGCTTGAAAACAGACATTGGCATCAAGTTAATGCTGGCACCCAGATCGCATAAAGCCATCCCACAATAAGTATCCCTAATAGTACAGGGAATAGTGAAACTCCCAGGATCCTTCAACTTTGGTGGCAATTTGTCTTGCAGAAATGAACTACACTCTTTGGTTAGAGCCACAATTTCAAACACTCCTAACCTTCTCTTCCTTGTAAGAACATCTTTCATGAATTTCACATAGTTAGGCTGTAATGACCCAACTACTCTAGACTTTGGACCATTACTAATTTCTATACCAATCTTACGAAAACATACATAAATATCATATCTTTATTTCAAAACTATAAGGTAAAGGTTTAAAACTATATAAAATTCATAAGTAGGACATTGGGATCCCATTGTTTGAAACAAAACATAACTTTGACATAATGAAAACTTAATTAAAACTTATTACAACCAATTGCGGAAAAATACATAGAAAACCATAATTAAAGAGACTTCATCCTCGAATCGAACTTTCGGTCCATTGATTCCATCCCGCCTCAATACACATTCCCAAGCTTCCAAGAATCTTTCCCACCACCAAAGCTATTTTCATGCACTTATTAAACATAAAGGAATGAGCCTAATCCCAGCAAGGAAAATCTAACACATATATCATATACATAATATTCATATCAACATATACTAAAACATATCATAACATATGTCACATATACTATAATGGCCATTATTACTTGGGGTCCCGAAAACTAAACAAGTCATATGCCCATTAGATTTGTTGGGCTTTCTAGCTAAGCAAGTCATATGCCCAAGTCTACAAACATACATAATATAACATATACATAACACTTAAATCATAAGATAACACATAACATAACATATAAAATCCTATCCTATTTTCCTTACCAAAAATACTGGGATATGTGAACAAGATTGGGACTTTGGAAACACTCTTAAAAACCATCAAAACAAGGGTGAGTATATTGAAGAAAAAGGAATGAAAAGAATGGATGAACTATACCATCAAGGATATACTTACCAAGAACCTTATGTTCAAGATCTTAGATTTCCTATCCAAGAATAAAGAATAAAGTTAGGGTGCTGAGTAGAAAACTATAAGAACTTAAGGAAAACAATACCAAAAATGAACTAGAGTTTGGAATACCTTGAATGCTTCTATGACCAATCTAAACCTCGAACTGAAATGTGCTATAAACCTTACTTCCCAAGTGTTTGGTAAGCTTATAATCCCCAACCCAAGTGTTTACACTCTAAAAAATAACCTAGCAGCTTGCAGCCTCTGAACTTAGCTTGATGAATGAATAAATGGCTGGGTACTAGGTCCTATTTATAGAGTTCAAGAATGAAAAGATCTTCATTTAACTTGAATAAAATAATGGCTTTTTAAGTGAAAAATATTTGAATTATCGTTCAGCAGAGGTTGAAGACTCGGTCAGAAAGATGCTGGACTTATCAAGAGGTTAAAGATTAAAAAGAGAATGTTTTCAAAAACATTAAAAAATATACCAAAGGAGCCGATATATCGCCTGGGCTAGCATGCCCGAGGCTCGTCGAGGTGATCGTGTAAAGTTACGTGTTTTTCGTATCCTCATACTGCGATATATCGCTCCCTATAGCTGCGATATATCGGCATACACTAAATATTTAAACACGAAATTGCACATTTTCAGCTTAGTTTGAATTGAGTAAACAACCTTGACTAAGTCCTCTAACATTTTCAAAGCTGCTGACAGACCCTAGGATATTCAAATATTAATCTTAATAAACTTATTCCTCAAAAATACTTAATTATCATTAAACATATACATGACAAGTGTTACTTTCTTATTGGGTCTAACTAAACCTTATAATATAATAAATATCACCATCAATATCAGTCATATTAATCAAACCTTAGGTTAAAATTAATATTCTTAAACTATAGGTTAAACTTAGAAAATCTACCAGTGTTACTACGAGTGTCCAATTAAATCCCAGTCTGAACCAAAATCCACAGTCATAAAAATACTACTACTATTACTATTATTACTACTATCTAACTAGCTAAGTAAAGTTCTTGGACTCTACATAGGCATTTTCTCGAGTGCCTCCACAAGTGGGATGTTGATATGCAACTGCTTCAACATATCTAGAAATTTCTTGAATTGAGAATCCAACTTTTTCTTCTGAAAACGTTGAGGAAATGGAGGTGGCTGCTTTGAAATTGGACTTGCTGGGTGACAATGCTATAGCATCTCTGCAGCATTCTGGGCAGAGGCAGATTTTTGTGCACTAGGAAGTTCAACATCTTTCTTGAATTCCTCATTTATTTGGATTGAAGAGGGCTCACCCTCATGCCCAGAATTGGTCTTGTCCTTCTCCAACTCTTTCCCACTTCTCAAAGTGACGGCTTTACAATGTTCCTTGCCCAAATTCCTTGGATTCTCGGTATCACTTGGCAGTGTACCATGGGGTCTATTTCTAAGCTCATTAGCTAGTTGCCCAACTTGGTTTTCTAAGTTCCTCAATGAAGCTGCTTGGCTTTGAATCATGGCTTCATTCTTCACTATATATTCCTTCAACATGTTTTCAAGAGAGCTAGATTGCATTGCTTGTTGTTGTAGCCTTTGTTGTGGTGCTTGTGGGGGGGTATGTTGGATTAGCTTATACAGGATCTTTATTTATTTTCATGTATATCTAATATTAAAAAAATTAATACGAGAAAGCCTAAAACATGTTTCTAAAATTGAATTTAAAGAGAAACAAAGAATAGAATACTTACAGTATACGCAGCGGAATTAAAGAGTCCTTCCTTCAGTTTCTCTAACTCTTGTATCCTCTCTGTCGCAGAGTATTATCAAAAAACTGAACCGATCTTCTATTTTCTTCACAATCTTCCAATGTATCCTTAGAACCACCTAGACTAGTGTGGGAAATTCTCAACACATGAGATAGATATAGAGAGAAGAAGAGAAAATGACAAAGAGGCTTAGAAAAGGACTTGTGTTTAGAGAGAATCTAAAACTATCAGAAAATCTGACTTGAGACTTATCAAACTTCTGTTTTGACTTCTCTCTAAGCACTCCTTTTATAGACTCAGTTAGGCCATTTAATTTACTAAAAAATCAATAAAATAACAGCCATTTTGAAGCCCTATGTCGAAATTATCATGGGCAATAGGCCCGTGAAATTTCCCATTTGATTATAAGCCCATTAGACTTAAAATCAAGGCCTGTGTTATTTTCTATTGATTTAATTAATTAAATAACTATTTAAATCCTTTATCAAATTAATTATTTATAATTTGAACCTTGATTTAAACTTATTTATTAATTTAGATACCAATTTATCTTAATTAATAAATCTGCCATAGTTTCTCTTTTCTTCTCAAAATTACACAACTCTGTGAAACTATCCAAAATTGACCTGGTCAACTTTGATAATTCTAATTGATAATTAAATCAATTAATTGAGACTATCTAGATGATATTATCCAAGGTACAATGGGCCTATGAAATCAAGCTCCAATAAGTTATCATAAATCTAACAAATAAGTTTACTAACTTATTAATTCCTCGTGACTCCACCATAGACTTGGAATTGCACTCTTGAATTCATAGAACGCTCCATAACAAATACAGATATGCTATTAATTATCCATTGTTACAACCATAATTGTCACTCAATCCTCTATAGACGGTCTACAATGAGACATGACTAAAATACTATTTTACCCCTCATTGTATTCTATCCTTAAAACACTTAGTTCCTTGTAAATGATATTTCAGTAAACTAATTTAATTACTGACATGAGATCTCTATCATTTAACACCTTGAACCAAACTAAAAGGAAACCATCATTTCACTTCTTCATCAGAAGCTATAGATGTTCATATCTATGATTAACACTCCTGCTCAATTATACTACCAAGTTCCCAAGATGTAAGTATGGGCTAGTCCGTAGGGTAAGCTGGTAACGAACAAGTCAAAGAACTCAAATAATACAATCAGTTAGAATACTAACCACTCATAATTGAGATTGAATTGACCTACGGTCAACTATATGATATGACTAGAATAGATAATAACGGTATGTTTACTTATCTTATCAACTGTCAATATCGGTCCTGTCCGATGTAACAAATACATCCGATCTTATCTACTTTGCTAATGTTCTGGAAAGAACATAACATGGTAATGTGTAAGTAGATCATATCGTAGATTGGCAAGTCAGTGTAAATTCGGTGCACTGACTAATCTTAGGACTAACTTATTTCGAACATATAATCATATTTATATTCCACTGTGATTACGTCACTATAAATAAGATTAGCTATATGCTCGGGATTTAATAGAAGTTTATATTAAACAAATAATCATGAAAATAAAACATGTGAGCAAAGTGATTGACCAAGTCAAAAAATGATTTCTATTCTTTTATTGATAACAAAATGAGATTACAAAGAATTTGGGTTTTAATTAGGGCATAAAACCCCAACAAACTCCCACTTGCACTAATTGAAACTAATGCCTTAATTATACTAATCCCATTTCCTTGATATGCTTATCAAATGTAGCTTCTGATAGTGTCTTTGTAAACGGATCCGCAAGATTGTCTTTAGTTGCAATTTTCATAACCTTCACATCTCCCCTGGCCACATATTCTCGAATAATGTGATAATTCCTTTCTATATGCTTACTCCTCTTGTGACTTCGAGGTTCTTTCGAGTTGGCTATCACTCCTGTATTGTCACAAAACAACACAAGCGGTTTATCCATTTCTGGAATAACACCAAGATCCAAATAGAACTTCTTTAGCCAGACTATTTCCTTAGTTGCTTCTGACGCGGCTATGTACTCAGCCTCCATGGTGGAATATGAGATTGCAGACTGCTTTACGCTTCTCCAAATCACAGCTCCACCCCCAAGAGTAAACACCATTTCAGAAGTAGACTTTCTGTCATCGACATCAGTTTGAAAATCTGAATCGGTGTAGCCTACAGGGTTTAGAACACCACCCTTGTAGACTAACATATAATCCCTAGTCCGTCTCAAATACTTCAGAATATGCTTAACTGCTATCCAATGTTCCGGTCCTGGGTTTGACTGATACCTGCTCACTACTCCCATTGCATAGCAGATGTCTGCTCTAGTACACAACATGGCATACATCAGACTTCCAACTGCAGATGCGTAAGGAACTTTTCTCATTGCATCTTCCTCTTCAGGAGTCTGGGGAGACTGCTTCTTTGAAAGATGAATTCCATGGCGGGACGGTAGACGTCCTTTCTTGGAATTTGTCATTGAGAAACGTTGAAGCACTTTATCAATGTAAGCTGCTTGAGATAGAGCTAAAAGTTTGTTCTTTCTATCCCTGATGATCTGGATACCTAGAACATAACTTGCTTCACCCAAATCCTTCATTTGAAATTGAGTGCTCAGCCAATTCTTCACATCTGATAATTTCTTAACATTGTTTCCATTGATTAAGATATCATCTACATAAAGAACCAGGAATACCACTATTTGACTTGCCTTCAGTTGGTAAACACAGGGCTCATCAATATTTTGTTCAAAGCCATAGGTTTTGATTATTTCATCAAACTTAAGATTCCAGGAACGAGAAGTTTGCTTAAGTCCATAGATGGACCTATTCAACTTGCAAACTTTTCCTTCTTGTCCAGATACTTTAAATCCTTCTGGCTGATCCATATAAATGACTTTGTCAAGCTTTCCATTAAGAAAAGCTGTCTTGACATCCAATTGCCAGATCTCATAGTCGAGAGCAACTGCTAAGGATAGGAGGATGCGAATGGATTTGAGCCTGGCTACCGGACTAAAAGTTTCCTCATAGTCCACGCCTTCTCTTTGGGTATAATCCTTTGCCACTAATCGAGCTTTATAAGTCTCGATATTTCCATCAACACCTCGTTTCTTCTTGTAGATCCACTTGCACCCAATGACCCTAAAGTCACTAGGTGCTTCCACAAGATCCCAGACAGAATTTGAGTACATGGACTCCATTTCCTGTTTCATGGCTTCGAGCCATAGTTCCTTTTCAGGGCTAGCCATTGCCTGTTTGAAAGACAATGGATCATCATCACTAGTGTCACCAACAACCATATTGGTTTCACCATCCAAACCATAGCGAATTGGGTGCCTAGAAACCCTCCCACTACAACGAGGTTTCGTGACTGTTTGCTCAGGAACAGTGGTACTTTCTTCATTTAAATCGACTTGCGTCGGTTGTACATGAAGAGTGGGAATTTCATCATCGACTTGTGTTGATGACGATGGAACATTGGTTGGAGTCAATTCTTTAACCATCTCCTCTAAAACTACTTTGCTATGAGGTTTAAAGTTTTGGACATAGTCATTTTCCAGAAAAGTAGCATTTGTAGAAGTAAACACTTTCTTTCCTGAATGACTATAGAAAAGTCCACCCCGAGTACCTTTAGGATAGCCAACAAACATGCAAACTTCAGTTCGCGGTTCTAGCTTTCCCTCCTTTTTCCTCAGGACATGAGCGGGACACCCCCAGATTCTATAATGGCGTAAACTAGGTTCGCGATCATTCCAGCGTTCTAAAGGTGTTTTGGGGATTGATTTTGACGGCACGACATTGAGAATGTCATTCGCAGTTTCAATTGCATGTCCCCAGAACGAAGTTTGTAGAGTTGAGTAACTAAGCATGCATCTAACCATTTCCAATAAAGTTCTGTTCCAGCGTTCCGCTACACCATTTTGTTGCGGAGTACCTGGGGTAGTAAGTTGTGATAAAATCCCAAGTTCAGTTGAATGATTTTGGAACTGCATATCCAAATATTCTCCACTCCTATCATATCGCAAGATCTTTAACGTTTTACCTAATTGGTTCTGAGCCATTGCTAGGAATTACTGAAACTTTGAAAATGTTTCTGATTTCCTATGCATTAGGTAAAGACATGAGTATCTAGAGTAATCATCAATGAAAGTGACGAAATACTCAAAACCACCCCTGGCTTGTACATTCAAAGGTCCACAAACATCTGAATGCACAAGACCAAGTGGTTCTTTGGCCCTATCACCCTTTGCAGAGAATGGACGCTTGGTCAGTTTGCCTTCTAGACAAGATTCACAGACAGGTAATTCACCTAAGGTGAGTTCCCTCAAAGGTCCGTCCTTTGTAAGTCTTTGAATCCTATCATAGCCAATGTGACCTAGTCTCAAGTGCCATAAATACGTCATATTTTTGTTATCGGTCTTTTGACGTTTATTGGTCTTAGGTTTAGCTACTTTGAATAAATCATTATTAAGAGCGAGGGGTTCGTTAGGTCGCAGAATATAAAGCCCGTTTTCCAAACATGCAATACACAATTGTGATTCATTGAAAGAAATAGATATATTAAAACTTATGAAAGTCATAACAAATCGTTCTAATTGCAACATGGAAACTGAAATCCAGAATAAAAAATACATCTTTAAAAAATTAAGTATTTATTTCCGAACTTGAGACGAGTTATTCCTCTAGCTTGGACCTTAATGAACGCTCCGTTCCCAACTCTAAGCTTTAAGCAACCTTCGTTCACTTCCTCCCACGATTCAAGAAGCTGTAAAGAGTTACAAACACGGTTAGTAGTTCCAGAATCAATAATCCAAACAGATTTATCATTCTCTAAAACACATGTTTCCAAGATAAATGAACTATAATCATTACCTTTGTTTTTCGCTGCTAGAAACTTAGGGCAATCTCGTTTCCAATGCCCATTCTCTTTGCAGTGAAAGCACTTATCTTTACCTTTCTTGTTTTTCTTGTTCTTCCCCTTAGGCGTCTGTGCATTTGGTTGTGGACTCGTCTTTGCAGCCTTTGCAGGCTTGGGGTAGTTGTTTTGTCCACCTTTCCTCTTCTTTCTAGCTTTCGAAGACGAAGCTGGGTTAGCTTCAGCCTTAGCTAGATGAGCAGCAACATCAGTAGTCTTATTTTCACCTCCTTTACTAGGTCCACCCATGTCAGGTTCAATAATCTGAAGCTCGTTCATGAGCTGCGTCAGACCATAGTTGAGTTGAGCATGAACGTGCAGACATGGTGCCATCCAAGAATTTACGATGCCATCACGAATGTGCAGAGACGGTGCTATCCAAGCATTTACAGTACCATCACGAGCATGCGGAGACGATGCTCGTTTTGGGGATTCCTCAATCATGACGAATTCGGAGTTGTCACCTATCAACTCTATGTTGATATTCTACTTCCAATTAAGGAAGTTTTCTCCATCGAAAGTTGAGAAAGGATGGGAGTAGACACAGACACTACTTAGCTTAAAATTACAAATTATCAATAAAATAGAAATCAATCACATTTGCTCAATAAAACTTCTATTCACACAAATTTCAAGAAATAACACAACATATACAAAAAATATGTAAGATATGAGAAAAAAATACCAAAAACAATCATATCTCTATTTCTTTAGGTTTTTAACTAGTCTATGATATCCTTGTCCCGGTTGGCGAGAGTCAAAAATACCACTAGTTAAATAGAGTTGTAAGCTCATTTAATAATGGACACCATTATTAACAACCTACTATTCGATCAAAATAAGAAAACAAAATCTCTTATTTTATGAGCTAGACCCACGGTTTCGATAATCATAGATTTAGTCCTAGTAGTCACCGTAGGGGTGAGTCTAGTAGAATTTGACCTATAATTATCTATCTTTCGAGATCTAACCTTGTCAAAATAACTAATGAACACCTTCCGTAGGGGGACGGGTCAAAGCGCCTCGAGGCCCCATTAAGCTATTGACTATGTTAAACCAACAGTAGAGATCGAATAAAATTCTTAAAATAAGCTCATTATAAAATTAAAATAGTATTTTTATTATTTATTTTTAGAAAATTAATCACTATGATTTTCCAAAAAAAAATTAAACAGATTAAATTTTTTTAAAACCAAAGTCCTATAATTTCTTATTAATTCTAAAGTGTCACATTGAAACAAATTCAATTAATTTAGAATTAATTTGTTGCTAATCAATATTTAGGTTTAACTAATATAATGAACCTATACAATTAAGTCCAACTCAGGTAAATGGGCCTTAACAATTGCGCTTGTATGGAGGAGGGCTGGGTCCAGTATGTCGTTCCCACTACAAAGGCCTCCTATCTTCCATACAAGGTCCAAAAGACAGGAATTTAAACATTCGTTTTATTAATTGTTATTAATTGATTAGGCCCACTATAGTCATGCAAAGCAAATGGGCCTTCACAAGTGGGATCACCCACAAAAGAGGAATTTAAACTTTACATTTTCTAATGGGCCCAAATAAAACCTATTATTTTATGAATATTTTATTTGGCAAAATACCATATATCTAACAAACATATGAGCCATTATATGCATCTAAGCCCAATTGCAAAAATACCACATATAGTGCAAACAGAAATGTTATAATTGGATGAGCCTAATCATGTTACTATATGAGTAATTCTATGAATTTGTGCAAAAATACCACAATTTATTTTATTTGCAAAAATACCACAATTAATTATCTAGAATTTATCAAAAAAATTCAAATTAATTAATTTTTTACAAAAAATAAGTCAATTTAAATGAAATTTATCAACAATTAACAATAGTTAATTTAAATTTCATTTATCAACAATCAACTTGGTTTTAGGTTAATTTGAAAAAAATATTAATTTAATTTAAGTAGGATTTATCAACAATTAGCCAAAGTTAATTTAAATCCCATTAAAAAAATATTTTATTAATTGGCTGAAAAAAATGATATTTTTCAAAAATTAACCAATTTTAAATTTTAAAATCAATATCTCAACTATTTTCCAAAATATATTGTATTGTTATAACTATTGGCGAATATTTTAACAATTAAAAAATAAAATAAAATATAAATAGTTATAACAATCCTAAAATATCTCAAAATAGTTAAACAAATTCAAATATCCATAAAAATATCTAACTAACAATATTCAAATTTCAAATAATTTAAATATTAAAAATTATAGAATAAAAGATATTTATATTTTCAAATAAAGATTTAATAAAAATATCAAGAATTTAAATGAAAATATCTTAAATATCTGATATCATAATTCTAATATTTTAATATATTAAAAGATTTAAAATTAAGTTGTTAGTCTATTTTTAAATTTGAATTTGAATGTTTGTAGAAAATATCTAATTATTTAAATCTCTACTAACAAAAATATCTTATTTTTTAAAAAAAAATTAAATGATAAAACAAAAAAGATATTTTTGGTTTTGATTATAAATAATTTATTTATACAAATTTTAATTTTTAAAAAAATATTTTTGAAAAAAAAAAATGAATAGTACCCGTGGTACTGTTCATGGGTACTGTTCACGCTGGTGCGCGCGCGCGCATGGGAGCCAGGCCAAATTTTTCCAAAATTTTTTTTTGAGCAATTTTTCAAATCAAAACCATTTTCTAATTAATTTTTAACATGTTTTACACAAAATAAAGCATATATAAAAATTAATAGCATAGAAAAAACAACAAAATAACCTAAAAAAATGCTAAAATTCACATAAAATCAATATGCTTCATAAAAACATGAAAACCATCCAATTATTCAAACATATCAAATAATCCAATTTTAAACATGTTCATGCATGAAAATAAATATTACCAAAGGTTCTGAGGCCAATTGTTGGATTAACTTATACAGGATCTTTATTTATTTTCATGTATATCTAATATTAAACAAATTAATACGAGATAGCCTAAAACATGTTTCTAAAATTGAATTCAAAGAGAAACAAAGAATAGAATACTTACAGTATACGCAACGGAATTAAAGAGTCATTCCTTCAGTTTCTCTAACTCTTGTATCCTCTCTGTCGCAGAGTATTATCAAGAAACTGAACCGATCTTCTATTTTCTTCACAATCTTCCAATGTATCCTTAGAACCACCTAGACTAGTGTGGGCAATTCTCAACACATGAGATAGATATAGAGAGAAGAAGAGAAAATGACAAAGAGGCTTAGAAAAGGACTTGTGTTTAGAGAGAATCTAAAACTATTAGAAAATCTGACTTGAGACTTATCAAACTTCTGTTTTGACTTCTCTCTAAGCACTCATTCTATAGACTCAATTAGGCCATTTAATTTAACTGAAAAATCAATAAAATAACAGCCATTTTGAAGCCCTATGTCGAAATTATCATGGGCTATAGGCTCGTGAAATTTCCCATTTGATTATAAGCCCATTAGACTTAAAATCAAGGCCTGCATTTTTTTCTATTGATTTAATTAATTAAATAACTATTTAAATCCTTTATCAAATTAATTATTTATAATTTGAACCTTGATTTAAACTTATTTATTAATTTAGATACCAATTTATCTTAATTAATAAATCTACCATAATTTCTCTTTTCTTCTCAAAATTACACAACTCTGTGAAACTATCCAAAATTGACATGATCAACTTTGATAATTCTAATTGATAATTAAATCAATTAATTGAAACTATGTAGATGATATTATCCAAGGTACAATGGGGACTATGGACCTATGAAATCAAGCTCCAATAAGTTATCATAAATCTAACAAATAAATTTACTAACTTATTAATTCCTCGTGACTCCACTATAGACTTGGAATTGCACTCTTGAATTCATAGAACGCTCTATAACAAATATAGATACACTATTAATAATCCATTGTTACAACCATAATTGTCTCTCAATCCTCTATAGACGGTCTACAATGAGACAGGACTAAACTACTGTTTTACCCCTCATTGTATTCTATCCTTAAAACACTTAGTTCCTTGTAAATGATATTTCAGTAAACTAATTTAATTACTGAAATGATATCTGTTGCCAGTTATGTGGGGCAGGTGGAGGGTCCTGACCCTGATTGTCATCCTCGGCCCGACTGCCGTGAAGTCTAGATGATTGCCGAGGCATTACAACTATATGCCTGCAATAAGTGACACCGCTCATCAGGCATGATAACAAGATCCAATTCCACCTCTCAATCTGAACAACAAACCAAGATCAACAATCCAAATAACACACAGATATCATATAGCACACAACGGGCCTTGCCCTGACATCATGCATATGTTATCTCATTCATCATGCTCTTTATAAACTAAGCAGGCAAACAAGGCATTCAAACACATATTCAAGTATATTAATCAACCATACCAATCAATCTCGAGTCAAGCTTTTCAATGGCAGCGTTCGTACATGTTCGGTCAATCTCCAGAACCAATAAACCTTGGCTAACTCTGATACCAAGTTGTAACGCCCTACTATCTTAGAGCCGTTACTAAGTGTGCTTAAAATGTGCAATTAACTCGCTAAACGAGGTTTTTAGAATAAAAGTGCGATTAAACCGAAAGTTAAGGCTGTAATTTTTAAAAAGTACTCTATCTCATTAAAAGTTCCAAGAGTTTAACATTTGGGATCCCAAAACGAGGTTTGTAAAATATTTACAATTCAAAATATATTTACAGATGACTAATTATCAAAAACATAGTTTAGTACAACCATTTCTCAAAATGCCCCCAACCAAAGCAGTCGGGCATGCCAAACATGTACGGGCCGCCCCCATGCTCTCCGTACTCATGGCTGGTTGACTTTCTCTTTGCCTATACCTGCAACACAGAGCACCCGTGAGCCAAAGCCCAGCAAGAAAACTCTTACAGCACATAACATATGCATATCACACAATCACTATAGCAGATAACTCACAGTTAATCGGACAATCCATAAGATTTAAACACATATATGGCCATGCCGTCCCAGAAGCGTTACCAAAGCCTGGGTTCTCAGTCCACACCGTAAGGATATCCCATGTATCCACTAGGGTCTCACCCTAACCACAAGCACTCCATATGCTAAGTGATATTCCCAGCCCCACTGCTGTTCTCGGCCCTTCGCCGTTCCCGGCTCCTTTGCCGTTCATTATGCTATATCCACATATAACATTCGCAAAAAACAATCAAACATATAATAATTCATTTAAAGTTACATCCTAGCAATAATACAATCTAGGGCCGTGCCCTGCAACAACACTATGGGCCCATGCCCTGCTCTACGGGTGTTACAGTTTTCTTACCTGTATACTGAGCTTTCCGACGCACCAAGGTCACAAGCACAGTCCTCTATCACGAGCCTCTCCAAAATCCTAGTCACAACACATATAAAACACTTTTAATACTAACCAATCCCAAAACCACTTCCCGGGACCAATCCCGTACTCTTGGGACCTCTAATTCCCTAAAACAATGTATTGGAACCATCTCCCGAGCCCCCGGGAAAAAGCCCTAAAAATGCAATATTTGGCTGCCAAAAATAGCCTAGGGCCGCGAAACTCCCATCAAGGGCCGCGGCGCCCAGAGGCTTTTCCCTGATCCTGATGCAAGCCTGCGCCGCGGCACCAAAGAACAGGGCCGCGACGCCCTTACGCGAACTCAGATTTCTGGGTTTTCTCCTGCATTTTTCCTGAGCCAAAATAACTCCAATTCAACCCAAACAAGTACCTAAGCCCCAAAATCAATTTAAAACCCCAAATGAACCCTTTAACAAACTATAAACATCAAAAACCAACTCAATTACACAATCAAACTCATAATCCATTCTTGAGTTTCAAATTTCAGAAGCTCAAACCATGACTTCTAAGACCTAAACCAGAGCTTGAGAAATATAAACCATGCCTCTAAAATCCCAAACCATACCAGATACGAAATTCAAACATGATAAAAACTCTTACCTCAATCAAGAATTTAGCTTGAATTCACCTCAATCCCAGCTTCAAGCCACTTCCCCCTTGATTACCCCAATTGAATTTTCCAAATCAAACCAGCCATACTTATTTTAAATTCCACACTTAATCTCTGAAAATCAAACTTAAATTTAAACAAAAACAGAGCATAACTCTTACCTCTGAATAATCCTAGCTTAAACTTGATTTTGGTTGCCTCAAACCCCTTGATTCTCCTCCTAGGTCTCCCAACTTCAGCCTTCCTCTTCTTCCCTTTTCTTCTAGCTTTTTCCTCAAATTTCAGCATAAACCCAATTGTGACTAAGTATAAAACTTGAATCCTTTTTCCCCTA